>NC_139344.1:40285957-41528457 GCF_055883805.1 Amblyomma maculatum
AAGTGCGAGAACTGACTGCGATCTTTACGGTGTCCCGATGGGGCTCATAAAAGTTCTTGGTGCTGACGCACGGTCTCTTTAAACGAGGTTTTGGTCGGTGGCGAAGTACGTATCCGCGGCAAGGTGATCCTATACTTCCGAAAAGGGGTAGTAACGCTTGTTCTTTGTATGACTACCGGTCACTCACAATCGCAAGTGTAGTGTACCGTGCCTTCGCTCAAGTCGTAAAGGTCTGGGTGACTGCATGGGCCGAAGACGGCGGTCGCTTGACTGAACTACAGAACGGTTTTTGACAAGACAGTCGCCTCGAAGACAACTTGTTTATCTTGAGCCAGTGCAGAGAGGTAGCCCGAAAGGGTGAAAAGGGTTGGTTAGCTGTTTTCCCGACGTGACGAAGGATTGGACTGGATTGGTACTGAGGCTTCCCTTTTTTACCAGGTGGACCAGAAAGGTCCTAGCCAAGTCAATTTCCTACTGTGACGGAGTCTGTCCCGCCGTGGCGCAACCCCACCCACACTATTTATCGTCAGCCTTATCCAGTTCTCAAGGCGTCGTTTGTTTGTCTCCACAGCCCTCTCATCCCGCTGTGTCGCATCACTGTCCACCGCAGCGTCTCCTTGGGGCTTTCCAAATGTGAACCCCAGCACCTGCGGCAAAGTTGACCCGCTGGGCTGACATGGCATGAGCACTTGGCAAGTCAACACAATATGTTCGATCGTCTCTGTCTCCTGCCCGCACACCACACACAAGACATCCTCGTTGTCCTTGCCCTCCGCGCGTGCCATTTCTTCGTGCGCAGCACCCCCGCACGGACCTCAAAAAGCAAGGAGCTCCTCAGGGAGTTGTCATAGAACCGCTCCTGAGTGATGTCGCTCTTGTGCGTGGAGTACATACCAAGAGCCGGCTTGGCCGCTGCACCAGTTCGCCACCGCCTGGTCTCCGCCGGGGCCACGTGTTCACGTACCTTCCAAGTAGTCCAGCAGGTGTCTCTAGTGTTTGTCACGGTTGGCAATCGTCCCTCATACTTTGCACTCAGTTCACGTACCCTCATCTTCCAGCGCGTGCTTACTCCGCAGTAAAAAAGGCAGCATTGTGCATGAACCCAGCGGTCCGCTCCCAGAGTCCATGAACGCATTTCAAGACTAATCTTGTCCACTGCCTCCCGGGCCTCGAAGGAGGACCACCCAACATTCCCCTGCACCGCCTCGTTGGGGGATGAACGATGGGCTCCCAGTGCCTATCTTCCCACCTCTCTCTGTCTTCGCTCCATAATTTCCCGCGTCGAGGACGTGGTACACAACACTGCATTTGCATATGTCAGACCGGGCAACGTCACCACCTTCCATATGATGCGTAGGACCTCCATTCTATTGAACGACCACAACGCCTTGGCTCTAAAGACATTCTGGCTGCGCATCGCATTCGCACGGATGCTGCTCTTGTAGTCTATCAGGTAGGCACGCTGTGTCATGAGGTCTATCCCGAGGTACCTGTAGGTTGAAGCCCACGGGATTTGGCGCCCTTGTAGCACTAGTCTCAGTTCCACAGCCGTCCTGACTTGAGACCAGCACAATATTGCACTCTTCCTCGTGCTGAACTGTAGACTCAACTGCTCCGCATGCGCTGTGCAGATATCTAGCAACTTTTGCAGTCCTGCCTCTGCGCCCGCCATAAGCACAATGTCGTCTGCGTACAGCAAGCCCGGTAGGCCCTGTTGCACTACCCGGCCAATGTCCATATTATAAGTCAAAACCCTCGCCACACCTTTCCAATTCACCCTCAAGATCGCTCAGCAGCAGCATGAACAACGGCGGGGAGAGAGGGCATCCCGCTGCACCTCGACCGGACGAGACTAGAGGCCTTGCCACTCCACAACTACCTTGGTGTCTGTATAGAGGGCGCGTAGCCGGGCGATGACCTCTTCAGGAAGACCCCTGAGGCGCAGCATCATCCACAGGACATCATGCTCCATGCAGTCGTATGCCTTCTCCACATCCAGGAAGGCAACCCAGAGCTCCCTACCCTGCAGACCGATGATTTGATGGTGATGGTGGCTATGCCCTTTTAACATGGGAAAAGATGGTTTAAGATGAGAGTACAGTTGGCGCTGTCACGTGGTCATAAGCTTTTGCCCTCATCACAAACGATCTAAAGAATCCTTTATTCCATACGCGCTCATATGATACCATTTAATTGCATTTAGAAATCAAAACAAGATGTTTCTAAACTTAGATATTTTACTTCGAATAACAAGCTAAGAAACTACGGTGAGCTACCGGCTGCATAAATCAGCTTGCCTGTCGCCATGATCTAATTAGCATAATTCGGCCTGCCAGTAACCTGAATTCCGGCCTGGCCAAAACCGCCAGCCATGCCACAGGCGTTACGCTACGGTTGCGCAACCATTGTAGTTGACGAGCACGTTACGCCTTCACTGACTTAAAGGTAGGCTGCTCTCGCTGGCTCCTGTCCTTTTCGGCAGCGTGCCCAATTACGTTTGGATATTTGCCACGCTCTATATGTGAAGGAAATTCGAGTGTCTTCGTTTGCTTTATTTCGTCAGTAGGCTGCTCACAGGGCATGTTCTTTTAACGCGCCAATTAACGCCCGTTTTATATATTTTTTATCCTAATATAAGGAACGAATACCCCTCTTTTAATGACTCGGTCACACTTGAGCATTCAGGGGCGTGAGCAAAATCAGCTGCCGCGACATGCTCTTTTGTTTACACTTCTGAGCCAACAGATCGCCGCCGTCGCCGCTTCAATTGCGAGCTCCCGTTAACCCTAACCAGACTGCTGGACTGAAGCTATGTACTTACGCCACCAAAAGCATACAGCTTTGCTAAGTACCGAAGGGAAAACGCATTATTATTCAATTCTTCAATGAACCATGGCACATCTGACCCAAGCACTCTGGCAACATGAGCTTCAACATATTTGCAGGCATAGCAAACAAAAGGGGCATACTTGCCGCTCATATACCAAGGACAGCGCCTAGCTTAAACCAAATATCATCCTTCAATGCATTGCTTTTGTGTTCGGGGTGACGCTTGTCCTACCGCACACGATATAGCTTCACGGCGTCGATAAGCATTTCGGCTGTGGCCGTCACTTATTGTGAGCCAACGGTCAATTACTAGTACGCGTTTGCAATGTTGGCCCCTGAGGGATGCTACCGGTCGACGCCGTGGGCCGCGCCGACTGATAGAATTCGGCGAAAAAACTCCTGCGGCAAGATTAGGTCCCGGACAGGATTGGCTTTCCGCCGAGATTTCCAGCGGATTCTCTGCGGCGGCAGCGGATTTCGCCCGCTGTCGCCACCGAATACTCAGATGCGAATGACTCATAACAATGTCGCATATAGCTACGTTCTCGGTTTGAACCAGCCCAGTGCCTAAATGTAATTTTTTCTGTTCTTAAACCCTCCTCTGCTCCTGCAGTTGACCGTTCGCTCTTGCATATGCGCAGTTCTGTAATGGTAAGTCAGGGATCCAGCGTGAAGTCTACCAAGGCCAATCGCAAATCTCGCTCGGCCCGGGCGGGATTGCAGTTTCCAGTCGGTCGCATCCACCGGATGCTGCGTGGAGGCAATCTACACACAGCGCGTGGGGGCCGGCGCTCCGGTCTACATGGCAGCGGTACTGGAATATGTGGCTGCGGAGCTGCTCGAGGTCTCCGGCAATACTGCACGGGACAACAACGAGACAACAATTAAGGACCACCATGTGGTTTAAGGCCCGTCAAGTTGCCGTGCTCAACGTTTTCCATAAATCCCCCATAAATTGTATGTTTATGGTAATAAAGGCAATTGAATTCAATGTCGAGTTCGCTATGCACAATGAGAGAGATGGAAGAAGCTGCTTATAGACGTCACTGTATATGAGGCCGGCCTGTTTCCGCACACCTTGGCGAGGCTGCTTACAAAGAGTGGTAGCCCCGGCCCCATGAAGAAAAACCGCAAGGGTGGCAGACCGGGACGAGGGAGCCAGGAATAGCCAGGCTCCAACTGCTGGCAATAAATGCTTGGCAATCCCTGTCAGTATCCTAACTTTTCTTTAATTATCGGCTCGGTGCTTTCGTCGCATGTTCACGTGCTAGATATCATACAGAGGCCACTGCTCTCACTGCCTCGTCCCGCTCCTTGGGCATAATTCCGTCTCCTCAACGGTAGGGTCCCGCAACTTCTTTCTCCTCCCTGGTTGCCTCTCACCGAGTTAAACGGCGATTGTCAGCGAGAGTTGTCTCTGAATGCAACCTAAAGGTAACATACACTCAGTGAAGGCAAGATATGATTACGGTGAAGGTAACTGAATAGTGTTACGCTGTCATGCCGTCATCTCGTGGCTCTGTTCACGGCTGGTTTAGCGGCTATTAAGAATTAACATCACATAATGCAACCTATGCGGAGCACCCCAAGGCAAGATCTTGGTAGCTTATTTTAACGTTGCGGTTTAAAACACAGAAAAAAGTTGTACTTACAGGATTCGAATAATTGTTTTATATGCTCAGTGGTCAGGTGAGTAGCGTCAATCGATTCCGCTACTGAAGCAAGTATTACGACGGGTTTTAAATGCGCTGTTATAAATTTTTAACAATATTTCCGCTATCTGTCGCCTTTGAAGAGGGGCTTTAGACACTACGTTGGGAGAACGGAATCACGCGCTCCTTGGCGCTGGCTAGTTGGCTTAAAGGGCAATAGACTAACACCGACCTGTGGCCTAAGCACGATACGGTGGCGCTTCTGTCGCGAGGCTGGGCCGACTGGGGGTGAAGAGTAGGGTTATAGCCCAAAGGAATACTAGGAACTACAAGATATTAAAGGAGTTTTCTCATTTTACTAGGCACCTATGATATCTCTATTCGGCACTGAGCAACAATGAACATCTTAGAAGAGATCGTGAAAGTATGAAGTCTCTTTACCGAGGCAAACTATTTTTAAAACACCGCGAAACGTATGGGGGTGCGAGATGAGAGGGCGGTCCATAGAAACGCATGTAAACACAATTACCGCAACATTTTTCTCGTTTCGCACAGTACCAGAATTGGTGGCAGGTCGTTAAACGTTGGCCAGCGCTTTGAAGAAATGTGTGACAAAGTATGCTGCGTCACTTTTAAAACCTCTCGTTGGCTAGAATCCGAGTTAGAAATGCTTTCGGCAGTGTGTCCCATACAAAATATATGTAAAGAACGGCTCGCAAACAATCTGGTTTTGTGCCCACGAAAACAGTCGTTCGTAGCATTGGTGCATTATTTTAAGACCAAGAATATATGTATGCAACAGTATTTTGCGTCCGACATCTCTGTAAAGCATGTATATCAATGAATATATATATGCGGCGCGTTTCCAGACGAACCCCCAAGTCTAGGAGGCGACTCGCCCAAGTGGCTTCTTCTATATTTTTTTTTTTTGTGAACGTCTTGTACCACGCCCCGACATCATATCGCATGGAGGAAGTGAAAAAAAAAAAAAAAAAAAACGTCCCAAGTGCTGGCGAGGCACGTGAGTAAGACAGTACGAGACACGGTTCATTTTGAACACTGAGATAATTAAAACGAAAAATAACGGGCCCGGTGTCGTTCCGGTTTGAAAACATCGATTGTGGCTAAGTAAAGACGGTAAGTATTAAGATGAATGCACATGTAATTGCGTCGCGATGCATGCATGTGGTGTGCAATTGTCAAAAGCAAACATTTTGAGAGGCGTTATATTCCCAAGTCCGGGCACGCGCCGCATAGTCTTCACCATAAATATATAAATAAATAAATAAATAAATAAATATATATATATACATATGAAGGAAAGAAGCCAACAGTCGGCGAGGCCAAGGAAAGCGTTGGGGATGGTACTTTGTCTTTTTTTTTTTGTAATGTTTACTTGGATAATCCCAGAAATTAGTAATGTAATCTGTTTAGGAGAAAGATAATTAGACACAAAGTAGAAGAAAAAAAGACAAAGTACCATCCCCAACGCTTTCCTTGGCCTCGCCGACTGTTGGCTTCTTTCCTTCACGCATATATATATATATATATATATATATATATATATATATATATATATATATATATATATATAGAGAGAGAGAGAGAGAGAGAGAGAGACGAGGAAACTGCACAGAAAGCGCAGAACGATATACGAGAACCACAGCGTTATCACGGGTAAACAGAAAATAAACGAAATAATAGTAAACTAGCATATATGCCCGTTGATGACCTTGGGCGCACCCACCTGATCAAAATAATTGTATGCCTCCAGAGACTTATATGCCTCGACGGTCTCTGCAGTGAAACGGCTCGGGCAAAAAAAAATCAAATACACTACAATATTTGCAATGCCCAGTGGTGGCAGAGCGCCCGCATCAGTCCGGAGGACTTCTCAATGTGTTTCAGGAATAGCAAATAGGTCCGGGTGCACAACGCGCCGTCAATGTACAGTTTTTCATTGTAGCGCTGTTTATCCGATTTCAACAAGCTTTTCACGTGGTCCGACATTTGCTGCAGTGATCGTGCCTATACGCACGTACATCGTGCCTATACGCAAATGAGGAGATTCTACTCACTTATTCACTACGCCTACTACTTCAACTGCCCTACCTTCCAGCAGCATTTGTTTTAGTAACGTTGTTTATTGCCTCAGGGCATAAAGGAATATGTAAAAAGAACAAAAGGGGAAATAAATGAGAGAAAAAAGGTTGGCTGTTCTAATAAAGTTCAAGAGAGAACGATGATAAGGCTTTTGCATTCAGGCAATGTACGAAAATGGGTCGCTATACCAGGCCAACTATACCATGAGGTGCCGAATTCTCGTCGTCTTCAGTGCCGGAAAAACCCACAACAAGTGGTGAATATCTGCCTCATTATTCTGTGATTTGCAGAAAGGACATTCTAGACGTCGATATAAATATCAGTAATGCGACCATGTTCGTGTTTCAGCAGGTGTGAGGGAAACCACGACTCGGATCCTCCGTAGCGCAACCTCCTCTGCGCGGTTAAGACCGCTGGGGAGGGCGGTCGCTTCCCCAACTTTTGTTCCGAGGGGGCGGCGCCCCCCCCCCCCCCCTTTCCACCTTTCCGACCGCTCACACTAAAATCACTTTTATGAGCGCTCAAATTCTAGGACGTTAAAATGTAGTGTGTGTTGTAAATGAGCTAGCATAGACTGCCACCATTTTGAAAACTTTTTCTTTGCGTGAACTAAAATAATACTCTCCAAAAAAAAAAAAAAAGAAAACAAGTATTGAATGACTGAACACTGTTGATGAGCAAGAACCAGGAGGTTGAAACAGGCCGTGCGCGAACTTTCTTAACTCAAGTGTATAATGTTCGCGCGTAAACTTCTTTAAACTAAGGTTTTTTATATATATATATTTCATATAAAGGCCCTTTTTTAATATTTATTTGCCCAAGTTTCGTTCGCTGGCGATTAGTATAGTTTAAAATATCGTGTGGGCTTTTATACCCTGCGTTTTGCATACTGGTAGGCATACGTTCGTTGAACAATTATTTTGTATTACTCAGTTTGTCTTGGCAAGTTTCGAGTTTCTTTAGTGTAAGCTAATCGAAGAAAAGGTGAAAGCATCAATCACTAACGACAAGAAAAATAGCGTCCGCATTTTTAATAATTTGTGTTTAATCCATCTTTGCGTTACCCACATTTTAATTTAAGTGAGCTGTAATTTTTGTTTAAATTCGTTGTAAATTTCTTCCTGGGAAATCTATAGCCACTGGATGTGATGTATACCTACATTACGTCATTTCCTCATTGCAAAAAGAAAAAGAGGTATAAAAGGCACATATGTAGTTAAACTTAACACAGGTGCCTGCGCGCCGGTCACCTTGGGCTGATATGATCTTACGTCTTGCGAACTCAATGCCTGTTATAAGAACGGCCACGATAATACCAGTAATACTATGTTCCCTAAAGAGTCAGTTGATAATTCACCCGAGCGGCGGCAGCAATATGGCACGGAAGACACCGGCCGCTTGCCCTTGATCGGCTGAACGAAGCGGCGATAGAGAAAAACAATTCTTCTTTCCGATCTGAAAAATACAGGACACGTCAGAACCCTTCCTTCCCATGACAGCATTTTCCACATGGAAGTAGAGAACCATTTCAGCCTGGACGTACGGCGCTGTCACAAAACAAAACAGCTCGCGACTACAAAGCGCCAATATTACTTCTCATGTGTGCCCAAATGTGTCTGTAGTCACCTGGAGAAAGGGGTGGGGGGGTGTTGGTGGCTAGTCAAGTAGTTGGTTTACGTAGCTATATATATATATATATATATATATATATATATATATATATATATATATGCACTTGGGGACCATCGCAAACTGGCGGTTTAGAGTGCGCTTTATATTTCTACTTTTGGCTTCCTTGGTCTATATACGTGCTCGCACATATCCTCTAATCCTCTTTAAGTATGTAAAAGAAGTAAATAAATAAATAAGTAAATATGTTTGCCACTTCTGCAGGCTGCCCATCGTCATCTTCCTACCTTCTCTCCCTGTAACACAGTCGTCGGCCGCTTTCCTGATCCAGCAGGGTAGAGAAGCGATGTCTGTATGCATTTGTTCGGCGATATTCTTCATCAACTTTTCCTTTTGGCGGAACAATGAAACGCCAAGGAATAAAAATGAGGCCCGGTGGTAGGCCACATGTTACGGGTGCGAGTAAGCCGTTCTTTCGACGCATCGAATTTCAAGATATCTTTACTTCAACTATAGCCTCGGAAAATAAAATATAAGGAGCGTCTGCCAATAACAACGTCATCTTTGTTATGTCCGCCGTTGACTTAAAACAAGGCAATCGCTGACACAAGGAAACTATAAAGATCCAAAGACGGGGGCTGGCGGCGTGCAGACAGGGACAAGGGGGATGGGAAGGAGGAGAAGGGTAGTGACTATGAGATATGGAGACGATCGAGGAAAGTGCATTCCCCGCTTCTGTACTCAGGCTGCAGCTCGCGCATTGTGAGTCTTCACCAGAGACGTCCGGAATCCCGAGCCCAAGCACTGAATTGCGGGGTCGTTAGCACTTTCGAAGAGCGGAGGCTGCTGAGGTGCACCTAACTGCCACAGCTGGCACCAAAGCTTACCCCCCGTGGAACTGGCGTGGCCGTGCATGGTGCATACTTTCTCCTGTAGCAGTATATTGAAATTCTCGCCCCTCAAATGTCTTGCGCTGCCTTCACATGTCGGCAGCTGGCCTGGTTGTCAGGACCAGGGCGCCGATGGAGGGGCGCAGAGAGGGTGGAGCTGTTGTGTTGAGTTTTTACACGCGCGCCCTTACCCGCAACCGCACAAAGACCCTCACGACTGTTGAGGCGCATGTTTTGGTATGGTCGAATATATTGACACGCTGCATTCTTTATTTTCCCTCTGTGCTGATCGCGAGCGTGTGCCTCCTCGAGGCGAAGAAACCGACGTTCGTCTCCTCGAGGCGAAGAAACTGAAGTTCTTCTGTCGAAGCGGGCCTGCTAGTTTCCTGCCGCACTGTGACTTCTGTTACTCCTGTGTCCCGCGGTGACTTCTGATCAGAGACTTCACACCGTGACATCTGGTGGAGGTGCGGGGTAACGCAACCCATGCTCCGAACACCTCCAACCAGCCGAGACTCCAGCCCTCAAGGATCTCCTACCATCGAGATTACGCCTACCCATCAGAGTAGCCGACGGCTTCGAGGGCTTGATCCTGAATTCGCGCCTCTACAATTTTCTCGTACTGCGAGGCCGCCACCATCTTCTCCAGCACCACCTTCGGAGGCCACACAACCACCCGTAATGACGCAGGTAGACACCACTGCCCCCTCCTTCGTGTTGCAGCAGCCGCGGGAGATACCCATCTTCCAAGCCTTTCCCGGCGACGACCCGGAAGACTGGCTAGATAAATTTGAGCGAGTAGCCCAGTACAATCGCTGGGGTGACGACCAGAAACTGCAACATGTATTTTTTTCGCTCGACGGTTCAGCTCGTACATGGTTTGAAAATCATGAGACTACTATCACAACGTGGAGTTCCTTCAAGGACCAGTTTCTGCAAGCTTTCACCACCGTTTTTCGGAAAGAACGCGCCGAGCTGCTCCTACAGACGAGAGTTCAGCTCCCTAACGAGAGCGTCCTCGTTTACTTCGAGGACATGACGAGGCTATTCCGTCGCGCTGATCCAAACATGTCCGAAGAAAAAAAAACTTCGATATCTCATGAAGGGAATTAAGGAACAGATCTTCGTTGAATTAGTGCGATGTCCCCCCAAGACCATCGGGGAATTTGTATCCGAGGCCACTACCATTGAGAGGGCTCTAGAGATGCGATCTAAGCACTACGAGCGGCCGTCCATCCCTATTGCTGCCGCCATCGCGGACACTGGTAGCACTGACGTGCTCCGTGAGACCATACGGGCCATCGTACGCGAGGAGCTGCAAAAACTATTTTCGACGGCAGCACCCCCTCAAGTATCCAGCCTTTCTCAGATGGTTCGGGAAGAGGTCAACCAGGCACTCAACCCACCCGAGCCACTCCCGACAATGCCACCACAGCAGGCCATGACCTACGCCGCAGTCACTCGTCGTGCCTGTCCACCTCCCAGTCAGCATCCACCTCCCAGTCAGCATCAAGCAGCCCCTGCATACACTCGTCAAGCACCTCCCGCTCGAATTTCTCAGGTGCGTCCACGCAAAAGCGACGTCTGGCGCACTCGCGATAATCGCCCGCTGTGCTTCCACTGTGGCGAAGCTGGTCACCTGTTCCGCGATTGCTATTACCGACGAATGGGTCTGCCGGGATTTAGCGCCGACGCGCGAAAGCCGCAGCGTGGTGAACGACCCCCTGCCATTGACGCGTACTTGGCTGAATCATCCGGAACGCCCTATGACTACTCGCGGTCGCCTTCACCGGGCCAATACTCCTCGCAGACACGTGGTAATGCCGGCCTGACGCGGGTCCGCTCCCCTAGCCCCCATCGGGAAAACTAGACGCGGCAACCTTTGGAGGGAAGGTTGCTCATCGACGAAATTCTCAAGCTCCTCCACCGCTGCAACCGGATGGCCACTCAGTTTCACGACGACACGACGCGCCCCACAATGATCCGCTGCCTCGGCGCTCCAGTTCTCCGACGACACGAAATCAGCTAGTACCACACCGCAGCCGTGACCGGACCCCGCGACGTTCCGGTAACACCACAGCCGTAACCGCCGACCTGAACATTTCAGTGGACGGAACCGACGTGACAGCGCTTGTGGATACCGGCGCCGATTATTCTGTGATGAGTGGGCCTTTCGCCGCCACTCTGAAAAAGGTGACTACACCCTGGACAGGCCCACAAATTCGTACCGCCGGAGGCCACTTGATAACGCCGACCGGTACCTGCACTTCTAGGGTAACTGTGCAAGAAGAAACGTACTTAGCAACCTTCGTCGTACTTGTCCAGTGTTCCCGCGACGTCATCCTTGGCATAGATTTCTTAGCAGAGAATGGAGCCGTTATCGACCTGCAGACTAAGTCAGTGACCTTATCGACTGAGAACGCAATACACAGTGCTTCAGAGCGACCGACAGCACTGCACATCCTTGATGATCACGTCACTATTCCGCCCCGTTCCAGCGTGATGACGTCTGTGGCTGCGAATACACTGCGAAACTTTGAAGGTGTCGTGGAGAGTAAACAGATCTTACTTTTCGAACGTAGTCTTGCTGTAGCCAGAGGAGTCGTTCGCCTCGAAGACGGCAAAGCAGACGTCCTACTCACAAATTTTGGCGGTGAGCACTAGCATTTAAGCACTGGGACTGTAGTGGCCCATATTTGCGGTATCACGCATGTTCGAAAAGCCTCTGGACTTGCGACGCTGTCATTGACCGAAATGGAGAGGCCTACCACCGATTTACACTTCGACATTAACCCTGCGCTTTCTCAACTGCAGCATCGCCAAGTGAACCAGCTCCTCCAGCGCTATCGGGCGACCTTCTCCAATTCTTCACGTGTTGGCAGAACCGATCTCGCCAAGCATCGCATTATTACGAATGATACCGTGCCCCCTCTCAGACAGTCACCTTACCGAGTGTCTCCGACTGAACGCGCCGCTATCACCCGCCAAGTGAAAGAGATGCTTCGCGACGATGTCATCCAGCCCTCGCGGAGTCCATGGGCTGCACCTGTCGTTCTTGTGAAGAAAAAGGATGGTACGCTGAGGTTTTGTGTGGATTACCGCCGGCTAAACAAAGTTACAAAGAAAGACGTCTATCCCCTGCCACGCATGGACGATGCTTTGGATCGTCTCTGATCCGCGAAATATTTCTCTTCAATGGACTTGAAATCCGGATACTGGCAAATAGAGGTAGATGAGAGGGACCGCGAGAAAACGGCGTTTATTACTCCGGATGGGCTCTACGAGTTCAAGGCTATGCCCTTTGGTCTCTGCTCTGCTCCGGCTACTTTCCAACGGCTTATGGACACCATACTTGCAGATCTCAAGTGGCAGACATGTCTCGTTTACCTTGACGACGTTGTGGTCTTCGCTCCAACGTTCGAGGAGCACCTTCGGCGCCTTGAAACTGTTTTGCAAGCCATAACATCCTCTGGCCTTACGTTAAAGAACGAGAAATGTCATTTTGCTTATACGGAGCTCAAGTTCTTGGGGCACGTCGTAAGCCACGCTGGTGTCCTGCCGGATCCAGAGAAAACGACAGCTATTGCCAACTTCCCTCCGCCCAAAGACCAGAAAGCTGTTCGACGATTTCTTGGCTTATGTGCCTACTACCGGCGCTACGTCAAAGATTTCGCTCGACTCGCCGAGTCCCTAACACGTCTGACAAAGACAGACACGCCTTTCACTTGGGACGCACCACAGGAAGAAGCATTCAAAGAGCTTCAACGCCGCCTACAAACACCTCCCATATTGGCTCACTTCGACGAAAACGCCGACACGGAGCTTCACACCGATGCAAGCAACATAGGCCTGGGCGCCGTTCTAGTTCAAATCCAGGGCGGCCAAGAACGTGTAATCGCTTACGCCAGTCGCTGTCTATCTAAAGCGGAATCGAACTATTCCGCAACAGAGAAAGAATGTCTAGCCATTGTGTGGGCGACGTCGAAGTTCCGGCCATACCTTTACGGGAAACCATTCAAGTTAGTAACTGACCACCATGCCCTATGCTGGCTTGCAACCCTAAAGGACCCTTCAACCCGTCTTGTAAGATGGAGTCTACGATTACAGGAATTCGACATAACTGTCACGTACAAATCTGGCCGTCAGCATTCGGACGCAGACTTTGCAACCCTAAAGGACCCTTCAACCCGTCTTGTAAGATGGAGTCTACGATTACAGGAATTCGACATAACTGTCACGTACAAATCTGGCCGTCAGCATTCGGACGCAGACTGCCTCTCACGGGCCCCTGTAGATCCCCCCGCAGATGAAATTCCTGATGAGGCGATACTGCTAAATGCCATCAGCACAGAGTGCCTCGCTGAAAGACAATCTGCAGATCCCGAACTTCGTCACATCATGGACTATCTAAACGGTGCATGTACAACCGCTCCGAGAGCTTTCAAGCGTGCTCTGTCATCGTTATGTGTGCACAATGGTGTCCTCATGAAGAAAAACTTTTCCGCCAGCCAAACGCCGTACCTGATTGTTGTACCTATGTGTCTACGTGATGAAATCTTACAAGCTTGCCACGATGAACCAACCTCTGGACATTTGGGAGTCACGCGCACGCTTGCAAGGCTCAAGGAAAAGTACTACTGGCCTCGACTTCACTCAGACGTTTCACACTATGTGAAAACGTGTCGCAACTGTCAGCGTCGTAAGGTGCCGCCGACTAAGCCCACCGGACTCTTGAAGCCAATAGACCCACCGTCGAGGCCTTTCCAGCAGATTGGCATGGACATGCTGGGACCATTTCCCCTTTCACACTCCGGTAACCGGTGGGTCATTATTGCCACGGATTACCTTACACGATACGCGGAAACCTCCGCTCTACCCAACGGTACTTCCTTAGAGGTTGCAAAGTTTTTCATCAATTGCGTTGTCCTGCGCCATGGCACACCGGAGATTTTGATTACTGACAGAGGAGCCGCATTTACAGCCGAATTGCTGCAGCAGATTTTAATTCACAGTCATACTGAACACAGGAAAGCAACACCTTACCATCCTCAAACGAACGGCTTGACCGAACGCTTGAACAAAACACTCGCTGACATGCTCTCAATGTACGTCGACGTAGAGCACAAAACGTGGGATGAAGTGCTCCCGTACGTTACCTTTGCATACAATACAGCGGTCCAGGAAACAACGAACATGACACCTTTCCGTCTGGTCCATGGCCGCGAAGTGACCACAATGCTTGATGCCACGTTACCACATCTAGACGACGGCAACCAACAACCAGATGTTCACACCTTTCTGCACCTCGCCGAAGAGGCCCGTCAGCTGGCTACGCTGCGAATTCAGAATCAGCAACGCCGCGATGCCCAGCGATACAACCTCCGACACCGTGACGCCCGGTACACAGCTGGAGACCGTGTCTGGGTTTGGTTTCCTGTACGTCGACGAGGCCTCAGCGAGAAACTGCTGTGTCGTTACTTTGGCCCGTACAAAGTGGTAAGCCAAGTTGGGGACCTAAACTATGAGGTTGTTCCTGATGGATTTAAAAACGTCCCGACGCTCCACGCTCCCGGACGTGGTCCACGTGGTCCGCCTGAAACCGTATTACGACCGATAGTGTTGACTCTTTCGGTGCGTGAGCAACTGCCCTTCGTGCAATGGTTTTTTCTTTATCTCTACCCACACTCCCAGCATCGGGACGATGCTTCTTGTACCCGGGGGGCAATGACACGCTGCATTCTTTATTTTCCCTCTGTGTTGATCGCGAGCGTGTGCCTCCTCGAGGCGAACAAACCGACGTTCGTCTCCTCGAGGCGAAGAAACTGAAGTTCTTCTGTCGAAGCGGGCCTGCTAGTTTCCTGCCGCACTGTGACTTCTGTTACTCCTGTGTCCCGCGGTGACTTCTGATCAGAGACTTCACACCGTGACAATATGAAATAGAATTAAAATTAAGCGTTCCTTAAGTAGTTACGAGAATAAACCATGAAAAATAAGATAGGGAGTAGCTACAGAAAGGAGAATTTCGCATGGTAGAAAAAAATAAAAAGGTTAAGAAAAGGAACGTATAATGACACGAGAAGAGAGTGAGAATGAGAGGGCCTGGTCGGTGGGGAGATTTCCCACGTTGTCTGGCTAGTGTGGCATAGGAGTTGGGCGACCGTCGGCCGGCAGCCGTCTTGCGAGCGACGCGGCGCCGACACCGACTGTCGGCCGACTGTTTTCGTCGGCGCAGTGTGACATACGCAGACATCAGGAAGACGCGCTGTTGGCAGACCAAATCGGCGTCATGTCGTGCTAGTGTGACAGGCCCTTAACCAGTTTGGGGAATACGCTTTTCTCCTCTCCGTACCGCGTGGAGCGCATCCTTCACCCCTTGTTCCTGTCTCCGACTCTGCATTTGACCACCGTATAAATTAAGGGGAGATGCTTTAGAATCGCACCGACAAGAGGTAGCAAAGGGTGTCGCACGCTTTCCCTGATGGCGGTTTCCGCGTGTCGGGTGCAATATGCGTCATCTCCCAACAGTGACGAAATCTCGTGGCAAGAGTGGGGGAGCAGAGGCCAGCGCCCTATCTTGTCCCCGCTCCCACAGCAATTAATGGTTTTAGCGAGCGTCAATTGACGACGAGCTTGCATTCGTTTTTTTTTTTTTTTCGCTACTGGATGTGGAGGGCATCTAAGGTCGAGAGGAGTACGGGCTCTGGACCGAGAGGACAGCGAAAACGGGAAAAATATCATTTGTTCCACATTCTTTCTGCGAGCGTTGGCATGAGGACGCAGTAAATGCTTGTGTAGGAATATTTGTCGAACCCATATTACGCAGCGTGTTCACACATTGGCGGCTAAGACCACAAGTGCCCGCTTATCTGTACTCGATGCTGTAAGCTGCGACGCCGAGCATTGTTTCTGCGCAGCCTTGTGTACAAGTAAGTCGTTTTAACAGCCGACAAGTGTTCATTCAAATTGGCCTGCCTGCTTGTGTTTGGGAGCACAATAAATGCATGCGTTGAAGGCGACAGGGATTTGTAAGTACCGAAAGCGTCCCTCAACGGATGTGAAATTTGAACAGCGATGAGAAATAACAATGTTCCGGAATGAAATATTTTTTTTTTTCATTTAAATAACGCGATAGACGAGAAAGGGTAATGAAGGCTGGCCCCACATATTCCAGAGGGTGGCTGGTCAAGCTATTAAATTTACTCAGTATTTCATGTGCTGTTATCAGAATGAAGTGATGTAATTACTCCCTCCGCATTTAACGTCATGCGTAGTAGCAATATGCAACAGATTTGTGTGTGTGTGTGTGTGTGTGTGTGTGTGTGTAAAACTATAGGCTCCTCCTTCACTCCGCACCTCTTAATTTTTCAAAATTTTGTTTTCAGTTTTGTAATGTCAGTAAATCTTCAGTATATCTACTTCTACCGGCCCAATTGTTTTCTCTCAGTACCGCTCCCGGCGCACCTTATCTCCCAATGTTATTATAAATATCTCCCAACGTTACAATAGTCAAGTTGGAGCCTAGACTACGCGGGGGATTCACGCGGGTGACCCAGTAACGGGTGTGCACGAAACATGCGGCGTCTAGACGAGTGTAAATAAATAGTTTTCTCGCGTCCGAAACACAGCGGCTGTAAAGTCAATGGCTGATATAACAGTGGTGACGAGAAAGCAGATCCCAGTCCAGCGTTAAAGGTATCCTGAATAAAAAAATTGCCGCCGAGATTTCCAGCGCAGATGGTAGCTATCGCATTGGGAGTGAACGAAACAATCTACCTTATGAACAGAAATGAGCGGAAAGTAATTATTTTAATGAATATTTCTCAAATCGCCGCACCTAGCGGGCTCCTGTGAAAGCTCTGACGAAACCGGATAACACTGCACATTTACCACAACGCAGCAGCCGTGGGGGCGATTCTCTACGCACTGCCACTCGTGACGGTGCGCAAACCATCGTGGAGGGCACTGGAGGTGCAGCATCGCAAAGCGCTGCGAACCTGCCTTGGCCTGCCTGGAAAATCTCAATGCGAAGCGACACTCGCCGAGGCAGGCGCGTGGCCACTGCAGCTACAGGCCATACAGCGAGCGCTGCACTACATTGACCGCACCGTGCACCAGACGGCGGCGAACTCTGCACCGCCTTAGGAATTTCCCACACTCTAGAATGGGCGCGGCGCTGCAGGAGTATGACCAGCTGACACATGCCACGCCCCCCTAAGGCCTCTGCTCCCCCTGGCCCCTCACGACGGAGGTATAGCGCGAGATCGTCGGCATCGCGGGAAAACGCAGCACACCACTCTGTGCGGTGCAGCAGCTAGCCAGGGCCGTCATACACGAGCAACTGAGCGGCCACCTGCTTGTTTTCACTGACGGCTCCGTGGCGAGAGAAAGCTGCTCCAGCGGCCACCATCCCTGCCCTGCAGTTGCACCGCCAGCAAAGAGTGACACACCTGAGCTCTTCGACCACGGCGGAACTACTGTGCCTTCGCCTGGGCCTGCACCTATTGCTTACCATTGCTCCGCCACCACCCAGGTGTGCACTGCTGTGTTACTCCCGCGCCGCCCTCAGCCGCCTGCAGACTCCCGGCCGTGGCACACCGCTGCTGTGCGCGGTACGCGAGCGCCTCGCAGAGCGAAGGTGCAGCATTCGCGCGCAGTAGGTACCCGGCCACTGCGGCATACACGGCAATGAGCAAGCCGACGAACTCGCCACCGCCGCACATCAGCTCCCTCCCAGCGACGAACTTCTCGCTTTGGAGCACGTGCGTGCGGCGGTCTATGACCACCTCCGTCAGCAACACCCGGACCACGGCCGCTCGATGGAAGCGCACTTCCATCGAGCACTTCCATCGAGCGGCCGTGCCTGGACCCACGCATCGCGCGAGGACAGCGCATCCCTGTTGTCGGCGCGCGCTCATTGTCGCGCCTACAGCGTGCAATGCTCATTCCAGTGCGCGTCGGCTGCGAGTTGCCCGGGGTGCGCCACGGACTTTCGTCGAGCGATGTGTGTGGTGATTGCGGTACAGTGGAGACATTGGAGCACATGCTGCTTCGCTGTACCGCATCCGCAGAGCCACGTCGCGAGATGCTCGAGGCTTATAGGGCGCTCGGAATCATCCCGGGCAGCATTGAGACGCTCTTATATATGGCCGCGAGGCAGTGCGCGTACCCGTGACAGGACGATGGTGAGCCTCTGTGCGTTCATCTGCTCATCGAGCAGGCGGGCTTGAAGCCTCGCTTGCTTTTCGCCAGGTAGTGCGTGCGTGACCCGAACGCTCTGCGTGTGCTTTGACGTATGCTGCCGGACGCCCCACCACGGCAGCTGGTGCATTGTGTCGCGCGCGCGATCTGTCTGCGACAGGACGCTACCACGCTACGTGCACGCGACTATGTATATAGTATATACATCAATGGTACTATATATATATATATATATATATATATGTGAGTCTTCTGTGGACCTTCTTTCATTTGTACATGCCATGATCTTCTTTCATTTGTACATACCATCATCATCGTCCCGCGGCGCGGGCTCCGGCGCGCGCCTGGGTTCGTGATCGGATTAAAACGCTAGACAAGGCTTGGCTGTCCTTGCCGTTACGACCTCGCCGTCTCGACCTAGCCTTCTTTTACAAGATATATATATATATAGCTTTGTACTTTGTACTTTGTAAATAATGTACAAAGCTCCCCCTGTCCTTTCTTCCTATTGCTCCCCTCTATACGTCCCCTCGCTATCCTCGCCCTATCCCCTTTTCTTTCCCGCCGGCCACCGTTCAAGTACTTCAGTTTTTTAGATAGCAGTTGCCGCGGCTGGCAATACTATTTTCCTTCTTTTTGATTATTTAAAAAAAATAATAATAAACCACTACCACCACCACATTTACCTGCCTCCCCCATGCCTCCCTAGCCAACCCCATCGCGAGCGGTCACATCTGTTCATTTTTCCTTTCCTTAGTGGCACTCACAAAGGGCGTGAACGGACGGGCTTTTTTTTTTTTTTGCTGCTCTTATTTCTGCGCACAATTCGTCGTTCCTTCCCAGCGCGAAAAGAATTGTAGAGCCCCCCTCGACCTCCCTCGTATGCAGCATTCCACACTTTTCAGCACTGTGCACGGCGCGACGCGGGGGCACCCAACTTCAGGTGCGGCGGCGGCGGGATCGCGGGGCCATGACGTTGCTGAAGGTAAATGTGACGTCACACCCGCCGGCTCACAGTCGGGAGCGCGCTGCCTCTGACCCGGCGGCCGCTCAGAAGTCCGAAAACATCAAAAATACAGCCATCCGCTCAAAACTAACCCGAAATATGTGTCTCTACTATAGTGTAATCGTGTCTTAAGAATGCAGTTGTGGTGCTTTCTCAATATTCTTGGATATTTGTTCAGTATACCTTTAAGCTATGCCCGTGCAACACCTTGGCTACACTCGCTTTTCCCGTACAGATACCGGAATTCAACGGCTTTACTTCGGCTTCGGTGTCACGGAGAGCGCCCAGAAAAGAATCCGCACTTGATAAAGCTGTGCGGGAAGGAGACGAACGACGCTGTCTGTGCCGTGGTCCAGCCAAGCATGCCAGCTGCCGTGGTCTGCTAGAGTACTACATCATCGTAGCTGCACTGAAGAAGCATTTAAATCCGCGACCATCTGAAGTCAGCAGCCGGCTCGCTTCCAATGACGAGACTAGATGGAGGAAGAACTGTAAACTGGCTGCCGACAGCGACTTTGGAACAATGCCTATACGAACACAGCAGCCACTTAACAGTCAGCCAAAGCAGTGTCGTCGCTATCACTTGTTAACCCGACTATGTTCCCATGCATTGGTGGTCATCATCATCATCATCATCATCATCATCATCAGCCTGATTATACCCACTGCAGGGCGAAGGCCTCTCCCATATTTCTCCACTTAACCCGGTTCTGTGCTAGCTGCATCCACTTGACCCCTGCGAACTTCTTAATCTCATCCGCCCACCTAACTTTCTGCCGCCCCCTTCTACGCTTTCCTTCCCTTGGAATCCAGTTTGTTACCCTCAGCGACCATCGGTTATCCTCTCTTCGCACTACATGCCCTGCCCATGTCCATTTCTTCTTCTTAATTTCTACTAGAATGTCGGTAACTTGAGTTATTTCTCTGACCCACTCTGCACGCTTTCTATCTCTTAATGTTACCCCTACCATTTTTCGTTCCATAGCCCTCTGGGCTGTCCTCAACTTAAGTAGAACTCTCTTGATTAGCCTCCACGTTTCAGCCCCATAGGTGAGTACAGGCAAGATGCAACTGTTGTATACTTTCCTCTTGAGCGATACCGGTAAGCTGCTAGTCATAATCTGCGAGTGCTTGCCAAATGCGCTCCATCCCAATCGTATTCTTCTTGTTATTTCCTTTTCGTGGTCCGGATCTGCGGTTACTACCTGTCCTAAGTAGACATATTCGCCTACTACTTCCAGTATTTCGCTACCTAATGTAAACTGCTGTTCCTTCCCGAGGCTGTTGAACATTACCTTAGTCTTCTGCATATTGATTTTCAAGCCTACCTTTCTACTTTTCCTGTCTAGGTCATCAATCATTATTTGCAGTTCATCCCCCGAGTTGCTTAGCAAGGCAATGTCATCAGCAAATCGCAGATTACTGAGGTGTTCTCCATCTACCCTTATCCCTAACTGCTCCCATTCCAAGTCTCTGAATACTTCCTCTAAACAAGCTGTGAATAGTACTGGGGAGATTGTGTCTCCTTGCCTAACACCTTTCTTTATGGGAATTTTGTCACTTTCTTTATGCAGAACTATGGTTGCTGTGCAGCCACTATATATATCTTCCAGCACTTTCACGTACGGCTCGTCTACCCCCTGATTTCGCAATGCCTGCATCACCGTCGAGGTTTCAACTGAGTCGAATGCTTTTTCGTAATCAATGAATGCTATGTATAAGGGCTGGTTATATTCCGAGCATTTTTCTATAACCTGATTGATGGTATGGATATGATCGATAGTAGAGTACCGTTTCCGAAACCCTGCTTGATCTTTTGCTTGATTGCAGTCTAAGGTTGTCCTGATTCTATTAGCGATTACCTTAGTAAATACCTTATACGTAACAGACAGTAAGCTGATTGGTCTGTAATTTTTAAGGTCCTTAGAGTCCCCTTTCTTGTGGATGAGGATAATGTTTGCATTCTTCCATGGTTCCGGTACCGTCGATGACACCAGGCACTGCGTATACAGGGTGGCCAGTTTTTCTAGCACGATATCCCCCCCGTCCTTCAGCAAATCTGTAGTTATCTGATCCTCTCCAGCTGATTTCCCCCTTTTCATAGTTTCTAGTGCTTTCTTGACCTCGTCCATCGTCACTGGTGGAACGTCTGACTGTTTTTCCCTACCGCCAATCTCATTACGGTCCTGACTATTTTGGCTACTGTAGAGATCTGTATAGAACTCCTCGGCTACTTTGACTATCTTTTTCATATTAGTGATGACGTTGCCCGCCTTGTCCCTTATCGCATACATCTGGTTTTTTCCTATGCCCAATTTCTTCTTTACCGCTTTAAGGCTTCCCCCGTTCTTTACAGCATGCTCAATTTTCTCCATGTTATACATCCTTATATCGGCCACCTTGCGCTTATTGATTAGCTTTGATATCTCGGCCAATTCGATCTGATCTGTTGGATTGGAAGCTTTCATACTCTGGCGTTTCTTAATCAAATCTTTCGTCTCCTTAGACAGCTTACCGAGCTATCCTACCGCCTACTTCTACCGCGCACTCAGTAATGATATCTCTGAAATTATTGTTCCTTGCCTCTAGGGTAATGTCGCCATCCTCAGTTAGAGCTGAAAACCTATTCTGTAGCGAGATCCTGAACTCTTCTGCCCTCCCCCTCACCGCTAATTCGTTGATGGGTTTCTTTCTTACTAATCTGTTGCGTTCCTTCTTCAGATTTAGGCTAATTCGGGACCTCACCATCCTGTGGTCACTGCATCGCACTTTCCCGATTACCTCTACATCTTGCATAATGGCGGGGGTTGAACACATTATGAAGTCGATTTCATTTTTAGTCCCTCCGTTAGGACTTTTCCATGTCCATTTCCGGTTCTTCCGTTTGCTGAAAAAGGTATTCATGATTCGTAAGTTATTGCGCTCCGCAAACTCAACTAGTAACTCCCCCCTGCTATTCCTAGAACCAATGCCATAGTCACCTACTGCCTTGTCTCCTGCCTGTTTTTTCCCTACCTTGGCATTGAAATCGCCCATTAGTACAGTATACTGCGTCTTTACTTTTCGCATTGCCGATTCTACATCTTCATAGAAGGTTTCAACTGCCTGGTCATCATAACTACATGTAGGTGCATAGGCCTGTACAACCTTCAGTTTATACCGCTTATTAAGCCTAATTACGATGCCTGCAACCCTCTCATTAATACTATAGAATTCATCTATATTACCCGCTATATACTTATTGACAAGGAAACCTACTCCTAGTTGTCGCCTCTCTGGTAAGCCTCGATAACACAGTACATGCCCATCCTTCAGTACAGTATATGCCTCATTCGGCCTCCTAACCTCACTAAGCCCTATGACATCCCATTTCATGCCCTCTAGTTCCTCTAACAGCACTGCTAAACTAGCTAGGGTTCTAGCATTAAACGTTGCCAGGGTCAGTTTCCAATGGCGGCCTGTCCAGCGGAGCCAGACTTTCTTAGCACCCCCTGCTGCGTCACAGGTCTGACCGCCGCCGTGGTCAGTTGTTCCGCAGCCGCTGGTGACTGAGGGCCGGGGTTTTATGGAGCTTATCATAGGAGGTTGCGGCCAATTACTGCACCAGGGTGGCCAACTCCTGTTCTGGTGAGGGAGTGCGTTGCCACCGTTGTTCCGTGGCACCGTGGAGTGCGTTGTTCACCGGCATCAGGTCGCACCCCAAACCTGTTTATGCAATTCCATCGACACGCGGATTTTTTTTTTTTTTTTCATACGGTGGAGAATTGCGCGGCACCGGGATTTGAACCCCGGTCCTCTTGCATGCGAGGCGGATGTTCTACCGCTACGCCAACGCTGCATTGGTGGTCATGCTTCGTGACAAAGCCTTGCAAGAGCGCCGGTTCGCTGGAAAGGGCCTCGCGTTGTAGAAAGCATGTGGCAACCCATCAAGACAGTGCACCAGATAAGCCGTTCCCACAACCAGAGCCACAACAGGAAGGTAAGTTGGGAAAAAATTGCAATAGTTCGCCGCTGTTGGCAATAGCTGTGACGAACAAAATAGACTTGACGGTTTCAAGAAGTTACGTGCAACTTTTAATTGCTACCGGCGTGGACACCTAGAAAAGGCCTGCGTCACTATAAAGGAGCAAGGTAAAGCAGCTATTGTACGTAGCCACAGCACAGACGCTTCAATTGCACAATTTGGGACGTAACAACGTGTCAGCTTCGTCAATTCTGCATGACCTTGACACCGTTGCTAACCTCTGCACACGGTCTAAGTAACAGCTGACTAGATCATGAACCACTATTTGATGCAGTTCGAGATGGATTCCGAACCGGATCAGCGTGTACCCTCATCAGCGAGGAGACCTTTCATACAACGTGGCCGGAACAACCACGACGACACGTACCTGCTAGGTCGTATGGTCGTGGTCAGGACAGATCGATCCTCTCACTAATGGGTAGCGCTGACGTTCCCGACAATAAGGGGGTGAACTGCAGGCTGCCACATTTAGTTGTAGAAGGTGGTTTGGCGCACTCGTGACAGCGACAAAACGAATGTTGTTACATCTCAAAGAAAAATATAAAACCTTCTTCTCGGACGACGTTCCAGGACACAACATTCTTGTCTACCTGGGCTTGCTAAGCGATGGTATAAGCAATTCTTCAAAACAAGCTCAATACCTTTTGCCCTGGCATGTTCAGTGGAGGTGAAAATTGACAGATTGCAGGAATAGGGCACCCTTGAGCCAACAAAACAATTTCTTCTCGCAAAAAATCTGAAGGCAAGTTGTTGGGACCCTTAAACAACCTTTTGTTGGCTCCTTGAAGTTATGTATTCTCTTAAACTAGCTTTTCGATTGCTTGAACTTGAATCGATTTCGTAATTTTGAGCGTGTATAGTAACGAGTATTTTGAAAGTATGAAGTGCGATAGTGTTTTAGAAGGCCGCAGATTTGCGAACAATTCGTGGCCTCATTCTTCCTTAGGGGTAAAACTTGCTTTCAATTGCGTAAAACTAAATTTACAAAGTGTAAATTTGGGGCTAAATTTAATTAAAAAATTAAGATATAAAGCAACAATAAAATTGAAATAAAAAATAAAATCAAAATTACCTTGAAAATAACAATTATGGCCTGACAAAATTTGCCCCCCCCCCCCTAAAAAAAAGTTCCGGAGTCGTTTGCCAATGCAGTAATATGCCCACAGTGCCAACCCGAGAATAGCTGGAACGCAGCCAGCGTGCTGTCGGGAGACTGGCTCCGGGCTGCTACGACAGCGTCACAAACGAGGCCATCCAGGGGGATCTAAGATGGTCCAGTTTTGAAGCATGTGAAGCACGGAGCAAGCTGTCGTACAATGGCTGGTGGCGTCTTATGCTGCCATACCGGTGGGCACGACGAATATTCGACTATGTTTACCGGCATCCGCACCAGGTGTACAAAGCGTCTGCAACAGCTATGCAAGAAATTAGGCTCCTTCGCCAGTTCGGTAAAGGTGGACGCCAAGCGAAAGTGGGAAAAAGCAGTTGAGGTCCTCATGCGTCAGACAGAGGCTGATGATTGGCTGCGAGGCATGGAGGTAAGTCCACTCTGACGATGTACAGAGAATACAAACAGGAGATCCGCGTGGAACCCCTCTGTGACAAACATTGTCGCCAACAGCCTCCTCTTCGAGTCTCGAGCCAGCGCCCGGAGAACTCTAGGAATGACTAGCTTACATTACTAGAAGATCAAGGTAACAATTTACAGTTTAGTTCGAAACGAAAACTGCTCGATCGTGAATGTGCGTATCTCTGCTGATGTACGTCGCTTGTCTGCAACCGTTGCGCGTGTCAACTGGTGCTCGCCAAACACAACCCTGTGTGAATCTGCATCATTGTGGGAATTCAACTACGTAAGAATGGGCGGACTTTTTCTTATTCCCTTTTAGAGAGTCGCGAAGGCTGAGCGCTGAGCTTCATGTACGCGTAGCAAGCAGAATGCAAACACGCGTTAAACGGGATTTTAGCCAAGGGTCTGTACTGACGTCCACCGCATCTGTACCGAGAATCGAATGGTTACTTCGGATGTATCTTTAGGTACTTCGTTTTTTTTTTCTTTTTTTTTTTGCCCAATGTTCCAGTCAGAACATATATCCGATTGAATATAGATAAAGCTCATGATTAGCTAGGTTCCGGGTGGACCTCTTAGTCCAGTCCGGCAGTGCATTGGCCTTCAGCGCAGCTTTAGCCGTGTCCACCAGTAGTCGTCTTGTGGGCCATCGCTGCACAAAATGGATGAGCAAGAGGAGGAGGAAACTTTATCAAGGAGAAATTGGAGCATTCTTTCTTCGTGAGAGGACGCTTCTCAAGCCGGCCGAGGGGCGGTCGTTAGTCGCTCGATGGCGCTCGACGACCTCCTTGGCCCAGGCGGGATGGCGTGTTGCCGGCCGGGATCAGAGCTAAGCAATGCGGTCTCTCACTGTTCCGAATTGGTAATCTGCAGGCCTTCCTAAGGTTGCATGATTTCGCATTTAAATATGATGTGCTCTAGATCTGTCCTCTGATCACCGCAAAGAGATCACGAGGGACTGCATTCACCTGGATACCATTGTGCTAATTTATGTGGATGAAAACACATGTGGAAAATTATGTGGATTTGCTGAGTGTGGGGTGGGGTTCTGGATATTTCTCTCTTTTGTTTTTATACCAGTTCGTAATTCCTCTGTACGTGGGGTCTCTCTCGCGAGACGATCTTGGCTCGGGGTAACGCACCTCCCGGCCTACGACGAATCCTCGGGCAAACTGGTGCGCCGCCTCGTTTCCAGGATGACCCACGTGTGCGAGAATTCACAATATTTTGATCGAACGTGCATTTTTGGAGTGATGAAGAGCCTTCAAATTTCGGCTGCGAGTGGATGTATTCTACCGTTTGCGAAATTTTGAATGGCTGTTTTCTAGTCGCTAAAAAGGAATTTAGAGTGCTTCGTGACAATCGCCAAAGCTACAACTGCCTCTTCGGCCTCCTCTGGGATTCGTACTTCGTTTATCGTCCTGAATTCTGTAAGCGATACGTGTGATCGACTAGTGCCAGGGCATAGGCTCTCTTATTCCCGTGTTCTGCTGCGTCCACATATGTCGTATTTGGTAGATTAGAATAGTGTTTTTCTAATGCGCTTGGGCTCTTGCTACCCGACGCTGCAGGTGAAACTCGGGGTGCATGTTTTTAGGTAGTGAAGGAACTTCCAGGATTGTGTATTGAACGGGGAACCGACGTTACTCGGGAGTGCCTACCATCGTAGTGTATGTCGGTCTTTTGCAGTACCGGTCTTCCGGCCGGTGTTGCGGACAATCGCTCGTACTGCGCCGTGAGGCGTGCTTCGATCATTTCTTCTAATGTGTTATGTATTCCTGGTTGCATGAGTTTCTCGGTAGCCGTGCTAATGGGAAGACCGAGTGCCATTTTTAACGACTGCCGAATAATGGAGTCGATCGCTTCTCTTTCCTTGGCTTGTAAGAATAAGTAGGGTGTAGAATATATAATGCGGCGGAGAACGAAGGCAATTGATCCAGTTTTAGTGCCTCGTGTTCCTTCATTCCTCTTTCTTTGCTCCGTATAAGGCGAGATGTTTAATTACTCGTTCGAAGTTTTTGGATTAAATCGATGTTTTCGCCATTTGACTGAATGAGTAGATGCTCAGTATGCGTAACTTTTCTACTCTCGGGATGGTGAAACCATCCACGTATATATTGATGTTTGTGCTGATGTTTTTGTGCAGTTTTATTTTTGTTTAATGATTAAAGATTTCGATTTTTTGAGATGAGCATTCTAAGCCAATTTTGTTTGTCCCCTCCACTACCGCATCTGCTGCTTGCTGCAGCGTGTTCTCAATTGGGCCGGCATGACCCTTGGTCGCCCATACTGCAATATCGTCAACATAGAAACAATCTTGGATTTGTTCTAATTTGCATGCCAATTTTAATAAAGAGAAATGGGGACAGTACTGAGTACAGTGTAGTACTGAGCCTTGCGGAGTGCAGGAGGAGGAAACTTTATTGAGCAGAATTGGGAAAGTTCTTTCTTCGTGCGAGTTCGCTTCTCCTCAAGCCGCCCCAGGGGTGGTCATCGCTCGATGGCGCTCGACGACCTCCTTGGCCCAAGCCGTGATGGCCTGTTGCCGGCTTGGATCAGAGCTAAGCAATGCGGCCTCCCACTGTTCCGAATTGGTAATGCAGGCCCTCCGGCGGATGCATGCTTTCACATTTAAACATGATGTGTTCGAGATCTGCCCTGTGGTCACCGCAAAGTGAACATGAGGGGCTGTATTCGCCTGGATACCATTGTGCTAGCTTATACGGATTAAAGCACGCATTTGTTTGAAGTTTTCTAAGTAGTGTTTGTTGTAATTTGCTTAGTGTATAGTGGGGGGGGGGGGGGGGGGGGCTCCGGATATTTCAGTTTGTTGTTTTTATACCAATTCGTAATTCCTCTATACGTAGGGTCTCTCTCGCGAGCCGATCTTAGTTCGGGGTAACGCACCTCCCGGCCTACGACGAATCCTCGGGCATACTGGTGCACCGCCTCGTTTCCAGGATGACCCGCGTGTGCGGGGACCCACAAAATTTTGATCGAACGTGCGTTTTTAGAGTAATAAAAAAATTTCAAAATTTTGGCTGCTGGTTTATGAATTCTACCTTTTGCGAAATTTCTAATGGTTGTTTTTGAGTCGCTAAAAATTCGGCTGCGAGTGGATGTATTCTACCGTTTGCGAAATTTTGAATGGCTGTTTTCTAGTCGCTAAAAAGGAATTTAGAGTGCTTCGTGACAATCGCCAGAGCTACAGCAGCCTCTTCTGCCTCCTCTGGCGTTCGTACTTCGTTTATCGTCGCTGAATTTTGTAAGCGATACTTGTGATCAACTAGTGCCAGGGCATAGGCTCTCTTATTCCCGTATTCTGCTGCGTCCACGTACATATGTCGTATTTGGTAGACTGGAATAGTATTTCTCTAATGATTGGGCTCTTGCTACCCGACGCTGCAGGTGAAACTCCAGGTGCATATTCTTAGGTAGTGGAGGAAATACCAGACGGGGAACCGACGTTACCTGTGCGTGTCTGCCCTCGTAGTGTCATAGCCTCCTTTATACTCTGTGCCTGTCAACGCGCCGCGCGAACAATAGAGCGGCGCCGTCGAGTAAAGTTGCGCGGTCCCCTCGCTGAGGGCGCCGCTGACGTAGGGGTCGAGGCGCACGGGTACGAATGTCGCCGCGGGGCGGGAGCGCTGTTATTCGCTAGCGGGAAAACTGTTCCTAAGCATGAGTCGTGCATATTCAGCATATTTACTTGTAAGGCCGACATCCACTAAGCATAACAAGTGATCATGATACTTGTTAGGCAATAACACCAACGCTATATGACATTTTATGTCAGGCAGTTTCAAGAAATTGCGCATGGCTCGAAAAACTGCATAACTGCTCCGCTAGCACCAATGGTAACAGAAAAATTACAATGCTAGTCTACGCTGCAATAAAACAAAATTTAAGAAGAAAGGCACCAGCATTTATTTACACATTTCACAACAGCAATTGTGCTTCAAGAGTACTATGTAGAAGTGGTGTGATGAATAGCTGCCACAAGTAGGGAAAAAAGTTCACAGTGACTGCTGTCACTGATAGCACTTCAGAAGCCAACCTGATTTACAGATGATTGGAACAACTGCATCGCAGTATGCCATTGAGATCTGTAAGGAGAACAATTTTGGTATCAGCTGTTACTTTCAATGATTCAGCGCGTCGCACAAACGTTTTTTTTTTTTTTTTTTAACTAGAAAAACAAGGAAAGACAAATATACGCGTTGCATCTTTCTGTTTCGATCACTCCAGAATAATCGTCACAATAGGCAAAGCTCTTGTTTTTATTTTTTCACAGAATTGCGCAGTTAGCGAAACAAAAAATACTGCGCTGGAGCAGATGTAACATACCACACAGACGAGCTAACCAGGGAGGAAGTTCGCATCGCAGTCCAGAAAATACACGTGCACATTTAATATTATTATTACCTTACTGACGCGTAATAAACACACTTCTGGGGCTGTCATTATTTCTCACAGGCCTTAATGCGGTTGAGTGCGAGAAGGGAAACTAATATAGGCTTTGCAAGATTTGGTTTAACTCACTTTAAAGTAGTCATCTTCACAATCACGGCCGCTCAATGGAGGCGCACTTGGTGCGGCCCGTCGCGTCGCGCCGCAATGGCTGGGGAAGCGCGTATTGGGAGAAGTTACAGTTTCCGCCGTCATTCTCCGCGGGGGCGCCACCACTCCGGGACGAGGCGCCGCCGGCTACCGCCGGCACGGACGGCCAGACGACGCACTCTAAAAAAGAAAGGAGTTCGTATCGACTCCTTTTTGGGTAGTCAAAATTTGCCACATATGTGATGCCTTTTTGGGGTTTACCGATGACTCCCTTCGAGCAAAAAACATAATGACCCTCCACTGGCCGAAACAGCGTAAGTGCGACTCCATAGAAAATTGCCGCATTGCCTCCTTTAGGGTGGTCACCAGGCCACTTTTCAGGGATTCAGCAAGACCCTCATTGTTAGAGTGAGAAGACTCTCACTAGGGAGTCACATTGCCTTCGTCGACTCCTTTGACAGTGGCTGCATTGCCTCCTTCAGGGTAGTCACCTGACTGCTTCTCAGAGGATCAGCAGGACGCTAATTTTTAGAGTGAGAAGACTCTCACTAGAGAGTCAGATTGCAATCGTCGACTCCTCTGACAGTTCTTGTCTTGCCTCCTTCAGGGTGGTCACCTGGCTGCTTCTCAGAGAATCAGCAGGACGCTCATTTTTAGAGTGAGAAGACTCTCGCTAGAGAGTCACATTGCAATCGTCGACTCTTCTGACAGTTGTTGATTTGCCTCCTTCAGGGTGGTCAACTAGCTGCTTCCCAGAGGTTCAGCGTGACGCTTATTGTTAGAGTGAGAAGGCTCACATTATGGAGGCACATTGCATTCACTGAGCGTCGGATAGCTCATGTGAAACTGCTAAAGGCAATCCTTATTCGGAGCCTTTTGCTAAACCCCTAGAAAGTGTTTGGGTGATCATTAAAAGAATGGTTCTAAAATCCACTCTACTAGGATCACCCATTTATCTGTGTGGCAGTTCCGCGAGTGTCTGCATAATGCAGTGCATGCTTAGGTGAACATATTTCTGCAAAAGACGAGGCTGTAAAAAACTGACAGCTTTATTAAATGATTATACATACTGAGTGTGTCTAACACACAGCATATAAGACGAAAAAAACATAAACACACACATGAAAGCATAATGCCTTCACAAAGGTGGGGAGTGGTGGGGGATTTTTCATGCCACTTAGAGAGTGTAATAACCAGTGGCCCTGGAAATGTGCACTGCATTAATGAGGGCACTTTAATTAAAGCTGTAAAACACTAAATTAGTCTTATGCTTTTTGCCAGCTTGGGCTCTAAGTTTTGTTAGCAGTGAAGGGCTCTTGCACCCAACTTTGCATTTTTTTATTCCAAGCAGGTTCTCAATCACACAAAACATGTGCTTCAATGCTGGCGCATACTCAATGCTATATGCCTAGTACATACAGAAAACCACACAAAATCCCTCTGTCAGATCAAGTACATTAATGCAAAATGTCTTCATATGCCACGTGCATTGCTTCTGGTGTAAGCGATCTACTCCCATTGTATACCCTGTTGGGTATGGACACCGCTTGCCAGGTACCTGCGAAATGAAAATGTATCACACTGTCAGTGAAATAAATTGCTTTGGGTCAGGTAAAATCAGAAGGTTAAACATTGTTTTCCATGCACATTGACATCAACCTGTTAGGCTGGCGCCTTTTTAGCCATTCATTCTTGCAAAAAAATTAAGTGAAAAGAATAAACAGAACATGTAGTACAAGCACACCAATTAAGCTCGTTGCACACCCAAAATTGCTACAATATAAGAACTGCTCTGGATGTTAGCAGCCTGCAAAGGCCTTCACCAAGTGTTGAAAAAGCTAGCCAACATTTCCACTAGAGATGAGAATCTAATCAGGAGCATTTAATGACAATGGAAGATGAATTTCAGTAGTCACCATGCTCATGTTATACTTTCTGCTGCAGCTACAATGTGACCTTTTTCTGTTGGCCACATCATGGAAATAAACTGGACATTTTAAGCTTCCAAACTCTGTCACATTAGTTTCCAAAACAGCTGCAAATGATTTGTGGTACATTTTGGCCATGGTGCCTATGGCAGCTAGATATATTTCTCAAACATGAGCATTTACTGTACAACTATATATGTAAGAATATTCACACTGAAAAAGAAGAAACGAAAGAAAATGGGGAAAAATGAAGTTGTAAAAATACATAGACAATATTTCACCAAATAGAGTTTCCTATTTCTTTTTGGCTATTGTGGCATTAGTGTAAGGACAAATATAGGTACAGTTTCTTTTCATAAAAGTAACACACAAATAAATTTTATGATTTTTTTTACATTGTACTTACAAATAATATTTCCCCTAAGAAGTTACAGAGGTTGTGTGAACTTATAGCACTATGCACAGCACGAAGTTATGTAAAAACATTCTCTGACTTTCTAAGTTGTCTACCGGTAACCAATACAGTGCACTATGTACACTCTTACCAGTGTACACAGTGCACACTCTTTACTCTAGAAAAGAAAGATACAAAACGCTTAGTAAAAAATTTTTTAAACATGCAAAATGGCAGAGAAGAGCTTTGTAGTCTTCTTGCAAACATGTACAGTCATTGACAAAATTCTGTAGAATGCATGTTCCAATAAAAAAATTATTTTTCTGTGCAGTCAGGTGAAGCAGGCCAGTAAAATGAACTGAATCATAAAAGGACACGCTTGTTCCAGTTAGATAAAAAATATCAGCAGACTGACTAGCGAGGCAATGCAGAAATAATTTCTTTTTTGTGAATCCGCATCCTGCAGTTTTGTCCATGACTGTACATAGCAGTTAAGAATCAAATTTAGAACTTTATGTGCCGTGCAAATTAAATTATGCATTTTCTTCCCTAAAGCAATGTATAAAGCATAAAAGATAATGGAGCAATGCATGAATCACAAAGCCAGGGCATTTTCTAAATTTTTTAACAATATTATTTCAGAGTTTTGAGCTAGTGTTAGTTGTCTGTCAAACTTTTCTGTCCGAATGCTACACTTACTAGCAGTGTTTACTGATTTACATAAAAGCTACATCATGAACAAACTAGTGTTCAGATCTCTCACTGAAGCCACCATTCCCCTAAATTGCAACCCTGTTGTAAAGAAGTGCATTTACACTCCTTGCAACTGTTAGCATCCTCTGGAGCAGAACAGCAGTTGCTTCACAGCTGGATATTGCTTAGTATCACTTTGTCATTTTATGTTGATGCAAAATACAATAAAAGACACTTGTAAGCTAGACATTCCGGTTTTTGCACACACCACTGGTACCTTAATTTCTTTGATGACAAAACATTGCTTACATTTTTCATTCAAATATGAGGCTGTTACTTACAGTTCTTGGCAATCACCTTGGCAATCACCTCTGCGTTTTTGATTTCAGACATCACGTCGCAGTCTCCAGACAATGCTCACTGTTTGCATCTTGCCGCATGAAAAATGCCATCACTGTCTTCTCTCAGTGCTTCCAGCAATTTCACATCCACAGAAATGCCCGTGCGTCGATAGAATTCTTTGCAGATCTAGCAGAAATGCAAAAAAATATATATTGTTCACATCTATGGCACACAACAAGGGTTTATCCATACTAAACAGTCTCTTGAATAAGATCTGGCCAAACTAGTTACATGAAAATTGTTAACCTTTATTATTCATAATTTAATTTGCATCGTGATTTCATGCAATTGTACATATCCTGCTTCTTGTTAGACCTAAACGTACGCTCAGCAGCTGCATATTGACATATTCTGTCAACAGATCCAAAAAATACATGCCCAGTGTATTTGATGAATGACATTCAGGTGTAAATTATAACAATATATTTTCTCCACAATGCAAAATACATTCAGACCGAAAACCTAAATCAGGATGCAAAGCTTGTACTCAGAATTTGAATCTGCAAGATTTTCCTTACCACAGCCCCCTCATTAGCTAAATTAACAGGCATACATTTATTTCCAACCAAAACACTGTGCAGCCTGACTACATTGCACTGTACAACAACAGACACCTCAGCACAGCTGACTTCCATTTTTTCTGTTTCCAATAAGAACGTGGCAATTCAAGTTCACATTGATGCCATTAACACATTGCAATTTTTTGCACTGTCCCCTCATCTTAAGCCAGTTTTACTTATTGGTACGAGCAGAGGCATTTTATTTTCATTTACTTTTGGGCTGCCTCACCATAATATATGTCCCCTCCTCCTACGCAGCGTTCTCAACAATGCTCACAAAGTCCTTAAAAGGAGAGGTATATGCACAGGATGGTAGTATTTATCAACCACAAATATATACAGAAGCCTGTGCTCTAAAATATAAAACGAACAAAGGAGCCATAAAATTGCCCATTTTGCTTGAACAAAATATTCGTGCACTGCTGGTTTAGAACCGTCAGTTCTTTGTCAACCTTCATCATTGGATACACTTCTAAGAAGTCATTCAGGTTCATCTTCTCACTTTCGAGAGCTCGGCGCCTTGCCGGTGCAGTCCTATCCATGGCGTCCTTCACCAATTCTATAGTAGGCATTGTCTTCTGAATTTCTTTTTTCATGAAGTTTACGGTTTCATTCACAAAAATGGGATCGATTTCAAATGTGAATTCCACCACAGTCTGAAATTAAAAGCATCATGATGCAACGCGTTGCCTAATGTTCTGTCAAAAAGCAGAAAGGTACTCCGTGAAAATGCGCATACTGAGACCAGCACTAGTTCTTCAGCATGCAAATAATTTTCTTGCATTTCGGAGTAAGTCTTCAATGGTGCAACAAGAGCTGTAGGATGCCAGAGTGTGGAAGCCTATGCTTCATGCACTAAAAATCGTGCTTGGAACACATAGCTGTGTAAGCCAGATTGAAAACCAGACGAAAAATTTTGAGTATACAGTAATGAACATGCTGCTGTGCACTTATTACCTCGCGGCGGAATGAGTTCTCATACTGAGTGTATTCAGCGAGCTTCCTCAATTTGACTTCCTCCTTTTGTGCGTCCACATCTGGACAGCCAGGCTGCATTCTTTGTCGTATGTTTTTGAATTTGTTCCTCAGGGACAGGTACCAGGAGGCCTGCATAAAGACCAACTGACTAGAACTCAGTTTTTCAATGCAAGATATCTTATTCTGATATATATTAAAAGGTGATTAACAATGATAGCAACAGAGTACTGGCTGTAGCTTATGTGAAGCTAAAATATACATCACCCATGTAATACTATCGCTTCACGTATGACAGAATAGGTGACAGACCTAAAAAGGTGCACCACACAACAGAAATGACTTCAAATGATCAGATTCTGCTTTGAACCAGAACAGTGAAGGCCGCCATTCTGAGTAACAACATGCGAATAAAGTAGAACTTAAAGAGAACATAACCACTTCAAGGTAAACAAAAACTGAAGAAATCAGGAAGCTCAAAATTAGAAGAAAAGTCACTTTACTATACTTTAGAACTTAAATACCGAAGGAACGTGTCCTAAATGAGGTGGGTAATAGCATGCTTGCTCATATCTGAAGAAATAATGCTCTAGAGTAAAACTATGCACACAAAAGTAAGACTTTTCCATCAAAAATTTTGGAAACAATAGCAAATCCTTTCTTGCACGCACTGCGTATAAAAAACTAAACTGCTGTGCCGTGCATAAACTGCATATGTGCTAAAACAGCATGTAAATAACAGCAAAAATAACCTTACCAATGCTGCATTTTACAATTACAATGCAATATTTCAAAAGATTATTTTACCAGATGACATCAATAATGACATCAAGTAGGTAAATTTGCCTCCTCTATTTGTTATTAGAATCATTTTTACAATGCACAAAAAACATTCAGTCTAGTGTAAGCACTTACAAGATGAAAGTTTGAAGTATTTGAATTGCACCAACTAAATTAGGCTGTATTTTTTAAATACCTCAGAGAGTTGCATACCTTAAGTGGCCTACGTTTAATTAACCATCTGCTTACAAGTGCACGTCTGAGGCCTGGTTTTGGCTGTAATTAGTCCTCGCTACATGCCATACTGTTTCAGACTGGTAATGAGTTTTGATTTTCAGCTCTGGTTAGGTTGTTTTCTCTCCACTAGTGACACTAATTCCAATATTTCATTTAACTAACCAAATCTGCTGAATCACAAGAAAGCCAAAGCGCACAGCAGGCATGAGCAACATATCACAGGCTCGATTCTGGGATGTTACATTCCCAATGCAGCAGGTCCTCTTTAAGTGGTCTGTCAAATAATTTCTTCCCAGTTCTTTCTCTTCAAAAGCATATTTTCAGCTCGTGTGCATGAAAAGGAGGAAATTAACTTCAGGAAGATGTGTTATGCAGGGAAACGCAGCCATCTGTTTTGGTAACAGAGTGGATTCTAGGCCAAGGTAGATATAACTGAGGCAGCAGCCAGTACAGGGGAAGGTAAATACAACTACGGCAGCAGAGATCCACCACTTACATTAGATGCGTGGACATGTCAAAGGCAATCCAGTCAACTATTTTCTTCCCGAGTTTGTCAGGCACGTCACCCTGCTCTACGCTTCGAACTTCTGAAGCTATATGTAAAGGCATTTGTGCCAAGGTGTATTGGTCTGCACTTCTTGCACCGTCCTGCCGATTCTCTGTCTGAGGCAGAACTTGGAGTACTCTGGTGACAGGCCTGAAATGTGATAGCAAAGATACGGCCATTGCACTAACTGATAAGTCAAAAACAAGGCTCAAGCAAACAGCTCCACATTTCTAGGCTCCCTCAAAACTTAGGAATTCATTTGGAAAGCAAGTCACCAGACAAGCAATGACACCAGATCATGAAACATTATCCAAAAGGGAAAGACATATTATTTGTTTCAGGTTACCCAACATTGTGAAGTATGCACTTCTCTAATCATTCCCTTCTTAATTCAGTACATAAATCTTAGTTCCTCTCAAAATAGATGAATAACTTGATAAAAATGTCAATATCTCCCGCAACAGCTTCCCTTCAAAAAAGAGTGCATTTATACCTTTCTACAGGCGGGCCATGAGGAGCTTCACCAAGAAGGCGGTTAATCCATGCCCGGTCCTCCAATACTGTCTCAGGGTCAAGGTCAACAAAACACTTGAATTAGTCGTTGTATACCTGAAAATGAGCACTGATTATAGCGAGCTCATAGGATGACACCAAAAGCATTACATAAATACTGATGTCATGCTGATGGGGGTTGCTTTTTCCTGTTGATCTTAAAACAATATATGGCCCTCATGTCAACCATGAAACAGCAGTTCATAGTATATATTTTAGGTCGCACTAATTTTTGACTAGACATTGCTTCCTTGCTGCCACAAGAGAAAAGCAAGTGTTTTAAGGACAACTGAATTGAAAATTTTACCAGTTTAGTTCCAACCTACACCAATTCCACAACAAAAAAGGAGCATCAGCATACAGTGGACACACACACATGCACGCACGCGCATACACAGAGAGGGAGAGAAGAAAAAAGAATGCACAAGATAAGCTATGATAACAGCCATTAGCCATGTGTTACAATTATTGTTCTGAAAGTGGCAAACTGGCTTTCAACAAATGGCTTGTAAAGCACGCAGTATGCACGTGCAATAAAATTGAACTATGTGCATAATTTTGAGTGCATGCATGCATTTCGAAAATACAATCTGCAGTTGCATTTTTACAATTCCATCGCAAGGATAGAAAACAACAATTAGTGTGCGGCTGTCACTCAGTGGAAGAGCAACACGTACGGACGCGAGGGAAACAGCGCCTCGGTGGACGGCGAGCCGGAAAGAAAAATGACGCTCAGATTAGCGTTTAAAATTTGCGTAGCTCGGCTTCACCGGCTGGCTCACACACGGCTGATGGTGGTCATAGCAACGAGCATGGAAACGAAGCTCCGAAAATGAAACTATGCGGCTGTAGTGTTTTAGGCCTAGAGGCGGCGGTTCCCCTGTCATCCTCACGCTTTCCGCAGAGTTTCGCAGGCGTGAGTGCGCAGTGCAGTTCTGGCTTCAGGAGCATGAAGAAAGAACGCTGAGCGACGCCTCGACGATCGAGAACGTGCTCCCCTATAAACCTGTACAGGCTAACCGATGCGAGTCCAACAGCACCCGAATTAACGAGCGCCCGACGCCTTCCTGTGTTTGCTATAAGAACGTACGCTGGCGAAAAATCATCCGTTTCTTAACAGACGGAAGGGGAATTAACAAACTAATTTTTAGTCTATATTAGTCTATCCCGAAGTGAACAAAGAAGGTATCGCAAACATGCATCGCACGCGTCCAGGTGCACGTGTGCAGGAAAAAATTTCGTGCGCTATAGGCACGTACACATCAAGTCGTACACCCGTCAACGACTGCAATACGATAATGCCAGTGATTGGCCTCAAATCATCTCTCCTCGACGATTAAGCTTACATGCTTAATGCTCAAGGGCATGATAAAAAGAACATGCATGGCCGCGCAGCCGATTAGCGAGTTTTAATTACTGACGACCGTACGTGGTGCTCATGCGCAAGCAGTAATCGGTATGCAAAACACGGCACCAAGTTGATTTTTTTTTTTCTTTTTTTCTCTCGTCAAATGTATCATGGTTTTATGTGTCTCCCGTGCTCACGATTTGACAAACATCCGGAACACACATCATGCACAGCATGCAAAGCGAGCACTCACCTGAATCAGCAGGCGGTCATCCACCAAGTAGGCGAACTCGCTGTCAAGAAGGCTTGCGCCAAGTCAACGAGCGTCTGGGTGCCTGATAATGTGATCATTTTTCTCGACCCCCCGAATGACACCAAACAAACTACCTGCATGGAAATTTGCTCGGCACCATGCCGCCCTTCGCAGTTCAGCGAATCTGACACTTCTCGCAGCTTACTACGCGCCCGCACTTCCACAGCGAGACCTACCGCACGCCACGCCACCGCCGAAAATGGCGACCGGTGCAAACAACCCACGGCTGACGCAATGTTTTCGCGCCTTTTCGCTAGGGAGAAAGGGGCAGCTAGGCAAGGAGGTGTTTGCTGCGCATTCATCCTCCTTTGATTCAAGCGTGCTCTTTCTCTCCTCAACGTGATCACATCCTCCACCCCTCTCTTCTTCACCGCGTTGGACTTTCAGCCCGATCAGTGCCTTGGCATGGTTTCGACTTTCCATAGAAGCGCGCCGCACGGTTGGCGGGCGAGGATATCGCATGAACAGGATGCGCTGATCTTCGCCGCGCCGCGAATAGATTGAGTTGGTCTGTCGACGCACGGTTCGCGCGGTTCACAGACCTTGAGCCCTAAGACTTTGCAGTTTGGCTTAGATGCTAACGTAAAAATGCGCAGAAAACAGCACTCTGGTCGGCGCCAGTGTCATCCGCGAAATTGCGCTAAGCGGCGCGGTGCTCGATTTTCCCCAGGTGTTTGTCGGTGGTTGTTGTTCCTTCCCGTTCGCTGCTTGGAAGTTCGCAATTGTCTGCCTTGCGAATTCGCCGCCGATGTGTCGTTGATAACTTTCAGTGACTATGTCTTCCGCTTGCTGTTTTCGATGCCCTGTGTGCCCGTTTTCGGCCAGTAAATTCATAACTGTCGTATGGCATCTGGAACATGACCACTCTTCGGATCCAAGTTTCATGATCGCGTGTGGCATCGATGGTTGTCAAAACACTACAAAGTTATGGCGAGCTTCCGAAGCAGCCTTTATCGCAAACCATTTCGTCCGGTGACCACCAAACTGCAGCGAAACTTGAACTCGGAGAATCGAGCTGTAGTGCTGATGCTGCTGGCTCGGACACCTCAGTGGTGGCCAGCGATGAACGCTCTGCCAGTTTATCAGCTCTGCAAAATGAGCCATCCTCGCCGCAAGGTTCAGGACGCAAGGAGGTTCCGGAGTCATTGTTTTTCCATGGCTTTGCGACCTTCTTGAAGAAAAACCTTCCTAAACGCTTCTTTGATATTGGTGGAAGTAGGAAAATCCCTCTCTGTGAAAGTTTGTTTAAAAAAATCGAGATCATAATTCAGTCGGCCTTGAAGCAATTTGCTAATCTTGTAAAAGGTGAACTCGTTAAGTGTTTTTCTACCGTGCCAGAATGCATGAGTGGAGTACTGGATTTCACTTCATTTAGCGACCTCTTTAATGACATTCGGTCAGATTTTGGGCTCAAGCATTCCTGAAGGCAACGAGGATTGGGAGATTTACCTCCTCTTCAGAGGAATGGTTGATATTGTGTTGGCTGACGAAATTCCAGTGGAAACGCTTCTTACCTAGAGAACAAAATTGAAGAATGTTTGTGCTCTTTTCTCGATTGCCATTCATCTACTCGTCTTTTCTTGAATAGACGTTTTCTTTGCTCTGTCGTGGGAAGCTTTTTGTTTAAATCGTGTTTTAAAGCTATCAATGCCTAAATTGTATCTCCATGGCCTTTTCATGTTTCCGCACCGTGATGCTTTGGTATGTCTTGCGTGGTTGCGTATGCTGCTTCCACTGCTTCATTTTTAGTACGGCTCCAAATGTGATCCTTTGCGTGCACTGTAAATGAAAACCCACCGGTTACGCCGACGGCAACGCAGCTCAAGCCAAGAACGGACGCATAAGAGCTGCGTTCCAAAAGTAAGCAAAACCTAACAATGGCCTAACAAGTGGCCGTAAAATAAAGCGCTGTCACAAGTTCTTTTTTTTTTTTTCAGCAGCCGTTTTAATCCCTACCCGCCGTCTTTGGCCGTGACTCCGTTAAGGCCACGCGGAGAGTCAGACGCCCGCAGTGGAGAGGGTTGCAAGAATTGATTCCTTTTGCGACTCCTTTCGTACAGAAAAGAGTCGCAAAGTGGCAGAAAGGAGTCAAATTGCTGTGACTCCCCACACTCGACTCTCTTTTTTTTAAGAGTGCGCGGAAAGGACTTCGCTCGCTGTTTTGGCGCGTGTTTTAGTTGTTGCTGCTCAGTATGCCCGCGTGGTTCTGCTAGTTCTGCGTGCATGTCATCGGTGCCTGTGTCAACAGCGTCCTAAACGCATGCATCACTATGCCACGCAACTGCTGTGTGCCGCTATGCACCACGAACTCAAGGAAAGATCCGAAGATCGGTTACCACGAGTTCCCGTGCAATTTACAACGTCGAGCAGCATGGCTGAAAAACATATCTCGGGAGGGCTCGGCCGGAAAAGGAAGCCAGTGGGAGCCGATCGTGACAGGTCACTGGTATGCTCACTGCACTTCACAGACGACGACTACAGGAAGAACACAAAACTGAAGATCCTGCTTCCATCAGCCGTCCCCTCCGTATTCGCGAACTACCCACATTACATGCAACCAGCAAGTTCGCAAAGAACAAAGAGACCTCGAGTTGACCGGTCTGCTGATGGCACAGTTCGGAGAACTCCAGCTGAGCGTGACGGTTCCAGAGAGGATCCAAATGTGAGTGGGTCTCGTCTTTCTGATTGCTACCACGATGTTGCTCCTGAAGTAAGCACGCAAGTGAGCATCAAAAATAACGTGTTGGTGGATGATGCATGCCAGTCTGCGTTGGAAATCTGTAGCAAAAATGCTTTGCTGATTGATGAGGCTTGTCAGACTGCATTCGATCTCGCGAGCGTGTTGCAAAGAAGGCCGAGAACAGGCTGAAATCAAAAATCGCTCGCCAAGCAAAAGCGCTGCAAAAACTGCAAGCCGAGCACGACAAATTGAAAGAGCGCTTGCAAGGTTATGAAGAAAACAAGGCGGTTCAGGACTTCATGAAGTTACTAAAATCAGCCGAAGCAGGTGAAAAAACAGCTCTCTTCATCAGAAATCAAGTGACCAACTGTTGCATGAAAAAAAACTGTGTACAGTGAGCATGTTCTGAGAGAGTGCATACTTTGGAAAGCATGCTCAAGCAAAGGCTACGAGCATGTCCGATCAAGAGGTCTTTTTAAGCTGCCGTGCCGTACCACTCTGCAGAAATATGTTGGTCAGTCAACAGGAGAAGTTGGTGTGACATCTCTCATCAAAGAACGCCTTCGTGTGGAATACGAAAACTTGAGTGTGCCGCAAGAGGCCTACTGTTCATTAATTGTTGATGAGATGTCTATAGCTCAAAAGGTCATATATGACCGGCAAGTCGACAAAGTGTTCGGCCTCGTAGACATCGGCTCTGCAGAGCTCTCAACAACAATCCCTCAGGTGGCAAACCGCCTGTTGTGTTTTGTTTTGAGAGGCTTATCAACATCTTACATCATACCAGTGGGTTATTTTTTCACCCGCTGCCTTAAGAATGATAAGCTTCATTCAATGGCCATGGAAGTCATGCAGTCAGTCGAAGAGGTTGGCTTTCGCATCGCAAGAATTGTTGCGGACAACCATCAAACTAACGTTGCCTTTTTCAAGAGCCTTTCAGAGGAAGGTGCACTTGTACATGCGGTACCTCACCCTTTCAGAAGTGACCCCCTTTTTTTGGCGTTTGGCCCAAACCACTTGATAAAAAATCTCCGCACGAACTTTCTGGAAAGAGAAATGATGGTTGAGGGACAGGCCATTCGAGGTGGATATTACTTGAAGAAGATTTTTGACATACAATCCCAACTTCTAGTTAAACCTGTAAAGTTCCTCACGCGGGCTCATGTTGAGCCAAGCAACCTTGAAAAAATGAAGGTGCGCAGGGCAGTAGATATATTTTCCCCACCTGTGATAGCCACACTTCAGTTCCTCCAGAGCAACCCTCAGTGCGACCCTGAAGCGTGTGAGTTTCAAGATAGTTCCGCCACAATCACGTTTATGCAAATGATATCGAAATGGTATGCCTTGCACAACATTGCATCAGTGAAGGCATGGAAGCACCAAGAGGAGCCATTCTATCTGTCAGATGACGATCGGCTCTCTTGGTTAGAGTTGGACTTTGTTTGCTATATCGAAGACATTCAGGTCCAAGGAGGCACGTCGAAGCAAAGACTAACCAAGGAAACGTACGAAGCAACAATCATGACAACTAGATCAACAGTGGCGCTAATTGAGTACCTGCTTGATCACGTCAAGTAAGTATCTTTACAATAATGTCTTCTGTGCGCCTTACTAGTGCATTGCATCTGACCGAATCTCCTATATTCAGCTTCCGATACGTCCTAACGCAGGCCCTGAACAGCGATCCTGTAGAATCGCTTTTTAGCAGCCTAAGGCAATTCAATGGCGGGAACGACAGAGTTGACGCAAGGGCTGCAGTTTTCACTTCAGAGAAAATACTGAAGGTACCATTAGCGACAAACGAAAATCAACGGAGATGATACAAATTTTGCCATGCTTTGTGCAGGTTGGCATCTTGCAAGCATCAAAGTCCGCAAATGCACCTATTAACTCTGAGGCGAAGGCAGCTATGAAATTTGGCATTAAAGATTACGAAAGTCGTACCTTGCCCGCTGCCATCACCTCTGCTGCGAGAGAGTTTTCTAGAGAGCTTGGATACATTCATGTGTGGTGTGAACCAGCAGCAGACATAGAGTCAGCACCGATCGCATACTTGGCTGGTTACCTTGCACGTGCATGGGAAGAGAAGGTATGAACATTTTTACAAAATTGCATGAAACATTCTTTTTTTTTTTTAATTTGGTTGTTGATTTCAGTGCTTGCCCTGGGGGGGGGGGGGGGGTCTTTATTATTTATATTTAACAAAAGTTTAAAAGTATTCGAGTGCTTACTTTAGAGTGTCATTATTTTTTTATTTGTCCCAATCCTTTGATAACGGTTTGTACTCGTTTTCAGGTGCCTTGTGATTCCTGCAAAACCCTGCTGCAGGTAGCAAAGCCAACTGAAGCAATTTATGGAATTATCAAGAATCTTGACGATGGACACCTAAGGTATCCAAAAATGGAGGTAGTTGCCTTGTGCAAGCTTACATGCACCTTTGTTAGCAAAGTGATGAAGTGCCCAGAGGTCAGAAGAAGCAGCAAGTTATGCAACATGTTGGTTTTATCCCTTCTTCCCTATGTTGTGCAATGTCCGGAGTTGATTTGCGAGAGAGGAGACCTCAGTCACACCAAGGACCTCTGCAAAACGTTTTTAACGAAACTAATGCGACCCCTGCTGACCAACTGGGCAGGAAATATAAACCTGACAGTGGAAAAAATAATACTTGCACATAAACCTCTTTCTAGGAAAGTTCTTCGTTTGTAATAGGCTTGGGTGTCCTCTGTGCGTCATGTGGCTTCAAAATAAAAAAGAAAAAAATTGCCTAACCTTCGGGCGTCTGGTTGAACTGGTTGTCTCGTGTTGTTTCTTTTGTAAGTTTGTGTCAGCTAGTACATTCAGGTGGTGCTTCTCACTTCAATTATTTCCAGCGAAAATGGAGGAACACGCTGAACAATAATGCTGAACGCTACGTCCTGAATTGTGAGTTTCCACAAAGTGCAGGCTGAATAAATGGCCCCAAACTTTGTCATGAGTTCAAGATTGTAATATGTTATATTTTATTACATCGGTTTAAACGCCCGTAACTAAATGGGTGCCCACTCGGCGAGGCGCACTGCTTCTTCGATTCTCGTTGTAAACGGGTCCACGTCTAACTTGGAAAAGCGCTTTCATGGTGACATGCCGCTGTCACCTTATCAATAACAAATTTGCACGTGGCATCACCATAATGTGTGAAACGCAGCTCATAAATCCTAAAATGATCCAGCGCCGCTCGCGCGGACGCCTAAACGAAAGCACAGGCACGGCCGCTGCTCGCAGCTCTCCGCCTGGACTTGCCCCGGAGCGGTGGCGCCGCGGCGGTGGCGATGAGAACTAGGCGCAATACGGCTCTTTCGGGAGACGCGACGGGCCGCACCCAAGTGCGCCTCCATTGAGCGGCCGTGTCACAATAGGTAAATATTGTGTTTCTATTTTATCACAAATTTTCGTAATTAGCGTATACTGCGAAAAAAAAAAAAAAAGCTTCGCAGGAGCACACTAACACTACGCAGACGAGCTAGGCAGGGAAGCAATTAGCATTGCAGTCCAGAAAGCACAGGTGCGCATCTAACATTACTATTGCAGTATTGACGCTTAAAAAACACATTGGTGCTGTCACTATTTTTTACAAGCCTCAAAGCAGCTGAATACTACGCAGCGATCGCCGCAAGGACAAAGCAAAGGTGGCACTTACCAGTTGGTGCAATGCTGTTTTCCTGCAGCACCCGAAGGCAGAGAAAAGTAGAAGCATGAACTTGCACGCAGCAGAACAGTCCACGAAACAGCGAGACAGCGGCAGCGCGTGGCTATCCGGACCGCTTTGCAACACGGCGCACCTGGCACACTCATAGAGAAAGAGATTGGTATCTCTTTCTCTATGGCACACTCACGGCGCACCCGGCACTCGCCTGGCGAAGGTGACCCTACGTCGCTGTCGCCATCTCTCGGCAGCCAGCGGCGTAACTTGTCAACGGAGGAGGAGCGGCGGCGACGGCCGCAGAGCGCGGAGTTGACAGGCACAGAGTGTATAAAGGAGGCTATGGTAGTGCATGTAGGTCTTTTGCAGTATCTGTCTTCCGGTCGATGTTGCGGTCAACCGTTCGTACTGCGCCGTGAGGTGTGCTTCGATCATTTCTTCTAGTGTGTTATGCATCCTCAGTTGCATGAGTTTCTCGGTAGCCGTGCAAATGGGAAGACCGAGTGCTGTTTTGTAGGACTGCCGAATAATGGAATCGATCGCTTCTCTTTCCTTGGCCTGTAGGAATAAGTAGGGCGTGGAATATATAATGCGGCTGAGAACGAATTGAACGGCGGCGCAACACGGAAACGGACACAGACAAGAAGGGGACACCACATGCGCACATGCGCAAGGGGACACCACATGGCTGAGAACGAATGCTTGCACAAGTTTTAGTGTCTCTTTTTCTTTCATCCCTCTTTCTTTGTTTGATATCCTCCGAATAAGGCGAGATGCTTGATTACTTATCGTTCGGAGTTTTTGGATTAAATCCGTGTTTTTGCCATTTGATTGGACTGAATGTACATACCCAGTATGCGTACCATGAAGCAGGTTCTTGAATTTAATTTCCCGCTCGACGGCCGCTCGATGGCGATTTGTTTGCATGGTTGATGCAGTGAAATGCAATAAAAGCAACGACTAACTTTATTAAGAGTAATCTCCATGAAGATTATAGAACATAAGGGCTGCCTACATATTAAGCTAAGGCACTTGCGGATAAATATCGTAGAGACCACCGATACATCGATACCACCGGCTACATAAGAACGATCGCATTGACCGCATAGCCAAATCCATATCCATATGTTCCACGCTGCCCACGCTATGGTGCCCACGCTTCGCACGCGGTATTGTTGTCCTTCGCATTGAGCGTCTGTTTACGTTTTTAGCTCGGGCTTTGTGCAGTTTTTCTGCATATTTTACTCTCCTAGTACGCCGTACCACCAAGGTATAAAATGCTTTTGATGTACTATTTGGACGAGAGTGGCAACCGTGTTTACACTTTGAAGAACGTCTCCCCAGACGGAAAGCCTACAATTTCGGCGCATCCTTCGCGATTCTCGCCTGCTGATACCTACTCAAAGTACAGGATTCTCATCAAGCGGCGCTTCAACCTCCTGCCGACGCAACAGCCAAAGCAAGCCTGCTGAACGTCTAGGACGAAAAGGCGTGTGGTGACCGAGACAGGAGCAGCAAACAGTGCCCTCGAAGAAGTTTGTATTCCGCGTCAGGAGTTTCCCGATGGACGGTCTGGGCAAGCAGGAGGGCCACGAGAAAGAGAAAAGGCTCAAGGAGATGCTGAAAAAAAAAAAAAAAAAAAAAAAGTTGTCCACTCATCAAGGTGCGGGTCCAGCATGTTTGATTTGTGCCATTAAGCCCACGTGGATGAAGCCTTGTCCATTTGTCATGAATAAAGATAAAGCATTATAGGAAAGATCTAAACCTTTGCAGCAAGCACTCCCTGGGTGTCGTCACATTGTTTGCATGACTGCTGTGTGGAAGCGGTCACGTTACGTCGTTGAGTAGTGGGAGCACACTCAACCAGTTTGCAACAACCCGAAGGGCAGGCGTTTTGACATCTGCATGTATATATAATATGGCGATGTTGTGCAGCTGTGAGGCTTATGACTAATTTTATGCAGAGGTAAGTGAAATGAAAAATGTTGTGCCATGTTCTGCGACACAGTGGAAGCAACAATTGTTCTTATTAAGTGAGCCTGCCCAACCTTAAGCCGAGTGTTAATAAAAACTGCCATATGTATGGGAAGCGAAATAATGTGAACTCATTGCTAGTTAATGTGAAGCCAAGAAACTATGTCGCACATTTATCGTCTTTGATGAATTTATAAGGGCACCGAGCAGCACTTGCGGTGTTAGCAGCTGTGGAGTGCTGTCTGCAGTGATTGTTGTAGACAACTGGTTAGTGGCAACAGGGAACATGTACAGTGTGCATCCAAATTTGCTAGGTCTATTTCAGCCATGCAATGAAGCACTTATGACACCTCTGAAAACCTTCAGGAATGGAAGCGTCATTCTCGCCTTCGAGAACTTGGAAGCATAGCAGGCTTAAGTGCCAGAATATACTGCTGAAAAGCAAACCCTGCGGATGTGTTTGCTGTTGTAGAGTAGTAGTCTTTATTTTGGTCTTGTCTCAAGTCAAATGTGGTTTCTCCGGTACCATCGAATTATTAATGATCAAATTTTTCACAGGTAACATTTTGAGCTCTTCGTATCGTAGCTTATCCAGTGTTGGTACTTTACTGCTTCGTGTGGTAGAAATAAAGAATACCAATGCTTATTGGCTGGCCTTTCCAGTTAGTGGGTTCATGTTGCGAACAAAAATAAAGCTGCGCTACCAAGACAAGAACTAAGTAGAGCCAAGGCGCACATGATCCTTGTCTCGGTAGCACGGCTTTTCTTTCTTTCGAACCACGAACCAACTAGCCTGATAAGTCCTATTGTATTATTCATGTTGCTATGTACCAAAAAGAAGGAAGACTTAAGAAGAGGCCACAAGCAGGTGCACTTTGTTTCCTTTTTTGGGCAGGTCATAATGGGAGAACAAAGTTTGTCCACAATAGTAGCTTTCAGTTTCTGCATCAATCAAACATATGCATTCACACAGAATGCATTACTGCACTGAGCAGGGCTCGATATATGATCTCTGTGTGGAATACAGGCATGAAAAAGCCAAGGTGTCGCTCAAATCCTGATTGGTCGACAGGTTCATGGCATTGCAACCAGATGACCTCGCGCAGGAATTTCAAGCGCCCCAGAAGCTCTTATGAAATTTGATGTCATGTGTGATACAAAAGTGGTTGAACATGTGTAATCTGAATTTAAAGTCGCTGCATGTCTTCCATAATTTACCTTATAAAAAAATTATTTTCACCTAGAGGAAAAGGTTAAGGGTTTTTGAGGCGGTATTCCAATCCAAGACATTTGGTTTGCGAGCCAGAGCTTGGCAACAAGTGAGGGTTTATACGCATGTTATGTGGTCTTTCACATGAAGTCGTGTCTTACAACATTATGTTAAGGAAGCACGTGCTTCATTAAAGAAGGCCACAGGCTGCTATCATGTGATGCTCTTACGGCATCATTCTAAATTTTTTTTATGGGCATTGAAATAAAGATGCAGGTTGTGGTAGCCTATGAGGATTGCCCTTGTCTTCTAGGACAGAAGGGCAATCCTCAACCTCAAAACTACTGTTTGTTAATGAGAAAACCTCTTGTGTTTGTAGGTTCAAGTGCTTCGTCCTGCAATCATGTGCATACTAAAAATACAGACCACGTGGAGGAAAAATATCCCATGCAGCTGGTCAGTGATAAAACCCTTCACAAAGAATGTGATGTCCTGGTAAGTAAGCCTAGTATTTATAGTTTAATGTCGATACATTTAGAAGCGCACATTTCAGTTTGATATTTTGCTGTGTGCTTGTCCAGCATGCTGCTTCCACTGAAACTTCTCTGTATTTCTCATTTATGTAGTATAGAGTTCCTTATTACCTTTTATAAAGTTCCAGTAAGAATTGCCTTTGTGACCGTAAATAAGTGCCCCCAGAAGCTGTCTGTAGCTCGGGCACTGCAGTTAGTAAAATGGTCATGCAGTTACTTGAAGTGGAGGTTCATGGCAATATTACGCAACTGGGAAATCGCCATGAAGTGCCAGAATACTATTGAAGGCTGTAAGGGCCATTGAGATGCTCCTTTTGTTGTACACTTCAAAGCATACACCTTATGTATTTCTGCAAAATCTGATGAAATGTTGCTTTGTGGCTTTCTATAGCCTTGATGTTGCATGTGTAATCTGGCCGGTTGTCCGGTCCCATTGTGTATTCGGTGCACTCGCAAAGTGCTTAATCTGGCTTCATCGAAATGGGGCTTCCGGTAATTCGAGAACAAACAGAGAAAAATACAGCAGGGAGAGAAAAAGTGGCTGGAGGTCTCCTTGACACATTGCTTCATACTAAAGGGAGAAGCAATTTATATATATATATTTTTTTTGCCTACTTTACGACACGCAGCTGAAAAAAAAAAGCAATCCCAATGCGCTCCTAGCGTGCTTGACGATACCTGACAGCTCGCAATGAAACGAAATGCCGGCTGTTGCAGCATATATATTATTTTCAAAATGACTATCTTAAACGGCTCTTGATATCGAGGACAAAGGTAGCGTTTATGAATGGACCAGATGAGCTGGTGCAACATAGATTGGCTTTCTATAAGTAAATAAATGTCATTATAACTTTTTGAAAAAATGTACAGTCAGGAGCAAAAGTGGTATACAACACTCAGGCAGTGACAGAGCTCGGAAACACTGCGCCGAAATGCCATCTAGCTACAGCGTAAGGGACAGCGACACCGACACATGGGGCACCGCCACTATTGTCTTGATCTTAGATAGCTGTTGCTAGATAAAGTTGGAATTCAGTTTTCTCGAGCTCTGCCACTGGCTGAGTGTTGTATACCACTTTTCCTCATGACTGTACTTTCAGTACACTTTTTAAAGAAAGCGTGTTTTGAATACACTTTGAAAAATTAATGAAACAAACGGGAAAAATATTAAGCAATACGATTGCTCTGCAAGCAAACTAAATGACAATTAACATACTATTTTCATTATAGCTCTAGTACAGGCACGAGAAAGTGATATCAAATACAGCACGAATAAGACACCCCTACATCTCTTGCTGAATGTGCTAAACACTCACAGAGTGCTGTCACTCTTTGCGACACCTTTTCATTGGGGCGTCCAGGATGTGCTGAAATCTCGGAAGACATATCTACTAGCAGTAAACAGCAGCACTTAGCGATTTTTTACAATGAGTGACAATACAATACACAGTAGGTGTTCAAACCATACGGTGCACAGCGTGGTATGCACTCCTAAAGTGCTATGTTAATGGAAGTGCAAGTTTATGCTTACCTGTTTTGATGAGTTGTAAAGCTTCAGCTAGAGTAACTGCTGAAATTATCTGTTTGTGAATCTTAAATTTAAGCTATCTCAGTTTCTCAGGCCGTCACTTTGATAACTGACATTCTTTCATGCGCATGTGTGTTGCCAGGAAGTATGGTGTCATACCATACCTCTCGGCCTTCCTTTGCCGTCAGCTATGGTAAAGTGAAGTATGTATATTAACTTTGACCCTGAAGGCACATAATGGGTCATTGGCTAGTGGGTGTGTAATAGGTGGCATCTGTTGTCATATTCAACATTCCCCTAAAATGTGCACACGTGAAATGCTTCGTCTTGTTCCTGTCGTTGTCCAAGCTTTTTTACAACCATCATCGAGCGAAATACTGCAGCGTTGTCTGCTTGTGGCATCTGCTAGTGCACGCTGCGTGATGGAGCTGCACCACACTGCACTATCAACCTCCATGGTGCTGTGCACTCGCATTGTGCTTATTTCAGGATAATGCATGGAGCACATGTGGCAGCACATGCATGCGGTCAGTTGAATTCACCTTAAAAAAAAATACTATGAGAACAGCAAGGGCTGGTTTGTGTGACAGGCAACAAGTGCAGCCTCCAAATTGGTTATTTATCAACAATAGGTTCAGCCAGCACCTTAACATGGCGTGTACCAGCAATATCGGCAAGAGTTGGCACGAGCGCAGAGTACACCAGTTCCATCCGTAGTGTGGCCGAATTGTTATTTTTCTCTGTCTTGTACTTTAGTATCTAAACATGTTAATGATTCTTACCAAAACTCCCCCAAAATTTTCGAAACGATGCAGGATGTTTCAACTGCTGCAGAGAAAATAAAAAATGTTACCTGCTTCAGATTTGTGCAGTCTTTACTTTCAGGCATGGGGGTCTCAGTTCCCTTTTTATTACTGGTGGGGTGTCCAGACCTCCCGACACCCTCTGACTTCAAGCCCTGCATTCACAGATCTGTCCCATGCGCAGGTGAAGTGTCAGATCTGGCCAGAACACCAGAGCTACTTCAGAGATAAGGTGGCACCTCTGCTTTCCCAGGAATGCATTAGGGAGAAAGAGGAGGCCCTCTCTGGAGCTTGACATCACCGGCTGCAACTGGGACGACATTTTTGGCACATCACCGAAGCCATACCGCCAAGGGGCCATCCCACAGTGCCTGCTCGTCATGGTGGAGCGCAATGTTGTCCCCGGATTATTTCTGGCATGTGATAGGCAATGACAAGGTAATCAATTAATGAATGAATGAAGCCTTTATTTGATTGAAGGGATGGCTCTCAGCTGCAAAGAAATCATTGTGATTATTAATTCATTGATATATTAAAGAATTAAAAAAAATACAAAAGTGGGGGGTTCAAAGGTATCAAAATGCTCAGAATGAAAATTCAATGCTTGATGGTGCTAATCAAGGAAATTTAGAGTGCATAATTGTTCAATTAATTAATTGAAATTATTGAAATAAAATGAAAAATGCGCTGTGTCAAACTGCTCAGTATGAGAAGCCAATGTTTGCTAATGCTGAGTATCAGTGTATAAAATTAGAAATGAAATAAAAATTAAAAAGTGAAACAAAAAATCGCCCTTGTGTGTGAAATGCTATCGTGTTGTACCTTTAGCGGCAGAGCTTAAGTGTCCCCCTAATTTTGAGTTTGGTTTACTGATTCTTTCACTACTTTTACTGGTCTTTGCTTGACTGGCTTGTCTGCTCTCCTTTTTGTTAGTTTTATGCATGCAATTGTGCTCCCATCCATACTTCACTGAAAACCCCTTCTTTGTTTTGCGTGCGCATGCTTTTTTGTTAGTAGTAGTAGCTGCCTTCAGAGGCACTTTCATAGCTTCCTGTGCTTATGCACAGCTTTGTCTTTAATATCCACTCTGTTTCTCTGTCCAGGTGAGGAGCCTGAGCTCCCGACTGCCTAAGGATGACCAAGAATCTGCCATCACAACCATTGAGCATTTGGGACCACCTTGCCATGCATATCAGGGTTATGTTCAAGAGAATGGTGTTACCATCCTGCTGGCTGTTCACTATACTTTCCAAACTGGTCAGCATTTTTTTCTCTTTGCTTGGTTTGTCAGTGCCTTTATTTTCTGAAGTGGACTGGACATGCTATTTTACATGTGAAAATATCTTTTGTGAATGCAACGTAATGGTTGGTTTGGGACTACATATCTGCTGAGAAAATTGCCTTTAGTCTTGTGATGTCTTTGGAACCCTTAGTTGCTTTCTCACCTTTGTGTGCTGCTTAGGGGCGGTGCCACAACAAAACTTCAAATAGCGTTTGCCAGTCAATTCCCACTGCACTTTCGCTGTTTAGAGTAGTCGGACCTCCTAAGTGTTTAGAATATGCAAATTTCTCATTTGCCTAAGCTAGTGGTGATATTTCAATACAGTGGCATCTAACACTCGCAACGCGCTTTCTTTGTTGAGCCGACCATCAACAAGCACATGGCCTGCGTGCAGTAATGCGCTGATGGCCATTAAAAGCCACTGCATGCTCGCGTATAGAAAAACAAAGTGCAGCACAACGCGGTTCATACCCTGTCGTATCACACTGTCGTCGACAGCTGGCTGTGAACCGACAAGGCAGCAATCCTGTCATTTTAAAGCAACATGACAGGAAACACAGTGCACGCAGAGTGGGACGGAGTGAGAGTGCAGCATGCACGTGGGCACTGCAGTTGCATCGCTGCGATCACTCTCAGTTAAGGCATTTAGAATCTAGATACCACAGTTCTTTGTCCACAGTAGGCGAGAAAAAGCGTGCGACATAAACATTATGCAACTGCAAACACGCTCAGTGCTATGTGTGTACCGGGGAATCTTGTGGAATGGTTTCGTTTTCACACCTTTGGATCATGACAGCATTTAGGCCCATCACGGAGCTTGCAGTCTGATGAAACCAGACTATATGCGAGAGATACGCATTGTCGCAAACCACAGATATTCTTTCACTGTATAATGACTGCGTTTGGGGCAATGTTCCACAGCTGGCACTTTGTCTTAGGGTGTCGCGATAGGGTGTGAAAGGGATAGTCCCGTTCACATTGCAGCTCTTGTCTCTATTTCGCAAGCTGTCTTGTTGTGTTTTGCCAGCTGCTATGCTTTGCGTCTTGACCCTCTAACGATCAGTCGCAGACAACACTTGTGCTGTAACAATATGCCTCATTGCGGTGGCTCAGCATTTAGGCACTCAACTGTTGGTCGATGACGTGGGTTCAATCCTGGCTGTAGCAGTTTCCTTTCAATGAAGGCGACATGTAAGGTGCACGTGCTGCGCGGTGTCAGTGCACCGGTGACTGGTGACCAGCACTAGTGACCCGAATTTCCAGAGGCCTTCACTATGGCGTCCATCATAGCGTGTGTCACTTTGGGATGTTACACTCTTTAAACCAAGCTAAACCATTGCCTAGGTATCTGCATGGGCACCTTGCAATGCTTCATGACAGCGTTTTGTAAGCTCGGTATTCCTGTGAGCTTGTCAGACTGTGATAGCAGACCTTTTTCCCTGAGTGCAAGTGTTAAAGGGACAGTCTTCTGCCAAAGGAGAGTATAAAAATATTTGCATATTCTGGTAGATCTGACCACTCGTCAGTACGAGGAAAGAACTCGCGGTTTAACCCAAGAATTTGTATTTTAAATTGATCAGGAAAGTCAGATTTTAGTAGATGGTGGTGCCATACTGAGTCCTTTTACTGCTACTAGCATTTCATCTGTTTTTAGAGTACAAAGTGAATATACTAACATTTTATGACTATGCCTCAGCATCATGCAGGCAGGTATTTTTGTTCATATCACTTTAAGGCAGCCTACTTTTTTCTCTTTCAATAAAGTACAGTTACTTTTATTCTTTATACTTCTTTGATTTGCTAAAAAATGTGTTCAAAACTGAAAACCACACAACCAAAGATGCCGCTATACTTCTAGCAGTGCTGCTGTAAGCAAAAATGGTTGTTATTATCTGCGCTAGATGTCACCAGGCTTATTTAGTTTATTTACTCATTTCATTCTGTTTCAAGCTATTTTGGTAGTCTAATTTATAGCTTTAACAAAATCTATGCATTGTAGTTAATTACACATTCTGCAAGTGACTTAAGCGACGCAGCAGTCGTGTTCATAGAGCTGCATAGTGTTACTATACTAACTGTATGTCATGTCTACAGCGTCAGTGTTTGCAGACAGCTACCGCTGAGAAAGTGATACTGCCATATGCAAAACTTAAGTCTTAAGTGGTTCTGCTATGTTTTTTAGCTCCACAGCCAGGTATTTGTTAAATTGGCTATGGAGCTTTTCAATGAAGCAAGAAAAAATTTGTTGAAAATGTCAGTAGACTGTTCCTTTAAGCATTGCAATGAAAATATTATTCTACAAAATAAAGTTTACTGCTACTAGTACTACTACATGATTCCCCTTTTTTTACTTCTCCGTCATAGTGGTTCAGTTGTTGTGGTGCTCGACTGCTGTGTCCTAAGGTGGCGGATCGAACACCCACCACGGCAGCCGCTTTTCGATGGAGGCGAAAAGCAAGGCGCTTGTGTAATGTGCGATGTCAGTGCATGTTAAAGAACCCCAAAGGATCGAAATTTACGGAGTCCTCCACTACGGTGTCTCTCATTGCCTGAGTCGCTTTGGGACGCTAAACCCCATGAACCAACCAACCTTCTTTTACTATTCTGATGATGGGTAAAAACAAAATTTGCTTGCTGTATCTTTGTTTATTTTAATACTTGTGCTTTAAGAAAAATTGTTTTTGAGTTTGAACTGTGTGCACTAATATTTGAAATCATTTAGAGGTGTTTGTAACTGTTTGAAAATATTCAATTTACACCCAGCTTTTATTGTTGTTATTTACATTTCACCAAAAAATTTGTATTTTTTTGCACCTCTAGGGCTGCTACATAAAGCTTCCATTGCTCACACAGGTGAGCCTTGCTAGCTCTTGGCTCATATTGCTTCGTTACATGGCTACGGCTGCAACACTGCTGACAAGGAGCACCTATAAAAGTATAAAGAACATATGAAGAATGACAATGAGGGATTTAGTTCCCAATGAGTTCCATATGCCAATTAGAACACACACCACAAGACTCTGCACGAATGGCCGAATAGTCTATGGTGACTTGCGTCAGTGTCGTGTTTAATCCGCCTGGGGCACTGTGATGGAAAAGTTTTTTCTCCAGCATACCACGTGGACAGAAAATTTGTCAAGTTAACATTCTCTAGGGTTTTCTAAACATGAGAGCTAAGAACATTTCGTTCTACACACAAAAAAAGATGCAGTGCAAAAGCCTTGACACAGATGACACTGTCTCACGGCATGGTAATGTTGCTTTTGTTGTAGCTGTTGACTTCTTACAAAATGCTACACTCAGCAGCAGCGTTTGTTAGCAGTGAAAAAAGTGAAGAGAAGGCTGTGGAAGCAGGACATCCATAACTGTGCCTGGCTGCCTGGCACGTTGCTCTCCCTGCTATAATCTCATTCTGTTGCTAAAGCAGCTGGTGCTATCTAATGAAGTTTCTTGTTACTAGATATGCCTGGCAAATTAATTTGTTGTCATCAAGAAAACTGTTTTTTCTTGACTTTGAATATTGGTAATATATGTTATGGTTTAAGACGTAACTAACAACTGCAAGTCCATCATGAAGCTTGCAGTAAACAGCTGCAATATCAGTCCTTTGCGGGAGGATGTGACGCCATTATGCAGAAGTGGCGAGAAACACATTGGACGGCAGTGTAGCAGACGACACGAAAGCGCACCATGCGAAATGGCCATGCCAACACAGATAGAGAAAGCTCCCCACTGTTTTGCCTTCAGGGTGGAGAGTAGTCACACTGACTGCAGTATGGCGTTGACGCAGTATGGGGGAATGGTTCAGCGTTTTCACAATCCACTTGTAATGCACGCTGCAGCCGGTTTCTGCCCCCGGAACGGATGTGGTCGCAGTGGTGAAAAGTTCTCAATGCACAGAGAAGGGTCAGTCTGTTGTGAAAAGATCCACAACCTTTCTGCCTCTGCAGCGATTTCTGTGGAATCAACGACCTGGTGACACATGCGCATCTCCTACATATCGGATGCGCATGTCGGTCAGGAACCAACATCCAGAGCGCTCCATCCCGCTTGTGAACGAGCATCAGCCCTCCACGAGACTCATTTTTGCTGGGCGGTTTCCTTGCCATTGCAGACGGTTGGACGAAAATTATGACTTTCAAGCTCCCTAACAAAGTGCAGCTGATTGCGTACACTGAAGAAACAAACTCCGAAAGCTTTGTCAAGAACGAAGGCAAGCTTGTAAGGTAAAAAAAAAAAAGCACTGAGCATCCTGCAAGAGTGTCAAGTGCGTCATATGCTCCGAGCAAACACAGATACCACAGGTATGTATGCGTCTAAAGAAAATGTGCATGATGAAATGTACCTACTGGAGTTTGCACCAAGTTTTTAACCCACCAATGATAACCACAATGAGTATTTGTTCGATGCGGTTTGCTTCATGTGCGACGGGGCCTGATCGCAATGTATTTTGTCATTTGCTGTCTTTATGTGCAAAGAGGCTGGGTAGCGCAGATATCACAGGCGGTTATGTGCGCTAGATCGTAATATTTAGCATGTTTTATCGTGACTGCCGCCTGACTAACAAGAAAAAATAATGCGCGAGCCTCATGACCAGCTCAACCGCTCGGCTCGCGCACAGCACTGTATCAAAACAAACGGCGTATTATTATTTTTTTTCTTGTTAGTCAGGCGGCAGTAAGAATCAAACATGCTAAATATAACGGTCTATTGCACATAGCCACCTGTGATATCTGCGCTACCCGGCTCCTTCGCACATAAAGAAAACAAACGGAAATATATCACGATCTGGCTCCTTTGCACATAAAGTAAACATGCACCGAACAAATCCTCATTGCGGCTATCACTGCTGGTTTACAGGCTTGGTGCAAACTCCAATAGGTACTTTTCATCATGAACATTTCCTTTAGATGCATACATACCTGTAACGAAGTGTTTTTCGCATAATTGAGAGTACGCAGTCGGTTGCCAAGGTTGCTCATTCACATGTTGACGCTTGGTAGCCCTAATTCAAGCTTCACGTCGTTGTTGGTTGCAACTCGTCGAAGGGAACCTGAAAAACCGCGTCTTGCATCCCAGCTCGCCTTGAGAGTGGCAACCGTACACGGTACATGTGGTTGGCATCGTTTTGTCAAGCCTGTTACGGTCACCGTGCTGCCAGCCCCCATGCACTGGCGGCGACGAGAAACACCGTCCAGTGTGTTTCCATCAGTCGCCGCTAGGACTTCGTGCATGCGCAGAAAACTCGCTCAAAAGGCAGATTCCACTGCGTGGGGAAAGGAATGATGTTTGAACTGGGTAGCGTCTGCTTCAGTGCCAAAAATAGTTGTCACAGAATATAGGAGCATGTTGTTGCTGAAAATAGAGCTGTGGACGTTGATATGCTGCATGCCTCCATTGCCCTCTTATGCAGCTAATGCTTTAAGGGTTGAAAATTAATTGGAGCAAATGTGCCATGTGCAGCAAAACCAGTGCTGTTAACTCCTTTAGGCTTCAAGGTATTCAGATTTTTATGTCTTGAAAATAGTGTGCACTTTGTAAGTTTGTAGGTTCTTTTAAAATTTAGCTAGTTTATTATTGCGACAGTGAAAAGGCTTTTTTGGTCTTTGTTATTTTTAGTTGGAAAAGCATTTCATGGTATCAGCTTGCATTCATTTGAATTGAATGGAAGCCTTTACTTTTTCCACCATGCCTGATGTAGATAGGAAACCATGCTGATAAGCAACAGTTCAATTTTCGTGACCTCGAAGGGATTCTTTGAAGTGCACTCAAAGGCAGTAGCTAATCAGCCTCCCAAAGCAGATACTTGGCAGATTTTTTTTCAGGTTCACACTGCTATTAGGGGTTTCTGTTTAGAAGCGCTGAATTTCAAAATATGAATTTAGTATTGCTTTATGGACTTCCTTCGCTTCCAGCTGATGGTGTCTCAGCTTAGCTATTACGAACTAAAGCTGAAATTTAAGCAGACATGAAATGCATGGCAGTTGCATCAGCGCAACGGTTTGATGATACAGTTTTTAAATCAAAGCTCTGCTTTTTATGTGTTAATGTATCTGTGGCGTAATTCGCTCTTGCCTGCCGGATAGAAATAGGAGTAGAAAATGACAGACTGAAAATGAGTTAGGAACTGCTTTATCAGTGCAGAACACATTTAAGTAGAGCTAGTCTGACTTCAAGCATTTTTTTTTATACCTTTCTTGAACGTTCAGGCACGTGCAGTAGAGCAGCAGAGGTAGGCAGAATATGTTGAAGGTAAAGTGTGTGTACTTGTGGCTGTTCATGGCTTTGATGTACCAGCTACATTACCTGGAGCGGAAGTATATGTTGACGTCCCCCTGACCTTCTTTTCCCGTGTACAGCTTCCTCAACTACCTGGCTTCTTTTGTTATTGTTTAAGTCATGTACTTTAAGGATTTTTCCCATCTTTATCCCACTCTTCATCATTGGCTGAAACGATTGCACGCCTGTGGCATTGCTAGGCTTGAGCCAATAACAAAAGAAGGCAGGAAATGTTGTCGCTTCAGCCAGTGTTTAGAGTTAAATACAAGAATGAAATACATAGAATCATTCTATTATGCAGGCCTCGGTAGAGGCAGGGGAGCTGAGAGGTGGCTTGGGGACAAACTGTTCAAATACTTGTTCATTCTGACTACAACAGTTTGCACTTGCAGTGTGTAGGCACAAAAAGAAGACGTGGCTTGATGCAGCTGATTAAAATACTCCAGTTTCATCTTGCCTGGCTGTACAGTCTGGAAAAGAGATCTTCGCTAAGGAAGCTGCCTCCAGTACCCAGGAAAGGAAATTTTTTTGTTTTTATTAACTACAGGCTCAACATTTAGTCGAAAAATTGGGCATGCATAGGTCAGTAAATGCGCAGATTTTTTTTTTTTTCATTTTTTTTTTTTCAGACTGAGTCAAATCCAAAAGCTAAAAATAAGTCAAATTATAGTGTAATGGCAAGCACATGCATCTGCTTTTCTTTTGTTTCAGTTGAAATTATGCTTATAAGTGAAAGTTATCCTGCACTGTTTAGAAAATCTGTGTGAAAATTTTATGTCAAATCAGAAATGAGCCAGATCCACTCGTAAGAGCCTTCGTTGTCAACTTTGGCCTCATAGCTTGCACTGAGGTGTCAGTTGTGCCTTCTGCAGCTATAATTTATAATTAACTGCTTAGGATGCATATAACAGGCAGAAGATCAGAACCCATAAAATGACAATAATGAAGAGATTAGCCAGGGACTGGGAAATTTGTTCTTCTTATCTGGAGTTTGCCTTAAAGGAAATGCCCCTAAAATCAAAATGATATGTGTGCACGCTGCAATGTGTCTAAATATATGCTACACAAAAACAATCAATAAAATAGAGAGAGGATAATCGCAGATAAAGTATTTATTGCACTGCGCATGAAGTGAGCTGAAGACTGAGGCCATGAAACCAGCTCATGGTATTTTACTTGAAAATGGGGTTGGTCTAGTTTTCTTCTTTTCATCGTCTCTCATCTTTCTCAATGTATCCCAAATTGGCTGCTTTTTTGTGTGCATGTTTGTTTGTTTTTTCGGATTTTTGCTGTCCGCCCTGTTCTGAGCACTTCAAAGGTGTAAAGTGTAGCCCTTTCTCTCTCTCTTATCACACTTCATCTGCAGCCAACTGCAGACGTCATCTGCAGCACTTTGTCTATGGCCACGTGTCTTTCTTACCACACTTCATCTGCAGCTGTTAGCCGCTCCACGAGTAGGCACCCCATGCGCCTTTCCATATGCTGCCAGCAATACACATAGCGCTAATATCTGGCCATCTGCACCACAGTAATGCACCTGTCGCAACACCGTGTCAGTTGAAAATGTGGTCCTGGAGCTTTTATGCCACAGGTCAATGACAGGCTGCACTTTGCGCATATTTGCCTTTTAGTCTGTGGGAAGCAGCACGTGGCACGGGACACGCATGCGATGGCGCAGTCCGACCGTGTCGGCACATATGCGATGGTACCCTGCCTTTTCCAAACTGGCAAAAGAGCTTCCCCTCAAGGAAGTGTGCTTCTGCAAGACAGCTTTACAGTGTGCAATAGCCGTCTTATAGGCGTACGCTTTCTTACACAAAAGCATATTGCATTATATTTCTTTCCTTGACAGTGCCGCATGCAGACATCCCATGAGTGTCATTAGGCAAGGTGCACCTTGTTTCACTGTCACTACAACTGGAGGATGCATGAAACAGGTCATCTTAAAAGGCTTGTAGTCTGGTATGTTTGTGTGCAAAGGCTAAGTGGGCTACGTGTCATTGTAAACGCTGCGTTTTGGGCAGCATTTCTTGACACTTTGTTAGCGGGTGTTGTGAGGGTGTGTGGAAAGGACGGTCCTCCCCATGGGCGTGTGCAGTGCAGGGGCTGGTGGGGGCAGCCACCCCCCCTAATCCTCTTTAAGAGTGCAGGGTTATGGCCATGGAGGTTACTTTACTACACTGGCAGCCAAGAGCTCATGCTGTTACGTTCAAAGCTACCTTTACCTCCGGAAAGCCGTTGTGAGAAGCGCTTCGTTGAGTAATTTTCAATTCTGTATCGACGGCGAAGCTTGTTTTGTTTATTAAGCACATATTATTTTGTATGTGTTGCTATTCCACCACATCAAAATCAAAATAAATGTTTTATATAACCATTCCTCATCTTTGCGCTGTGTTTTGGCTGTAGGGGCCTTGAAGGGGGGGGGGGGGCTAAAGTGAAACTTTGCTCCCTCTAATGCAGAACCCTGTGCATGCCTATGGTCCTGCTAGCAATGCTGCTCAGGTTGCTGCTGTTCTGTTCAGTTCACAAGTTGTCTTGCTTCGTTTTTCCAGTTTCCTGCCTTGCCGTTAATCACCTGCTGATGTCGCTGCTCCAACAAGGACATATCCACCTCATCATGCTTCATGACATCATTTCCTTTTTCACGTGAGCAGTAAGTCAAGCAGTGATATTAGACTTTTTTTTTCTTACCAGTAGCAATCACTTATCACATAATTGCAAACAAGGTATTTTGTAGTTGAGAATGTGGTGTGGCTATGGGGGGAGAGGAGGGGGTACAGTTCGGCGAAATAAGAATTGCCGACCAGTGAAGAAAGCATTTTTTTTTACTAATAGACGACTCTTATTTCATCTAAGGTATTATGTACTACATGATTCTATTTTTTTATTTATGGTGGCTCATTTGATAAGGCACACGACTGCCAAAAGTGGGTTGAATCTCAGTCACGGCAGTCGTGTTTCAGTGAAGGCAAGACACAAGGTACCCGTGTACGATGGTATGCCAGTGGTGCACATTAAGGTACACCAGATGATCTAAATTATTCCAAAGCCCTCCTTGATGCCACCCTTCATAGCCTGTGTTGCTTTTGGATAGCAGATCCCACTGAGGCTTCAAATGTGTGATTATAATTGAGGTTGTAACCTTAGTTATTACTACAGATTTGAACCCTCAGTTTGCACTAGCAGTATCATTTTACTCCTTAGTGCTGGAACATATATGTTATATAGTATATTTTGTGATGAAAACTTCTATTTTCTGGTGGTTTGTGCTCAGACCACTGCTAAACTGTTTGCTAGTACAGGACAGTGTAAAGCCAAATTTGAAGCTGTTGAGCTTCACGTGGATATGAAGATGAAGCAGAATAGCATATTAAAGCCAAGCAAACCAAGTACTTTTAGCTTATCTCATTGCTTTGCAAGTTGTGTTGAAGAGATAGGATTTGCAGTAGAAAGTATAGACAGATGGCTTGGACTCTGCTTGAGTTTTTATCCAAAACAAAGAGCGCATAAAAATGCATTGCACCAAATGTTCTATACCACATCCTTACAGGAAAATTTCTTCATGCCAATATTCTCTCTGCTTTTTGTGTATTTCTTAGCCCAGGGTGCCAGTAATGCTGCGAGGCACGCACTGTGCTTGCTGTGGCATGTGTATGCCAAGCTGCTTGCTTCCGGGTTGCAGGGCCCCATGAATACTCCTGAAACCTCTTGTTCAGGTGAGCAGTGATCCTCTGCAGTTAGGGTCTCGGAAGTCATGAAAATATATAAAGTATGAACTGCTGGGTGCGGGAAGTATAGAATGCTCATTAAAGATGACACATCATTTTGTAACCCATAGTTACAAATCTCATTCAGTTGCACTACACTTGTATTGTATTGGGTTTTATGGTACATAAGCAGCTAAGGCTATCATACACACAGTTACGCTTGCATAGTAGAGCTAGTCTCTAATAGGCTTTAACGATAAGCTGCTTTGCACTTTTTTGTTTATTAAAGTTCGTAGTGATTGGACTGCTTGTAGTACAGTCTCAGTCAAATGTTTAGAGCCCAGCAGGTTTGCTTGTAAGCTGTGTAGTGAGGCTCCTCTAGCATTCGTGAGAGTGCTACCCACTGGAGAGGGTAGGACCATAAATCTTGCATTCAGAAATTTTTAAGCAATGAAAATTCATTGCAAGCCACATCATGTGGGCCAGAAGCAAACCTCCTGGGCTCTAAACGTTTGACAAGGACTGTACATACATTGAAGTCTCCATTTCTATGAACAATTGATATGGGGACATAAAAAGTGAACTCTGTCTTGTTGGTTGAACAGGGCAGGAGCATTCAGACGGTTTCGCGTAGGCACACTTACCTTAAGAACTCACATATAATACAAGGTTTTTTCCTGATTTTACCATATAAGATTTTTGCCTCGTATTATATATGGATTTGAACAAATTTTAGCCTAAATTTGCAGTTCCGGCCTTGTTGTTAATCAGTGTTATTAGCATTGGGCTTCCAGCTAGAGGAGGCGCTATCTAGTGGTGGCGTCGGCCAACTGTTTTGATGGTTTCGGTTTCACCACGCTGACTCCACGATCCTTGTGACCACAATGCCCGTGACGCTCAGGCAACCTGAAGGCGGTCATTCGCACTCGCATGATGTAGTGGTAGTGAAAGGATCACTCGGCACGTTGCATGGGTCTCTCACAGACCTCTCCAGCCATGATGGCCACTTCTTACAGCCGAATGACAGACGCTTGACCAGCATTTCCCAGGAGTGCCTGCGAGGTGTGGGATACCGAACGTGTTTGGAGGTACTGAAGAGAAAAAAATGTCTTTAGCAAGGAGTTCTCAGCAAATTGGTACAGTGAACAGCGACGATCGCGGAAACTCCGAGTTCGAGAACACTTCCTGGGCACATGTACCATGCGCCTGCGTTGCGGTGCTAGAGGCGAAGAGGTACAAGCGCGACGCATGCTTGTGGAATCTGGGGACCATGTGGCTTCTGCATTTCCTGGGCAAACATGGGCTGCTCTTCTTATGATGCGTGAAATTCTTCGATCAATTGTATCGGCGCGAGAATGGGAGCAAACTAGCACTGGCATATGACGGTTTGTGGCACTATTCAGCGCCTGGTGCGGGGTGACATTGGACACGAAAGCACGGAGCGCAACCACAAAATGTAGTGCAAATAAATACTTTTACTGATCTTTCCCCGCTCGCATTATACGTGAATGAAAACTTTTTTTCCTGTTTTTGCTATCCCAAAATTACACCTCATATTATACGCAGGTTCGTAGTATATGTGGGTTTTTATAGCAATTGAAATACCATCTTTGTTTCATAGCCCTTATTTTGTACCATTCTCCACATAGAGGCTTCATTTTCAGTGCAATCTTGTTGAAAAGTGAAGCCTTGCTGGGGTCCTCATCATTTTGCGTGATATAGCATACTGTTTTTCATTTACCACACTGTCCATTTTGAAAGAGGCTGGAGGGTTTGCTGGCCAAAACTTCTACAGCAGTGCCCCTTTTTGGTACGTTTGAGCCTTTCTTGGGGGTACTTCTCTCTAACATCTAACAGAGGGTACCTCCTTTGTCATAAGGTGATGCAAAGATTCGTTCATGTCTGTTTTCTCCTAGTCCTGCAAATTTTCAGACAAAGGAATGTTGTGGTGCATTCAGCTAAACTTAACGGCTTTTCATTGGCCAGTTTTTCTCCTCATGAGCTCTTCTTGTAGCCTGTTTACACTGCACAACGATGCTGAGCAGACAAACCCACCACTGCGTTCCTCATGCATTGCTAGTTTGGCTAAATCTGAACCCTTACTATTGGTTGGTATGTGCACTAATCCAAGCTTTTACAATGCTGTCATGTTGCAGACAGCCTACTGCAGTGATGGTTAATCTACTGCACAACGGTATCCCTTCAGTAGGGCCATCCAGTGACTTGGGTGAATTCTTAATGTAGTTCAGCTATAGATACAGAAAGGGCTGCAGGAATAACCACACACAAGCAGGAGCTATTTTGTAAAGTTAATTCAACATACAGTAGCTTGAAGTGACAAAAATATTTGTCTTAAAAAAAAAGATATACCACATATGAGCATACTTTTGGAGGGAAGCTGAGCACCAGGGCCGGCCTTACCTCATTCGGCGCCCTGTGCCATCTTCTGCCAAGAAGCCCTCTTCTCCTTGGCTTTGGCTGTCAAACTCATATTTTCTTTATATTTACCTTTTCACGATTCATCTTTTTTTTGGAGGGGGGACACCTGATATTAAAACAAAATTGTTTTGACAGTTTATTAACGTGATTTGTGTATTTCAATGGCTGAAGCCTGAAGAAAGACCGAAGGCCACGAATTAATAGCGCCAGCCAGAAGTCGTCGTCATAATTTCGCCCTAGGTTATACCTAGGTCCTAGTGGTCGACAGGCCGCTAAAATTACAAGCGGCTGATACGGTTTTAAAAAATGCGCACAAAGAGGCTTATCAGTGAAAAATAAGTTTATTTGCATTTCCAGACAACTTCAGTTATTCTTCAAGAAGGTTACGTACACAAACAAAGCACAAATATTGGCTGGCTGATTGTTTTAAATCTTTATGAGAAACCAATCTTTAAATGCAGATTTTTCTTTTTTTTTTCTCCTTTAAAACTCACTCCACACCTGTACATTTAGCATTTTGGCCATCCTTTTGTTTGACAAATCGTCTTGGTGCTTAAGAGGAAATATATGCAGCCATGGGTTGTCATAAGAAATATTAGTGCAGGACGATGTGTGAGCACATATATAATAGAGATGGGTCTTATTCATAAACTGTTCGCAAACTCTTACCGTAAATATGCCACCAGTCATCTACAGTGTTGTGAATTTATCCAGGAAGATGAATTGAAACTCACCTAAGGCAGTGTTTCTACAGAAACTGCGGTATTGTGTTCTATGTGCTGGCTTAAAAAGTTCAGAAAACTATGTTTATTCCTCCAAACGTAGTCAATAGTATGGTAAGCTAGATCTTTTCGAAATGGTTGCACTTGTATGAAGTGACTTCTTTGCAAGATTAAATTTTTAATGCACTCAGATAATCATTAATAGATATTTTAATTTTATACAAAGTGTCCACATTTAAAAGACGGTATATTTGCATTTGGTGCATACGTTCTACTTTTGAAACAGGAGGAAGCACTTTTGCATCTGTCACACTCATTTTCAGTTTGCAGAATAAATTTACGTCTTATGAGATAGCATATGCAGCTCATTCTGTTGCCCCTGTAGGTGGCGATTGGAAAAAATAGGGGGGGAAATAGGGAAATAAGCCGTGCTATTGCATATGCCCATAATGTGAAGCTTAAGAGTCCTTTTAGTTTTTTTACAGAAACATTACACATTTACACAACAAGGAAATATAACTTTAAATATTTCACAGGAGTTCAGCTTTTAAATGGAGCGAGTATTCGTATTACATGTCTGGCTTTTCATTAAACTTTTAAGCAATTAGTGAAGAAAGGTAATTACATTCCTTTAAGCTTTATTCATCCTTTTACCGAGAAAGTTTCTTATCCAGAAACTTTTTAGTAAAAGGCTGAATAATGCCTTTTACTGGGAAGTTTCTGGATAAGACCTTCATCCTGTGAATCGTCTCCCGAGAATCTCCATCTCCTCTCTCAGTGGCCATAAATTGCTGATGCGGCTGTCAGATATGAGCAGCCATAATCCCTAATATAATTTATTGTTTATATTATTACAGCTTTAACTGCTTATGCTCAAATTAAGAAAAAGCAGAACTCACCTCAACAGCAGTAATGAAAGAGGTCAATTAGTTTGTTAGGTGGTATGAGCTGACTCCCAACTCAATTCCAGCTAGAATCTGGTGATTCCATTTGACCACCAATTAACATGGTCCAGGTGGTAGGCACCTGGTACCAGCTGATGCCATTTAAGTACCAGTGGGGACCAAAAGAAACCAACTGAAAGGAGTTGAGAACCAGCTGAAACTGTCTACCTGTTTTTTCATTTATGATCTCTGTGGGTGTGTATACAAAGTATTACAATTTGACTGGCGAATTCGTAAGCTGGCTTTGGGATTAAGCATACGATTTTATAGACGAAGGAAGACAAAACACCGGGCCCCCTCTGAGTGCTTTTAATTTCCAGCTGTCCCCACACTATCGATGTGCCAACATGGCGCTCAATCTGTACCGTGCACCCTTCTTTCAACACTTCTTCTTCCTCCTTCTTCTGATTGTAGATTCCCGCGCGAATCTGGAACATGCTCCGTGCCCTGAGTTGAGACGTAGATCGAAGATCACCAACAGTGCGGAACAAGATGGATCCGTAGGGGCGTGGCAGCACAGATTCGAATCACATACTGTAGCCCACCTTCTGTCAAATTCTTTTGAGCATTCTTCTGTTATACGCTCTGCAACAGACTGCAATGATTCGTCCACAGAGTGACCACAGTACACAACCCAACATCAATCCCTTGGTTCGTGTAGGACTCAAGTATGTTACTATGCCATTACTTGGTAGTTTTCCTGCAGTCTGTGGCATCCCTTATGATGACAACCTGCGACTGACCAATGGCATCAAAGATGCCGTTATAGAGTTGTACATCAGAAGTTGCTGGCACTCGTCGAGCATCTACTTCAGTTTCGTGTCATGGTCCGCATGGTGTTTGCAACTGTTCAAGATATTATCGCTTATCTGCTTGAGCGTGATCATAGCCATGGGTCCTCATCAATGTTGCATGATGTACACGGGGTCTGGTTCTTTTGGGCGAGGACCGGAGCTCCACCTCTCCAGTTATCAGCTGTGACACCACTTGCTCTGCTTTCAGGTGACTTGGTATGCTGACGGGAAAGGGTTCGCTCAGCTGCTTGGATGACATCACTCGTTCGAGCCCTGCTCCCCGGCACGAAAGTCCTCTTGTGGCTTCGTCCCACTTCACTGTAAACATAATCGCAGTTGATCTTGGTCATCTGCATAAACTGGTGAGTTCAACGCTGAAAGGTCACAGTTCCATCTCGAAGTTCTAAATGCATAGCCTTGACGTCACCACTCTGATACAACTCACACACAGTACAACCACACACTCCACCTCAAAGTTATTAGCACAATGCCACTCATGTGTTCAAAAGAAAAACACAACGCGGAGTCATTCTTGCTGTCTAAAACCAGTTCATATCCCTCAAGAGCACTTTCGCACGAGCGTTTCAAAACCCATTGAAGGATAACCAATGAGATGACCTATTGCTACACAACTCCCTCAGTTCTGTGTAAGAGTCTCTAAACTTGAACACTATTACTATTAGTTCATGCTCTGTACCGATTCGCACCTTGTCCATCCGTGCGTACTGAGCCTAAATTCCGGCACATGTTAAACACTCTTCTTCAGAAATATAAAAATCTCTTCTAAGGACTCTCTAGCGTTGACTGTCTCTACATAATAAGGCCGTCAAGGAAAGTGCACAGTCAACGTGGCCAACAAATCGGTGCGTCCACCAGGATCAAATACTTGCACCTCCCACGTGAGAAATTCATCACCTGCGGCACAAGCCATTTGTGCGGAAGAAGCGTCCCGATCACACCGTGCACTCTCTGATTGCAAGCCCTTGCAAGTTGTTAGTGCAGTCCGAGAGCACAATGCCGCAGGTAGCACAAACTTCACATCGACGAGTATCCTCCTGCGTGGCGCAGTCAACTTGAACAGCTTAGTTGTTGCTACCCATTGGTCGGGCCTATTCTCATGCACATACGTGCTGGGATCACGGAATGTTTCCTCGTGCGCCTTCAACTGTGCCGGTATTTTTTGGTTCTCTTTGGGGCGATAGACAAAACCCCTGTCCACGCCATCATTAATGCAAACCTGCCCCACTGTTTCCGTGCCAGTGGGCTTTGAGTATTCGTACTGGGCTTTCACAACTATCAAATCACCCGTTTCTTCATGCGCACGAGATTCATCACGAGCAACTTCCATGCCATCTTGCGCAGCGTCAACCTCAATCGCCCTGACGTCCTGAATATCAACTCCTACGCTAGCGGGGCTCACCTGCATACTGGGACCTAGATATTACTCTTTGCTTTCTGCCACAGCTGTGTACACGTCAGGCTCCTCACCGCTAGAAATCTCTGCAGTGTTCGCTGGGACCTGCACTTCTTTTGTAACGCTCTGAATATCATCCGGATTCACGCCGTCCGACTTTAGCTGCACCTCTGACTCGCTGCATAGTGCTTCGCTGGCATCTTTTCCTTCGGGAGGAAGCGAGTGACAATGTTCCTGCTCTGGCACTATTCCTGTCATTTCTTGTTCAGCTGCTGTCTTCATAAAACGATGGCTGTCGACAGCAGGAGTAGACGCCTGAAGGCTCTCGAGGTGGTGGCAGAGGAGCGTCATCATTCGTGTGGCAGTTTCTTCATACTCTTGTACAGCTGTTATGTCTTCTGCACAGATGTGACTGACTGTAAAATCCTGGATCTTCTCATTTAATACACGTTAGTCATTGTAAGTTTTTAGTCTGGTGTGAATAAGCTTTAGCGCAAGAATATCTCCTGTTCGCTTGCCTCATAGAAGAGCCAGGTCAGAAAAGCTCGTTGAATGATGCGCTTCCTTTGGATGTGGTCCATGGTGTATCCATGAAGCCCTCTTCTCACTCTCTGGTGGGGTTCATTGGTGGAGCTCCTGGTATCTTCCTAGAGGGTCGTTGGACTCCCTGGTGGAACCTCCAGGAAAGATTGATGAGCTCACATTACGCTCCCAGGTTTCGGCAGCAAAATTATATAGACGAAAGAGGACAGAACACCAGGCTGCCTCTGAGTTCTTTTAATCCTCAGCTGACCCTACACTATCGATGTGCCAACATGGCGCTCAACCTGTACCGTGCGCCCTTCGTCCAACACCTCTTTTTTCTCTTTCTTCTGATTGCAGATTCTTGCGCGAGTCTGCAACAGATTTGACGAACAGCCTTTGAATCTTATTAGACATTGCAAAGCACAAGCTCAAATTTTAATCATGGGAATTCAGGAAGAAGATGATTTGACTAGGTATTTTTCCGACCAAACATCCACTTCCTTTCTTTTCCACCTCCTTGGAGGGGGAAGGGGGTTGGCTGAGAACGGAGGCCCAGTTTATTTGCATCCTTTGAACCCTGGATAATCTGGCCCTGGTGGTGGCTTCTAGCAGGTTCCTTGGCGTGCGGAGCACCTTTCTACTTTGTTCTTTACGCCTGCAGTCATCCTCGGCCAGTGTACTGTTTTCCTGGCTCTCTTGAGGCTACTGTTTATGCCGACATGTTCTGCACGTACTTGCCTAAGGATCTTGTTCTTCCACAGTTTCGGAATCTCGAACTGATCACCTCTGAACAGCATTCCTTTATACACGGATAGTTCATTTCTAAATGAAGAGTACAGCTTTACTACTTCTGCTGAGGCCTTGACATTGTTTTTCCACCCTTATATGACCCTTCTGATTACTTCTTTTAATTCGTTATCCATTTCAGTGTCTTTCTTTGATGCTTTCCAGGTCTTGGGAGCCATTGGGACAATCGTCATGACCTGAAGATCTTTCGTGCATTCTTCAGCTGTCTCTTTGATGCTACAGTCTTGGCCTAAAAATTCCTCTATAATTAATTCTCGACCTCTCTTATATAAACGATTGTAGCTGCATACTGCTGCACATTTAGCAGTAGCCTTTTCAGTCTTGGACGTTTCTTACTTCGTGGTTTTTTGGTGATGATCTTAATCAGTTTGTGGTCAATGTCTAAAGTCACTGGTCTGCCATATATATATACTAGTACCGGTGAAATTTCTGCATCCATATTCGATTGCCAATACTTCTTTTCCAATTTGCAGATGCTTCCCCTGTGTATCATTCATTACGGCTGAGCCATAAGCAATTGGTTTTTCTTCTTGCAGTTGAAACTGGCATCAACTGAAAGTGTCACAACCCCATTGACGTTGTAGTATGCCAGTGTTAGTGCACAGTGTTAGTGCTCTTTCTTGGGGCCTTATTGATTTCACTCAGTGCCTTTGCCTGCTCATGTGTCCAAAGCTATTCAGCATCCTTGGTTAGGAGTTTTCTTAGGGGGCGCTGTCTTCTCTGATAAGTTTGGCACAAATGTCTACAGACACTAGATAATGCCTAGCAGCATCTGCGGCTCATTTTTGTTGCTGGGCTTCCCAAGCTATTCGATTGCAGCTACTTTCTCTTGGTCAACCTTGATTCTTCAGCAGTTATTTTATGCCCTAGAAACATGATCTCTGGTTTGTCGAAAATACATTTGTCTTTGGGCTTAAAACCTGCTTCGTGCAATGTGTCTGTGACCTCTTCAGTGTATTGCAGAAGTTGTTCACTGGTTTCTGCATACCCGAGAATGTCATGCATTGAGTTGACAATATTTGGTATGCCTTCGAGGATTCTTGTGATTACTTTTTTGAACAGCTCAGGTGCTGTGGCAATTCCAAATGATGCTCTTTTGGAGCAGTACCTGCCCCATGTTGTACTAAAGGCTAGATACTTTTTTGTGCGCTCTGTTACTTTGAGCTGCCAGAATCCTTTAAGTCCAGCAGGATTAACCACTTGCCTTCTTAGGCTTGTGCAACGATTTCTTCCAAAGTCTTTATGAGGATAGTTTCTTTTTAGTAGCACTTTGTTCGGATCAACTGGATCAATGCAAATCTGCAGCTTTCTTTGCTGTTTTATCACAACCATTTCTCTGCACTGTAGATTGACTCTGTAATCCTTTCGATGATTCCTTTCTGTTCCATGGTTGTCAGCTTTTTCTTGGCTTCTTCGATGAGGGCTTATGGAGCCCTTCTTGGGGGTTTGTTTTTTTTATCTATTGCTGGCTTCTTCTCTGCTGTCCACATCATACTCCAAATCTCTGATGCATTTTATGCCTTAGAAGATATCTTCTTTTGAACATTCTTGGACTGCAGGAGCTCTCTCCACCATGTTGAGTAACTTGCAGGTGGCATTACAGTCGAGCCCGCTTATAACGAACCTGAGCGTCACGCGGCGTCCGTTCGTTATATCCCGAAGTTCGTAGTAACTGGACCACAAACTAAAAAAGAGAAAAAAAAAAAAGTTGGCGGTCAAAACACGAAATTTATTTCTTAGCAAAAAAGTCTGTGATGCTCGTCTGTTTCTGCAGTGCAAATGCGATGAGGGCGGTCTCCAGTTTATTTAAAGCACTAGCGTGCTCTTCGCCGAGTCCCTTGGAATAGACAAGTTGTCTGAGGCCCTCTGTATAGCCCATTGCTACAGATGTGCTTACGGGTGCTGGCTCAGACGTTTCATCTTCATCTGATTCTTCCGCGTCGCTCTCGGCCCGCACTTCAGAAACGATGCCTTCGTCCGTGCACGGTTCCGCAATATCCGCGTCTTCATCCGCAGAAATAAAATCCTGCCAACCAATGCCAGGGCCTCCCATGTCGGAGTCGACGACGCACTGCCACAAATCGCCGCCGGAATCATCATCATCGGAGGCATCAGGCCCGAAGTCCGGTACTGTGTCGACGAAGCCGGCCTTACGGAAACAGTTTCGCACGCAAGCGGTCGTCACCTCCGCCCAGGCCGCCTTCACCATCTCAAGGGCTGAATACAATGAAACTCGGAGCGGGAAGTTAGCGGCCGGACGGTCAACGGCGATGAGCAAGCGCTGCACAATGCGGCGCCTATACAATGCCTTAAAGGAGCGTATTATGCCCAAATCAAGAGGCTGCACTTTAGAAGTGGTATTGGGCGGCAGGAAAAGTACAGTCACTGCTGTCAGAGACGTTTGCACGTGGTGCGCTGAGCAATTGTCGAGCAACAGCAGCATGTGCCTGCTTTGCCTCTGCATGTCGCGGTAAAACTCGCCCAGCCACTCTGCGAATAAAGCCCGTGTCATCCAGGACTTAGTATTGTGCCTGTAGCGCACGGGTACATGGTTCCGAAAGCAACGTGGCTTCTTGGATTTTCCGATTACAAACGGCATGCGCTGGTCGCTGCCATTCATATTAGTGCACAGAAGAACTGTAACGCGCACTTTACTGTGTTTACCGCCAGCGCATGACTCCCCTTTCATGGAGTGCGTCTTGTCTGGAAGCATCTGATAAAATAATGCAGTTTCATCTGCGTTATACACATCCTGCTCCGCGTAGCTTGCAATAATGGCTCGGTTTGTTGCAAGCCAATTGGCAACGTCCTGGTCACTTACCGAACGCGCCTCACCGACAATCGATTTAAAAACAATCCCATGCCGCACTTTGAACCGATGTAGCCAGCCATTGCCTGGGCAGAAGTCGGGAAAATCTAGTAGGAATGGAAGTCTTTGGCTTTGCCCAGCATCATTGGTCCACTTATCGGAATGTTGCGAGCCCATGCGTCGACAAACCACTTCAGCAGCGCATCCTCTACGTCCGCATAGGTGGCCTTCTGCAGGCGCTTTCTGTCCGCTGTGTTGGCGTCAAAGCTGGCGATCTTTTCCTTATTCTTCAGAATTGTCGAGATGGTTGATTTCGACACGTTGTACTTCTTCACCAGCTCGTAATTTTTAGCACCTTGAGACAGTTCCGTCACAATTGCTCGCTTCATTGCCATGTCCAGCGCTTTTCGTTTCATGACCGCTGGAGGCAGGCAATTCCCGTCCGCCATCCCGAATTATACGACTCAGGCCCGACAGACGAAGCGCTCGCACCACACACACGAAAATGACAACAAAGCGCCGCAACTGACGGAGCACGTGCGCACGTGCGACAATCACGCGAGGCAAGTGAGGAAGTGCCTAAGGAATGGGACTAGGGTCTCTAGAAATATTGCTAGTCTGTCGTCCGCCGGCCGCGGCGGGGGCTGCCGCTGAATGATCGCCGCGGTGCCGCTGCGGTGAACCGGAGTGCGCCACTGCTGACGGAGCAGACGACACGCGCGCCCGTGCGCTTCGAAATGCATTTGCTGCATGCTCATTGTCAGGTGCCTTGTACATGCGATGCCGCTCTTTAGTCTTTGATTTCAGGTTAGTCGTAATATTGAATTCGCAGCCGAGTTGTTGGCATAACCACGGATGCGACTTTTTTTTTTAGTGAGCGAAGTTTTGCGCGCATGCCCCTGAGCCGACGTAGAAACGAAGCTGCTTTTTATACCCTGTTATCCTGCTGAAGCTACCGCCGTGCTGTGTTGTAATGAAGACTTCTGAGGATTTTGTGCAAACAATTGCGCTTGCATGGAGAACTATATTAGACGCACATTCTAGGCTCCAAGGACCATGTGTGCGAGCAACAGAGCGCTGTCGCCGGCGTATTCATTCATGCTATAGTTTCATCTTAACTTCTTCGGACATTTAGCTAAGTTATAACACGTATGTAGAACTAGAAACTTTCGGATGCATGCACAATTAAAGCACGAAAGATGGGAACCCGAGCCCTTCAAATCGCACCGCGCTTCAGGCAAACTGCTGATAGGCATTCTTTGGTACTTAGGAAGCCTAGTAGCCACTCATCAGAATATGCCATCACTTTTGTTGACTTCCGTTTTGCAACCTCTAAAACATATTTTAACAGCCAGCTGTTAGTTGAGAGGAAGGGCACTAACACTTCTTTCAAATTCTGTCCTTGAAGGTGTTCATTTTCATTTTTCATTTCACTGAGAGTGTTTACCAGCTTTGCCACCTTGTCCTTCGTACGACAAACTGCTCGAGACATAGAAGTCTGTTTCTTAATTTTTTCTTCTTTTTGACAGGGTGTTCTGAGTTAACTCTCGCAAGTATTTGCAGGCTATATGCATGTTGCATCAGAAATAATGGTACAGTTCGTCGCAAATTAAGCAACGCCCATTGTAGGTGGGAAAGGTCGTGGTAATAGGCTTCAATCCGCTGCCAGGACACAAGCTGAGTTTCACAATGTCCTGAATAAGATTAATTATCCCTTCTGTCGACTTTACAGCTATCTTCTTGACTGTTTCCTCGAATGCACACAGCAGCATTCATGGCAGCTTCACCACTGCGATGGAACAGAACTCGCCGATGGCAATTGCCTCCGGAGATTCATCCTCGCTTGAGTGGCACTATGCGAATGTTCATTGTTCAACATCAGAAAGATCGACATTTGTCCCCAGTGGCGGTGGCATGCAGCTTTCTGCATTCCTGGAACAGGCTCACGTCACACGATCCACCACCGCTGTATTCTTCAACTGGCTCCACTGATGCTTCAGGATCAGTGCACTTTTTTTCGTTCTCTGCAGGTCTCCCTGCTGGCTGTTTTTGCTCGTACAAGTTGCGCTCCTTTCTCTTGAGAGGCAGGGGTTTCAACAAGTATTTTGGAGTGTCAGGAAACAGCGTTGAGATGGCATCCTTCGTGAGTTGCGTAACATCCCGTGGAATCTCAATTACCTTTACCTGTCTTAAAACTTCGCTCAATAAAGCAGGGTTTGAAGTGTCGCTCACAAACGTCGACACTAGCTTATTCGTGTTACAGTAATGTGAGGGCAACCCCGATCCGGATCATCCGATATTTATATATACCGATATTTATATCAACGTCCAGGATTTCCTGTCTGCAACTCACAAAATAATGAGGAAGATATTCACCACTTGTGGGTTTGCCCGCCACTGAAGCCGACAATATCGGCACCTGACGGCAGTGGGCCTTTCACCGAGCAACCCATCTTCGTACATTGCTTGCAAGCAATAAGGGCCTTATCATCGTTCTCTCTTGAATTTTAGTAGAACACTGCCAGTCTATTTTCTTTCATTTATTACGCCTTTTAATTTTCGTTTTGCATATTCCTTTATGCCCTAGCTGAGACAATAAACAATGTTATTGCCTTTGCCGCCGCGCTTGATGTTGCGCTCCCACTCTTGCCTCTTCCCTGCGTCTTTCGGTGTCCTGAAGAGAGAACATTTCACCTTGCACGAGCGCTACCCGGTCTTGCATCCGGGCAAGAAACACGTGCTATCACGCTTACCCCGTTTTCTGGACATGACGCGATCACATATCCATAAAAAAGGCACACTTGCACACATGCTAGCTAATTTGCGCGCATTCCGGCTCGCGAGCGAAAAAAAGTGCACGGGGTGCACGAGCCTTGTCACGGCACCAACGGATCAGTGCGGCGGAGATTCGCAGTACGGCACAACCGCCACAGCACCACGTACACAATGCGACCACGCTCCGAATGCGTACAGCGCCCCCTGCGCTTTCATCCGGGAAGCGGCCAACCGGTTCCATAGGGAACCCCGCTCGGACGGCAGACTAGCAAATACTTCTAGGGACTCTAATGGAACGGAACGGAACAGACACACAGCGGGGCATGGTATGCAGCGGGGAGACCAATGAGAGGCATCCCTGAGCGTCAGTGCTGCCACCTGTTGGCTCCTACCGTAGTTGCTTTCAACCGCCCATGGCCTCCGAGATTACCTCCGCAAATCTCGGAGGCCATGAACCGTCACCGCCGTACTGCTGCGCATTCAGTCCGCCCGTGCAAACAGTACAACCGCTAGCGTATGGAGAGGCCTGCCTCCTGGCGCCCCGCGCCCCTGGCACGGCCGCTCAATGTAACAGCCAGGAAACGAAACGACGAAACTTCGAAGACTATGCCGGCGGCCGGCGCCGTGGAGACAGGCGAAGACGAGGGAATGGCGAGAGGAGAGGGGAGCGGAGTTGCGAGGAGGGGCGGCAGCGTGGCCTTGGAGGCCACACCACGCGCCGACACTCGTAGGCAGCGCGCTTCGGCGAGCAAAGGGTAGCTCACTTGCGAGGAGGATTGCGAAAACAGACCAAAAGGGATGGGAGCCCATCGTTATCTCGTATCGGGGCGCCGGGTTTACGCCGTCCGTTTGCTGTAACTGATCGGCAGCACTCATGGACGTTCGTTATACGTGCGATCTTGTGCCATTGAAGTAATGTATATTTTGGCGGTCGCTCCGGTCTCGTTCGTTATAAGCGAAAGTTTGTCTTAAGTGGGGCCGTTATAAGTGGGCTCGACTGTACTAATAATTTCAGCTTTGCAGGTTGACATCTTACTGCATAGGTTTCTCTGACTTCACCTTCTTCTGAGAGATGAATATATTTGCAGTCCCATTTTTCGCACTTTCTTCAGGAGTAATATGCTGCGCTGTGCACCTGTGGCCAGCTTCATGGTGACCATGTCACCAATGCTGATCTGAGTTTCTTTTTTTGCCCTACTGTCTTGCTTTCTTTCATCTTCAGTTCTGATACATACAGTTCTGAATCTTCTTGACCCCCAACAGAGTGCACTTCGTGCTGCGCTTTTATCTTTTCATGTTCCTCTTTTGACATTTATGGCACTGCTTGCCATAAACTAGGTCATTCTCTAGGCTTGCGGCAACCGCTGCAGAATTTGCACATGCTCTGTAGTCATTCTTATTTGTCTGTGGCATTTTCAGCTTTGTGACGGTGCTCCTTGTGCTCACAGTTTTGCTTTTGACTGAGTCAAACTGCATCGACCATTGTGATGTCCTTGCCTGCATTTTCTTTCAGCTGCATCAATGCTTGCTCACTTACCTTGCACAAGTTGATGGCTTTCTGAAGATTGATGTTGGAATCACTTAGCAGCCTTATCACTCAGCAGCTTTTCTCACATATTGTTTTTCATTAGTATGCCGATTATGGTGCAGTCTCTTATCAGCTCGTCGGTAAGTCTCCGAACTGCCTGCAGCTTCACTGCCATCAGATCTTGGCAAAGGGCTTGCTTTCCTTTTGCTTCATTTGGCTGAACTTGTAACATTCATAGGCGTGGTTTATTTTTGAAATGAAGTGCTCTTTTCACTTTTTTCTTCACAACGTTGAGGTTTTTCTTGCCACCCTCGCTCAGCAAGACTGTTTGAAGTGCTACTTGTGCATCCGCGGTCCAGTGACAGTCATGAAATTTGCCACTTGTGTTTCTGGTGGCTTCTTTGGGAGTTGCATCGCTGCGGCATACGACTCATAGCTTTGTAGGCAGCCCTCCCACGCACTTGGCAATAGTGATAAAATTTTGAGTGGTTTCAGAGCTTTCAATCCACTGTCTGCCATGGTTCCAAAATTTGTGCTGGCCTACTTCACGCTTTTTGCCTTTCCTGTTCCTTCTTTGCTTATTTCTTGTTATTTCGCCCTTCATTCTTTCTTCAGTTTGTAAGATTGCACTCCTGACACTATCTAACAAAGGTCAATTTATTCTGAGATACTGAGACTACATAATGGAGTACTGGCATAACCAGAGATCGCCATCGTCTCTCGGCTAAGCTTGGCTGGCTTGGCTATGGTCGACTGTGGCTACCTTGACAAAAGTTATTATGCTAAAATTGCTTTTCAGGAAGAGGACAGTTCCAGATAAAAGCATGCGCTGCTTTATGCATGAAGCAAGCTGAAGGCTGAAAGCAAAATAAGCTGCCCCGCCGGGGTGGCACAGTGGTTATGACGCTCGACTACTGTTCCCAAGGATGCAGGATCGAATCCCAGCCTCGGCGGCAGCTTTTCGATAGAGGCAAAAAGGAAGACGCCCGTGTGCTGTGTGATGTCAGTGCAAGTTAAAGAACCCCAGGTGGTCGAAATTTCCGGAGTCCTCCACTACAGCGTTTCTCATAGCCTGAGTTGCTTTCGGACGTTAAACCCCACAAAACCAACAAAACCAACCGCAAAACAAGCTCCTTTCAAGTTATTTTGCTTAAAAATTGCTTGGTCTAGTTTTCTTTTATTTTTAATTGTCTATTTTTCTTGCTGTATTTCACAGCAGCTGCCATTTTGTGCGCATTTTTTTTACTGATTTTACTCATTTTTACATTTATTGTTGGAGCAAACATTCATCATAATGGAAGTACCTGTAGAAAGTCCGTTTCAAGCGGGTCCTTTGGGAAATCAACCCAATGGTCTCACATTTTTCATTTTATTTGAGAATGTGTGAGAATCGAGTTTGTCTTATTGAGCGTAAACTGTAAGGTGAACAAAATATCTTCAGGTCTGTATTTGAAAGGCTTCCCATTTCGCACTGAAATTGATATGAGCATGTGGAGCAGTTTGAAACAGCCTATCTCTGCACACATAGCAAGACTTCTTAAGTGATTTTCTGCTCGCTGCAGCTCGTTTGCGTACAAGTTTGTTTGGTTGTTTCAGTAGTTGCAGAGTATGCATGAGCCATGCTGGGACTGGGACACTTTGCTATCATGATCATAGAATTTGTCATACTTGGTGCATAGTGTCCTTTGAAGTAACGATGCCCTCTCTCTGTGTGATTGGCTGGGGGATATGTCAAGAAATACAAAGAACCCTCATTGCTCGAAGTGTCATAACTGTAAACATCGATCAAGCTGAAAGTTGTTTCATTTCATTTAGTATGCACGATGTATTTCTCACAGCTGACCTTTTGATGCCTGTGTACACAGCGAGTGCTGTGGGCCCAGGTTTTAAAGAACCACTCATTGTTAATGGCTAGCTCAGTGATTTCAGGCAGAAGCACTGTAGCAGCGAACCAATTTCCCCTGTCACACGACATGGTTACATGACATGGTCAAGATGGCTGGGGCTGCCAAGCTGGGCATTGTCTTTGAGATGGAAGGTTGAAAGTGAAATCCAGCCTTCCAGGCCCCTTGGATCCAGAGTACGACAAGGCTGTGTTTTGGTCATGCAGCCACATCCGTACGGCTTGATTAAAGCGGGGATTTATATCTATATCAGGTGGCCTTTTATATAATGTGGTATCCTAAGACTGTATGATAATGAATAGGTGTGGAATAATAGAGGCACTAATGAAAAGATTACTGATTAAGTAAGTAGCAGGTGCAGGTACACAAACGAGGGTCGGCAAGAGGAGCAGATGAATGGGAGCCATTATGCTGTCATCATCATCAGCATTTTCTTGGAGGTGGAGCTTAAGTTACTCCCCTAGTTTATTCAAAGTACGCCATAATTTAATTACTATTGTTTTCTTCTTTTACTTGAAGTACGACAAAGTCGACAATTTCGCAAGAAAGACAGACGATTATGCATCATTAGTATGTAAACAGGCTCTGAAATGCTGCATACATGTTTTTGGGATCTGAAATGCTGCATGCCATTTACATGTTTTTGGGATCTTTCCAAAGGAGGGTGCTAGCACATAGGATGGTTATGCACTCCTTGCATGAGGTTATCTGTGCTATATTAAAACCCAATTTATCTGACACATATTTAATTTGTCTTTAAAGGAGTGCCAATTTCACATCGCTAGCAATGAGGTTTTTACAGAAACTGCATAATTAAGAATCTGGGAAAATGAAAATTTTTTCTGTGCAGCCATGGCATGCTCCTCAGCAGAGCCTAAAGATTTAAACTTTTCTTTGGACAATATGTTGTGCCTGAAGAGATTAGCTTTCTGTCACTGCAGTTTTCATGCTGCAGGTGTTTTTTCTTTCCTTTTTCACGCCATTCATCTGTCAACCCTTTACATCGCTTGCATGGTTACATTAAATTATTGAAAAAGCAGCGCATCACTATCAGTGCTGTAATGGTCCAGCTGTAAAGGAGGCCTTTCCTCCCGCTCTGTGTAGGTCAGGCTTGACTGCAAAAAAATGTTGCTGCAGAGTCTCATGTCCATCTCAGTGGACGACCACAGCCTGCGTTGTCACCAAATCAATTGACTAATGTGAGCGGTTTCTGGTAATTCTTAGGAGGTTGTTCGTTTATTTGCACCTTGATATAGTTAGGATACTTTTGCTGGCCCTTCAAAGTTCGAATTTACGAGGTGCTACTCTAATTGCCTGTTAAGGCACTTATGAAGCTAACTTTCCCTGTAACCTTGCTTGCCCTGAAATTGTGCTGTGACATTTAACAGTTTTTGTCTAAGGGTTAAATAAATATTCATGCTTGACTATGTGCTAACTGTTAAAAAGAATGAAATGTGCCATTCTGGCGTACAATATTTGGTGCTTTATTCAGTATAGTAGTTTGTAATGTATTTTTGCCATTACAGGCACATGAGCGTTAAAACCAGCAGTCTGCAAGGCAAGGTGAAAGACTCAATCCACCAGCTGCTCCTCCAGACGCCCTCTGTTGGATGTACCCCTGCAGACAAAAGTAAATGGAGCACGCTTTTTCTTTCTATTATTTTTCACACATTGCATAATTGAAAGTGGCAGTCGTAGTATGAGCGATGCGGTACTGGACGCCAGTGCCTTTTCACTACGACAGATATTGTTTTCTTATCCCCAGTGTAGAAGGTGTGATTTTAATCTGAATAGAAAAGTGTGCTCCGTTTACTTATGTCCGCACCTGTACCAGTGCCGGCACCTGTGTGATTATGACCGCATCACAGACAACTACGCTGCTTGTTGAGTGAATAGAATTTTTCGATTGGTACTTTCTGGTGTTTCTCGCTTTTTGTAGCTTCCATAATGTAACCAAATTTTGTTGAATCACAAAATTTTAGAATACGGTGGGCTTGATGTGCACATGGTTGTTTAATGCCTGTCTAAAGAATAGGATGTCTGAATGCACTGAGAACTTCTTTTACGTAGGGATTACCGATGTTTTATTACAATCTGGCTCTGTGATTACAAGAAATACAATTGGATGGGTCTGCTGCGTAGCAGCTCAAGTCCTCGTAGTGGTGTGTTTCAGAAGTCCAGTCCAGGAATGCCAGTTGCAGTTCTGACTTGCTTTCTTTTGCCTTTTTCAGTAGTATTTGTCATTTTTACAGCTCATCCGGGCATTCCATTCAAATGTGGATAACCAGGACTAGATGTTTTGTGCTTGAAGTCCCATCTTTTTGCAAACTTCTTCAATTCTTAGCTCGCAAATCGAGGCCCGTTGTCACTCACTAGCATTCTTGGGATCCCGTTCTAGCAAAGTGAGCTTTCAGCCTGAGGATCACTTGGTTTGACATTGTCACCTTCATTTGATCCACTTCCTAAAATGTGCTGAAGTAATCAACTGCAACAAGAAAGTTCTCTCCTTTATGCTCGAAGATGTCGCACCCAACTCACTTCCACGGATAACTCTGTTCTGGATGAGGGATGAGTCTCTCGCTGCTGGGAATGCACATGCTTTTGACACTCTTCACATCTTGCAATGTAATCCTCCAGTTTTGCATTCACCCTCAGCCAGAAAACACACTCGCAAGCGTGCCGAAGACAGCTCTCTATTTCGATGTTCGATGAGAGAAGTTTGTGTGTAATTTCATGATGCCGAGACATTGGGACAAGCAGCCACAATCCCTTGTAAATGAGCTCCTTGTCCACTGTGAGTTCATCTTAGAATGTAGAGTACACATGCATGTCTTGCAACATTTGATGCTTTTCTCACGGCCATCCTAACAAGATGACTGATTTTATCTTTTGCAGGAAGTCATTTTTCTTTTCTGCTTCACAAATTTTTTCCAAGGTTCCCTTGTGCACTGGCACGTAGTTGACGATGTTGATGCTTTCTAGTTCACTTTCACAGTCTTTGTTAAGAAGGAACGCCCTTGATATCAAGTCAGCTAGAAGTCGTTCTTTCTCTGGTAGGTGCTCAACGGTGATGTTGTGCCTTTGCTTTTGGAGTATCATAACTTGCAGCCATCTTGACACTTGATCTAGTCAAAAATCATGATGGACTGAAGAGGTTTGTGGTCACATGATCGTTGTTGCTGTTCCGAAAGTTTACCAACGAAATTTTCTGCAATGCAGAAACGATCGCTAGCATTTCCTTTTCATTTGGGCATAGCGGCCTGTCGGCGTTAGTGCTTTGCTGATGAAAGATATAGGTTTGTTTTTTTGAATGAGAGACACTCCAAGCCTGAGGTCACTAGCATCACATTCTATTTCAGCCGGCTCTCGGGTGTAGAATTATGCTAGATTAGGAGCTCTTTTGAATCTTTTGCCTTATGGAACGCCTGTTCTTGCTCTTCTCTCCAAATGCACAGTGTGCCTTTCACTATAAGCTTTCTCAGTTGTTCCAACACTAGTGAAATTGTGGGCAGGAATCCGGAGAGGTAGTTAATTATTCCACAAAAACGCTGCACGCCTTGGACATCAGTTGATTGAAGTATTTCTTTTTGAATTGCCTTTGTCTTATCTGGATCCACTTTCAGTCCTTTTGCCAGTACGTGTCCCAGGAAAACTGTTACGGTTGTACGAAGTCATGCCTTGTTCTTGTTGAAACATAGACCCATCTGTCTGCATTGCTGAAGAAGCGCCCTTTTCAATGTCACCTACTCCAGAGACAAGTATGTCGTCTACTATGCACAAAATTCCATTGAGGCCTTCAAGTGCCATTTGCAGTTTTTTCTGGAAGGTTTCACTACTGACTGCTAGTCTAAATAGCATGCGAAGCCATTGATGTCGACCGTTCGGCATTTGAAATGTGGTCTTGAGGAGGTTTGATTCTGTCGAACCTCGCTATAACGAACACAGATATAGCCAATTATTAGATAAAACAAACTAAAATCAAAGTTTGGTTGGTCTATGGGTTTATTTCTATGGGAGTTCTTTCTGTACAACGAAAGAAAATTTTCAAAATTTGGCTCTAGATCAGTTATAAAGAAGCAGTTTTTTTTTGCATTAAAACGGCGAAAAATGCGTAATGGAGCCGGAAAAACATCAAGAAATGCAATTTTTTAATAAATCCAATCGCCCGCCGCAGAAGTGTTTTAAATCGCCCGCATGTTCGCATGCCGTGTCATCTAGCGACAGCGGCAAAAACTAGCGCCAACGGCCCATGGCCTCCGAGATCACACCTCTGCGCGCGGTGACCTTGGAGGTGATGAACACGGCCGGGCTCTAGCGTTGCCGCCACCGCCGCTGCTCGAGTCCGGCAATGCAACGTCTGACAGGCATGTGGCTGGCATGTCATCACCATTGCCTCGTCATGGCTGCTGTGCCTCTGCCACTGCGACCGACCCGTGCTCGTCCGCTACACTCCCAGAGTTCGTTGGCTCCGTTGCGCAAAATGTGCGCGGAGTTAACGTCCCTTCTTAGTATTCATTTTTGCCCTCCAGCGTGGAACGAAAAGCGAGATTTCATGCTTTTACCAAGCTTTTAATTTTTCAAAAATGTGCATTTTCGCACCTTTGTGTTGTCTATATAAGTGCACATTTTTTTTTCATTTCATTAGTAAACTTATTTACAGAAATTTGGGCGCTCACTTTTGTAACAAATATCAGATATAACGAACAAATTTTCGTGCCCTGTACTACTTCGTTTCAACAAGGTTCAACTGTACCGCCTGTATGCCTCTTGTAGGTCCAATTTTGAAAACCTCTTTACTTTCACAAGCTCTGGCAAGGCGTCATTGAGAATGGGCAGTGTGTGGCATTCTCATACCAATGCTTCATTTAGCGTTTGTGGATTAACACACTCTCGTCACCATTTTTCTTTTTTACCATTACCATATTTTACCATTTTATCACCGTTACCATTCAGCTCACCCACTCTGTTGGCTCAGTAGTCATTTTTATTAATCCTCTTGTCTTCTTGCTTTACACAGTTTCTTCCAATTGTGGTTTTGGACTGACAGGCACCCTGTAACTTGTTACAGCTATTGGGGTTGTGTCTTGTTTAATTACCTGATGCACTTTTTCCCCCTATGTCCCTTAGTGTCCCTAGTGCTTCCCCAAAGATGTCTGGATATTTTTCCACTTATATGCCTTCTGAAGTCTTGTGGAGCGTCAACTGTAGCTACCACGTCATAGTCTATTGTTGCAAGACTTAGCACCTTCTGCTGTTTTCCTTCCAATTAGAGATGTGAGCTCATCACTAACAACTACAAATTCCAGGACATGTTCCTCACCATTTCTAGCAGTGACCTCAAGTTTGGCTTTGCCTTTCGAGCAAACTTTGCTTCCGTTCCGTGTCCGCAGCGTTGTTGAGCTCGCTCACAGCGACTGTGGTTGGGTGTGTTTGGCTGTAATCACATCAACTGCTTCTCCACTGTCTGCTTGAAACTTCTTTTTCTTCCCTTTTTGTTACTGTTTGCTTCTGGGAGCATGTAGGTTGAGTTGGGCTTTTCACTGTTTAATGCTTAAGGTACTCTTTATCAGTGGCATCGATAGCACCACCCACACCCAGTGTGGAGGCGCGGTACCTCCCCACCCCCTCTTCCCGCATTTTAAGCACCGAATCACAGCCTCCTTTCTACCTCCTCTGTCTTCGTGGTTTACTTTGAAGTCAAGTTTGCTCTGCACCCAACTACGCAGTGCAAGTGAAGTGGTATTTTTTTTTTTCCTTTTTAGTACTATGACTCAGAGATTGTGCCCAACGACTGAAAAATCACCAAAATATCACATCAAAGCACATATTTCCGTAAAAAGCAGTGAGCATCTCTAGGCTCATTTTTTTTTTAACCCTTTCTAATTTCCAATTTTAACAATGACTGCTTTTTTCAGAAAAAAAAAAGAAGTAAAAACCGCATAATGCACTGCTTGAGCACCCTCGGGTACATTCACTCACAATTACCGTTTTAAAGCACCTGGCCTTGCTAAAGGTGCCACCCTTCTCATTATTTTTTTTCCTAGTCTGCATGTTGTGATCAGACTTGCCATTCCACTGAGCAACAGGCATTCCGTGCCTTTCGGCATTTTGAAAGTGTGAGGTGGATGTGTGATTGGGCTGAAGAGTGAGAAAGACAGGAGATAAATAAACAAGACAAAAGTCTGCCGGAGAGATGCTGCCAGCTATCCTCGCTTGGGAAATGAGAGTGAACTGCACATACACAAAAAGGCGATGCGGTGGCGCGGCCGCCGCCGGGTGTCGTCTAGCACGTTCCCGCGCAGGGGTTTGCGATGGGTATCGGGTTAATGCTAGTGTTTCCAGGGTACACGTATGTACACAGGCCTGGTCCAACGTAAAATGGCATAGACTCTCTGGCCTAAACTAAGGCATGTGTTTTCAAGCACTCACAACAGAATAATTCGTTCTACGACAAGATCACATTTGTCAGTCAGTGTCTCAGTGGCACCAATGCGCGCCTTTTTGCATCTTTACACAGTAATTCGTTCCGCCCCCCGCTCCTTCCTCCCTCTCACTGCCAAGCTGCACCACCCTGAGCAGTCTGCACCCGGTGCAGACAGCTTCCCCTGCACCCCCCTCGCGACACCACTGCTCTTCATCACTATCAACCTCCAGACTAGCTATTACCCTTGCTACCTTTGCATTTGCTGCGAAGTGGTTCTGCTATTTGCACTTCTTGTACTCTTGCTTCCAAGCTAAGCAGACTATTACTTTTTTTTTGCATTCATGTTTCCTTTCGTACTACTTTCACTTTGGAAGGCTCATCACCGATGCAGATTTGCCTTCTTCTTTCAGGCTTTTACTGTCATTGTTGTGACGGTTATGCTTCTTTACAGCATGGACTTCGATGTTGCTTGCAGCTAGCTAAGCCTCCTGAGCAAGACACACTTTGATAACTTTCTCAAGGTCTGGGTCATTGAGCTTTAGGATGTTCGCTTGTGCTGTCCTGTCATTAATTCCACAAATGGTCTGGTCGTGGATCAGTTTTGTCTTGTTCATTCTCGGACCAGCAGTCGTGCGCTTTCAGTTTCAGGCTACTGAGAAAATTATTGGATTGCTCTTCCCGGTGCTGCATTTGTGAGTGGAAGACATATCGCGAGTGCATTTCATTTTGCTTCAATAGAATGTGCGCATCGAGAAGGCGTATAACGTGTGTAGTCAAATCTTGGGTGGGGTGATGCTTCTATTGCTACTTGCCAGTCGGGTGCTGCTTTCAGATACAGCGTGGAGCTCTGCTTGAAGGCTTACCGTTATCCCACTGCATTGCCAGTAGAGTCGAATTTCGCAGGTTGTGGAATCTTCTCTATATTCGTGGCACTGATGGTAGTTTTACACTTCTGACACCATGTTTTGTGCCTGTCTAATTTAGGGTGGCTGAATAAACTGGGGATTTCTTTTATGTGGGGATTACAGCAGTTTTATTCGTGTCTAGGCTACATGGGGTGTGGTTGCAATTAAGGAATACCAGGATGGGTCTGCTGTATAGCATCTCAAGAGGCAGCACCATGCAAAACAAGTCATCTGCTCTGTGTTCATGAGGTTGAAGAGGAAGAATGTGGCCGGTGGGCCGGTGCGTTCAGTGCACTGTTTGCAGGGCTCGCAACTGGCTGCTTTGACTGCAGAAAGATGTGTCACTGTATAGTTCCATATAGGCTTTGCCAGATTTCCGCGTTTTGTTTTTGCCACCAAGCAACCATGTACCACTGTGAAGCCAACCTGACAGGCACTTCGGCTGTATTGCACCATCCCTCGTGAGGACGCCGTGCCACGATGCGTACGAGCTGTAGCGATGGTGGCAATAGGACAGCCAAAGTAATCACATCTCGTCTGCTTTCCAGTCTTGCTGCTCGACTCCTACAAAGACGACGTGTGGCTTTGCTGCACAACTTGCCTTCTTCGTGGCACCTTCGCACAACTCTGGCAATGTCTATATAATTACTCAATGTTGCTGGTGCATCTGGCGCCATCTATGGGAGCTTCTTGTAGCAATAGGTACCATGTAGAGCTTAATTGAATTCATTTAACCTTGAAACATAATTTCTTTTTGAGCACTTTGTGATTCTGTATAGAATACTTTGTTTTCCTACATTTTTCGTACCCAAGTACTAGGAGCCCTGGATGCAGAAAATAACATTAATGAGTTGAACAGGTGGCAGAGTGGTATCATTTCTCTTCTGGTTTAAACAGTATAGGCTTGGTCGAATGCAAGAAGATACATTCAAGCCCTCTTACTTCATTATATCTTAGTGCTTGTAGTGGGCAGACCTCCTGTATTATAGTATCCCGTTTTTTGAGAGACATCATGTATGGGTGACATTGGTAACTTAGGATAAAATATCTTTGAACTTTGATCAAGAAACCCACTTATAAAAGACATTATATGTTAACTTGTGGGTCTCCTTGTGCATTCCTTGCACCGTGCCACAATGCGCAACCCTTGCCGCCCCTCTGCAGTTGCTATTGTTTTGGCACTGTACTTATAGCTGACACATATCACCTCCATGGCTTCGATGCTCAGAAAATTTACAGTGAAGACCTTGGAGAATGTACAGCTGAACCTGAGACGAGTTTATTTCTCCCAAAGGCAGCGATGAACAATGGGCATATCTAGCATATATATATAATATGCTAATTCAAGAAGAGAACATGCGTAAAGAAGCTCACCTCCAGTCCACTCCTCAGGCACTCTAAGTAGGTGCGCTCTTCATTGGTGGTGTGAGGTGCACTGTTTGCTGCTATATGGGGCTCATTTTGTTTTGATTAGGTGTCCAATTTTTATGACGAGTTTACTTAACAGAGTGACACAGGACAGAAGGCTTAAAGTTTTGTGATTGACAATCCGTAAATAACAAGATTTAGGTACCTTGCTTATCTCGCAGGTGATTTTTCTCAAAATATTTTGCTTGTTCTTATGACTTCAAGTTACCAAGGTCAGAGTGCAGAAAAAACTTGCCAACATATGCAGCTGCATTGCAAAAGAAACCATATGGCATTTTGATGTTATGTAAAGCTTATATAAACTGCTACTTTTGCCGCTAATAAGCTTTGACAGCAAGCTATAGACTTCTTTTCTGAAACTTGTAATCACTGATTGAGTACATAAACACAGCAAGAGATTGGTAAGTAGTGGAAACATGAAATCATGCTTAAAAGACACTCCTTCTTATAGACAAAAACTCATCTTAAGTACTTGTCTGTTACAAAAAAATTCTACAGCCTCCTGCCACATTTTTTAAAGTGTTGGAAAGAGACTCATCAGCAAGGGCTGTGCAACTGCAATGTTAGCGATAACAGTTCAAATGCGATCATTAGCGATGCCTCACAACTTTTCCCACTTTATTGTTTTGTAATCCTTGAACTTCATCCATGGTGCCTTTATTGACCCATACTTCTGCAGTGTGTGCCATCATTTGCACAGGCAGTCATTTCTTGAAATGCCACAAGTTGGAAGAAAATCGGCATTCTTTGAGCATTGTTTCACCGTTATCACCACTGGATTAATATACGTCGCTAATGAATCCTCTTCATCTTCGAAACAGCGTTCATCCAGGACTCAAAATCCTCTTTTTTTTTTTTATAGATTTGTGGGCTTGCTGATACACTATTTTTATGACAGATCAGGTGTCCTGCAAGGTCGCTTATACGGCTGCTCTTACTATGAACTACTGTCTTTCTTTTTTTTTTTATACCAGTTGATGGTAACGTACCTTGTGTGCTCACCACAAGTCAGAACTTCAAGTGCATTTGAAAGGTAGGCAATCTGGTGCACAGTTGGTCAAACAGCGGTACATTTGGCTAGTTAAGCTAGCAAAGTGTTGAGGTCAAGTACTTTTGAAGGCTCTTAAATTGTTGCAAAGGCCACAGTTGGTATCACAGGCTTGGGACAGCTGCACCAATTGCACCATTTTGATAAAAATACTGTCTCCTGCACTATGCTGTGCCAAGAGCATTAAATTGACCGAATTTGCACTAGCTAGCACGAAAAAGGCCAGGCAAGTACAACACAACTTTTTCCCTTTATATTGCGGCTTCCAGAGGAGTGAACATTCAAAATGGTTTGTGATACTATTGCTATTCTATTTGCACCGCATTTTAGTTTTTGATCAATGTGAATATTAGTGAAATTAGAGAATTTTTCATGTCTGAAATTGAAGCCAGTCGTCATGGGTACCAAACGACGCTCACTGGTTGCAGTACAACTTAATTAACTGGCTTATCTTTCATGGAATCGACGTGTGTGGTAACGGTAGATAGCAAGAAAGTGATGTTTTGACGGCATTGAGAGCCAGTGTGGCAGCACATCATAGTGTTATGGCATGGTGCAATCAATGAGTGGCGATGAATGGCAAAGAAGGCGAACAGGTGCCAGTGCTGCTTTCATTTTCGATCACTGCACAACGATTGCACGGCACCTGTGGAATGCATCTTGAGAGCATCGTTGAACTGACAAGGCAAAATTCTTGTTAATTCAACCCTCGTTAATTTGGACTGGGGCATGCACAGGCACGGCGATGATTGGAGCCCTCCACTTCCAAAGTGCTGCGCAGCGGCATACTTCCAGTTTCTTTTACTTCACGCCATCCTGCGGCTGCAATCTGGTGCATGTGTCGGCCAGTTGTGCCATTTCTAACGCTGCTTGTCGCATCAGTAATCTTTTAGTTTTATTTGTGGATGGTATAACGCGTTCTAGCTCACACCTATGCATATTCCCCTTGCTTCCATCCATGTGCTTCTTCCAGTTCGCTTGTGCTTGGTGCATGATAGCCTGAGCTGCTTATGCACCACTAAAACTAACACAATACTCTTCCAGTACGCTTAAACCACGCCAATTATGCGCTCTTTATGTTCCGTGTTGTGAAGTATCCTCAAAACATGACGATGCCATTTGTAAGCAGGCACTACTTCTACGACTTGCATTGCGAAGAGGGTAGCGATTTTACGATTTTAGTGACGGTTTGACCAGATGCTATAAAATGCCACAAGTTGCTACAAAATTATTACATTTCTGTTCCATAGCTGCTCCAGAACGCTCATTTTCTGTTGCATAGCTGCTCCAAAACGCATATTTTTTTGCTCCAAGGACTCCAAAACCTGTTTTCTTTGTCCCATACCTGGTGTCATCATCTGTGTATTTCGTGAAGCGCAGTTTGCAGCCTTCTCATGAATTGTCTAGCTGACATGTGTTGTTTGTTAACAAGCACAAAAATATGGCAATGAAGAAGGTTTTCTCTCTTATTGCGTCTTTGCCTCCTTGTGGCAATATACTGTTTTTTTTTCTTTTTGCTGCAAAAAAAAAACCTTCATTAGAGAGTGCACACTTGTGTTGTTGTCACTTTCTTCCTCGTCATTCTTTCTGTGCTCGTTAGTGATAAAGTTTTCTGCCTGGTGTATGACTACGGATATTTAACCGCATAAAAGTTCCGCTTTTTTCGGTACCAGAAGATGTCTAACAGCTTCAACTATGGCAGCCTGCATAGCAAGAAAGGAATGAGCTATACAGTCAACAGACTATGTTTGTGAGGGATATTTTGAACCCAGGTTTATGTCCAGTACATGGACGGCAAAGTAAAATGGGCGTGTGCTGTAAAGCGTGCCGCGTTGCTAGCAACGAAAGAGGTCCGCATGATATCCTCTGTCTGCCTTGCCTACCTCTCAAAGACTTCGAAATGTAGATAGCCACCCGCCCTAAAGCAGCCCCTGGAACTGAAAAAACAAAAGATCATCAATCCTTATGCATCGTGGCAGCAGTGGTGTAACGTGACTGTTTGTGAAATTGATCTTTACAGGCCATGCAGGCCATCTTATAGAGCATGCGACGAGAGCCAATGCATGTGGCAAAGAGTTCAGCGTGGTGAGATGGACATCACAATGAGAGAAGCAAGCTACGCAGAGCAGTGGGCTTTCCAAGGTCAGAAGTTATATACCAACTTATGACTGGTTTCTGACGCGAGAGGTGGGCACAGGCATTTGACGCATCAGATTGATTTGCATGATGATGGCATCTAGTGTGTATAACGGGGCTGAGATGGCACTGTTCTGGTTGAAATATGTTTAAACAACTGTAACATAAGGTCAAATATGCCACAAATACTGACGGCAGAGATGTGCAGTCATGCACAAAAGTGGAGAGACCAGACCAGCTCCCGTGCTCACGCACTGATTGTACAAGTGCAGTATTAACTGAAACGAATAAATTGTGCTTCCCCTCATTGGAGTCCAATCTGCATGTTAGCACGCATGCACAAAGTATACCTAAGCTTTGCGCTTGAAAAACACGTGCCAACTGCGGAATCAGCGCCAGGTGAAGTAACATGCAGCAACGGAGTGTGAAAGGCTATCAGGTCAAGCGAGCAGAAGCACAAAGCTTTCCCATGGGTACCCAATCAATACAGACAGGTTGAGAAGTCCTGTGTCATCACTGCTCTATACTCTGCTGACTCCATGTCACAGTTGTTTGATGACATCATGTCACTGTCGATGGGCTTTCAAAACAGATTATTTGCCTGGCTTCTACATATTTAATGCTTTGACTGTTGAATATTCCGTAAAAAATTCACCACCAGTGTAAATTTATATATATATATATATATATATATATATAGGGGAAATCAGGGTGCTCGCTATAATACATGAAGGAAAGAAGCCAACAGTCGGCGAGGTCAAGGAAAGCATTGGGGATTATGTTTTGTCCTTTTTTTTTAATTTTTACTTGGATAATCACAGAAAATGAGTAATGTAATCTGCTTAGGGGAAATATAGTTAAACACAAAGTAGAAGAAAAAACAACGTGCCGGTGGTGGGGACCGAACCCACGACCTCCGAATATCTGCGTCCAGTGCTCTTCCAACTGAGCTACATCGGCCGTTGTCCCCCCTGCTACTTTCTCGGGTATTAATGTTGCACGGCCGCTCAATGGAGGCGCACTTGGTGCAGCCCGTCGCGTCGCGCCTCAATGGCTGGGGAAGCGCGTATTGGGAGAAGTTACAGTTTCCGCCGTCATTCTCCGCGGCGGCGCCACCACTCCAGGACAAGGCGCCGCCGGCACGGACGAGCAGACGACGCGGAAGGAGCGCGCTGGCTGGGTTGGCCTGTGTTATCGTTTTGACTACTCAGCATAACCGCGTGGTTCTGATAGTTCTGCATGCGTGTCATCGGTGCCTGTGTCAACAGCGTCCTAAGCGTATGCAGCACCATGCCAGGCAACTGCTGTGTGCCGCTGTGCACCACGAAAAGATCGGTTACCATGAGTTCCCGTGCGATTCACAACGTCGAGCAGCATGGCTGAAAAACATATCTCGGTAGGACTAGGATGGAAAAGGAAGCCGGTGGGAGTCGAGTGACAAGTCACTGGTATACTCACTGCACTTCGCAGATGACGATTACAGGAAGAACATAAAACTGAAGATCCTGCTTCATTCAGCTGTCCCCTCCGTGTTCCCGAACTGCCCACATTACAAGTTAAGTTACTCACGCGGGCTCATGTTGAGCCAAACAACCTTGAAAAAAATTAATGTGCGCAGGTCAATAGCTTTATTTTCCCCACTTGTTATAGCTACACTTCATTTCCTCCTGGACAACCCCCCGTGTCATCCTGAAGCATGTGTGTTTCAAGATAGCTGCGCCACGATCACTTTTATGACGATATCAAAATGGTATGCCTTGCCCAACATCGCATAAGTGAAGCCATGGAGACACCAAGAGGAGCCGCTCTATTTGTTAGATGACGAGGGACTCTCTTGGTTAGAGTTGGACTTTACCATATCGAAGACATTCAGGTTCAAGGAGGCACGTCGAAGCAAAGGCTAACCAAACAAACGTACAAAGCAACAATCATGACAACCAGATCCACAGTGGCGCAAATTAAGTACCTTCTTGATCACATCAAGTATCTTACAACAATGCCTTCTGTGTGCCTTACTAGTGCATTGCATTTAACCGAATCTTATTTTCAGCTTCCGATACGCCCTAAAGCAGGCTCCGAAAGCGGGTCTATATTATCACTTTTTAGCAGGCTAAGGCAATTCAAAGGCGGGAACGACAAAGTTGACGCAAGGGCTGCCGTTTTCACCTCGGAGAAAATACTGAAGGTACCACTAGCGAAAAAAAAAATATCGACTGAGATTATACACATTTTGCCATGCTTTGTGCAGGTTAGCAACTTGCAAGCATCATGTGTGCAAATGCACCTATCAAATATAGGCAGCTATAAAACTTGGCATTCGTGATTATGAAAGTCGTACCTTGCCAACTGCCATATATCACGTCTGCTGCGAGAGAGTTTTCGAGTCAGCTTGGATTCATTCATGCGTGGTGTGAACCAGCAGCTGAGATAGAGTTAGCACCGATTGCATTCTTGGCTGGTTACCTTGCACGTCCATTTGAAGAGAAAGTATGAATATTTTTACAGAATCTCATGAAACATTTTTATTTATTCTGTTTTCAGTGCCTGCTCGTGTTTTCATTATTTATATAGTACCAAAGTTTAAATAACTTCTAGTGCTTACTTTAGAGTGTCAATAATTTTATTTTATTAGTCCCCATCCATTTATTAACTTTGTGCCTTGTGATTCCTGCAAAACCCTGGACTTACCAAACTTCTTGATGATGGACGCCTAAGGTATCAGAAAATCATGCACATTTGTTAGCAAGGTGATGAAGTGCCCGCAGGTCATAATTGAAGCAGCAAGCTATGCAACATGTTAATTTCATCCCGTCTTCCCTATTTTGTGCAATTTCCGGAGTTGATTTGCGAGAGAGAAGACCGCAGTCACAGTAAGGACCTAACCAAACTAATGCGACCACTGCTGACCAACTGGACAGGCAACATCAATCAGACAGTGAAAAAAATCACGCTTGCACATAAACCTTTTTCGAGAAAAGTTCTTCGCATGTAAAATAAGCTTGCGTGTCTTTTGTGCATCACGCGGCTTCATAATCAAACGAGAAAAAAATTGCCTGAGCGTGCGGGCGTGTCGTTGAACTGGCTGTATTGTGTTGCTTCTTTTGCAACAGTTTGTGTTAGCTGGTATGTTTTGGTGGTGGTACCCACTTGAATATTATTTCCAGTGAAAATAGAGGAACAGGCTGAACAATAATGTTGAACGCTACATCCTGAATTGTAAGTTTCCAGAAAAGTGCACGCAGAATAATGACCCCAAACCATGTCCCGATTTCAAGATTGCAAAATCTACTACGTTCTTACAGTGGTTGAAACGCAACTAATGGGTGCGCACTCAGCGAAGCACACGACTGTCTCGTTCTCGTTGTAAACGGAAGACCACGAATGACTTGGAAAAGCCTAGGGATGATGACTTGCCGCTATCACCTTATCAATAGCAAACTTGCACATAGCATCACATACTGTGTGAAACGCCGCTCATAATCCTAAATTGAGCAAGCGCCGACCACGCGGACGCCGAAACGAAAGCACACCCATGGCCGCTGCGCGCAGCTCTCCGCCCGGACTCGTCCCGGAGCGGTGGCGCCGCAGCGGTGGCGATGAGAACTAGGCGCAATACGGCTCTTCTGGGCGACGCGACGGGCCGTACCCAAGTGCGCCTCCATCGAGCGGCCGTGAATGTTGTCTGTATACGAACCTTGAGAGTGTTCACCAGCGCCACCCTCAACCAGTGCAGCGGACGTGAAACGTCCTGTGTTACCGCCAACGTCACGTAGAACGTGATCAAGAGCGAGGGCGAAAGCTGTGCTAGAACCCTCTTACGCTACCTATGGCTTCAAGACTGCCAGAACCGAGACCCCGTAAGCTACAAGCAGATCAATGAAGGGGAAATGAGGGTGCTCGTTATAATACATGAAGGAAAGAAGCCAACAGTTGGCGAGGCCAAGGAAAGCATTGGGGATTATGTTTTATGTCTTTTTTTTTAATTCTTACTTGGATAATCACAGAAAATGAGTAATGTAATCTGCTTAGGGGAAATATAATTAAACACAAAGTAGAAGAAAAAACAACGGGCTGATGGTGGGGACCGAACCCACGACCTCTGAATAGTGCGTCCGGTGCTCTTCTAACTGAGCTACATCGGCCGTTGTCCACCCTGCTACTTTCTCAGGTATTAATGTCTGTATACAAACCTCGAGAGTATTCACCAGCGCCACCCTCAACCATAGTGGCGGACGTGAAACGTCCTGTGTTACTGCCAACGTCACGTAGAACGTGATCAAGAGCGAGGGCGAAAGCTGTGCTAGAACCCTCTTACGCTACCTATGGTTTCAAGACTGCCAGAACCGAGACCCCCGTAAGCTACAAGCAGATAAATGAAGCGGAAATGAGGGTGCTCGTTATAATACATGCAGGAAAGAAGCCAACAGTTGGCGAGGCAAAGGAAAGCATTGGGGATTATGTTTTATGTCTTTTCTTTTTTAATTTTTTCTTGGATAATCACAGAAAATGAGTAATGTAATCTGCTTAGGGGAAATATAATTAAACACAAAGTAGAAGAAAAAACAACGTACCGATGGTGAGGACTGAACCCACGACCTCCGAATATCGCGTCCGGTGCTCTTCCAACTGAGCTACATCGGCCATTGCCCCCCCTGCTACTTTCTCGGGTAATAATGTTGTCTGTATACGAACATCGAGAGTATTCGCCAGCGCCACTCTCAACCATTGCGGCGGACGTGAAACGTCCTGTGTTACCGCCCACGTCACGTAGAACGTGATCAAGAGCGAGGGCGAAAGCTGTGCTAGAACCCTCTTACGCTACCTATGGCTTCAAGACTGCCAGAACCGAGACCCCTATAAGCTACAAGCAGATAAATGAAGGGGAAATGAGGGTGCTCATTATAATACATGAAGGAAAGAAACCAATAGTCGGCGAGGCCAAGGAAAGCATTGGGGATTATGTTCTGCCCTTTTTTTTTTAATTTTTACTTGGATAATCACAGAAAATGAGTAATGTAATCTGCTTAGGGGAAATATAATTAAACACAAAGTAGAAGAAAAAACAACGTACCGATGGTGAGGACTGAACCCACGACCTCCGAATATCGCGTCCGGTGCTCTTCCAACTGAGTTACATCAGCCGTTGTCCACCCTGCTACTTTCTCGGGTATTAATGTTGTCTGTATACAAACCTCGAGAGTATTCACCAGCGCCACCCTCAACCATAGCGGCGGACGTGAAACGTCCTGTGTTACCGCCCACGTCTCGTAGAACGTGATCAAGAGCGAGGGCAAAAGCTGTGCTAGAACCCTCTTACGCTACCTATGGTTTCAAGACTGCCAGAACCGAGACCCCCGTAAGCTGCAAGCAGATAAATGAAGGGGAAATGAGGGTGGTCGTTATAATACATGAAGGAAAGAAGCCAACAGTCGGCGAGGCAAAGGAAAGCATTGGGGATTATGTTTTGTGTCTTTTCTTTTTTAATTTTTTCTTGAATAATTACAGAAAATGAGTAATGTAATCTGCTTAGGGGAAATATAATTAAATACAAAGTAGAAGAAAAAACGAGTCGATGGTGGGGACCGAACCCACGACCTCCGAATATCGCGTCCGGTGCTCAGTTGGAAGAGCACCGGACGCGTTCTAGCACAGCTTTCGCCCTCGCTCTTGATCACGTTCAACGTGACGTTGGCGGTAACACAGGACGTTTCACGTCCGTCGCTATGGTTGAGGGTGGCGCTGGTGAACACTCTCGAGGTTTGTATATAGACAACAATAATACCCGACAATGTAGCATGGGGGACAACGGCCGATGTAGCTCAGTTGGAAGAGCACCAGACGCGATATTCGGAGGTCGTGGGTTCGGTCCCCACCATTGGCATGTTGTTTTTTCTTCTACGTTGTGTTTAATTATATTTCCCCTAAGCAGATTACATTACTCATTTTCTGTGATTATCCAAGTAAAACTTAAAAAAAGACATAAAACATAATCCCCAATGCTTTCCTTGGCCTCGCCGGCTGTTGGCTTCTTTCCTTCATGTATTATAACGAGCAACCTTATTTCCCCTTCATTTATCGGCTTGTAGCTTACGGGGGTCTCGGTTCTGGCAGTCTTGAAGCCATAGGTAGCGTAAGAGGGTTCTAGCACAGCTTTCGCCCTCGCTCTTAATCACATTCTACGTGACGTTGGCGGTAACACAGGACGTTTCACGTCCGCCGCTATGGTTGAGGGTGGTGGGTGAACACTCTCCAGGTTCGTATACAGACAACATTAATACCCGAGAAAGTAGCAGGGGGGACAGCGGCCGATGTAGCTCAGTTGGAAGAGCACCGGACGCGATATTCGGAGGTCGTGGGCTCGGTCCCCACCATCGGCACGTTGTTTTTTCTTCTACTTTGTGTTTAATTATATTTCGCCTAAGCAGATTACATTACTCATTTTCTGTGATTATCCAAGTAAAAAGAAAAAAAAAGACATAAAACTTAATCCCCAATGCTTTCCTTGGCCTTGCCGACTGTTGGCTTCTTTCCTTCATATATATATATATATATATATATATTGTTATTGTTATTGAACTGGGATAGACATGCATGAACCTTGGGATTTTAAGTTTGGTACAAGTATGATATTGTAGTTCAAAGGCAAAATGGTGTAAATAGCTGCAGCCTTATCCCATTATAAATGTGTTAGCATGAATCTGATTTGTTAGTTTCCTCTGCATTATTTCTCTGTAGTTGATGTGTAGAGGTGCAGGCAAACTTATAACACTTGGAGTCATAGACTTCTCACTAATAAACAGCAGCATTTCCTAATGTTCTGCTTTTATTCCTGTGTTGATTTTCATTTGTAAACTCTTTGCTTGATGTCTTTCTGAAGATGGTGAGCTCTTTTGTCTGATCCTGCTGAAAAACATCAAAGGGCTCCCAAACCTTTCATAAAACTGGGTGATATCTTTAATGCTAACTGAGGCTTGATATCCTTGATTTCTGGAAAAACGTGTAATACTGTTTGTTTAGGTAGCTTTAGATATACCTTTTCTTCAAATGAGGCCCAGCAGACTTATTCTTGTATTTGTAATCTCTAGGCCCTGTCTTAAAGCAGTACGCCACCATCAATACTATTTTTATTGCTGTGGCTATGGCATAGCACTGATATATTTTATTCTCTTCTTATTAATCTCTTACTCGAGTGGCAACTTGAACACAGAGGCCAAATTTATGAGTCGTCCTTGGACAGAGTTCGTTCAGGTGGCCTGTGCTCCCCCTTAAATCTGCCCCTGCTTGTACAGTCTTGTGAAACCTAGCAGCATCCATATATAGACCATCAATTTGTTTTCATTTGTCATTCTGGGGCATTGTTATGAAATCCATATCATGCAGGCATGCCAAAATGTGCAACAATATTTCAGTAACTATCTGGCATTCATACTGATACTCTAGGTAATGTATCAGGAACTTAGGTTGTCAGCTTTTGTTTCTGTTTTGTGTGACTATAATCCTTGTCATTATAATGTCACCTATAGCACTGGGGGTAAACAAATAACTTTGCTTTTATCTCTTGTACAGCATGAAAACTGTGCAGTGACTGCAATGGGCCACGCTGCCACGTTGGACTTCCACATGTTAAATTTCTATCTTTATTCTGGTGTTGTGGCTTGCATATATTATCAATTGCACTAACGTAAGTTACTTCCTTACAGCTGCTCTAAGTAGACAATTTCCTACTAGCCTACATGTTGATGTCGATATACCCCTGACACGCCCCGAGAGTGTCCTTGGGAAGGGTATGTGGAAACCAGTAAAATGTTGTGCAGTTTACAGAATAAAAAGGTGACTATTTTAAACGACGTTATTATTGATCACTTCTTTTCAGAGCTGGAACAATGACTTTAGAAATTTGCCTGTTAATTTAAGCCACTTGAAATGCAGGTTTCTGCCACAAATGCGTGTGTGTAATACTGCAATACTGTGGCTATGCTTTATGCTAATATACAACATCCTTTATGCTTAGTTCCTCTGCATGTGCACTATTTGTCTTGACCATTGCTGAGGGCTCATGGCAGCACAAACATTTATAAAATGCTATGTTTGATCAGAGTGGCATGTTAAAAAAGACAACATAAAAGCATTAAAATACTGAATGCCAGGTTGTGGTCAAAATGCATATGCATCTTTTGGTATTCTGCATGCGTTTTGCTGCAGTATGACCTTTCTATATAGTATATGACCTTTCTGAATGGAGATTCATATGTGCAGTGCCATCTGGAAAAAGCAACTGAGGGAAACTGGCAGTTGCCCTTGGATCTAATCAAAGTTGAGCACAGATAACTTGAATTTCATTTTCCTTTCTTTTGCAGCAGGAGCCCAGCCTGCTTTGTCCAGCTTAGGCCTGCAAGACCAGCAATGGCTGATCGAACGAGTGTGCAGGATAGTAGCTGCTCCCGGCATCCCGACCTGAGGAGGCTGCACGCAGAGGACTCGCAGAGGACTCGATCATCTCCTCACCAGTTCCGAAATATTAGGTTTCAATAAATACCTTTTTCTCCTCCACCTCGCCAAGGAAAGAGCTGTCACGGCCAATGATATTGTTACGTGGTGACAAGCAAAGAGGACAGCACAACATGGCGATAGGGTGAAGGATGATTTTATGGCTGGCCTATTGTGAAGGCTCCTCTCGCGCCACTGCCGATCTTCTTCGTAACACTTCCTGGGGCCACCGAGCGATCGTCCCGATCGGTTCGCTTGAAGTTGATGGTGACGTGACGGTGGAGATGTTCAAAGGAAAGACAGGAGTGAATGACTTGCTTGCCACCACGATGTCGATGCGTGGGTGATCCGCCTCCCCTGGAGCTCTTCAACTGTCCACCACCAAAGCGTCCATGGGACCGATGCCTCGAGGTCACGTCGGGCAGCTTGGGCGGGGGTTGCGTGTTCGTGTCCATTGGTTCCTTCGGACCATGCGGGTCTTTCAGGTCCTTCGTCTCAGTTCTGGTTGGTCTGTCTGTTCTCCTTGTCTTCAGATCTGGGCTGGGGGCTGGGTGGGGGTTGTTGGTCGGGTCTGGGCTGGAAAGGCTGGGGCAAAGCTGCTTGGCGATGTGCCTGCCTGGCCTGCTTTTTACCATGTCATTGTGTCTATTTTTGCATGCAGTTTGAACATGGATATGTTTTTAGTGTAGACCGTTTATGCACTGTTTACAACAAAGCCTAAAAATAATTGAAAATGCTGTTTTTAAGCCATGCATATTGGTATGCTTATCCACTTGGCGTGTTTTCAGAAACGGCCGTGCATTTCGCTCAGCTAGCATATATGCCTCTTGGATGGAAGTTTTTAATTGCACGCTGCTGTTCACTGCTTTGTTGTGTTAATGAAAGTAAAGCAGACAACAGGCAACTTAATCACCTGTTGCATAGCTATTGTCTACTTTGCTCCGACAACAAAGGCATTGAGCACTATTGTGTGACTGAAATTACCGTGGCACATGCTTGCTGAGCTTTTTACGAATGTTACTAGGAAGTTTTTACACCAATGGGCCCTACGAGCAATTTCCTGGAAACGTTCCAATGTCTGCCGCCGGGTGTCCGTGGGACGCGATCCAATCCCACAAACGATACTCCGACGGATATCCGCGGTGCGTATGTCGAACATGGATTTCTGTCGGACGTCCGCACCTCGAAAAAAGGCCGTCCGTCGTACATGAATGGCCGTCTGGGTCAGGCAACAATAGCTCGCCCATATATATATATCGACCACACGTACGATCCTCAACAATATTGATGTCTGAGTAAATGGATTTAGCATGCCTATAAAAGGAAATTGTAGATTTGCAGAACGGCGATGGCTGAATTCTCACTGCGGTTCTGTGTTAAGGATCGCTACGTCCAATTCTCGTGCCGATCGGGACCCAAAAATACCAGGGTTCGCGAAGGCGACACGCCCAATAGCGATGAGACGACAGGAACGTTAGGAAATCCAAACATCCTCCGCGCTCGCGTGGCTCAAGCAGCGGTCGAGTTCTATTCTTCCACACACCACAGACTGCACTCTTCTCATAACGGGGAGCGGCGGATTTTCAATGTGGCACGTATTTACCAGAATTAAAGTGCGCAGTATCACTGAATAACGTCGTCCACACACAGTGCAGAAGATCGGCCGCAACTAGGGCTCTACGGAAGTGTCCGCTCTTCGTATGTTTACATGATTATGCCGGTACCGTACAGCGATATCGAATATCTAAGCAAGGCAAAACACGCATTGACCCATTCATGGAAATTAAGTTGCGTAATCTATAGCGTGCAAAGCACGAAGGCGATAACTCGACCTGTCCAGGATTGCACATACGAAACTGCTCCGTCTGACAGTTCCACAATGCGTCCGCGCTCAGCTTCACGTCATTCTCAAAATAACTGTGGCAGTAAGACAAGCACATATTACGTGGATGCAGCGGATCCCACTGAGGATGGCATCTGCACCATTGCTGTTGTGCACGAAGGAAGGCAAGTGAACGGGCTCTCAGTAAAAACTAACGACGCGCTAACATTGACCTTGGCGCTGTTGCAGGAAGTGGCGATTGCACTGGCTGCCACCCACTGCGACGCATCCTACAGGCCTGCAGAAATTACTGCGGGGTAGGATAGATCATACTCCTAGATCATAGATCATCATACTCCTTCCTAGATCATACTCGCCCGCAGAATATTATTGGCACATACGAAAAATTCAGATTCGGCTACTAGTAAAAGGGTTATATGGGTGCCCGGTCACCAGGGAGTGGAGGGGAACGGGACCGCTCACGCGGCTGCCCGAGCGTTCCTCCCCCGGGGTTCCGCTCAATCCGCCGGTTCTACCGAGGCAATCATACCAATCCCGCTCATAACCTATGCGTACATTACAAATTATTTACGCCTCTGCAGGAGGGCACTCCCAGGACCCGCCAAAGGTAACAGATCTGAGGAGTGCGACTCCAAACCGAGTGTTTTCTAAATCCCGCCTTACTAAAACACATGGACCTCACATGCACGGGTAGATCAAATTTTGCGGGCAGTATTGATGGTGTGCGCCTGCCAGCTAAATAGGAAGGCGGCCCTATCTATCCCACACCTGGAAGCCCAGCGGCCGTCCACAGAGCTCGGGCAGCGCCGGCGGCCAACGGCGCCCGCATTAGTCTGACAACGTGGCTTCATAATCATACGCAGCCCCTTCCTAGATCATTTCATTTGTACCGTTGTCAGATGGGAGGCTTTGTTGCCTTCTTCACACTCCTTACATCATGGAGGTATGCATGTAAACATGGAAAAGAGTGCTGCTTAAAGTCACTTGTCTATGTCCAGCTCAGACTTCCTATTCAGGGGACCCTTCTAAGAGCATTGATTACACGCGAAAAAAGAATAAGTTATTTGAAATGCATCATTTAGAGGGGAAAATGTGCTTCAAGTATTATAAATGTGCACTTATTCCCAGCCGAATGGTTAATCGAACTTTTTAAAACCGCTAACGCAAACACAATAATCTTTTTTTCAAGCTGGCCATAATACTGTTTTTGTTGCGTCTGACGTCGCTGCCCCTTGGTTACCCTGGAAGACACAAGGCCTAGCTGCCCCCCACCTTTTTTTTTTCTCTCTTTCTCATGTAAATATTATCTAATAAATGTTTTTCACCACCACCTTCCAAAATTTGGCGGACATTACGTCACGGTGAGGCTCTGTCACGTGACCTTTGCCTTCTGGGCATGAAGGAAGGAAAGAACTTAGGAGAGGCCCTGACGTCATTTTTTGAAGCCGCGGTAGTGTGTCGACCGCGCCGCGAAATGCATGGGAGCGGGGGGCCGCTTTTGCGATGACGGAGGCGCCGCAGCGCAGAGGGCGCCACCAGCAACTGGTGTGTCAGCCGTCTGGGCGCCCGCGTATGCGCGCTGTTCAGCAGGGTGGATACCGCGCGCACTGTACGTTCTTGTTTGCTTGTGCGTCGTCTCGAGCTGTTCGCGACAAGATTTTATAAATATGCCGGTTAATGGGGCTCAGTACTGTCAGCAATCACCTAATTTATTTTCCCTTTTGGCCGTCGGCAACACCTCGCGGAAGCAACATGACAGGAGCTGGGCTCCGAAGAAAACAGCTTGGAGAGGGCGTACCAATTCAGACTCGCACACCACGCTTCACTCGCCGTACAGCTTGTTTTAGCATTCCTGAAGCACCTAATTGACGTCCAGAAATGCACTCGTTTTGAAAAGAGGGCAGTGTGGAGACAGGATGTATGAAGAAGTCAACATGCAACATGTGCGTTCGAGCGCTGACTAAAGCTGGCCACAGTAACCCCATTATCAAAACAGTCAAAAATGGTATATTCCGTTGTTTCACGTGCAGACTATGCCGACTACAGTAAGTGACCTGAAGCCACAAGAAAAGTCGGCATTCAGTTCGAATGAATTAAATATGAACTACCCCGCATAGAGGTACAGTTGAATCCCGCTATAACGAAATTCATGGTGCACGAAAAAAAATTCGTTCTCGCGGAACTTCGTTATCGCAAAAATTTGACGTGAAACGCAGAAAGAATTGCCCAAGCAGCAGCAAAGGCGTTTAATGCCAAAAATCTGTAAGCTTGGTTTGCTTACGCTTCACGGCGAGCAACGCCGTCACGCGATTTTCGCACTCGGTCAGCAAACCCATTGCAACATCGTCGTCTCGGACAGCAACGAAATTCCTGATGACATCAAAAGCGTCCATCACCTGTGCGGCGGTTGCCGCAGCCGGCGCTTCCTGTACGTCGTCGTCTTCTTCATCGGAAGAGTCCTTATCATTCCGGGCAGCTTTTATGATCTGCTCATCACTCACATCTTCGTGAACAACAACACAAGCGTCAGCGCCGATGTATTCGTCGAGCTCGAGATTAGGCGGCACGGTTCCTATTTCTCCCAGCGTTTTCCAGGCGGCCGCGATCCCCGGAGCCGGTGACGCCTCTTCGTCGTCGTCTGTAACGCCTGGTGTTAGGCCAGCAGAGTGTACGGGTCGACCTTCGGCAAATCCGGCGTGCCTGAAACAGTTCACAATTACTGAGCGCCCCAGTGTGCTCCAGGCAGCAGACATAATCTGCAGTGCCACGTACAAGTCCACCTTCGTGTCTCGGCCGGTTTCAGTGTTAAAAAGCAGCCGCTGAATTAACCTCCCGCGGTAAGCGCGCTTCAGGCTAAGAATCACGCCCTGATCGAGAGGCTGTAAGACAGACGTGCAATTGGGAGGGAAAAACCTCAGCTCCGTGTTAGTGAGCTTGACTTCGTCGGAGTGATGCGCTGAACAATTGTCCAAAAGCAAGCAAACTTTACGGCCCTGCCGCTTCATGTCGCGGTCGAATGCCATCATCCACTCGGTGAAAATAGCGCGGGTCATCCATGACTTGTTGTTCGCCTTGTACTGCACAGGTAGGCTACGAGTTCCCTTAAAACAGCGCGGCTTGGCACTTTTGCCGATGACTAACGGCGGACGCTTGTCCGAGCCATCCATGTTTGTGCAAAGCAGCACTGTGATGCGTTTTTTGCTGTGTTTGCCGCCGTGACAGCGCTGCCCCTTGAAGTCGAGCGTCCTAGCCGGCAACATCTCGTAGAATAGCCCGGTCTCGTCGGCGTTGTAAATGTCAGCAGGCGCGAAGTTGCTTAAAATTCCGGCCATGTTACTCGCCTTCCAAGCAGCTGCTCCGTCCACGTCTGCTGACATTGACTCGCCGCACAACACTTTTCCAACGATGTTATGGCGGGCCTTGAAACGGTTTAGCCAGCCAATGCTGGCTTTAAAATCATCAATGCCAAGTAGGCATGCATAGTTCAAGGCTTTCTGCTGGACGATGCTTCCGGACAGGGGGACGTTGCTGGCTCGTGCTTCCACAAACCACGCATGCACTGCTTTGTCCAACTCTTCATGGAGGGGCCGCGTCACCTTTTTGTGCTTCGAGGATGTGCCTGAAGCAAGTGCCATTCTCACGCTGTCCTTATTGCCTAGAATCGTTGACAGTGAACTTGCAGGAATTCCGAAGTCTTCAGCAATTGCCGCTTTCTTCCTTCCGCTTTCTGCTTGGGCGATTATTTGAGCTTTTTGCTCAAGGGAAAGAGTTTTGCGTTTTTTCACTTGCGTTGCCATCGTGTCCTGCGGATGAAAACTCGTCGTTGTCGAAGAGAAAGGCAGCGAGGGAACAACGCGACCGCGACACAAAGCCAAAATGGCGGAACTGCAATCACGTGATTTCATGCTTAATGTGGCTTTGGATTTGACTTGGACTTCTCGCCAATAAAACTAGTTTCGGTTTCGATTTTGAACGCGAAAATTTCGTTGAAGCGGAAACGCTCTGCAAAAATGGTTCGTTGTGCAGAGAAATTTAGGCCATTAATTCTTATAGGATACTCGCGGGGAATAAAAAATTATTCGTTGTCGCGGAAATTTCGTTGTGGCGGTATTCGTTGTGGCGGGATTCAACTGTAGAGACATGAAAAACGAACGACACTACACCAGGTAAACGGCTACTGAATAACTAAACACAGTGGGTCAGGAAAGGTGGAAGAAGTGGGAAGTAAAGGATGCACAGAAAAAAAGAAAAGAAACGTGTCGCCTACAAGGGAGGGAGAAAGGAGGTACGCAGCGCCCTGAAAAGAGCGACCGCGAGTGTGAACAAAGGTTTGGAATTGTCGTGCGGCGCAGCAAACGCACGACGAAGAAAGCAGGCAGCTAAAGACGAAGAAAAATGGAGAAATATGACAGGCAATAAGAAAAAGGGAAACAATCGAGCTTAAGAACCAAATGGAGGCCTGGGAATTAAGAAGAAAGCAGTGCACGAAAAGGCTGCAATCGAACGCGTAGATATAAGCGTCTAAATTTAAGTCAACTTGGTAAAACTGTACACTAATATACGAACAAACTATTTTATTTTCTTTCCATAAGTTGGAACATTGTTGTAACGGGTAGCTTTAAGTACCCAGAGATGCGCGCTATAATTAAGACATTTAATCTCAATGCATTATAGTTTGACAATGACTTAATTGTTCCAGAAAATGTTTTCATTCTAGGTAGTTTTTATTCTGCGTGCTCAAGCAACCGGTAATATGTAAGTCATTGACCCCAGAAGATCGCTCTAGTCCTGTTTTGGTGCACATATAAAATGAAAAAAAAAAGAGAAAAAGAATAGCTTTGAAAAAAAAAAAAAAAAAAGAACGATGGAAGATAGAGGACGCAGAGGTTATAGTGTACGCCTAATTCGCTTCCGCTACATAATTCTTCAGCGAAAGAGAGGTTGTGAGGTCGGCACGGTTTTTCGCCACGAACAAAAACTGTGCCATAGGCTCCAAGCTATAGTCGCAATTTACCCAAAAATTTCGCTCAGGTGTACGATTCTTTTGGACGCCTTTGCACTTCAGATTTTGCAACCTGCATCTAAAATGTGGAGGTTCAAAAATTTTACCTACTTGAATGAAATTTCATGTTTTTGCGGCTTCTGCGAAGTAAGCGAACCACGACAAGAGTTTTCAAAGGAAAAATAATTGAATTCCCTTGGAAGTATTCCACGTGTAATATCAACCTTGTTAACATATATAGCCTGATTACTAGCCTGATTAGTTCAGCAAAGAGTACCCGCGGCAAGTAGCCCGATTATAGTCCGGCAAGCAGTAGTTGGCGAGTGTATCCAGTCGATTACTCACATTTCATACCATACACTCGAAGAATAAACACGAATTAGTGTCCGCATATCAATTCGGCCTTATATTATTAATTCATGTGCATTTGGTGCCCGTCACCGTTTTCGCATTTTTCGTTTTCTTGCGGTGCGCGCCAAGAACTGCATCATATCTGCCAATACGACGCGCAATTATAAGTGTTTTTTTCTTTTGCTCTGTACCAATTGATGCCAGTAAAGCGTCCGCTCTCAAGTGCCCACTATAAACGTATTCCCTCGTATACGTACGTGACAGGTTTAATTTTTGATATTTTATCTGAAGTATTGTCCTGGCTGTACTGACATTTTTTATATCTAAACCCTAAATCTAAGATCTAAATCTGGTTCACCCTTTGGTCAGCGGCACGTAAACAAATGTCCGCGATATATGTACTTGTTAATCACGAACAGAGAATAAATGCTTGACTCGCGTATATTTTCCTTTTTTTTCTTTTTGCCGCTAAATACCGCAGTGCTTTATATTAGAACGGTAATAAATAAATGTGTTTTCCTCGCACACTGTATTTGTAATTTCTATAAGCGGTGATTAGGGCACATAAAGGACACCTGTTAAAGGGATATATTACAAATTACTGACGATTTCAGATAAACGTTGTTATGTATTAATAAGCACAAGCAGCAAAATGTAAGCAGATGTTCGTAAATAAGGTTCATAAAAAATAAGCTGTTCCTAAGAGACCTTACGAAGCATAAGCTTTGATTCGCATACTGTTTTTCTCCGCGTGTTAATAGCGCTCCTCGGCAGTAGCCTTTATTCCCTTACTGGAAGAACGAATGCAAAACACCACGCTTCGTCGAAAACATTAAGTACAAGCTCATCTGGACGATTTATGGCTGTCCGCAGGAAGAAATGTTGAAAGAGTTTGAAATAGCGATTCAAACATCGCGCGCTGCTCCGTAGGACTGCCCAAGCGAGCACGGCGTCTCCAGATTAACGTAATGGAATGACAGGGATGAGTTTAAGCACTTGTAATAAGTATCCCCTTCATTAAATATCGCACCATTTGCGTAGTGTGTCAAAATAACTCCAAAGAGAACCGCGCCCCTCCTCTGTACCCCCGCTATCCCCGCGACCGCTACGCGCCGAGCGGCGAACGTGGCACCCCTGTTGCACGTCGCGCCCTCTCGCGGTAGTCGGTTCCTGTCATCGCAAAAGTGGCCCGCTCTCCGGCGCCGGTCGCACCACACTGCCCGATATTCTAGAGCTATAGGGGAGAAAACCTGGGCCAGGGGGCGCTGCGCCGCTCTGTGCGTTAGGGTGCCTGGATGCTCTCTCTCACCCCCAACGGAGCGGGGGCGAGAGAGAGCATCCAGGCACCCTACTGTGCGTTAAAACCCCTCTATCTTGGAAAGTAGCGAAATTGTAAGATCTTTGCCGCCGTTTTCCTCTCCCGACGCTTTCCTCCTCGCTCTTCTACGCTTCCCGGCTCCCCTCTCCAAAGAGTGAGTGAGGGCTGTTTTTCTGGTTTGTCTTTGGCTGCCGGGCCCTCTCACGTTGGCAACACGTCACCATACGTCATCAGCGCACGCAAAATCTTGTTTTGCTTGTTTTTTATTTTCTCATTGCCGCCATTAAACTGCCTCGTCGTGCCGTTCCTGTGGCTTGCGCGCGTGCAGTTTCGTGTGCGCGATGCCGTGCTGCGGCGCGTTTCAGTGTTCAAATAGAACAGAACGTAGAACAGTAGAACAGAACGACTGCCGCGCTTCACTGATTACCAACACGGCACCGGCAAGGTTAATTGAGTTGAACTTTTCACAGTCTCACATGTAACTGACGAACTCATCACCAGCCGTCATCGAAACTGTAAAAATTGCTGAGAACTTTTTCCGCAGTAACAGAGAGGCTCTCCTCAAAAATTCAATCAGCACAGCACAACTGCAGGCCCGGATAAAATATAGCATTTCATTGGTATCTTGCTTCCCAGCCTTCCACGATGTTGTAAAAGAGATTGTGAGAGGTTTCGCGACAGTACGGATCCAGATCCTTGTCCGAGATGAAGCCTCCAAAATATCTCCAGTGACTAGCAGTAAAAGCGGTAGCAAAAGCGTAGGCATGCGGGTCGCTGCAGCTCAGATTCGGTGACAGTATGCATTCGTTATTTCATGTTTCATTAATTTGAAACATTTGTGAAAGTTGTGGTTTGAAAATCTGTATACAATTATTATTTTGCCTGTCGCCTAAATGAATCTGTAAATACTTCAAAATTTCTGGTAACTGCTTGCATCTTTTGAAGATATTCTCGTGCATATCTGAAGCTTATTATCATCAAAATAAAATTGGATTGCAGCGTGTGTGAAAAATGTTTGTACGAAAATTATTTGCTTGCGCTTTGTTTTCATATCTTTTAATTTTGTTAAGGGTTTTCAGCATTTTACAATTGTCGAGCAGTGTTTTTCTGTGCATTTATTTTTATTTGGAAATGTGTGCTTTGAATTAATGTGCCTGCGCCATGCCTTAGGACCCTTTTCAAAGCGACCAGTGCTGTGTCAGTAAAATGCTACTTGGTTCCAATGTGCAACAGTGTTTATCGCCACATTTCTTCTGTATTTGGAACTGTGTATTTTGTATGCGCCACATCTTTAGACCTTTAAAGCAAACCAGTATTGCGCCAATAAAATAAGACGCTATTTTGCCTGAGTCACTTTGCTGATCAGTTATTTTGCGAAGAAATAAAAGCCACTTTTTGCACCTACACTGCCTCTGATTAGCAGCCGTAGGAACATTGCTTCATCGGTTTCCTACAGATGCGATTTGAAAATGAAAGCATACAACAATCGACGCTTTTGCTCATAGGTTAGCCACAAGCGATCGATGTCAGAATTCACCGGTTTGCTGCTTACGCGCAAAGATGCAGAATATTTCTGAAGGGGACATTGGCCCTCTTTCAGGGTCATCTATCTGTCACCCAACACAAATGACACCATAACTGCCTGCTCAGTTTATTTCCAGTTCTTGATCCTTCAGAGTACCCGAGCGCGATGCTGAGTGCAAACATTTCTTGCCGTTTTGAGCGTGTCTTCTCCTTCCTTCTTTGTTGTTGCGAGCAATATGTGCCGCTAAAACCAAACATAACATTTTCAAATCGATTATATATTTACCTGTGCAAAGCAGATTTAAAAGAACGCTTTAAAAGGCAGCACAACAAGCCCCCGCCATTCACTATCATTGACCCTTCCGCGGCGCCCCTCGAGCGCAGGCAGGTTCAGCGTGCCGTGCGCAGCACTCCCGCCGATGGGAGAGTGAAATCAGAGGAGATTGAGGAGGAAAGCAGCCGAAAGGAGGAGAGTTTCGCTACTTTCCAGATAGAGGGGTTTTACTGTGCGTCAGCGCCCTCCATGGAGACACCATCAAAACCTCCGTGCAGTGCGGCCGCGTTATGGTGGCTAGCCGCGTCGTCTGCTCCCCGCCGCATAGAAAAGCATGCTGTCGTCTGCTCCGCCCTGCTTTCCAGCACGTGTTTGTGCGCGCGCGCTCGGTTGTTTCTCTCCTCCTCCGGTCGCATTCTGGCCGCCGTCCCGCTCCAACAAAGGGGGCAAGAAAAAAAAAACTGGAATGAAAAAGTGACGGCGCGCTTTTTCGCAAAACTCGTGAAAGTGTTTTTCTCTCTTTCGTGTTGAAACGATGGTTGTCGGTTTTTTTTTTTTTCGTACCGCTCGTATCTCGTCCCTCTGTAACTGGCGGTGCCGCAATAGCCATCGCGGAACCAAGTCGGCCTCAAGAAACAGATATATGTCATTAATGCCATCACTCGGCGCTTATAAAGGGAAAACACATACGTTAATCGTTCTATCCTCATACGCGATCCTGCTTCGGGAGCTCAAAACTGCGCATTCGCTAGAGGAGATAACTGAACTAGGGATTGCACAGCGTAGCTGTGGAATTAAGAAGACAAAGGTTTACTTGGAGAGATGTCCCCGCCTGCATGAAAAGTCGTCAGGCATTTCCTCGCTCTTCGTCTCGCGGAGAGAGGAAACTGCCGAAAAAGTGGCATGTTTCGGCTTCTCGTCAGTGATCCAGGTCGTTAACAAACCTCTCATCGTTAAAGGTAGATAAGACATTGATTTCGGATGGCAACGCCACCGCAGCGAACTCCCCTTGACCGCTGTCAGCAGGAACCAAAGGGTAAGGCGGCATGCTTTGTGCCTTTGTAGGGAACGCATCCTAAACGCGCCGAAGCAGGCACCACGGCGCCGGCAGCATCGCCTAAAACGTCTGTTCCCAAAGAGTTGAATAGGCCCCTTTCAAGTGAGCAGTCACAAATGGAAAAGAAGCTCCCCAACCAGCGCCCGGAGCACTCGTCGCTGTGCGAGAAGGCTGGACCCTTCATTTTCTGAACAACATGAAAGAGACATGTGCCGCCTCAAGTCCATCAAAATACCTGTCGCTTGCCTCTGCCTTCAAGTACCGAATTCGCGTTCGTTTTTTTTTTGTTTTTTTTTTTTTTTTTTGTCTGAGCCTGCCAACAAGCGCTCTTTGAAAACAATGACCGCGGCGATCAATTAATCATAATTTCTCACTTTCGAAAGCACCCATGAAGAGCGTGCTTCCAGCCAGTCTCTATGTCAGCCGGGGCACAGAAAAAAGCAAACATAAGAAACACCACTGGCAAAGAGCGCCGGCTTTGCGCGCACAGACGAACGACCATCCCCCCTCGTCCTCACTCTCCTTCTCCCGCTCCGCGTGCACGTGCGGCTGCTTGTAGCACGCGCTCCCGAGCGAGCGGGCTGCGCAGACTCCGCAGACAGCCGCGCGCAGCGCGGGCGCGGATGCGCGTAGGTTTTGTAGTTCCTCTCCGCTCCGCTGGAAACCGAGCGCTGGCGTCGCGGAGCAAACTCCAGCTTTGGTTCCCTGTGGCCGCGGCGCGGCCGCACCGCGACCGGACGCTCCAACCGCTCCAACTTCTCTCCTCCTCCTTTACCCTCCGCATTTTCTTTCTCCGCGACGCTCACGTACCTAGGGCCCTTAGCAACGCTGTTGCTAGTGCAAGGCTAGTGGCCCGAGTTTTCATAGCTACAGCGTCGCCGTTGCTAATGGCCCGACTTGGCTAACACTAAATTTTGACGTCACTTCCGCCACACTTTCTCCAATGCATTGGGAATGGCAAGGGCCTCTCCTAAGTTGTTTCCTCGTTTCCTTCTTCCATGCTTCTGGGGCTCGTTTTTTTGTGGTTTCATTTCTGATGGCATTGCTTGGAGGCGTGCTGTTTCGACCTTTATTTTCTTGATATTTGCGCTCACACTGCTTGAAATGTGGTGTTGTACTCTGCTTCAAACTACGGCAACTCAACTAGAACGGGATACAAGATGTTCCGAATGCCGTCGAGTTGTGAACGGCGAAAACAATTGGCCGTTGCGATCACCTGGCTGGCCGTCGACGCCCAGGCCCAACCGCACGGGCAACTCGAGGCTTTATTTCGAGTATTTTGTCAATGGCAAGTATTTTTTTAGCGCCGTAAAAGCTAGGAAATTTTGTAAAGTAGGTTTGCTCTCGTTCTGGGGCACCAAGTTCTCGGTCGGGCAACTTCGGCTATGTGCTACAACTGTTTTCGCATGATCATGATAGTAGCGCGCTGTCATTCCGCGTCTTCAAAAGGTTTGCAGATTGTGTTGTTGGTGTTGTTTGGCTTCCGTCAGTACAGCATGATATGATTTATAAGTACTGAACAATTTTTTCGTCAGGCATTTCTGGTACGTGCAAGTTTATAGAATGAAGGCCAATGCTTACCAATCAACTGTCGATGGTTGGGCTCGTTGCAGCTGACTAGGCCAGTGTGTCAACGGAGCAGTTGTGAGATTTATACATTGTTGTGTAATCAGTTGTTTGCTGATATAACTCCCAATAACGAAACATGTTTTCACCAGCGGAGCAATCATCATGAGCACGCAAAATTGCGGAGAAATACATCATCATCATCATCATCATCATCATCATCAGCAGCAGCAGCAGCAGCAGCAGCAGCAGCAGCAGCAACCTGATTATACCCACTGCAGGGCGAAGGCCTCTCCCATATTTCTCAAGCAAGACGTTAAAATAAAATTTACTGTTTGTGCAGACCTACTACATGGTGCCGTGGTGCTTATCCTTGTCCTGTGTAGAAAGAAAGAGTTACAGATGGTTACAGAGATAAAAATTAACAGCATTTTTTATATACCCCGAGTCGAAATCATATGAGAATGCAGTGCAAGGTGGCATATAGGTATCGTGCTCTGAATGTTTTTAAGATCTGTGTATATGAAATTTGTGTGTCAATTTCATTCTGGGGGTCTCCTGTGTGGCCTTGAGAAGGAAAACAAGGTGCTAGTGGTGGCTATCTCAAGAAGTGCGAATTGTGCAAGGTAGTCAGAGTCTGGCCTAGCTAGCAGCTGTTACGTCTGTGTAAGGAGATAGTGCCGCATGGTGTCTGCAACGCCTGGCACGAGGGAGAAAAGAAGACAACACAAGATGTGGCGCGTGAGGGGAAGGATCACCACTACTACTGCTGGCCGCTACTAAGGCTCCAAGGAGACCCCTTGGCTGCGTCGGCAAGGCATCGTGTCCCTTGTCTGACTGAACCAGTGAGTGGGGATTGGCTACTAAATATTTAACTAGTTTAGCTCATTAGGCTAGGTCCTTTCCTTTCGCCTATGGCGGTTTCTTCGCCTGGCCAGCTAATCGTCCAGCGAAGTCGCTACCTTTGGATTGCTTCCTCAGAAATGGGATTACTACTGTCCATGTTGCTCTTGTTCAGGTTGATGGTGGCGCCATTCGTTGAACGAGTCTGATGTTATCCAAGAGGAGCTTCGCTCTATTACTCAACTTTTCTTCGGCATTTCGGAGGTGAAGCCATTTGGCAAGACAGGCATCCTGTACAGGTCATCAAACATTGAGTGCCTGAGTGACCTTATGGCATGTGTCAGGTTTGGCAACTCAACCTAAGGACTTCTGTCCCATCGCACCTCGCTTGCGTGAAAGGCATTGCCCGTGGCTTCCTCTAATGGTTCTACAGCTCAAAAGTAGCGTTATGGCATCATTTCAGTGCTGCCTGCAATTACAACAAGGTGTCTCAGCTTATTTCACCACCCAGAGTAACTGTCTACCAAACTGTGGTGAACTAACAGCCACCTTTTACTTCACATCAAATTCACTGTGTTTTTACGCTATTGCCTCAATGTAGCCCCAAATTTTGTGCCCGAATTCTGCCGTTTACGGCAATGTCAGCACATCCTCTACGTAACGAAACGTCATTTTGACATCACCGTATAATGTGTATGCATGACATATTTCCCACTACACAACGTCAGTCAATTAGACTTCAGGAAGCGCCTCTTGGCAGTAAGCAGTGCATTTCACCCCATTCGTAATACAAGCAAAGTGCTTTCCTCTCTACCATTTCTATTTGCCATCCTGGTAGCATGAAAAGCTCTGCTAAAGATCCGTTTAAAAGGTCGCATGTTTTTACGTCATCGCAAAAAGCCATTTCGACAGCTCACAATTTCGAGCCACAAAATTGAAACGCGGGACTATTCCGATAAACAATATAGCGTCAAACGACAGTCATGCATGTTGAGAGTAGGGCCCCAGGTGCCCCGGCTAAATGTGGCCAACCATTTAAGAAAGTTGGAGTGTCCTAGCCCAGTGAAATCAATTGTGAGCCACAGTGGAGGGCTATTGAGGGTTGTGTTGCCGAGTCCACAGTATTTTCTTTCTCGTTCTACAAAATTAATGAGGAGATAATAGCTAAATTTTTATATTTGGCTTCAGAATCAGATTGTCAATTCAGAAACTGTAGGTTATCTTGATGAACAGCTGGCTGCAGCCTTTGCATTGGGGTACCATTTATGCAGCTTTATTTACCAGCCTTAAAAAAAAATCTATCGTAAGCAGCTGCTAGTGTATATCGCACTTGAAACGCACACACAAAGGCCCATTCGGGAGAACGTTGTAGAGATGTTCAGATATTGTTTCCTGAGGCTCATTTTGGGATTCTCATGTAGCACCACTGTCACGTGGAAACTTTTTAATTATGCAAGTTATTTAAGTAAAAAATGACACTAAGTACTTTGTGTAGATGGTAGTGTGATGCAGATATTTGAGTCAGCTGTTTTTGAGACGATCTAAAACTTCTGAATTCATACTAGATTCCTAGGCCAGAAATAAAAAATTATCTAATTATTCCTTTCTAGTTAATAAGCCTTGTAAAAAAATGATCAAGTTACTGTGGTCTCGGTTACATGACTCTCAACAGTCCTCTGTTGATTTCACTGGGCTAGGGTGCTTGTTTTTTGAAATTTAAAGGAGTATAGGTTGTTGAAGCCTCGGAAGGAGTATGATTGCTTTCCTGGTTATACAGAGATACTGCCGAAGAAATCCTAATCTCTCACGTTGTCGTGAAGGTATTTTAATTTGGGTTTAACCCTTTGACTGTTTTTGCCGTACAGGTACTGCGGCCGAATTCCGTCCCGCGGCATTTTTGGCGTACGGGTACTGCACTAAATGCGTAGTGTTTAAAAAATTTTGATACTGGTGGTGATTTTTTTCGGAATATTCGATAGTCAAATGTAAAAGCCAGGCAAAGAATCTGTTTTTGAAAGCCCATCGACATTGACGTCTCTGTGACAAAAACATGTACACAGACAAACAACATGACGTCATCAAACAACTGTGACATGGAGTCAGCAGAGTAAAGAGTAGTGATGACACAAGATAGCTCACCCTGTGATTGAGCACCCCTGGGAAAGCTTTGAACTTCTGCTCGCTTGACTCGATAGCCTTTCACACTTCGTTGCTGCACGTTACAATTACTTCACCTGGCGTTGATTCCGCAGTTGGCCTTTTTTCAAGCACAAAGCTTAGGTATACTTTGCGCATGTGTGCAGACATACAGACCGGACTTCATAGAGGGGAAGCACAATTTACTCATTTCAGGTTATGCTGCACTTGTACAATCAGTGCGTGAACACGGGAGCCTGGTCTGGTCTCTCCATGGTCTCTCCACTTTTGTGCATGACTCTACGTCCCTACCACCACTATTTGTGGCATATTTAACCTTATGTTACAGTTGTCTAAAATTATTCTCACCAGAACAGTGCCCTCTCAGCCCCGTTATACACACTAGATGCCATCATCATGCAAATTGATCTGATGCGTCAAATGCCTGTGCCCACCTCTCGCGTCAGAAACCAGTCATAAGTTGGTATATAACTTCTGACCTTGGAAAGCCCACTGCTCTGCGTAGCTTGCTTCTCTCATTGTGATGTCTATCTCACCACGCTGAACTCTTTGCCACATGCATTGGCTCTCGTCGCATGCTCTATAAGATGGCCTGCATGACCAAGATCAATTTCACCAGCAGTTACATTATACCACTGCTGCCACGATGTATCCTGGGAGTTGTGGTACTCGCGCCACAAGCTGAGCTGGTTCAGCGCACCCATTCAGGTTTTACGGGGCAGGTGTGTTCATTTGATGGCTGCCACATGCTGCGACAGGTGCGTCAAGTAAACGGCACAGGGTTTGTTGTACCTTGGAAAAGTAGGATGGTCTATTAAAGGAGTGCGTAGAAGCTGGTCAGAGCTTCTCAAAGCTGTTGGGTGCTACACAGAGCCTTAAGCGCTCTGTTAAGCGCTTTTATCAGTTTAAATGAAGGGGGCACATAGAAATACTGGTTGTGCTTCTGCCGCACGTCATATCTTTTCACATGGAACCGTAATGTAGTTGGCATTTCAATAAGAGAAAAGAAGAAAACGGCTGTCGGGGTGTATGGTTGGAACAGCTGCAGCTGTATTAAGACCGGTAGACGCTAGCCAGGTACAAATTCATGGCAGATTTGCAGAGGAAAATAGTTGTGCAAAAGTGGGCACTTTTTCCCTGGGTAATTTTAGGGGCTTGTCCGTTCTTTTTCAGAGCCAAAAAACATATTATTTTTCCTGAAATGCAGTCTCATTGCTTTTGTGCAAATTATGCTTGTAGAGATATAATATCTTCATTTATCATTCATTATAAATAGGCTTGGCTGTAGGTTTCTCAGAGCTGCAGTTACTATGCAGTTCCAAGAACTACACCTTTCTTTCTTTTAAAGGCTGAATGCGAACTTAAGGATTACAGTCCATCTTGGATATGTCAAACTCAAAGGTAGTTGTGTAATAGTATTTGTTATTGATAATTCAATATCGAAACATGGCAATAGTCAATTTTGTCTGTAGTGTAGGGGAAAGAATAAAATGTGTCCACCAGCATTCTGAGAGCACTGCTCACTTGGTGTTGCTTAGCATCCCTGTTTTGCATCCTAGCCTCAGTAGATGGTGCTTTGGAACTAATCAACTGGTATCACAGGAAGCTAAAGGGTATAATTTTTTTATCAATACGCAATAAATAGAATGGTCTCTCATTAAGATTACCCCAATCAAACGGGCACATTTATTGTCACTTTCAGAAAGGCATGCACCTTTAGTGCCATTCAGGCAGTGGTACACGATAAACGGCGACACTCGCAACAAAAGGCACTCATACCAGTAGCAGTAGTAGTAGTAGTAGTAGTACGTAGTGGTGGTAGTAGTAGCAATAGTAGTAGTAGTAGTAGTAGTAGTAGTATAGTAGCATAGTCAGTTTGCCAATCTCACTCCACCTTGTCCATGCCACGCGGAATGTAGTCTTAACACCAATGCACAAACAGAATATACGTATATATATAAAAATTTAAGAATTACAATGGCTTAAAATATTTATCCTAATTTTTTGAGTGAGTCTTTCAGTAAGCACTAGATTTAAGTTATCACTAACTAAATATTGTTACAAAGGCCTTGATGTGCCGGTTAATGCAGTACAGCACAGTAGTGCCCAGCTAACCGCACACACACTTCAGCATCGTCACCCCTCAGCACAATAGCTCAATTCGTCTTCGTCACAATATAATTATCACACCTAACAGCTACACTTCCTCTCAGTGCTAGCGCGAAGCCAAAGGTGCTGGCCTTCAGTTGATCTTCATTGGCTTGTGCCTCACATGCTTGCCGCGCGATCCTAAGCTCAAGAGGCATCAATGCATCAATCCCAGGCGAAAATCGTAACTGGTCTAATGGGTTTAAGGAACAATTCCCAGTTGATACCAGTCAGATTCCAGTTGAATCCCTGTTTGATCTAACTGGGATTCAACTGTGATCTAACTGGTATCAACTGGGAATTGTTCCTTAAACCTGTTAGACAAGTTACGATTTTTGCCTGGGAATGCAGTGTGAATTATTTACAACTCAGTGTCTAGAAAACCGCCCAGTCTAATGACGCGGCAACAGTGCACTCCATCCGGAGGTAGTTCTGCCACCTCCACCGCCTCACCTCCCACAAGCCTTCTGCGCTAAGCCAACAACTTCTCTTCGGCATTTCCCTGCAAGAACTGGTTCTTTCTTGACATATATAATAAACCCTGGCGTAGAACAATGTCAAAAAGTAATGCATCGTGAGGGTCGCTGAACGGTACCCAGTCGCCAATAGGAGTATAATGCTGCTATACAAGCAAGGTTTTGCTCAGAGCTGATAGAAGCTGCCAACGATGCAGCATGGCCAATGGCTATCCGATCAGCGTGCACGCTAGCTCTACTCAAGGCATCTCTGAACTCGCCAATCATATCTTTCTTTTCTCGTCAGACAATAAAGTTGACAATAAGGCAGTACTATGAGCAGGCCATTTACGATTGTGCTGGCCAGTTCCAAAGGATCGTGCTGTGTGGCTTCGGTGCGAAACAAACTAGGCAGGGGCGGGTAGCGCACGGACAAGCCGGACATGTGCGCCCTACCACCCGCAAGCACTCACAAGCTACTGTGGTAAGCTCGTGGCATCCAGCGCTGCGAGTGATTGAACCTGTTGCCTACTTTCATGATGCAGCAGGGACCCAAGCAAACATTCTGCATTGCCCATTGCTTGAAAGTGCAGTTTTGTTCTACTGGTTCGGAGGGACTGTAAGAGGGCAGGCAGTAAATCCACTTCTCTTGAGCATAATTTGAATCATGGGCATCTTCACCTTTCTTTTTTCCTCTTTCACCTTTTCTGAGGTAAAAGTGTTAAAGGTGCTGAATCGGGTACCCATTACTCCTTATTAAGAATGCCGGCCTTAATATTTTTTTATTAATATTAAAGCAAATAAATTCAAAGCTACTTTAACAGACTGTCAGTTATGTTTCGAAGCCGCTGTCTAAGCTGTCACCCACCGTGCTCGTCCAAAGGTCGACGGTCAGTTCAGCTGCTGGCATTCGAAAGGGTTCTCCTCTCACCCGCCGTGCTCGGTTGCGCTGACCGGCGGTCTGTTGAGGTGTGCCTGCTGAGCGCCTTGGAGAACTACTCGGAGTTGAACCAAGTTTACAGCATGTTTATTGCGACTGGCCTCTTCCCCCCAAAGTCAGCCCTGACACCTCGTTAAATAGGCTCGCTAAACAAAGACCATAACGCTAAGCCAATAGGGACGAAATAAACTCTCTGGGCGGGGCCAATAGGCTCCAGCATTGTTCCTCCTCACACCCGTAGTGCTGTACGCACAACATCACGCGTACACATTCCATGGAGTTCAAATCCGCAGCCGTCCTCACGTGCGCCCGTGCCAGCCAGCCAGAGTCCCGTGGGAATGAGCTTCGTGGCATCCGCTGCTCCTTTACACAAGAGCCCAGAGCGCGCGCGCGCGCGCCCGCCCGCATGCATGCACGCACACACGCACGCACGCACGCACGCACGCACACACACACACACACACACACACACACACACACACACACACACACACACACACACACACACACACACACACACACACACACACACACACACACACACACACACACACACACACACACACACACACACACACACACTGTTGATCTCCTAACCTGCGGTCCGGAATATTGCGGCTCGCTTTGCCGACGCGTGGACATCCGGAGTCGTCTTACGGGCGGCGTTGCGTCGGCGACTTGAAATCCGCGCCAGCAGGCATTCCGCGATCCAGGGTCACGGGCAACGAACGAAACGGCACGCACCGCGCGCCGGCTCTCAAGTGCACACAACACCGCAGCTGCGCTCTCGGCGAGCAGGCGCCAGTCCAGAAGCCGGCGGTGTAGTATGTCGCGTTGATGAGCGCAACACCTCCCCAAGTCTTTATAGTGCAGCCACACACCACACACAAGCAAACAACGCGACGCGGCTGGCGTCAAGTTCAATACCCCCTGCCATCCGCGCCCACAAGCAATGACAAAGCCCCAGACGTTCCCAAGCCATTTACCTTTGCCTCGATGCGCTAAACTCCATTTAGTTGGCCGCCAGCAGCCTTGACATAGCATCGGCGATGGCATTTTGAGTGCCCCTTTCCGATCCTAAGACTGAACCTTTGGAGAGCAAGAGGCCAGTGAGTTAGCTTGGCACTATGCGGGCTGGTAAGCGTAAGGTACTTGAGGGGCTTGTGGTCCGTTACCAACACGCACCTGTGCACCAAATTGCCAAGCCTTGAGCTTACCGAGTGCCCATATGATCGCGTAGGCTTCCTTCTCGTTTGTGGCCCACCGAGTCTGGGCCGGACTGAGCTTCTTGCTTAGAAATGCAATCGGGCGTTCGTTCCCCTCCTCATCGCATTGTGCGAGACATGCTCCTACGGCGTAGTCGGAGGCATCGATGGATAGTATAAACTGCTTACTAGGATCTGGTACATACAGCGATGTCGTGCGTCCTAAACACTCTTTAATGCCCTCGAACGCTTTCTGTACTTCGCTGTCCCAAGGTAGCCGATGAGGGGTCCGCCTTTTCGTCAGGTTAGTCAACGCGGTTACAATACGCGAATAGTCAGGGATATACTGTCTATAGTAGTCCGCCAACCCGAGAAAACTCCTCAGCTGCCGTTTCGTCTGGGGCGGGGGAATCTCCTCAATAGCGCTGACCTTTGCAGGATTCACGCTTTGCTTACCCGATTCTACTATGTGGAACATTGTCGATGTGCCTCAGATGATAGTCGCACGTCTCGGAGAATGTTGCCAGATCATCAATGTAAGCGCAGGAATACTCTCTTGGTGCTAATACCTCGTTAATGATTGGCTGGAACGTAGAGCTAGCGTTCCGGAGCCCGAAAGGCATCACTTTCCAAGCGTATTGCCCATCTACTGACTGCTTTCCAGACTGCTCATCTAAAGGTATTTGCCATTATCCCCTCAGCATGTGAATGAGGGTGATGTAACGCGCCTTTGCCACGAGAAACAAAAGCTCCGAAGGTATGTTCATGGGGAATACGCCCAGTTTCATAATACTGTCGAGCCTGCGATAGTCGCAGCAGAGCCTTGCCGCCATCCTTTTTAGATACACAGACTACGGGATGAGCATGGGCGCTCTCTGCCGGAAAAATCAGGCCCCACTCACATAGTTCGCTAATCTGCCTTTCTACTTCCTTCCGAAACACCATTGGTACCTTGTACGCATGTCCGGCTACCGCTTCAGATCCTGCCTTATGCCTTATTCTGTGCATGCCAGCGGTGCACTTGCCCGGTTTACTATCAAATACTTGTCCATGCTTAGCGAGCACCGCGGTCAGCTCTCCCCGTTGCGATGGGGTAAGGTGGTTCAAAGCTTCGCCAGACACGCTACTTCCTTCGTCAGACGGTGTTGGGAATGGGCACATCGCTGAAGTCACATTCCCCTTCGAAACCTGTGCCTACAACATTAACGCGTGCGTGGTAAGCTCGGAGTTTGTTCGCTTGCACAGCTCAACGTGTGCTGCCTTCCAACTCGATTACTGTAGGGCCGCAACCTTTGTCCAACTTTGACCGGTCCTATCCACTTTCTCATAAATTTGCCTTGGCCGATCCTTTTCCAGCTACAACACTTAGTCCCCTACCGCGAACTGTTATCTGTCGCGCGGAGATTGTAGCGACTCGCGTACTTTCTCTGCGCATCTGTGCAATTACCTCCAGTTTTCGCATGTGCCTCAGCTGATCGTTTGCGCAGCTCTGAAAGATATTCCTCGGCTGGAATTGTTAGAGAGTCCGGGACGGACCAGTCCCCACCCCACGACTTCTGAAAGATGGAAAGGGGCCCCACTGGCACCCTCCCGTACATCAGTTCGAACGGAGAGCGGCCCGTCGTTTTGTTAGGTACCTCTGTATGCCCACAGCAGAAACGGGGCAAATCTGTCCCAATCCCTGCTGTGGTCCTCCACAATACGGAATAACATGGATTTGAAGGTACCGTTCCAGCGCTCAACCAGTCCGTTGCTTTGCGGGTGGTCGGGCGTGGAGAACCTTGGGCATGCTCCAAGCCTGATGGACAGTATCTCTCTAGTTAACTGAGCCATGAAATTTGGGCCTTGATCACAGCATACCGTTTCCAGTATACCCATGCGTGCAAAGATCTGTAGCAACGCCTCGCACGTTGCCTTCGCTGTCAGTGCGCGCAAGCATACGACCTCTGGCCACCGAGTCTTAACACCAACAACGCGTAACGGTGCCCTCACGCAGATGGTGGTTCAATTGGCCCTATGCAATCGATGTTGACAACTTGAAACGGGCTGTCTGGTCTAGAGAGGGGTGTGATCGGCACACGATCGAGAGTGCGTGCAGGGGCCTTTCATCATCATCATCATCATCATCATCATCATCATCATCATCATCATCATCATCAGCCTGATTATACCCACTGCAGGGTGAAGGCCTCTCCCATATTTCTCCACTTAACCCGGTTCTGTGCTTGCTGCATCCACTTGACCCCTACGAACTTCTTAATCTCATCCGCCCACCTAACTTTCTGCCGCCCCCTGCTACGCTTTCCTTCCCTTGTAATCCAGTTTGTTACCCTCAGCGACCATCGGTTATCCTCTCTTCGCACTACATGTCCTGCCCATGTCCATTTCTTCTTCTTAATTTCTACTAGAATGTCGGTAACTTGAGTTATTTCTCTGACCCACTCTGCACGCTTTCTATCTCTTAATGTTACCCCTACCATTTTTCGTTCCATAGCCCTCTGGGTTGTCCTCAACTTAAGTAGAACTCTCTTGGTTAGCCTCCACGTTTCAACCCCATAGGTGAGTACAGGCAAGATGCAACTGTTGTATACTTTTCTCTTGAGCGATACCGGTAAGCTGCTACTCATAATCTGCGAGTACTTGCCAAATGCGCTCAATCTCAATCTTATTCTTCTTGTTATTTCCTTTTCATGGTCCGGATCTGCGGTTACTACCTGTCCTAAGTAGACATATTCGCCTACTATTTCCAGTATTTCGCTACCTAATGTAAACTGCTGTTCCTTCCCGAGGCTGTTGTACATTACCTTAGTCTTCTGCATATTGATTTTCAAGCCTACCTTTCTACTTTTCCTGTCTAGGTCATCAATCATTATTTGCAGTTCATCCCCCGAATTGCTTAGCAAGGCAATGTCATCAGCAAATCGCAGATTACTGAGGTATTCTCCATCTACCCTTATCCCTAACTGCTCCCATTCCAAGTCTCTGAATACTTCTTCTAAACAAGCTGTGAATAGTATTGGGGAGATTGTGTCTCCTTGCCTAACACCTTTCTTTATGGGAATTTTGTTACTTGCTTTATGCAGAACTATGGTTGCTGTGCAGCCACTATATATATCTTCCAGCACTTTCACGTACGGCTCGTCTACCCCCTGATTTCGCAATGCCTGCATCACCGCCGAGGTTTCAACTGAAGGCCCGTTCACACTTGCGACTAGCAGCGGTCGCGCGACCGTTTTGGTCGAAAAGCGACAGTCGCAAATGGTCGCATCGGTCGAAAAGCGACTGCCACGGGCCGATCGGGCACTGCTCGAATTTCCAGTCGCGCGACTACTAGTCGCAAACCATTTCACCAATCAGCAAGGTCCCGGAGTACTCGATCGAGCACCTTCTCAATGCAATTAAAGAATACCCCTACCTTTTCAACAAACGGCACCCGGAATTCAAAGGCAGGGAGGAGATTGGAAAGATATTCGAACTATCCGGTAAGCACGCGCAACATTTTATGACACCACGGTGATCGACACCGTCTATTCGTTGTCGGCGTTCTCGCCTGAAAAAGCTGAAGTGTCTGGCAAGCGGCTGTTACCGACGTTCGCTGTCATCGCCCAGTAGCTCTCCTACTCCCAACACGTTCGGAACGAGAACAAAACAAGAAGGCGACTGTCGCAAGTGTGAACATCGGTAGTGGCGAGATCCTGTCCTCTGGTCGCGCGACTGGTAGTCGCGCGTCCTCATCTAGTCGCAAGTGTGAATAGACCTTGAGTCAAATGCTTTTTCGTAATCAATGAATGCTATGTATAAGGGCTGGTTATATTCCGAGCATTTTTGTATCACCTGATTGATGGTATGGATATGATCGATAGTAGAGTACCGTTTCCGAAACCCTGCTTGATCCTTTGCTTGATTGAAGTCTAAGGTTGTCCTGATTCTATTAGCGATTACCTTAGTAAATACCTTATGCGTAACAGACAGTAAGCTGATTGGTCTGTAATTTTTAAGGTCTTTAGAGTCCCCTTTCTTGTGAATGAGGATAATGTTTGCATTCTTCCATGGTTCCGGTACCGTCGATGACACCAGGCACTGAGTATACAGGGTGGCCAGTTTTTCTAGCACGATATCCCCCCCCCCCCCCCGTCCTTCAGCAAATCTGTAGTTACCTGATCCTCTCCAGCTGATTTCCCCCTCTTCATAGTTTCTAGTGCTTTTTTGACCTCGTCCTTCGTCACTGGAGGAACGTCTGACTGTTTTTCCCTACCGCCAATCTCATTACGGTCCCGACTACTCTGGCTACTGTAGAGATCTGTATAGAACTCCTGGGCTACTTTGACTATCTTTTCCATATTAGTGATGACGTTGCCCGCCTTGTCCCTTATCGCATACATCTAGTTTTTGCCTATGCCCAATTTCTTCTTTACCGCTTTAAGGCTTCCCCCGTTCTTTACAGCATGCTCAATTTTCTCCATGTTATACTTCCTTATATCGGCCACCTTGCGCTTATTGATTAGCTTTGATATCTCGGCCAATTCGATCTGGTCTGCTGGATTGGAAGCTTTCATACTCTGGCGTTTCTTAATCAAATCTTTCGTCTCCTTAGACAGCTTACCGGTACCCTCTCTAACTATCCTACCGCCTACTTTTACCGCGCACTCAGTAATGATATCTCTGAAATTATTGTTCCTTGCCTCTACGGTAATGTCGCCATCCTCAGTTAGAGCTGAATACGTATTCTGTAGCGAGATCTTGAACTCTTCTGCCCTCCCCCTAACCGCTAATTCGTTGATGGGTTTCTTTCTTACTAATCTGTTGCGTTCCTTCTTCAGATTTAGGCTAATTCGGGACATCACCATCCTGTGGTCACTGCCTCGCACTTTCCCGATTACCTCTACATCTTGCATAATGGCGGGGGTTGAACACATTATGAAGTCGATTTCATTTTTAGTCTCTCCGTTAGGACTTTTCCATGTCCATTTCCGGTTCGTCCGTTTATTGAAGAAGGTATTCATGATTCGTAAGTTATTGCGCTCTGCAAACTCAACTAGTAACTCCCCCCTGCTATTCCTAGAACCAATGCCATAGTCACCTACTGCCTTGTCTCCTGCCTGTTTTTTCCCTACCTTGGCATTGAAGTCGCCCATTAGTACAGTATACTGCGTCTTTACTTTTCGCATTGCCGATTCTACATCTTCATAGAAGCTTTCAACTGCCTGGTCATCATAACTACATGTAGGTGCATAGGCCTGTACAACCTTCAGTTTATACCGCTTATTAAGCCTAATTACGATGCCTGCAACCCTCCTATTAATACTATAGAATTCATCGCTATATACTTATTGACAAGGAAACCTACTCCTAGTTGTCGCCTCTCTGGTAAACCTCGATAACACAGTACATGCCCACCCTTCAGGATGGTATATGCCTCATTCGGCCTCCTAACCTCACTAAGCCCTATGACATCCCATTTCATGCCCTCTAGTTCCTCTAACAGCACTGCTAAACTAGCTTCACTAGCTAGGGTTCTAGCATTAAAGGTTGCCAGGGTCAGTTTCCAATGGCGGCCTGTCCAGCGGAGCCAGGCTTTCTTAGCACCCCCTGCTGCGTCACAGGTTTGACCGCCGCCGTGGTCAATTGTTCCGCAGCCGCTGGTGACTGAGGGCCGGGGTTTTATGGAGCTTATCATAGGAGATTGTGGCCAATTACTGCACCAAGGTGGCCAACTCCTGTTCTGGTGAGGGAGTGCGTTGCCGGAGGTGCTCACCGGCATCAGGTCGCACCCCAAACCTGTGTATGCAGGGGCCTTTACCTGGCATGAATGGCACGTACGGCAGTGTTGCTTGACATCTCTGGCTAAGCCTGGCCAGTAAAACGACCCCTTTATTCTTTGGAACGTTTTACGTTCGCCCAGGTGCCCTGCCCACGCCGAATCATGCGCCAACCTTAAAACCTCCCGAGCGCCGTTCCGAAGGTAGTACCAATTGACAACACTCGCGTCCGGCAACTGGCTCTCGATGGAAGAGCAGCTCGTCCCATATAAGCATGCCATGCGAGCCTCCTTTAGCCTGTGCCCATGCGATTCGTCGGCAAGCTGAGCATTCCGGAACAACTGCTTTGCTGTCTGATTCGTTTCGGTTTGGCTGGAAGCAGGCTCAGCCTCGACGACGCACGCCACAGCATCCGCGTTAATGTGTCTCGTATCCGGCCCATCTGGTTCATCTGCGATTCCAGAGTTACTAACTCATCTGCTTGTGTTATTGCTCTCTCCCCGATAAGCTCATTGTAGTCATCTGGAGTAATCAGTGCATCTACGTCTGCGACTAGCTCATTGGTAAGCACACACAGCACTCCTCATTCGGACGGGTTGAACGACACTAGGGGAGCAGCACCCTCCGTTGCCTTTAATAGCACCTAAGCCAGCTCGGCGACTACCTGACTTCCAAACGCTCCTGTCAGCTTCAGCGTTAACCCCGCGCCTTCATACTCGCGGCAAAGTCACTTACGAAGAACTGTCATATCGGCACCCGAATCAACCAAGGCTTTGAGCTGCTGACCCGTGCTCTATGTGTGACAATCCGTTTGTCGCCTGCCTCGTTCTGTCGCCTGACGCTCCCTGTCGCCATCTCCTCGCTAACTGAAATTTCCACTCGAGCAGCAACCTGCCTCTTGCCTCTGCGACTGCTGCTTTCATCTATTGTTGAGGCCGTTTCTTTTCTCGGGCATTCTCTTGCAAATTGGCCTCTCTCGTGACATTTATAGCACTGTCGTCCGGGACGCCTCTCAGCTGTGCTGCCTCCCAATTGAGATGACGTAGCGGATCGCTTCTAGGCATGGGGGTTTGCCGTTGCGTACGCAGCTAGTCCTACCGCTGACCTACACCTCCGACTCTCTTCGAAGTTCTCTGCGAGCTCTACGAGGTTACTAGTTTTGAGGAAACCTCTTTTCTCATTCAGGGCAATGTGTGCTCTTGCATCGGCGCTTAAGCATTCCTTGATTCGGTCTGTCACTGTCACTCCTCGATGGTGCGCACTTAACAGCTGTCTAGGAAGTAGTCGAGATAATTCTCCAGTCGTACGGAGAACTGCTCCCAGGTTTCTCCAGTCACTGTGCTGCTTGACGAGAATAATCTCTTGTATTCTGCGGCTGACAGTCGCAGTCCGCGAAGAATTTTGTCTTTCAGGGAAGCGAAGTTTTTCCTCTCGTACGAGGAGCCCTCGCGCCATTTCGCTCAGCCTCGTAAAACCAATCCGGCCCACCACTCGGTCGGGACGTCGTACGAGTATAAGGTCGCCTCCACCTCCTGAAACCATACAGGCACTAATTGCTCTTGATTCGGCATATGTGCCAGGATGCCTTTCAATAGGCTCGCTTATTTTAGCCTTCTATCTTCATCTGTTCCAGCATTCGCCGCGACGGTGCTGCCGCTATCGCTAAGCTCCGCGCTCTGTCTATAGCATAATGGCTCTGTTTCTAGAATCATTGTTTGATTATCTTTCTGGCCCTCTACAATGTTTAGTTGCAATTGCAGTAGTGCCAACTGCTTTGACGTAGCCTCCAGTGCGGAGTCCACCTCGTCTTCGCCTGCCTTGCCGGCGGCTGCAAACTCTTCACTCTGATCCCCTCTGTCATTTTTCTTCCTTCCTTAGCGCAATTGCTCCTCAAAACCCAGGGCTTTGACATAGCATGCACCCGCAGATGCCAAAGGGGTACTCGCCTGACTGCCGCTGGTGTTCCTTGGGGTGGGTCCCCGTGTGCCGGATTTCAAGAAGCTGGGAGCGTCTTCACGCATTGGCTTTCCAAGCGGTTGTCACGGTCAGGCGTCGTCGTTCACGAGGCTCGTAGTGTCGCCATCGTCGTTCCCGTAGACTCCAGTTCTGCCACAGCAGGTCCTGTCCGACTGCGCCAGTTATGTTTCGAAGCCTCTGTCCAAGCTGTCACCCGCCGTGCTCGTCCAGAGGGCGACTGTCTGTTCAGCTGCTGACATTCGAAAGGGTTCTCCTCTTTGCTGTGCTCGGTTGCGCTGACCGGCGGTCTGTTGCAGTGTGCCTGCTGAACACCTTGGAGAACTACACGGAGTCGAACCAAGTTTACAGCATGTTTATTCCAACTGGTGTCTTCTCCCCCCGCAACGTCACCCCTGAAGTGTGTCGCGTTCAGGGGGCGAGCTTCACCGCAGCAGGCTCAGGAGGCGACAATGCATCGAGGAGGAAGACAGCCAGGGAGGAGAGGCAAAAAGTACCGTTTATATACACTTTCTACATACTGAAGAAGGTACTTAAGTCGTGAGAGGAAAACGGAGCTATCTGTCCAAACAAAATCCATCAGTTAAATATAGTTTGTTATCCCCAGTTATCTAGCTGGGGACACATAGTTCATCGATACTATCTAATCAGTGGGGGCAAGGGATCACTCGAGGTGCCGCCCACTGCCGAGGGTGAACCTCCTTGCACATCTTCCGGTGTCGAGGGCAAATCTTCTTATGTCGATGACGATTTTGTGCGGACGATGGAGTTTCGGTACCAGGTCCGAGAAGTCGCCTTTTGACGGTGGTCATTCACCCCGCGAAATTTCAAGGGGGTCCCCTCCTTGCCTCGAGAATTCGGCGAGTGGGGTCAATGCTGCTCGGCGACGCGTCTCGTGCCCATTAAGCACAAGAATAGGTGCCCTGTTGTCGCCGTCGTGGCGCCACGGGGATTAAGGCTCGAAGGGCAGCTGGTCTCTATCCTGAAGGAGGGGGCGGGAAGGGTTGGTCGTCGCAGCCGGAAACACCTGTCGTCGCCGCCGCTTCGCTGCTTTTGTTCGCGGTCGCTCGCCGGCGTCCGCTAACTGCGCCTCCATTGTCAGCTGCTGGAGTCGGCCGGAACTCCGGTCACAACAGTACGCCTCCATTGTCAGCTGCTGAAGTCTGCGCATACCTCGGCCGGAACTACGGTCACAACAGCCCGTACGCCGCCCGAAGATGTCTCGTAGTGTTAGCAGCCAACGCTGCACCCCGTAGAAACCTGGAGTCGGTTCAGCCTGGTCGGTCTGTCCACGTCAAACCTGGCCATCTGGTTCCTACTTCCTTGTAGAACAGCGCTAGCAGACTCAGCCACTAAAAGCCCAAAACACAGCAAGCAGCGAGCGCAAAACAAACCCTGAAAAGTGCCAGGCTGCCTTCATAAAAATGATTGCCATTTCAAAGTAAAGAAAACAAAATAAAATTCATCCAGATAATTTTAAGTTATCTTCCAAAAGAGACCATGTCCGGGAAACAAGGAAAAAAACAAGATTTTTTTTAGCAAATATGCTAGCTAAAATTTTGATCCATGTCGTAACATGAACGATGACATAGAAGGCCACTTCCTGTGAGAACATATCCCAAGGTGGAGCGGTAGGTAAATGATAGTGAGAACAGCAGCAGCAACAACAACAACAACAAAACAACTACGCAAGCAAAAAAAAAAGAAAAAATATATGATATGCGTAGCCAGTTAACGTCTTGGAGCCCAAACAGAGAGTGTTACCCAGGGAAACTTCGGCTGAGGCCAGCAGCGTTAGCATTATCGCGCCCCTTTCTATAACGCACGTCAAATGCGTGCTTCTGCAAGGCCAGACTCCAACGAAGCAGCCTGCCATTTTTGGCCGACATATTACGAAGCCAAGTCAAAGGACAATGGTCAGACCCTACAAGAAACGGAGACCCTGCCAAATAACACTGCAGCTTCTGAATCGCCCACACGAGACAGGCGCATTGCTTTTCTGATGCACTATAGGCCTGCTCGCGTAGGGTGAGCTTCCTACTTACAAATACAACAGGGTGCTCCTCCCCATTGTCATCTTGCTGGCTGAGGACGGCCCCCATATCGGTCACTCGCGTCGCATTGTAGCACAAACATATGCGTGTAGTCTGGTGTTCTCAAAACAGGCTGACTAGCCAGAGCCGCTTTCAGGGCCACAAAAGAGCGTTCTTTTGTCCTAATTCCATTCTACTTTGACAGGTTCATTCTTTCGCAAACTTTCGGTAAGGGGGCTGGCGATTTCGTAAAAATTGCGGATATAATGTTGATAGTATCCGGTTAATCCGAGGAAGGAACGAATATCTGTCTTGGTGACTGGCCTGGAAAATTCGGATATTGCCGCTACTTTTAGTTCTAGCGGGTGCCGATAACCGCGTCTGACAATGTGACCCAAGTAAGTCACTTGAGCTTTTCCCAACTGACATTTCTCCGCTCTCACAGTCAAGCTTGCCTCACGTAACCGTGTCAGTACATCCCTCAAATGACAGAGGTGTTCCTTCCAGCTCTTAGAAAAGACAGCTATGTCATCTTAATATGGAAGACCATAGTCCCCATACCCTGCAGCACACGGTCCATGAGACGGGAAAAACAAAAGGGCGCGTTTTTTAGGCCAAAAGTAAGGATGAGATGACGAAACGTTCCTAAAGGGGAAATAAAAGTGGCGATTCGGCTCGCTTTCTCGGTCAGAGGCACCTGCCAATACCCCCTAGTGAGGTCCAGCGTGGATATATAATGAGCACCATTTATGGCCTCAACCCTTTCCTCAAGATTCAGAATCGGGTATCTATGATCACTTGTGATCTCATTCAGATGGCGGTAGTCGATACATGGACGAGTGTCTTTACCTGGCGCCTCAACCAATATGACGGGGGACGTGTATTCTCTCTCGGATGGTACAATCAGCCCCATGTCTAACATCCGCTGAATCTCAGTTGCCAATATTTCCTTCTGCCAGGGTGAAACCCGGTAAGGCCTGCATCGGATGGGCTTGTCGCAAATTACCTCTATATCATGTTCGATCAAGTTAGTCCTGCCGGGAAGGTACACGAAGCAATCTCTGAATTCTCGCAGAAGCGTTTCTTGCTCTTCTTTCTGTTTATCTTCCAGTTTGGCGTCGCATTCAATTTTCTGGCAAAGTTTTTCGAGTGCGGAATCTAGCTGTACTTCTGGGAAAAAAAAGTCATTTTCCATCTCTTCAGGAACATTTAGAGCAAGCTGCACAATGGCTTCCCTCTGTCTGTTGTCAGAGAGGGGGGTAGATCCTCCCCTCTTTGCGTCTTCCCGACTTTCTAATAACATAGTGTCCGAAATCTGCTGTACAACCTCTGCGGGACCCTCCCATAAAACATCTATTTTGTTCTTCCGCGACGCAATCAGTAAGAGCACTTTGTCTCCAACAGCAAACGTTCGTTTTCGGGCGTTCCGGTCGTAATATAGTTTCGCCTTGCCCAAGCTAATTTCATGTTAGCCTCCACTAACTCGCGACATGACTGAAGACGTTCTAGTAGCTGCAACACATACTCAACCACTGTGGGGTCCTCTCCGCGCCCTTCCCATGCCTCGCGGAGCATCTGAAGCGGGGACCTCATAGAACGGCCGTACACTAGTTCTGCTGGGCTGAAGCCGGTGGTCTCATATGGCACGAACCTCAATGCAAACATGGTAGCTGGCAAGGAGGCCTCCCAATCTGTTTTGTTTTCATGGCACAAAGCCCTTAGCACTCTTTTCAACACGGAGTGCCAGGCCTCTAAACTGTTGCTCTGTGGGTGCCGCACGGAACTGTGTATAATACGAATACCGCGTCTCTCAAGGAAGGTAGCTGTCAGAGCGCTGGTAAAGACGCTGCCCTGATGACTCTGCACTTCGGCCAGAAAACCCACTCGAGAAAACACAGAAAGCAGCGCTTCGACCACCTCTACCGAGCTTACTTTCTTAAGTGGGACGGCTTCCGGGAATTTGGTGGCCGGACATATTATAGTCAAAATATATCTGTAACCTGACGTAATTACAGGCAACGGTCCCACTACATCTACAACAACACGCCGAAAGGGTTCTGTGATTATGGGCACTAACTTCATAGGTGCCTTTCTGGTCTCGTGTGGTTATCCAATTCACTGGCAAGTGTCGCATGTCTGAACAAATTTTTCGACGTCCTAAAACATCCGGGCCAGTAGAATTCTCTCAGCAGCCTGTCTTTAGTTTTTTTTATATATATACCCAAGTGACAGGCCCAACCTTTTCCATGCGAGAGGGCGAGAACTTGAGCCTTATACTTAGACGGAACAACAAGCTGGTCGTGTTATACTCCTTTCCTGTCCTTATACTGGCGATACCATAGGCCAGACCGGCGCTGGAAAGCGATGTTTTTGCGTGACACACCCATTTCTCTTTGGTAGCTCAAATTTTGCAGAGGCTGATCTCTCTCTTGCTCAGCGGCAAACATTTCTCGGTCCACACGAAGGAGCTCGAGAAAACCCTCTGTATGCGGCAGCACCAGATTCGTACTGACTTCCTCTCCTGGCTCAGATTGAGCAGTTGCACATAATTCGGGATAGTCAGTGCAGCCAGCACCGCTATCGGTGCTTTCTAGATCAACGCAATTAGTGAGTAAATCCTGTTGCTGCTCGCCACCGTGATCCTGCACTTGGCTTACGGTTTCATGCTTACCCATTTTCCTCTATCTTCGTCTGCGCTGCGATTTCTCGCGCCTTCGCACGTGTGAGAGCCTGGACCGCATGGTCTCCAAAACTCAGCCCCTTTTCCCTGAGCAGCATGTCCGAGCGATTGGAAAATATGTAGGGATACTGCTTGGGTAGGTTTTGAGAGACGGCCGCCTCAGTGTGAAGCACCCCGAACGGTCCCTCGATCTCGACACGGGCAATCGGCAGACATACGCTATTCTCCTCAACCACCTGTCGTATCCAGGCGCATTCACCCGTGAATTACCCACGCCTAACATATTCAGGGTGGATGACGTCCATTGTAGCAGCGGAGTCGCGGAGAACTTTGCATGGTTTGCCATTTACGGTCAGATTCCTAAGATAAGGCTGCAAAAATCGTAAGTTGTCGTCCTCGTTATCCAAAAACGAAAACACCACTTTTGGATTACGGCAGCCGGCCGCTACATGCCCAGGCTGCTGGCAGCGGAAGCAGACGACCGGCTTCTTAGATTCGAAAACCTTTTGTTTCCTCGCGTCTTCCTTCGAGCTGCTTACTGCACCTTCTTGTTGTGTAACAGGGATATTAGACGACGCAATTCCCACTTTTTCCTGTGTGTGAGAATGCGCCCGATTATCCCTACCGACATTCGCACTGGATCTGATGCGTGCTTTCTCCGATTCTCGACAGGTCGCGAACTCGTCAGCTAATTCTGCCGCGCGTTCCAAGGTCTTTTTGCAGGGCCTGTCCTGCACCCATTGGCGCATTTCATCTGCCAGGCTGCCGTAAAATTGTTCAAGGCAGATTACCTCCATGACTCTATCGCGACTCTCATAAGCCTCTTCACCTTTCAGCCATTCGATCAGATCTGCTTTCAATTTGTACGAAAAGTCCTGAAACGTCTCGCCTTGCTTCCGTGCTGGCTCTCGAAAGCGGCGCCGGGATGCCTCAGCTGATAGACGGTACTTTTTAAGGAGAGCTGCCTTAACTTTATCTTACCTTTCGGTATCCTCTTTCGACAATCTGGCAATTGCTTCAGCCGCTTCACAAAGAAGTACGTTTAATATTTTCTGGGTCCAGATGTCCCGCTGAATTCCCTCCTTTTCACAGATCCTTTCCAAATTTACGAGGAACAGCCCAATGTCCTTGTTTGTCTTGTAGGACGGCAGGAGATCTTTCATTTTTATTGTTGCTCCCGTCGGAATAGCCTGATTGTTAGATTTATTTCCGGCGCGCGTTGCCTCAGCAATTTGAAGATCTGACTGCCTGAGTGCAATTTTCCTCTCCTCTGCTTTCTCATAGTCTGATGGCCTCTTCTTTAGCCTCCCTGGACTTCTCCTGAATGAAATCCCAAGTCTCCGAAATTTCATTGCCATCCTTCCCACACTCCTGAATAGCATCAATAAGTTGTGGCCTTCTGTGGCTTTTCCCCACCTCAATACCAAGCTCTTCGCAAAGCAAAATCAACTCCTGTTCCTTTAAATTGCTGATCTCCATGGCCACTTTTGAACGATGACTTTCGTAAAACGCTGCTGCTTCAAAAGCACGAAATGAAATCTACTAGTTTTGATTAAGTCCCTGAGTTATCAAACCTGGCAAATTCTCAGAGAAAGTCAAGCGCTCACCATTTCCGAAGACAGGACCAAGCGTGGGCGATTCCACCGCAGCCAACCAGTTGAAGTGTGTCTTGTTCAGGGGGCGAGCTTCACCGCAGCGGGCTCAGGAGGCGACGATGCATCGAGGCGGAAGACAGCCAGGGAGGAAAGGCAAAAAGTAACGTTTATATACACTTTCTACATACTGAAGAAGGTACAAGTCATGAGAGGAAAACGGAGCTATCTGTCCAAACAAAATTCGTCAGTTAAATATGATTTGTTATCCCCAGTTCCCTAGCTGGGGACACAAAGTTCATCGATACTATCCAATCAGTGAGGGCAAGGGATCACTCGAGGTGCCGCCCACTGCCGAGGGTGACCCTCCTTGCACATCCTCCGGTGGCGAGGGCAATTCTTTTGTCGATGACGATTTTGTGTGGACGATGGAGTTTCGGTGCCAAGGCAAAATTGTCCGAGAAGTCGCCTTTTGACGGTGGTCATTCACCCCACGAAATTCCAAGGGGGTCACCTGCTTGCCTCGAGAATTCGGCGAGCGGGGTCAATGCTGCTCGGCGACGCGTCTCGTGCCCATTAAGCACAAGAATAGGTGCCCTGTTGTCACCGTCGTGACGCCACGGGGATTAAGACTCGAAGGGCAGCTGGTCTCTATCCTGAAGGAGGGGGCGGGAAGGGTTGGTCGTCGCAGACGGAAACACCTGCCGTCGCCGCCGCTTCGCTGCTTTTGTTCGTGGTCGCTCGCCGGCATCCGCTAAGTACGCCTCCATTGTCAGCTGCTGGAGTCTGGCCGGAACGCCGGTCACAACACCCCTGACACCTCGTTAAGTAGGCTCGCTAAACAAAGACCATAACGCTAAGCCAATAGGGACGAAATTAACTCTCTGGGCGGGGCCAATAGGCTCCAGCATAGTCCCTCCTCACACCCGTAGTGCTGTACGCACAACATCACGCGCACATTCCATGGAGTTCAAATCCGCAGCCGTCGTCACGTGCGCCCGTTCCAGCTAGCCAGAGTCCCGTGGGAATGAGCTTCGTGGCATCCGCTGCTCCTTTACTCAAGAGCCCAGAGCGCACGCGCGCGCCCACATGCATGCATGCACGCACGAACGCACGCACACGCACACGCACACGCACACGCACACAGACAGACAGACAGACAGACAGACAGACAGACAGACAGACAGACAGACAGACAGACAGACAGACAGACAGACAGACAGACAGACAGACAGACAGACAGACAGACAGACAGACAGACAGACAGACAGACAGACAGACAGACAGACAGACAGACAGACAGACAGACAGACAGACAGACAGACAGACAGACAGACAGACAGACAGACAGACAGACAGACAGACAGACAGACAGACAGACAGACAGACAGACAGACAGACAGACAGACAGACAGACAGACAGACAGACAGACAGACAGACAGACAGACAGACAGACAGACAGACAGACAGACAGACAGACAGACAGACAGACAGACAGACAGACAGACAGACAGACAGACAGACAGACAGACAGACAGACAGACAGACAGACAGACAGACAGACAGACAGACAGACAGACAGACAGACAGACAGACAGACAGACAGACAGACAGACAGACAGACAGACAGACAGACAGACAGACAGACAGACAGACAGACAGACAGACAGACAGACAGACAGACAGACAGACAGACAGACAGACAGACAGACAGACAGACAGACAGACAGACAGACAGACAGACAGACAGACAGACAGACAGACAGACAGACAGACAGACAGACAGACAGACAGACAGACAGACAGACAGACAGACAGACAGACAGACAGACAGACAGACAGACAGACAGACAGACAGACAGACAGACAGACAGACAGACAGACAGACAGACAGACAGACAGACAGACAGACAGACAGACAGACAGACAGACAGACAGACAGACAGACAGACAGACAGACAGACAGACAGACAGACAGACAGACAGACAGACAGACAGACAGACAGACAGACAGACAGACAGACAGACAGACAGACAGACAGACAGACAGACAGACAGACAGACAGACAGACAGACAGACAGACAGACAGACAGACAGACAGACAGACAGACAGACAGACAGACAGACAGACAGACAGACAGACAGACAGACAGACAGACAGACAGACAGACAGACAGACAGACAGACAGACAGACAGACAGACAGACAGACAGACAGACAGACAGACAGACAGACAGACAGACAGACAGACAGACAGACAGACAGACAGACAGACAGACAGACAGACAGACAGACAGACAGACAGACAGACAGACAGACAGACAGACAGACAGACAGACAGACAGACAGACAGACAGACAGACAGACAGACAGACAGACAGACAGACAGACAGACAGACAGACAGACAGACAGACAGACAGACAGACAGACAGACAGACAGACAGACAGACAGACAGACAGACAGACAGACAGACAGACAGACAGACAGACAGACAGACAGACAGACAGACAGACAGACAGACAGACAGACAGACAGACAGACAGACAGACAGACAGACAGACAGACAGACAGACAGACAGACAGACAGACAGACAGACAGACAGACAGACAGACAGACAGACAGACAGACAGACAGACAGACAGACAGACAGACAGACAGACAGACAGACAGACAGACAGACAGACAGACAGACAGACAGACAGACAGACAGACAGACAGACAGACAGACAGACAGACAGACAGACAGACAGACAGACAGACAGACAGACAGACAGACAGACAGACAGACAGACAGACAGACAGACAGACAGACAGACAGACAGACAGACAGACAGACAGACAGACAGACAGACAGACAGACAGACAGACAGACAGACAGACAGACAGACAGACAGACAGACCATAGATGATCTCCTAACCGGCGGTCCGGAATATTGCTTCTCGCTTTGCCGACGCGCGGACATCCGGTGTCGTCTATCCGCGCCAGCCAGGCATTCCGCAATCCAGGGTGACGGGCAACAAACGAAAAGGCATGCCCCGTGCTCCGGCTCTGAAGTGCCTAGAAGCCGGCGGTGTGGTATGGCGCGTTGATGAGCGCAACACTGTCCGTCTCCCTGTTTAGGTCGAGGACATGTAGATTTTTTTCTACTGCACTAAAACATGTACCACCGTGATCTACGTTTGCTAGGAGCCCATTGTGAGCGGTTAGGCTTCACCAGATTCAAATATACTCATTCACGAAAAGCTAAAATTGCAATCGCACCTTATGTTAAGGCAGCTAAATGGGGAGCATGAAATGAGGGTCCAGCTTATGGTTGCAGGCATTACTTTCTGTTAACAGTGCCCGTATTTCAAGCTCTGCCTGAAGTCTTTCTTTTTCTTTTAGCGTGATTGCATTAAAGGTCCCGTCGTCGAACTACTGGCGTCTGCATTGGCGTTAGCGCTGAGAGTGAAAAATCACGAGCATGGCCCTGTCATGCTCGTGAGTTGACATGGCCGCGCACTGACTGGACGTAGGGTTGCCGTAGAATACATTTGGCAGGAGCTGCCAACTCGGGCCTCTCCTTTCATACGGGAGGGAATATCAGAATCAGCCTGCCAGGGCCCTTGCATTCACGTTACGCCTAGGCCAAGCAGGCACGTTCGTACGGCTTGGTTAAAGCGGGGTTTTATATGTGGGCTGCTAGCCCATGCTCTCATGTCATACACTTAAAGGCAGAGCTTAAGTGTCCCCCATAAATTTCTTTAGAGCATCGACTCTTAGCTCATTCCTCATTTTCTTGCCATCGGCATCTGCAAGGTATGTGTCTCAGTTGGTATGTGGCAAAACAACGAGAGAGAAGTTCTAAGGGAGCAAAAAGAAGAGGGGGGCAACAGGTGACCTAGTGGCTCGGGCATGCACCTCGGCTACTAAAAGTGGTTAGTTCAAAACCTACCGCCAGGCAAGGGTGGTTGCAAGCATTGCCAATTCTGCTTTCCAAAGGGTGTGCACTTTGAAGGAAATGCAAAGCCCTCTATGCCCTTTCATGTGCAAACCCAGTTTTGAACACTTCAGCTTGCAAAAGTGGTTCATTTTGCCGTGTTCACAGGCAATTCAAGTTCATAAGTTCAACCAACATGTTAAGCAGGTTAAGAATGTTAACATGTTAAGCATGATAACATATTAAGCTGGTTAACATGTAATGCATGTTAACATGTTAACAGCAGGTTAACATGTTAAGCAGCATTCACCTGCGGATGTGTCACTACTCTAAGTGGTATTTTCAAAAACATTCGCTTCAGAATATCTCTACAGTCTAGGGAAAGTCTGGATCCACCTCTGGCTGTTTGACTTTGCTGCATGAAAAAAAGAACACTATTTGTTATCACATGACAGCTAACACTTGAACATTTTCTTACATACTTGTACTGTCCTATGAGCTTTTTTCACCAGCTCTATTTATGATTTGTTGTCCTTGTGAGGTGTTCCTAGCTGTGAATTCGTTCTTGGTGAGATATAGTTTTGAGGAAGAGCTCCAATTCTGCAAATACAATGTGCTGTCTAAAACTAAATTAAAAAAATGGTTACTGCTTCAGTTAGTGCAAAAATTACAAGACTGCACTTATATCTGCTTAAGAGCGGAAATGGCAAATTCCACTTTACAGGACTGTTTTCACTAACTGCATTTTTGTTTTCATCACTCTAAATCATCCCTATCGCTACTATCATCATTAACAAGTAAATCCATCACTATCATTATCACTAACTGTAGCGGCATTATCATCGCTACTATTATTAGGATTATATCTAACTGTATAGTATTGGTCACCATTACCATGGTGATCATTACTATGGTGTCCAAGCTTACTTTAGCCAAGGGTTAAAAAATTGAAAGATGGCTTAGCTCTGCTATGCCAGGATATACATAGCAAAAAGCAGTGACTATACCTGGGATCAGAAGAAATTAATTTCTGCAGTCTTCTGCGCCGTTCGCCAGCAGCTAAACTCTCCTTGGCTTCCATGTCGAGCGCGCCTAAGTTCACTGACGTTCTATAATTCGTTTACAGAAAAAGAAAAGCGCTGCATCTGTCACTCGCGGAAGGCATGAAGCACTGCCCGGCGGCGTTGGAGTGCGCTCGTTCCCGCTTGGTCTTCATAGCTGATGGCAGATGGGTGGCGTCACATCCTTGACGTCACCTTAACGGAGTGACTTAACTATTTTGGCTTTTGGTACTTACAAATTGCGTATCAATCGCAGTATCTGTCACTCGCGAAATTCTGCTATGCTCACGGTAGATAAGCGGAATTATGGAGAGCGTTTCACCACCCGGGGCGGAAGAAGAAGCTGTTCTGGGCGGCTGTGCCTGGAAATGTTCCTTGCTGGAAACAGCGCATCGGCCGTTGGCCGAGGTCTTTCGACTTTTCAGGATACTACAGACACGTACAAAGTTGTCCTTCCACGCCTGCCCACCGGTGATGTTGTCCGTAATACAGTTTTCCTGCATGCTGACCTTAAGGGCCGCCCGCACCGAGCACCTGGCTTTCGAGACGCACTCGCACAGTTTTGGACCTCCGGGAAATTTTGTGCATTGGTCAATAACAAATGAGCCACGTGTGGATGGTTACCTGCGAGAATAGTTCTTCAAAGCAGAAGCTATAGTTAGCAAAACAGAGTTCCCTGTGAAAGATGTGCATGGTGTTCGACCCGGTTACAAGAAATGCGTGAGATACAGCATGCGCAGTGCGGCCTCAAAGTGTATAACTGATACGCAACAACCGATACGCTGCTGTCCAAGCCATCTGTATAAATACGCGTTGCTCAAATAAAGCTGCGCTCTTTTCCCCTGGCATTCGGTGTACCATGACTTCGATACAGTTAAGCTCCTTTGGCTTTCCCACTGTATGGAGCACCGGAGGATAGTGGAATCTTTAGGGCCTTGTGGAACTATTCAATCTGTGAAGCGTGAAAAGTGGCGATGCCCAGGGATGGAGAACATGGAAATGGTTAACCGTGAAATCTCCCTCATGCGCAAGAACGGAGTGTCAGCAAGCACAATTCCTCACACTCCTAATGCTTATGGGGGGCAGGCATTAGTTCTTATCCCAGGGAGACCTCCACTGTGTCTTCGATGCGGCCGGGTTGGACATGTACGGCGTTAGTGCCGAACACCTCGATGCACCCAGTGCCGGCGCTTTGGCCCTACTGTGCAGAACTGTGTCCTGAGTTATGCTGATAGACTGCGTCAATGCCAGTGGTCACGATAACATGAAATAGCGTCAGAACATATCATGGATGTGTCAGAGGTTGTCGATGTGACTGGTGAGCTAAGCTATTCTGAAGAACGTCCATGACGTGAGAAAATTCCTGGGATTAGCGAGCTTCTTCCGTCGTTTCATCCCGAGATATTCTCTCGTCGCTGAGCCTCTTACTAGGCTCACAAAGAAAGAACAAACTTTTGTGTGGGGACCTGAGTAAGAGAAGTTTTCTGGAGCTGAAAACAAAGCTCACAAGTGAACCAGTTCTGCAGCTGTACTATCCGAAGGCGGAGACAAAGTTGCTACCGACGCGTGTTCGAACGGTCTGGCAGGAATGCTCAACAGGATAGTTAAGCGGGCGAGTTGGTGATACGTTATCCAAAAGCGCTTGTTCCTGTGGTTTCTTCCTTTCGTCCCCGTTTATTCGCGCTGTTTTTTTTTGTTTTTTTTTATAGGGAATGCTCCTTCAAAAAGAAAAATGGCCTGTGGCATCTCGTTTACTGCGTGAGTAAAAAGACCACGGATGCAGAAAGGAATTACCCCTCATCAAGGCTCGAATTGATAGCAATTGTTTGGGCAGTGGATCGTCTCAGACCCCTACTGCTAGGAATCCGATTCACAGTCGTGACCGACTGTCAAACGTTACTCTACCTGAATGCGCAGAAAACTCAGAAACCCCAAATCGCCAGGTGGTATGACTTAATCCAAGAATTCGAGTTTTCGGTCAAGCACCGTGCAGGAGCACGAATGCACCACATTGACTCTCTCAGCCGAGGCCCTGTGGAGACGCCTCAAGACACGATGGATTCTCTTCTCGAGGAGAGGCTTGAAGTGTGCATCACGTACGACCTCGCCGACCAAGTGCTAGTTATTCAGAGAGGAGACGAAGAGCTGCGAGAGCTTATAACCGTTTTGGAGAAGCCTGCGAGCGGTCGTACGAAGGAGGAGAAGGCAAAAGCCAAAGGCTACAACCTGAGAGAAGGCAGACTCGCGAGAGAACTGAAGCAAGACAGAAAAATAAAGTTCATGTTCGTGCTACCAAAGTACATGCGAAAGGCAGTTGTGGTGCAGTCTCATGATTTGATGGGCCATTTCGCATTGGATAAGACAGTTTCTAAGATCCAAGAGAGCTTCTGGTTCCCACGAATGAGAAATTACGTCCGGAAACATATTTCGCAGTGTTTCGAATGCATTTACAACAAGGCGCCTGCTGGCAGACGAGAGGGTCTCTTACACCCCATCCCACCAGGAAAATGTCCATTCGAGACAATACACATGGACCACATGGGACCATTCGTCCCGAGCAAGAAACGCAACCAGTACCTCCTTGTGTTCATCGACAACCTAACAAGATTTGTGAGGCTGGTCGCTGCACGCGACACGTCAACGAAGCCTGTTCTAGCTGCGTTTGAGGATTTCGTCCTTAAGAGACGTCTGCCGAGAACCGTTATCCCCAATAGAGGCAGTTGTTTCACATCGTGTGCTTTTGAGGACTTTGCTCCGCTCAATCCATACACCATGTGCTTAACTCGGCACGCCACCCGCAGGTTAACGGCCTCGTGGAAACCATTCTACCCGTCATCGCGACTTCGATGAACGACCCGCAGCAGTGCGACTGGGACGTGAAGCTTAGCAAGGCAGAGCACGATCTCAACAATTCCGTCAACAAAACATCTGGGAAGACGCCGTGCGAGATGTTATACGGATACCAGCCGGATTTTCACAGCACCGCCTTAAAGAGAATTGTGAGCAGCGACGACGCTGGGTGGGAGAGTCCTGATGAGTTGCGAACACGAGTTCGACAGCGCATCCTCGCTGAGCAGTAGAAAAGCAAAGCAGCTTACGACCGTAGACACTTTCCAGCACGTCTCTACGATGTCGGTGACATCGTATTCATGACCAAGGCGTCTGAACAAACCGGGAAGCCCACGAAGGCTCAACCGAAGTATAGAGGGCCTTTAGTGGTCCCTCAAGTTCTACCCTCTGACACGCACTGAGTAACAGAACTAGACCAGCGCAAGAACACCGGCTTTGCGACTACGGCTCACGTTTCTCAGCTTAAGGGATGGACGACGACTTATCCGCAAGACAGTTTAGAAGGCAAAGAGTCGTCCGCTGAAAATGAAGATACTGCGAGTGAGTCAAACAGTGCCGCGGCTGCTCAGGCGTACAACGCGCAGGCAAGCAGTGACGAGCTGAACAGCTTTATAGGGCACGTTCCAAGGATGAATGCAGGTTTTTTGATTTACCTGTCAACTGAATGCATCCATTGTATACAAAATTAGTTTTGTTCCTATCGGTTCGGTGTTCTTTAGCGTTAAAGGGCAGTCCGTGTACGTTTTACGTTTTTTTTATTTCCCTTTAATTAACGAGGACGTTAATATCTGTCGAATGCCCGAGTGTTAAGGCGGAGTCACACTGCGGAAACACAACAGCGACATCAACCGAACAAGTTCGCCAAACAAGCCGCCAACAAGTTTCCGAACCAACTTGTTGCCCAACAGCATGTCACACCGCAGAAACAGCAGGGAAGCCGAACAGGTTGCTGCAGTGTTGCCTCGGTGTGACAGTGTTCAACCAAACAAGTTTGCCAAACAAGCCGTCAACAAGTTTCCGAACCAACTTGTTCCCCAACAGCATGTCACACCGCACGAACAGTCGGAAAGCCAAACAGGTTGCTGCAGTGTTACCTCGGTGTGACAGTGTTTGGCAACCAAAACAAGCAGGAAACAGTGTCCGTCAACGGTGTTCGGCCTGTTCGCTGACCGGGCGAATTTCCGGACGACAACAGACCAACCAAAGTACTCATATTTGAGCTGATTGACCCATTCCTGCGAATTTCCTACTTGCAGATACGGTTTTTTTTTTTTTTTTTTTTGCAGAGTTTCCATGCAAACCATTTCCCCCGTTGTGGCGTCTTGCAGGCAGCGCATTCACCCGTTCGCATGGGCTCGGAGCTTCGGCAACGGCGTCTCCCGCGGGTGGCGATGATATGCGCTGCTGCCTGCCAGCCGTAACGTCGCCGGCCGACTTATTGCGCCGGGAATTCCCGCCTTGGCGGCGGCTGTGTGAACCTTGAACCAAACGTGAGCGTCCCGTGTGTGCGCCTGGGAACATGTAAACTGACAACCCCCATCTGCAGCGTCCCTCCGACGATTCGGCGCCGCGGTGGCTGGCGCCGTGCCATCCGTGTTTACCTTGTTTTGGTAGTGGTGTTTTCTTTTTGGAATGGGCTTAGTGCGCAGCAAATACAGCGTCCATGCTTTGATGCGAGAGAGTGCGATCACGGGACACCGAGCAGCAGTGCGTGGTGCGTCGACAATGAGAGCGGGCACGTGAAGAAATGGGCGAAGGAGTGAGTGGTGCGTCAGCACGGAGAGCGGATGTTTGAAAACTGTGTGCGAACGTGCGTGTGTGAAACGAAGAAGTGTATTTGTAATCGAGTGGTTAATTATTGATAAGGCGTATGACGTGATCGGATCAGCGAAGCTCGCGTGGGCGAGCTGTATGGTTGTGCGGTCAGAACGCCGACTCGACGTCCGGACGAGGAATTCCACTCGTGTTGTGTTGCAAGCCAAGGTGGTGGTCTGTCGGGTTCGCGTTCTCACGGTCGAGGCTTCACAAATGCCTCTCATGTGACTTCCCTGTACTCCTGTAAGTATGTAGATAAATCACGGCAGAGATGCCGTAAGCCTCTGCCTATTCCTCCAAACTGCTCATCATTTCTCAGGACGGGACCTGAGGAGATGGACCAGAGTGAGAGCCGAACCGAGGGTCCCACAATAACAGTGCCCTCGTTCATCATTAAAGCAAGCTCAGAGTAACTGGGACAGCCACTTTGTCTATTGAATTTTTCACAGGCACGTGTATAGCGCATGAATTTGGGCGAAATAGTAGCAAAATGGGCGGCTCCTGACATCAGCGCCTCAACGAGCAGCAAGTTTCCGCGGTGTGACACGGTGTCGCCCAACTGTCGGAGAACAAGTTCGCGGCAGCTGCTGGAGGGCGACAACGACATGTTTCCCAATAGTTCGTGTTGGCGCGATGTGACAGGGCCGCCAACACTGCGCGAACACGCTGTTGACGGACAGAGTTGACCAACTGTTTCCGCAGTGTGACTCCGGCCCTTTTTCTGGGCGGCGGCCGTCCGCTCCTTGGACCCCGAGTGGCGCGTCGACCCGACCACCGCTTTGGCGCACGTGCCTTGATGTCGACGCGCGCATGCAACCTCGGACCTTGCTCGCATCGCATGCGGTGAGAGAGTGCGATCCGAGGAACGCCAGGAGTGCGAAGTGCGTGAGAACGGAGTGCGCGATGCGTCGTCATTGAGAGCGGACGTTGAGGAAATGTGCGGAGCGTGAGCGGAGCGTCAGCACGGAGAGCGGATGCTAGAAAACTGTGTGTGAACGTGCGTGTGCCAACAGAGTGTAAGTGTAAATCGTGTTAATTTTCAATATAACCATTGTACCTTTTCGTATTTTATTTGTGTGTCAAGTTTTGTTTCTTTCACTTCTCTTTTTTTTTCGTTCAAACTCTAATAGAATACGTCAATCAATCCATCAACCGATCAGACAATCTAGTCCTTACATTCAGACATCACCGACTACCGCATGTGCTACTCGGCCCGGCCGTGGATGGATATCCACGGCCGGGCCGAGTAGCACATGCGGTATTTCTTGTGGTAGTCGCGCACCAGCGCCCGCCCCAGCAGCCCCAACAGGACCAGGGCCAGTTGCAGGGACCGCGCCAGCAGCAGGGGCGTCAGCAGCGGCCATACCAGCAGCAACGCCAGCAGCACCCCGGGGGCTCCCAGACCACAGCTCGCACCACACAACCCATTTTCGGTGCGGGCAACATCCACACCACCTCTCCGGACGAGCGAGACAAAAAGATCGAGCAGCTAATGGCTGCAATTCGCGTCCTCGCCCGGTATATCCCGGAGGACTCTCCCGACAGGCGCGTCTGCTTAGAAGCAGCAGGCGCCTCCTTACAGGATGTCCAACATCATGGCTAGTCGCCGGACACCTCCCCGAATTCCTTCCATATTGCAGTGGAACGTACGTCTTCTTGCCGCGCGCTATTCAGAGCTGCGCTTACGAGTGTCTAACGAGTCTCCTGAGGTTGTAGCGCTGCAGGAGACGTACGTTCGTGCACAAGAGGGGGACCTTCAAATGCGGCTGCCCGGCTACGTCGGATACCACTCCCCGACAACCTGTGAGGAGGTTACATGTGCTACAGTGCCGTGCAGTGATCCCCAGCACAAACCAGGGAAATCTCGGTGCGCGGTTTATGTGCGGCGCGATGTCCAACATGTCCTCGTTGACTCGGCGGTGGCGACGAGTGATGTGCAGGAGTGTGTTGTTGTTACAGTCCGCATACGTGGTGTGGACACGTCTGTGGCTAGTGTTTACGTGCGCCCAGCTGTGCAGTGGAATGCCCAGTGGTTCAGTGCAGTCTCTTCGTGTTGTGCCACCCGACAAATCATCCTCGGAGATTTCAGTGCCCATCATTGTGCGTGGGGAAGCGCCCGAAACACCGCGCGAGGAGACGACCTACACGCCATGGTAACACAGCTGGGACTCACACCGCTGAACACCGGCGAGCCCACCTTCCGACGACGCGGCACACCCGGCTCCTGCATAGACGTTGCGTTCGCGTCCAGCGGCATCGAGGCGACCTGGAATCGCGCACCATCATTTTGGGGCGCTGATCACTTCTCTCTCCTCATTGAGCCCACTGCCAAGGAAGCTTGCGCCACGTGCACTTACTCCATTGTCAACTGGAACCGCTTCCGCAGCGAAGTAGAAGCCGCAGCTACGTCCGGCGCGGATTTCTTCTCCAGTCTCGTCCGTAGCGCGTTCGCAGCCACTCGCCGCGTAGAGGTTCGGGCAGGGCAACCAACGCCCGACAACAAGCTGCTCGACCTGAGACAAAAACGCGACAAAGCTGAGCGACGAGCCCGGCGGACGGACCGACCAACCGACTGGACAGTATACAATCGGCTGGACGCAGCAGCGAGGCGGCATTCCAACAAACTTTACCGCCGGCAGTGGGCATCGCTCTGCAGGAAGATGGAGGAGGACTGTAGCTCGCGGTGGCTCTTTACCATCCTGCGACGCATCACAACGCCACAAGCGAACCCGCAGCCGCTGGCCGCTCTCGCCATCTCTAGCGGCCTTAGCTACGAGGAGCTAGCTGAGCCGTTTGCGGACCGCTTTGCGCCGCAAAGCCCCGCGAACACAGGCAGCCAAACTTCACCTGTGAGTCCCGGAGACAGAGCCAGCGCTCCTACCCCTGGTGACCCTTGTGATGCCCTCTTCAAAGTGACAGAGCTCAACAATGCGCTACAGCGCTGCCACCGTTGCTCGGCGCCAGGGCCGGATGGGGTGACCTACCAGATGCTGCGCAACCTGGACGCAGGTCAACGGCTTGTTCTCCTGCAGCAAATCAACCTAGTGTGGGAACGCGGGACCCTCCCGGAGGACTGGCGCACAGCAGTCGTCTGCCCCATCCTCAAGCCAGGACGCCCACCAACCCAGCTCGCGGGATACCGTCCAGTGGCGCTAACATCTGCGGCTGGTAAGCTCATGGAATACATGGCTTTACATCGCCTTAACGAGCAGGCTGCGGCGGCGGATTTGTTTGATGAGCGGCAGACGGGCTTTCGCGGAATGCGGTGCACTGCGGATTCCATCTCCGATGTTGTCAGCGCGCTCGAGCACGCGAAGGCAGTGAGGCAGGTTGCGTTGCTTCTACTGCTGGACGTGTCGGGCGCGTTTGATAACGTCTGCCGCGCTCCCATTCTCGCGACGCTTGAGAGGGCTGGCGTGGGCGGACGCTTGCTACAATACGTTCGGAGCTTTTTCCAGGCGCGCTCCATGCGCGTTCGCGTGGGGGGTGCTCTCTCGGCGCCTCGCCCGGTCGGGCTAGGCGTGCCGCAGGGCTCTGTACTGTCACCTTTTCTGTTCAATGTGGCGATGTCGGTGGTGCCGGGCTGCCTGCCTGCAGGCTCCTGGCATCATGTGTACATCTCCATATACGCAGATGACATTGCTCTGTGGTGCCTGGGACCGCCGGGCGAGACAGCACGGGTGCGCGCGTGCCTGCAGGCAGCTCTGACGGCGGTGAGCGACTGTTTGCGCGACCTAGGTCTCTGGCTCAGCGCGGACAATTCCGTCGCAATGGCCTGTGTTCCGAGCTCGCGCAAACGACCACCGCCGCTCACACTGGACGGGACCTTCGGTGCGGTACCTGGGGTTGGACATAGACCAGCGCCTTTCCTTCCGACCCGCGGCGATCAAGGCCTGCCTGCAGATGAAGAGAACCACCGCCGCCGTACACAGGCTCACTGCTCGAGGCCAGGGCATCTCCCAGCAAGCAGCGTTACGGCTGTACAACTCCGCGGCTCTTGGGGCAATACTCTACGCGCTACCGCTCGTCACACTGCGCAAACCATGCTGGAAGAAGCTAGAGGTCGAGCATCGAAAGGCGCTCCGCATTTGCCTCGGCCTTCCTCAGAACTCTCAATGCGCAGCTACTTTGGCCGAGGCAGGTGCGTGGCCTTTACAACTTCAGGCCACGCGGCGGGCGCTCCGACACATCGATCGCCTACAGCGCGCAAAGGACGGCGGCCCGCTATTACATCGGTTGCGACATCATCGCCACTCGCGCATGGGAGCGGCGCTGCTCGAGTACGAGCAGCTCACCAATGCAACGCCCCCCTACGACCTCTTCTCGCCCTGGCCCGCTGCTACGGAGGTTCAGCGAGAGATTGTCGGAATCGCGGGGAAACGCACCACACCGCCCTGTGCAGTGCAGCAGCTGACCAGAGCCGTCATCTACGAGGAACTCCAACACCACCTCCTCGTTTACACCGACGGCTCCGTGGCCAGAGACAGTTGCTCGCTAGCAGCGGCGGCTACCATCCCCGCCCTGCAACTGCACAGACAGCTGCACCTGTCATACCTGGGTTCTTCCACCACGGCGGAGCTGCTGGGCCTACGCCTAGGCCTGGATCTACTGCTTGAACTGACACCGCCGCCACCCAGGTGTGCCGTGCTATGTGACTCCCGCGCTGCCCTCAGCCGCTTCGAACCACCGGCCGGGGAACTCCGCTGCTGTGTCAGATTCGCGCACGTCTCAAGTACTTGGCGGAGCGTGGCTGCGCTATACGGACACAGTGGATCTCCGGGCACTGCGGCATAGAGGGCAACGAACGTGCCGACGAGCTCGCGACCGCAGCACATGAACTCCCTCCTAGCGACGAGCAACTCGCTTTGGAGGATGTGCGTGAGGTAATCGACGATCACCTCCGGACGCAGCACCCCGGCCCACGCATCGCAAGAGGTGAGCGCATTCAGTGTCAGCGGCCGCTCGCTGACTCGGCTGCAATGCGCAATGATCCTCCGTGCACGCATTGGATCTGTGTGGCCTGGGGAACGACGGATGCGCCACGGACTTGCCAATAGTGACGTGTGTGACGGCTGTGGCGAGGTAGAAACTCTCGAACATCTATTGCGCTGCACCGCGCTAGCCGAACCACGACGTGAGTTGCTGGCGGCTTACAGAGCGCAGGGGGTAATCCCGGACAGCGTAGCTGTGCTCCTGTGGCCGCCGGGCTGTGCGCGCGCCCGCGAGCGAGCTCACGTGAGCTTTTGTGAGTACATCGAACAGGCGGGCTTGATGACCCGCCTATTTCACCTCGCCAGATAGTGCGCGCTGGGACTGAACGCTCCACGTGTGCTATTTCCCACAATAACGGCCGATCGCCCACGACAGCCGTCAGTGTTTTGTACAGTTGGCCAGTGCGTGCGTTGTGAACAGTTGCCTGGACGCAGAGCTATTGCGGAGGCCCGCCCGATGGGCCGAGTGCTCAGTGACTTAAGACATTTGCGGGTGGGCCTCAAGCAAACTACTGTATACTGTACCATAGTGTATATATTTCTTTTATTTTTACCTACCCTTTTCTTTCTCCCTATCACTCACCTCTTTGATTTCCTCTACCTTCTCCTCGCTATCCCTTTATTTCCGCCGCCCCAGTTCAGGTGCTTCAGATATAAGATAGCCGATACCGGGGCTGGCAAACATCTTTTCTTTCCTTTTGTACATAAAATAAATAACCACTACAACAACAACTCGGCCCCTTGTAAAGAACTGGATCGCTCTGACCAGCGCCTCCTCTTCAAAATTATCACCAGCACCCTACTGTGGCCGGCGGTGCTTATAAGTATTCCAGCACATCCTTTGATGGCGCGTTCCAGTTCTATGACAAGGTGGCTGCAATCAAACCTATCTATATTCCGGCACCACCAACCCAATCAGAGAGGTCAAGACTCTGTCAAGACCTTAACAACGGCTCAGAAACTATGTACTCGCGAAATGGAGAGCCAAGCAGACGCCTACCATGTGGCCAGTTACCACCATACTAGGCACCGGCGTAGAATGCGCCGTTAGCCTGTACTAGCTCACCGCTATTGCCCGGCTGGGCTTATACCTCATATGAAGGCTGCAGCACGCCAAGACTTGTCGCACAGTATCTGAAGTCTGCAGGTATGAGTTGTACCAACGAACGCCGTGTACAGCCAGAAGTGGCTGTTCGCCTTTGAGGGCCTTGGTGCACACCCTGGTATTGATCCACCACCGGGGGTCAATCACTCAATTATTTGTTCCACGTGGTATACCTTGTACAAAGGCTCGTGAATTGGTTGATGGATTCATTCATTCATTTTATATCGGTGCGTCTTATACACTCCTTAGTGTTTGCTGTATATTCGGCAAAAGCTAGTTAATACACTTTCATGTCAGAAACATCCGTACTCTGTTGAACGAAGAAGAGAGCACAACACCATTGTGTCGTGAATGCGAATTTAATTCTTTTTAAACAGTAAACAAAAGACAGGCAATTCTCACAAGTCTTGAAAAACTTTATATATGAGATATTTTGAACAACCCCGGAGTAATTTGTCAATATGCAGCTGCTTATGCTCCTTCATACACTTCAATAACACTTAACCTTCAGATGCTCTTTTTTTTCTACCATTGGAATGCATTACCATCGCTGCTATTTAAAATCGAAGAAACTTGTCAGTCTAATAAATTCCTGATGATTGCCTTTTTCCAAAAGTTAAATACTGGCATAATTTATTTCCATTACATCTGTCAACGCCAGTGTTTTACGTGCTGGTTATATGCGACAAACGAAGAGCGCGTCCGTGATACCACACCGGCAGAACTTCGTGTCCCTTGTCCACCAGCCAGACTGCCACATAACTGCTGTTGTGATGAGTCCCATGGCCGCTTATATCTGTAAAGCAGTCGAGTTGATAATTTCCGCCGGCCACTCTGGGTAGGCGGGCATGGTTTGGGAGACGCCGGCCGTGATGCGACTAAAATCTCCTGGAATGTTTTCAGCCATCTTGCAAGGCATGTAAATAACATCATTGTCGTGTATGTTGAGGTTTCTTCTTTTTTTTTTCTTTAGGATACTTTTCGATAGCAAGCTGCGCATTCCTGCAGCAGGTAACTGCAGGGGTCACCCACCGCGAGCGACGACCGGCTGACCATTTTTGAGCGTTGGTGAACAGGCATTCTTGAGGAGCTTACACTTTTCGTATAACGCTAAACGACTCCCAGGTCGTAATAGTCGCCGCTGCGTTTTCGCGCGTGGTCTACTAAGCTAGGTGCTCTGCTGCCTTCCGTACGCCTGGACCTGTCAGAGTGCCTTGTTGTGCGCGATGAGGAGGCGTTGGACCTCTTGGATGAGCGCAGAGACCCCGAGGGCCGGCGCTGAATCAGTGGCTCCGGCCCGTACGGGGCTGCCGCCTTCTCACTTGAGTTGTTCGCCCTAGACTCAGACACCACTGTGCGAATGCTTCGCGGCTTGTCTCTTGCAACGCTGCGAGGCAGGGCACTTGGGGTGCTGGAACTAGGCGCCTGCTCTTCGAGAGGTTTGAGGGCGATGGGTTCTTCACGTTCAGACGCCTTAGCCAACGGTCGCGCCACCTTGGAAGCGGTGTCTGCGGAATCCTTTGAACGCATGGCCGAATCCCCGGACGTGGCGTTATTCACGCCGTCTCGACGCTGGGACAGGTTAGATAACTTCTGGCGTAGTGCTCCGACGTTTCCTGACGTATCGAATTTGCTCTGTTCTTCGTAGGCATTGATGGGTTTATCGGAGCCAACTGCATTCTCGATAACGACACAGTCAGTGTTACGGCGCTTGTCTTTGGACTTTCTGGAGCGCAAACATATCAGGCACACAAGACAATTGATGAGGAGGACGAACAGGATGAATCCGCCGGCTGCACCAGCAACTACGTAGTAGAACTGCTCCTCGGTGAAGTGGTTAAAGTACAGCAGAGACGAAGATGTTTCATGGTCATCAAGAGTCGTCTTCAGTAGTGGTCCTGCCGTGCTGTTGGGCCCGCCCATCAAGGAATCTGTTGAGTTTTCATCCGTGCTCATAGAAGTATGATTGCTAACGACGTTTTCATCGCCACTCGTACTCGAGAGGCCACCAAAAAAGACGGTCACTACGTTGGAGATGTCGCTGTAACGATGCTCCTTACTTTTAGTGCGGAGAGCGAAAAAATAGACGGCAGCGTGTTCGTCTTTGATTTCTGGGAGCTGTACAATGGCCCAATCACGATCTCCGGGTTGTTTCTGCTGTTCAAACTTTAAGCCAGGCAGGGTGCCAAAATTCTCTGACAAAAGACGCCGATCTTGGGAGTAACGAAGCTCGTAGCTTGAACCTGCACCTGCACAAAAAAGGGCAGATGGAAATAAGAATAACGGACTGGTACGGAAGGTGCTATTCTTGAACGCCGCGATATAACCCCGGCGAGGCGAAGAAGTAAAATTAATTTGCTATCGATAAGCTACGAGATGCTTTTCTTTTCTTTTTTGCAGGTGCCCTTGGCTAGTATCTTCATAATCGATTCGTAAATCTCCATGCCATGAAGGACGCCGCAGTAGAAAACGTCTAGCTAATTTTGGCTAACTGGGAGTCTGACACTTGCTCTGATGTCTCGGTTCAAGTGTATTTTTGCTTACGGCTCGCACCAAAATGAGGCCGGCGCTACCTATTAACGCTGACGTACCTATTGTGCTGGACTAATTGATTCTGCATGCTATTTTTAGTGCGAAAGCACTTCGCCTTGTATGGCAGATTTTGCCGATTTCCGGATTTCATCCGCCCAACCGAGTGTTTCTATGGGAACAACGGAGAATAGCTTTGCTTTACGTGGATATACTATGATTTGATATGAATGACCATGGCTTCCATGAGTGTCATGACCATGGCGAATGCCAAGGTCAAAGCTAATTAGACCTACTTCACACTAATTTAAAATTCCGGAAATTTTCTTTGACGAGGAGATTGCAGGAGATGAATTTGGCATTATAAGAAGTGTCGGCTCTTTTCATATTAAACACGTCACACTATTATAATCTGATAGAAGCAGTGCGATAAAAAAAAAAGAATAACACACTTAGGCTATGTCTTCGTAGAGAAAGAGCTGCAAGGTATTTTAGCGCTCACTCTGCATGTGGCACCCTTCTTGAAAAAACTGCTACTTTAAAAAAAAAAAATAAAGCTCGGCCTATTATTGAGCTTTCTTTTACGGCGATTGCGACCATTGAGTCTCGCGCAGCGCAGGATGAGGCTTCGAAAAACAGAGGCTTTGGGGAGAATACCGTACAGGAGGGTCGATAAATGGGTACTCTCGAGAATGGGGCCTGCATGACCACATGAGGCAGTGACTTGAAGTAAAGAAATGAAAAAGACATAAAAAAGAAGGGAAAAAGATTATCGATGGAAAGGGGGGGGGGGGGTGTAAGGAACGGAAAGAGACACGAACTGTATCACTCTCAGTAGAGAGCGAATAGGGAAAAGATGAAAGAGGGAGCGAAAGAAGAGAGAGGGAAAGATACGCCGTAGTGGAGGGTTCCGTATTAATTTTAATTGCTTGGAGTTTTTTAATGTGCAGTGGAGTCCGAGCACTCTGTCGACGAATGCGACGATTATATTTATCATCTCGGGCTCACAGCTGCCGCTCTATGCGTGCTCACGCAGTAGTGAAAGTGTTTTCAAGCGTCTTCCCAGCGCTAGATCTCTTGTGCGGAGGTGCTTACGAGAAGCGAGCGAATGTGTCGCACCATTCAGGCGTTTTAATTCAGCAGCTCGAATATGTTAATCAAATAAAAATATGCCGTATATCCCGTCTTGTTCTGGAAAAGTATTTCAATGAGACTTACTTAGTTCGATTCGGGTTTCTGGCTTTCATGACGCATTTCAGCTCGAGCGAATGGCCGAAGGGGTAGGAATTGAAAGAAAGAGCCGAAGCGAGTCACTGCTTCAGAACAGTAAGGAGATGACAGTCCAACGTTCAAAACAACGTGGAACCACGGGCTCCAGCTCCGAGAGTTCATGGGGATAGGTTTACGTTCAGTATAACTATCGTCAATCCATTGTTTCAGAACTGAAACTGAAATCTAACCAAATTTTGTCTCGTCTCCCACTGTGATTGTCGAGAATCGAGCACGCGAACTGAAAATGTCTTTATCGCGGATTAACCACATGAGCGGCAACTGCACCTGTCGTTGCTTCAGCATACACGCGAATTAATTAACATTTCAGGTTTCACTTTGCATACTCCATTCTGTCCGCCGGTACTGACTTCGTGAGTTGATTTCCCACCCACCCACGGTTCGTCATAGTCCACTTTGAAGCTGTGGTATTAATTTTAATGGAATGAAGTAACTGAAGGACCAGATATGTAAACCCAGTTCATCAAAGATCATGCCATCTCTTTGTACCGGCCCAAAAACTGGCCCTACCATCTCCGGTGTCGTACTCGCTTCCGGGAGCTGTCCACTCGAAGGTGACGTTGAGCAGCTCGACGCTGCTTGCACTTAGGTCGCTGACCGTTCCCGGGGGGAAGCGCATGCTTCCTTGGGCAGCGGAGGACCAGAAGGAACCGGCGAACTCCGTTCGTTGAAAACTGGAGGCGCTGCTGCCGTTAGAGCGGGCGGGCAACGCTTGGTTGCCTGTGGCAGTCACGAGAACGCTGTACCAGCCACCTTGCCGCGACGCAGCCAGGAAGTAACCGCTGTACACGCCATCACCTTTGCTCATGTCAGGTTCTGCATAGTGCGGCAAAAGTGTGTTTCCCCTGTTAGGGCAGAAGTTCTACAGCAAGCAACATTATTTATTATCTCTTCCTGTTTTTACCGCACGCGTCGAACTGAGAGCCGAGGCACAACTCAAAAGTGTGATGTTGGCTAAAACTGGGTTGTATGCCGTATAATGTTTTTTGAAGGCACCTCCTAATTCGTGCCAAATTTTTTTCTTTGTACACGAGCGACTAGCAAAAATGATTACCGCTTGTAATCTAACCTAGCCCTTGATTTCAGTCCCTGGCGAAACCCCTGTTCTCAGAAACAAATATGGCCGGCGGCCCATGCCATGCAATGTACAGAGAAACAATGTTTTGCATGTCCAGGATTCTGGGACTCATTTTAATGATAGGCAGATGTGAGGTATTATACGATATTTATAGGTGCACGTTGATGACAATGGTCTGAGCCTCCGACAAGTGGCAAAACTTTGCTTTTAAAGTTCTTTTCCAGCGTTCGCAGCGAATAGCTAAAACATGCCATACAAAACAATAGGCAGCATTACTGTAAATAATTGTGAGGCAGTTGTGGAATATTGTAGGCTACTTTTATGAACATATTGGTAGAAATTGTCTAAACTTCCGATACGTAGGGACATTTGCTAATGAAGCTTGCCTTGCTCTTAGAAAAAAAGAAGGCCAGACTGCCATAACCTATTCCATGGACGTTTTCCGGTAGTGTACACCCTTATGGCCGTTAGGCGAAGTAGGTTTTGCCTGACCGACTTACCGAGGCTCCCTCACACATTTTCTGCGAAGGTGGGGGGAGAGGCTGTATTGAGCCAATGGTCTCTACAGAGCCAATTAAGAGCCAATGTTCCGGTTTATTTCCAAGGACGCTTGAAAATCGCGGCATCGTCACCCAACCAATGCCATAGGGCTAAAGAGAACCTAATTTTAACGTTATAGAATACGGCCCTAGGGGCCAGATTACTTATTCGTCTTGAAATCGAGCACAGCCGCCACCTTTCGGCACAGCGGCGAACCCTACTCAGTGTGGATGCACGTTCGCATCGTGCGCCAGCCAACAGTGGTTTACGTGCGGGTGGGCGGTGCGCAAAAACGTGCTTTTTCGAGCGTAGCTCTTTGGCGCCTGTTCCTGCGGTCCCTCGTAACCAGCTCCGCAGCCGAGGCAGCGCGCGCTCCTCTCCTCCTTGGCGACGACCGCGCGTGTTCTCCGATTGCGGCGCGCGCTCCTGCCGCCACCGTTCGCCGCTGCGTGTACCCCCCGTTCCCCCCCCTCTTCCTTTGTGGCGGCAACCGCCAAAGCCACCTGGCTTTGCAACCACGCGTGTACTCCTCTTGCTGCTCGCGCTCCTGCCGCAACCATTCGCCATTGCGTGTACCCTCCCACTTCCTCCGTGGCGGCTGCCGCGCGTTTTCGACAATCGCTACGCTCGCTCCTGCGCGTATCCTCCCCCTTCCTCCGTGGCTGCGGCCGCTCGTGTTCTCCATTGCTGCGCATGCTCCTGCCGCCACCGTTCGTCGCTGCGTGTAACCTCCCCCGCTCCCTCTTCCTCCGTGGCGGTGACCGCCCGTGTTCTCCGATTGCTGCGCGCGCTTCAATCGCCACCGTTTGCCACTACGTGTACCCTGCCCCTCATGTTCTCCGGTTGATGCGCGCGCTCCTGCCGCCACCGTTCGCCGCTGTGTGTACTCTTCCTCCTCTTCCTGCGTGGCGGCGACGGTGTTCTCCGGTTGCCGAAGCGCCCGCTCTGCATCAGCGGATCACAATTCCTGCATCCTAAGCCGAACCGCAGAGCCACGTTGTCTTGACTCGCTAGCGGCGTCATCTCTTCGCCGCGCAACGTTCCTATTGGCCCACGTGCTGCCTCCCGCGACCTTCCGGTAACGTCATTGCTCTGTTCGCTCCGCCTCCAATGCTACCCCTGTGCGGTGGCAATCAGAGCCCCGGATTGGTGGCAGCGGATCTCGATATGTGCACCTCCCGAGCCGAAACTCCTAGCCGCCCCCGTTCGCCACTGCGAACCGCCTGCCTAAAAGTTGTCTGTAATTGTACATGGAAGAGGAGGGGTAAATCCGATCTGGCGACATGCACGTGGTCCCCCCTGCACTTTGAGTGGGTCAAGGTGAAACCGGATGCCTGGCTTTGCTCAATGACTGACAGCCAGCGATGAGGTTGGGATTGCCGGGGCCCACCCTCTGGGGAGACAAAACTCCGTGGGAGTCGGCAGCGAGCTCCCACATAGTTGTGAGGGCCAGCTCTGCACATGCGTTCCGATGCCTGAGCGGAGGCAGACCTGGGTATACTTCGTGCATCTTCCAGGTTGGAACTCACGGCATCCGGCGAGAAAACTATAAATTCTCAAAAAAGGCGAAATCTCCCTCCGGTACGCGGGGGCGTGTCGTTTAGTCACCGACGCGACGATTTCCGGTAACGCAGATACCTGGTTCTCGCGGGGGATATAAATGGTGGCTGGGCCTTAAAGTTCACCTCGGGGAAGTGGCACTATCGGCCAGCCGCGTGGCTTAGGTGTCGCTGTAGGACGCCGAGGAGAGGGTAGGGTAGTAGCTGTCCAGATATGCGAAACACCTGTCGAGTTAAGGGAATAACGGTTAGTAGCCCCAAGATTATCTCAGACTGAGCCCGGTTCATGGTTGTTTGGCCCGGCAGCCAGGCCATGAACGCTCGCACTTCTCTAGGTGTGGAGTAAGCTCAGATGAGAAAATGAAGGCAGGGGGTTGGTTAGTAAGCCCAGCTGATGCCCGTTGGGTGAACAGCAGTGCCTGCACTGGCCTGCGCCTGAGGAGGAAGCATCATTGCACATAAAACTCGGAGCTGGAACCCGTGAAAGCACTCGGTGGTCTAAGTAGCCGCGGGAGCGAACGATCTCCTTGAATCGACTGATCCGGAGAACCGGACCGGTGGTTGGCACGAGCTATAAAACGGGGTGTGTTTGGAGGGGCTCCGGATTCGCTACCCCCACGTTAGGTTTTCTCCTGTCTCTGTGTCGGTGCCCGGGTGCGCCCGGCGAGTGAGTGGCATGCATTCCCGCGAGGCAGGGCCACATATTCGGAAGATCTTGGTGCTCTACCTGTCCTGGCCAGACAGGCCCTGAAATATCAGAAAGTCGTGGCAAAATTCGCTTTCGCCAGATCCCGTCCAACTACCCATAACCCATCCTTTACTCCCAATTCCCATTTACCCATCCCATAGCGCTACTTCCCAAGGGAGATCAGGGGAGTCTCCCTGGGCCCGTACTCCTGGCTGTGGGTCGCTCTAGTAGCACCCCCCCCTTTTATTCAATAACTTCTAATCAAAAACTTTTGTCCAAATGGACATGTTCATTTATATCGCCAATTCCGGAACTTTCTTTACCCGTGATACATTAGTGGCGCGAGAGGAGTCTGTCTTTGGACTCTATCTTACTCAACGTAATTGTACATACATGTGTTGCGCAAATTCTTTGCCTCAATCTATCTAAAAGCTGAAACAGCTGATGAGCTGCGTTCAAATTTCGCACTAGGAAGTAACGTAATCGTTGTCATTTTTTTGTTTGTTTCACGGTTCCGGCGTGCTTTTGCATACCTATCTGCCTCTTGCACAAGAAATGTGAACATCATTAAATAAAAAAATGCTTGTCCATATCGAGTATGTCATATATTGGATAAGGGCATCATCAGTCGGTCTTCGGCGCTTGAGATTCTTTGACGCGCGGAGTCTCAAACGAAATGATGTCGTTTAAGGCGCCGTGTCAAAGCAAATCATTTTGCGGCCGTCAATACAACTTAATGCAAACGCTCAGAAATCGTATATTCCAGTTCGTTTCTATTTGGAATGACATAGCTATTCAAGCATGCGATCGCAGACTGCTGCATAGCAGAATACAGTTTGAACAGGCCACCCTGTGCCTTCTGTATGCATGATACAGTTGTTTGAGTACTACCTTCTTCTTATCCCGGCCGCGGCGATCGCTTTTCGATGAAGGCGAAAAGCAAGGCGCCCGTATTTCCGATTTAATGCAAGCGCTCAGAAATCGTATATACCCGTTCGTTTCTGTTTGGAATGCCACAGCTACTGAGGCATGCGACCGCAGACTGCTGCGTAGCAGAATACAGTTTGAACAGCCCACTCTGTCCCTTCTGTATGCATGATGGAGTTGTTTGAGCACCTTAATTGTTCTTCTCCTTATCCTGGCTGCGGCAGCCGCTTTTCGATGGAGGCGATAAGCAAGACGTCCGTGGGCTGTGCGATGTCAGTGCACGTTAAAGAGCCCCAGGCGGTCGAAATTTCCGGAGTCCTCCACTGCGGTGTCTCTCATAGCCTGAGTCACTTTGGGACGTAAAATCTTCTTCTTCTTCTTCTTCTTCTTCTTCTTCTTCTTCTTCTTCTTCTTCTTCTTCTTCTTCTTCTTCTTCTTCTTCTTCTTCTTCTTCTTCTTCTTCTTCTTCTTCTTCTTCTTCTTCTTCTTCTTCTTCTTCTTCTTCTTCTTCTTCTTCTTCTTCTTCTTCTTCTTCTTCTTCTTCTTCTTCTTCTTCTTCTTCTTCTTCTTCTTCTTCTTCTTCTTCTTCTTCTTCTTCTTCTTCTTCTTCTTCTTCTTCTTCTTCTTCTTCTTCTTCTTCTTCTTCTTCTTCTTCTTCTTCTTCTTCTTCTTCTTCTTCTTCTTCTTCTTCTTCTTCTTCTTCTTCTTCTTCTTCTTCTTCTTCTTCTTCTTCTTCTTCTTCTAAACCTCCGCGCAGTGTCTCATTGGTAGGGCGCTCGCTGCCGTGTTCGAGAACGGGGGGTTCAATCGAGGCCGTTTAGCAAGGCGCTTTTCTGCTGTGGGATTGGATTGCTCGTTAAACACCCACAGGTGGTTTTTTTCTTCTTTTTTTGCATTTGAAGACTTCTGCGCATCCGTAACAGAGGCAGTGAGCAAATCTTGCCTTAGAGAAATCCTCGAGCGTTTGAGAAACATATCTTCTCTGCCCCTAATTGTTACACTAAATATTACAGAACACATCTAGATCAATGTACCTCTCTGGTAGCCCATTAGAATTCCTTTTCGTCTTAGTGCTACCGCTCTCTTTAGAGGAAATTCGTTGTTTCTGACAATGGGAATGAAATAGCTTCATACGGGTTTACCTATCTGTGTTTATTTCTGGAATGAATACATCTTTATAGTCGCATGATTATCTCCATTTCCTTCGGGACAGTTTTATATCCGGCAAGTATAATAGTGAGAGACGGGCTAGTTGGTGGCTAGTATTAGAATGCATTATGAAACCGCTCGAAAAGCAAGGGACAGAGAAGAAAGCAACGGAACAAAACGCTTTCTTCTCTGTCCCTTGTCTTTTTGCGCGGTTTCATGACGCATTATATCCGGCACCTGGTTTGCAAGTAACCCTAATATTTTGCTTCGCATAACATTGAGTCACTTCTCAAAATTGCAGTGATTAAGAACCCTTCAGTCTCTCAAAATTCCTTGCCAGAACGTGATAGCTCCTATGCGCGGTGTTTTTACGATGTCCTTATAGCGACTGATTCGTAGCTTGCGCTTTAAAGTTATTGAAAGGTAATCACTGATAGTCCTAAATTTTATCAAGTGTGTAAAACTTCTCTCACACAGCGAATTTTATTAGCATTGTAAAAAAATTACTACACTGCTAATTTACAATTTGTCAGCATCACACACATCAGAAATGAGCAATTGGCGCAGTGCTACACTATTAGATTTTCCGACATTAGCCGCAAGAAGCATTCGCCTCGTTGTGAGCTCAGCCACTCGATCCACTCAGCGCTCTACGCGTGAACAGTCAGCTTTGAGCTTTTCTGTACAGTGTCAGTGTAATCTCATTTTTGGGGAATACTTGTGCCTGGTTGTCTAGCGAGAGTTGGCGCACACTCAGTCTACGACATCCCGCCGGGCAGCACGCTATTAGGGCTATATTTATCCACCTTAATCATCGAGTTAAGTACGATATAATGAACCAGGCTGGGTCTCGATTCATTCTAAAGTACTGCGGGTCAGAGCACGAACCTTACGTCTGTGTGGGCTTGACACTAAATTTGCTTGTCTGACAATCGTATAACGCTCACACCGTTGGAAAAGCGGTAAGAAAAACAAAGCTGTCTTTAGGCAAGTGGTACGTAACAAATATATCAGGCCCATGAGCGCGGTACAACACAAGAAACGTGTAAAACAACTCCAGTAAATTTAAGTGACCGGTGGTTGCGTGCCTTGCTTTCTTAAAATCCGCGCTACTTTTCCGCAGCATTGGCCGAATCCACAGTTTTTTTTTCTTCAATGTTGGAACGTCTCAACAGTAAATCGCTATTGCGTTGCAGAAGGCATATTTTCTACGGCAACGAACCCGCCGTAAATTTGGAAGCAGACATACGCAGCGTGTATTTCTACGAGAGTCAAGGTAGATCCCATGCGAGCGCCGCCGGCTGCCGATTATCGGAGCGAAGGTGGCGTCACCGCTAGGTCGATCTCGCGGCGAATAGTACTGCTCTCAATGCAAAACCTGTTTCAAACACTTTAACGGGATCTTTAATGTGCACTGACAACGCACAGCTCACAGGCGCCTAGCTTTTCGCCTCCATCGAAAAGTGGCCGCCGCGGCCGATATTCAATGAGGCATCCTATAGCTTGGGCACAGTATAGTCGAGCGCCCCTAGCCACTGCACCACCACGGCGGGGCCAACGCACCTCTGTCCGCCTTGGAAACAAGCGAAGGTCTATATGTTTGTTGTGTGGTCAATCAGTGAACATCGCACCGGAGTACTAAGGTGTTTTGCGCATATAAAGGCGCGCTTGGTTTTGGAAATAAAACCAAATGGTAGACAGCGCAGGCATTCATTGTTCCTCGTCCTTAGTGCTGTTTCTTTGCAATTGCATTATGCTCCAGTCATTTCGTCCAAACCCATATTTTGCTGCCCAAGCAGCGTCCAGACCGCATGAAGGCTTTTAGCGTTGCTGACATTGTGATTCAAACCCAAACTGCGCACTGCCATCGCAATGCTGTGTTTGTTGCATTTGCTTATATAACGCTGCCCTGCACCACTATGAGATCATTATAATGTAAGACCTATATATTAGGAAGTAAAAACACGCTTATGTCCCTGGTATTCTGACCAAGCAATATGCAGTTTCAATTATTTTGAACTCTTCAAAGGTAAAATTTGGCGTCCCAGGCCAGCTTCGCGCATAATATACATGTGGCCACACAATGACGTACCCCGTGCGACGTACCCAGAAGTCCGTTGTCCCGAAGTTGGACGACAGTAGAGGTTAAGGCGTTTTGGGCTACGTGGTAGACGTGGGCCTCGACGTGGGCTCCTCTCACGGGTTGTTCGCCGTACAGGAGCTCGGCGTAGATAACTTGTGGGACCATAAACGGCACGTCTACCTAAGTAGAAAAACGCACAGGATGGAGCTCCAGAGTGCATAGATCGTACGAATTCTGGAATATTGCGTGAAAGGGAACATTCATCAAAATACGCAACAACAAGGAAGAAACAGGTTATGTAAGAATTCAAAGTAAAGGGCGCAATGGGCTTGCTTCCAGACCATGCAGCGTGGTTCCTCATATGTCGCCTGACTTCCAAGTCTCTTGAGGTATGTTCAACTTTGCCCCTCACCTCTTGGAGGGTTAGGACTTCCATGGGTGGTACGGGAGCCCATCTGACATGGCTTATAAGCGAACCTAATGGGCCCTTTACTCATGTCAAAGGCCGTACTTTAGGCAGTGTGCTTAGCCTGTATGGGGGGCAAAATACGACCTCAGTTATTGCTAGCCAAGGTAGTTCGCCAAGGAACATGGAGCAGATATGTTCGGACAATGTGATCACTATTGTCGGTATTTTTTTGACATCGTGGTGACCATTCCTGATTTTTATTGCATTATGCGCGAATGGTATGACAAAGGTGGTGGGAATTATTTATAAAAACACTGAAACGTTAGGAGGCACTTGAGATCCGGGACAGCGGTAATAGCTCACGTTTGCGGCTTCCTTTGGGAACGCTTAATCCGATATATGTACTTTACTACTCGATCAGTCACTAATCTCTTAATTCGTGGCTTGACCGCATTTTGATACCACAATATGTGAAAGACCAGCCGGCATAAAGCCCCGCTCTAGCCAAGCCGTATGAACGCGTGCCTGCGTGGTCTAGGTGTACAGTACTCACGGATTGAAATAGGACACTCGGAGCGCGTGGCCGTCGCTGCATGCAAGGCAGTGTGGCAAACAACAGGCCGGCTTATTGACGACCGGAAGGAGCAGTTCTGCTTTTTAGATGTTCTCCCCCTCGCGCTATACCACAATGCAGCTCCTTGGTTCCATGAGCATCCACGGGCGGCGCTGCATGCAGCGACGGCCACGCGCTCCGAGTGCCCTATTTCAATCCGTGAGTACTGTACAGTGCCTGACTAGGCATCCAAGAGCACTGGAAGGTTGATTCTTATTCCACCTTCCCACTGCAAATGAGCAACCCGAGTTGGCGAGCAGCTCCTCCAAACTTTCTGATATCATATAGTCTCGTGACGTCACACAGCCAGCCGACAAATCAATGCGCGGCCAGATGTGTCACCATGCCAACTTCCAGATGCATGCCCGAGACATTTCCTTCACAACACCGATGGCGACAACATCGAGCTTTGTCTTCCTGCATGCTGGTAACTGTGCGCAAGGCGATCAGAATGACAGAACAGGAGATTACAGTATATGCCCGTTTGGGAATTAGATTAGGATAATGCTACTTTTTTTTGTCGTAAGAGTGTTTTCTTCGGGTTTTTCAGGCTGTGACGTCAAAACCAGTGAACAAGTGACGTGTGCTAACACAGCAGTGACGCTTTCACTGCTCCATTATTTTTTGCAAGTGTACGCGATAGAGCACACGACGACCTGTGCCACCGTTTCCGCGAGCGCTCCGTATTCTCGCCTTAAAAAGAGGCATGGTCGCAAGTGGCCACAGTGAATCACTGGGTACATTCGATTTTCCAGTCTCGGACTACTTGCTGACAGGTCTCGGCTTCCGCTCTGACAGGAAGCAGCTTGAGGGTCACATGACTTCGCAAGCTCCCTCCATCGTTTGCTCTTAGCCGCTCTTAGCAGACGATGCCAACCATCATGTGGCCACGATTCAGTTCTATCGATATCGCAAGGACGCCGCGCACACGTTTACGTTTTGGTATGCCTGTAATACTAAAAATAGATAACGGAGGCGCGAAGCAATCGGTGCTTTTCGGAAGCGTAGCGTGGCGCCTGAATGTGAAGCGTTTTACAGACCTCCGTTTGGCAGGGTTTTCTTGCCGTTGATGCTCAAAAAGTTCTCCTCCCTTCACAGCCAGGAAGAACAATCCCAAAAAAGAGTCGCCAGTCAAGCCCAGGCCGCCGCCGGAAGTCAACTGATTCCGGCATACGTCTACTAGGGGGGAGATAGACGGTCAAAGGGGGAGCTACGTCTCATCCGATCATCCATACTCTCTGACGGGTGCAAATAAAATGCTTTCTCCCTCTCTCTTCAAGGGCCCAGCTCACTTCTCGCGAAAGCAGACGAAAGAGTTTGCAAAAGAACTTACAACAAGCGTTACCTGCTATAGCACAAAGCGGTTCGCTTGCGACGCTTTCAGACATGCACGCTGAAAAGATCGCGAAACAGGTGAACTTCTGTGCAGCACGAACAATCAATCAGTGCTCGGGGCTCTGGACGCTTCCGTGTGTAGTTAAATAAAAGACATGCAAAGCTGGAGCTTGTGTCATTATTTAGCGCACGATATAGTCTGCGGGAACACGAAAAGTACTCAGAATGCGCTTGGAGTCTAGCTTAATATGGCAGTCGGCCGAGGAGCTTCAGTGGTGGGCAGGACCTCTGGGCTGCCCGAGGAAAATCGAATGCCGTACAGCTCTCAGCAAGTAGTCCCGGACAGTCCGGGACTGATAATCGAACTGTTGCACTTGGATGGGTGCGTTAATCCGGCCCAGTGTAACTGCACAAGTCCCATAGAACGCATGAACTTCAGTTATGCGCGGTTGTACTGGCGAAAACCAGATGCACACTTACTTATCGCTTTTGTTCAGATCATCAGCCACTCTTCTAACCTTCAGGGCATAAAATATATTCACTTTGAAAAAGCAAAGATGCTGAGCGCTTTAATGCGTACGTCAACGCATTAAACTGCTCGCTTCATGATGACATTCGTTAAAACAGTGGCTAGCATGCTTGCTTATCGCGAAGAATTGCGATGTCTAAAATGAGAGCCAGCATACCCCATCACAATACGTATGACGCTATTCTAGGTCATTGGCCCTTATCTTAGTGCAACTTGAAAACTGCGAACTCCGCACTTAGATAAGAAAAATAAGCCTGCAGCATTGACACCAGTGATTACTCTACAATCAAAACATTGCAATAATATTTTAATACACGAGTGTAATGTTCAGTATCTCCATTTTGATACAAAGTTGAACCAGTACTGAAACGGTAGGTAGGTAATGTTAGCCCTTATTACTTTCTAACACTGTGATATAATAACACTACTCAGGTTCACTGTTATTTTTCATTAAGAAATGATCAATGCATGCATGTACAAGACACACGCTGATCTGAAATCAAAACTGAATTCTGCACTGAAGACCGATCTGGTTATCAATTTCATTCTGGCTAGCGGAAGGTTGCAAGCAACATAGAGCAGTATGGATTTGGGAAGTGTGGGCGTTATGTCGGTCCGAATGAGTCCAGATCACACCGGGCCCCGTATATACTTCAGGCGTGCTAGGTGAGAAGCCATAAAAGCGCAGCCAAGTTCAGTGAACCTAGAGGAAAGTAGTGGTCGGAAGATATAATCTCAAGGTTCTTTTACGACGCTCGCCTTGCGCGCTTTTACTCAACGCAACAGATAACCTCGAGGCTGACTATGCAGTAGGTATTTGTGACAGAAGCGACAAAGAATATTTGACGTATATGTCCTGTGTTGCACAAAACGAACGAAAAGAAAAAACACTGCAGTAAAAAAAAAATAAAGCGTTCTGAAGATAAGTGAAGCTTACGAGAAAAGAAGAAAAAAAAAATGCACACTTTTTTTCGCCGGAGCCATCCACGCAGACGTACTCGAGGCTCTTGCACAGATCCGCGAATGCTGGCCATGAACGAACAGCGTTGACTGCTTTTCCGCGCCCTCAGCGCGTATGGAACACTCACGATATCTGGATCCTGTGGAATGAAGGGGAACACATGCTCAAATTCGCGCAAAAAAAAAAAAAAAAGTCAGAGAAAGAGAGAGAGAAGTAGCTAAGGAATAAAGCATTGTTGCATTGTCACCATCTGATAGGCTCTCACAGCGACGTGATTTACACGCCCCGTAGGCTCAACAGCCTCTTTCACGAGCAGAAAATGTGTTCATTAGCGAAAAGATTCCCACCTCTGAAAGCTGCTGTTCCGTAGCGAACATGGACATTTTAACCCGGTGGGACGGCACTACCGTCCCGTTGAACTTGACATCGCTTTCTTCAATGCTGTACACGTCTGGGCAGGCGACAATGAATGAGAGCACGTTAGATTCGAATGACTTGAAGTTGAAGGCGCCTTTGACGCCATCTTGAAGAAGCACATCCGTGCGCTGGAAAACCTGCGAGTGGTGAAACAAAAACCTTATTCCTTTTTGTTAGAACGGCTTAATCACAGATTGCATTAAAAAATAATAAAATGCGTCATTCTCGCGTCCTTACGGCTCTGGTCTGTCGATAAGGTCTAATTCGCTCCCGAGCTTTATCAAAGCGAGAAACACGTCGCGCAAAAGACTACAGCACAAAAGACGTGATCATAGCCTTGCGAGTTGTGATTTGTAGCCAAGTCTTAACAAAAGCTGTGATTAGCGCAAGCGCATTTCGCGGCCTTTCAGTAATATCTTTTGGCCCTTCTTCATCAGCCCTTCGCTGCACTACGCTACGCCATTTGTATTTTGCTGCGTACAGCGTATTGCCGTGAGTTTTCGACACGAACAAAGTTGGTTCATAACTAAAAAAAAGCTGAAAAATGCGAGATAAAAATTGCAAGAAATGACCGCAAAGCACAGCCGCATAGGAAATATATGCTACCTCCAGCAACGTGTATCCAATCCATTACAAAAACACGTGTTTGAGAGAAATGAAAGCTGCTCAAATTTTCAATCATGTTTGCCAGTTTTAATTTTCGGGTTACACTGCATATATAGGAATATTATGTTTTCATAGCCGAAAGTAGTAGTAGTAGTAGTAGTAGTAGTAGTAGTAGTAGTAGTAGTAGTAGTAGTAGTAGTAGTAGTAGTAGTAGTAGTAGTATGTGGTTATTTTATTATTAGATATCCAAAAGGAAGAAAAGGTGGTTGCCAGCCCCAGTATCTGCTATCTCATACCTGAAGCACCTGAACTGGGGCGGCGGAAATAACGGGATAGTGAGGAAGTTGTAGAGAGAATCAAAGAGGTTAGTGACAGGGATAAAGACAGGGTAGACAAAAATAAAAATAAAGAGAAATGTATACACTATGGCATAAAAACTTATTTTGAAGGGGGTTTGTGAGGAGTGCCCGATATTAAGGTTTTTATAGCAAAAAGAAGCAAACGTTCCAAACAGCAGTGACAGCAAATAAATTATCGGTGCTCTTATGTCGTAAAATGTTTATCCTACAGGAGGGGTTTACAGGGGGTCATCTAAGCCGGAGAAATGAGCAATGTGCGAGTACATTTAAATATGATAGCTTTTTCTTTTTCACTGGCTCACTCACTAGCTCATTGTGATGTGCACAAGTTTCCCGATACTCAAGATTAAATGTTGTAACCTAGATTGCAACAGTAGGTCAATGTACCATCACTGAAACTTTAAACAAAATCAATACAGCGGCCACTCTTTTCTCAGTGTAATGAACTGCGACAGGCTCGGTAACAATAAACATAGTAACGTGGCGAAAAGTAACCCTCGCGAGTGACAGAACGCGACTTTGCAAACAGGTGGCGCGTGCCTTGCCTTGACCACGTCTCCGTCGAGGTCCGCCGTTGTATGGTGTGCAGTGTGCAAGGCGAGGTCCACCAGGGACGCCATGGTCTCTTGGCTCGCAGCCGTAGGCACCACGAACAGCTGGCTATCACGGAGCGCCGTCGATGTCCAGGCGGAATCCGGGGGCGTTCCCGTGTCGAACAGGATCAGAACGAGGCGCACCGTGTCCGCTGCGGCCAGCGTTCCGATGGCTGCCGGAGTGACCGAGGCGCTATGTAGCAGCGCGACCACAGTTGTGGCCTCGTTCTGTGCCACCTGGATGTGGGGAAACTCCTGCTAGGGTTTTTTGAGCGCGTACATTTGACAAGTAAGCAATGATCATATCAGGATGTTTGTTTGGCGATGTCTGCCTGGCATATCAGTTGTCGCATGGTGGCATTGGTTAGAGCATGCCATCAAAACCATTTACAGCGTCGTCCTTCGTTCTGTTTTGATGTGTTCAACGTAATTTGCTAGTTGGCGTGCTGTGTAGCATGTACCGACTGGCTGAGTTTCACCCCACCTTACCCCAAATTATTTGGTATACGATGCAAGCGAACTTTCGGTCAAATTGGCCAAAATCATGCGAGTGACACAGGGTAGGATAGAGATCGAATTGGGGAACTGTCTGACGGTAAGCTAGCCCTGCCCGCGACAGCATGCGTGTTTACATTAACCGATGAAGGTACGCATGAAACCAACGAGCCGCAGCTGATGCGTCCGTTTCCTCGCCATGCTGACGTCAGTATCGTCTGCTGCTGGCACCACGGCTGCGCTTATGGTCCGCAACATTCGCGCGCCGGTTCACGCCATGCTGCGATATGCGGTATCATCGTGATCACAACCGACTACATACTCTGCGCGCACGGCTAGGGAATGTCTATAAATCGCTTCTTGAATCGTTCATCCGCCGCTACGGCGAGAGCTACAATGACTCTCCAACAAGCTTTCACGATCCGCAGCCCTGCCCTCCATGCTGAGGGCCGAAGAGTACCTAATCCTTGTTAACCCTTTCTGCCTTTTGCTGCCTCTGCTTTCTCACTCTGTTTTTAACTGTTTTGAGCAGTATGTCTCCTATTGTAAACCCCACTATCCTCATAACATACAGCAAAATTTCATGTGTTAAATGAAGGAAAAAAACATTCTTTTGAGATTGGCTTATTGTATGAAAAAAGGAAATGGTCGCACCTTAAGAATACTCTTAAACGTGTTTTCAACACCAGGGTCCTCGCAGGTGTACTTGATGTTTCTGTCTAACTCTCGAAGGTATTGCCACCGAGCCTGCCACGTGATGTTATTGCTGTCGAAGTCAGGTTCGTTGGAAGCTGTCACGTTGTCACCGTCTAGAAGGACCAGGTTCCATCGCGTAGCCCGTGGTGCGGCATACAGAAAGCGTCGCAGTCCTTCATTCGTCGATGCCATGATTTTCTGCGCCAGGAGACCAGCAAATCACATTTGGGGCAGAGGCTCACCGCAGCGGTCTTCAAACCACAGTTGGTGTATAAATAAATATATAGAACATCTACAGCAGAGCAATAACTTCCAATGGAAAAAAAAAATTAGTAGCAGAAAGCATTCATTACTGTACTCTCTATATCAAACACAATTATTCACTTGAGTACTTTTCGCATTGCTAATCCTTTCGGTTTCGTCGTCTCAGTGGGTTGCGACATTAAGTTCGTCCCCTATAAAAATTAGTCTGGCAACAGCTACATAGACAGGAACTGTTCGCAAGCACTAACTAAACTGGCTCACGAAATATGAGCCGAGGGGTGTTGTGAAAAAGATGGCGCTTGCATTTGGAGTAATATCAACGCAGTAAGGTTGGCAGTCTGCTAGAGCACATAGGACAATTTTGTTATCTGGTGACAACTTAGCCACTCAACGTCAACTCTCGCTAAATATGCATAAATGGTGACGTTTTCATAAGTACCACAACGTATGATTGCAGTACATTCACTATTTCTCTAATCAATGATTATGATTCGGAGGTTGTCAGTGCCACAGTTTTCTCACTATACACGCAGTCGCCCAGTCACAACTACGGGTGTTTCTGTCCTGCATGCATGCTTTAGCAATAGCAATTTATAGTCAAGTGTCCCCGCGACAATCACCATGGGAGGAGGGGGGCTGTAACTGTACTTTTGCGGAAGTATTTTCTTAAATTATGAGCACGTAATTTGCCTCTGATGGAAACGACGGAGGTCGATTCTTAATTGTGTTTAAAATAGTGCCGTCACCTCGTCTGTCGAGCATGCTTGCGCTGTGGCTAATAGAGCTATGCACTACTGTCTTGAAACTGATTTCCTTCCACTAAGTTGGCGCATCATTTGAAGGTTGCATGGCATAGATATGCACGCGAAAGACTCAACTGAACGTTTCAGTCACAGATGCTTTTTTTTTTTTTTTTTGTGAACTTGTCTTCGTCACTTACGCTGTACGACTGATTCCTTAAATCAGGCGCGCACGCCTGCACTACGTAGAAATACCGATGTGTCCGTGGCTTGACGTAGTCGAATAGGGTGGCCGGCTGGAAGGACAGCCTTGGAGCACTGCAGGAGTAGGAATAGAAAATTATGCGCGCATTATTTAGAGTGCTGTTTTTTTTTTTTTTGTCATCTCATCCTCATCATTTAGATATTACATTTTCTTGTAATTTTGTAACTAATCGACTACTTTTCAAACGATAACGTTCCAGGGAACTCAGGTACTTTTTTCTGCAATCGATTACTGGCGGTTACTTTTCCTACCAAAAACAAGTAACCAGTGGTGCAGCTTTGTTGTGAACATCACCTTGCCGCAAGCATTGCTGCTAGCGGGTATGTTTTCTTCGAGGAAAAGGGATGACGAACCGGCGGCGGGGAAGCATAGCGCGCGATCCCGTTAGAGCCACGAGCCAGTCACGCCCCTCTCGGCAGGTCCCGTCCCGATAGAGACCGCCGTCTTCTCAGATGGCTCCCCAACTTACCTTCCTATACGCTCCACTCGTCAGCTTCCACACTGGGCTTGAAGGCGCACAGCTGGGATTCCGTTGAAAACAGCACCATTGCTAATAAGACGCCCGAGAAAATATGAGGCCGCGTGGCCTTCTATCAAAGAAAGATTAACTCCGAAGCGTAGACGAGGAGGAAGAGAGTCGTGCGAGAGACCGACACGATCCTGTCTATATTTGTTTTTCTTAAAATATGATATTCTTATTCCAGTCTGTGAAACTCAGTAGACTTAAGTTCGGCACACGATGGCTGAAAAGGTATGTCGTAGAAGTGCTTAATAACGCGAATGGAAGATCATTAGCACGACAGGGTTGTCCGCCAAACACGGATATGTATATCAGAGAGTGAACTTGCACTACGATATCGAGTTGCAAGGAACAAAATTTTAATCTGCTCCCGCGGTTCACCTACTTTTCTTGTCGCTAGTGCCTATAATTATTCGGAAAGAACGTTGAAGGTAGTAATTCGAGAATATGTTCGAAGACTAATAAATGACGAGACACTCACGGTCGCGCCTACGTTTCACGGTGATAAGTAAGATTATTACATTTTGGCTTGTGTATGCGGATTTCCTTTCGAGAGCCTTCTTGCAAGCACTTCACCCCAAATGAAACGAGCCCCACGCTAGAGAAGCCTTGCACCCACTAGAAAAGCTGCGGGCACCCTGCGGCACTGAGGATCGAACCCAGCAGCCCTAGAATTCGAGGTGTATATGCTTTTACCTCTCCACCGCTACGGCACTCCACTGAGCCTGGTAGCCAACTGTTTCTTTAAATGGATACAAGCCACGCCACGGCCATGGTATTCAGTATCGGAAAAAGAGCCCGAGCATTCAAATCGCACCACTATGAGTGCACGCCTCATACCTAATGGCTGCTTCTGCTTACGACAGCCTCATTGTCTGCGACGTCCTTACCGGGGAAATTATGCTGACCTCAGAACCTATTGCGACGTCTCGCGGACACATCTCACAGACACGAGATATTCACCATAAGCCTAGAAAGGCTTTCGGCTTAAAAATTTATATAAATTTATCATTACTGTCTGGGCGTTCGCCTCGTAAGCTGAAATCAACAGGAAAAAAAAAATCGCGTTCGACAAGGATGCTCGAAATGTATTCCAAATAAACTCCTGCACGAGTTCGGAGCAAGTTTGCCGCGTCCCACTGCATTAAAACGCGTGGAGCACTATCGTCCAAGCACTGCGCAACTACGAGCGCAATGTGCTCTCACGTTATAACACCGCTCTTCCCTCTAGCGCATGCGATTAGAGAGCGTTGAGCGCACTGTTGCTCTCTTCGGGAGGGAACGGGGGAAACGAGCGGCGACAGTGCCGAAATATAACTTGTCTTCAAAAACAACAATGTGCAAGAAAATATCAAGTAAGCCGCAATAGTCGATTGTAGGGAGAGTAAATCCGTATTATGGCAATAAAAGTACAAAAGAGGAAAATACAATAATCGATCACGTTTCTATAACTGCTTAGTTACTTTTCAGGGGTTGTAATTTCCTACTGTAATCAGCTGCATTTCAGGTTCAGTAACTGCGACTGTAACTGGCTACTTATTTTCTGTAACGTGTACAAGACTACTCGGAGGCTTGTGCCTTCAGCAACTTAAAGCAGTGAAAGGGTCCATAGCTGTTCGGTTACAACATTCGCAAAGAATTGGCCGTTGCTTACGTGGATGATACCGAATCGTTTCTGTGTTTTATAGCGATAGCTTCACTACGCGAGGTAAAGCTAAGGTCACCCTGTGCTTTTGATGAGCTTTAAACAGTTTCGAGGTGAAGTTTTAACTAATGCTGCAACCATTTTGGGTAGCTATGTTCCTACCAAAAATCAAGGTCAAAGTCGGGATCAAATGATAACTGACGTGAGAAATGCTTAGTGCTTGAGCAGCTGCGTTGCGAGACGCATGATGGCCGGCGTCAACTTCTCGAGTATATATATACAGAGGTTCACCGCGCACGTCGGCCGAAGCTATCGCTTCACATTAGGTTTAACCGACGCTAAACCACATATCCAATCTTTTCGTTCTCGGCGCACTTTCTTCTCCGCCGCCTTGCGTCGTGGCTTTTTTGCAAGTCTCTCCTCTCGCTCTTCAGGAGTTTCCATTGCGCCTTTAGCCCTCTCAGCTTGATTTTTCCCACGTGCCGCTTCTTCACGGCGAGTAATTTCAGCAGGATGAGTAGATTCGGCTTGTATGCGAGCTTAGCAAGCGCTCGCACTGAACATTGTTGCCTAATCCATGGCATAGCACTTCAGGCTCGCCGCTATTCTGAGCGTATAGGTATATACGCCTTCGCAAGCGAGCGGCTCCTGTACGGCTTATATTCCCCGCTGCGGCGCAACAGCTGGAAAGCCCCGCGCATGCGCAGTGAGGCATTTAGGCCACACGCGCCGCTTCGCGGATACCGGCTATATGTTGTTGTGCTTGCAGATTCAGATCCCACCGCTGCCACCAGTTGTCGTGACGCTGGGGCTACGTCGACCCGGCCTTCACTTGGTAGCGTTCAGAGACTCGGGGTTGAAGTAGGATTGAATCTTCGAAGTTGGTGAAATATGTACAAGCAGGTTTAATGGCACTTTGAGAAAACTTATTTACAATATTTACATGAAAAAGAAGGGTGCATTAACAAAATGACAAGCGTTAAGAGTTCATAGCGAGAAGCGACTGGATGAGCCGTTTACCCAGGGCCCAGAGCGACATTTCGTGCTCTGCAGCGTCCTTAAAACCCCCTATGTCCAGCCCCTCTCTGAAGATGCTGACCAACCAAATCCAGGGCACGCCCCTCAGGTATCGGCATCCAATCGAACACATCACTGCACTGATGGTCTGAAGCACTGACTGGTCCGGCATTCATTCGTTGGGCGTGATCACTTGTTGGCGGGAAAAGCTTGGGAACGGCGAGGAGAGGAGGTACATTTCTATTCTTCAGCAAAGAAACCACAGGCTGGTTCTGACAAGGGGTTTTACTTCTCAGAAACCCGAGTGCACGTGGCGCCGCATCCGCTCCCAGCATTGTCCGTTTTCGACAATTGCAAATCTTTCCTGCATTCCTGGGAAATCACTTAATGGCTGTATGCGTCATGCTCCTTTCTTGTCCTGCACGTCAGCGGACATGTCACTCTGTCGTCTCCTTTGAAAAGTAGACATTCCTCACTGGACGATAGCCCTTCTCCACTGGAAGGGTGAACAAAAGAAAGCACTTCCTGCTATTTCCCGCAGGGGGACGTTTCTTTGTGTTTTTCCAGACGTTCTCTTGACAGGGTCAATTTGGCATTTGCAGGTTGTCCACAAAGCAAAACAGGCTTACAAAACAGGATTCCTGGAAACAGGCTCACTTAGAGCCATTGGACCATCACCACATATTCACAATACTTTTCCATGCCCACAGGCGAACAATAGAGCGCGCAAATGCGGATGCACGGTCGTAACAGCCTCCTCCCCCGCCAGAAGAGACTCGGAGGGCAGCAGCCGCAGCTGCTGCATGAAGAGACGACTTAATGGCCTGCACGTGAACGCTTGAAGCTCGCTGTTGCTTGTCGCGTTGTCTTGATTGTTGTAGGCCAAATTGCTCGAGCTGTCTGAAACTCAACCACATGTCTAAACAAGCACTCGGCTCCCGTCTGAAGAGACCAGGTCAAAAGAAAACTGCCATTGTTGTTCGAGAAAAGCCCACTCTCAAGACGTTCAGGACCCACGTATTCCTAGAAAACCAAACGTGCTGCTTTACATAGTCACACATATACAAGCGCACGGAAAAAAAAAAAAAAAAACCTGATTATCAATTTCGATACATGGTGAGGAACATCTCGGACCGCTTAGAAAGAGCGGCTAAGCGCGTCCGCATTCCCATTTAACTTCCCCTTTTTGTATCTTATTTCAAAATTGTACTGCTGTAAAATCAAGCTCCACCTAAGAAGGCGACTGTTCTTCGATGTCGCAGTTTGCAGCCAAGCCAGGGGACAATGGTCCGTCTCTACGGTGAATTTGGCCCCTCCAAGATAGCACTGCAATTTTTGAATGGCCCATACAATGCAAGCGCATTCTTTCTCTGACGCGCAATAAGCCCTCTCTCTAGAACTCAGTTTTCTGCTCAAGTAGAGCACGGGGTGCTCATTACCGTCGTCATCTCTCTGGCAGAGAACAGCACCTAACCCTCGATCACTGGCATCACACTGGACCGTGAATTCTCGGCCATAGTCTGGAGCTCGCAATACCGGACGGCTAATCAGCACAGCCTTCAGGTTTACGAAGGAGGCTTCCTTTTGTTCGTCCCAGACTACATTTGTCGGTTCTGTCTTGCGGAGAGCGTCGGTCAGAGGGCTAGCCAAAGCTGAATAGTTAGGGATGTAGTGATTGTAGTACCCAGTCAGACCTAGGAATGCTCGAATTTCCGTCTTCGTGCTCGGCCGCGGGTAGTCTGCTACCGCAGAAATCTTAATCTCGCTGGGTTTCCTGAAACCTTGACCTACATTGTGACCCAAGTAGTCCACGGTCGCCCTTGCCAGGCAACATTTCTCGGCCTTTACGGTTAGTCCAGCTTGACGCAAAAGGCTCAGTACAGCTCTTAGATGTACCATATGGTCCGCCCATGAGTCGGAAAAAACCGCAATGTCGTCCAAATAAGGCACCGCGAATGTTTCACACCCCTTTAAAACCCTATCCATGAGTCGGGAAAAACAAAATGGAGCATTTTTGAGCCCGAAACTCATCATTGTTGGCTGGTAGCTGCCCGTCGGAGTGACGAAAGCCGCGTATCTGCTGGCGCGTTCAGTGAGCGGTACTTGCCAGTATCCTCGAGTAAGGTCCAGCGTAGTCACATATGCCGCTCTACTGACCTGTTCTACTCTCTCCTCAATATTCGGAATAGGATACACTTGATCCCTGGTGAGAGAATTTAGCTTTCGGTAGTCTACCACAGGCCTAGGGTCTTTACCTGGAGCTTCTACTAAGATCATAGGCGAAGCATAATCGCTTTCCGAGGGTTTTATTACTCCCAATTCCAGCATGCGAGTTACTTCCCTATCCAGAATTTCTCTTTGCCTTGGAGAGAATCGGTAGCACCTTGATCGCACTGGCACGTCTGAAGTCAGCTCAATATCGTGCTCAGTCAAATCAGTTCTGCCTGGCCTGTCCACGAAGCAGGCCTCAAACTCTGTTATTATCTCGCCCAGATCGGACAGCTGGGATTTCTTTAGTTCTCCTCTCTGCTCCGTCTTTTTGAGAAGCTCCTGAGCGTTGCTTCCCTTTCCGCTGAGGCAAATCAAGTTGTCCCCCATCTCCTCGGGAAGGTTTAACGTTAGATTTACCACGGCTTCCCTCTGCACATAAGGCTTCATAAGATTGCAATGATAAATGCGCACTTCTTTACGCCTACCGGGAATTTTCACTGCGTAGTTAGTGTCAGAAAGCTCTGCAACGACTTTAGCAGGTCCTTCCCACTGTACTTCGAGCTTATTCTTGGGATCATTGGCTTGCTCCATAGCTAAGTCCTCTCGGGTTCCACTTAAAAGTCTCGTGAGATTACTAGACACTGGCGGCAAGAGGTTACTCTCAAGAACGTCCTCATTCCGCGTCTCATCAAGCTCACTTTCAAGTTGACATATCTGAGATGCCTCGCTCTCAAACTTTTCTGACCCGCTATTTTCCGCATTTACCACTGTTTTAACTGCCGTTTCCTCCGCTGTTGATTTTTCTGAAATGAGCAGTGTAGCTAGTTCTCGCGCCTTTGAACGTGTTAATGCTTGCACAACACTGTCTCCGAAAAGGATGCCCCTCTTTCGCAGTAGCATGTCCGATTTGTTGGAAAACAAATACGGATAGCACTTAGGCAGCTTTTCTGAAACGGCAGCCTCGGTTGTTAACTCGCCGAAAGGGCCCTCGATGACCACGTTCGCGATTGGCAAGCACACACTCTGTTCCTCCACTACCTGGCGGATCCACGCACACTGTCCTGTATAGTCGGAAGGCGATACATACGCCGGATGGACAACATCCATCGTTGCGGCCGAATCGCGCAGTACCTTGCAAGGCTTCCCGTTGACTACTAGGTCATGCAGGTAGGGTTCTAAAAGCTGCATATTTTCCTCGCAGTCACTGACATACGAGAAAGCAATCTTTTCTTTCCAGCAGTTGACGGCAATGTGACCCTGCTCATTACACCTAAAGCATGTGAGCGGCTTCCTAGCCTCAAGCTTTTTCTTTGTGTTCTGCGCGTTGGTCACTTCCCCACTTTTCTCACTGCCGTCCTTTCTAGGGCGTTTGCCTGAAGAAGCCTTCCTTTCTTCGTCTGCAAATCTAGCAAAGTGCCTTTTCTGACGGTTATTTACACTGAACTTGGGATTGCGGAGCCTATCTACTGCTGGGTTGCTGAACTGTCGGCGCGAAGCGTATTCCTCAATGAGTTCGGCAGCTTCAGTTGCCGACTTAATTTCGCCTCGGTCCTGTAACCAATTTCTTTCTTTTTCTGGGAGGCAGCTATAAAACTGCTCCAAAAGAATTCGCTCGACTACAGCGTCCCTATCACTGTAGGAATCAGTGCTCTTTAGCCACTCGCCCAAATTGACTCTTAAATTGTATAGGAATTCAGGGTAACTCTCGTCCCTGGACCTGGTAGCGTTCCGAAAACGTTGTCTGAACGCCTCGGCGCTAAGCCTATACTTTCTCAGAAGGCAAGCTTTGACCTTCTCGTAGTTGTCCGCGTCCTCCTTGCTTAGCCGCGCGACAACCTCCGCTGCCTCGCAGGGCAGAACCGTCAATAATCTCTGAGACCAAGTGTCTCGCTGGAAGGACAGTTTTTCGCAGGTTCGCTCAAAGTTAGCCAGATACAGACCGATATCCCCTGATATCACATATGGCTGCATGTACTTTGACATCTTGAAATCTGCCTCCTTGTTGAGAAGAGGTACCGCTAGCTGGGGACAATTGCCCGACCTCTTGCTCAACTCTAGTTCTAATTTCCGGAGCTCAATTTCTTGGTCCAGCTTTTTTGCTTCTCTTTCACGCTTCTTTTCCTCTTTTTCCCACTCACGTTCGCGCTCCCTTTCCTCTTTTTCCCTCTCAAGTTCACGCTCACGCCTCTTTTCCTCTTTTTCCCGCTCTTTCTGCTGTCTGAGCTGCTCCTTTTTTTGACCGATGAGGTTCCATGCTTCACTGAGCTCCTCATCATCGGTTCCCAGATCAGTGATTGCCTTTATAATCAAGGGTTTTCGTGCCAAACCACTTGTATCAATTCCCAATTCCTCACACAATTGCAACAGTTCCGGTTTCTGCAGCTTTTGTAGGTCCATGATCGCTCCGAGTGTCGGCTACTTCCAAAACAACAGTGCAAACTACCAAACCTAAAGGCGTTTCAACACTTTTTACCAGTTCTAAAATCTAACCCTGTTCTAGAACCTGGTCCACATCAGAAGAAAAGCCAAGCACTCACCCACACATGCGATCGATGTTCCGAGCTGCTGTCTTGTTGGCCGATTGTTGCTCCTGCTTGTTGCTTGAGATGCCACCTCCGATCACTAGATGTTGTGGCTTGCAGATTCTGATCCACCTCCAATCACCAGATGTTGTGGCTTGTAGATTCAGATCCCACCTCCAGTCATCAGATGTTGTGGCTTGTAGATTCAGATCCACCTCCAATCACCAGATGTTGTGGCTTGTAGATTCAGATCCCAACGCTGGTCACCAGTTGTTGTGCTTGCAGATTCAGATCCCACCGCTGCCACCAGTTGTCGTGACGCTGGGGCTACGTCGACCCGGCCTTCACTTGGTAGCGTTCAGAGACTCGGGGTTGAAGTAGGATTGAATCTTCGAAGTTGGTGAAATATGTACAAGCAGGTTTAATGGCACTTTGAGAAAACTTATTTACAATATTTACATGAAAAAGAAGGGTGCATTAACAAAATGACAAGCGTTAAGAGTTCATAGCGAGAAGCGACTGGATGAGCCGTTTACCCAGGGCCCAGAGCGACATTTCGTGCTCTGCAGCGTCCTTAAAACCCCCTATGTCCAGCCCCTCTCTGAAGATGCTGACCAACCAAATCCAGGGCACGCCCCTCAGGTATCGGCATCCAATCGAACACATCACTGCACTGATGGTCTGAAGCACTGACTGGTCCGGCATTCATTCGTTGGGCGTGATCACTTGTTGGCGGGAAAAGCTTGGGAACGGCGAGGAGAGGAGGTACATTTCTATTCTTCAGCAAAGAAACCACAGGCTGGTTCTGACAAGGGGTTTTACTTCTCAGAAACCCGAGTGCACGTGGCGCCGCATCCGCTCCCAGCATTGTCCGTTTTCGACAATTGCAAATCTTTCCTGCATTCCTGGGAAATCACTTAATGGCTGTATGCGTCATGCTCCTTTCTTGTCCTGCACGTCAGCGGACATGTCACTCTGTCGTCTCCTTTGAAAAGTAGACATTCCTCACTGGACGATAGCCCTTCTCGACTGGAAGGGTGAACAAAAGAAAGCACTTCCTGCTATTTCCCGCAGGGGGACGTTTCTTTGTGTTTTTCCAGACGTTCTCTTGACAGGGTCAATTTGGCATTTGCAGGTTGTCCACAAAGCAAAACAGGCTTACAAAACAGGATTCCTGGAAACAGGCTCACTTAGAGCCATTGGACCATCACCACATATTCACAATACTTTTCCATGCCCACAGGCGAACAATAGAGCGCGCAAATGCGGATGCACGGTCGTAACAATGTGAGTGTGTGAGTGGTGGGAATTTACCAGTTATGTTTACCAGTTATGTGAAAAAGAAGCAGATGTACGATGTACAAGAAGGAGCGAAGCAGCAGCAGAAGGGAGCGCCGCCCGCTCCGTGCACCACACGTGCGAAGAAGAAGCGGGCGGCGGCGACACGTGGCTGAAAGTCAGCTGAAGGTCAAACTGAGGCATACGCGAAACGCGCCGCAGCTAGCCCAGTGAAGCTTTCGCTTACAAAAAAAAAAAAAACAGAAATAAGGCATTGCGGTAATGCTAGGAATGTGCAGCTACGTCGTAATTGCACATTCCAGAATTTCCAGGGCACAGACTTTCTTTTTCGTGTTGTGTAGAGCGAAATTATAGATAGGTGGAAGAAATATGATCGATCGATATTGCCGTACAAAGCATCTCATGTCAAATTGAGTGAATGTTGCAAGGCGACATTCATCACACTGAATTCGTTAGCTAGCCTCAATGAAAGATTGAGCCAGCATTCGTAGTTCGCTTTCCAGTGAACGCTGAGTATGTTTGCGAAAAATAATAATTTTGCCCGCAGGAGGTAGTCAACGCGAATTCAAAATCCTAGAAAGCTGCTAAATTTGTTACGGTCCAATAATACTTGGTGCATGGTTTCTGAAAACTCCGTTTTGTTCGCCGCTTACCTTTTCTATGCTGCATATGTTTGTTATTGAAGCATTTTTGTTCGCTATTTAAATGTTGATTCTACCTTCACATAGGTCCAGTCCAGAAGTGTGTATTCACCACTGCTCTGTATATTTGGATGCAAAGTACCTTTTATCTTCTGATTTGAACTGGCCAATCATAGCTACGATAAAATGGAATTCGTAAGGCTTACGGAATCCATCTTCGCATTGCTGTTTTGCAGCCTTGCACTGTTTTGAGAAGGGAAGCTAATATTCCTGAGATGTATAAACGGAAGTGTTTGCTCATGTAGTGTTTTCTCTGCAAAGACTGTACGAGCAACGTTGAAAGGCGCGCGCGCGCGCACGCGTGTGTGCGTGTGTGTGTGTGTGCGTGTGTGTGTGTGTGTGCGTGCGTGCGTGCGTGCGTGCGTGTGTGTGTGTGTGTGTGTGTGTGTGTGTGTGTGTGTGTGTGTGTGTGTGTGTGTGTGTGTGTGTGTGTGTGTGTGTGTGTGTGTGTGTGTGTGTGTGTGTGTGTGTGTGTGTGTGTGTGTGTGTGTGTGTGTGTGTGTGTGTGTGTGTGTGTGTGTGCGTGCGTGCGTGCGTGCGTGCGTGCGTGCGTGCGTGCGTGCGTGCGCGCGCGCTCATGTTAGCGGAACTCGGCTAGTCGTGCTCAAGACACAATGGTTCAAATTAATAGCTTGTGGCTAAGACGACTGAAAGATAGTGTTATGTCACTGGCGCTTCGATGTTTACGCACGCTGAGCTTGCTGCTCACCTAGGCGAGTAGTCGGGAGAATCTCTTATAACATCCCATACGCTGCGCGCCTTGCACAGCCTGTTATGCTTGGTAGGCGCCCAGCGCAGATGACTGTGGTTCCCACGGTCGTCGCAGAACTTCTGCACCTGAAATGAAAGCGCACAATGAGAGCTGGCACGCTTCTTGTGGATTTCTTTGGTGCGACTATGGTAGTGATTCAAAACTCAAAAAGTTTGAATACTGACAAAAAAGAAAAACGGGCAATAATCTTTTTTTCTCAGATATTTTAGACACACTGAAAAAAAAAACAATTAAAGATGAATCTCCCAACAACTTATTGCTATGTATACGCCTGAGTTTCGAAAAAAAAAATGTTTTTACCAATTCTGCTTCGCACACATTGATCATAAGCTAGAAATATTTCCTATGTCACCCCACTGGATTTTTGTACTGATGACTTACTCTTTTGTGAAGTGGGTAAGTTAATGAATAAGCAGGACGGTATGGAGAACTTGAAATGCATGATTAAGTACACTGCGAACTATCGCTTGTTGTTGGCTAACTTTGCAATGCAGAATAATGTTCTGATGAGTGCGTAGGCTTTTCTTTTTCGCCTTTCTTTGCCTTCGTATTTACTTTCGTCCTTTCTTTTTGGCAATTAGATATTTCGAATTCCTCCTGCAATAAAAAGAAAAGAACTGCTACGGTGTTTGCAAAGCCAAATAGGAATGCAAGTTATCAATTTTTTTCTTCCAGGGAGAAAGTTCATTATGTACAGAAGAGCTTTCACGAAGCAGTATCTTAAAACTCAATAAACTTTTCGTGACGTGCAGCGCATTCTCATGCAGAACAGCACCGTGCAACAGTTCTGATAGTAGAGAGATTTAGCTTACCGGGATCCGCAATCCGCTACCATGATCCGCCACCGCGCGTTCCACTGCGCATGCCCAGATCCCCTTGACGGCGATAGATGGCGCCACATACTTGATGTCGGCACATAGACCTGCCGCGTCGGGACCAATCAGCTTGTGCGCCTCGCCCCGCCCACGCACGGTAGAGGGTCATGGTGGCGGATCGCGGTTCACGGTAAGCTAAACCTCTCTAGTGTTGGCTTCGTGTGACGTCTCCTCGCCTGACAAGCATATGGGAGCTAAGACACACTTTTCTAGCGGTATCCATTTTGCTCGGCGAATTGCGATGCAACACGAGTTTCGTAAGGCTTGCTAATTGCAGCACTAAAAGCTGTTTTTATGGCACAAGATCCTATAAACGTATCAAAACTTACTCCAGTAAAGAGTTCCAAGCATTGCACTCCTCATGAATTTGCCAGAAATTTTTGAAAAGCTCTACAGGCATCACACGACACGGGTACCGCGACAACAATGAATGTCGCTCAGTCGGAAATCGGTGTAGTCTCGATTCGTGCAAATGCTCGATAATGAGGGCGTGGTGGGCTGTGCGACTGCACTGGATTATTAAGGCGGAAGCCTGTCTAGGTGCATGGTGAATATCTCGCGTCTACGAGATGTGTCCGCGAGAAGTGTCGGCGAGACGTCGCAATAGGTTCTGACGTCGACATAATTTCCTTTTCGTGAAGTTAGGCCTTCATTCTCGCATGTCGAGAAGAGTCCTGAGATGTCAATGTCGCTGACGACTAAGCCAGAGCCCAGCCGGCGTGGCACGGTGGTTAGAGCGCTCAACTACTGTTCCCAAGGATGCGGAATCGAATCCTGTCCTCGGCGCCAGCTTTTCGATGGAGGCGAAAAGCAAGGCGCCCGTGTGCTGTGCGATGTCAGTGCACGTTAAAGAACCCCAGGTGGTCGAAATTTCCGGAGACCTCCACTACAGCGTCTCTCATAGTCTGAGTCGCTGTGGGACGTTAAACTCCACAAATCAAACTAAGCCAAAGAAAAGAAAGTAATGAAATATAACAAGTAAGCAAACTTGCAAGATAAAGGAAGAAGAAAAAAGATAGGCAGGAGAGGTAGAAGAGAAGGATGGGGAAAACGTGGTCATCACATTAGAGGAGAACAACAACAACAACAACAACAACAAGCTCTTAATCGAGGCTAAGTGTAATCCTGTAATGTTTTTATTGCAGCTACAGCACATAAATTAGCATATATAGGCCTCTGCATACAAGCCAGACGCGCAAAAGTCAATTCGCAGCACAAAAGCATTCGTGCGTGCATAACAATAGGCAATCAGGAACAGAATTTCAAACTTGATCTTCATTAGCCAATTATTAGAAATTTTTATGAATATGCAGTCAGTCGTTTAAACCTCTTTGTTTGGCGGGCAGGGTAGAGGCATGCATAATTCCTCTAGAGCTGAGACCTTTGTCGCAACCCTGTGCAAAAATAATAAAGTGCTCTGCTGGTTAAAACATCATACATACCTTCGGTATACTGGACGTAAACATCAGTGATGACGCAGGCTCGCTGGCTGAATGGAAAATTTGCTTCACGCTCACGTCCTTTTTCAAGCACTCCAGGATCCCATCTGCACTTTTTTGTGGTCTGGAAAGGAAAGGCGTTTCACATACATAGAAGGCGGCGTCACGAATACGCGATGATCTTCCGAATTCTGCTTAAATAGCGAATCTGGAAAAGCAAGGACAGGTTCTAAGTAGACATTATCATTTCATTAATATCAGAAGGCAAATGAAGTCCTCCTGGAAAGAAAATTATGCAAGAAAAAGGCCAGACAAACGTGAACACTACGGGGAGTACATGTGAGAGTGAGACGTTTTCAGAGCTTTGTTTCGGGGTGTGGAACAGGCACTCTACAACGCCGTGATGGCTCAAGTGGTCACAGCGCACGACTGATGAACCCAAAGTGGTGGGTTCAGACCCGCGGAGCCGGTATTCGGTGGAAGCGAAAAACAAGGCTCCTTCGTACTGTGCGCACTCAGTGCACGTTAAAGAACCCCGGGTAGCCGAAATATCCGGAGCCCTCCATTATACCGTCCGTGGAATCCGGATTCGAATTGGAATCTTAATCGCTATAAACCAAGCTAAAGCGATAAAACAGCCATGTATCTCAGACGGCCATAAGGTGACATGGGAACCGTGTTAATTACTTTCTAGACTGGTCATGAGCTCGCAACTTCTTTTTGTGTTCTAGAGATATAATTCACTTCAGCAACTCCTCGCGCCTCAAGCGAGGCTTGTATACGTGACTGCAACGAAGCCTGCAATTAAGGGAATATCCTGAGGGATTTCCAATAATTAGTGCGTCGAGCCAGTGCTGCCTCAGTGGCAATATGTTCTCATGAAATAATAGTGCGATGTGAAGATTATTTCCTGAGATGTGCTGCAGTCGAAGCCAAAGCTACTATAATATACGAAAAGTCAGCAAGTGTTGAGAAGGAGGTGTATGTGTTTAAGTAAAGGATATAGTAATCACCGTTCTGTTTGCAAAACAAGCGGCTAGAGCACCTCACGTTAAATGTTTTTTTTTAATAGTTCTTTGGGGGCCACAAGTTCTATGTAGGAGGTAATTACAGATGGAAAATCCGGCGGAAGGTATCATTTATCAGTTTCTTGACTTAATACGAGCTTCTAACAGAGAAAAGGTCACTGCTGAAGGCAGCTGGACGCCTCAAAAGGAATGACGGTGCACAACAGCTTTAAAAAAGTTTCTTCCATGCCTTGAAAATATACACGAAGGGACTGCTCTTGCAGGATCCCTTGTGCCTAGTCAACTTCGAATGTCACCTAGCCGGCGGGAAATCTTGGTCAAAACTTATCTTTTCGATGCCTTTTCCGGGGCTTATTATGTACCACGCTTCGCTGTTGAGAGCGCGGTATCAAATACTTGGAATCATCGACGCTGGAAACACATTTTAACGGGATCAAAATGAAAGGTAAATTACGCCCGAGCCACTTATACAATTTCTAACGTGCTTTCGAAACTTGTGTAAAAGTTTACATACGTTTGTTGGCCATGCTGGAGGTGTTTCCAGACTTATAAGAAAATGCTGCCAAGTTTGTAGACGCAGTATTAAGCACCTCTATTTGCCGATGAAGTTTTCCTTAGTGCGCAACTTCTGAAAAGCTGGATGCTTTTCATTCCTTTTTTTTTTCTTTTTTTTTTTTTTTTCAGAAATGAGCTAGTAGCGTTTTGGTTAAGTGTTGACGCATTACTTCCTCTGAAGCCTCGCCTCTGTTCACCTCCCTCCGATCAATTATCGCAGATATATAAACAGCATGAACAACTGTTCGCTTGCCCTGTTTAGCTGCGAGCATTCTTCACGCGGATTTTTGTGTCATGAGTGTTTGTTATTTCCGGTAACCACGAAATAGATGCTCCGAAAAGCTCAGCGCCTTTGCAAAGCTGCACTGCTACGCTCTTCGAACGCTGTGGCTATGTCGACCTTCTCGTAGCCCCCATAATTCCGCTTCAAGCGTGCACTTTAAACTTCAGTTTTTACTGTAGAGTGCATTTTTGTATATTTTGGCAGGCCCGACAACGGTGGTTGTTTCATTTACGAATGCATGGTCGCCGATAAGAGAACGACCGTGGAGCCAACGTGAATGGACAGGGTGCGTACGGCGCGCGGCAGTGAAATTGCTCGCTAGCATCATGACAGTTTTGTGCGAAAATTACACCGCCCATTTTCACAATAAGGCTACCACCAGCAGTGGTGCTGATTGATGCATGCCTTTGCCTTCCTGTCACACGACGACAGCAGTTACAAGTGCAGCTCTCCAAGGCTTCTAACACTTTCAGACCTCAATAATCAGGAATTATTACTCTTTTTTGTTTTTGTTAACAACATCGGATCGTCCAGCGTGGACAGTGCTAACTTTAGGTGTTTATTCGTTGTGCTTGCCCCATGAATTTAGTGAATGATGAATGCACTTTGAAGCAGATTTCGGGGAATGGTATTCTGATAACTGAGCGCCAAGCGGGGTGCCTACATCGTCTGAGCCATGCATCCTGAGTAAAATGATGAAAGGCGATCGATGACTTTAGGTCTTGAAAAAAAAAAAAAGCGGTCTGTCTTCACTGCATACCTTTGAAGGGGCCCTGAGAAAACTGCGAGTACATTTCGTACTCTGTAAAAATCGTGGCTCTTTTTGAGTATGTTGATGTCCCTGCGCATTAAAGCAATTTCCCCGCCCCTCAATCCAAACTCGTGACCGTGTATACACCGAAGAAGACTCCATGATCGCTGTTTTGAACTGAGTGCTAGCGTAGCCTAGCCTTTGAGATTCGTGCCACAACTGTGTCGACGCACCGCGACTTGTTTGCGGATTCGACCCAATTCGTTTTCCAACCAGATTAGCTTCTTCGTCACCAGAATGCGTTAAGCTTCCGATACAGGCCAGCTCCACTGTGTATTGAACGTCTCCTTTTCGCCAGGCAGCTCTTTTCCTAGCGATTTATCTGATGGTGCCACTATGGGAAGAGGTATACGCAGGTTTAAGCAATTTCACAAAGGCATCGTTACGGGTAAGGAGCTGCAAATAAGTTTACCGTAACCAACCCCACACCTCATTCGCCGCAAGATCAGCTGCAGTTTGCGAAATGTTGAATACAACTGACAAGCAAGAGCAGCTAGATACCGTGCAGTGACGTTCGTCGTGTAACAGCCGGTGGGCCGCCAGGAAGATCCGTCGTAGAAGCACCATTGCGGCTTGACGCCGAACGCCGTCTCTTCGAAAACCCCGTAGCGAAACTGTGCCCAGCTGCGAACTACTGATGATGCTGCTGCATCTGGGCAGAATTGCAAGCAGAAAGAAGGACGGCATTAGCGAGCTCAACTAGCGCTGGCATATGCGGGCTAAGGTTTTTCATCACGTCTAAGGCTTCAACTAGATTTTCCTCCTTACAGAGCGAGAAAGCTTCAACATAGCGAGAAATCTTCAAAATCGGCGTTAGGAGGAACTGACGAAATTTGATTTTGCTGCTCATGCGTAGCAAATGTAAAACCCTAAGCTTATTTGAGCAGAAAATTTTTGTCCTCAGATCCCTCACACGTAGCGGAGTTGGACCTTTCCACGTGTGACTACAAGCTACGTGTGGTTCTGCCCGCCTGCATTCATCTATGGAGTCTGAAAGCGCAGCCAGCGATTTGTGCTCACGATGGAACCCAGTTTCACGATCAGGCTGCCAACTCAGACGCGACATGGAGGACATAAGTCGGGAGGCTAAGGTATAGTTCTCCCACTTTGTTGTTGTTGCAAGACTGGAAATGGTATCCACCATTGTGCCCTCCAGTTATTCAAATTTATGCAATACCTAAGGCTCAAAGAGATGAAGCCAGAAGTTGCCGTCTTGTTTTGCAGATTTTTTCAGGGTCTCCCTGTCGCCGCGCATCAAATGATTCCTTTTCTTAAGAACACATCTCACGTTTGGCGATTTCGCGTCGGTTTGTCCGCGACTGTCACACGACCACGTAGGGCTTGAGTTAGAATTTCTTCAAAGCAGTGTTCACCATGGTGGTTTCCACCCTAGCCACCTAAGATGGCGACCACCATAAGTCACGTGATGTCACCAAGATGGCGGCGTAGTTAGTGAACCCGTGAAGCTTACGTCATAATCCAAGATGGCGACATAGTTTCTGATTCAGAATCCAAGAAGGCGGCCTACTACGTGACGTCACAATCCAAGGTGGTAGCATAGTTTCGGATTTCGAATTCAAGATGGCGGCCTACCACGTAACGTCACAATCCAAGATGGCGGCTCCAAATTTGGGTCAAATGCTGTGATCACTAAAAAACCTATGAGCCAACGCTCTTGCACTTCAACGTTTATCAGAATGTGGAGGCAATCGTATTTGCATCACGTACATCGCTGATAAACTTGCCTCCTTTGTCCAGTGTGTAGTAGTAGTAGTAGTAGTAAAAACATTTATTGATTGCGGAAAAGCCAGCGTGGCGATGTGCGCACGTTGACGAAAAACGCTGCGCTCTCTTACCTATGTCGGCTGATGGGTCGAGGGCGGTCAGCGGCAGCGCCACGAAGTCACCCCGCACGCCGCAGCCCATGCTTTGGCGTGCCTTGCACTTGCTGCCGCTTTTAGTGAGCAATATGTGGGCGTCATGGAAAAGCTCCCAGGTAGCATCTTGGAGCAGCAAGTTTCGAGGAGTATCCATCTCTGGGGGTACGAGCACGCGCACGCTCTTGAAGTACCACAGCCCGTCGGACGCTTGCAGAAGCTTCCCCGATGCACGGCGAAGCAGCCTCTAGGGTTTGCGTGAATTGAGTGACCACATGGGCAATACAATATAAAGAACACATTTCAGAAGCTTCAAGAAGAGGCTGTTCCACCGATAAGTGCGGCAGCCAGTAAGCCGAATCATGCCATATACAGCTGCCTCAAACTTACCACTACTATTCTAGCTTTATGTTTTGTTCTACAATACAAGAACATACCCTACGAGTCAATGTACCTTTATAAACGAATTCAAATAAATTGCTCGAAACAATTGCAGAGATTATTTTTCTCCTCATTTCGTTGCATATTGAGCGCGAAGAGCCAAGTACATATTTTGTCTCTCTCTCTCTCTCTCTCTCTCTCTCTCTCTCTCTCTCTCTCTCTCTCTCTCTCTCTCTCTCTCTCTCTCCGGGGCCGTTTGCATTAAAATGACCTAGCTTCGACATTTAGAAAAAATAGTTTTCTATTCAAGTTCAATAGCTGTCTTCCAGGATTATATTCTGGCTATTAGCTAGAAAATTCGTCCTGTGAAAACTATTCCTGTGTTATATTCTTGTAAATAGAGTGGAGTTGCGAGTCTGTCAAGGCGGCATACAAAAATATTGAGGCAGCAGCAACCAAAACGAATTATTTTAATTAAAACTGCGTAACAATGTCGCTGAGTATATCTAGCAAGTACGAGCGGTTTCATGTGACCTCAGTTTTGGCTCGTCCCGCTAAACTATTAACTTAACTAATTTAAAACGCGGCTGTTGTTGATATCACTTTCTGATTTCCAGCATCCTTTCAGTTACTGTTTCGTTTCAGAAAACCAGAACATTTATGTGTGCCTCTCCTGTCATAGTTACAGGTGCCAACACCATTTCTAAAATGGTACAACTTTAATGAGGGCATCTTTCTCATCTTTCGCGCAGGCAAACAAGTAACCAGGGAAATAGTTGGGAAAGGAGCCGAACTCAAATCATATTTACAGAACTGTCAACCAAAGCGAACCTACGTATCAACAGAAATCAAGTAGACGCACGCACACGCGCGTACTTGCATACAGGAAACACACGCTTTCTGTACGTATCCAAAAGTGCTCAGGTATATCTGCATTTCGGAAGTCATTCAAAAACACATTATAAAAACTTATGACATTCTCAGTTCATTAACTGGGATGTCTTAACTTTTCAGTCGTTTATTTTAGACGTTATAATAGATTGGCAAAGTGGTTTACTGCACAATAATATGCAGAAAACCCAAGTAACGTTTAGCAGGCTTGTAAAGGAACAGGGATTTATATATGAAGCAGCGAAGAGTTCGATGCGATAAAGGAATCAATGTACTTAGGAAGGTAGCGATGGCATATTTGGACCGCGAGAATGAAAAAGCTGGGAAAATACGAACGAGAACGCATGCCTTTCACAGGCACTCTTAGATCAGAAATGGCAATGCGCAAGAGTGCTCAGTCATTCCGCGTTAATGTGGACACTTTGGTTCCCGCGCAAAAGTGTCCATAATACGAGTTTTCTTTATCAACGGTTCACGAAGAAAAAAAAAATACGCTATCGGTAAGCTCTGCCTCAGTGCGCAAGGATAATCAGCGAAATTTAAATTTAAATTATTCACAATTGCTCCAAGCTCATTATCCTTCTCGCTATTCTGCTTGAATGTAGTGGAGCTTCACGCGCTTAGTGAAGTGCCGTCTTTGCCCAAAGTAACCAGGCTACGCGTTCCGCTTCTCATTCGGATAGTAGATAATTATAACCACTTCTGAAGCTGTAAATAGTAAGGGCGAGCTCCTGTCCTCACTTCTCAAGTTGTGATCCTGTCTGAATACATGTTGGTTTTGGAACACAAGCGAGAAGCAAAACATGAAGTCTGGTTACTATTGCCAAGGACAGGTACGTGATATACAGCTCATGGTGTTTCATGGTTAGACATATTAAGAGTGTTTCCAGAGCACTATCCTCGACTCAGTCAGCTGGCATCTTCTGAATAGGTTCACTGCGCAGCACAAGCTCTAGAGAGGATTTTCTTCAGCAATACAGTACACGGCAAGGGACATCTGCCCAGGAACTTTGCAGAATAAAGCACGGAGGTAGAAGAGAAAATGGCCATCAGTCAAACATTTGAATTTCTACACTGAATTTATCTGGCGTGATGTGTTAAAAACGCATAAAAATGAAACATCTGGGTGGGGTAAACGAAATTTCTTTCTAATCGGCGTGTATATTAACGCGGCAAATATGCATTAGCCCTAGTGGGCTCCGTGCATTTTCCTTCTGTCCGTTGTCCTGACAGTGAGGTTGAGTATTAAGGAGGCGTTGAGGAGAGAATACATTGAAAAAATTTGGTCTCCAGAAAAACAGTACATAATTCGAATTGTCCATATTAGGAGGGTTCATATAAACGAGGCACGAACTGTATATCTCATCGATGTCACCTATGGAGCAGAAATATAGGTAAGTTATCGAAAATGGTTGAACTTAAATTCAGGACAATGCAGAGAGCTATGGAAAGCAGGCTGATTGGATCAGCGTCATTAGACAGGCAGAAAGCAGCGTGATGCACAGGGAACAAATGCGAGTGAATGATTTTCTTGCCGAAATTTAAGAAAAAGAGATGAGCATGGATAGGGCATGTAATGAGAAGTGGAGGCAACGTCGTGGAGACGTTGTTAAGGACAACTGGCTGAATAACAAGAAAAAGGAAGCGTAGCAGGCGGTGGCAGAACGCCAGGTGAGTGGTGGATATTTGGAATTTGTTTACGGGGATGAGGTGGCAGCAACCGGAATGCTGTAGCTTAAACTGGAGCCTTATGGAAGAAGCTTTTATCCGGCACTAGGTGCGGATAGGCTGATGATGACGATGATAATGAATTGGAGAAGTGATACCGCCACTTCTCCAAACACACTCTGCTTTTATTAATATGCATCTGAAGCAACGCATTTGTTCAGCAGAATGCATACCAATTAATTTTTAGATTTTTGCAGTGCCTCCCCCGAACGTAAATGAGCAAGGGGTACTGCTTATTTATTTTGTTCCCCCTCACTTTCACAACCCAGCACATCGCGAGCCGTGTGCTTCCGTCGGCAACGCCGCGCCTTGTAGAGGTGAGTCGGGGCCAGCACTAAAATAAGAACTGAGTCAAGTCCATATCTGCTGTATGAGAAAGTAATGGCGTCTTAATTCCCTGTCGGAAAAAACTACAGAAAATTTTCTGATGTTACGACAGAATTTCTGTGCGGTTTTTGACGGGAAACCTGTTGTGACAAACGAACATTCTGTAGTTACATCAGAAATTTCTGTAGTTACAACAGAAAAGTGCTACAGAACTACAGACAACAGAAATATACTACAGAAGAACGAAAGAACTACAGAAAAGTACTACAGAACTACAGAAAAATCTGATGGTTATAACAAAACTACAGGATATTTTGTCGTATTTTTGACACAGTTCTGTAGTTTTTTTCGGCAGTGAACAAGAAGCTAGCCATACAGCGCAATGACACCACACATTTCGCTGCGATAAGAACTGGCACTCACCATCTACACCCACGTCTATATCTTTGCAGATTATGTTATATCTCCATGTGGTAAATGAGATTCCTGACATAAGTCATAGTTGTCATTTTCTTACGTCCTCTTTCCTTACATGTATTATACCTGCTCTTGGTACACAGTGGTCGTCCCGTAAAATCGTGTCGTATTCAAAATCAAAACATCGCGCCTGACATCTCCGATGGGTGCGGAATTCACTGCTCTCCGTGCTGGTGTGGACGTTTTAGGAAATCACTTAATGTGGAATATTTTGTGGCTCAAAGGCACTCCTATTGGGCACCTGCACGGTGGCGCGCACATGCCGAAAACATAATCTCTGAAATCCGAAAACTGCGTAGCCGTGAGAGTGTTGGAAGAAATCACCCGCGTGGAAGAAATCAACCGATCTGCTCACAGCGATGGTCAGTATACGCCTCCAGAGAACTAATGTATAGGCTTCGCACGCTCGCGCGTCAGCCTTCGCTGCTCCTGTGTACCTTTACCTCACGCTCAGCCGTCTGAGTAGTCCCTGAACTCCAGCTAGGCCTTCACCTTGGTCTATCGCGAAGTGAGGCCTCGGCCGGCAGCAACGGAGGCCATTGAAAACATATTTTTTCTGTGCCCTGCGTTCAATGGAGAATGACAACTGGCGGGCGCTTGCTACTTTGGCACTAGCCCACTGACGGATAATAGGGTGCTTATATGGTGTGCCCACCAGTTGTCAACCGTGAAGGTCTGCATGATGACCACTTTTTACTGCAGAGCGCCTGAGCGACAAGTTTTGGCAGTATCGCGCGCTTCTTCTTTGTGTATTCTACGCCATACCTGTTTCCTTTCTCTCTCTGTTTACTTAGGTTTCTTTCTTTCCTCCTGTGCAGGGAAATGAACCAGAACGCTTCAGACTGAATATCATGCCATTGCTTTCTATATTTATTTCTTCTAATTGAAATAAGCCTTAAATGAGTCTGAACTTTGGTGTTTTAAACTCCGCATAACGGCCCACCTAGATGACTTCAGCATGGGCTTTACTTTCAGCGTTTAAATAATTCAAGCTCGCTAGAAAGCTGTCAATTCATTTTCTATTTTCCCAGCAACAATAGCGCCAAATACACCTGCATGACAAAGGGCTATTGCGTCCACTATACAGGCAGGACACACAGGCTAGAAACACACATCGTATCTACTTATCAAGATAATTTTCATATGATAAGGCCTGTTAGTGCTGACCTTGCCCCTGCCCATGCCATGTATTTCTATGCGATAATATCCCAGAAGTGTTACCTATGGCGCGAATCGCTGCTAGAGAAAGGGTAACTGAATGGTTGAAACTGCTGGAAATGGAGGCCTCAGCTGAAGCATGCATGGTACCGGATTGCCTCACGACCCAAGAACGAGAAATCCAGGGTGTGGTCACTTGCCTCAAGCTGACCGAAGAGCTCTCCGGGATCCGTCGGCGCGAGGCCATGCGGCAGGCGCACAACGATGTCCGTGTATCCGTTCCGTTCCAGACGAGGCGGCTGGGGCCTAACGGCTCCAACCTCTGCTCCTAGCGGCAAAGACAGCACGGCAAAGGCCACGACTCGGACAGCCAACGTCGATTTCATGTCCACACAGAGCTGATCAGTCGTCGTGCAGTTTGCTTAAAAGTTTCAGTAACGAGCTGTCTGCAAGAACTCCAGGTGTGGTCCGAGTGCACCGCATGCTGTCCCTGCTGCCGCGACGAGCCTGTGGGACAGCGTGCCGTTCTGCAATGCACCCTCGCCAAGCATCGAGCGTATGACAATACGCCTTATCGCCTTATCGGGCGAACTCGTGTTGTCGGGGTAACCGAGGGCCGGGAGAAAGCAGTTGCGTGGCTTGTAACCTGGAAAGAGCGCTGCGTTCTTGCTCTTCACGGTATTACGCACATTGAGCGCCATCGTTGGAATGGCGACGCTGCTCTTCGCATTTGAGAGTCTGAGAGTGCAGGAATGTCAAGTCGCGAAAGCAACAGCACTGCGTTGGTGTCACGTGTATCGAAAACACAGAAGGAGCAGGGCTTTAGTCGCGCCGACTGTGAGATCCATTGAGAACAGCATAACGTAAACGACGGAGACGAGACAGAGACATGCAGTGATCAAGTTTACCTTCTGATACTATTGATCCTTAAAGGTAGAGATCTTGCTAAAAACTGTAGAATGAGCTTGACATGGGCCCTAGCAAACGTGAAAATACAGCGGAATCGGAAGCAGCACCAGAAGCATGTACAAAGAGATCAGTACAGAGAAATGCAATACAACAAAGCAGGAAACAAACGCAACCTTCGTGCATACGCTAACAAAAATGAACGTACTTCATAACTTGACATTTCGCTTTGAGTCGTTTGATTTGCAAAATAACAAGGAGTAACCTCGCAGGGCTCCATTTCGTTGTTTCCTTGTCAGTTCGACGGGTTTCTACGGACGTTTCATTTTTTTTTTTTTTTTTTTTTTTGCAAGTTAGCAAAAGGAATAAGCAAACTGATTATTCGCTCGATGTTTGTTTAGGGCCCTCATTCCTCATTAATTACGTGTTCAAAGGAATACCTAAATGACCAAGAGATTCAGGGTACTCTATTGCGGTGCAAGAAGGTTGTCTTACGCTTGGCTTGTCTACTTTGTTTTTCTTCTTGTAAAAGAACCTGTGATACTCAATAATCATGGCAAATTTACGAAAACACAGTGGTAGTCAGTCCCTTGCCAGTAGTTAAATAAAATATCAGGTATGCCACAAACTGGCAAGATCAAGTTTGCCTTACCTGTACCGCTGATTGTCGTGGTAGAAATATCCCCAAAGAAAGCACAGCGAACGTCTTTACGTAACCTAAATATAACTTAGCCATAATACTGAGGTAGTGGACACTGACGTAGCTAACCATAAAGATTCGTGTTAGAAGGAGATATGCGCGCTTTGAAATATGTGGAGGTAAAAGTTCAAGTGACGAGCAGCTGCCGTGCACCTACGCTGTACAACGCAGCTCGATTAAGCTTCTGTACCGTGTATAAGGTGCAGCCGGCTGACGTTCACTGCTCAAGTCATTTGCATATCAAGTTTAGGCGAAGCTAGAGGTTTGCTCACTCAGCATCGCTCATCCGGGAAAGCCTGGCGCTGTTCTGTTTTCTCCGCACGCCCGAACTCGATACTTCTCTACGCGCGTAAGAAGTTCTTAGTATTCAAGTTTCGCTTCTTAAGCAACACAGCTGCAAAAATCAGACTGCGTTTATGGAAGGAGACCGTGTTTAAAAAGGTCTGTATAATACGTCAAGAAACCGTTTCGCTGAGCACGACAAAATGTTATACCTGCTGCTAAGGCTGTCGTTGTGATGTCTTTTGACTCCACATGCGATAGAGGTCTGGGCAGTCTGCCATTTCGATAAATTTTCTATGTTCATTTTTTTCTAAAACTTCGCGCCTACTTTGAAAGCTAATTCGTCTTACCTCCTTTTCCTTCCCCGCAATTTCATCCTCCTTGTTATATAAACTTTTCAAGACGACTTTGCCACTCAGGGTTTCTGAGCTTTCCACCAGTTAAACGTCTACTTTCACAACGCGTGCTTTCCATAAGGAATTGATAGTGGTTATAGGACTGTGGCAGTAAGATTCATTGCTATCATTAGCGTCAATACGACCACGTCAGGGCAAAAGGCGTCTCTCATATCCCTCTGATTAACCGGGTCCTGTGCCAGCGGCATCTACGTAATTTTCGCCAACTTTCTCATTTTATTCACCCAGCCATATTTTTTTTTTTTTTGCGCCCCGGCTGCGCTTGCCTTCTCTTGGAATACTGTCTCTTAATTTCGACTAGAATGTTAATTACTCGCGTTTGTTCTCTGACCCACTCGTCTCTCTTCGTGGCTCATAACGTTACATCTACCATTTTCCGTTCCATAGCTCGCTGCATCGCCCTCAATATAAGTTGAACCCAGATGGGCGCCGGTAAGATACAGCTATTATATATTCTGCTGTTGCGGGTACTGGGAAACTGCCATTCATGACACGAGTGTATTCGCTAAATACTCTGAGAGGACTTACCAAGATACTCTGTTGGGCGAGTTGGTACTTATTCATTATTAATATAAACAGCGCGAACACGAAGACAAGGGACAAGAAACAAGAAAGCCACAGTACATGCGCTGACTCACAACTAAGCCTAAGCCCTTTACTCCAAGGCCCAGAAAAACAAACATGAAGAAAACGAAACAGTCACGTGAAACAACCCCTGGGTTCACCTGCTGCATAAAAATTACTTTAAAAAATCACTTTAAAAAGACACTTCTTTGCTTGAAAGAGCGAGAGAAGTCTTGCTGACACACTTATTGTCCGTTGAAATAAAATACAATTCCACTATCTCTCTCGTGAAATAATGAAGAAGGAGAAGAAGAAGTGCACTCCTAAGTTTGACAGTGTTAAGATTTTATATCGCCACAAACAGAAGATAACGAGAGAGATAGTGGAATCGTATTTTATTTCAACGGACAATAAGTGTATCAGCAAGACTTCTATTGCTCTTTCAAGCAAAGAGGTGTCTTTTTTAAGTGATTTTTTAAAGTAATTTTTATACAGCAGGTGAACGCAGGGGTTGTTTCACGTGACTGTTTCGTTTTCTTCATGTTTGTTTTTCTGGGCCTTGGAGTAAAGGGCTTAGGCTTAGTTGTGAGTCAGCGCATGTACTGTGGCTTTCTTGTTTCTTGTCCCTTGTCTTCGTGTTCGCGCTGTTTATATTAATAATGAACTCTGAGAGGAGTCGCTGGAGAAAGATTTGATTTTGGGAAAGATTGAGGGTCACCGGAGAAGGGGTAGGCAGCGAACGCGATGGTTAGGTGGCATCCTCGAGGCACTGCAGATGAAGTTATGTGATGTTAGGAAGATAGTGAGAGACCGGAAAGCGTGGCGTGATATGGTCCATAGGGTCACGAAGAGTCGGACACGACTGAACGACTGAACTGCACTGAACCCCAATCTTATTCTTCTACATTCAATTTTGTTCTGAGAATCTGCAGTGATTATACCGGCCCTAAGTAGATGTATTCATTTACCATTTCCAGCACCGGCTATCTATCGTAAACTGCCGTTTTCTTTCCAGTCTGTTGAACATTATAGTATTATGCATATTAATTTTTTAGTCCCACCGTTTCGTTCTGCTTTAGCCCTCTAGGTAATACATCATGATTTACAATCCGGCCGCTGAGCTATTTACAAAGCAATATTATAAAAATCGCACATTAACAGAATGTTTTCCATTAACTCTTACCCCCGTTTACTCCTAATCCAGGTTTCTGAACACGTCCTGCAAATAAGCGCTTACTAGTACCGGAGAGGACGTGTATACCTTCCCAACATCCTTGCTTAGTGAAATTTCATTGCTGGTTTCATGGAGGACTGAGGTAGCTGTACATCCTCTATACGTAAGTATCCTCCAGTGTTTTTACATGTTGCTCTTCTGCCCTCTGGTTCCACAATGTCTGCATGACTGCTTATGTTCGGACTGACTGAATATTTTCCTCTAATCTGTAAAGGCTGTGTGTATTTGCAAAGATCTGTATTTACCGGTCACCGGACTGATAGTACGAATATGGTCGATTGTCGAGTAGCCCTTACGAAAGGTTGCTTGGTCCTTTGATCGAATTCCAAGTTTTTTTTTTTTATCCTATTAGCGATTACTATAGATGACTTGTAGGTAAAGAAGAGTTAGCTGATCGATCTTTGATTTTTCAAGTGCTTGACGTTGCCTTTTCGCTACGCTTTCGGATTCAGATGATGATAGCGCGTTCTTGCAATATTTCGGTACGCTTGAGGTCATCGGGTATTGCGTATATATGGTGACCAGTTTCAACGCGATCGCTTTAAGGGCCCCCTTCAACGTAAAACCAGCCGTAATAGCTGTCTTTATTGTGTCAAGAAAATGGCGATTGGTCGGAAGGGTCGTGGCGCCTCTCGGAATTTAAACAGATTAATACATCAGATACAGTGCGACTATGAGGCTGCAACATGACTTGAAATTTGACAAGTAATTATTTTAACTGATTGCGCTGAAAAGATATCTGATGTAATCAGGTGGGAATCGCACCTGTGACCCTTGGGTCGCGAGGTCGGGCACGCTACCCATGACCAACGATACACAACTGTTCGAGTTTATTACAAAGGAGGTCTGACGTTCGTTGTGGTAATTAAAATTTAAATAAAAATAGGGGAGGTTTGACGCTACTTAAACCTGACTATAACGGGCGAAAGCTAAAATCGCGGCGGCTCAGATGCTGGGCTACTCAACCCGAGCCTTCGGGTTCGTACCCGACCCGTTCGAATCCACCGCTCCGATTTTTTTAGTGTGAAATCACTACACGCAGACTAGCTAAATCGCCACCAAAACGATGAAGTCATAGTTTGACCTTACCAGGTCTTGAAGGTCATTATCCGACAGCCGGCGAAATCAGGAGTTGCAGCCCGGATAGTAGAGCTTGCGCTCTTAGAGGCTGAAGGAGAATACGAGGTGGAGTCTTTTTAAGAGTTCAAGGTCATTCTCTGACACCCGAGGAACTCTGCAGTTGCAGCCCTGGAAATAGAGATTCCGCTCCAATAACACGTTGTCTGTGTTTGTTGAGTCATATGCAAAGTTGTTCCCAGGACGCTGGAGGGACCTATCGGTATTTTGCGGCATATCCTAAGGCGGGGCTTAACTCACCTTGGATTTTTGAGCGGAAACTCTACTTCTCTCATGCCAAACATGAAGGTCATGTCCTTCCAAGAAATGACCTTCTACTTTGCACATATGCCGCTACTTCTTCACACAACTGGGAAGCTTTATTCGTACCGGTACATATATCCACAAGATTTCTTGACACACTGCCACACAGACTTACAGTCTACCCTTTCCCTCCACCGCCATCACTGCCCATTCGGCTTGCCTCCTTGGACCTCCTCCTTCAATATGCCCTCGCCAACTTCGTGTCGTCTATGCCCGGTTGTGGTGTCCTTGAGGTTCTCAGACCGTCATGAAGGAGTCACGTGCTGGAACTAGCTTCGACGGCGTTTCCTTGACATTCGCAGGAAGCCACGGAGGAGTTAAACCATGGCCATTCTTAATCAAGCTTCCGCTCTGTAAACTAGGCTCAGCCGGGTTTAACCCTGCATTTGATTTTTCTTGCGCAGTCTTCCCACTATCCTCCCACAGATCTGATGTTACCCGTTCATCAGCTGCTGCTTTCCCTCTTGAACTCCACTAAGGCTTTTTTTTTTTATTTCTTCCTTTATTCCCTGCGGAGTGTCGAATTGTTCTGCACTGCTGCTTCTCTCATTATTATCCTGACGTTTCCACGCACACTGTGATCTTACTTGTATCTGTGTAGAACTCATCGGCTCCATTAACTATTTTACTCGTAACTGTGACGAGCTCTGTTCTATATCCCACACGGTGTGGCTCAGTCCACACAGTCCCCACCTTCCTCCCCACCCCACCCCCGTTAAAGAGACCTTCGTCCTTGAGTGCTCGAATGTGGCACAAGCTGCCCTCGCACGCTGGGCTCTCGAGGCGAGAAGAGGCTGGCATTCACCATCTGCGCCAGCTCATTCTTTTTTTTTTTTTCCTTTCACTTAATAAAAGTTTGCTCTCCCTCTACTTGTAATGACATTGTCCCCTTTGTCGTTTAGCACATACATCTATTTTTTGCTTATGGTTAGTTTTTTTCTTAACAGTTTTCACGCTACCTCCGTTCTTGAAACCATGCCGAATTATTTCCATATTATACTCCCTGACGTCGGCCACACGTTTATTAGTTTTGATAGCTTTGCCAGAGGTCGGGATAGAGGCCTTGCTTTGACGTCATTTAATCAGATGTTTCGTTTCCTGAGAGAGGTTAACGGACCGATAAACCGTTAAGCATCCTACTATAAACTTCCGTGCTCACTCCGTGATGATATCTGTGAGGTTATCGTTCACTACTTCGACACTAAGGTCGTCATCCTCGATTAAAGCCGCGTGCCAATTCGTTCATAAGCTTCTTCTTTAGCAGTTTCTTCACTTATCTATTCTTAAAGTGCAGGCTAAATCAAGACCTCATCATGCTGTTGTCCGTAAATCTTACATGGCAAAATACCCTTGAAAGCAGAATTAAATTACATTACTAATTACTTTGCGGAAAATCGCAGAAATGTAAATAAATTACAATACTAATTACTTCTCCCAGAATGTAATAAATTTCATTACAATTACTTCTGCAGAGTAATTTAGTCACTTGCAGTTCTCATGCATGCAAAAAATATAGTAAACAAAACAACACTTCAGACGCCACACACACACTATTTCGTCTTCCCGCCAAATTCCATCCCAGAGAACTATTCCCTCCTTTTTTCCTGCAGCACGTGTAGTTACAAAAATAGGACAACGACAACAAAAACGGGGAATTGTCCCTGTGGAATTGTCCTGGTGTAGCATACACAAGAAAATTTGCATAGGACATGACTTGGTGATGCAATTCCATCCACACGAAATTGTTTTATCCAGTGCAGAATTGTGCGGCATCTGGATTCCAAACATGGTTTTTTTCACGCGCCAGGCGGACGTTCTACTTGTACACCATTGCTGCCTACTATCAGTACACAAGCCGAAATAACATTGGCGCAGCTTAAAACTAAGTGCAAAAATATTTCATGTTACTGTGAAGTTACTGTAGCTGGTTGACAATAACCTCTCTTAGAGTTGCGCACAAAAGGCTATTCGCTGCATCAAGCCTCAATGTGACATTCCATGCACGATAAGGGAGTGTTGCATATACTAAACGGCAATACCTTCAAAATGCGGCTCACCATAGGATTCTTAATCACATTCTGATAAATCGTACCGCGTTCATAGCAGATTGGCTTTGAACGCGGTTGTGCGCAGAACTATGCATGGAAACTCGAAAACTTTGTATGCTTGCATATTCGGTGCTTATAAGCAGATTCCTGGTGCAAAACTTTACATACAAAATAAACTGTATTTCACACTCATTTTGAGTACTGAAGCCCATAGCTCTTCTACTGAGAGCAGTTATCGTGTCTACAAGCCCAATATACTGATACTTACAAAAAGCTCAATATTTGGGAAACTTAAGTACTCGATAGATTAATTGAGGTACTGGTCTGACCAATCAATAAATGAAGCTCGTGCAACACCACATCCCAGCGGTCTATAACACGCCATGACCGAGGGCTCCGGAACAACGCTGACCATCAAAGTATCTTTGATGTGCACCGAAATATCAGTACATGTGGTTTTCGTACCTTATCTTTTTCTAAAGGCAGCCATGCGGCCAACACTGAACCCGAAAACTTGTGTTCAGCGTATTAACTGAGCCACCACGGTGAGTCAAACATTTTTCGATACGTTCTGAAATATAGGAACCACTTTCGCGTGCATTTGGTCTTGTCGTTGCTAATAACACTCCCTGACTTGAGTAAAAGTTTCCGAGTTCTCTCAGACCTTTACAGTGAGAAGGCATAGTTTCGCAAATGATCACTACTAGTGAACACAGTTGTGTGTATTGGTTCACAGAGTGCTTGAAATACCTTCAATCTGACTGCTTTCTGAGCCGTATATCCTGAATCGTAATACATGGAGCCTCCATTGCTTCGTGGGTCCTAAACATTCTCACAACAAACCTTCGTCATATACAGGGTCAATCAGAAGGCTCCGCGGGATCATGTACGTGCTTAGCGTCATATCGCGCATAACCCGGTCAAGAATCAATGCACTGTGGAGCACGAGTACGGGAATCTCGAAGTGGCGCTTCCTGTCGTCTGCCATTTTCCGTGAATTTGCTACTGGCTTGGGCGTAATTATCTTCCGCACGTGCGCAGCCACGCGGGGCTGTGTTCCCGCTAAGTGTGATTGAGCCTGTGCAGCTCAATCACGCAAACGCGAGTGGAGGGGCATGCTTCCTGCGTCTTTCCTGTAACTATACTTATGAAGGCAGAAATCATATCAAGCATCTAAGTGGCATTGCTGGAATTTCATTTCCACTTAATATTTACAGTCAGGAACGTTTAGGCCCAAGGTAAATCAAGGTTACCAACCACACCCTGAGGAATCAATGAAATATTAGTGGTGTCGCTCCGGCATTGACGGTTCTGGAAGCTATGACTAGGGTTGAACCATTTGCAAGAAAAGTGAGCGAATGAGACGATAGCGAAGAAAAGCGGCAAACACAGAGGAAAGGTGACGCGCCATAATCAGCCCCCCCCCCCCTCTCTCCCCCCCCCCCCCCCCACACACACACGCATGCGGAGAGAGTTACTCACGACCTGTCTTTTTTTTTTTTTTTTCTTGAGTCACGAAGTTTCCGAGAAATCCGTCCTTTGTATCCGTACGGATGCGCTCGGGTGGATGCTAGTAATAATTCCCTTATTACAGATCTACCCCACCTTAGATGATTTCCCTAAAACATTGGACTAGCATAAACTGTAATGCGAGCTCAGCTCAGACCTTCAGGTGACTTCGCTCATAACGAATGTGTTCAGATCTGGTAGTCTGAGACTATAGGGCAGACACCAAGAAGTTATAAAGAGGTTGAGAGTTGCGGCACCGGATTGTTAGTCATTTAAGCTCGCATTTCCGTGCTTGGGTTTCACCATAACATAGAGAAAAAAATAAAATCACATGACCTTGGGTGCAGATTTTAAAAACGAATTTTTAGAGTTCTTACCTTAGTGCAAAATTAGAGCCCCCCACTGCAAGCAAACTGGGTCCGTAGATAAGGGTGAAGTAACGTACGAGGACCTTGGTCAGCCAATCGCGTCCACCTATATTCAGTGTTAAACGGCGCCCACCATCGTCCGCGTAGTGTCCGCGTATAGACTCAATGCTTTGCGACCTAAGTGTCTCGTGTATTCTCATCGCTGGATGACGCTGGCTGTGGACACATAGCCTGATTGCATAAAGACGTGAGAGCAGCACGCTGCCATTGACTTTAATACTTCGCTACATCTGGATGTCCGTCGTGAGGCTCAGACGAAGTTCCGCAGGCACTTGGATATCATACGGAGCCTGGCAAAGCTGCTGCCGCATTCACCGCGATAATCCTCGTGTTCCAAGTAGAAGGCAGCGAAGCCGATATCCAGGTTGTTGAGCTGGTACTCTCGCATCACGTCGTTCATCTGCAAGAGAAAAAAAAAAGACCCAAAAGTGAGACAGTGTGGAAGACCGCTGAGCACGTGCACTAGAACTCGCGGAAGCGGACGTCATTGTTACTGGCACTATCGTTAGCGGGTTTCAATGGCGCATTTATATTTATGCATGACAGGTTGGTTCACCAGCGAATGAATGCAGCAGGTCCACTGCGCACGTTATCAGCCTGGCACCGTGACACTGTGTGTATGTGCACTTTCCGTCGAGCGTATCGCATGTTGCGGGTATTTTTCTGCATTTGTGCGCATATTTTCTTTTGTTACCACAGATGAGTATCACGCAGGGCTAACCTTTGGAAAACAAGCAATATTTGTACATCAAGCAGTTGGTATTACTTTATAGCACGTTACATATACGACGCAAGAGGCAACCTTCCGACAACCATTTCTTTAATACGACAGTGGGAGGCCTAGTCGCATATAGGTGCAAGGTCAAAATCACCAAGCCACGTCGGCTTTTGAAGAGCTCGTGTAGCTTTAAGCGCAAAAGACGGACGGGTCAGCGGTCGCCCGTTAAAGAGCTAACCACGAAGCTCATGCGCAACTACATGGGGAACTTATGGCAGGCGCTTCTTAGGCTTCCTGAGCGCATTCCTGGAGTCCAGAGCCGGTCATATATCATATCCGTTGGGAAGAAAAGCAAAAATGCGATGCATTTTTTAGGGAACGCGGCGCCTCCGTTAAACGCCTTATTTAAGAAGGATGCGTCGCCCGAGTTCTACGATCGTTCAGTGGCGATTCGTACATCTACACCTGTAGCAATGGTTAGCGTGGTTTTTGTGTGCTGCGAAAGCTGTGCTGGATTAGTTTTTGTCATTGGGTTGCATCACGTAAAAACAAAAAGAGTGGCATGAAAGATATGCATCTAGAGCGATCTTTTTTCTATTCATAGCTGCAATGATTGGTGAATGCCAGTTGCGGCGGCTATTGTGGCGAGTAAATTAATTAACGGCAGTAAAATCCAACGCGATTCCTTGAGTCGCTGCAGCCCTCGGTCGAGGTGAGAGGTCTCTTCAAAGCAAATAAATATCTTGACAAGTTTCCGTTTGCCTGCATGACCGCTATCTTTCGCGCTTCAGCAGGTCCCAGAAAAGATTAACTAAAGTCAGCGATTAGTAATGGCACCTATTAATTATTGTGCACTAGCAATGTGCACATTCTACCAGGTGCTTCGAATGATCTAATACAGATTTATCTTTTCATAACTTGAAGGATAGCTCTGTGCTGTTTGTGCAGGTTGAATGTAGGGCAGGGCGGCCATTATTTAAGGGGCAGAGTACAGCAATGCAAGGTTAACAAAAGTTATCTAATCAACTTGGTGATCTTTGCTCTTATGCGTATGATAAATTGCGACGTTGAACGCTGTCAAAATCAAAGCTAAGCTTGGTTTTAAAATACCAGAATCAACACAATAAACAGTTTGAAAGATCTTCAAGCTGGCTTTCCCAAGCTATAGGTCACGTCCCGTATGACGTAGCAGACAATTACGCGATCCACGGGACGATACAACGCACAGAAATGCCATTTTAGCAATGTGCTCTGCGGCGAAGCCAACTTAGCGTGCTATCAAATGCATGAGTGAACAAAAATATATATTTTGATAATTGTTGTACAAATTCGAAATATTTTAGAAAGAACTACCATTTCGCGCGCGAATATATTTTGGTGCAGTGTTTCCTTCATGGGCTCTTCCAGATGCATTCATTTACCCTTTCTTCTGAATTATTGCTAACTTGTTGTCACTTTCAAGTCATATGTTCTACAGGTAGTACTTATATTGATGCATATTTTTATAAGCAACGAACAGGACGTAGAGTCACGACTGCTGCAATGGCAGTTATTTGCGGCCACAACTCCAGATGAAACCCCATCAGCTTTCAGTGCTTTTCAGAGTAACGCAGTGGGAGGACTTGCAAGCTTTGGAATAAATACTCGAAGGAGGCTTATTTTTTCGATCTTCATCGACGCAGGCCAGATCGAAAGAGTAAGTTGTCCTTACACTGTTCGCGCGAGGGAAGAAAACTCGGTTATCGACATTTACGAAATTTTTTTCTTTTTGTATCAAGATTTAATGTGATGCTATGGACTGTGAAACCAAGTCGCTGAGCAAAACGAACGAAGCGTTCTACACCTAAAAAAAATAATAGGGATTCCAGGACGACATATGCATATGAACACCTTGTGTGGATAAGTGGCGTAAAAACAATAGAAGTTTCGGTGCATGAATCGAATTTCTTTCGTGTGGAAATTATTGGATTCATTGTACACTTTGCCCCAAACGCACTTCACTTGAAACTCGCCTTCAGATTCCTGCTCTTAACCAAGTCAGAAACGTTGCGGCACGCGACTGATTCTTCGTTCGTGAAATTGATCTCGGTCCTTCACCAAATCCAAGGTGGAATAGGCAAATAAGTTTACCATAAAAATGTTTGGAAATTGTGGTTACATAGGGGCGCACGAACCTGGGTTTTAGATATGGTTTGAAACAGAACAGCGACCCGATTCACTCTTGTAAGCTTGTGAGAAATTGGTAGAAGAAGAGTTGAGTTTACCGTATGAAGGCTTCGTCTATCGTTTGAGGGACAAAACAGCGAGCAGAGCCGAGGATAATTTTTACCAGCTGCTGTAAAAGGGGGAAACTTACACTAGATGGTCAATGGTAGCCTGGGCTTCATGCCTCGCTTTGTCAAGCAGTGACCGGGGGAAAAAAAAAATGAGCACGAAGTAATGACGGGAATGGGGAAAGTCATTATTTTGAGATTTGTGCCTCATTGAGCCATGCAAACGACATTACCGTCGAACTTGCACGCAGTGAAAAAATCAGCTCTAGGCTAAATTTTCTGTAGGAACAAACTGCTGATTTATATGATGATTAATTTGGCTGTATATTGTGTAAAAAATGGGACACTATCTCCTCATTCGGTTCATTCTCATGTTTAAGCGCGGTAAAAAGAAAACTGAAGCCGAAATACTGAAATATGTTATCTTTTCGTTGACCCCTGTATAAGTGCGAAAGAATTCAAACCTCCCTACCCCGAGCAAAAAAAAAAGAAGTCCACGATCTCGTGGCTCAGTCTAGTTGCCGTAGCAACAGTGTTTTTCTGGTGTATGAAACCGGCACCCAGGAAAGAAAAAAAAAAAAGAAAAACGTCGCAGCCCAGTGGATTCGTGTTCAGAACTCTCAGTGGGAAGCGAGTACGGAACGTCACGGCTAGTCGTAGACCATCGCTCGGTATGTTAAACTATAACACAGTCTGGCGCCGTGCGTTGCTCGACGTCGTCTCTCCACTTCCTTTTGTGCGCAAGAGCTTTCTAGCGTCCCACTGGGTTTAACTGCGTTAAAGCCCTATCTCTTTTTTTTTTTTTTCACGTTGGGTATCTTAAGCGATAATGCTGAATTGGAAGTTTTATAACTTGGACTGATACTGTGCCCCATAATCAAAATTAGAAAAGTTCATTAACATATAACACATTTAATTAATCGAATTTTTTTTCTCTCCACCCCACAAAATGCTTCCGGCTTGCCGCATCATCAACATGAACAGACTGTACCGGCGTATTTTTCATGGCTTTAGAAAGAAAACCCGTGTAAAGTAATTTAAAACGCACTGTACGCAACATGCAATGCCATGACCGGACTTTTAATGGTGTTTACACGCTGAAGGACTAATGAGAATACTTTAAAACGTCGCTAGGAGACACTGACTCATACACCGACCCACACACACTTTGTGCATATGTATGTGTCTCCTTATATCACTCCGTGTCTTCCAGCGCTATTTTAAATAGTGCATAACCCCCTCCCCTACTTGTCACCGCCGTAGAGGGACGCTAATAAGTAATGCGAACAATTTCGCGTCTACCTGCTCCACTGCTGAAATGTCATCTCGTGGAGCTCTTATCTGGGGAGAAACAAAATCGAGCTACAGATGGTCCACGATACAATAATGAAAGACTCTGGCGTGTTTTTGTTACCACCCAGGTACAAACGTGTCGGTGAGAAATTTGACCAGTGGATCGGTAAGGAGCTGTTCTGTCCGCATTTCTTTCTATTGCGATAGTAAATTGTATGTGTGTTACAAAACAAAGCAATAAAACCTTGCCTTGAACTCGATCACATCTGCCGTCTCAAAGGTGTCGACCACAGCTGTGAGCTCGTTGAAGCGGTACACGCCGATCTGAAGCTCGTCTTCTGCATCCTCGCCGAAGCCGGTGGTGTTGCAGTACTGGGAGTTTCAAGCAGCAAACTTAGACCACACAGCATTTCAAGTTTTCTCCTCGTGGATGTGAGCGAGAGAGGAACTCATTCGTGGTAACCATTAGGGAACGACTGCCACAGGTGCCGTGTACAACGGCAATCTTAAGATAATGCGGGCGCGCCGCCACGCTTTCCACCGAACCTCACAAACACGATGACTCGTAACAATACAGGTATTTCCTATAGCGTATTTTGGTTTGGTTATGGCATGTTTACTGAAAACTATTGGTTACACCGATGAAAGCCATACTCACTGCTACCATGCTTGCAGTACAATTGCAATGCAATTATGGCCGGCGCAAGGGATGTGGACATTTACAATAGAAAGTTTATGATTTACATATGTCTGTACAGTACTGTAACAAAAGACTTTTCGGATTAACTTGCAGTTGTGTCCTCACCAAACGTGCAATAAAAGCATGCAGAAATAGGTATCAGCTGGTGCATTTTTCGTGGTGCACTAGCTCCACCTCTTCGCTTGTCTGTGTGTGCGCGCGCGCGCGCGTGTGTGTGTGTGTGTGTGTGTGTGTGTGTGTGTGTGTGTGTGTGTGTGTGTGTGTGTGTGTGTGTGTGTGTGTGTGTGTGTGTGTGTGTGTGTGTGTGTGTGTGTGTGTGTGTGTGTGTGTGTGTGTGTGTGTGTGTGTGTGTGTGTGTGTGTGTGTGTGTGTGTGTGCGTGCGTGCGTGTGTGTGTGTGTGTGTGTGTAAATGCAGAAGACAAGGAATAAATACCTCCTTGAAAGGAAGGGATATCATGTTCTTGCAAGGTCTTCGTATCTCTTCGATATCAGGTCCTTTCATGGTGAACCGTAGAAGGCTTAAGCTCAGCGACAGAACCAAATGGAAATCATCTTTGTACACAATCTGGGGCGTGAGTGTCCGCAATGCGTCGTCCTGTTAAAAGTGAGATTGTAAGAATAGCTTCACAAAACTGCGCATCTGCTCCATTCTAACAGCACTTCTAAGAGTTGATAAAGATCACTGCATTCTATGAACACAGCTCTCGCAACTACGAAAGCACTTGTCCTATTTTTCATATCCCTGATAATGTCGTCGTAAATTCCGCTGAGTATCTGCTACTGTCAGTGATTTTCAACCAACATAGGCTTATCTTCAACACTAAGTCAGTAAACTTCCAAATGACCGCAATATTGTTGCGAAGAAGATCGGCAGGGGCGTGAGAGGAGCCCTCGCGCTAGGCCAGACATTAAATCATCGTTCATCCTGTCGCCATGTTGTGCCGTCCTCTTTGCTTGCCGCCACGTAACATTTTGGTTAGAGGTTCTGGGTACTTCATCCCCATCCTCGCCTTGGAGCATCGACCCCATCTGTAAGCTGGGACCATCGACCGAGGGCCCCGGGACATCGCCGAGCAGCTTCGCCCCAGCCCTTCCTGCCAGACCCGACCAACTACCGCCGCCCAGCCCCCAGCCCGGATCTGAAGACAAGGAGAACAGACGGACCAACCAGAACCGAGACGAAGGACCCGAAAGACCCAAAGGAACCGGACATGTACACGCAACCCCCGCCCAGCCGCCCGACGTGACCTCGAGCCATCGGTCCCATGGACTCTGGTGATGGATGGTTGAACAGCTCCAGGGGAGGCGGATCACCCAAGCATCATCGTGTTCATCGTCATCGTGGTGGCCCCAAGCGCATCATTCTCTTCTCTCTTTTCTTGAACATATACACCGTCACGTCACCAGCGACTTCAACGAACCGATCGGGACGATCGCTCGGTGGCCCCGGGGAGTGTTGCGAAGAAGATAGGAATTGTCGCGAGAGGAGCCCTCGCGCTAGGCCAGACATTAAACCATTGTTCATCCTGTCGTCATGTTGTGTCGTCCTCTTTGCTTGCCGCCACGTAACATTTTGGTTAGAGGTTCTGGGTACTTCATCCCCATCCTCGCCTTGGAGCATCGACCCCATCTGTAAGCTGGGACCATCGACCGAGGGCCCCGGGACATCGCCGAGCAGCTTCGCCCAGCCCTTCCTGCCCAGACCCGACCAACTACCGCCGCCCAGCCCCCAGCCCGGATCTGAAGACAAGGAGAACAGACGGACCAACCAGAACCGAGACGAAGGACCCGAAAGACCCAAAGGAACCGGACATGTACACGCAACCCCCGCCCAGCCGCCCGACGTGACCTCGAGCCATCGGTCCCATGGACTCTGGTGATGGATGGTTGAACAGCTCCAGGGGAGGCGGATCACCCAAGCATCATCGTGTTCATCGTCATCGTGGTGGCCCCAAGAGCATCATTCTCTTCTCTCTTTTCTTGAACATCTACACCGTCACGTCACCAGCGACTTCAACGAACCGATCGGGACGATCGCTCGGTGGCTCCGGGGAATGTTGCGAAGAAGATAGGAAGAAGATAGAAGATAGATAGATAGGAAGATAGATGTTGCGAAGCCCCGCTTTAGCCGAGCGTAATATCAGGAAGCCCTAAGTCCAGTTAGTGCTCGGCCATGTCAGCTGCACGCTACCGCGCCTCCCTCGTAACCAAAACGTATACGGACAGACGGACACAATCCGCGAGTATGAGCCATTAAAGGTTATCGCCTTAATATTGAGACGCAGGCTGCATTCATGTTGCACTGAAGCGTATATTTCTCAACAGTAATAAAACTTCGTAACTCACGAATGAGTCTTGGTCTTCCAATCCGGGGTAGTATCTGTTGGAAGGAAACACGCTGACACATGTCTTTGTTATTCTGGACACGTGAGTTTGGTAGATGAAGATGTCAACAAACCTGCAGAGAACCCGAGGCGCAGCAGTGAGGCGTTGCCCCAAACGGCTTCATTAAAATATCGCGCAACTATCAACGCCGTCTGTGTCAACGCAAATTAATCAACGTAAGTGCGTAATCACAAAGATTTCAGAGTGTGCGGACTGCGTTCGGCTTAACTTTTTCACAAAACGCCAGCGCCTATAGTCTGCTATTTGTCCTGCATATATGACCTTAAGTAGTACATGGTCACACGCAGTGTATACTTTTTGATGCTTCCTAAAGGGGCAGGCTTCAAAGACCTATTGGTTACAGCAACGAGCGAGACTAACTCAACTCGAAAAATGCTGCACTCTGTCACAAAGAAGCCACAGATTTTTGCTGCTTTAGTAGCACAAAAATGCGCGACACACATTTCATAGCGCATTTACACTTACTGTAGAACGTTCTTGATTCTGTCCCGAAAGGCGTCCCGGTTGGAGTAGAACATACCAAGTACACGCATGCCAAAGAACAAGGTTGGCTTCAGCCCTGATGGAACGCTAAGCCTGTGAAGCAGTCCGTAGAAGTTCTGCATGAAAGTTGCGGAAGGACGTTGGTGGCCAGGTTTGGAAATTCAAAATCATTTACGATGAAACTATCTCTCAGTAGATGTCATGATAACGTACAAGTAAAGCGTCGAAAGTCCCAAGTCAATGTAAGCACGCGCACGTGGATGTGTTGGTGCGTACAAAAAGGGGGCAGGGCCAATATGATAGCCAAGTCAGCTTCCTCCTCGAAGATTGGCGCAAAAGTGCGGAAATGAGGCGAGGAAGAATCCATCTTCGTACGGGGAAAAGTAAGCGCAAAAAAAGACAAACACAAGAGAGGAGACAGGACAAGCGCGTTGTCCTGCCTCCTCTCTTGTGTTTGTCTTTTTTTGCGCTTACTTTTCCCCGTACGATCATGAACCAACTAGCCCAGCAACAAGTTTTACTTCAAGAATCCATCTTCTAACAGGGAAGCCCTGGCTGCGTCAATGAACACGGATACGCTTCAAATCTAACCGTTTGGCTGGACAATCTGAAAAATAAAATCCAAGAGGCGCCCAAGATTGTAGTCAAGCACCATGGCTTAAGAACGGCGATTGCCTATCAGGTTCCTGACCTTACTCGTTTTGGACACTTACACCATCTGATGCAGCCCTAGTGGCAGTTTGTGTGCAGCTTGAGGTATTTTAGAGTTGCTCTGTTATTTCGAGCCTCACGAAAGCACTCATTTTTTTTTTTTTTGTTCAAAACTTATGGTTCATAGTGATGCTGTCAGTTCTGTCTAAGACGATAAATATATATGTCAGTGCTGATTGAGTTAAGTATATATATATATATATATATATATATATATATATATATATATATATATATATATATATATATATATATATATATATATATATATATATATATATATATATATATATATATAAACTTTAAGGAGGTGACACACGGTGGAAAAAACAACACTTTAATCCGACGTTTCGGCCGGACCCCGGCCGAAACGTCGAATTAAAGTGTTGTTTTTTCCACCGTGTGTCACCTCCCCTTTAGGTTTATGCCCTACCGGACCCATTCGAGCTCCCTATATATATATATATATATATATATATATATATATATATATATATATATATATATATATATATATATATATATATATATATATATATATATATTGTGCTGCATCGTACCGTTACCTTTTTATGAGTAAAACGACTCTTCTATGCCCGCTTCTCCCGAAAGGAGAAAAGCTTCGAAGCCATTCGTTGATGCTGTACGAACAAAAACTTATGCTTCATCTAGGATTACTACGCATGCGCAGTTAATCAACCGCCTGGTAAGTAACGAGCCCCCTCGGTCGAACGAGAACAGGCCTTCGTTGACAAGATTTGCATCGATAGTCATTACAGCTGTGACGGGCATATATCGTGGCCAGCAGACGACGGATTGGCGACGCTGTATTTTCGCGAATCGCATGACATTATATAGTAGCGCCGCACCTTGTAGAAGTCCAGGTAGTCGTTTTCGGTGTCGATGAAGTCGGCCGCCGTGGTGTGGACGTCAGCGAGGCCGAAGCTGGAGACGCCGTAGACAACGAGTAGCTCGTGCACCTGCACTGCGAACTGGTGCCGTTTCTCGCCCCAGACCCCAGTCTGCCCGGACATGGCCTGGGCTGCGTCCAGCGTGACGCCCCAGGCGCAGCTATTCTCACCGCGGACAGACCGGTAAGCACGGGCGTGCTCGAGAAATTCGTTGAAGGCTGCGTATAAGTGGACATATATCTTCTATTTGTGTCCGGTACGAGGTTCATGAATTGTGCGGAGCACATCGCGCTTTGAGAGACTTCTTGGCAAGTCGAGACGGATGTCAGATAAGAGGGAAAGCAGCGAATTTTTTTTTTTTCGTCGGAAAAACGAATTAAGATAAAATGATAAAAGCCGCTTTACCAGCGCCTTCCTTGGGCGCCTATGCATTCGCACACTATGAACCCCTTTCAGAATTGTTAAGCCGGCTTCTCCTCAATGTTGCATTCCCCACTAGTGGCGGAACAGCAGCACTCGAACGCGCTGCTTCGCCTGCATTCTTGTCTGGCCAGCGTCCCTTCGTGGCCGCGTATACGCTTCTGCATCGTTCTGTATTTCAATGCCATCACCGTCACAGCTGCTTAAACCGAGCAATGGAGTCTAGTGAATGGAGAGGTAGGAAGCCTCTTGTGGAAAGTGATCACTTTGCGAATTATATATACTCTACGACAGAAGACTGCTCGCCCCCGCCGACAACGTGCTATGCCCGTCACAAATAAATGCTTATATCTATTCTCGATTACAAGAGAGGAAGTATTTTTTTTTCTTGCGGTGCATATTTTGAACTTTCTTGATCGAAATAAATGAAGTGTATGAGGTCCAGAGTACAGTTTTCAGTAAAAAAGCTACCGCTCAATTGTCGCCCCTTCTTGAAACAGCTCTTACAACTTCATCGTTGCTGCCAACATTTTTCTGTAGACAAGCTGACATTTCAGAATAATATAGCTTAATAGTGGTGCGCGAATACTACGTTTTTAGAACAGAGCCGAATGCGAATAATAGTGCAGTAAAAACTATAACTCGTAAGCTAATCGAATAATGATATATCCGAATACTAATGGAATATTTTTGTTACTTTTGGAGCACTTGTGCGAATATTCGTACAAAACGAATAATCATTCGAAGCAGCGAGCCGCTAGCGGCGATGCCGAGCTAAAGCCGTAGATGTATATAAAGAAGTAGCCCTGATTTCCCCTACGAGCCACATGACACGAAATCAGCAATGTGCTCTTTGCTGCTGATGTTGACAGCGAAGCGACTGGTTGCAAATGTTCAGTTGATGTAAAGGGCGAGAGTTAGAGCCGTGTCCTCCTATATGGGGAATCAAAGGCAGGTTTATTAAGCACGCAAGATGTAAAAATGTTAATCTGCACTATACAGCACATGCAGCTGCGGACCTAAGTAAGTAAAGCACGCTCACTGCTTTCTTCTAAGCCTAATGGCGCCTATGAACCAACAACACTGTCGGCTAACGAAGAAATTGTGCCAGTGATCGCTATAGCAGTGACTCGGAACATACGCTCTTTCCGGTCTTCCCAATATATAGGCGACATAAATTAAGTTGGAACACCAAAGCGTGTTTATTTTTCCGTCGCTTCCGGTGCGTCTCTGCAATGTGCTGCCATGCGACGCAGTTCGGGCACCTGGGGCAACGCGTGCGCAGTTTCATATCACTTTCGTCATTTGCCCTCCAGCTATTGCCGCGTAAACATGTCCACTCCGCTATAGGTCTGCCGCAGGAGGAACATCGAGCAGTGATCCGATTTCTCTAACGCGAGGGTGTCAAAGAGATGAAATTAATCATATAATGGGGGGGGGGGGGGGGTATCTAAATATAGAAACAGCCAATTCCAGCCATTCAGAGCACATGTCGTCCGACTTTCATTTGTTTGGAGCATTCAGGGATGCTTTTTGTGAGGCCGCTGATATTCTGCGAGCCTAGACATGTGGTAAGCGAAGTAAAAGTGGAACCGTGGCCAAACAAAAATTATTTCCTTGATACGCAGTCTTGTCGCCCAAAGGACCATATGCATTGCAAAAGGAGGAAAAATGGTATACATGCTGTATGCCTATTTTTAAGTAGATAAATTTTAGAACGGAAAGTGTGCTTAAATTTTTGCTCGCACTTATATTTATGTATATGAAAGATGCACGTAGCAGCAAAAAAAAAAAAAAAAAAAAAAAAAAAAAAAAAACGCTCGAGAGAAGATTGTGCAAACGTTGAGTAACACCTGTACGTCTGGGTCAAATTAAACCATTATCCATATTTATGTAAGTCCAAATGTATTTTCATAACAAAAAGACGTTCCGTTTTAAGTTAAGTCATCACGCTGTTTTATCCTTCTTTCTACTCGAAACCAAACATCTGCATTTGGTTTTTCATTCGAACATTTGAAATTTGGGCCTTGAAAATGAATTGTGGGCGGTAACTTTCCTTTATGGTACAAATGTCCTGCCAGTTAAAAGAATGAACAGCACCATGTGCCTCTAACAACTCTCTAAAATAGAGACGACAAGAACAGCAATTACTGCCAAACAGAATTTATAACTTTGCACTGTAGCCCGGCATTAACTCACTGTTCGGGTAAACGAAGCGAAGTCGACCTTTGGCATAGCCGGCGAATGCGTAGATGACGTACTGGCAAATCCCTGGGGGTGGAATGGCCTCCATGCTTGTTGGAGTGTTGCCAGAGATGAAGCATACCAGGATTCTGGCCGTGAAACCTTGGTGGGACATAAGAAAGGTGAGAGCGTATCGTCTGAATTCTTATCTGAATCTTATCTGAATTCACGGTCTCAGTATGTGGTGATTAACCATTCCTCTTCACAGATTCTAGGAATTTCGAATGGCGTCCCTCAAGGCAGCATTTTAGGGCCACTCCTGTTCAATATATATATATATATATATATATATATATATATATATATATATATATATATATATATATATATATATATATATATAAATGACATCCCTAATATCAGTAACCATGCAAAATACATTATATATGCAGGTGACACCAGCCTATTTTTTTCTTCCAATGACGTACAAAGCTTAGCAGAAACCGCAAACCGCGCGCTCTTATCGCTTGCAACATGGTCATCAGCCAACTCATTAAAGATAAACAAAGAAAAAACTAAAGCAGTACTCTTCTTTCCTAAAGGAAAACAAGTACTTTACCGCCCCTCGTTATACCTCAATGGCAGTGTAATTGAGTACGTGGACACATTCAAATCATTAGGTGTAACGTTCAGCAGTACGATGACATGGTATGCCCATGTTAATAATATTGTGTTAACGCTTTCTAGAATTGTCGGAATTACTTCTCGTAACAGGCATATTCTACCTATCAAAACTAAAATTACTTTATATTATGCGTTTTTTTATTCCCACCTTAGCTATTGCCTCCTTGTCTGGGGCAATACAACGGTATCTAATGTCATTAAACTGCAAACATTACAAAAGAAAATGCTTCGCGCAATTTTCAACGGGACGTATCATTCGCCTACTAGACACATTTACCTACATTATAATATTGTACCTTTCAACAAATTATTTGACTACAGATTTGCATGTCTCTATAAATCAACGATAAAAAAAGGGTGATTCATTTTTTTTTTTTCTGAAATTGTTCCTATTACATGTCGCCACTCATCATACGACATCAGATTGCAGAGTAGGTTTGCATTACCATAGTGCAGAACTAACTATGGGTTTTGTATGTTGAGATTTATTGCGCCAAAATTCCTAAATACCCCTCTGAGTGACCAAGTGAATATTATGTCTTTTTCTTCCATTCGTAAAAGCTTTATTCAGCAATCTATGCTACAGTGATGTCAATTGTGTTTGAACGTACTGTGCCACTCTGTGTTATAGCGTCACGGTCTTCTGCGTCTATTATTGCTGCCAGTTATGAGACATGTTCTGTCAACCTTGTTCTATAGATGCACTTGTATTCTTTTTTTTTCTTTTTTTCTTTTTAGCAGTGGTTGTTTTTGCCTTGTGCCTGCTGCTGACTTGTAGGGGTGGTGAGGCCCGTCAAGCGGTGTATAATTCATTGCTTTTTTCTCACCATCCCCAGTTTGCATGTACAAACTGAAATAAAGATTGATTGATTGATGTCTCCTGCAGGTTCCAGCAGCAATTAGCGGAAACAGTTTCGAGTAAAACGCGAGTCGAGTTCATCCACCACTTATGCAGCGTGTTTCGATGACTGCTGCGACAGCACTGCACTCTCAGTATTTCAGCAGCGCCGAAACTTATTTGTTCACGTCCCTTAGCTGTAGCGAAGAAAGGGCGGAGAAGCTGTGTGTGCGTCTCGTTGCCCTGTTTCTGTATTTTTGCGCTGCAACTACGGCTTAGTATTTCTCTCATTGTTTTTCTCTCGCGACGTATCCTCATTGCGTGATAGCGTATGCAGACCTTTCCGCCGAAAAGTCGCCGCCTTAACGACGGTCGGATAAAATCTGGATTACTTGATAGGGTCATAAATTTCAAACACCCAACTTCATTTTTTTTTTCTTCTTTTTTTTGAAGTTCGCGGAATGAAAAGGCGGTGTCAGGGGCTCTATTGCGCCTACTCTTAAGGCGAAGCTTAGACGTCCTCTTAATGTTTACCTTTGCATTCATTACTCTTGTAATTATTACATGTTTAATGCATAGCATTACATAGAGACATAGAGAGGAGGACTAGTAAACAAAAAAAGCTACGAGAACAAGATATTAAGTACGCAATAAACAACAATACACTTGGAGCGCAAAATTAAAAAAATATAATGTGAGAACGAAGTGTAACTCAGCGAAAAGAAAGAGAAAAAGAAAAAAAGAAACAGGGCGAACGGTATATTTTTGGCCGGGTACATCGGAAAGATTTAACAGCCTTTTCCGATTTAACAGCCTTTTATGGCGATAGCGCTAAATGCGGATAGACTGGATGGGCCTTTGACGTCACGCCTCTATCAACGAATCAGAGTTCACTCTTAGGTTGCAGGTTACGTGGACGTTTGTGAAATATGCCGCCACAGTTCTATAGCATTTTAGTAACGTCGAAACTTGTACATGTCAGTTAATTGGCTAATGGGGAGGGGGGGCGGGGGTTGAAATTGGGTTCTCTGGGTCGCGAAGCTACCGCGAGGCTCATGTATCTAACAGCGATAAAGTAAGACAATGGGGTTTGCAAAGAACTGGATGTCGCGAGAATGATGGATGTTGAGAGGTTTATAGGCGCATGGCCGCCGCGCCAGCGGCGCTAAAGAAGCGCATGTGTAACGAGGAAAGTTGACGTGGAAAATGGCGTGTTGTAAAGGGATTTCACGCAAGGGTTTCACGCAGTGATCTCCGCACGCTATCGCATTCACATCTTATTTGTGTTTAAAGATGCGTCCTCGATTTCTTTGTTCATGGCACAAAATTTACTCATAGGTTCGTATCATGGGACGTATAAGACACTGTTTGCGTCCTCTGTTAGCCACAACAGGGCAAATTCAAGTTGATACGATTTCTACACGGAATGGGGAGATTGGCATTCGTTTCGCGCAGTTCGATTGCGCTAGCAGTGACTGTTGGTGCATAGTACGCGCGACAAACACCACGCCTTTCAAGTGCACACCGGGCTCCTCTGTGCATTCAGAGGAGTATACGTACTACGTCTTCGCCTCGGCATGCCCGCCGGCCAGCTCATCGGCGCTATACCAGAGTAGGCTTCAAATAAATTCAGCATGCCTTTTTGCGTGGCTATGAGCAAGAAACTAAAAAAATTTAATGATGTGCGTCATAGTTGCTTTGTTTGTCGAATAACGTTTCTTACGGGTTGCCGTGCACGTCGTAAAGACGGCCGGGTGTTCTGCACGGTGAGAAGTGTGCTGTGCCATGGGTACGGGACGGGGCTGAATACAGAGTAAGCGTAGCGACACTTTAGATAATGTGGTAGAGAATCGCAGACAGCGCAAATGATAGCAAGCGCTTCATCGAAATTACTAGTCGGTTACAGAATACGAGAATGTTTAAGAAGTTCGAAGAAGGCATCGTGGGATTGCGCTTTTCTGCTTCCGCACGCACGCCATTATCGCTTGTATGCAACTTGATGCGAGTGCCAGCGATGCGCTCCGCGTGCAACTGGGCTTGAAGATGTGGATCTGTGTCATCCTTTGAAATGAGAAGGTGCGAAAATGGGTGAGCTCCTCTTTGCTGCTCCTCGTGTAACTTTCGTACGCTTCTCGGGGAAGAGCACATAGCAATTAAGCAGGCACATATTGAACGCGACTTTAGCCATGGATGTTCGGCGTACCGTTGTTGAGTATGTATATACGCCGGACATATCTTTAACCTATTCGATATTGAAAACACACAAGCAGGAAACTTTCAGGAGGATATTCAGTGGCATTTACAACTTACAGCGCATGCTCGATGACAGACGGGAAGGACTCAAGGCGCTGAAGTTGCGCTTTTCATCTAAAGAAGATTGAGCACGGTCAGTTGACCCCAGGCACCTTGCTCATTTGATTTCGCGCTGCGGGGCGAAACGCGAATGCGAAGTTTACGCGATGCAAAACTGGTGGCATGCAGAAAGAGCTTACTACTTTTCGTCGTGCTGGACATCGTAGACTTTTTGGATACCGTCGTAGGAGTTCGGAGTTCGAGGCTGTGGTTGACAGGAGCCCGTTGGTCGGACGAGGTGCGCTCGGGAGCGGACTGTTTCTTCCTGGCGGCGCGGGGCGGTTCCCTGGGGGACGTGACGCGCACCGAGTGCCGGACGCGCTCCTCGAGCTCGACCAGGATCTCCTTGTCATCCATCAGGGGCAGCAGCACGGCGGGCGTGCTGTTCCACTTCCCCAGAGTGTGGGAAGGCACCCCCTCGTCCACGTCATCGGCGAACAGATCGGCACTGCTGCCCAGTATATCATCTGAGTCACGGCCTTCGACTGCGTGATAATGAGGTTTGCAAGTGTTAATGCGACCGATCTCGTACGTTGAACGCGAAATGTATCTCAAGGAAACAAATGTTTCTTTCGAGAGAACACTGATGGCAGATCTATCACAATTTTCCTTGTCAGAAAATTCCGATAGTGCATTACATTTTGTGCATTTTGTCGCTCGCCCGGCAGAGAAAGAAACATCTATTGCTGAGATACTGCCGAGAAAAAGTTTTCCCCGCAACTCCGATTCAAACTGAGCTTTCTTCTTTGGCTCCATTGGAAAATAATGACGCAAACCACACCGTAAACGTGGACTACGTGAATGCTGGCGCGCGGCGAACGATGCGGTCTAGCAGCACCTGACACAAGGCGAACGATGCGGTCCAGCAGCACCCGAAACAAAGGATCCGTCGATGCTGTCGCTTCGTTGCACCAGCCATGGATCCAGTACCCGAGCCCAATCGCTAAGTTACCGCGGCGAACGCCTCCCGGTACATCAATGACTTCACCCCAACAAAGAGCGCGATATTTCTGAGGGCGGAAGCAGCTGGACTAGCAACGTACCAAAAATTTGCGAGCGCCGACGAGGCAGAAGAGTTGGCAGGAGGCGAAGCTACCAATGCTGCCACTGACACCGCCGAGTCATGACTGACGATCAAAGACTGCTACCTACCGGCGCATTTACATGTTCGCAAGGTGTGAGCCATGCACTGCGACGGATTTTCATGTAAGGAAAGGAGGACACAGGCATTTTCTTGTTTCTCTTTTTTTTTAATTCTCTAAGTTAAACTAAACGGGCGAAAGGCGTGGGGGATGGATGGTCTTCCCTATACAGCAGGTGTTCTTGCTGTTTCTTCTGCTGCCTTCGCTCGTACCGAGTGGTGTTGGTGACCACCGCTGCGTCCGTGGCTCAGTGACACATTGCGGTGCGGAGATGACGACTTCTCTTCTCGGACTGTACACGTTTATTTACACTTTTTACAATTGGCGTATTTACACAAATGTCGTCGGATGCGACATCAAACGTAGAGGGCTAACTGCGACTGGTGAACGATCTGAGGTCAGAGGCTAGCAGAATCAGGCCTTGGCCTTCTGCTACACTTTAGGCCGGAGTCCCTTGAGACCTCCGTCAGCCTAGCCTCCCTCTCGAACAACCCGTCTGCTCTCCACTCTCGTCCGAGCCCAACTCCGCTCCGAGCTCAACTCTGTTCCGAGCCCAACTGTCCAACACTCGCTTTCTTAGCGTTACCCAAAATTCCAGTTTAGTCCGTTGACCAATCGACGTACGCCACTATGTGGCCAATAACATGCAGTCCTTTAAAATGGGCTGGCCAATCATTGTGCCACATATACCCTCTCCTACGCATCTCAAATAAAACACACACAAAGCACGCACTAAGCGGCGAGTAGTTGCGCACACACACACATACATCTGCAACTTTTCCCTCTCCAAATTCCTCCAACGCAAGAGGCGCCAAACAGTCGCAAAGACTAACGGCGTCGACAGTTACACTTCTGAAAATACATAAAAACACACACGCGCAAACCTCAGGCCCAAACATTCCGATCCCTGCTCTTGGTCGGTTGCGCGCGGGCGGTGGATTCACAGGGACACACAGGCGTCTTCCCGGGAAGACATGTCAACAGCGCGTTCTCCCCAGGCCTGTGTTACGCCGCGTTTCGGGATTTATGGCCTCCGCGCCCTCTCCACTCGACCCGGGAGACACTGCAGTTAGCGCCGAACCCGCAAACCACTGCGCTTATGCTGTGCGCTCTAACTGCACTGCTCTGCCTCCCTCGCGGCACGGGACGGAGAGAGCCGGTGGCGTCGCCCGCTGCCATGTGTTCTGGGCTCACTTCCGAGAAGCGGTCGCCCGCGCGACCGTCATAAATCTGCCCGCGTCAAGCTGCCCCTTGACCTTGGCGGCCCCTTCGGAATCTCGCTTCTGTGCGAAGCCCGCAAACTTAACTCCTCCCCATCGAGAATGTTGCGCGTACACTTGCTGTACGCTAAACATAAAACTCCTCTAACGGGGGAAGGAAGGGGGGGGGGGGGGGCATTGTGGTGTGGCGTACACCAAACAAAGCAAAACAAACAAACGCAGCTATGCAAACAATAGTGCAACGCTCCGTACAGAGGCGCGCGCGCCCTGAACGACAATCTCCGTGTGCACGTTCGCAAACGGTAACTAAACCATACGCCATACAAGGCAACACAGCTTGGCATACATAACACCAAATCAAGCAATAAACACTGCATAATCAAACGCAAAACAATACAAGGTAACACGTGTAAACCACATCATACACAGAACATAGGAGTGCCAGATACTGATACACACAGACAAACTAACAGTCCTTATTCAACGCTCAAGTACAGGCAGGACCCTGCCCTGTACGTTCCTTGGTCCACCATGGTAATTTCACCCACCAATATTAGGTGAATAGCACAATCACCGCAATCTTCCCCATACTCAACAAGCCAACGGGGCTTGTTACAACTTCCAACACCCCGATGAGCGGCGACCTGAGCCGTCCACTCTAGATACCACTCTCTAGCCTAGACAGAGCATCGGCACACCGGTTAAGCGATCCTTTGATGTGCGAAAACTCCAGATCATATTTTTGCAGCGCTAGAACCCAGCGAGTTAGGCGCGCACTGGAGGGTGTGGACTGGGTCAGATAAGTCAGCGGATTATGGTCCGTGACCACTTTGATCTTAGCACCGAAAAGCCATGTGTCAAGGCGGCTCAGCGCCCACACAATTGCAAAGGCCTCACGCTCGATAGCAGACCACTTCGCCTGTTGCGGCGTTAGTTTTTTACTGAGGAAGGCGATAGGTTTCTCAGAACCATCCAGCTCCTGACTCAGACATGCACCTACCCCTTTTTCCGAGGCATCAGTAGTTAGCACGAACGCCTTACCTGTCTGTGGGGCACTTAATGTCGGAATTGCCTTCAACGCAACCTTTACATTGTTAAAGGCTCTTTCAGCCTCTGAGCTCCATGGAAGATTGTTCGGCACGCGTCGGTTCGTGAGATCGGTCAGAGGGCGTACAACTTCGGAGTAAGATGGTATGTACTCCCGGTAGTAGTTGAAGAGGCCCAAAGCGCTACGTAGTTCCCTTTTCGTTGAGGGACTCTTAAGCTCTGCTACAGCGCTCACTCTCTCTGGATCTGGGGAGTGTGTGCCAGATCCGACCACATGCCCAAGGTACCTGACTTTAGGCTGGGCTAGGCGGCATTTTTCCGGGTTAATCGTTAGTCCCACCGATGCTATCGTGGCAAGAACCGCTTCCAGGTGCTGCATATGTAGCTCCCAAGTCTCAGAGTAGACGGCTACATCATCTATGTAGGCGCACGAATAGTCTCGGTGCTTTCTCAGGATCTCGTTCATGATCCTCTGAAACGTTGCCGCCGAGTTACGAAGTCCGTACGGCATCACTCTCCACGCGTAAAGACCACTGGTGGTCGCAAATGCGGTATGCTTCTGAGAGCCTGGTTCAATCGCGATTTGCCAGTAACCTCTCGTCACTCCGCAGAAAGTCGCTGGGCCGATCCTGTCTCGACTGCGCCAGTTAAACTAAACGGGCGAAAGGCGTGGGGGATGGATGGTCTTCCCTATACAGCAGGTGTTCTTGCTGTTTCTTCTGCTGCCTTCGCTCGTACCGAGTGGTGTTGGTGACCACCGCTGCGTCCGTGGCTCAGTGACACATTGCGGTGCGGAGATGACGACTTCTCTTCTCGGACTGTACACGTTTATTTACACTTTTTACAATTGGCGTATTTACACAAATGTCGTCGGATGCGACATCAAACGTAGAGGGCTAACTGCGACTGGTGAACGATCTGAGGTCAGAGGCTAGCAGAATCAGGCCTTGGCCTTCTGCTACACTTTAGGCCGGAGTCCCTTGAGACCTCCGTCAGCCTAGCCTCCCTCTCGAACAACCCGTCTGCTCTCCACTCTCGTCCGAGCCCAACTCCGCTCCGAGCTCAACTCTGTTCCGAGCCCAACTGTCCAACACTCGCTTTCTTAGCGTTACCCAAAATTCCAGTTTAGTCCGTTGACCAATCGACGTACGCCACTATGTGGCCAATAACATGCAGTCCTTTAAAATGGGCTGGCCAATCATTGTGCCACATATACCCTCTCCTACGCATCTCAAATAAAACACACACAAAGCACGCACTAAGCGGCGAGTAGTTGCGCACACACACACATACATCTGCAACTTTTCCCTCTCCAAATTCCTCCAACGCAAGAGGCGCCAAACAGTCGCAAAGACTAACGGCGTCGACAGTTACACTTCTGAAAATACATAAAAACACACACGCGCAAACCTCAGGCCCAAACATTCCGATCCCTGCTCTTGGTCGGTTGCGCGCGGGCGGTGGATTCACAGGGACACACAGGCGTCTTCCCGGGAAGACATGTCAACAGCGCGTTCTCCCCAGGCCTGTGTTACGCCGCGTTTCGGGATTTATGGCCTCCGCGCCCTCTCCACTCGACCCGGGAGACACTGCAGTTAGCGCCGAACCCGCAAACCACTGCGCTTATGCTGTGCGCTCTAACTGCACTGCTCTGCCTCCCTCGCGGCACGGGACGGAGAGAGCCGGTGGCGTCGCCCGCTGCCATGTGTTCTGGGCTCACTTCCGAGAAGCGGTCGCCCGCGCGACCGTCATAAATCTGCCCGCGTCAAGCTGCCCCTTGACCTTGGCGGCCCCTTCGGAATCTCGCTTCTGTGCGAAGCCCGCAAACTTAACTCTCTATATGAAAGGAAAGGCGCAGTATCTGTCCCGCTGCTGAGCGGACATCTCAGGTTCAATGTAAGAGATGGGAGGAAGGTGGGAGGAAAAACAATTGTGGAGGTTTAAGCATGGCTTGAACCTAGTGATAGAGCGAACACTGTTAGTGGTTTAGCGATAGCGTCGCGTTCGTTGCATACATAGTTATTAACATGAACCAACCGTGGTTGCCCTTCGGTCAACGCTTACCAATAAGTAGCGATAGTATTTTACACCTTGTAACATTTTCTCTAGCCTTCTTTATTCTCTCCGAACAGCCAGGGCTTGCTTGTATGACAGCTTCACCCGGTTTAAAGAAGGTGCATTCTGTACAATAAACCTGTATACCCAATATCCGATATAAATTTCGTGCAATATTTTTCGATACGGAGGAACGAAACCATGAAACCAGAAACGAAACCAGGAACGAAACATCAGGAACGGAACCACGCAGGTATGGGCACAGGCGATGCCCCGCTGCCGAAACATATCGAAGCAGCACTGCCGCCAGTGGCACAGCAAAGTGTAGGTTTTCTTTGGTTGGTGACATTCAGGTTGTCTTTTTGCCGTCCTCATCGAGCGATAAGAATACATTAGCATTTTCGAAACAAACCTATTTCCTAATTCAAACATGCAACCGTAGTTCACATTTGTCAGCCTGCCAGATGCCTTACCATCATGGCTCTTGTACTCTCGAGAATCGGCTGTGGCGGCGATACTTCAATATCCTTGTTCTTTTCCAGCTTACAAGAGATTTGTTTCCATCAAGAATGTTTTTTATGTTTTCGTTGTCGGGAGCGGGTATTCTACCGATATAAACCAACATTCGTTTACTGGACAGTAATTATTTCTGCGTCAGCTTGCGGCGAACTGCCAACGGGACAATTTCTCTCGGCTGGCGCATTTTCGAATTCTTATAGAAGCGAGCAGAGGTGCTCGGCTCGCTGGGGTAAATATGGGGATATTAAGCTCTCTGTGCTCGCGTAAAGACCGGCGGTGGTCGGTTTGTGTACTGCACGCACTTTGCTCAATTGCTGATCAAGGTGATAAGTGGTGAGTTCGACACTGCACGTTCAGACTACACTTCTAGGAAAAGAGCCTCCACCCGGGTTTGCCCGCATGCCTTGCCGGTTGTCACATCTTACAAAGCGCGCTACAAAAGTTAGGGCTTTCGTCAGCCTTCTTGTTCGCATTGATTTTTATTTCTGCGTAGTTTCTTCTCTTTATATTCGTTGATGAAACCTGCAGTTTCGTTACGGAGGTTACGCGTGAGGCCGAAATATGAGGTTGTGTGCTTTTACGGTAGTCATGTTTCAAAGCACATTTAACGATAATTAAATCCTTGTTTTGATTTGCTTGCGAGGTAAGCAAGACACCAGCGATGAAACTACATTGCGCAACGAGGAAGCCAAGAAATCGCTAAGGGTTCTCGATCCAAATTTTCAGTATTTTTGGGCACACACTTTGATGGATCAGTGCGGCTCAAAAGCATGCTGCTTTTACTTACTCGGCACCAGTACCTTCGACTTCGCAGGTGAGGGAACCGTGTGAGGGACTGCGAACAACAATGAATTAAAATTTGTAACCGCCCACTAATTTTGTCAAATTCGTTGCAAAGCGCTGCAGGCAAAAAGCTAAACACTGCGTGTCGCCGTTGTCTTCATTTTGGCTTCATTTTGAGATCGCATGCATTGCATATACTTGTTGAGTACAGAATGTTTTAATGGTTTGGTTTGGTTTGTGAGGTTTAACGTCCCAAAGCGACTCAGGCTATGAGAGACGCCGTAGTGGAGGACTCCGGAAATTTCGACTACCCGGGGTTCTTTAACGTGCACTGACATCATTTTAATTGTATAATTTTAATGGTTTTAATGGTATCAGTTGGTCTCGCTTAGGTTACTGTCGCCATCCTATGTTAACTGTAACTTTGAGCCATAGAGATCTGTAACATACATTCATAGGCTACAACACAATTTGCGAGCCTCCCCCAAGCTTCCGTCGAAATTTCTTAACCTTCATCCAACAGCAGGTTCATGCTGAGACTCCCGAAATTCATGCGATTCAAATGATTTGTCAGTCAGAAGTGCATCAGTCGCTGATCAAAATTGGATGTCTGTGTTCTTTCCATAGCAGCACACTGGTCGGTGAAACACAGAGGATGTGCTCATAACAGGACTATATAAGTGTAGAGCAAGATGTGTAAATAATTCAAAGGATTGGAGTGTGCTCCGTGGTCAGATTATCCCTATCGCTCATGGCATACACATCGCTGCCTATAACGTGACCATTTTCAGTGTGCTGCTTGTCAGCCGGCGGTGCAACACCAGTAAAGCGGGGCTATAAGTACATAGTGCATTATTTGCATCGCCTAATGACAGTGTCTCGAAGAAGTGCCTACGTTTTTATGCCAATCCTTCGGTGACTGATGGGCGACCGGTAAAACAAAAAAGAAGATAATGCAACAGGGCTCCGTCACATCCTCTCTTGCTATTTTGTGCTGGGAGATAGGTTGTAGTTCCTATTCCTTTTGTTTCCTTCAGAACAGACAAGAGACAAAGGGAGTAAAAGCTTACCCGGAGGCTCCGTCCGGCGTCCAGTAGAAATAAAGGCTGGGGAAGAAGAAGAAAAAAAAATTCTTCCTAAAGACTGTGTGTACCACGGTACTAACATTCTGATCTTCCTGTTACAATGTTTTCGTTCTTCTGCATGAAAGGCGTTGCGTAAGTTATGGAAAAAGAGTCAGTCCCTATTTACCCAGTAATTCCGAAACAGAAAACCAGGTGTCTTGTATTGGCGGTAAAAACGCATGAGCTACTCACTGTTTATTTCTTGTCATGACAAAATTACGTTGCTGCCACAGCTTTCGGGACCTCTGGTACGGTTTGTGACGCGGTAAAATTATGATTCATATTTTATTTTATTTTTTCAAAGCATAATGGATGGGGTTAACAAGTGAGCATAATAGCCTCACTCAGTTCATTTTCGGATCAAATATATCTACTAATAACATCAGTGACGCATTCAACAGTAAGTCATTTGTTTGAACACTAGCGGTGCTGCTCGCCGAAATGTCCCTGCTGTTCGATAAGACAAATCATGCCCTTACGTATGATGTGGTCTGCGGTTCTCTCCTGGGCTGCGAGCGCACAGAAGACAACAGAAACTTTTCAAGGAATGCGCATGATGTGATGCGACAGTTCTGTGCTAGGAGCGTTGCCAATAGATTACATTTTAACACTGATCGCCCTCCCACTGCACCTTTGAATTTTACTTCTCCGCCGCTTTTTCGTTACACTGTTGCCTCCATTGGTTTATGATAGATGCCGATGAGGGTGCGAATGAAGGTTTGTAACCACTTTTTTTTTTTTTTTTTTTTTTTTTACCGGTGGGTGGGCGAGAAACACCTAATGGTGGTTTGAAGTACTTCCGGGCCGAAAGTGTTCCCATAAGCACGGCCGGTCTCGAGGGGGAGCGTGCGCTCTCCCTCGAGACCGGCCGCACCTAAGGTTTTCTACTACACTACAATTCGCTAGGAGCGTTGGTGAATTGAGGCCTCGTGCAGACGCACAGGTCGGGGACCTTTTTTTTAATTTTTCTTTTCTGATCCGTATGGTTCTCTGGCATTGGTATTTGTTGCTCAGTGACGTAGCCACGGCTTTCAAACTCCCGCGGGAGGCGACAGAACCATTAGCTCATGCCGACCAGACAACCATTGGATGCCGCCAATGGTGATCAGACGCCTGCGACTAGGGACGAATGCTCTCTGCGATGAGGGAACCCGCTACCTTGTGAACTCGGTGAGTGACCTTATGCTACTTTCGTGTGATGTTGCCTTCACGCTGACGCCACGCCAAATGAAAAGGAAAGCGAATGCGTGTAGAATAAGGCTCCCTGTCTTCGCCACCGGAAGAGGGTTATGCTGTTAGCGCAATAAAATAAAACTCTTATGCCTGATGTCTAAGTGGTCGTTACTCCCTAAGTTTAAATCAAGGGAGAAGCGATGAAAGAACCCCGTGCACTGGCATGGGAAGAGGGCGATCACTTGCGCGTGCTTTAAAGGCGTTCGTAAACGGCGCACTTGTTTTCGGCACTTTGCCCCAATATTGTGGTAAACATAGTCCAGTAGGAGCAGAGCCAATGCAGTATGCCTCCTATACAGCTACTCTTTCGAATATGGGGAAAGAAATGACGATAGTTGTACGCATTATGCGTTTGCGTGGTTTGGAACAGTTTATTTCAGCCGGACGTCGTGCATGACAAGGAAACAACAGTAGTCAAGACTTCTCTAGAATAGAAAAAAATCTCCCCGCTTGGACCTGTTTATTATTGCTTATTAAAACTTGCCCATGTCGTTGATTCATTTAAGTATCGTTTCATTATTCAACCTCACTGAGTTCTCATTGAGATCGCTCATATTAACACACTTCGCCTTCCTTGAGCCTTCTTTGCAGTGATCATGAGCTTTCTTCAGCTATTGACGTCCCTGCTGCGCGATTCAATTAAGGCATTACACGTCGATCGGTACGTACTTACGTATGCTCACAGCAGTATTAGCAAACTTTGGAACAATCCAATTTACTATCACGACTACTCGTGATGATCACTTACACTGCGCGGGTTCAGCACTCTCCGCTGCAATATAAGAAAGGTTAATTAAGGTTCGTCACGTCGAGTGGCTTTGTTGATTTAAATGATCCCATGGTAAATCTTCAGTGCAGGTTTAATAAACGAAACCGCATTCGAATCGTAGCGCTGTGATTTACATATGAAAGACGTACATTAGTATCACACGAGATGGCAGCACTGAGCAGCCGTTTGCCCAAGCAGAAGATGTCGCAAAGTAGTAAGTTGCGCAGTGGTTGTAATTTTCAGTTTACAAGAGTTCGAAATATCGCCTGACGCTGCTTCACGTCTACTGTTCTACAACAAGATTATAATTATGAGCCAGAACCCTGCGAACGCGCTCGGCAATCACCCAAGGTCGACAAAGCGAAAGCATCAAAAGCGGAGCGAAACCAAAACCGAAAGCTTGTGAACGAAACGAGAAACTTGCTTTGGTGTTTCTCAAGAACGAAATGTTCTCAAAAGTGGAACCAAATACGCAGAAGAATAAAAAATACGAGGGCAGTCAGCGTCATCGGAAATCCGGAAGTTAGCTAAAGCAAACGTAGGCGCTCAGTTCAGTTTCTGAAGAGAATCCAAAGCACTCGCATCGTTCCTCAAACGCCGCTTTTAAATCACACTCATTTTTGTGTCACATTGTTCACTCGATGAACATTAAACTAGAGAATCAGAGCCTGAATCGAAGCCGTCTCGAATAAAGTCGCGAAGTTATTTATTTCCGCAACTCTCGAAGCATCGAACAACTCACACTTTCAGCTTTTTGCGGCATCTTTAAATTTAATTGTGAGACAACAGCAGATGTATGCTATTGTGCGCATGCTTATGGGAGTGGTCTAAGCTTACAATGGGTAGCAGAATTTTGCTTCTGAAGTTTGTCCTGCTTAAGACTGCCACAGAAAAACAATGGAGTGCGTTTTGGAACATAACAAGCCTAAAACTACCGAGGGTAGATCTGGGATGTAATGATTGTTAGGTTGCAGTTTTACAATGCAAAAAAAAAAAAATTATCTTCAAGAAGTCTTTCCCTGAATTTGTTAAAAATGTCTTGGCATGAATCAAATGAGAAGTCAACTATCTTTTTTTTTTTTCTTTTTCAATGAAACGTGCAGTGTAACACCTAGAACACGTGTTACAGCAGGCTGCTATGGCGTGTGCATGCGAGGGTTTGCAGAAAGGAACAGAATACGTTCAGGTCGAAGAGAAAGACCTCGCCGGGCCCCACTGTTGCATCGCGGGCGCTGAAAGGATCACGCGAAAACTGACTTAGTTTCTCCGCACCTGTGTAACGTAGTGACCGCAAGCCAGTGCAGGTGTATAAGTGACGTTAGAGCTATTCGCCGCTCAGGACAAACACGTGAGACCCTACCACGAATTGTTCCCCAGGCTGAAATCACCCTTTTGGAGAAAGCAGCAAGTACGCCACTTTCCCTGATTATATGCCAGCAAGATCGAAAGGCATAGAAAAAGTGGTGATTAAGAAAGGAAAAAAAAAAAACAGTCCGGAGATCAGACTGACACTTTATACGCTAAGAAACGTGGAATCTTAGAAATAACCTTCCCATCCATCTTTTCTGAAATAATACAGTGGGTACTCGCTCGAACTTCCGAGGTCAACAGGTAACGCTAATGGTAAAAATCACTATGCAATGTTCGGTGACATGGCGTGAGCGTGCGCTGATCACATAAAAGCACAATTTCGATGCATACCGTTGACGGGCAAGAAATGAACCGTGGCGACGATGGATGCCAGGAGAACTAGAGAGAGGGTAGCGCTGAAGAACACATTCCTTTTGTACTTGGGGCTGAAAAAACAAATTGAGGGAGAGGTTGGTGCAAAGCGCCGGAGGAGGGAATGCTGCACGAGGTCATAAAGATAAAACAAGCAAACTGTTTTCGGCCAGCAAAACGTCCTTAACTGTTCCGTTTCTTTTTCTTGCTTTTTTTTTTTTTTTTTGGGGGGGGGGGGTCGAAAATAATCTATTCAGTGTAATTTAGCGCAATTTACGGCTTCAGCTTGGAGCAGCAACACCTTTAGCGTAAAACGCAATGGTACGGAAGCATTTGCATTATGGCGTTTCGATGACACAGCAGCAGGTACAGAGGAATATGAAGTTATTTTCTAATAAAATGCTGCTTCACAAGCTCTTTCAAAGCTTATAGAAATGCTTTTTGAGACAAAAATCTTGTAAGAGTGCTGCGTTACAAGTTCTTGCGCAGACAGGACGTGAGGGATCTATGATATTAAAAATGACCGTTGTAGTGGAAACTATGCAGAAATAGAGGCGTCCAAGCCTCCATTTCTGCACCTCTAGAGAAAAAAATTGTAAGTGACGGGGAGGACTATCCCTTTACGTCTAGTCCGAAGTTATGCGCTGTTATGCAAGGGGGCTGTCCACCAATATTAAGTGGGCAAAATATTGTTTCAGTGTCCGGTTGCGGCCGTAAATGGCGCCGAGTGACATGATGCATCCGCCGAAAACAAAAGAGCTTGAAATACTCCAGGTCAGAGATGCCATTCGCTCCCATCGTTTCTGCATTTTGATGAGTTTCAGATGCAAAACGGTTGTAATCTGAGATTATGTAATTTGAGAGAAGAGCAGAATGCTCCCGCGTGTGAGATATTTCTTCGATGTCTGTACTATCTAAGCCTGCATAATGCCAGTCACGATAATATGCAGTTGAAAACTCGATTTAACGAAGGTGAGGGGAGCCGTGAATTATTTCGTTAAATCGGGAACTTCGTTAAATCAGGTGAGGCATTTCTCGGTCCTCTAATGTGGTGCATTCAATTATAAAATGCGGAGGTATCCAAGAAGCTACCGCGGCACCTTACTTGCGAATCCTTAATGCTACCAAAACGAAATGCGGCCAGCAAAAGTGGCCAGTGCCGGTAGCACACAAGAAACAAAAATTTACCTATCAAGACGAGTCAGAGAGGACTACAAATTTATTTTCCACCAAAGAAGTCGGTGATCTTTGCCTGCGTGCGCGTTTTGAGCAATGACCGCACCGATTTCTCGTAGGTCTGAAGTGCCACGTAGCACTGTAGGCCTAACAAGCTGAGCAGCATGCACTTAAAGGCGCAGGCAAAAATCCCGCAGGAGCACAATGGCGAACGAACCACACGAAGCGCGACACAAAAAAAGCACTGAAGTGCAACATCGCCCCTTCAAATGCGCATAAGACATTTTTTTTTTCTTTTACAGCTGGCATCATACCTGGCGAATTCAACTGAACATTACAACTCTCATTTTCCGCCACGCAGTTTGGAAAAGAGCGGGACGAAGGTGCTCCACGCTGTTACCGTGGGCGCGCAATCAATAAATTTTTGGCGCTCTCTACGAAATAGACAAAAATAACCCCTTTTCACGTTCATTTTCAAAAAAAAAAAAAAGTTCGTTAAATCGGGACAGATAATGGAATTGATTCCTTTATTTCGAGTTAGTCAAAGCATTGGATCCTATTGGCGTCTGAGTGGGAATTACGATATCTTCGTTAAATCGGGACTTTCGTTAAATCGGGTTTCGTTAAAGCCAGTTTTGACTTCATTAGCAAATATGAATACAAGAAAAAATGTGGCCGCAGTTCTGGCTATGTCACAGCTTTCTATAATACGCTCTAGCTCACACACAACAGGTATCGGCCTTTTAGTAACGCCGTTTTAAGGCCGTGGGAAAACTATATGCACACGTTTTCACACCGTCTTATGTGTGACCGGAGAGGACCGGGCACGGGTTTCCTCTCCGGGTTCTTAACACAGTGGTATGCATTCTTATAGAGCTGTCGTTTGCTGGTATTGAGAGAAACTATACAAAGAAAATGCGATCAACTGCTCCAGAACACCGATACGAGCACTCTATCGCCTGTCCGTTAAATTTCTCTTAGCGGTCCGCCGTACATTGCAGAAGTGGAACGAGTCAAAAGAAATGCTGCTAAATCGCGGAGAAAGCTATTACGCAGTAGCCCAGAGCGCGCGTCTTTGGGAGGCTATACTTACTCAGGTGCGTTGGGGTCATCTAGACAAAGGAGAAAAGGAGCACACAAGGATGTCATTAATAAAGTACAATTTGCACAACTTAATTATTATTTTGGTAAAGCTATGAGCTGTCTTATTGTTCACAGACGTTTCTGCTGCTTTTGTGCTTTGTACTGGGCAGCATATACTCTCTAATCAATACAGAGGAACACATGGCGTGACATCATTTACAAACGTTTCGTTTTTGGCGTTTACACAGTTTTTTATTATAATGTAGGAAGTGAACTTGATCTTCGTTACTAGATTTATGAGATTTAACACGCTATTACAGTGAAGTACTTAAAAACTGCCGCTGTTAAAACATCAGATCAAAACGTACTGTTATAATTTAGTATTTATGAAGTTTATTGTTCCAAAATTAATCAGTCTCTGGGGGATGGCGCAAAGAATGGCTCCCAATAATTAGACCACCTGAGGCTCTTCAATGTGCACTACTGACATCGCACAGCATTACTGACATCGCACAGAACACGGGCGCCTTTTTGCCCGCCTCCATCGAAACACGGTCAGGGTTGGATAAAGTTGGCCCGGCTCAGTAGTCGACCACCCTAGCCCCTTATCCACTGTGGTGGGGCTCAAACGAGAGTTGCTGACGATCGGCTTGCAATGTATGTAACCACAGATGTAAAGTGAACAACTAATTCACCAACGTACACCTAAAATCATTCCTACGCCGTGTAGTATTTTAAGTGGGGGCTCGTATTCATGTTTAAATTGTAAACCCATGGCAATCACATAGCTCCAGGATTTCAGCATTATTATATGGAGGCGCTGCTGTCCGCTATAGAAGTAATATGCAGATGACTGATGACCGTTATTGAAACTATGATAATGGCGTATTATGATATTTACATATTTCTTTATTTCCTGAGGCTATAAAATGTTATAAAAAAAGGTCAGGAGGTTAGCTGAGGAACTAAATTGCAGTAAATTGCTTCTTAACAGCATTGTTCTCGGAGAACGTTGCGAAGTCTGATGTAGTTATCGCAAGAGTTTAATTTGCTATTAAAATTGTTGTGGTATGAAACACGTCACTTGAGATATTCTGGCGGTCAGCTCACCGTTAGCCCAATTTTCCTGCCACAGTTTAAGAAATGAATGGGCGAACCGTCGTTATTATTGTTTTTTTTTTGTTTCTAGTCGGTCATATCGTTAGCCGTTGTAAAACCTTGTGTTCTGTATCCTGACATGTATCCTGACCCTATACTCAGCGTATGCGAGCTGCCTGGTCGTGTGATCAAGGTGATCAGGTGCAAACATTGAAGAATTATATTTGAAGGCGCATTAACGCCTAATTTACTTACTATTCACCACTGCTCCATGACAGCAAAGAGTGCAACAAGGAGGAAATTAGTGACACACATAAGCATTCACAAAGCGAGTGGCAATACGCATTTTAAAAAGCAAGAAAAGAAAAAAAAGGATAGAACAATAAATCAGAGATCATCGAAAGAATACCACACCCGCGTTTAGCTAAGGCAGTGCGAAAAGTTCGCTAACGTGAGTTTTCTTTTTTTTTTTTTTTTTTTTTGTTACGTGATTCAAAAATAAGAGTCTTTCTTTCTAGACAAGGCAAGTGAACGCGTGTTTACAGGGATTGCTCTTCGCAATAGTTAGCGAATGCTTCGTAATCGTATTGAGATCGTAGTAGATCTCGGCGACACGTACTTAATAACAGAAAGTCTCGCTCTCACATGGACCTTAAATTACAACGCAAACGTCTTTTTTCAAGTTTGGAGATGCTTATTGAGCTTCTGCAGACGGCCGCTAGTTTAAAGGTCGTAACCGGCAGCATTCAGAAGAAAAATTTTGCGGACAGCATCGGTATTCCATGTGATAAAACGTTCGGCGTCCTATGTCGTACTATACGTAGATAAGTTTTTGCTGTCACTTCTATTCACCTCAACTTACGCATTTGTTAGCTGGTACACTATTTGTTTTAATAAACTGCTCGGCAAAAAAGGAAAGATATCAGTTTTTAGACATTTAGTACCTGGCAATGACAGCAACCTGAGTTCCTTAATAACATATTGCGCACATTTCCGCGCAGCCTCCGTTTTGTTATCATCCGTCCCGGTGTAACACGGCCACACGCTGGACTGCCTTATCGATAAGACACAGCGCCACCACTGGGTCACCCGAGGCATGCGTCACCGACAGCGGCTACAAAAACAGGCTGCCCGGCTGGAAAGCGGGTTTCTTTTTTCATTCCGCTTCGCAGACGAGTGTGGCGCTAGTTTGCTCGTCCGCTATCACTGTTAACCGAATAAACAGTCAAGTTTTTATGTTGGGATCGCGTTCCTTCATCGGAAACGACATTCCACAAGTGTATTCTTAATGAACTCATAATTAGCTTTGTACATAAACCACTAGGCATGCGGTACGCTTACATGACATGGCGTCGTCCATCGAGAAGCTCAGACTGCCTGCAAAACATTGACAGGAAAGAGACAGAGGCTCACATAAGGCACCTTCAAAAATATCTTGCGGAATGGACTCGAAAACTCCCAACATAGGATACAAATGGAGTGCGAAATCTGCCATGAAAGTGCAGTTTTGCCGATTTCAACAAATCAGGCGACCTCTCAAGCTCGTATGTAGTTGCACATTGCAATGAGGGCTCTGGCTTTTTTTCTGGGGTGGCTGCACCAGATTTGCACTTGCGCTTAGGTGGAGCATTGCGCACCAGCGCTTTTGAGATAATTGACGTGAAGTTAAACTGATTATTTTTCGATTCATTTGGAAAGAAGCAATGCGGGTTGGATTACTTGTGGGCCGTTGTGATTTTGTAAACTTTCGTAAGCAGTTAAGATTTTCGCTACTGCCGTTTAGGTTAATTTGGGTTGACCGTTTGGTTTGGGCATTAAGGTTTAACGTCCCAGAGCGACTCATGTTATGAGAGACTCCGTAGTGGGTGGTTCCGGAAATTCGACCACCTGGGGTTCTTTAACGTGCGCTGACATAGCACAGCACACGAGCGCCTAGCTTTTAGCCTCCATCGAAAAGCGGCGGCCGCAGCCGCGGGATTCGATCCCGCATCCTTGTGCACAGCAGTAGAGCGCCCTAATCAGTGCAACACCGCGACGGGTTATAATTTTTGTTGACTTAATGGCAGTCGGGATACCGGTAGAGCACCTGTCTAATTGAAAGCCACCATTGAAATATCTGGCCCCTGCAGCAATCATCTTTGGCGCAAGCTTTACCGCGCTTTGTGAGCATCGCTGCATAAGCGACCTGCGTGAACAGTTCCAAGTGATTACCTAATACTTTCTTCCTGCACGCTGCATTCTTACATGTATTTGCAACAAAAGCCGGGCCAAGTGAACTTACACACTTGTTCAAACGATATTTACCTCAAGCACGCAATGTAACTACTGACGAGGCAGCGTGACAAGATCGCCTCTGACCAGAAATGAAACAAATAGGACTAAAATGGTAGGAATCGAGGTCTCCTAGGATAGTTAGCACATCACATGCACCAGGTTCGAACATGGCGGAGGCCGAGGAGTTCACTTTGAGGAGGCACGCAACGCCATCATCGGCACATTTAAGCGCTAAACCGGCTGCTCCGCTTCGCGCCTTCGTTACGTGGCGACATTTAAACCGTAACTAGGACACTGCGATAGCTGCCCACAATATAACGCGTTGTAAAAGGTCGGACTGAGAGCCGAGCTAGGGTCTTACCTTCCATGATGATTCGTTAATTCGATTAAGAATGTTCTTCTTCCCTTTCTACTTGAAAGCGCGAGCTTGAACGCTCGAGAGGTACATACACAAAGAAAAAAAAAAGGGCACCTAAGAACAAGTGCACGAGAGCGAAGCCAAATCAAGCGGTAAAACCATTTTTGTCCTGCTTTTGCTTGACGCAGTGTCGGTGCGCACTGCGTACCAATTTTTGGACGTCCTGCATGCATATCAAAGGTAACTTCATCTTTTACATCGGTAAATGGGGCAACTAAATCGCAGCTTGTACGCCGCATGGATGAAATATTGGAACGTGTTTTAGACATAATTACCGTCATCATCCCCTTAACTTTGCGTAAAACGGGCCTCTTTCACAGACATCAGTTGCTTCGGTCTTGCATACATGCTGGATGTAGCCAGGTTATCCCCACAAACTTTCTAGCCTTACCTAAAAGAACTTCCCAAGCGCCAAACTTCCTAAACTGTCTTCCTGCCTCCCCTTGAAACGCTTGACCTCCCTTGGAATCCAGTCTGTTATCCCATAGCTCCCTTCTGTTAATGCATTCGCATTGTATGTCCTGCCAGGACAATATATTTTCCTAAATTTTCAGTAGAATATAAATAACTAGCTTTTACCGAGTTACTGAGCACTGCACTTCTTTCTGTCGCTTAACGTTAAACCTACCTCTTTTCGTTAAGCTACAGCTGTTACACGGTAAACGTTTCTCTTGAGTGAAACTGCCGGCCATTATCTGAGGGTATCTACCAAACGCATCCTTATTCTTCTAGTTATTTCAGTCTCGTCTTCTGGATGCCAGTTTCCGAATAGTAAACTTCACAGTGCAGAAGAGGTAAGTGCGCCACCTAGCGGAAAAAAAATATCTGTGAGGATGAAAAACGACACACTTATCCGCCGTGGTGAATGAGTTCCACGGCTTGGACAGTTGACAACGCGTAGGGAATTTTAATGTAAAAAGCCTATGCCAAGTTATTGGTAGGCGGCATGTGAATGCTTTCCTGTGCGTTCTTTTGAATTTGTCGACAACTGGCAATCAGGAAAAAAAGTTCCTTCTGTGCGCAGTCGGATGGTCCTCTGCTGTTAAGCACGTAATGTAACAGTTCGAATCGTAGTTATGCTTCTCCTTTTTAACTAGATCTTTTTTTTATTTACACTACGCAAGCAATTTGCATGTATACACAAGAGTATGTCGCCTTTTTGAGTTGTGTTTTCAGACGCTCATAAGGAAAACTTGCTCTTTCAGAGCGCCAAAGATTTTTTTTTCTTGACTTCTTTTTTACTTCTTTCAAACCACAACTGCAGCCTAGCAAGTAATTCATAATTTCTCCCGTGATGTGTTCTTAATTCTTAGGTGGCATTAATTGTGAGGGGCTTTAAACCCTTACCGTCGCTTAAAATGCTTTCAGATAACCCGGGACGTTGGTGCACTGTAACGTTTAAAATTCGCAAATATGAAGTTCGGGCATGCGGTCACTACCTGCCTAAGTAGATGTATTCCCTTACCACTTCAAAAGCCTCGCTACCTGCTATAAACTGCTGCTACTTTCTGAAAATTTTGAGCATTACTTAATGTTCCGTACATTAACTTTTTAGACCCATCGTAGTGCTTATCTTGTCTAGGTCGTTGATTATACTTTGCATTTCATCCCCTGAATTACTTAGCAAAACAATGTCATCAGCGAATGGAAAATATCTGGGTTGTTCATCATAAAATGTTATCTCAAACCCTTAAGAATCTAGACACTTGAGCACCTCCTGTAAACACACCGTGAATAATGTGTCTCCCCGCGAGGCACCCGCGCCTATTAAAATTTTAGTTTCTCTACATAGAGGATAATGGTGGCAGCGCTTCCGGTATATATATTTTCAGTTATTTTTGTATATGCCCCTTTCACAACCTGGCTCCGTAATTCCGGCATGAATACTGAGGTTTTAACTAAGTTAAATTACACCATGAAGGAAAGAAGCCAACAGTCGGCGAGGCCAAGGAAAGCATTGGGGATTGTACTGTCTTTTTTTTTTTACACAAGGTCAAGCGAATATAAAAAAAAAATCCTCGGCGCTCTTCCCAACTGAAATTGATTGTATATTGCGAAGATTTGTGTTAAGTATCGGCTTCGATGCGGGATCAAATCCCGGTCCCGGCGGCCGCTTCTCGATAGAGGCGGAAAGCAAGGCGCTCGTGTGCTGTGCGATGTCAGTGCACGTTAAAGAACCCCGGCCAGGTGGTCGAAATTGACGAGTCCTCCACTACGGTGCCTCTCATAGCTTGAATGGCTTTAGGACGTTAAACCCCACAAACCAAAAACTAAAACTTAAGTATCGGCTAGTGTTTTTCGTTCCGTCTACATGAATAGTTAGCCAATGTTACCAAATTAACTTCTGAAATATTGATTCAAGCGCACGGTGCTCTCATTAGCGACAAAGCGCTGTCAGATAAGCGGTTTCTGTGCTGTTCACAACAGAGGTCTGCATTGGTACTTCTTCCAAATCTGAACTCTTCATCTACCTACCCAAATCTACTCATCTTGATAGCCCACCTATCACTCTGACATTCGGTACACAACCAATTCCCCTAGTAACTCAAATCAGAGTGCTAGGAATGACTCTCTACTCCAGCCCATGTTGATGTAATCAAAGCCCTCCACTCATGCCCAACAAACTCCTCTGCTCATACGTCGTGTAGCACATCAAAAAACAAGCCTTCATGAAAGAAATACACTTCGCCTCACACAAGCATACGTCGCATACGCTCTTCCTTATTTACCCCTCACTAGCAAGGACCGCGATCGAGTGGACGCTCTACTCTGCAGTTGTACAACAGCCCTGTGCCTTCCTCCCAGCACCTCGACACTCCGCTTACTCAAGCTTGAGGCCCATAATACGTATGAAGAACTTCGTGAAGCCACGCTGACAGCCCAGGCGGCCCGCCTTTCGCGTACACCAGCAGGTCGCACACTGCTCTCTTTTCTACACATATCTCCCATCTGGAGGCACCCCATTACCTCCTGCAATTCGCTCCAAAAATTTTGTACCCCCCTCCCCCCCCCCCCCCCCCACCTAAAAATATGAACCTACCTAAAATATGAAATATGAAAATATGACGGGAAACGCAGAAAAACCAGGGCGCAAGCCTTACACAGACAATATGGAGAAGACCCCGATGTAGCATATGTTTCAGTTTCAGTTTAGTCGTTCAGTCGTGTCCGACTCTTCGTGACTCTATGGACCATGTCACGCCACGCTTTCCGGTCTCTCACTATCTTCCTAACATCACATAACTTCATCTGCAGTGCCTCGAGGATGCCATCTAACCATCGCGTTCGCTGCCTACCCCTTCTCCGGCGACCCTCAACCTTTCCCAACATCAAATCTTTCTCCAGCGACTCCTCTCTTCTCATCAGATGACCAAAGTAGCTGAGCTTTAACTTTAGAATTTGACCCTCCAATGAGCAGTCAGGGTTTATGGTCGACAATATTGACTGATTTGATCTTCTGGCAGTCCAAGGAACTCTCAAGAGTCTTCGCCGGCACCACAATTCAAACGCGTCAATTCTTCGGCGGTCAGCTTTTTTCACAGTCCAACTCTCGCATCCATACATCACAACTGGAAAGACCATAGCACGAGTTATACGGATCTTGGTTGGCAGACTAATGTCTCTGCTCTTTACTAGGCGGTCAAGGCTAACCATTGCTCTCTTTCCCAGAAGCAGGCGTCTCCTAATTTCATGGCTGCAGTCTCCTTCCGAGGTAATCTTGGAGTCCAAGAACAGAAAATCTGTCACAGCTTCCACTTCTTGTCCATTGATGCTCCAGAACTTGATAGGGCAAGACGCCATGATCTTTGTATTTTAATGTTCAGTTTAAGCCCAAACTTCTCACTCTCTTCTTGTACGCGCATCAGGAGTCTATTGAGTTCCACTTCACTTTCTGCCATTAAAGTGGTATCATCCGCATATCTAAGGTTGTTGATACATTTTCCAGCAATCTTCACTCCAGCTGAAGACTCGTCCAGACCGGCCTTCCTCATGATGCACTCTGCATATAGGTTAAATAGGCAGGGCGACAGTATACAGCCTTGCCTCACTCCTTCCTCGATCGGAAACCAATCAGTAAGACCATGCCCAGTTCTGACTGTGGCCTCTTGCCCTTCATACAGGTTTCTGAGGAGACAGATGAGGTGAATTGGAACTCCCATCTCTTGGAGAGCTTGCCACAATCTGCTGTGATCTGCGCAGTCAAACGCTTTCGCATAATCGATAAAGCAGAAGTAGATGGGTTTCTGGAACTCTCTTGCTTTTTCCATGATCCAGCGAAGGTTAGCAATTTGGTCTCTAGTCCCTCTGCCCTTGCGAAACCCAGCTTGCACGTCCGGAAGCTCCCGATCCACATACTGCTGCAGCCTACCTTGGAGGATTTTCAACATCACCTTGCTAGCATGCGAAATAAGCGCGATCGTGCGGTAGTTGGAACAATCTTTGGCACTGCCTTTCTTTGGAATGGGGATGTAAACTGACCTCCTCCAATCCTGTGGCCACTGCAGGGTTGTCCAAATCTTCTGACATAATGTATGCAGAATGTTAACAGCGTCATGGTGGAGGTTTTGAAGCAACTCAGCTGAAATGCCATCAATTCCGCTAGCTTTGTTCTTAGCAAGGCTGGCTAAGGCCCATTCAACTTCACTCTTCAGGATGCCCGGCTCGAGATCAGTAATCACAACCGTCTTATGTTGGGTTTGCACATTCGGGTCCTTCTTGTACAGTTCTTCTGCGTATTCCTGCCACCTCTTCTTTATCTCTGCGGCTTCAGTGAGGTCCTTGCCTCGTTTGTCCTTTATCACGCCCAGCTTAGCACAGAAGCTTCCTTTGATATCTTTGATTGTCTTATACAGAGCTCTTGTGTTCCTTAATTGGCTGTTGTCCTCAACTGCTTGGCACTGTATGTTCAGGAAGACATTCTTATCTCTCCTTGCTATTTTCTGAAAATCCGCATTGAGAACCTTGTATCTTTCTCTTTCCCCCATAACTTTTGCCATCCTCCTTTCCTCAGCTATTTGCAAAGCCTCTTCAGATAACCAGTTTGCTTTCTTGCATTTCTTTTGCTTTGGAACTACCTTAGTAGCAACTTCTTGTATTATGTCACGAACATCAGTCCACATCTCTTCGGGCTCTCTGTCTTCCAGATCTAATTCTTGAAATCGATTCCTCACTTCCACAGCATATTCTAATGGAATTTGATCCAGATCATACCTGAAAGTCCTTCTAGTTTTCTGCGTTTTCCTCAATCGAAGCTTAATTTTGGCAACAAGAAGCTGATGATCAGTGCCACAATCGGCCCCAGGCCTTGTTTTTACTGCTTGTATAGCGCTTCTCCATCTCTGCCGGCAAAGAATATAATCGATCTGATTCCTGTACAGACCGTCCGGTGAAGTCCATGTGTACAGGCGCCTCTTGGGCTGTTGAAAATGAGTATTCGCTATGGTCAGGTTGTTTTCTTGACAAAACTCTACTAGCCTCTGCCCAGCTTCATTTGGCTCGCCAAGACCGAACTTGCCTATAATTCCGGATATTTCTTCACTCCCGACCTTAGCATTCTAGTCTCCTATGAGAAAAACGACGTCTGATGATGGGGTGCGGTCTAAAAGGCATTGTAGGTCCGCATAAAATCTCTCAACATCAGCTTCTTCAGCAGCAGTGGTCGGTGCATAGACTTGGATAACTGTTATGTTGAAAGGCTGACCTTGGATCCGAAGTGAAATCATTCGGTCGTTTTGGGGTTGTACCCTAGCACTGCTTTGCTCATTCTCCTGTTTACTATGAGAGCGACCCCATTCCTTCTCTTGGATTCGTGCCCACAAAAAAAAGACATAATGGTCGCCGGAGTTAAATTCTCCCATTCCGGTCCACTTGAGCTCGCTGATACCCAAGATATCAATGTTCAATCTGTCCATTTCTCGCTTGACGACATCCAGTTTACCTTGCGTCATAGATCTTACATTCCATGTTGCTATGTGATATATCTCCTTGCAACATCGGACTTTCCGGTCGCTTCCCGACACATCCACAACTGAGCGTCCTTTTGGCTTTAGCCCAGCCGCTTCATTCGTCCTGGAGCTACTAGGAATCGCCCTTTGTTCATCCCCAGTAACATGTGGGACGCCTTCCAACCTGGGGGGCTCATCTTCCGGCGCCATATCATTAATGGTATTGTGACTGGCCATAGGGATTTCTTGGCAGGAAATACTGGAGTGGGTTGCCATTACCTTCTCCAGTGAATCACATTTTTCAGAACTCTCTGCCGTGACCTGTCTATTTGGGTGGCTCTACACAGCAGAGCTCACGACTTCATCGGGTTTCGCAAGCCCCTCCGCCACGACAAGGCAGTGATCCTAGCTGCGGCCAGTTGCAATCATGCAAAACTTCTCTCTGCTTGCTCAATTATCACCGATTCTACAACAGAGGCGGAGGAGGGAGCCACTGCGCTAGCCATGACATCCACACACGCCACGAAAATAATCTCGGGCTCTAAAACGGGTATTCTTAAGTTTGTCAAGGGTTCAGTGTCCCCCAAGCCCCACCACCTTTTGCGTTTTCGGCAACGCCGGCAATCTGTCACCCTTATTTGGACATCCGCACATGCGGGCCTTCCCGGTAAAGAGGAGGCTCACTCCCTGGCCCGAGGTCTCACTTTCCAGGCTGGAGAGGAACGGCCTTCCTCAGATGCCGTTAAGTGCCTCCTGTCCTTTCGTGACATCCTTAACTACTACCGCGAAAATAGGAGGACACGCACCTCTTGCCCCGACTCTCACAATACAAGCTGCCCATTGGCGCAAGCTAAAAACGCGCAAAGCCCCATACTCCATCCCTCTCCCCTCCCGCTTTCCTGATCAGTTTTCTTCTTCCTGCAAGCTCAGTGGTAAACCTGGTGACTTTCTACACACATTACTCACCTGTCCCTCATTCACACATCCTCCTTCACCAGGGGTTGCCCTAGATTGCTGGGCGAACCTACTCACCAATACCTTCTATCAGGAGCAGCGCAAGATCGCTCTCGCTAGGATATCCCTCCAAAGGCTTTCCTTGGCTTTGTAAGAGGGCCCTCCGTACATGGAGAGGGCTCTAAAATGCCATGTATGGGGCTACGCCCCCACACTCTGTAATATTGGCAATAGATGTTTCTACTACTACCACCTGCAGCGGCAGCTGAAGCACCGGAAACAGCTCTGCCAGGACACTGAGCATCGTTTTTTATATTGTTGTCTATCTAAGCTTTGACAAACTGTGTATCAAATGGAATCAAATCAAATTCATTATTTATTTTCATATACTAACGTGGGGAGGCCGAGGAAAAAACTTTATACGGGCAGGTTGACGAGCCGTTAACCGCTTTTACTAACAGCATAGCAGTAACTCCTCCTTAGAGCTCTGCGGAGGTGACGAAAACATGTTTTTTTTTTTCATAACTTTTCAAAACATAGATATCCATCAGTGAAATTTATGTCCACCAATAAGTGACAGTGAGGCTTCGTTTTCACCGAAAAACATCATAAACTTGAGATTATAGCATCGCTTTTAACGTGAAAACTTATCGAAACAAACTGCCCATTCAGCAGTGAAATTTACGCACTGATAAAGCGTGAGTGAGAGCTGTTTTGAAACATTATACATATAAAGGTATATATTTGAACGCTGGAAGGATTTCATCGGTGTTAACCTAGGAATATTAGTTCCTGCAGTTTTAAAAGGGTTCAGGCTTGCAGGTATGCTATGGAAAAGCATCAAGGCCGTATTTATTCTAGTTTGAGTCATTTGCCAGATTTTGTGCCCTGTCTAATGCGGAGGAGCTGTTTGGCGTAGTCTGAAATTCCTGCTGCAGTACTGTGTTACTGTTGCCTAATCTTTCTATTGCCGTAACACAATTGTCGCAGCAGGTGCAGCAGGTTGTGTTTGTGCTCCTGAATAACTTTTAGGGCTTTGTGTCTTTGTTCCTTGCGCCCAGTCCCGTCTACCTTCCTTGTGTCTGTGTGTGAAATCTCGCCTCCTCGCCAAAGATGAACAATTACAACTAGCCCAGCGAGGAGATATTTGATTCTTTAAAAAAAAAAACTGATGGTGTGTTCTGGGGTGTGTTCATAATTTAAACCTAGCGGACCGCCATTTCATTTTTCTGAAGAATATTATTGTAAATATTATGAATCAACCTCACCTTTATCTGTCAGTACGCATCATCCTCACCGGTTTTCCATTTTGTGTAAAGGAGCAGGAAAGTCGCGTTGTATATCGAACTCCCATCTCGCTGGCCGTTCTATAACTCGAAATGCGCGCCGCGCCCATCCAAATGGCGCGCCTTGCTCTTCGATTACTTTCCACGGGAGGCTGTTTGCGCAGCCCCCAGAAGCTGCTTGCACCGCTCTAGCGCTACCAAATCATGTTTGCGAGGTAAACTTTGTATTGGCAGGACGGGGAGGGGGAGGCCGGAGAATGCGTTTTGATCTTTTGTATTCATTTTCCAAGCCACCTTGCTGTACATCGGAGAAGTCAACGTAACTAACTAGAGTTTAACTGTGGCGTCTGCCTGATGATACCGCTTTCTTCGCTACCGATGCCGTTTCGGCGAACTGTACTTTACTGCCGACGTGTGATCGTTGGATTTATAAAGTACTGGTTGACCAATTAGGCATCTTAGACATATGGTTTGGTGAGGCAGGCCAAAAGTAAATAAAAATAATGCGCCTCTGCCCGTGCCACTAAGAGGCATCTTAAACAGTTTATCCCAAACAACTTTCCAGTATTGTTTTGACACGAAGCAGGTTACGCTTCGAAACGGTTGGCCATCGGTGAGCTCTCGGTCATTGCCCTCCAGAGAAGGAATGCCCGGGCAGCGGCCTTGTACGACACGCACAGCGGCCATAACGTAACGTTCCTTGTTGTTAATAAATTAATGTGTGTGCAGCGCTGACAGTTCCTGTAGTATAGCCCTGAGAAACACTTCTGCCTACCTTCTAATGATACCATGTACTTCTCGAACATAACTAATCTAAGTTTTCGATGCGTACCACAAGTTTTCTGCTTAAGTTTGCCCTGCGGTCACGATAAAGAAGTCAGAATGCCACACACACAAACAAAAAAAAAACAATGGGTTAAAGTAAGTAACAAAAACTAGAAGCCCGTCGAGGGAAGATCGCCAGATACATTGATTGTTTTCGTGACGTTAAAATGTATGTAAAAAGTATGTTCACAATATTATCTCAGAAAATCTCCAACACAAAAATTGGGGGTCGAGCTCCGCTTTCAAGGGCATGACTCAATAGCGGGAACAGCTCCCGACTGACTGCGGGTCCTTTCGCGGATCTTCGTTCGCGAACATGCACTTTATCGTAATATTCCTAGTAATATTCCCTGTTATGCGTCAAAGGCCACAAGACATGAATGCTCATAAAGCCACGCTTTAACCAATTCGTACGGGCGTGCCTGCGTAGCCTATGGGTATAGCGTGTTACCCATTGCCTAAGAAGCTCTTGGAAAGTTTGATTCCCATCTCACCGACCTGTATGTCAAATGAGAAGACCGAGTTGGCAGAGCCGGCCATGTCATGTGAGCTCGTGACGTCACATAGTCCGACGACCAATCAGTGCCCGGACATTTCACCTGCCGGCTGGGACCTTCCAGTGTCACGACCGTCATTTTTCGTTCACAAAGCGGACAACGCCGGCTGTTCGGCAGAACGGGGTATTCAACGTTATCGCGTTAAAATTTCTGGATGGGCGTCCGAGTGAACTAGCAACTGTGCTTTTGGCGAGAAAACGAGTGTGGTAGCATTATTATTTTTTTTAGAGGCGCAGAAGTTACTGTGAAGGCAAGACCTACTTTATTTCGCATGTCAAGGTGAAGCAAGCTGCTTATGTTAATTTTAGCTCCTCAGACAGGATGGCTATCCGCAGAAGTAATCGTTTCCAACTTCGGCTCACGTTCGAACCGCCACCACCGCAACGGAGATGCTGAGCAACCCTGTTACGCCAGACGTGTGGAGAGCAGGAAATGACCAGGCCTTGTCTGCATAGGTGGCACTGTAGCAGCCCGACGGTAGGGAGGAGGCACGTCGATGCAAGGAACGCGTCGTTATATAGCATGATAGCAATTAATTATTGACTTTAGGGTGCAGATAAGCTTATCTCCTACTATTTTTTACGCATGGCGGGATCGATACATCCAACTATTTTGCGACACCCATCTAGTTCGATATATCCGGGTTTTACTTTACTTGCATGCCGAAGAGTTCCCACTCCAACGGGCCTGAATACCTCTTCTAGGCACGCTATTAATAACAGCGGTGAGATTGCGTCGCCCTGCGTGACACCGATCCTGGTCCGTATTTCGTAACTTTTCTGGTCCCGGACTCTAGTCGCTCTGAGAGCGAGCAAAACTTGATTTCGGCGCCGATATTTTCTAGCAACTGTACAGATAAATGTTTCGAATTATTCGATACAGGTCTGTCTTTTCGAAACCGTGAGATACTTCAGTGCAGCCTGTGCAGGTTGGTTGTATAACAAGACGGACATTATGCACGTTGATTACACAATTGATTTCTAATAAAATAACTATTCAACGTAATATTTTTTTTTATTTTAAGCGGCAGAATTTACAACTAAATTGAAGGCTTTCACCATCAATGCACCTGTACAAATATCAGGTACTCTTTTTCAATATCGCTTTAGTCGGCAAAGTGGCTCCAAACACCTAACGTCAAAAATGCACTTAATCAAGCGCTTTCAGTTGGCGTCCATGCATTGCACATTTATGAAATGCTATCGATTGCATTTTTTTAAATTATCAAATAGCGTACACCGTTTGTTTATTTGATAGTTTAGAAGAAGCTTAGATGACATTGGCGAGAATACCACCCGCAGCGACGCCATTTTGTAAATATGCATTGCGTGAAAGCCAACTCAACCGAGCTTTCAGATGCGCATTTTTGGCGCTCGATACCTCAGACCACATGACCTATTAGGCAATTTCAAAAAAAAAAAAAAGAAAGAAAAAAAAGGGGACTCAGCTTCGATTTTATGACGTTTAGTCTCGCAATATAGTGTTGCCCCTTATGAACGAAATGAAATTTGATTAGTTAATTTTATATAACTAATCATCTATCATTACGTTATATAGCGTGTGTATAATGTCCTCCTTGTCATAAAATCCGCTTGAAGAGACCCCATTAGCGTATATTTCACTGCTTTAAAAAGAACAGTTTGCATTGAATAATATGAAACACGCTGTATATCTTCCACGCCCTGATAATGCAAAGCTTACGTTACTGCTGTTTCCTTGAATCAAATTATTTTATCATGTAAGGCAAAAAGCCTTTCTTGGCTGGTCAGTGGCGTAGGCGAAACGGTGTCGACAAAAAATGCAGCCTCGAACAGCCTAATCGGTTGTGCAGATTAGTGATTTAAAAAATTTCATTACAAATAGATGATTGAGTATAGTTGATATGTAATGAATTCTAGCGATAGTGCAAGATTATATAGGGCTATTTATTATGCAGATAGATAGTAAAACTAAAAATAGAAATGTAGTGATGATGCTTCATAACAGAGGTCATAGGTGTAGTGACACTGGTATTATCTAGTGATATAGTTAGTGATGCAATAGATAGTGATAGATCTTGATAGACAAGGATATGTAGTTATAGAGACAGATAGTAATAGTACTGCCGTGAATATATGTACAGCAACGGTAAAAATATTGAGATTGTTAGTGATTGCGATAGTAATAGTGATAATGGTGATAGTTAGTGGTGTAGTAGGTAATAGTGATAGAGATGGTGAAGTGCGAAAGTTAGTGAGTGGTATGGGATGACATATATAGTGATAGTGATAGCGATAAAAGTGACAAAGATAGTGATGACGGTGATAATGGAAATGGTTTCAATCCGTTAATGTTGAGGGTTCGAGTCCGAGCTCTCGCATTTTCGGCTCTCTAGCAGTCTTAAGATAAATCCTGTCGAACTAAGGCAAACCCCGCCCCGAAACCGCGACTAATCTGTATCGGGACATGAACATTCTGAAAGTTTTATTCCGGACAGCATGCACTAGAAACCAAATTCCTAAGGCGGACGTTCTCTTTCCTGACACACGAAACTCTCTGAAATGTGTCGCTATGTTGCTGCCTGGCTTCTGCTAAAGACTAAGACTTGCAGTAAAGTTCGAAGCCTACATAATTACCGGCAACTATACGCTAACGTGGCGATCACAGCGGGCACCCGGTCACATGCGTGACGGTGGTAATGCGCACAGCAGTGGTCGTATGATGCCTGTGACCTAACCACGATGACGATAATATCCGGTCACATCACCCGACGTTGACGGCGCACTCGTACAACAGCTTTCCGTGTCGGATACAAAGGGAGACAACCAGCAGCCACTGACACCAAGGGAGGCATACGGGATTCTTTATTTGTTGATGAAGATGAAATAATATTGCAATAATGGAGATGATTGATTAGACACTAGAAGAGTAAATAATCGCATGCCGCCGGTAGGATATAAACCCACGACCTCCGAATCTCACGTCAGGTGCTAACTGAGCTACTGCGACGGTTGTGCATTTTTCTACTTTTTTATGTATTTACGTTGCGCGGTGTTGTGCCTGGCCAAAGCCGCCTAGAAATTCAGCCGGACGCCAAACTTCTTCGGCGAACGCCTCCTTCACAAACTTTGGATACTTCTCTGCAAAGCACCAATGCACTGGAGGCGAGCCGTACCAAAGGGACAGAAGCGACGTGTTTTAACATGCGCTGAACATCCAGACAGCACGGCGCGCCGTGGCCCTGACGGTGAACCCCTTCTCGCCCCGCGGCATATTTGAAGCGAGAGCGCAGCAAGCTCTCCCATTGGCCCTGCGAAAGTGCTGCCGTCGGATTGGACCATTTTGAGCGTCAACGGTTCTCGGAAACGGAGTCTCAAGTGCTTCCGTTCGAGACTCCGAGTGTGAGTTCGTCACGAGCGTCCATCGGGAGCAGTTCGCCCCCTGACAGTGCGGACGCGGCGGAATCTCCCCGGCCGTCGCTGCGCGAGAACAGTCGCGTATGGCTATGTTAGCTTTCGGCCCCAGAGCCGATCTTGTTGTGTAAAATCATGTAAATAGTGTATAAAGCCTTTTCTTCATCTCACCAACGCCGACTCGGATTCATCGCTACCGCCCAGGGAGCTGACAGCCCTCGTTCACGAAACGGGTGACGAGCGCTGCGTTACCAACTCCTTGGCACAACCCTGTTGACGGTGGGCTACTGTGTGATAACCCCACCGGCACAATATTGGATGGCAGCTGCGGGATTGACCGGCGTCAGGCACCTCGGCGCGGTGAGTACCTGAAGTTTCCCTCAAACGCCAGACTTCTCTAACACACAGGGTAGCTTAGAGAAAGGCTGAGCGTAGCATTGTGTTAACCTTGCGTGTTTCAAGCCTACAGGAAGTGTTTTGAAAACCAGGGGATGCTGAGAAGGGAATCAGTGTGAGAAAGGCTTGCGCATCTCTTGCTAGGAGCGAGATAGCGAACGTATAGTACACTATTCTAAAAAGGCAAACAACAAGAGGCCGGTGTAAAGATGGAGAGTTACAAGGTCAGAGAACTTCTCCAAATTTGTGAGGAGTTGGGCATCGATTTGGGCTCAACAAAAACAAAAAAGGAAATCCTTGAGATCATGCAGGCAGAGGACGTGACGGTTGAGGAAGCCGCAGAGGCCTGGGATGATATTCAAGAGAGAAACGAGAAAGAGGAACGTGAACGTCACGAGAAAGAGGATCGTGAACGTCACGAGAAAGAGGACGCCCGCGTAAGGCAACTGATGCAGCTGGAGATTTCAGCGCTTAGAATGAGCGTGGAAAAGATTAAAGCTTTTAATGTCATTCACTGTAACGGTTCAATACCGCGAGACTGTCCACCACCGTTCCTCATCGCCGAGGATATGGCAGTGTATTTGGAAGATTTCGAGCGTGTCTGCAAAAGTAAGCGCTACGAGCGAGATACTTGGGCACAAACATTGGTAGCTATTCTCTCCGCTGAAGCGTCGGAAGAAATCAAGCGATTGGTTGGCGACCGCTTGAAAAATTACGATGAACTAAAAAAGTCATTGCTGATACGATATGAGATAACGCCTCAGGATCTTCGGAAAAGATATGAGCGCGAGAAACATTGTAACAAGGCATACTTTGATTTGGCCTATCAGTTGAAAGCCGCTGTAAGCGAATGGCTAGAAAGTCAGGAAGTCTCAGAGCAAATTGTGCTTGCACCAGAGAATGAGACACAACTTGGGGAAGCGGCCGAGCAAAGCGACCGCAGCAGCGAGTTGATCGAGCCTCGAACAGAAGTTGTTACCTTGGTCGAGCCACTGGCAGCTGAGACGGTTGGAGCCGACTCCATCGGCGAGAAATCCGCAGTGACACCGTCCTGCACGCCGCCTCACGTAGCTGTAAGCAATCCGATTCCACCAATCGAGAGTGAGGAACTGGCAGTAAATCAACCGCCTGACAACTCAGAAGCAGAAGTTGTCAAGCATGGCGGAGATGTAGTCAGGCTAGTAGACGACACATTGGCGATTTCCTCAGAAGCAGCAGTTGTACAGCGTGGCGGAGATGTAGTCAGGCTAGGAGACGACAAATTGGCAATTTCCGAAGTCAGAGTCGACGTACATCATGACACACAGAAAAACGAAGTTGCGGTCATGGAAATTGCGCAGCTCACAAGTGTTGAACAGCTAAGGCAGGCCCATGACGCGGACGCTGTCGAGAATCGCACCTGTGAAGTCGACAGCGAGCGACTAGACAGGAGCCATGAATCTTCCTGTCCTGACGCGCTCAATTGTATTGGCGAAAACAACCTTGGAGCGAACATGGACCTCACGCGATCCGAAACGCCCCAGCTGTCGGACGAACGTGATCGTGCGCCGGTTAGCGCTGAGCGATGCGGCACACCGGCAGATCAGTGTAACTTGAGTGGCGAGCCTGCAGAGGATATGCCTAGCTTAGGGGCTGGCGTGAGCGAGCCTTGTCCTTGTTCGGACGCGACTGGCAGTGAGTCACGCGCTGCTGGCCGCGATGCAGGCGCGGCGCCGCACTCCGACGATGTCGGCGCCATACTAGCTCCGGTTACCGGCAGCTTGAAAGAGCTGGCACCAAAAGAAAGAAAGCAAAAACACAAGTGCAGCCGCCGAAAAGAGCGGAAAGGCAGGTGCATGAAAGAATGCTCTCATCGAAAGGTGAGAAAACGCAAACGATCGCGAAAGGAAAAGAAGCGGCGATCCCAGCGGCACAAATGCACCCGTGCTGAGAAAATGCGCGATTGGTGCGCAAAGCTTAAGGAACGAAACAGATCGTTCAACAAAGCTAGTAACTTGTGCTCGTATGTTCTTTCACGCACAAAGTGGAAAGAAAGGTCTCGCAGAGAAATGGACAGCCGAGGCTGTAGCGGAGGGAGGAGAGACAAACCGCCCGAATACTGCTACGCATTCTGCCGCTTGAAGAGAGCAGCACAATGCGAACTCTGATGCTTTCAGTCATGCATTTGAGACATAGCTACCTAAGACGAGCGTTTCGTCGCTAACGGTAATGCTCTAGGCAGACTGGGAAAAATTGATTGACCTCCTTACTTCCTCAGTTGTGCTTTACGGCCCAAGTGATTTCAAGGAGACTCTTTTCCTTTACTGATTATTAATCTTTTTTTTTGCTATTTAATGTATCCTTAATGCGCAAAATTGTTGTTTGAACCTTGTGTACGGCATCGTATACACTTGTCTCTTGTTGTAGTGGGAGCAAAAAGGGGACAACAATTTAGCTAATTGAATTTGAAATTTTGCCTCTGTCTGGTGTTTGACGGGTGACCGAGGGTACTTGCTTGTGTTGGGTGTTGCCTGTTGTTGGTCGGTTTCGCAAGCCGCAGAACAGTCTACCGTTACCAGTGGCGAGTGGCAAGGGCATCGGAGCGACCCGAGCGAAGTTGGTCGACGTGCCCCAGCAACAAGGCTGTCGGCAGAGATCCTGACCTGGCGAGTGGAACCCGAGGCACGTGAGGCTACCTGGCGCCCGGACACTGTACGTGAGCTTGGAGGAACCTGGCGAACGAGCGCGCCTGGCATCCGAGCCACATGCGAGCAGCTCGTCTTCCCGGCGCATTGTCTGATGGCGGGGGTGCTGTTGTGCCTGGCCAAAGCCGCCTAGAAATTCAGCCGGACGCCAAACTTCTTCGGCGAACGCCTCCTTCACAAACTTTGGATACTTCTCTGCAAAGCACCAATGCACTGGAGGCGAGCCGTACCAAAGGGACAGAAGCGACGTGTTTTAACATGCGCTGAACATCCAGACAGCACGGCGCGCCGTGGCCCTGACGGTGAACCCCTTCTCGCCCCGCGGCATATTTGAAGCGAGAGCGCAGCAAGCTCTCCCATTGGCCCTGCGAAAGTGCTGCCGTCGGATTGGACCATTTTGAGCGTCAACGGTTCTCGGAAACGGAGTCTCAAGTGCTTCCGTTCGAGACTCCGAGTGTGAGTTCGTCACGAGCGTCCATCGGGAGCAGTTCGCCCCCTGACAGTGCGGACGCGGCGGAATCTCCCCGGCCGTCGCTGCGCGAGAACAGTCGCGTATGGCTATGTTAGCTTTCGGCCCCAGAGCCGATCTTGTTGTGTAAAATCATGTAAATAGTGTATAAAGCCTTTTCTTCATCTCACCAACGCCGACTCGGATTCATCGCTACCGCCCAGGGAGCTGACAGCCCTCGTTCACGAAACGGGTGACGAGCGCTGCATTACCAACTCCTTGGCACAACCCTGTTGACGGTGGGCTACTGTGTGATAACCCCACCGGCACAACAGCGGCCTTCAGGGCCGGGAAGCAGGCGTCGGATGCTGGTAGTAGGCTTGAGCATTGTTCGCGTCCCTTCCTTCCCAAGAACACGGACCAACGTTTCGCTGAAGGCCACTAATAAAGACATGCGCTACTTTGCAAACTGCCTTTGACGTTGCATGGCGTAGCTTCAATGTACGCTACAGGTGCCGTCAAAGGTAAGTCGAAGGCGACTTTGCAAAAAAAAAAAAAAAAAATACTTTCTTTTAATGCAAAGCGCAATGAAAAATGTTTATTTGTTCACTGCGTAATCAACAAAATGGCAATTAGTATGCATGCATCAATTTAAGGATGCATGAAGTCAGTAAACGAAAATATATTTCGTTAATGTCGCCCTCCTTTTTTTTTTTTTACAGCACCTGAACGTACACCTAATCAGAGGCTGCTACCACGTCGGTTTATCGAATATATCGCGTCTGACTAATCAGCAAGAAATTTCGTCTGCGCAAGCCCAAAGAGCTGCTTCTATCCTCTATTCCACTGCTCGCTCCATTTGTCCGAGGCGAAAGGTATAAGATCGAGCTTAGGCTTTTGTAAACCGTCGTAAAATAAGTCAGTTGACCTTGCGCCGTTGTATCCTTTTCGAATGTTAGTTTGGCCTTGCCTGCAGCTGAAGGCAGTTAACAAAAGCAGCGGTTTAGTTTTGTTAAATTACGAACGTGCCGAGATTTCGCGGACGACAGAGTCGAGGGTTCATTTCAACGGATCGTCAAATCAGTGTCTGCGCTCACCATAAGCTATTTCTCGTAGCGTAGGCCACCCTGTTGGAAGCACGTATAACGCGGCGGAGCGCCTGTAAGCGCAGCTGCGCGCTCCCCTAGGCACAGGGATTTCGTTTTGGCGCATTCGCGCGGCTGGAATTCCTTACGCTGCAGCTGAGACGAGAGGAGCATTTTCGAAAAACGTAAAACTCATACCATCAACATCATCATCATCAGCTTTAATATACCCACTGCAGGGCGAAGGCCTCTCCCATATTTCTCCACTTAACCCGGTTCTGTGTTAGCTGCATCCACTTGAACTCTGCGAACTCCTTAACCTCATCCGCCCACCTAACTTTCTGCCGCCCCCTGCTACGCTTTCCTTCCCTTGGAATCCAGTTTGTTACCCTCAGCGGCCATCGGTTATCCTCTCTTCGCACTACAGGTCCTGCCTATGTCCATTTCTTCTTAATTTCCACTAGAATGTCGGTAACTTGAGTTATTTCTCCGACCCACTCTGCACGCTTCCTATCTCTTAATGTTACCCCTACCATTTTTCGTTCCATAGCCCTTTGGGTTGTCCTCAACTTAAGTAGAACACTCTTGGTTAGCCTCCACATTTCAGCCCCATAGGTGAGTACAGTTAAGATGCAACTGTTGTATACTTTCCTCTTGAGCGATACCGGTAAGCTGCTAGTCATAATCTGCGAGAGCTTGCCAAATGCGCTTCATCCCAATCTTATTCTTACTCATACCGCTTTGTAACTCATGCCGCTTTGTAAACAATTAACGGTAGTATATTTCGAGTTCCAATGAGGCTCCTGCCTGTGCAGGTTGAAAAGTTTACTGATAGATTGCAGATAATAAGCTGGCTATTCCAAAGTGTTAGCTGTTTTCTTATATTCGCCATCCGCCCCGTGTTACAGTTCATACCCGGACAGATTAAGTGACTGCAACATAGCAACTAGCGTGTAACAGTCACTTAATCAACCCTACCAACTACCCCAGCTGTCTTCTTTAGTCATGCCCAGACAGATGTCTCTTAGCTCGACGAACGCACTGTTAAATATTCCTGACAGTATTCAGTGAAACACCGATGTATACTTCGTTGCGCAATGCAGAACAGCACGAAAGTTAATTGCCCATGAGAAGACAGCGGTGCCGTACGATGTCTTTTGACATTACTGAATCATCGCCCTACTTTACGCAAGTGGAAGGTCACTATATATAGAGACGGATCCTTGACACTGTGGTCTGCATTGGAATCAGTCTCCCAATGCGGAAGCGAAAAGGGCCCCCGATGACGCAGCGCACGTGCTATTTCCCCACTAGAGACCGGATTCCTTCTCCCTTATCTCTGGAGTTAAGCCAGCGCTATTGCAAGGCACCTGTCTGCAATACTGTCTCTCCAATACCGGAGGTTTCATTGCAACGGGACTTTTTTATTATTATTTTTGGTCGTGGCGTGTGTTCCGATGCAGCCTGAAGCCATGCTATACTTTCTGAGAAGTCTAAAGGCGAGTCTGTAGAAATGAACCTTACCTTACGCAACGTTCCTCCAGGATAGGATTTCCACCAAATCTTGGAAATAATGAAGTAAAATTTACGTGTCTGTCCCCAGAACAACGCGATGAATGGCTGGCCTTGATCGCCCTTCAGAACCCACTTGAGAAACGGACCGTCGACAGGCTACTGGGCAAGCACGTGCCCTGGCTGGAAGCTGAGATTAGGCTCCTGACGCATGTGGACATGTGTCGGGACACTCTTAATAGTCAGTCGCCAAGTTCTCTATTTCCGCTCACGCTCAAAGCTTTCTTTTACGCAGAACTGCTGGCAAGTGCATGCGTCTGGCCAGCCTCTCCTTCACCATTTCCTTGTTTTGGAGCTTTCGGGGGAACTTCTTATTCACGAAACTTGTTAGTGATGCACATTGCAATTCTGCTAGCCACATGCCATCTATAAGGTGGTTGCATGGGCACCGCCTTCTTTGCTCGCGTGATCACGCAGCAAAACGACTTTATACATGCACAGCTTGAGTCCGTTCATTACGGGCGGTTGCAGAGAGAAGCTGAGAAATTGGACCACACGCAATAGCGCAAGCATCCGGAGGTCACGGAGCGCATGCTAACAGCACAACTGGGGTCATGCGGCGACTCTTGCATGGCTCTCGCGGCATTGGAGACCAAGATCAACTCGCATGAGTCTCGAAAGAGGACCTCAGCAGCGGTCAAGAACCAGAAGCTAGTGACATCAACAGGGGACTGGAACCGAAGCGCCGAAAATTGTCGCTTAGAACTCACTGATCTCTGGGGCTGGATGCCGCATCAGATGACCAGAAATAAGCGGCCCTCTCCCGGAAGTCAGTCTTTGACAACGTACGAAAGAGGACATTAGCACTGTTTTTCGGTTGCAGTTGCCATTTTCCGCTTCGCAGTACGACGACTCGAGCATCTTGTCTTTTTATACGACAATGATGTCTACCCATTGCGCCGTCAATTGCATGAGTCTTAGAGAAAAAGGTTTCAGGAAAACTGGTCCCATGCATTTCAGTGAAACGGCACCAGCAGACGACAGGGCAGACCACATGCAGGGAGCTTCTCCTATGCTCTGCGTCGTCCCGTTGCGCTAACGTCGCCAATGCTGGGCTTCGTTGGGATGCATGTTCCTGTGCTATGGTAGCTGTAAACCTTCTCCGAGCAGCCGACTGTTGTGTCGAGTTGTGTTTCGATTCAGCCGATGCGAAGATGCCGCTGTTGTTGAATGTTGTTGACGATATTGGTTCATTTTATTGGCTGCAAAATGTCCTGCTTGTCCTGGTTGGTACTGCTTGTCCAACTGAGGTTATTAAAGAATTGTTAGTTATTGTACCAAAGAGAATGCTGAGCCTGACTGGACTTGTATTCGTCATGCAAAGTACAGTCGATTTAGAACACCGCTTTTGAGCTGTGGCGAATCACAGGCGCCGCATTTCCTCAATGCTTGGGTTTCCAGCAGGACCAGGAATCCGCCTTATAGTCGGACAGTGTGAGGACGTAGATTGGTGAGAGCTTCTTGCAGAACGCCCTGTAGTTGTCCAGAAATCCGATCCGTATGTATTGTGCGTAGTATGTATTGAATCGGTGTATTGGTATATGGATGCTAGTGACCATTGGGATCTTCTATAGCACCGCTGAAGGAGTGGATCTGTGTAGGGACCAAGGGTGCGTGAGTCACAACTTAGCTGGTTGACACTCGCTATGGAATAAGCAGCTGCACCGACCCGAGTTCGAGGTGTGTCTGTGTCGATAGTCGAATCGATTGGATAAGCATGGTTGGTAACACGTGGAAAATACTGTCTGGGTTGGTATTGGCTGCAATGTGTTTTGGAATGGTGCAAATCGGAGGTTAGCTGAGAGCAGGGAACGAGGGAAGGCTGTAAGTATCCAGTGCACCTGCTTTGTGCTGAAAAGGCGGGCCATTTTTCGATCTCGACGTTGTTGGATGAGGTCACCCATGGGGTCATAACCGCTCTATTGAGCGTAAGCGCTCAGTGGGCGTATATGCTGGAACATTGAGGGCAGTCGTTGCAATCTATGAAGCGCAACTCCATCTGATGTATTGGTGACAGGTTAAAGTAAGGCATGCAACTGTATAAAGAACTATGCTGAGGGCTAATGCAGGGATTAGCTGCTTGACCTGACCCTTACAGACAATGCATGGACAAGATTCGTGAGCTGACGGCAAATTTCAACACTTGTAGCAATGTGGACTTGGTTAAATGATACATGGATATGATTTCCAAGAATCCGCCAGCATTATAAGTCCTCCGTGGCTTATTCCTGTACTTGAAGTTGTGAGAGTGATTAGATGATTGTGTTGGAGTTGATAGCGGGTTTTCGCATTAAGTGATAATTCGGATTTCTCAGGGGCGGGGATAGGTCTACTGTGCCTTGATAACTAGCGACTGCATTGATGCCTTGCTGTAAAGTGTCCTCCATTGTCCAAGGAGACGCAGAAGTACAACAAAGAGTAAAATCATCTAGGTAAAATGTATGTTTGAGGTTCGGACTTGATGCGAGAATGAGCGATAAAGGAACCAGTCTGAGATTAAAAAGAGTGGGTGATAGAATACCGCAATGTGGAGTGTCACGCATAATACAGAACGGGAACGTGATCAAGAAGACGGAACCTGGCAGCGCAGTAGCGCACGAAGATTGAGGTAGCCGTACATCTGGCCCGCAGCCAGCAGAGACGAGGATGTTTAGAAGACGACCGTGGGCAAGGTTTTGAAACGCTTTCCGCATATTATGGCTTGGACCTAGGAAGAGGGGGGGGGGGGAGAGTCAAATGCTCGTGTGAGGAGTACGAAGAGCTCCCGAGTGGATACATACTTTTGGAAGCCAATTTACAGAGAGGGAAATTAATCCGCGGGGTCAAAATGGACCTCAAGCATTTCAGAGCCCTCCATTTCATGGTGTTTCCTAAGCAGGTTAGAGAGATTGGAAGAACATTATGTGGCATTTTTGCCCGGCTTTAGTAGGAGGGCACTAAGTGAGTGTTTCCCGAGCTTGGCTTTTAATGTCGAGAAAGTGTGCTTTATCCCGGTCTAAGAGGTTTGGGATGAGTGTGTAGGTAATCTGGTACTCAACTGGACCAGAATTCCGCCTTGATCAAGGAGTAGCAGCTCTTCCGCCTTCCGCCTTAGACTAGGTATGGTAGGGAGAATACAAATACCGCGGGAGCTGGGGAGTTAAAGCGTTTACGCCAGGCAGGGAATAGCGCTTTTCGGGAGCAGGAACAGAGACTTGTTGATGGCGAAGAAGTTCTCTAATTGTCACGTTATTTTTTTTTTATTTAAGGTGATATTGTCACAGATGTTGCTCCGTTGATTCGTGGCAAGCGTAGCGAATGCTCTTTGACCTTTTGTGTCGTTTCGGAGACGCACTTAGCAAGGTGAAAATTTTTGAGCTGGGTGTGAAGTATGCGCTATAGTCGTTTCCAAGCCTCTTCCACGTACGGACGAGGCAACGATCTGGGTGATGGAACACTCTTACGTGACTCATATGCATGTTTCAGTGCTTCGGTCCAGTTGTTAATATATATATATATATATATATATATATATATATATATATATATATATATATATATATATATATATGCAGATCAGTCAAGGGGAAATAAGGGTGCTCGTTATAATACACGAAGGAAAGAAGCCAACAGTCGGCGAGGCCAAGGAAAGCGTTGGGGATGGTACTTTATGTCTCTTTTTTTTTTAATGTTTACTTGGATAATCACATAAATTAGTAATGTAATCTGTTTAGGGGAAAGATAATTAGACACAAAGTAGAAGAAAAAACAACGTGTCGATGGTGGGATCCGAACTCACGACCTCCGAATAACGCGTCCGGTGCTCTTCCAACTGAGCTACATCGGCCGCTGTCCCCCCTGCTACTTTCTTGGGTATTTATGTTGTCTGTATACGAACCTTGAGAGTGTTCACCAGCGCCACCCTCAGCCATAGCGGCGGACGTGGGACGTCCTTTGTTACCGCCAGCGTCACGTAGAACGTGATCAAGAGCGAGGGCGAAAGCTGTGCTAGAACCCTCTTACGCTACCTATGGCTTCAAGACTGCCAGAACCGAGGCCCCCGTAAGCTACATGCAGATCAGTCAAGGGGAAATGAGGGTGCTCGTTATAATACACGAAGGAAAGAAGCCAACAGTCGGCGAGGTCAAGGAAAGCGTTGGGGATGGTACTTTATGTCTTTTTTTTTTTTTTAGTGTTTACTTGGATAATCACAGAAATTAGTAATGTAATCTGTTTAGGGGAAAGATAATTAGACACAAAGTAGAAGAAAAAACAACGTGCCGATGGTGGGATCCGAACCCACGACCTCCGAATAACGCGTCCGGTGCTCTTCCAACTGAGCTACATCGGCCGCTGTTCCCCCTGCTACTTTCTTGGATATTTATGTTGTCTGTATACGAACCAAGGTATAATACCTTGTACGAACCTTGAGAGTGTTCACCAGCGCCACCCTCAGCCATAGCGGCGGACGTGGGACGTCCTTTGTTACCGCCAGCGTCACGTAGAACGTGATCAAGAGCGAGGGCGAAAGCTGTGCTAGAACCCTCTTACCCTCTTACCTTCACGTTCTACGTGACGCTGGCGGTAACAAAGGACGTCCCACGTCCGCCGCTATGGCTGAGGGTGGCGCTGGTGAACACTCTCAAGGTTCGTATACTGACAACATAAATACCCAAGAAAGTAGCAGGGGGGACAGCGGCCGATGTAGCTCAGTATACAGGTTGCCCTCTCTATTGCTTTAATTTTGAGGAAAAACAGAAAGAGACGGAGTTAAGGACACTGCTCCGTACGTTGCTTAAACAGGAAGCTCGAGCGCCGGGGAAATGGATTGAAGATAAACGGAAAACAAAGCAAAAACTAGAATTGATAGACGAAGATCGTTATCGAGGTGCGTTAGTGAGGGCAAGGGCAGAAGACACAGCTGCAGGGGAGGCGCCATCAAAACGAGCGCTGGGGTTCGAAAAAGCAAACGCTCAACGGAACCACATCGACCAAATAGATTGGGGCGGTATCTTGGCGGCGGACAACGACCACATCAAAGCAGCGTTCAACGCCTATTACCAAACCCTCTTCGCATCCCACACGGTAGACGCTATCACTTTTAAGAATAAGTTTCTGGCGACGATACCGCGTCTGGACGATGAAGTGAAAGAGAGATTAGAACTAAAGATAACTGAAACAGAAGTGGAGCACGCTATTGACAGTTTAAATGCCGGTAAATCGCCGGGACCGGATGGGTTCAGCGCGGGTTTTTACAAAGAATTTAAGTACGAAATCACACCTATTTTGAACGCAATTTATAACGATGCCTACACAGTAAATGCCCTGCCTCCGTCATATGGGTCATCCCACACCGTACTCATTCCTAAAACTGATGAAATAGACAAATTACGCCTGGTAACATCTTACAGACCCATAGCACTTACAAACGTTGAATATAAAATTTTTATGAAGGTTTTGGCCCGAAGGTTGCAAACGGTTATTAAGGATATAGTAGGACCACACCAAACGTGTGGGATAAAAGGGAGGTCAATAGTGACCAACATTCAAAACGCGCGAAGTGTCCTTGAGTGTTGTGACGACTGGGATGGTCGGGTCGCCATGCTTCAGATCGACCTCGAAAAAGCATTCGACTGCGTCGATCACGAAATTTTGTTTTCCCTTTTAGAACATGTGAATGTTGGTTCAGTTATATGTAAGGGTGTGGCCCTGGCGTACCGTAACTGCACGACGAGAGTGATCATTAATAAGAGTCTGGGAGCCCCCATTCGACTGCAGCGTTCGGTGCGACAGGGCTGTCCCCTCAGCCCTCTTTTGTTTTGCATTTATATTGAAACATTGTGCATGAAACTTATGAATAATGTCAACATTAGTGCGTTTAGGTTACAAGCAGCCGAAGTGAAGCTGCTCGCGTATGCAGACGACATCGTTATTTTTACGGTTGACCAGGAGAGTATCACCGAGGCTGTCAAATGTATCCGTGAGTTCTCTCAAGTTACCGGTAGCGGGGTGAACTGGGCCAAGTGCCTTGGGCTCCGGTATGGACAGTGGCCGTCGAAACCAGATCGCTTTGCCAATGTTACGTGGACAGACACACTGACCAAGTACTTGGGCGTCGAGCTGGATGCCTACCGCGAAAGCGAGCATTATTGGAAAGGGCAAATGACCGAACTACGGGAGAGAGCCGAGAAGTGGAAAGGCGCCAACATGTCGATTTTTGCCAGAGCTACTGTATGCAATCTTTTTTTTATCAGCAAACTTTGGTTCGCAATGCAAGTTTTGAGTTGTTCGCGCGTAAACGTACAGAAGAGGATTTTCGCCGTTTTTGTTTGGGCAGGTAAATGGGAACGCTGCAGCAGGACGAATTTGTTCCGTCGGGTAAAAGACGGCGGTTTGGGACTCGGCCATCTGTTTTTACGGCAGGTGGTCAACCGGTTTTTGTTTTTTCGGGATGCTTCGGACCCTTTCTTACGCACCGTCTGCCAAGTTAGGCTACGGCGTCTACTGCCGGAGTTTGTTGTCTCCACCGAAGAAGCTACGGGTGGGATTTTTGGTTATTACAGGGAGGTCGTCGCTAGTGTAAGATTTCTTTCAGTGCGTTTTTCTAATGAATATTTGTCCACTGTAAAACGAAAAAAGCTGTATCGCGATTTATGTGACATTGTTTTGCCACAACCCTTGTACAGAACCTTATACAGTGGAGGTCCGGGCAGAGATGTCTTGAAGAGAGTAAAGAAAATGCAGGTGTCGCCAGGAGCTAAGACATTTTTCTTTAAATTACACACCGGAACATTATCAGTAAAGAAGTTTTTGGAGGAAAGGGATTTTTTTTACCTAGGGGGGCGCACTGTTTAATCTGCAAGCAGCCGGAAACAATAGACCATGTTTTGTTGCATTGTTGGGAAGGGGTTTATTTCTGGGATGTTTTGCAACGTACGATAAAGAAAGAATTTCCACTAGACTCCCACGGCATCCGGTATTTAAGCATTGATAATGAAGATGGCGTTCCGTATGATTTAATCATGCTCATGGGCCTCCACTCTATATGGCGCTCCAGAATGGCGGGCTATCACTGCGACAGGGACGCTCGACCCGCTAGAATATACTTTCGAGAAAGTGTGAATTGGTTTATTGCCATACAGAAAGTGGCTGCTGAACCTCCCGAATGGCTCTCAAGGGTAGAGCCTTTGCTGTCGTTGCGGGAGTTTTAATGTACTGAGACGAAGCCAGCCTGACATTGGCTGATGATGACCTTCCAATATGTACTTCGTTTTGTGTTATTCGTGTTGTGTTCTTGTGAAATGGTATGAACCAAAGCCAGGAAATAAAGAAAAAAAAAAAAGCCGTTGTAGCTCAGTTGGAAGAGCACCGGACGCGTTATTCGGAGGTCGTGGGTTCGGATCCCACCATCGGCACGTTGTTTTTTCTTCTACTTTGTGTCTAATTATCTTTCCCCTAAACAGATTACATTACTAATTTCTGTGATTATGCAAGTAAACATTAAAAAAAAAAAAGACATAAAGTACCATCCCCAACGCTTTCCTTGGCCTCGCCGACTGTTGGCGTCTTTCCTTCGTATATATATATATATATATATATATATATATATATATATATATATATATATATATATATATATATATATATATATATATATATATATATATATATACCGGGTGTCCCAACTAACTTGAACCAAGGGATACAAAATAATTCATTTGAGGTAGGTCAGTGAAACCAATTGCATTCAAATGCCATCCTCCTTGCGCACTACAGGCGATTTTTTGTTTTGCAATTACTTAATTAGCTAATTATGTTAATTTTTCTAATTTGTTAAATATCGGCTTTAGACCAAACATGTGAATTGGAAACTTGTAGAGCACCTTCAGAAACCCCCATTCCACTAATTGCGATAAAGAAAGTCTCACGTGTATCTTTTTTTCTGCGCTCAAAAGAAAGCCCGCGAAATACAAATAATACCACGTGACTAGTGCATTTGTGCGCCGCGATTGTGGTGCTCTCAGTCGTGGTTTGAGCGAACGAAATTAGCTGCGGCCGTGTCTCCTTTGCCCCGTTAAAGCGGCAGGCCGATATGCCTGCGATGGCTTCTTCGCCGCGTCCGGCAGCCGGCCCACGTGATGGTGCAGTAGCACCGAAAGCGGCGAGCCGACACCACCGGGATTCTAACAAACCCTCCTTCTCTCCCATCAGCGAACTTTACGGCAAACGGATCAGCGATAAGGTATCAGCCACTGAATCTGCGCATACAGGCTTGGGTAAAGGGGCGAGATGACATGTGACTCGACTAAAATTAGCGCTGCACCTTCATTTGCCGGTTCTTTATCGTCATCCGCCTGTCGTGATGTAGGCTGCTGCGGTGCACAGGCCTGGCCAAGATCGCGGTGACGACGGGCGAGCTCGAGCTCGCTCCAACCATTGCTAACATTTCTGCCTGCCGCTGCAACGGGACCATCGGGTCACGGCCGCAGCTGATTTCGTTCGATCAAACCACGACTGAGAGCACCACGATCGCTGCGCTCAAATGCGCTAGTCACGTGGTATTATTTGTATTTCGCGGGCTTTCTTTTGAGCCCGGAAAAAAAGATACACGTGAGACTTTCTTTATCGCAATTAATGGAATGGGGGTTTCTGAAGGTGCTCTACAACTTTCCAATTCACATTTTTGGTCTAAGGTGAATATTTATTAAATTAGAAAAATTAACATAATTAGCCAATTAACTAATTGCAAAACAAAAAATTGCCTGTAGTGCGCAAGCAGGCTGGTAGTTGTATGCAACTGGTTTCACTGACCTACCTCAAATATATTATTTTATAACCCTTGGTTCAAGTTAGCTGGGACACCCGGTATATATATATATATATATATATATATATATATATATATATATATATATATATATATATATATATATATATATATATATATATATATATATATATATATATATATATATATATATATATATTCATGTGAAAGGTGTCACGAATTGTGCAAAATGTTTGCAGATTTTGAGAGGAATTTTACACTTTTAGGAAGGACACAGCTATCGACAGCGATATGAATGATGCCGCTGAGCCATTTTTCATTTCTAACCTTCCAGGTAACTTCTCGTGGTACCCGGTCAACCGTGCGGTCTGGCACGGTCGACTGTTAATGCGTTACCGACACCAGTAATAGAAGTTCGATATTGTAAGCATTTGAGACTCGTAAAGCATGTCATCTAGTATGCGTTCCGGGTTCCGGTTGGCAGGTGCGTCGATAACACCAAATAATGTGCAGAGCATTATAGTCCCCCGCAGCGGTGTGACTTTTCCTTTTTGTTCAGCGCTAGAGATCAAGTAGGGCTATGATGATATGTCTGAAGATGAAGGCACTTCAGCACACGATGTCCTATCAACAGCACCCATTTCGTTTCAGGTCAGCATCTGTACAAGACGCGGCGGAAAAGGATGTATCGGGGTATGTAAACATGGGTGCCTTCCAGCGTTATTAGCACCAACTCTGTATGCTCCATCCTACGGGCTGTTAAGATGGTCTTGTGCCGCGATTCAAGGCTTTTCAAAAGTTAGCCGTTGGAAAACGCGTTCTCTTTCCTGCGAGTCACGCCGCGACATGAAATCGCGGGTGCTGTCACGTACGTAAGCTTGGACAATGTGAGTTCGGGCATGCATGTATACATAGCTAACTTGGTGGCGGTGGCGGTTTATTTAAATAATAATCAAAAAGGAAGGAAAAGAGTGTTGCCTGCCGCGGCAACTGCTATATAATATATGAAGCACCCGAGCTGCGGCCGGCGGGAAAGAAAAGGGATAGAGAGAGGATAGCGAGGTTAAGTACAGAGGGAAGCGATGAAGATAATTGGATGTTTTGAGCGGAATAAAATTCTGATTGTACCGGATTTTCACGGTTAGAGCCTGTTGCTTCATATGAAGTCATGTCTGGTGCTGAAGCAATTGCTTCAAGAATTTCGTAGGATCTTATCTATGGTATGCTGAGCGAGTTGGGAGCCTTATTACGCCTATATCTCCAGGGTTGCGAAAGCCGCCTTTGGATCTTGGGTTTGACCGTCCTCAGAAGAGTAATACAGACCATCGCATCGAGGTCTTCTTCGGCTGCAGGATTACATCACGTGCATCGGCAGTATGAGCGCGTGCTTCAGCGGCACATGGCGGCGGCAAAGGAGCCGAGTCCCGTGGTCCCATGGCCAGGCTTAGAGAACCTTAAGGCATGACGTGACCTTCAGATGGTCGGCTTTTGACGAAAGAACGGTCAAACTTGGTAAATGAGGACTCTGCAACATGACTCTGCAACTTGCCTAGTGAAAAGCCCGACTTGTGGCAAATTAAAGATGCCAAAGCGAGCCGATGCTGATCTATTATTGGCAGGCGTAGAAAAGAGCCTGCCGTTCAGCCGAATCACCTCGGAGCACTTTCCTGCCCCTTAATGTGCCAGCCAGGTTACAAAAATCGGTGTTGAATTGACGATGCAAGACTGGACTTCAGGTGTTACGGATTACGCTGCCTTCCCTTATGCGTGTGCACTCATGCTTCCTTTCTGTCCTCATCACCGCTCTTCATTTCTTGTATTCCTCCTCTCCACATTCCACTATGCACAGCAGTAGTTGTGACGCACACTGGATCAAGCTTACAAACCAATGTAATTTCGTGTAAATACTCCGGGTCGGAGAATTTTGACCAATCATAATAACTAATCCGCTCGGCTTTTCCCTGTTAGCTTTATCGTGCAATTTTTTGATACAGTTATATTAGGCTAGCACACTCTTGTGCCAGCGATTGCGTCTTCTAGCTTTGCAAGGGGGGGGGGGGGGAGAAACAGCTGGAACTTCATTAGATATAACGGAATGCTGTCTTGGTCAAGTAGAAGCGGCAACGTAGCGCGGGAACAATTTTACTGGCCATCAAATAACTCAGGGCTGAAAAATGTTCGGTCACCAGGGACCAGCGACACAAAACGACCTTTTTAACTTGGTCAGGTATATAAAAGCTTTGGTGAAGGCTGCAGCCAGGTTTGGCTGTTCAAAGGCGAACCGCACGTGCTGTTTTTTTTATGATGCAGCCATCACTCCTACAGCAACAGCCATCGGATATGCCATTTTGAAAGTGACTATCACTTCTAAAACAATTACCATTACGATCACTTACTCTCCCGAAAACTACAGTTGATGGTGAATAAACACGCCGAGTACTGAGGCCGCAGTTCGCTGGAGGCGAAACGCAAGGCGCCAGTGTACTGTACAATGGCAGTGCACGTTAAAGAACCGAGGTGGTCGAAATTATCTTGAGCTCTCCACTACGACACCCCTCATAGCCCGAGTCGCTTTGAGACGTCAAACCCAATGAGCCATAACTCAAGCCTATAAAAAAAATTACTGTTATAGCTGCGTAGCAGAATTTTCGAGCTCGAAGCAGGTAGGTTGTGTGCTCGTCGTACAGCGATCTACAGAAATGGCAAACGTGTAAAAAAGACGACACTTGCCGCATTACTTCCAGCGCTTCCCAACTTTTGTATCCAGTCACAAGGATATCATTTTAAAGGTCTTTAGTTATAGCTCGAAGGTTTTAGTCAGCTTGAACTTTCTCTTGCTCTTCCGTTTTTATACTCACCGTGGTTCCTAACAAAAGGCATGCACAAAGGTTTCAAATAGCACTCCTGGCGGATTATATTATATTAAACGTTGAAACCACCCTTGGAAGAGCGTACACGCGAAAAGTGTGAAGGAAAATGCAGCGGCGAGAAGACGCGAAAGCTGCATTACTAAATCCGACAATGTTGGCACAATACCGAGCACGCTTGTGAGGTGGCGCTGCCTAACGTGTGGTTACACAGCGTGTCTGTGCACGCAAACATAACTAACGCTCCAACTAATTACCAAGTTTCATCAAGCACTGCACGACGTATATGCGCTTCGGGCAGGAATCTGATTCTATAGCATTCCAATGGAATCCGAACTCGTGCAGAAGCTTCCATGCAGCTGCAGTGGCTGAGTGGTGTGATGTGCTGGCCTTCAAAAGCAAAGTTTGTTTTTGATCTACCCTTAGCAGGTGCTATTCAAAAGTTCACGGGCAGCCGCCAAATGCCTGCTGCATTTCAGCATTTCTTTGAGGCATTCCCCATGAATGCTAGGCGAACACATGTCCGAAGTGCAAATGAAATGCAAGTGCCTTTCATATACTCTCAAAAAGATATTTTAGTCATCTGTATTTACAAGTTGATCAATGCAGAAACGCTTGAAGATAGCAGAAGGGACCCCGAAGTGACTATCGAGGCCTTATTGATGCTCTCTCCGTCGTCACGTCTAAACAAGACATTCGTGAAAATACTATGAGACCAATAACTATCACCGTGACCCGCTTGCAGGAATAGCTAGAAACATTTTTGAAACGCTACATCAATGTCATCAATTAATATTTATTCAGTGTACTTCTCAGAGCTGAACGCTTTATTTCTCTCAGAATAATACAAGTGTAAACTTAGTTCACAGGTGGCGTCAATTAGGAACGAGAACAATGCACCCAAACTTTATATATGTAATCTCCAATAAAACATTGTCTAATAAACCTAAATCATGGCGCAACTCAGTCATTACTAAACCATTTCTCGTCTTGCCTACCGTGACCGCCAATACCAAGTGGTCCGTATAAAGTGGTCAACTTCTCATCATTTCCAAAGATTGCCTAATTTGGAAGAAGTTATCGTAAACACACATGATTATAGTATCACAAATGTTTGCAACCGACGCCCTCATTCATCAGCACTTTGAAGGAAACTCACCCTTAAAAATTTTGCTTATGCTTGCAGACATTTTATTTTTAATCACCTGAACTCTCTAACGAAGAGAAATAAAATAATTCCGTGAGATACTTGCTACTCTACTTATTCATTTTTATTTATTTATTGAACACCTCAAATTCCCTTAAAACGGGCATTAAATGAGGCCATTACATGAGGGGTATTACATATGATTATTCGCCCAGAATTGACTTGCTCGCTGGCAAGACCTCAAGTGATTCGGTTAAGAAAAGGGGGAATGAGACATACAATTACAGCAACTCGTATGCTCCTGCGCCAACGTAGCTGCAAAGTACATTCTATGCTAGTCTGGGTGCCTCCAAAGTACAGAGGAAAGTCGCCACTGCTCATCATTTTTTGTACCGCTCCCCCCCCCCCCCTCCCCCAACGTGTAGGTTAGCCTACTGGGCATCGCCTGGTTAACCTGCCTTTCTATTCTATTCTCTCTATCTCTCTCTATCGTATCGCTTTTACACAAAACTCCATGTTTTGAAGAAATAGAACATGCTATAGTAATCTTTCTAATATTCCAGTCAGCCATTCTTTTGAAGACACATCAAGACTAAAAAGCGTGGCTGAAAAAGGAACAAAACGAAGCCGAACACACTGTGCGCGTGCACGAATTTCAAGCACGATGGATAAATTTCTACGTGTAACGCCGTGCTATTGCGATTTGCCAGTCCAAAGTCCAACGACGATAGTGCGCCAAGTATTTGTTGCGAGCTGTTTGCACCCTGCGAGCTCTTTCGGCGAGTGCAAAATCGAAATAATCTATCCAAGCAGTTCACGAGCTACCATTTTGCTCACAGTGGTTTCATCTCACTCTGCATGCCCGATGAAGTCAACACAGTTCATTCCCGTGGTCCTATTGGTATGCGTTGACCTGAAAGTCAAACTCGATTCTCCACGCATCTCGTTAATATATTTTGCCAATAACTTAACAAAAAGAAAATATAAACGAAGATTATTCCTATTCCGCCGGATAGTGACGTGTCAGTTCGCCTGTCGCGTGTTTCCTTAGTGCTGAAAATACCATAATATTCAGTGCCTCTTTCAGAGACTACACTGACACAGAGCAGAAACACTGAAATGAACCGGGGTTACATCCGTGGAAAGTTCTGGCGATTCCTGGGTCTGTATACAGCCAGCTTGTTTGAGCTGTTTGAACCTTTCACTCCTAAAGCATTTTCTAACACAGAGAAACTCGGGTTACGGCGAACTTAGGTGTCCATATGATGTCCTTCTCCCCTCGGCATCAACGACATTTTCTTCTTTTACAATTGCATTCAGTAGAAATGCAAAGCTCTTCTCTCGGGCATTAACAATATATAAGCCGTATTCGAAAACAAATATAAAACCTTGTATGCTTCCCACTGAAAAAAAAAATACAAAGGTGAAATGTCTTGTTCTAATTATTTGTCAGCAAAATGCACTCGCTGCCTTTTCAGAAACGTACTACGTGCGGGCTCGATACTATCCCCCCCAACCCCTCCTCTTCCTTTCACAGTCAATCCTCTGAGCACCTGTGGCCGAACGCGTACGAGAGGCATCGTCTCCATCTCAGGCCCCGGGCCAAAGTCGCACGAAGCACACGCAACACACGCACACACACACGCGCACCGTTCCACGGGCCGCACCCACTCGGCGCGCACCAGCGCAGCGGCGTCTCTCCGATTCAGTATACACACACCGTTCAGTCTACTACAACAACGTGCGCACATCCTGTTCTGCGAGAAGCTAGCGCCCGACGAGTCGAGCTATCTCGGCAGTCTCGACAGATGGGCATCCGTGCCGGGATGAGCTTCTCCCGGGAGAATCGCGTCACCGCAGCTTTCTGGCTCGCAATGCGTCGTTGCACGGGGTTTCGTTTCTGCGGCGGTTGTTGTTCGCCATCCTCACACGCCGTCTTTAGTTGCCGGTGCGCATCGCGGACTGCATCAGGCTTAAACAGCATACCACACTTGCTCTGGGGTGACGTTCGTTGCTTTCAAGCGCTATCCGATGGAACAAGCACGTCCCGAAGATCATTGCGCGTCACTTTTTGATAGGATTTGCACATCGGCACACACAACACGATGGGAACAAGAACCAGTCCATGAAGATCCCCTTGCAGTCATCGTCTGGGTCGTAGGCCAGGAGCCTGTGCCACTTGTACTTCTGCTCGCAGCTGCAGTCGTTGTTGCATTTCTTGGTCTGCACAGACCTAAAGACAACAAAATATACCACGGGGACGTGAGAAGCAGTAAAAGGAGACATGTCGTAACACTCCACTGCTGGAGGATTGATCATTTCAAGGTTTGCGTAAGACACTCATCGAACACTGTCTGTTAGACTGAAGCCCAGCGGCTTAATCGGTTTACTGTCAGCATACGGCATGAATTAGCCGGCTAACCAGCCACCAAATCATTGATGAGATTCGATAAAGCTCCAAACAGTGGGTGAAGGAATACAAAAGTAGATAGAAGAAGGGAAATTGGGTACGCACTGACAGACTTCTTGCTGTATCGCCTGCTGCAAGTGCTGGGTGTTGACAATGGCCCTGATCTTGCCGGCGCTGTTGGATGCCCAGTAAGGTGTGACGATTTCCACGGCTGACTCGCAGGCATCCACCCTGCGAAATCGCCGAAGTAGCTCGTCATAACCGAGGAGCAAAGTAGCTGCTTACCAATAAGCTCCATGTAATTTCCCGCTTATGGTCACTTCATTAGTAGTTTAATTTGTGTGTGTGTGTGTGTGTGTGTGTGTGTGTGTGTGTGTGTGTGTGTGTGTGTGTGTGTGTGTGTGTGTGTGTGTGTGTGTGTGTGTGTGTGTGCGTGTGCGTGCGTGCGTGTGTGTGTGTGTGTGTGTGTGTGTGTGTGTGTGTGTGTGTGTGTGTGTGTGTGTGTGTGTGTGTGTGTGTGTGTGTGTGTGTGTGTGTGTGTGTGTTTCATAGTTAACTGGGTGCCGCGTTTACTAGCAGAAAGAACTAAAGTAAAACCCATGCTAACCGACAGCTAACCTCGGCGTTACAGGTACCGTCGCAGCTATATTAGTCCTTGTGTTGATTTTAGATATGGTGCATATTAGGTGACCCTACTAACTGTTGCCCCCCCCCCCCCTTTATTTTTTCTAGTAATGTTAACGAGTCTTTAGAGGCAAGAAGTACGTGGAGTACGTTGGCGTGGTACGCGCATTCACTCTCTCTCTCTCTCTCTTTTGTTTTGCTGCCTTCCAGCAGGACATGCCATCAAGATCGGCTACACTGCTGCGCCATGTTTGTGGTCTGACCGAGGGTACAGGCGGGCGTTGCGAAGGGCGCTCACTTGTTGGACGACGCGCCGGCGAACGAGGAACGGGACCGTTCCGTCCGGGTGTGGATGGTCTTGCCGTCGTACGTCTCGTAGTGGTCCCGGTGGCCACCGTCCTCGTCTGGCGACGAGTATTCGCCGAACATGCGCCGGATCAGCGCCTTGTTCTCGTCGATGAACATGTCGATGCGCTCCCTGCGAGGAACCCGCACGATTCATTTCACGTTTCCAGCGTGTTGAGAAACACTGGCTTCGAGTAAGACGCGCAAGTCGAGTTTAGCAGCGCAAAAAGTCCAGCCGACGTGCATCGTACTTTTTTTCTAGCATGCGGCTTTTGTGCTGCGCTCTCGGTTTTCTCGAACACCGGGTTGTCTCTGGCATGAGCCGAACCGATCAGTAAGCACAGCCGAAGCTGCGCAGTTGCCGCTGCAATCAGGGTGTTGCCTTCACACGCAGCTGACTTAATATTCATTGTGGGGACAATGGTAGGGTAACTGCGATATAAAGCAGATCAAATGGCCTACTTCACTTTACATTTTTTTTTTTCGGGGTCTAAGTAGGAAGACATGAGCAAAACGACAGACTCGGCTTCCATCCTTTTACTGGCTTTGACTCCTCTATATAATCTGTTTTTTCTCTTCTAGCTAGATTGCTGTCGATACGCTGTAGCGAATGCTTCTTCTCCCTTTATTCATTTTTTTTTCGTTCTTTCTGTTTCCTAACGATAAACTAGCGTGTATCTGACTAAACTGAAAGGACCATTCAGGAACTAAACTCACTTCGTCTTGTCAAATTCGGAACCTTTCTTGCGCAGCTAATAGTTTGTTTCTTCCCCACAAGTTAAGTTATTTCCAAGCAACGAATCGCTAATGAGGCCATTTTATTTCAGCAAGCTGCGCAGTATATACTGCGGAAGCACTCGTCAAGTGGCATATCCCTAGTCAGATCAAAAAGCATCACCGCAGAGAAGGTGCGGCATTAGCCCGTAAACAAAATGTTTTCTCGGCTTGAGTGAAAACGCTGCAAGCAATGAATACCTTAAACACCCAGCTATGCTCCTTAAAAATCTATTGCAGCTTGCGTATTTTCCTTCTATTTATATGGTTAGCGGTTCATACGCTGCTATTTTCTTTTTTCATCACGTTTGCAGTAAAACATGTCAGTAAGAATAATCGTAAATGTACTACGCAGCGGACCAATAGTGGTTGATTTCGCGAAAAAACCTCTGCATGGAATTACAGTGTTACCAGTTCTGTGACGTATGTAATGTTTAACAGTTCATCGTCTGTAAGCTGGCTTCTGCTTTTACCACCCCTTCACGAAGCTTTTCAATTCCTAATGCGACTGCAATCTTTCCTTCTACTCCATAATTTTCAGTAGGCAGTAGGACGATAGAACCATTAACACTAGATAAAGCAACGGATAAGAATTTAACTTCATGCTTCATTCTTTGTCTTTTTTACAATGTAATAAAAACTCGACATCCTTTCCTATCACTATTCCATCGTGAGCAGTTCTTGTGGCTCCGCCTGCATCGTGCAGAGCTATACGCGTGAATGCAAGCCGTGAATGCATCGGCAACAGAATGTATCGACCACATAATAGCGGCCCGTTCCAAGGTCAGCATACACGGCACAGTCAACAACTGCATTCTCAGCAACCTCCCCTAATTTCTAAAAAAAAGACGAAACAGAAACCCGTGCAATTGACGATTATTCGCGGACGCACACCGCCATCTCCAACATGCAGCGTGCTGGCGTGCAACCGCATTCGCGAGCACCACAGTGTTCACAGGCAAAAACAACTTTTCGAACAGGAAACATGCATCCAGGACGAAGAAGACGGCCAAGGGAGCAACGGGTACTCCGGTAACCTGGAAGAGAAGACAGGGAGAGAGGGAAAGAGGGACACTCCGACGTCTATCTTCAGACGTCGTTAGTCGGCGGTTCTTCCTATTGAACACGTTCTTCGCCATCAGTCGATCGGCGTGGCTGTTGTGCAAGTGTCCGGCGCTTTTGTCTCACACCAGCCTCTTCGTCGAGCTCAGCCACAGCCGGACTTCCTGCACTCCGCGCGGCCAGTCGCTGGGTACAGATAACGGTTTCTAAGACGCCCGTGCCCCTCGACTGCGGAATTGTTGGCTCGGTGCCCCTTTCGCGAGCGGGTTCTGCAGCGTCTCATCTACAAAAAATCAACAGGTGACTCGTGAATCCGTGACCCGCATATGCCCGAAGATCGAAGGGCCGCTAGCGTTGCCCGTTCCCTCCCAGCCCGAGCCACACAGCCTCATCATGGCCGAGTCAGACGGAATCATTCACGGCAGGAAAGCCCTTCGTGCCGAGAGCCTTGCGTAGCTGCATTCGGGAAGGTTATCGCTGAGCTGCACACACACACGAACAGCGGTTGTCGCCTGCTTGATGTTCATGCGCATCACGTCCCGGACGACGTGGCTGGCGTTACACTAACGAGACAGATAGAGCCGCGGATATGGAAGCGTGGTCGCCCGAGGTCAAGCGAGACGCCGCCTTCGATACCTGCGAGAGCCGACGTCTCTCCGCTTGACTAATCGGCGCACATTTGGAGAAACGAAGCGCCTAGTATCCTCCCTGTCCGATCCACCGACGTCCTTCGCTGAGCTCGCTCAGGAGGGATCGATAAAAAGAAACAAAACAGGGATGCCCCCCTCTCTCAAGGCGCACGCGTCATTTCGTCGAACAGCGCGCGTGTACCTATGCAGATTCTTCGTTGAAAAAAAAAAAAAGATAAAAGAAAGAGCAGAAGACACCAGCGACGTTCGGCGTGAAAGACGAAAAAAAAAAAAAATTGTCCTCCACTCCAGCCGAAATACGTACTGAAATAAAATATACAGACTCGGCAACACACATATGTCATTAGTCATGCGACCGTGAGAAACCGTTCCAGACTGTTTCCACCATTTCCGTGTGAAGTGAACACGCGTGCGAATGCGTCACTCGTGACATGCACACTGTGTCCTCTTCGTGGCAGGCGTGTTTGCAGTCGTGCATGCCGGAGACAGGACGGGCGTCGTGCATGTTGGTGTGATTCTCAGCATGACTCCTTCGATTCGTTACGCGCACGCCACAGCCGAGCGGCAACGTGCTCTCTGTTTCGAATACCACGTTCTTGTTTCTCTCTCAACGCATCTGGAGGCTATGAGACGCCCAATCGGGCCTGTGAGAACTCAAAACGGGTCTGCGTCCAGAGAGAAGGGCTGTGGTCGCTATCCTATTTCTGTTGGACATGAGCATCGAATAGGCAAGACCAATGGTTTAAAGATCGCATAGATTTCGTTCATTGCTGTATGCGCAGATCACTCTCTTTCGCCGTTTTCTGAAAGACTGACTGTACGTTATAAAAACGTAAAATATTTCACTTTCTTCCTGAGCTTTTGCAGTGTGCGTAGCACGAATCTGCCGCCCGGCGTGTAGGGTAGCGCGTTACGGCGAAGCGTCATGCATTTGAACACACAACCACGTGCAGACTTCAATTGTCTGTCTACCTACCTTTTGACTCTTTTTCCCTTGTACCTCTCACCGCCTTCAATGCCTGTCCAATTGACTCTGCGGAATAAGGGGAAGCATGGCACTGACGCACACTCAAACACAATAGAGCGCCACATCTTCGCATCCACGCCCAACTCGCTACCAGTAAGACATCTGCACTAAGTCTACATCCTGATGAATGGGCCTGTGGGCTTCGTTGCCCACAATGGAGACAGTGCTTGGTTGTTTTTTTAGGGTTTAACGTCCCAAAGCAACTTAGGCTATGAGAGACGCCGTAGTGGAAGGCTCCGGAAAGTTCGACCACCTGGTGTTCTTTAACCCCAGCTGATACTCGGAGCGCGCAGACTCAGTTTTGTCGGTGATGTGCGATGGCATGCTTGGAAGTTTTTCCCTCAGCGCTGGTTTGAGATAAAGAGTGTACAGTACAGTCGCGTGTTTCTGATCGTCTCCCGAACACTGGGTGCTACAGCCCAATCACATATATAGCATATATAGCTGACTAACAGTTCATTTTCTTACGTAAATAGTGATCAGAACTACACGAGTCTCTAGTTGCTTGTCGCTAAACTACAAGTCTTCAGAAATGTGAGGAAAGCTTCTCTCTATTTTTTTCTTCTTTTCTCCAGAAAAAGAAAGAAGGCTATAGCAAAGGCTGATGTAAGAAATGACGCGTAGTGCATGTACCGTCAACCACTGGTCGAGACTTGAAATGTGCAAACTATTCAGCTTACAGCGCACGCTATACATGAAGACAGCTTCTGATTCTTATTGCTTCTGGCATAAATTTGACCGTACAATTGTAAGGCCACTCGAATGCAAGGAAAACAAAGCGCTCTTTTTTTTTTTTCTTTCTTTTCCTTAGGGAAACAATGAGTTCACTGTGATGTATTTGCATATCGCTGCTGCTCTTCCCATTTCTTGTTCGCTCTTGAGTGTACTTTCCAGAGTTATACCGCGCGTTCAGGGAAAAAAAAAAAAAAAAAAACTTCTTTCAGTGCGGATTCACAAGCTATCAATTTATCTCGCCTTCGACGCAGGGAAGGTATGGTGTGTTCCGCATCGCAGTGTCTGAGCGCACAGCCAGTGAAAGCAGGTGCTAACGCTCACTACCCGAGCACCGAAGACGCCGCGTCAAGCGCAAAATGTTGAACGTACAGTCTGTGTCAAAAGTCTAAAGTCCAGGGGATCTGCTTCTGGGCCATGGCGTGCGGCCTGTAATGCATTTCCAATGTTCCCAATTTCTTGGTAGTAAGAAGGTGTTTTGTCCTACCCTCTCCAATGGAAAGGAACTCCACTAGTTCTAAATTAGCGCCACTACATGGCTCAGAAGCAGATCCCCTGGGCTTTACACTTTTGACACAGACTGTACATTAGATAATCTCGCTCGAACTACCTCCGTTGATTACTCATTTAGTATAATGGACCACTAATAATGTGTCACTTCATTGGAATGAAACGTTCATCCGTGCTGTTTTTTTTTATTTTATTTTTTTTTTTTTCCTGGCATAATACGACCTGTGTTGCCGCTTCACCATTAAGCTTAAGTGCTATACTGTAGCCAACTGCAGTCAGGCAGGCAAGGAAGGTTCTGCGCAAAACAATGTGAGAGTTTTGCATTCCATGCACAGCGACCACAGTACAGCGGTAATACGCTCCTACTGCCTTGTCGAAATGCTGTCACTAAATACTTCCCTGCTTCCAAGCGCAGTGTTGGCAAGACAGCGTGTCTATGTCGCATAACATAAAGCTAATTCTTGTTAAACCTGACAGACGTGGCGCAGACGGACTTATTTAGATGTACTCCGTGGAGAGCTACAACTTAAGTGGGCAGCTGTAGCAGTCCTAAAAGCAAGAAGCAAACCAGAATAAATCATTAATGAGTAAGATGGTAACGGTAACTGGAGCGTTACGGCATTTCTAAAGTGTTTGCGTGACACGTCATTTGGATTCATAACGAAACAGCGCAAAAGAGGGTGGACCAGAAAAAAGGAAGGCACAGGACAAGCTATCACTTAGTAAGGAAAAGGTTTCGCTAAACCAATATAATTTGGAGCCAGACAGCAAATCCAACTCTTCAGTTTTCGGTCATCAGTATTTCTCTACAACGACATGTGCCCTGCGGGACTCGAGAAGTAAAGAAAAAAAAAAAAGAAGTAGTGATAATGTTTCCAACCATTCCTATTTATACTGGGTTCATGTCTGAAACTGGCGCTCCCCAGCACTGTCTATAGAATGGCGTCAGCGAAAAATGAGTTACCAAGAGAAGTAATTAAAAAAAAAAAAAACAGAAAACAAAAGCTCCATTTTGATACCGAGTGGAAATTCTTGACATCTCGTAGGCAACTCGGGGTTCAACGTTCCGAGGCTCTTTCTACTTCCTTATGTACTTTTCATAAGAATGGATTACTTTCCGAACAGCGGTGCATCCAACCAGCCTGAAAAGTGCGGAGAAAATTCTGCCTCTCAGTGCTCAACTGCCGAGTAACAAAAAAAACACATTGAAAAACAATACATCATGCTGCTCGCTCCAGCCGCAGCTTTCTACAAATCATTACGCGTAGTCACATAAGCGTTGCGCGTTCAGAGATCAGTCGATGCTACGCTCAGCGCTGCTGGTATCGCTTTTTTGCTGGAATGCAAAAAAAAAAAAAAGGAAAAAAGAAATTTAGCTTTTTAGGAAAATAAATTTCGATACGAATCATAAAACCAAATTTCAGTTGTTTTCTATAGTGAAATTTCTGTTGTTCTCCTGGCCACCAACAAGTCTTTCGGCACGCCTTCAAGCGGTTTGAATACGTAATGGTACTTAAAACCATATGCCCTACATATTAGCAGCCTTGCGAATTGGCCCCTGGTTACAGGTGATGGAAGCTGCAGGTTTTAAAATGTTTTGGGGCTCTAGTGGCTCACGTTTGAAATCACTAAAAGAAACTTACTACTGAGTTTCAACGCTCAGTGCAACTCGTCGGTTTCATGCGACAATAAGATTCGAAATCTGGGCTCTCATAACTTTATCGAAATCGTTAACAAGAAGCCGAGTCCCCGAATATTTCCGAACGCAAGAGTTGCCCTCGGTGACCGCCGGTGCCTTCGGTATACTGTTCTCTCGCTGCATTAGTATTGTTATATATATATATATATATATAAAGCTTACGGCCGGCAACCGTGAACGGGCTGATATTACATAAGAGCAACTTCGTGAAAGAGAGAAAGTGGATAAAAGAAAGGCTAGAGGGCAGCATCGGGTACTCCGGCACGGGATAGGCTAAACCAGCTCAAGAAAACCCGAAAATGCGGCCACCATGCAGATAAACGGCATTCAATACGTATCTAGTTTCTGGCGGCTGACTGCGTGAGCCCAGAGCTCGAATAGGAGTCGTTGGAGTGTATCGAGAGTGCATTTCAAACTGCTAATTCCTGTGGCAGCGCAGACACTGCGTTTGTATACACTTCATCCATGGTTTTAGCCGCCGAGAAAGCAACTCGGCTTTTTTTTTTTCTTTTTTTTTTCAATTATTGACCCTATACACTTTGCCCTAAACAAGTTTTTCCTCGTGTCAAATGTGCGTTCTTGAATTCAAATCAGTAGTGCAAGACGCGGGAAAACGGTAACAACAACAAAAAAAAAAAAGTGGGGCACGCATATTTGTCCACGAAATGACTTGTCAGTCGCGCTTAAGCGCTTGGCGAAGTTCTGCATATTTTGTATATGATACATATTAAACAACTTTCCTATAAGGCCCGTCTTTGAACGAAGTTTGCAAATGTGACTTGGCTGATGCGGTGCTGCCCGAGCTGCATGCTAATTGGCCACCTGACTTCTGCCGCAGTCTTCTCGGCTTGAAATCGATACTCGCACATTGTGTTCTTTCTTGTGTTGGAACGGTTGATTAGGCTAGTTGTATTCTTCGCTGCTGCATTCACTGACTGTTTGAATAAACGAAAACGTCCAAGCTTTTAGAGCGGTTTCATGCGCGTATTTCATGTGCGGTGCGCCGTGCGTGCTTTTTCTATTGTTCAAGTGTGTCCACTTTTGTACGAACACCGATATACAGGGTACTGTATTCAGTATTGTAGAAAATACCGGCCGTAACGTCGCGAAACAGGACACAATGCATCTGAAGTAAAACTTTTTGTTCGGCTAGTTGGTCTATAACGATGTGAAAAAAACTTCAGCGCACATGAAATAGCCCGAAGACGAAAAGAAGCGGGGCAGGAAAGGGCGCTCTTTTCGCTCTCCTCTTCTTTTCGCCTTCTGGCTATTTCATTTAATTGCGCCGAAGTTTTTTCGCAGTGCATCACGCTGCGTCTATAATGGCAGCACCAGGAACAGCGGAAACAGCGCGCTCACGCAAAGGAATGTAATAACCGCTCTTAGGAGTTTTTCTTTTTTTTTTTTTTTAACCCCCTTACTTTCTGATTTACGGTACTTGCAAAGTTCGCATTTTTTTCTTTTTTGCCTTACACGCACGAATATCTGCTTTGCAATGAGCACACTATCGAAATAAAGCTTGCGTTTTCGATATGCCTTCTTTCGCAATATTCGCAATATTCTCTTCGTGCATATCGCTTGTCAAAAAGCGTATTGGAGAGTGCTATCGTTTACTCTTCACCTTTTTAGCGTTATTTTTCTCTTCGTTTTGTTGCTTGTCTCTTCCTTCAACGGTTCGCGAATTGTGCCATCCACAATTAACACTACGACAAAAAGAAAAGCCCATTTTATACGAACAACAACTCACTTTGGATAGCTGTTGCCAGGCGTTGGACAGTACAGCTGGTTGAGCCTTCGAATACAAGGGTATCCTTTCAGGATTTCTGCTTTCAGGTCCAAAGCGCACAAGACCAGTAGGAGTGCCAATGTCAGCTGAAAAGGTCCACAGAACATATCACGTTGTAACGTCAAGACTGTCTTGTAATGCACATCGATACATGCACTCGCATCACGCTTGCAAGATGAAATAGGAGTCACGTCGCGCACACAACATGCCACTGGCGAGTTAATAGTAATTAACAACGTAATTTAACAAGGAACGATTTCAATACGAGTGTTAAACGATAAGATTTCCTTAGTTATCTGGTTAATTAACAATTTGTGACACATAATACTGCCGGAGGCGTTTCCAAATACGTTCTGAAGGTAGTACAAAGCGATCCAGAGTACGAAGATCGCGAACAAGAGCATATGGTAACAAAAGTCTTTAGTCCAGATACAATTAGACACGAACGAAGAAGGTTTCTATGAATAGATGGTTAAGTCGGGCATCAGTAAAAAATTGAAAAAGACTGCAACCTTGATTGCGTGGCATTCCATGCATTACAGATTTAAGGACGGATTTTTAGTAGAGTTGATTGCCAGTTCCAAGGTACCAAGGAAGCTCCGGATGCCACTGTACATGACGTCACAAACACTGTATCACGTCGCCATGGTGACTGCGTGATACCGGTATGCGATAACGCCATCAGTGTTATACTTAGCTCATTCACTAAAACTACGAGTTTCTTCAGAGTGACGATCGTGACTTGTATGATATCACAAGTCATAAATTCCTCACACTGAATCATGATATAATCAGCTACCATGTCATGCGGCGTGCGTGACCATACACCTTAGTATAACCACAGATACTATTATTGCTACCAAAAACACACAACACGCCAAGGACCAATAGAGTGTGAGACAGCGATACGTCAACTCCGTAGATACGCCTCAACGCGAACTTTGATTTCGCACATAAAGTGAAAATTCTGCCCGTTAGGAACAGCTGCAAGCAAGGAAGCAGCAATGAATACACACAACGCTAAGAGAGTGCCCTGACAAGAACGTATTTACGATACACATCGCGCGCTCTCACTGTAGATGGACCAGCAGTCACGTGCCGGTTTATCGGTATATGGGGCACAGAGGCGGATCATTCGAGCCGCAGGAGCGGCAACGTTGCACCTGTTACTAACATGGCTCCAGGAGGCTGTGAATTGCGACGCTAAACCCGGACTGAAGCCAATTGTATGCGCGCGGCAGGGAGCAAACGATATCTCTATGATGCACCGAAACTGCGCTATGCCGGTGGGCTCCACCTGGTTAGTTCCCAGAGAGTCAGAATTTATCCGGTTGGAAGTAATTTTCCAACCCTTGAACCGCGACGAGTTCGTGGCCAATCAGCCAGCGCACTGATTTTATCTGAAAACGGAATCAGTGCTGCCAGTGACCCGCGCTGTCATGTGAAAGATAACAGAAAACTCACGCGCGCTCCCCCACGTGCTCCAAAAGTAAAACGAAGCGCGTGAGCGATGACAAAACTGCTTTTCAGAACGCTCTATCAGCGCTAGCGCACGAGCGCAAAATGAGGGTGCTGTAGACCCATCCAGCAGTTTTGAAGCTCACTAGCGTCACTGCTGCCATCAGTGCATGTTCCCCGAGGGTGCTGGACGAGCACTGATGGAAGAAGCGTGGCCTCACCGGCACTAAGGCGAGCTTCAAAATTGCCGGATGGGTCTATACACCAGCTCCCTTTTTACTTTTGGGAACTTCATTATACAGTCAAGCCGGAATGAAACGCGAAAACCCATTTTTTAAACTTTAAGGTTGGATTTCTTTATCTGCAATCATTTTCTGAATATATTCTTCGGATTTCACAGAAGCATGAATCAAGCTAGTTGTACACTGCAGCCAACGCAAGATTAAGTCGAGGGCTCAGGAGGTTGCAGCCCAGGGCCTATAGTATCTGAGGGTAAGAGGAGGGAACCCATTTATTGTAACCTGCTTCGTATATGGAACCACAAATAACGGAATTCCGAGCAACAGGTATGAAGAACGAGAACGAAGAGACGGACCCCGTATAATCTGACTTCGTTGGGGAAACCTTGCCAAGTTGCAAAAACAGGAATTCCCCAACTCTGAAAGGTGCCTTTCTTGTGAGGGGATGTGCACTAGCTTAGGGATTGGAGAAGAGTTTCTTATGGTTTCCTGTGAATATCTTCGTTATGTGGCTGTGAGCAACATCTAAAACAAGTAACGGGAACAATGGATGAGATAAGGCGGAAAATCTTTTTCCACTCGCTCCATCATCATTATCGCCGTACATCTCTCAAATCTCAAATCTTTTCTCCCGCTCGAGGAGAGGAAAATAGGTGGTGTCAGAGTGAGTCTCGGAGTAGTCCCTTGTTATTCGTTAAATTCTCGTCTGAGTGTTAATGGCTGCGGGTTTGTTCCGTACGCTGCCCAGCTAATGCATCACTCTCGCACTAATCACAATGATCACACCTTGTTCTTTGTTTTCTTTTTTTTTTTTTCTAGTTCGGTGGAGTTAAAATGAAATGGGGTATATTGCGGAAGTATTATGTGGAAGCGGGGAGGCACCGCCAGAAGCGGGGGCTGGTGCATGCGCTGTAGCTCAGGGCCTCCATTTTTTTTTTTTCTTAATGCGGCCCTGACTGCAGCCTAAAGAAGCAAAATATTTGGTTTTGTTCTCCCTGCCTTTCCTCCTCAACTTCTTCCTCCTCCTCCTCCTTGGTTTTGTTCAAAGCTGGCGTGCGCGTTTCATTCAGCCTGACAACGTATGAGCTGAAACCACAGAAAGCTGAGGACATTAAAAGACTGCAACAAACGCAAACCCTCTCCAAGAAAATTTAAGATGCCTTTCAAAGGCATCATCGTGCAAAGCGTGCAAACATGCTGCAACTTCGTGCTTTTCACCTGAAGACAATATGAAGCTATCGCGAAGTTATCGCGAAGCGAGCCAGCTGCTTTTTCTTATAGAAGGATATGGAAAGTAGACGACAGTTACAGGTCTCATTCATTGCAAGGAGCACCCACGCAGCAGATATGGATTTAATGGAGGGGGTGCGGAACAAGCGGTCGTCTCGTTCTCCACCCCAGGGGAGGGTTCCTTATATACTAATTCAGGAACGGCCCGAATCTAAGCAAAAGTAAGTCCCCTGTTTGGGTGCGTTAAGCCGTCGTTTGAACTCCTCAAGCGCGTTAACAAGAGTTTGCGATCTGTGCAAGTGCGACTGCCAGGACTGGCTCCATGTGCAACGCTGAGGCTCCGAATGGACAGCCAGTGTAAAAACGAAATCTTTCAAGAGATTAGCAGCACTGGCGACCGCATTCTTGCGACACTGTACCCAACCATGCACCCTCGCCGGAACAAAAGGAAAAACAAGCAGGAGGTGCAGGCTTAGTGAACGACTCATCAAGGCAACATTGTTGGCCGACGCTTGTTGGCGCAGTCTATCGCTGTTCTGCGCATTCTATCTTTTTGTCTTCCCATTGCGATGAAAAAATTCCTGTATCAATCTCTGCACCTGGCACAAGTCGCGTTCTGCGTGAATGTCTGTGTTCGTGCTGAATTTCACCAGTGCCGCTGTATGAAAGAGCACTAAACAAGGGTAGAGGGGGAAGCTTCAGTTCGCAGGTCCAGCCAACGTTTCGACAAGTGATGGACATGTCTTTCTCTGGGCGGAGCCATCATCACTGGTAGGGGTTTAAATATGCTTTTGCTTCCGAAGAAGGAAAGCTGGGGAGGGGGACAGTGGGTGGGATGAAAGTAGGTCAAGGAATGTGGAGGGGGAGGGTGGCTGAGAAGAAAGTAGGTAGGTATATTTTCTTGATGCGTTCATTACATTTTAGCATGGAGTGGTATTTCCGCAGAATATTATTTATGTTTGGAAGGGCATTGGAGTATTTAGTTAAAAAGAAGGCTGGCGTTCAGTGGTGGCCTTTGGTTGTTTCGTACGCACATCGTTACGATTTAAAGTGCTTGCTTTTTCGAGGGCCACATCAAGGGAGTTACCGGGATAATTCCTCTGAATTAGTGTTGCTTTCAATTAATGTAGTTAGTTTGGGCATTATCATCCCTACATACTCTTCTAAGCCGTGTCGCCTGTCCTACAAACATTGCTTGCTTATAATGTCTCGGATGATGACTCGTAAAATCTATGCATTGTTGCTTATCCGTTGGCTTTCTGTACAAAGAAGTTTTAAGTTTTTGATTTTCCACTGACACCGTGGTGTCGAGAAAGTCGACTTTTAATTGCGACGACTGACAAATGAATTTAATGCTAGTGTGATGATTATTAAGATGTGAGACGAACGACTGGAGTGATTCTGATCCATGCTGCCATATCATGAAAATATCGTCAATATAGCGAAGGTATATAAGTGGTTTTCCCGGAAATGAATTTAGTATATTGGACTCTAGAACTCCCATGAATATATTCGCGTAAGTTGGCGCTAATGGAGTACCCATGCTGGTTCCAAATATCTGCAAATAATAGGATGAATCGAACTCGAAATAATTTAAAGTTAGGACTAGTTTAAGGAGCGACAGGTAAACTTCAGAGGCATGCGGATTGGGGTGGTTGATTAATACTTGAGAGAGGGCGCCGATACCTTCATTGATAGGAATATTAGTGTAGAGTACCGTGACGTCAAGTGTGACAAGTATACAGTCATCTGCAAGATTAGTTGTGTTTTAAATAAGCTCAATTATTCTGAGAAAGTGAGGAGTGCCCTGCACAAACGAAGGAAGCTGGGTCGGGAGGTCTGCTAGGTGGTAATTTAGGAATATTGAGAGGTTTTCTGTGGGCGTATTATTGTTAGAAACAATTGGTCTTCCTAGTTTGTCTGTGGTAAACAATGCTTCTGCGGAAACGTTGTGAAACTTCGGCACTAGGTAAAATCGTGCCGTTGGTTTCTCCTCTCCTTTCTCCATGTTTCAATCTCTCTCTCTTCGTCGATTTAAAAGATCTAGCTGTGTTCCAAGATAACGAAGCTCTCTCTCTCCTCCAAGGCGACGCGAAGTCTGCAACTGACAGCGGGTCAGCATCGCCTCCCCGCGCCGCTGTCATCCGCCAACGGTTGGCCCGCGCATCCCTTGACATCGCGGATGGGGCAACAAGTGCACTCTCGACGGCTGAGGGAAGAACTAACTGGAAAGATCTCGTTGGACGGGACACCAATATCGGCTCCCGGCGCTATCGGCGGCGTAACGCGACCACCAACGTGGTGGAAATGACGCGCCTGTTGAACGCAGCAGTGGCAGCATTCGCCAGTCCCGCGTGAAACCCCGCCGCGAAGAATCGATAAAGACGTCTCTCTCGGCCACACAATGGGTCGCGGGCTCGAGCGGGGCCCCAGCGGTGTTTTCATGGCACGCGAGACCACACTCGACGCGGCCAGAGCGGCACCTGCCCCAGACGCGTCCTCCCGAAGCCCATAAACGCGCCAGTCCTCGCGTCGTCTCAGACACCGTTTTCTTTATGCGTCCGGCCGAGCCGCCGAACGAGAGATGCGCCGTCCGCGCAGTGACGCGCTGCGAACGAGCGCCGCGGCGGCCGCGGGTCGCGGGCCCCTCTTCGTCAAACAGGAGTTAACAAAAAATTCCACGCTGTTCGAGTGGCAAGAAAGGCCCGTAGAAGAATGGGAGTAAAATAGGGGAAGCGGGGAGGGAGGGAGGCCTCTCAAAGAGGTTTTCCCTCCTCTCTCAGCGGCCGGCCACTCGGATGATTATCGAGGCCTCCTCGGAGCGCGCGCGCAGCAGCGTTCCTGATGGACGGAAGTGCCGCGCGCCTCGGCAGCGATCGGTCGTGACCAACGTGGAATGCCCGGCCGATCGGACCAGCAGAGGCACCGTTCAGCCGAGAAGGCGGTGAATGGCGGCGAGGGAGCCTGACCGCACTCACTCCGACTAACCGCCGGCGCCCAAAATAAAAGCCAACGACACGAAAGCGCGAGCACAGAGAGCGATTGCAAGAGGGAGAACGTAAACATGGGTAGCTGAAAGGAGAAACGTAAGGACATTCCTCGTATCGCCGCTTGCTTCCAGCGTTGCTTATGGACATTCAAGTGTCGTGCTCGGCTCGGGTACGCAGCAAGATAGGTCGCGAATTGCGTTGGGCCTCTTTTTCTGGGTTTATGATCCCGACTGCAAAGCCCTCGTTCTCCGCCTTGTCTGACGCCTAAGAGGCGCTTTCGGTAACATGGCGGTTTGGTATACGCAAGGGAGGAAGGACCCTGTGATAGATGGTCATCGCGGTTTGGCCATCCCATTACGCAACAAAAATATATAACAGTGAGGCCCCCTTAATTCATTACCAGCAAATCATAATTTCAGTGCAGACAGCTCGCTTAAAGCGCCGCTTTCTTTTTTCTTCGCACCACCTGCTTATGCCATGCATTCATTAAGGATTTTATTATCATTTCAGTTCTTAAAGCAGGCTGAAGCCACGGCTTAGAAATGTTTAGCGGGACTCGCCACAGCCTCTTATGACTGCTAATAAGCCTTCCGGCTACTATCGCAAGGAGCCCATCAGAACCTGCCGTCAATTATCAGCCCAAGACCGCAAACATGATGGATACGACGTGGCCGCAAAGGCTACAAATTACCGCTAGGAAAACAAGATTTACGTAATTAAAACATAAGCCTTTTATTCTCCTGCTCATATGTCAAACGTTAGCATTTGTCTAGCTGCAGCAGCAGCTTATACGATCGTACGAAGGAACCAAAAATGCAGAGAGAAAAGGAGCGAACGGAAACGATGGAGGGAATTCCGCCGGAAAAGTAATCGGGTGAGTGTTTAGAAAAGCCCTTATTGTATGCTCTCATTTTTTGCGTTAAGAACAATACATTCGCGGTCGCATATGTGAAAAGGGATACCCATTGCGACGCGAATACGCAAAAAAGCACAAGGTTATGTTCGTTCGGTGCGATGTCGGCCGGGGGCTTCCGACGAAGGGCCTCAGCCGCGGGCGCAACTGCGCGTGGGAGGGGCGCGCCTCCTCCAGGAAGAGCGCGGGGCAATGAACGATACAGAAACGGCGCTCGGCTCGCATGGGGGCAGCCAATGGGCAGTGGCGGTGTTTTTTCACGGTCTTCAAGTGAGGCGCATCGGAGGCGAGGATGCCACAGTGGACACCGCAACGGCCGGCTACGAATGGAATGTCCGTCGAGCGTTCAGAGGTCGTGAGAAAGCGCGACCCGCGGAGGGCATGCGCCCCGAGCTGACCTCGTCCGCCCCCCAGCTACACGGGGCTAATGAGATGCCCCGCGCTATCTCTTCTCTTTTTCGCCCCGCTCGTCGGGGGCGAGGGCCGGCTCCCGCCTCGCCACGCGGTCTGCCGCCGCTGCACCCTTCCTGGCTGCGCTCGCGAGCCATAAAACTCGGACGGATAATGCCAGCGCACGATTCGGGTGTCGCAAGGCGCGCGGAAGATTCTCACCAGCCCACCGAAAAGTAGTGCGCGAGGAGCGGGGCCGTGTGCCAAGCGCCTTTGCTTCTTTATGACTCATTTCGCTCATTTCCATTTCCAGGAGGCTGAGGAGAGTGCCAAAGCGGGAGCACCTGCATTTTATTACACAGCACTTTGCGGCAGTGATACCGTTTTACGGGAAGCCGGCGCGGAACACCCTTAGCGCGCCCTGATCACGCATGCGAGTAGAAGTCCACAGACACCGGCGAAGCGCAGAAATGCCTGCTTAGTACCCGTCGACGATTAAGCACCCGTAGCTGGCGCACACGGAATCGACATTATTGTGAAGCTATTCGCCTGTTATATCGTGGTGACGCCGTGAAGACGTGCTTAGCGTTCCGGTTTCACTTTCTTCACTTCCGCAGTATTCCGCGAAACGCTGGCGGCATCCAACACGATTGGAGAAGTTCTGAAGACGCCTGTGAAGCGCTGGCGGGCGGTCCATGACCCCACAGGAAACGCGGCCAGTCTCGCACGTTTTGCCATACACGAAACCAACATACGGTAGTGAAGAATTACTCTGAATGGTAAGGATGCAGTGCAGGCTGCGCGCCTATACTCGGCACTTAAAAAGGTACAGCTCTGAAGGCTCTTCTCGCCGCCGCCGAAACAGTCGTGACTCGTATGTCACTTTTGGAATGAAGAGCTGCATCGGTTCCACCGTCAGTGATGGCGCCTAGCATGCTCATTAGCGGCTTCATAGCATTGCACGTCGCCTAGCGCCCTGCTCCATGCAGAAACCGCCGATTCAGATCCAGCATATTCTGTTCTCGACTACTGACAGCGAACGTCTCAGTATAGTTTCGATGCGTTCCATATTGTGTGCCTTCTCTCTGAAAAGTCCTCCTGTTGTCATCTATTCGCCGTGATGGAAGCATACGAAGTGCCCCGGAGAAGAATCATGGAAAAAAGAACAGCGCTGGAAAATAAATTGAGAGCGTCGTTTGTTCAAACCCTTTCACTTGGGACTTCTTCCATATCGGTAATCGTCAACTTACCTTGTAATCAATTAGTTTATTGTCAGGATTGTGTCGTGATCAAGAATTTTGCTAGGCGCGCCGCCACTGACTGACAAGTGGTCGTGCCCTATGTTGGGGTCGCCACCTGGATGGATGGATGTATGGATGGATAGAATATAGGAGCGTCCCCTTTCAAACGGGGTGGTAGCAGTAGCTATCACGCTCATTTTGAACTTATCATGACCTATCATGAACTTAATAGTGGCGCCCTCTAAGCTGAAGCGCAGCCAGGGGGGGGTTGTAATAAATCAGTTTGTGTTTGGTTCTGGAGCGGCGTGGTTGCCTGGCTCTCTCTCTCGGCCTCTCGGCACGACAGCACGGGAACGCCCACACAACACGACGTCAGAAGTGACCACAGCATGAAAAACTCGTCTTAAAGCAGCTCTCAACGACCGTAAACGGCAAAAAGATGCTCCCGAACGAAAGCGCCAAGCAGGCCCAGTGGCTAGGCCTCACTCTGCAGCCGCAAGTTGGTCTTCATGGAAGCCTCGCTTCGAGGAGTATGCCGCTGTCTCCGGACTACGGAACGCTCTGCAAGACATGAAGTACGTACACTTCTGTACTGTATGGACCCGGAAGCTCGCTCGCTGCTAGACACTTTTTCACTCGATGCTGCCGCGTTAACCTCTTACAACGCAGTTGTCAAACGCTTCTCCGGGCACTTCGTGCATCCCTGTAATGAGCTCTATGAGTCGTCTCGCTTGCACAAGCGCGTTCAACAACCTGGTGAGAGTGTCGACGCATTTTACGCCGAACTGTTCAAGTTAGTCAAACGTTGGGCGGTGGAAGAATGCTTGGTCCGCGACAGGTTTGTCGTTGGATTGCTCGACCCGCGTCTCTCCGATAAGCTTTGCTGTTCCCCGAAGCTAACTCTCAAAGAAGCTTGGACGCAAGCTCGTCAGTCCGAGGACGCGGACAAGGAACGCTCACTCGCACAGGTTACCTCGTAAGGCATGGTCAACATTGATGCTGCGACTCAAAAGGTTTCGCGACAGCCGGTCGACGCCAGAACGCGCTCAACACGTGAAGTCGGAACGCTATCGTGGGCATTCGTGGCATTCCGGTCTGTTTCTTCTGTAACCGCACATATCATGCATGCTCAGAGTGCCCGGCAAAGAGCTCTATCTGCAACTGCTGCGGTAAGAAAGGTCATTTTGCTGAAGTTTGCCGCTCCAGGAAGTCGAGGCAGGCCAAGCTCAATGCTACCAAATGCACGCTCTCGAGTCGCCAGCTAAAGACAAGTATGTGGATGTCACAGTCGACAACCACACAACTTAGTTCAAAGTAGACTCAGGAGATGATGTTTCCGCAGTTTCAAGTGACTTCCCCGGTGTCCCGGCTGAGCTCGCCAAGGTGGACGCTATTTTGACAGGCCCGGTGACCAACCTCTGCGTGTACGAGGTTCGTATTTGGCACAGCTATCTTGGCAAGGGAAGACCAGCTCCCAGCGTCTTTACGTCATTGAGGTACTTTCAGTACCTTTACTGGGTCCACCAGCCATCCAAGCTCTTGAAGTTGTTAAATTTATGGGTACGTCAACACTCCTGAGCCAACGCTTCATGCTGAACTGTTCCGTGGCCTCGGCACGCTCAGAGATGAGTACACCAATCACTTGAAACAAGATGTTGCGCCGTTCTCACTCAGTGCACCTCGACGGATACCAATCCCGCTGCGTGATGTTGTTCAGCAAGAACTTTAAAAACTCGAAAGCGACGGCGTCATTCGCCGTATTGATAAACCAACTCCGCGGTGCGCCGGACTGGTTGCAGTACCAAAAAAGAATGGAAAGTGTCGTTGTGTGTGGATCTGACTCGACTAAACAAAGTGGTTCTTAGGGAAAGACACATTTTGCCTATCTGTTGAACAAGTTGTTGGGCTTATCGGTGACGCAGCCGTTTTTTCGAAGCTGGATGCAACTGCAGGCTTTCGACTCGCAAGAATTGACAACTTTCATCACACCTTTTGGTCGCTATTGTTTTTGCCGACTGCCCTTCGGCATCACTTCCGCTCCGCAGTATTTTCAAAAGCAAATGGCCAGGATCCTTGAAGGTCAGGAGGGTGTTGTCAAGATTGACGATATTCTTGTTTTTGGACGTACCAAGCAGGGACACGACCAGACTTGAGCAAGTGTTGACTCGCCTTGCAACTGCAGGCGTCACCTTAAACAAAGACAAGTCTTGTTTTGGGGTCTCCGAAGTCTCCTTCCTAGGTGTCGTAGTCTCAGCACAAGACATCAAGCCAGACCCATGGGCAAGATCGATGCAGTATATGCAATGCCACCTCCCACAGACGTTGCAGGTGTAAGACGTTTACTCGGGATGGTAAATCATCTTGCCAGGTTCTTGCCTCTTATTTCGGAAATCACTGCTCCGAGACGCACCCTTCTCAACAAGAATGCTAGTTGGACTTGGCAGTATGAACAGGGAGCTTCATTAAAAAAAGTCAAGGAACTTATGACGTCCGAACGCTGTCTGGCCAAGTACCACCCATCGTATGCCACAACAGTCTCTGCTGACGCCCCAGCTCTTTTGGACTCGGAGCAGTCCTGCTACAAGCAAAAACCGACTGGTGAGCGGAGGCCAGTAGCCTTTGCCTCAAGGGCAATGACGACCACAGAACAAAGGTACAGTCAAAGAGAAAAAGAGGCCTTGGCTACAGCGTGGGCCATCCAGAAGTTCGACGAGTTCATCAGAGGCATCACCTTTACCGCAGAAACTGATCACCTTGCACTCGTGTCATTGTTTGGCAAAATGGGGCTTGACGTGCTTCCTCCGAGGGTGCAAAGAATCAGGCTTAAGACAATGCCTTACCAGTTTCAGGTCATGTACGTGGCCAGAAAATTGTTGGTTACAGCGGATGCATTGTCTCACATCCCTCCCAAAGTGCATCCAGTAGACACAGTGGAACTTTTTGCTACCGAAGTTGTGGCTTCTGCTCCAGATGTGCTTCCTGTGAACATGCAGGATATCAGGAATGCCCAAAGTTGTGATGGAGAATGCACCACGCTTATCTCTTTCTGCCAGCACGGCTGGCCAAAGAAGTCAGAGTATAAATCAGTGAAGGATGAACTTTCTGTTTGTGATGGTCTTCTTCTCAAATGCACTCGCCTCTTGTTCCCCGCAGCAATGAGGCCAGCAGTCTTGACGCTTCTGCGTGAAGGACATCAGGGCATCGGTCGCACCAAGGCCCTCCATCGTAAATCTTTGTGGCGGCCTGGCATAACACCGGAGATAACATCCCTCGTGACCAGCTGTGAAAGGTGCGCCCTTACTCGAGTGAATCAGCGGAACCACTCCTTCCTCCTACAAACCTCCCTGGTCGTCCCTGGGAAGTTCTGGGCATGGACCTCTTTCATCACAATTCTCAAACCTTCTTGATGGTAGTGGACTTACTACTCCCGGTTCCCAGAGGTAGTGACACTGAAAAGTACAACAGCTCCAGTGGTCATTGAGGTGCTCAAAAGTCTGTTCGCCCGTCATGGGATACCGCAACAGGTTAAGTCAGACAACGGTCGGCCATTTTCTTCACGCGAATTTGCCGCATTTGCTGCATCTTATGGTTTCGACCACATCACCAGTAGCCCTCATTACCCACAGTCTAACGGAGAGGCAGAGCGAATGATCCGGACTGTGAAAGACATCTTCCTTAAGGCAAAAGATCCTCACTTGGCCCTTCTCAGCTATAGGGTTACATCAGGTGTGAGTGGCTTCAGCCCGGCCCAGCTCCTAATGGGAAGGCAACTGAGAACTCGAGTCCCAAAGCCGGATGAAAAACTTCGTCCACACTGGCCCGAAAGGGAGGAGGTATAGCCCTCAGAGATGATTCTTGCAACAAAAGAACTGCGAAGGACTTCAACCGACATCATCGCGTCAGGGATCTGCCATCACTTCAGTCCGGTGAGCAGGTCTGGGTTCGACCCGACCAGTTGCGTGCTATAGTTCTGAGCAAGGCACAGCGTCCAAGGTCCTTCGTCGTCGAAACGGAGCAAGGAACGATTCTGCAGCGGAATCGTCGACACCTTGTTTCCTTTGTGATGAGGGCAGCAGATCCCGCACTTCTCCAGCCTCATCCTCTAACTCAAGAGGCAGCAGCACCTGATCCGCCGCCTGTTATAGTGGGACCTTCACGTCCTGGTGATGGTGTTGTGCTTACCCGGCCTCCGTGTAGCACCACCGGACCGCTTGAACTTGTGACTGAGGGGAGGAGATGTTGGGGTCGCCACCTATGAACTTAATAATGGAGCCCTCTAAGCTGAAGCGCAGCCAGGGGGGGTTGTAATAAATCAGTTTGTGTTTGGTTCTGGAGTGGCGTGGTTGCCTGGCTCTCTCTTTCTCGGCCTCTTGGCACGACAGCACGGGAACGCCCACCCAACACTCTAGAGCTTTCAGTATCCTCAGCTATTTTTACATTGCTGTAAATGATACTTGCCCATGACAAGTCAGCCATGAGTATAATAACATCGCAGTATACGCTCGAGCGGATGAACAGTCCGTCGCTCCGCATGGCCTATGTCAAAACAAAGATGCGCGCAGAACTGGACCGACGTAATGGAGCCTGATTACGGGGACAGAGGTATAAATAGTGCATCGCATGCACCTGGTAGTATTTCCAGGATTACTTTTTACTTCTTTTCTCAAAATCCAAATCCCCTCTCCCTTATACCGCTTGCTTCCTTTTAGATGCACTCCTAATCGTCTTGTTCGGATCGAATCTGAGAAAGGGGCTGTACATACACATCAAACGTAGCCAGTTCGCCGTTTCTCAGGCCGTCATTCCAGGCTTCTAATGATGAAGCAAATAGAAAGTTGTAGAGAAACGCAGCGTTCCATCGATCAAGCGGTTGAGAAAAGCCTGAAGTGAACGTTTACCTAAGCGCATTGAGTTTCGCGAAAATAGCAGAGCGACTTGCCTGCAGCAGCGGCTACATGTTGCACACGTGGATTCGTGCCTTTCAGAAAATCCAGTGGCCTCCCAGCGGTTCCGCTCTCCGAAGAGGATTTTATCGCGAAAGCAATGTGGTGCTGCTCACTCTGCCGTCCGGAACTTTACGCGCAAGAGTTGATTTCGTCGTGGTCATCAGCGTGGCTCTTCAGTTCGACAAGACAGAGGTGGCTGGCCGCTACAACGCTCTCGCCTTCGACAAAGCGCCGTGAAGTCCGCACCAAAACCTAGAAACCGCGAAGCACAGCACCAAGCGAAAGCGCCGTCCCGAAGCCAGATCAGACGGCCATCTTTGTTTATGTTGCGCAGTGTATCCAGGCCAAACTTTTTCCGGTTGTTGCTAATACTGTCATTCTTAGCGTGCGTTCATGAACCTCGGAAGTAAGACAGCAGGGGATTTTAGGGGCGCTTTAGACGCGCGATGGCCGCTCGCTCGGCGAGGCATTTTCTCAGGGAAAATTATGCAAACCCCTATCTTTTTTTTTTTCGACGAACAATGTTCAACAAATATAAGGCAAAGAGCGCTGGAGCAGCAGAAATGGTCTGCACATTAAACGACGCAAAATGAAGGAAACTTTGTGGAAATGGCAAACTATAAGGTACAAAGATAATTATCAGCCCGGCGTCGCCAAATTATAAAAGGGTACTCTGTAATAGCGACAGTGAAGGGCCTTCATAGTTGCCCACGACGCCTCGCACGAATGTGTGGTTAGCAGACTATATCGTTCACCCTTCAAGAGGTGAAGAACTGACAGCGACAGCTGTGCGACACTTCAAATCCATCCGCCACAAGCGCGATCAATCTTGTAGACCAACCAAAATCACGTGACAGCAGATGGCGGCATCAGCTCTTACACCTCCTGTCCCATAAGTAGCTCTTCCTTGCTCAGCTCTTCCTTTCTCACCGACAGAAGGGCCCTCCTCGTAGAGGGAGACATCAGGTGTGAGGAGCAAACACTTAGAAGCGCCGGCACCACACGAGGATCGGTCATTTCGGCAATGCTCTTCAACCTGGTAATGATTAGCCTTGCGCTCGAAAACGTCTTAACGTCCATCATACAATCTACGCCAACATCATCACGATCTGGGTCAACCGTGACATCGACGGCCAGCATTCTCAAACCTTCGCTGCAGGAAACTATAGATGTGGAAAAATACCTGAGAAACACGGGGCTCTGCTGCTCGCCCAAGACGTCGGAGGTCATATACTGTACCGCCCCACGCATAAAAGACGACCACCATATGGATCCAAGCAGAAGACAGAATATGAAGAAATCAGGTTAAACACGAATAACGGTGGAATCATCCCCATCGTGAAAAAAAAAAAAAAAATCGATGTCCTAGACATGATCATCGAATCCCACGACGTAAACGGCGATACGGTCAATAAGCTCATACACAAGACGCTGCCTATAGTGCCAAGACAATCGAAATTACGCTATCGCGGTCGTCGACACTGCCGGAACGCTTTTCCACTCCGCCAGCGTGAAATCCCGACACACCGAAGTGGCTGAAGAATTAGCCATCGCACTTGCCATACCTGATCACGATTGCGGAGTCGTTTTCAGCGACTCGCGCACGGCCATTAAGAATTACGCGAAGGAGAGAATATCCGTGGAAGCCTTCCGAATGAACTTGAAACGCTCACCGGACAACAAGGTCGCGCTATTTGGTTTCCCGCACACACGGGGGAAGTCTCACCGCATCTCGCCAACCTCAATGAAATCGCTCACTCTGTTGAGCGAGGTCTCACAAACCGTGGCGGAGAGAGCCATGGCGAAGAAGGGGGGAGAAAGAGGCAACGAGTTTCAATGACATAACCAAAGCCTTATGTCTGCCCCGCTGGATCTTCCCTCCACCTAGCAGCAAACTATGCAGAGCTCAGGCAGTCGCCTGGCGCCAACTGCAAAACGCATACCCGAACCCGCCGCAGTATATAACAAGATTTACACGCCGAAATATATAACACCAACACGTGCAGGGTCTGCCAGAAATATATAGCCACATTTAAACACACTGGCAGCAAGGCACAACTGACAGGTGTTAATTCCGAAACCCTCTCGTTGAGGTTGTACGCCGCTATGCGCAGCTCCAGCCTCAACGACCAACTCTGGGCCGTCCAGCAGGCCCTTCAGGTGGCGAAAAGACAAGATCTCGACGTTCCCACGTGGGAGACCTAGGCTCGGTCGCGTTAAACGCTGTAGGACATTAAATAAAGTTTTCACTCACTCACTCACTCACTCACTCACTCACTCACTCACTCACTCACTCACTCACTCACTCACTCACTCACTCACTCACTCACTCACTCACTCACTCAGCTCTTCCAGTGGGAAATCAGGGGGTTTTGGGGAATACCTGGTTAACGTTTACACGTCGTAGAGAATTTCCCTTAGTAAAAAATCAGACGTGTAAAAAGAAAAAGAAACAATATGATAGTAAAAATCGGACGTACGTACTAAAAGACAATGCAAGAAATGTCATTACCAATATGGATAAGGCAGTCAAAGTAGCTGAGTAGTTCTACACTGATCTAAGTAATCAGGGCAATAATGAGAGTGGCAATAGAGTAGAGCCGTCAGACGTTCCACTGGTAACAAAGAACGAAGTAAATAAGGCCTTAAAGGGAAGGTGCATCGGTTTGAGATTTCGATGAGTTTCGAGCAATTGAATGATTATAGCTTGCACTTAAAGCATGCGAAATATCTTGGCGGTAGCATTTGAAACAATGGCGCAATTAGCGATTAACACCGTGACAGCTATCAGGCTTCACTGCACTGCACAGCGACGCACGATGACGTCATTGACGGTACCTGTACGTTTTCTGCATAGACTGGCTTGGTTTGAAGAAATAAAAACGAGGCTGCCGAAAACAAAGCCCTAGAAATGTCGATTAGCACCGTCAGAAAATGCGCAGCAGTACGTGGACGAAGGCAACGCACATCAGAAATGGTACCATCCGTGACGTCATCACCGAACTTCTCCGCAGAACTTTTGTGCTGTGAGGAGAAGCTCGAGTTTTAATCATCGCATACACCATCAGTTTAAATGCTAGAGCAAAAACATTTTATATGCATTACCTACGGCCTATGTAGATTTGAATCCTTGAATATCCCGAAATTCTCGAAAAGTGATGCAGCTGCTCTTTAAAGGGCAGCTGAAGAGGTTTCTTGACATTTGGAGGAGACACAACAATTCAAATGCATTAAGTTCGTGGGTAAAGCATATGAATTGGTTTTGCGTCAGCAATTAAAAGTGACGATGTAATCGCGGTATAAAAGTTGTCTTCTCCTCAATGCACTAGAGTAGTGCAGAAAAACTCGTAATGACGTCATCGCTGCCGAATTTTTAGATTCCCCCTGGCCTCGCCCACATGCTGCCGTGCGTCGTCCGATCCTGCCAAAGAACTCTTCGTTAGCTAAGTGGCGTTGGTTTCCTCCCTTCAAGCAACCTTTTCTTCGCTTGAAATGTAGCGTCGCAACACATGACGCCATGGTTGCGGCCACAGTCCTGTGTGGTGCACCGCGGTGAAGTCAACTCCTACTTAACTTAATTCGGCGAACACATCGGCAATTCAAATGCTAGCACAGAAAGACGTCGCATTCGTTATCGGCAAGTTTCATACAACGGCGGTGGAGAGATGCCCCTAGAAAAACTATCCGGTCTCTGCACGCAATTTCTCATGACCTTGAGGATATCGAAATCTTGGAGCAACGCTAACATCATCTTGAAAGGGTAGCGAAAGGGGACGTCAAATACTTGAAAATTTACAGACCGGCCAGCTTACTGTTCGTTACCTAGAAGGCATTTACTAAGGTAATAGCTAATAGAATCAGGAAAACCTTAGAATTCAATTAACGAAAGAACAAGGCATATTTTTGTAAGGGCTACTTGACAACTGATTATACTCACACTATCAATCGCGTGATAAAGAAATGTGCAAATCATAACCAGCCCCTTTTATGGCCTTCATAGAGCATTTAATTTATTTTGAACATCAGCAGTCATTGCGGAACTAAGGTGTAGAAGGGCTATTAAAGAGGTGTACGATAGACGTTTATAAAGCAAATAATAAAATCCCAATAAGGAAAGGCGCTATTCAGGGAGACATATTTCCAGTGCTATTCACCGCTTGTTGACAGAATGTGTTCAGACTTATATGTGAAGAGTTGGGGACAAGAATTAATGTAGGATGCCTTAGTAATTTGCAATTCCCTGATGACATTGCGTTGTAACTCAAGGAATGAATTGCAAAGCATGATCAATGGTATGTAAAACAGGCCAATCTTAACGGTGAGTTTGAAAGTAATATGCAAAGTCTGAAATAATGCTGAATAGCTTCGGACACAAACAGCTGTTACAACAGGTAGCGAGGTGCTGGAAGAGGTTAAGGAATACATTTACATAGGGCAGGTCGTGATGGCAGATCCAGACCATAAGTGTGAGCTAAACAGAAGAATAAGAATGTGGTGGAGTGCATTTGACAGTCACTATCTGGCCATGAACGGCAGCTTACAAGTATCCCTCAAGAGGAAAGTAAGACAGCTGTATATTACCGGTTCTTACCTATGGAGCAGACCAGGAGGCTAACAAAAATGGTTGAACTTAAATTGATGACAATGCAAAGAGTTGTGGGATACTGCAGCTTTAAAGGTCTACTGCAACAAATATTCGGAACCTAGTTCTGTACTGAAATGAAAGCTGGAGTTCCGACAACGAAAATCGTATCGTTTCTTGCACAAAGTCGGCAGAAAGCGCTTTTTTTTTATTCCTCGTATTTTTTTTTTTCTTGAACTGCTGCACCTGGCGGGGGTGCCTGAAGCTACTAAAAATCGGGAGCTGTGACATCACGTGTTTCCTTGTCTCCTCGCCCGTCCCGCCCACTCGCCCGTCTGCCTTCAACAGTGGGCGCCTGGTGAAGCTGCATGGGTGGTACACGCTGCGTAGGGGACGCGCCATCACTTTCTGTAGTTACATGTGCCCAGAGCCTTTTAAAGTCGAACCACCCACATAGCAGGGGACAAGTGAAGGGGAGGGGGTGCAATGTTAAATTTCCTCAATGTTCTAACATTAGTTCAGTGCAGGAAACGGACATATGTCACATTTCCGAAAGGTGTCAAGCACCGTAGAATATTGATATGTGTGTCGCAGCCTTAGAAAAATATTCCGGGTTTGGCTTCTTGTCGGGTCATTTCATCTACAGTTGCTAATCTTCGACACGCACGCACGCACGAACACACACACACACAAACACACAGAGGACATGTTCTATGTCGCTATAAAATGCCGCTATAAAATGCCGCTATAAAATGCCGCTATAAAATGCAGCACATGCGACCGTGTCACTTTTGGCCACGACGAGAATCGTCTCGGATTTACTAATCAAACATGCACCTCTCAGTGGGCGTGGGTATTTTTTGTGCAAGAATGATGTTCCATGCAGAAAGCTTTTGTAGCGAAAGCTTCACTGCGGTAGGTTTTCAAAACTTCGGGTGGCCGCAGCTACGTCGTGAAGAGGCGTAGCTACGAGAAGAAGATGATGAGGAAGACGACGAAGAAGAACTAGACGAAGACGGAGAAGAAGACGAAGAGGACGAAGAACGCTCTATCATCCGCAGCTAATGCTTTCGCTCCATCCACATTCGGTTCAGCAGCGTAAACGTTTTCATTTTTTGTTTGCTCGTGTGTCACGTGGAAGTCTTTTCGCGGCTCAACGTACCAGCAGCGGACATATGCATTTGTTGGGCGAGTTGGTGTTTTTGATGATCCTTCATATAGTTATGGAGCGGACATATACTGTTTCCTGTGTGCGCGCGCGCGCGCGCGCGCGCGTGTGTGTGTGTGTGTGTGTGTGTGTGTGTGTGTGTGTGTGTGTGTGTGTGTGTGTGTGTGTGTGTGTGTGTGTGTGTGTGTGTGTGTGTGTGTGTGTGTGTGTGTGTGTGTGTGTGTGTGTGTGTGTGTGTGTGTGCGCGCGTGCGTGTGTGTGTGTGTGTGTGTGTGCGCGTGCGTGCGTGCGTGCGTGCGTGTGTGTGCGTGCGTGCGTGCGTGCGTGCGTGCGTGCGTGCGTGTGTGTGTGTGTGTGTGTGTGTGTGTGTGTGTGTGTGTGTGTGTGTGTGTGTGTGTGTGTGTGTGTGTGTGTGTGTGTGTGTGTGTGTGTGTGTGTGTGTGTGTGTGTGTGTGTGTGTGTGTGTGTGTGTGTGTGTGTGTGTGTGTGTGTGTGTGTGTGTGTGTGTGTGTGTGTGTGTGTGTGTGTGTGTGTGTGTGTGTGTGTGTGTGTGTGTGTGTGTGTGTGTGTGTGTGTGTGTGTGTGTGTGTGTGTGTGTGTGTGTGTGTGTGTGTGTGTGTGTGTGTGTGTGTGTGTGTGTGTGTGTGTGTGTGTGTGTGTGTGTGTGTGTGTGTGTGTGTGTGTGTGTGTGTGTGTGTGTGTGTGTGTGTGTGAACGTGCGCTTCGTGAGGTCATACCGTCCCTCTTGTTGGATGATTTCGGATGAATCACAGGTTCCGCAACCATTTTCTTCCTCGTGCTTATTGCGGTGTTGTGTGCTGTGCTGTACGTGGTTTGGTGTGGCGCGGTTCGTTTAATGTTCTGAAGGGGTTGTTTAATGTACGCTGACATCACCCAGAACAAGGGCTGGCAACGAACTGAGTGGACTGGAAAAAAAAAGCGTATATATGAAGAGGAGAGCTTGATTCGGAAGTACACAGAAAAATTTGGGGAACTGCACATCGTATGGTGCACATTAAGAAGTAGAGCCATCTCTTCATTATTTTTTTTCTCGCATCGTTCTCTGTGTGTTCTCTCACGTCTTGGTATGACTTTCTCAATATTTTAAATCCGCCTCGGCGGTATTAGAAACCAGCAAGAATATTAAATACTGCCACTTATCACATGTGCATTCTGTGTAGGGTGTAGTACTGAAACCGGAACCGAACCCGGTTTTTCGCCATATGGGAACTGAACCGGAACCGGAACACATCGGAGGGATCGTTCAGAACCGGTTCGCGGTACGGTTCCAACCCACTTTTGCTGGCAACTTACCTTCATTATTATTTTTTTTTATCGCGAAAGCAATACTACTCTAGGTTTCGAGCCTTCAGCGTAGCGCGGCCGGTAGCCACGTTTTAGCCACGTGACGCTGTGACGTCACATCCCACGTGACGTAAGGGTGAGAGCTAGGCTACCAACTCAAGCGGTCGGCAGGAGCTTCCAACTTCGGGCTCTCGTTTCACATGGGACGGTTATGCCATAATCAGCCTGCTAAGACCCTAGGCATTCACATTACCCGTATAGGCCACTAAGGCACGATTATACGGCTTGGTTAAAGCGGGGCTTTATATGTGGGCTGAGGAAGAAGAAAAAGAGAAGAAGAAGAACGCTTGGTCACCCGCAGTTTATGCTTTCGCTCAATATTTGGTTCAGCAGCGTTGAACACTTGTAATTTTTTATCGCTGCTTGTAAAGGGCTCTTCTCGCTTATTTCCAAAGCGCCACTGCACACCACAAACATCGTCTATTGCAAAAAGGTGACAAGAGCAAAGAAAAATATACTGCCACATGCATAGCACCAATCTCTGGTGTCGGGCTATCGTTTCATCCCAAACATGGTTGACCGCTGCATTGCGCAATGGCGCCACTCATGAAGAAAGTTGCCCCGTTCGAAAGCCTAGCTTCCTAGGCAGTGAAATAATAGCATGCATAACTCGTAAGTTGGGTTACATATATTTAGATAATAAATATATAATCATGTACAACTAAAAAAAAAAAACGAATCATTTTATTTTCCAATTGTTCGACGTCTCAATGAATCGCATGGCAGGTGCACATAGCAACCGTATGCGATGCGACGCCAGCAGGTGCAATTTGGTTGACCGAGACTTCAGAATGATTAGCCAACGCTGATGGTGATTGTATCTGAACTTAGCCCAAAGACGATTCCATAAGTCCATTTTCCCTTTTGCCTGCATTGTTTTTGTCCTCAGCGATGTCTGCTTGTTTTATTTCCCTTGAAAACTTGCACTATGCAAGGAGTGACGCTGCGACGTTCAAATCTGAAGACTGAGTGAAGCAAAGAACTGAGTAGAATCACTAGTAGAAGCATTTATTCACGAGCTTTATTTGATGCGCTACCATTTCAGCCGTACAACTACGGTGTCGAAAAAAATAATGCGCTTTATCCACAATCACTGATGCGAATACTTCACACAGTCTAGAAAGGTGGCATTGAAGACTAAAAGTGCTCTAGTTAGAGAAAACGTAAGTAATGAGTAACCTGGGGTTGCGCGGTGAATAGGGAGGTCGTAACAAAAACCTTGAAAAGCAAGGAGACTGACGAGGTCAAGTGGACCGAAGGATCCCGCTAATAGGTCCTAAGAAAAAGAAAACAGAGGAAGGAATGACATTAATTGTACAATCGGTGAACTGCAGCAGAAGAAACTGAAAGAAAGAAAGTCCGGTTAGTCGGCAGGAAGAATCTAGTTGCAAGAAGCAATACAGGAAGTTAAAAAAAAAAGAGAGAAAAGGGTAAATGGAGTCTTCATTCCAATGCCCCTCAGATGGACGAGACCGCTTACAAAGCCCAGGGTCCCTGAAAGTGTCCCTGTTAAGTTGTTGTTTTCTTTTAGCCCGTTTGAACCGGTTCAGGCAGGGTCAAACTGGTTCCAACCGGAACGGAATGTGTCTCCGGAGCCGACTTGTTCGACACCCTGGTTCTGGGAAGCAGCAATGCAGTAGCATGTCCACAAGTGGACTGGGCGACTGCTGTGGCGTGTCGCGATAACGGTTTTTACCGGGAATTGCAAAAGTCATTTCCAGCTCTCGAACCGACTCCTCCGCACATAAAGTAGTCGCATGACAACGCATGCAGCGTGGCTCTATATATCGATGCTTGCATATAACGACGTCTTCAAGCCAAAAAACATTATGCATGAACAACAAGACGAAGCTTTCGTCGCATAGCCGTAGTGCGCGAATGTAGATGTGGACGAGAAAGCACGAGTGAAATAGGTTTATATCATAGAAACCAATAATCATCTGCTCTGTCAAATACTGCGTAATGGGAAAGGAGGAGAGGTAAATAATGAGTATTATATAGAGTGACGATTTCGAGAGCAGAAAGGAAGGATTATATGCGACCATGCGGCGACCACTGATTCTGATTTCGGACGCGAGTCTCGACATGAACTGCGCAAAAACTAGCGGCCCGAAAAACAACGCGAGGACCTGGCTGAGGACAAAGTACGAAGTTCTGCAGCCGCAATGACCTGCTATCATGATGCGCCGTTTGCCCGCGCGCATACAAGGAGAAAACAGCAATTACGCCGTCCCCTCTCCCGGGAAAGCCTGGAAGAGCACAGGTCGCAGAAACCGCCAAGGGCTCGTTAAAGGGACCATAAACAGCTGCTTACGAAAAAAAAAAAAAAAAAAAAACCGCGCGAACAATTGGCATTCCATATTAGTCTTCTCCGCAGCGCAAAACGTTGTAATCTAGTTTCATTAACGTTGAAGATGACGGCGATCAAAAATGCTGTTCCGCCTCTCCCCCTGAACTCAACGACTCTACACACGCCGACGGGCTAGGAAAAAAAAAAAAAAAGAAAAAAAAAAGTCATGTCTCAAGGTACCCTCATCGTACTCTGTGCTACGTGCGTCACTTGGATGTGCCCAGAAAGAGCTGTTGTCAACGGGAAAGAGTGGATAAGAACGCACAATAAAGTCTCGCCCTAATCGGTTGCGAGAGGTACCTGGGGCAATTTTTAAAAATATATTTATAAAATACAGGATGCACGCAAAGCGTTTAGATTTGGCTCGAATACTCACAAAGACCAGTCACCCGCACGGATCTGTTGCATTAGAATAAGACCGCAAATAGCTTTTAAGAATCCCACGAACGTGGAGTGTGTTGTGCTGTGTTGAGTTTTTTGGCACAAAGGCAACTAAAGCCATCATGCGCCAAATACAAGGTTGCTGAGCTTATTTTATGAGTGAAAGCGAAAGCGTTTAGAAAATTACGGCTTATTTAGGATCCCTAGTTTTTTAAGAAAGCTAAAAACGGATGAAATTTCAACGAGTGGGTTGTCTCCTAATAGTAAGCAGGGGTGTAATGGGATGTGTTCATTGCAGAATGGAGTAAAATGTTTTTTTTTTTTTTTCTTAAGTCTTCAAGTTTTGTGCACGAGATCAAAATGTGGTTCACGGTGAGCTCACGTCCGCAATTTTCGCATAGAGGTTTTTACTCTTTTATCAGTAACAAATTGTGCGTCAAGTGCGTACGTCCAATTCGAAGACGACACAAAATCATCACTGAAACGATAAATATACTGTTGTGCGAACCATCTAAACCACTTCATTACACTTGGTGGAGGTGTCGCCTAATCCCAACCTAGAGGTCCCAAGTGTAATGAAGCGGCCTAGATGGTTCGCACAGCAATATATCTTACGTAGCAGCTACGAAGGTCAGCGTTCACAGCGGCAGCTCGAGCTTCGTCCTCTTTGTCGTCTTCACAACTTCATTGTTTTCGGCGCGCGACGTCTCCGCTTTCCTCTTCTTTCTGCTTTTCCGCTGGTCAGACATCCCTCTTACAGATGGCTTATCCCGGCCCATCCTTATCGCGTACGACTCATACCCCTGAAATCCTGAGAAAGTTCGGAGCTCATAATTCTTTCTGAATGCAGTAGTTATAAAGATACGTTGACCGCGTCACCACTCAGACAGTACATATCACACTTTGTTATAAGCAGCGCGAGGGTGCTGTAAAGCGAACATCGTTGGTCTTCAACAGGTCGATTGCTTATTCATTTCTCGCAGAAAGATATGAATGATTCAACAATACGAAAGCTTAGAATAATTAAAAATACACGCCCGTGGTTTCTTTATTGGCACGCGAATATACTGAACAACAATAAAAATTTACACCTATAATATATCGGCTCCACACGCTCTAAGCTGATAAGTCTCGTATACCGTTCCCCTGAATGAAACCACGTCTTTCTAGTATTGTTGAGTGAATACAAAAAAAAGAAAAAAAAAGGACTCGATGCTTTTTTTACGCATTTGAGATTCACTAATCTACCACTTAACGGAGGTAGATACAGTTTGGGACATTATTTTTCCCCTGAAGTCGTAATCGCTGAAGAATTGCAAGCCCTCACATTCGCCCTGAACCTCGATGTGCGAATTAGACTCATCAAGTAACCCTAATCTGCTTTAATCAAAACACCCTTGTGTAGGTCAGAGCTCACATGACATCGCGGAGGTATACATTGGAAGTCTCGACGAGCACAGGACGCAGCTGGTCAAACTCAAACCGCGCAAACTTATTGACCGCAGAACCAGCTACTTCCGTCTAATATTACGAATAAACGAACCAAACATACAAGCTGTTCCCAAGCACGTTCCTGCATGTATGCATACGTGCAGGTACGAGTTCAGCGACGGATGACTGGAAGGGTACCCTTTTGAAATTTATATGCCTCAGAAACCCCTGGAAAAATGCACCCATACGCGCGTCCGTCAAGTATGAATATGCTTTGCTCATGGTTACGAAATCTGATACAGACTCCATTTGAGAAATAAGCAATATAATAGCTGTTTCTGTGCCCCCGCGAGTACGATCGCAATGGCCACTTGTACATCCACGTACCATCTAGCTCAAAGGCAAAGGCTTTGTACAACGATGACATTTATAATTGAACACCTCGCACCATACTTCTTACTCGCTAATATCACTTCCGTCAATATTGCATCAAATGCACTGAGAAATATCATTATTCTTTTGATATTATACGTTTTGTTTTTTTCTTCACACTGTTATCGAATTCTGTATGCTGCCTCGCCTTCCACCGCGAATTACGTCATCATGTTTATAGCTTCTAGGTACAGTTGGAAAGGAGCTATACTGTGCACCCATTTATTGCGTGTTTATAAAATGCCCTGCTGTGCAGGTTTTTTCGTAGTACTCCAAAATGGGCGCACTCTGCTGTGGTTCCTCCAAGTGTTTTTCCCGACAGTACTCCATCCGAGCAGCTGCAGACAAAATGGTTTCCACAGCTCCTTCTCTTAAACAGGAACGGAAGTCAAAAATTTGCAGGCTCTTGTTTGGTTCTAGGGAAGGAACGTGTTCTCAGCGTCTTATCTTCCAAAGGGAAACGCCACGGAATTGCAAACGACTCATTGCTGCGTGTTTGAAGGCTGATATTCTCACGGTATTGCTGGCGATAGAAAGGCGTCCTTGGCCGGGAACACTAAGTGCAGTTCTGGAACAGGTTCACGAGAAGCGCAGAAGCCGAACATCTGCGTCTTATAATTAAGCGCCAACGAGTATTCTCACTTCTTAAAAAAGGAAGACAAAACACACATACACACAGGAATGATAGTCGCTGAAAGAAAGGTACAGACATCTAAGGAAAGGCACGAAGAAAACGTCCGTTACCGTATACAAAGTACGGTTGTATGAGGAAACCATGGACGGGGTGGCGACAACACGGCAGCTCTAGACGTAATTAACACAACTGATCCGGCGCAGCGGTATGAATACCAAAAGAGCGACTAAGTAGCTTTTCAGGCAAGTCCTTGCTTCGCACCGGGGTCGACAATGAAACTTTGTCGCCAAGGTTGTAGAAAACCTGCATGCGGCGGAGATTGTAGCCGCACGCATCTTTGTCCTGTTTCCATCCGACGGGCTGTCGGGCCTGCTGGGCATGTTGATCCAACTGCAGCGTCGAGAGCCGGCTGTGCATTCCTCGGACGAGTTACCATTACGTCCAGCATCGCCCGGACATCCCTCCCTTAAAGAAGACGAAACGGGATGAAAACTCGTCGTTTCCTAAAGTGCCACATTAAGTGCACACGGAGAATTTCACGCTGAATCTTGAGCGGCCGTGGCAGAACACCAACGTACTGTCGCCGTGCTGCACCCCATGCAACAAAAAGCGCGTGACTGCCTCCGTGATTCCTGTGTCGCTAGAAACGGGAGCCTTTTTTCCAGTATCCTCGCACGCGGCGTCCGAACGGTATCACAAACTGGTCGCATCTGGATGGCATGGGTTAACTTATTGTACGCGATGCGCGCAGCCATATTCTAGCTTGGTAGCCGAGTCAAATGCGGTAAGTCAGACGCCTCATTGGACCGCGCTGACAGCTCACATTAGAATTAAACGCTTCCGAAGAACAGTTGGCCGCCCGGCGTACATGCCTGGCTCGGCTTGATTATGCACGAATAGCTTGATCGACTATAATCGACGACGGAGAGCCGCCGCCAGGCCATAGTGCTCGCCAGACGGTTCCTTCGCCAGTTTTTCGCTGCAAATTCGCTCCATTCACGGGTCGGCTTTATCGGAGAATGTGGGCGGGAGGATCAGACTCCAGAACTTCTGGTGTGTATCGACATAAAGAGACGGCAAATAGGCGATTGGAGAGACCTCTTCTATATGTCTCATTCTCTCTCCGTTAGCCCATTAGTCTGCGGGCGGTAGATGGCCGTTCTAAGATGGGTATAGTGGCACTCTGGGGGAAAACGCAGTCCTCTATCAGTAATGATGTAGGACAGAGTGGTATGCCGCAGGACGATCTGCTGCACGAAGAAATGGACGGCGCCAGACATGGTGCCACAAGGGAGCGCCTTGACCCCAGCTTAGTGGCTGTAGTAATCAGTGGCAATCCTTCGGTTACTAGGTTACTACCCGAAGATGAGAAGAAAAGATCCTAGTAGGTTATGCCGATTTGAACAAGCGGAGAGCGCTGGTACAATATAGGCTGTGACTCCGAGGTTTAATGATGGGGCTTTACGTCGTTAACGCTCGCGACAGCTCTGGCCCGACCGTTTAACAGTTATGGGCAAAGCGGTGCCAATAAACCATTTTTCTTGTCCTGGCAAGCGTTCGCGCAAAGCCCAAGTTGCCAGAAGGTGACCCATAGTGGCACGCAGAAATCATTTCCTCCCCACGAGCAGTTGGTCCCACGAGAAGGTAAGGTCCGCAACCAACGCTCAAGTTATCATTTTCTTTTTTTTAAGAAGTTTCTCTCGGTGATGCGCACACGTAGCCAGCAAAGACACGGACGACACTTACAACGCAACACAAATTGCTGGCGCGTGCAGGACGGTTTCCTATAGTTAGAAGCATATAAAAAAATAAACCTCAGATTTCTTTTTTTTTAACTCCGTTAGCTCAGCTACCACTATAAGGAAAAAAAAATCGGCAACGTGGTGGTACAGTGGTTATGGCGCTCGGCTGCTAAACCCAAGGATGCAGGATCGAATCCTAACAGAGTGGCCTCTTTTCGGTGGAGGCAAAAAGCAAGGCGGCCGTGTGCTATGCGGTAGTCAGCCCAGGTAGTCAAAGAAACCCAGGTAGTCAAAATTTCCAGAGCCTTCCACTAAAAAGTCCCTCATAGCCTGAGACGCTTTGGGACGTTAAGCCCATAAACCAAAACAATCAAGTATTGTCTGAAGTTTCAGGGTGCAAGTAAGAAGAATGCAAGCATGCGTTGGTTTGGACACGTCTGTTACGTTGCTCCGTACATGCAGTAGATTGCAGTAAGTAAATACAAAAGAGAATGAATAATACGCTGCAATCATAACTATACCCTTACTATTCTTTCAATTTTGCTAGCACAGTTTGGCCGTGCAGTCCTGCATATGTTGATGCTATCAAAAATTGGTGCATATGTTGATGCAGTCTAGACGCAAATTAGGTGAGCCAGGTTTAGATTTCTAACCATTTCTAACAAGACTTCTAACCACCCACTGTTATTTCGAATAAAATAAGAGTAAAAAGCGAAAGGGGATCGATTTGAAGAAGCGCTCACTAACTCAAACAATGCTCACGTAGTGCTGCAAGCTCTGTCTGACTTAGTTACATTCTTTATCAATATTCCAGTTATTAAATAAACTTCTGCGGCTCATGTCTTAATTCTATAATCGCTTTCATTACGGCTTTATGTCATGAAAATTTAATGCTAATTTTTTGCTTAGGAATCTCGGAAATTTTATTGAAATTAATTCTAAAAAGCACAAAGGCAGGCACAGAGAAAAAAGTTCAACGCTCCGTAAGCGGCATGCTTGGTCGATCTCACGTCAATCTGCTGCATCGTTTTGCCTCCTTTTCCAGAAGTACCTCGTGAAAACATTGCCTCATTTATTCCAAGCGGCCTTCAGTTGTACAGCCGCCGAAATCTTTAATATGGTGTGCGTGACGGCCGCATTTTCGGTGATTCTGAGCGCTACAGAGGAGTTAACCTGCTAAATGTCCAAGTACAAGCAAAGTCTCACAAAGCCTTTATTTAATCTTGACCTTCAGGCAAAGTTTTATCCACCCTAAGGCGCAGGAGCCCAAAAAATACGGGTGTCACGCACGCCAGTTAAAGATTTGGACGCGTGCGCTGCACTTTCTATAGTATTTATTTATTTATTTATTTATTTATTTATTTATTTATTTATTTATTTATTTATTTATTTATTTATTTATTTATTTCATTCATATGTAAGAAGTCACATAAACTGCGTGCATAAATGTTCCTCGTTATCCATAAATGCCGATGAGAGCCATTAGTTGGTGAAAGTCCTGCCTTTTGGAGAATGGTGTTGCGCACAAGCGAAGTTTCTGGGCATGTTTATATTAGATGCATGGACAGTGGTGTCGCGTGTGATTCGCAGTGCGGGTATTTGTCCGGAGCTGGTATCCTCTCACTCTGCCACTGATGTGGTGTCGAACTGCGGGTGTAGGGGCCACTCCAACTCTCAGCCGTCTCAGAGATACCTCCTCTACCCTTGATAGATTGGGGGGAAGGGGGTACGTACACGGGGAAATGAGAGCACATCTACGCTGCCTGAGGGATGCTGAAGATGTCAAATGGGTCAGAAGTGGATCCGGTGGCAAGGAATCATAGAGTGGTTGTGGCACATCTGTTGCATGAGGAAGCACAAGTGCTGTGATGTTAATCAGATCTGTGTTGTCTTGGACCCAGTGAATGAGTATAGGCACAGGGTAAGGGTGACAAGCAGCATGTACTGCCTGTGCGACCCTAAGGTTACCGCTGTCTTTTTTAAACACTTCAGGGCTTCTCTCGAGTGAGTCATTATGTGAACCTCTTTGGGGTCGGCAAGTAACGCTTCTATGGCATTTGAGATCACTTGCAGTTCGAATGCAAGATGAGGTTTGGTATCGGTAATGTCGGTTCGACTGCCGTTCAGGTGAGGGTGTGTTGAGCTAATAAAAGCAGTTGAATCACATGTTAGGGTTACGACTGCATCTGTGTAAAGAATATAATCATCAGGTGTTGTGCAAGAAGCTGGTTAAAGCACGTTAAAGAACCCCAACTGGTCGAAATTTCCGGAGTCCTGCCCTACGGCATCTCCCATAGCCTAAGTCACTTTGGGACGTTAAACCGTATACAAACCACGGTGCAAGAATAATTCTTACACCGTGATACAAACCAACCAAAGCAAACCTTCAAATAGTTTTGTCTTTTTCTACAACGGATACCACGTGTCTTCTTTCAAACTGTTCGAGGAGTCTGACGGCGGCTTATTGGGTCAAACCAGACCCCCCGAAATATTGTTCTCAGAAGGCTAGATGGACAGTGTCATTTTCTGTTCAGCGTGGAATTCCGCGGCATCCTGCATGCTTGCATCGTTGACTGCATTTAAAAGTGGGTTTCACGAGCAAATACTCGCTTTTGATCGGACCGGCGGACTCAAAGGAGTACGTATTACGCTTATCTGGTTTGGTTAATGGGATTTAACGTCCCAAAGCGACTCAGGCTATGAGAGACGCAGTAGTGGAGGACTCCGGAAACTTCGACCACCTGGGGTTGTTTAACGTGCACTGACATCGCGCAGTACACAGGCGCCTTGCTTTTCGCCCCCAACGAAAATCGTCCGCCGCGGCCGGGATTCGATCCCGCATCATTGGTCACGGAAGTCGAGCGCCCTAACCACTGCACCACCGTGGCTAGACTGCTCCATTGTGACCCTATGGAGACTGCGGAGCATGTATCAGTGATATGGCCAGTGTTGCGCGGGAAAGGAAAACGCTATAGCAGCTTCCTTGAAGCGTTTTGAGAACGAGGCCTCTCTGAGGGTATTTACCACAAGGCATTTGGCCGGAGAAATTGACAGCCCCACAGCCAATGTGGGCTTTTTGCCGCTTCTTAAGCTGCAAGAGAGATGACTCTTGTTTGTAACGTAAGTAACCGTACCTGTGTATGTTTCATACCTCTCCTCACCCCACCATCACAATATCCCGATCCTCTTTCTACTCCTCTCGCACTGCCAAATAGCAGGCCAGATATTAAACTTCCTACCAACCTCTCTGCCTTTCCATGCAGTAGACTCATCTCTTTGATGCTCACATACCTGCTGCCAACATTGCTCACTTCAAGACATCCGGCAGCGACGTCAGATATTGATGGCGTTTTAAGTGTTGTTCAGTGGATGCTGGGAGCTCTATGAACGAGTTCCTTCGAGTTTGTTGCGGCGTGAATCATAGTCGGAGTGCGCTTATTCGCAATCGAAAACACTCGTGTTCACCGTTGACCAGTAATGCTAAAGCTTACGTGATCCCCGGCCCTTCTGGACCTATGAAGATGATTTCAGACCGGCTAAAGGAAGGGCGAGAGAAGGTAGAAGTGGCGGCATAACTGCATGCCATCCCTTGTGTCCTAAGCAATATTCTCGCAGTTATTCTTGGCCCACATTGCACACTTCGCGTTTCTGGGATCTCCGACTGGGCCTGGAATGAACTTTTCTTCGGCGTACGGAATTTTAACGGCAACTATACACCCTGTGTAGTCTGATGATGATGAAGAAGTGCCTGACTTTTTGACGGCAACTAACATCCATCCATTCGAGGTAACTACGGCGAAATGTATCAGAGCAGTTTGATGCACTGTACTGCTATAGCTGTAAGCGGGAGCCTTTTATTCATGTGCGGTCTTTTATTGTGTGTTTCTTTCATGGCTACAGCATGCTTCCTGCGTGTTATGGCATGCTCATGTCTGAACGGCCTTTCTGCCCACGTTATTCATGGTTGGACACTGAAATCCATCGTAAAGCTAGAATGCAACATACGCTTGGAAATAAGCAGAACGATGTTATCAAGTAAATTTTCAGCATCCCATATCCTTCTTCCTGAAACTACGTGGACAGTGCGCTGCAGTGCTTGCAAACTACAGGCAAGCATTAACTATGTTTGAACATCAGTCGCAGAAGTAGCCAGGCCAGTAACAATGCGATTATAATGGGTCGAACGCTTTTTTTGGTTAAACAAATGCGTCAGTAGGAACGCCTAGAGGAGATGGTAATGGCGACCGAGGTTCTTCCGCGGTGGCAACACTAGAGACAGTGGGAACAGTTCGCCTTGCAATCCTTCGAGCCCATTCATATCATGGACGCTTTGGCCTGGGAACATATGAAACAACACGCACCATATGACCAAGTTGTGTATACAACGCAGTTCTTTTAAGCTGAGAAAGAATTTTTGCAGCTCTTCGTTGTCCCCTTATCTCTGCAATCACGGTGAAAAATAAAAGTAATAACAATAAGCATGCCAAAGAAAGATAGCAACCTCAGGAAATCTAAATTTAAGGAAGCGTTACCCTGGCTCACTTTAAGCTCCATTCCGTAAAAGAATATAGCTGCAGAAGACATTCTGAACGCGTTGCTATTTGCCAATACAGCATAGCTGAATCTCTGAAAGTATTCCGTTAAACAAGCACGTTTTACCGCATCGGAGGGAATTCCGTCTGCGTCTTCCAGCGCCACTTTTGTGTCGCCTGTAAAAACACGCCTTCAAAAAGCTTCTCACTCCTACGCCGAGGATAGCACGGACACAAAGACAGGAGCCAGCAGAATGTATGTGCAAAAAAAGACCTACAAGGCGCCCTATACTTGTCACCGCCGTCTCGCAGCGGCGCCACTCCGCTGTGCCGCCGCCGCCGCCGTTTCGCCCACGGCAGTGATTGCACAAGCCCTTGCTTTTACTGTTCACTGCACACCTGGATCACCATTCAAGGGAAGGACTAATTCCAGTGCGCTCAGGATTGCAGTCACGCAGGCAGCTGCGTCGGCAACCCTGTGTCGCGTAGGCAAAATAAATGGCAGCCATGTTTCTGTTTCTTTCGTTTCTCTTTACCCATTCACTTTGTTCGGTGACGTCACGCTGCTTATCAGGCATTTGCGGCAAGGCGCGGCGAAAAGGCAGATCTGTTCAAAAGCGCATAGTTTCCGCGCGGCTTTTAATTGGTCGCGACATTGCAAGAGAGCCAGATGCGGGGACCGAGTGGGGCCCATCCGCACGACGCATAAAATAGCAAATTCCGGACGTGGCAGAGCACCACGTGACCCGACGTCACTGGACAGGCAACAGATCACGTGCACATGCCGGGCGGAGAGAGCAGATGATAGAGCGGAGGTAAGAAAATTATAAAAACCATTCTCCTCCTCGCCCTGTTCCATGTTCCGAGGCCGGTATTGCAGCACAGAACTGCACTAGCAAGAAGGAAAGGGTCATCCGACGGCGGAATGTCAACCACACTAATTTGGTAGCATATATAAAGCGGCACCAGCCTATAGTAAAAACGAAGTGACAATAATTGATGAGATAGAAACGAAGCGACAGTAATTGATGGGAGGGTGCACTCTCGGGGATAGAGGGCGAACATCATCAGAGCAAATTCAAAAGTTGCAGAGGCGGAGCAGACTGCCGCCGGAAACTAAAGGGGGAAACCAGCACGCCTGTTTTTGGTTCCCGAAATCTGCGCCGGTCGCGGACGAGGCGTGCATGCACTATACGATTTCAGAGTACATATGAACCCGTAGGTGGCTGAAGTTAGCCTGAACACCCCGCTATGACGTCGCTCCTAGCCAACAAGTAGCTTCAAGATATTAAACTTCACACACCATATACCGTACCGTACGGTACCATACCACACCCCCTCCCCCCCCCCATACCATACCATACCATACCATACCATACCATACCATACCATACCATACCATACCATACCATACCATACCATACCATAACATGCCATACCGTACTGCACCATACCATATAGTTCACCATGCTGTAATATACTATATATAGTCCCTTCGCAATTCGGTGGTAAGAGATGCATCATGAAGAACTACACCCAATGTCGAAGTACGTCACCATATACACCCTATCTGCGTGGTCGGCGTACCGGCGTACTGCTCGGTTTAGTGTCCCACAAGAGATACATTTCGGTCTACGCACAGAGTGTGAAAGGCATCTCGCCCTATAGCGTGTACCCGCCACAGAAAGATGGCGCGGGCCACAAAAATAAGAGACATTTGCGCACCAACCATATATGTCCCAGTCAAGAGTAAAAAAGTTATAAAGAGTAGCGAATTTCCAAGCTCAGTGAAACCAACGGAGAACTGTTGAGAGTCGCTTGGCTTTGTGTGCAGTATTTCTTCGTTATCCGAACTTTGGAAGTCACTCAAGACTAACTACCTCACTATTTATTGCTGGCTTCGGGCACAAATTTCTGAAGCCGGTAAGACGATGTATATGGAAGGAGGTGCATATGGTGCTGGCCTAATTCAAAGTTATTAATATGGCAATGCTGATAAATAACAGTCACTATATTCGAAGAGAAACCGTTGAAGGAAGCCGTTCACGCTAACCCCTCATGCCACTAAGGCAAAGCTTAGGTATTCCCTTCATCTTTTTTTTTTTTTTTTATTAAGAACAAAAGCACCAGTGCGTTTTTACCGATATAGGTGAACATCTTTAAACAGTCCCGCGCACTTGCGTGGGTGCGCAAAACTTCTCTGTGCTGTCATCTTCGCCCTCCATTGCGTCATTTCCTTTTCCTTTATTTTCTTTTAATTATTCAATCACATGCTCGTTGGGCATGTGATTACGTCTTCGTGAAAAGCGATTAGTTGGATACGGCCTACCTTCGCGAAAAGCGATACTCTCTGAGCTGCACTCAGCCATTGAGCTCGACTATGTCATGACGTCACAGAACCCGCCGACCAATCAGTCCCCAGCAACGTCATCGGCCAACTGCCACCTGCTACCAGGCATGTGAGTAATTTTTCACTCATAACACCTACAACGCCGACTGCAGATTTTCTGTAGAACGCTCTCACGTTAATATAAGTCCTTTTTTTTTTTTTTTTTTTCGGAGCCACTCGGTCCATTTCAGACCTTACATGTTGCAAGCCAAATTAAACGCCAGGTTCAAAATGACAAACGCCTTTGTCACCACAAATGATTAACTCAGCTGTTCCACGGGCCTGAGACTTTTTCAGACATGGAAATGCCAAAGCACCTATGTATGAAATCATGCACATGAACAAGTGAACAAACGTCGTCCCTAGACCTAGAACGTCGTATCTAGACCTTTACCTTCCCGATCATCACAAAAAGAAAAAAGAAGTGCGGCAGATTTGGGAACCAACTCTGAACACAGCATGCGTTAATGTCTAAAAAGAAAAACAAATAATGCGGAAAGAATTCCACGAGCAGTTTTCTTTATATTTGCTGCATATAAGCCGCCTATGTACACAGTCGATCACACTTGTCTAGAGCGCTCGAGCGGTGCTGTGCATAGCAATTGAACTTACATTAAAAAAGTAGGCACGAGCCTTTAGTGATAATACTTGCGCTCTGACGCTGCAGCGAAGACAAGCGTACCGCACAGACACAAGCACACTGCCTGTAATAAAGCAGCTGTGTTAAGATTTGACTTAATTTCATTCGTAGCGCGGTGTTCTGGCGCTCTATAGACAAGTGCGATCGGCTCTGTAGGACTCATTTCTTAAACCTATCCTTCCTTCTCAATGCCTGGCTGTCACTGCCACTTCTGGAAGATCAGCTCGTCTTGACCAACCAGCCGCACAAGACCCACTGAACGCTTGATTAGTGATCTCACATAAAGTTATTCTTTGTCTCTCTAGTCGCGCTACTTGCGCGTAAGAAATCGTTTCGGCTTGGAGGTATCAAGAAAATTGCGCACGCCTCCCTGGTGAAGAGCAACACGATAAAAAAAAAAATAATAAAAACCTCGTCCCAGAACGGCGAAGGGTGATTCGTCTATCCGATCCCAGGAGCCGGCGTTAGGGAGAAGGAACAGTTCGGTCAACAAGGGAGAGGCCAGACTTCTCCGTTCTGAGGAACCGTTCCTCCTTCTTGCACGATAGCTGGTCCTACCCCCCCACCCTTGCCCTTTTGCCCTCAAAAGGCTCACCGGCTTTACGGAGCAAATTACTGGGGCACACATGGCGTCGCATGTGTATAAGTATTGAATTCTCTCATTCATGCTACTAAGGCATTGACGATAAGGCGAAGAAGAATACTGTAACCCGCACCATTTTTCGTCAGATCAAGACCAGCGTAATTACGCTGGAAGTGCATATTAAACGCCCTAGTCGAAGCCCCAAACAACTTTCGATCAGCGTCATGCACAATGAACAGTTGCTGCATAAGTTTCGCAGAGAAAGCATAGATGTCACTTTTTTCGCCTTTCTTTTTAGAACGCCCCATAGCAATCGAGTCTGTTTTGTAGCATCGTCACCTACCACTACCACTTATCAAGTCGCGCAGTGTGACATCCATAATGGTACAGGTCTTGTAAACCTGTGACGAGTGTCGGCTGGATTCTAGCTGCACTTTGCATACATCTGAATAGAATAAATGATTCAAAGCCGCAAAGCTTCTTTCTGCAATCCACGCGAAATATTGCACCAAATAAATATGGCGAAATTCTGCCCGGTAACATTTGCACGCTACGTTGTACAGGGCGCGGCAGGAATACGTTGGCATTTATACGAGCCTGAAATCTGCAACCGAACGAAAGAAAGCCGAACGAAGGTAGATGGAACAAGCTCGCCCAGAGACATAATTAGCCGTGTAATAATATGTTCATACGGCCTAGACTCACTTCGAAACCGTTCGCCAGAGCGGATGAGCCAAGCCGCTCTTCCGCCACTAATGTAGAACTCGAGATCACGGGTTCGTGTTAATTACTGCAGTCATAGGCGCCGACTGCAGGGAGGCTTGTAGCTGAGCGGAGCACTGTCTTGTAGCTGAGCTTTTTTCCCAGTTTAGAAGAAAACTGCGCAGAACAACTACTGTTCCGACCCCAGCTCATTTCCATCACATAATGCTTGCTGTGCATTTTGTCCTCGGAAACTTAATTTCTTTTACCTGTTTTTCACGCTTTACTCTTCCCCAATTTCTGTTAAATAAATATATTTCGTTAGAATTCACATTCCGTTCTTATTTGTAGACTGTGAAAGAGCACTTAATTAAAGCCTCTAAATATTTGTACAGCTAAAAAGCAATATTCAAAGGCATGCAACGACTAATACTGTTGGCCGTTTACCACAAGTATGCCGCGTAAAATCGCGCGAAAACGGAAAAGGACGGAAAGGTAATAGTTTCGCAAGTTGTTTACTCCTCGCGAAACGCAGACTAGTCAGACTGAACATGCTTGCTAGAGCCTAAATATAACTGCGCCGTAAGATGGGCACACTGCGATCCGTACGCGCGGCGTGAGCGGGAAAAACCTTCGTCCATACGTCGGAGGTCGGGCGACACACGACCGGAAATCGAGCTTCACTTCGGGAGCATCTTTACACTACGTATGGTCAGAAACAAGTAGGTTGCTCATATGTGCACAATTGACGAAGCTTCCGGCATAGAATCTTCTCGGAATGTATGGCAACGCGAGTATGACTGGCCGGTATATATACGGCTAGGTCCGTCAACGCTTGTGCGTAAACATCATTAGTCACGCCCCAAAGCACTACTCACTCGCCTCTCTATGCCAGACAGTAGAGTAGAAAAAACGCCACTCTGAAAAGTTCTTTGCATTCTGCAGCCTTAACTGTATACATACAATTCATCGTGATTTCGCCGGTTACTACGTGACTCATCGAAAGAAGGCGAACAATTTGATTTTCCCACCCGCACGCATACACACACGTAAACTTAAAAAAAAAAAAAGAAAAAAAGACACCATTTCGTGTGGTTCACTATACCTCGCCGTCACGTGGTCTCGTATATTCTTGCCGAACTGAGAAACACTCATTTCTATTTCACACGCAGCCCGTGGGTATTAGCGAAATATTTAAAGCATAGGCATCACAACTGGCTAAAACTAATCTGGGGCCCCTCAAGGATCAATTTTGGGCCCATTTCTATTTCTGACATATGTTAACGACTTACCATCATACCTTGCACAGGACTGCATACTATACGCTGACGACACCGACGTATTTATAACAGCTGAGAATGAGAGCATTATTGGCAACCTGGCTCAAAGGACACTAAAAGGAAGGAAAAAAAAAAAACGTCTTTGTGGCTAAATTTTAATAAGCTAACGCCGAGCATATTCAAATGTAATTGCATAACCTTCAGTGCAAAAAGAAAAAAAAAAAGTCTTTCAAAAACTTACATTCTTCTCAATAACACGTGCTTTGCAGAGCTAATGAAAGAAAATTTCTCGTAGTTTTGATTGATAATCAATTAACTTAGCGCTCAGATGTATAACAAGTATGTTCAAAGGTTTACAGAACTATACCCATATTTTACCTTTTTCTGGTAAAAACATTGCTGACATATTACGAAAGTTTGTAAATTCTCACATCGTTTATACTACCTGTGCGGGCAACTCCGGTGGTTTTTTCATCATTTTGTGTTTTTGATTGAAGTACATTCCTCGCCATGTCCTGACTCCCAAACAAAAAGGCTTATTTCGAAATTCTAATTAGAAGTATTTTAAAAAAGAAAAACAGCAAATCGAAACCGAAACTGCTTTAACGGCCAGAAACGACTTTCCAGATGACGAAATAATGACGTCACACTCAGTATTAGAAAAACACTCGTACGCGCGTTGGATTGTGGAAATTAAGTATGGAAATTATGACAGAGCACATAAAATGTCTGAGATAACCAAATACAAGCCTCAAAATTTCATGATCGCGCGGGGAGTGTCCAGAGACGTGGGTGTACTGTTTGTGACGTCACAAACGCAGTGTTGCGCCCGCAGAAATTGTCTCTATTGAAGCCACGAAAGCTGCACATTTTAAACTAGCGTTGTGCGCGAATGAATTATCGCATGGTGCCCAAATTTGGTCGGATGCGTCTGGGTGGAGAGGCCAACCTACAGTAAAATTTTTACCACAATATTCAAATGTCGAAAAACCTCCGGAGTTGCCCTTTAACGTGTCGTGCAACACTGCATCCGTTACAGGTTGCCCAAGATACTGTTCTGCGCATTATATATTTTTTGCACCAAAGAGATTCTGTCGCTTTCAACTTTCGGCATCTTAATATTTTTAGCGTCCACAACAGCATTCAGTATTGGCATACAAATCTCATGTTTGAGATACTGAACAACATAGCAATTTGCCCTGCTGTTAAATTTCTACAACAAAACAGTGCGTACTCCATTCGACTAACTACAGGCGCTCTAGAGGTCCCAAGCATTAAGACTAAATATGGCGCTTATTTAGTTACATATACTGCAATCAATTATTGAAGCTCACTACCGCAGCACATTACAAGCATAAATAACTACAGACAATTTTATCAGGAGTTAAACCAGCGCATTTTGTCAATATTTGGAATGATTTACTATTACTGACTAAATAGCTTCTGATGTTTCTAAGTTATGTAATGCTTTTTTTTTCCTCTCTCTTGCTTTTGTGTGCTTGCTTTTATGACTTTATTAATCATATGAACCTCTCTCACAGCTTTTGAATCGGTTCTGGGACTCTGCCTGTGCAGCCAAAACAATGTATCGAATTACTAATAAAGATTGATTGATTGATTGATTGATTGATTGATTGATTGATTGATTGATTGATTGATTGATTGATTGATTGATTGATTGATTGATTGATTGATTGTAAGAAACGATGGGAGGCTACACGAAACTTCGGCTTTTCAAACAGAGAAACGGAAGCAGCGTAGCCTGTCCCTGTAGTACCCCTGCCACAACGGCGTGTACACGGCCGCCCTGTTTCTCTATATTGTCTCTCTCTACAATAGCAAGCTGCCGACTGCTGCAGTGCTTACCATGCACCACGCACTTCCACGCATTGTCGCTCTGCAAACCTCCATATATAGCTTCGCGACACGTTCTTTCAGCTTGCGATAATTACGCTGCGATAGCCTGACACACCAGGCAATGAGCATATTAAATAATGCACCTGCGGGTATGCGAATGAAACAAAAGGAAACATCTGACAGACTCTTCAGTTGGCGCATGCCAGGAGAAGGTAAAATAAAAAGCACAATAGCTGTATGCACTTCGCACGTCTGAATGCACGCGTGCTTGCGCGTGCACAAAACAATAAGACGTTTGTGAGCACGTGAGTGCCGCTCGTGAGCATATTGTTATTGTTCGGGTGTATCATTATTCCATTCGTTTTGTCACAAACCGGCTGATGATTAGAATGATTAGCGAGTCCAGTTTAGGTAAATGCAAGTGAAGCGCTCAGATACAGATGGTTTTTTTTTTAGATAATTAGGTTTTTAAACTCTATAGCCAACCAAAGAAGGGCCTGTGCACAGTTTTATGTTCAAACGCCATCAACGACCGTCGGTATTATGACGCTTGATGGGGCGTGTTTGTTAATTACGTGTCATTCTGGCATACAAACGAGAAAAAAATACAGATTGAAGAATACAAAATTAATAAATAATTAGAATATGGCTCAGATCTTTTTCACTTTCTCCCTGAAGAAAAGAGCAACCCGCAGTGCTGGCTCAGCAGTTAGGGTGATCCCAATGAAGCGGAATTTAATCCCGGCCGCGGCGGCCGTTTTTCGATGGAGGGAAAAGCACCCGGGTACTGTGCAATGTCACTGCACGTTAAAGATCCCCTCTACTGCGGCATATATCCCTCATAACCTGGGTCGCTTTGGGATATTAAGCCCTATAAACCAAACCAAGAGAGTGACAGTGCAGCTGTCATGCTCCCCCCCCCCCCCCCTCCCCCACCCTATCCAAGGCATCAAGCACCCGCATCTCAGGTCACATGACCGGAGGACAATTGGATCACATGACCACATGGGCAATTATACAGCTTAAAATATGCTCATAAATCCAGCGAATGAAATCAACCTGAGACCGCCTGTCAATACCACCCCCAAAAACCAGTGTTGTCATAAATTCATTGCAGCGCATTTCCGCGATAAACAGTGTTATGCAACCATTCGGTTATAAGCAACGTGTATGAAGCAACTAGAACCGTCTCTATACTCGCGGTCGACTCGGCAATATTTATTTTTTATTTATTGCCAGACTAGCCGGTTAAGAAACGGGGTTGGAGAAGGGAAGGTAAAGTCGACAGAACAATAACGAACAAAGGAGTGCCGGGCGAGCGTCGCTTTATATTCTTGGCTCTCTCAAAGTTGCTCTACACGCCCCGGCGCAGAAATGGCGAACATGGACGCACCGAAGTCAAACGACCTGCTCAGGTCGAAACAGCAATTAAGAGCGCCATTTTTCAAAGAACCGGTCTGCCCGCTCTCGAGACAGGCTCGTTGCTGTGCGTACACAGACGGCTACAACTATCTGTTAAGAGTTAATTGACGACATTAGTCGATTTATCGTCCGCCGACACGTTACGTGTGCCTACGAATAACCGCTGTTTTCTTCCGGAAGGCTAAATGAGGCTGGCCGAAGGCGATGCGCTGCATAAGAAACTGGCGGAACCGACAGAAGGCGCGCCGAGTCAGAATGGGCCTCCCAGAGCTCAGGTGGCAACAACTTAGCACGTTCAACGTGATTTTTTAGCACGCGATAAATTTAGAACCGCTGCAGCGACGCCACTGCCCGTATACCGTTTCAGACCTTCAGTCGACCAGCGAAAGTTTAGTCGGCTCACAGGGGTGCGCTTCTGGAAAACGAAAGTGAAAAGGGAAAATAAAATAAAATCCCTAACAGTAACAGCTTTGCACCGATGTCACAGTAACGGGGAAAAGGTCGGCTTCAATCACTGCTGGAGAAGTTAGAGAGATAGCATATCCGTGCCGTGATTACGTTACCGTGATACCGCACGCCGGTCTTTCCAGCTAGCGCTTCAACACGTCAGACGTGTTAGCACAGCACACCTCTCTCCCGCATTAACGTGTATGTCAAAAGAGCCTGACGCCCCGGCACATATTCGAGACGCAAACACGCACGCATTGCGAGCATTTCTGTGCGGCAAGATGCTGCACGCACTTCCAATAATGTACGTATATAATTTGTTCCGAAGCGGGTGGGCAGCGCGCCACCATATCGGCCCTCTAACTCTGCGCAACGGCAGAATACATTGGCTAAAGTTCTCGCACACCAGTAATGGTTACGAGTGCGCAAGCGTCGCCAAAGCCCAGTAAACGGTAACGTAAACACGGTAACGATATGCTACAAAACACCCTATTGACCTAGCTGTAGCAGGTGTACGGCCGCGCACAAAATAACCTGCAACATCCCGACGGCTGCCGCAGTGGAGTTCGCGCTTCACAGCAGTTCAGTGCGTCGTGACAGCTATACTCTAGAACACCCAACCGTTTCGAAAGGTAGACGCGCAATGTGTAAACAAGGCCCGGTTCCTTCTGGTTCGCAAAGGAAACCCCGGTCACATTTCGTATGTTGGAAATCATACTACGCGCGACAGTGCTTCGCTTGTTGAGGTACGGGGGTGGGGGGTAGCTGTTCCGACATAGAGAAGGAGGAGGACTCCCCCCCCCCCCCTCCCCCCTTCTCTGTCCAGCCTTGTCGCAACGTCTCCGCAGCAGGGATTTCGCATTCACGCGGCGATCACGCGTCGGCGTGACCGCGACGTCGACGAGCGCCGTCGCGTCGTGCGTAGCGCGCGCGGCGAGACACTCCGCCGCGGCGAGTCATCGGTGACATCAGCTCCGAGTAATGGCCTATATTTCGGTCCTGCGATCATTTTCCGGTGGCTTACGAGGGCGAACCGGATGCTTACTCATGCTGGCTCCAAGGGCGTCAAAGCCGTTAAAAGGGCCGTGGGAACAATTGGCGCCAGCGCCGAGCGGGAACGACGCTTATTACCTTTTTATCCTGACTGGTTGCAGGAGACACGCATCGACAAGAAGAAGAAATCGGAAGAGAAAAAAAAAAAAAAAAAGCGAGACGACTGCAGAATGCCGCGGTGATTCACAGTTCGTCCCGTTTAAAACCTGAAGCTGTGGCTATGCACGTGACCGTCTCTGCGATATAATATGAAACAATGTCAATTCACAAGTTAAGCTTAGGGTGCAACTGCTGCAGGAATGCACTGACACCAGCTGGCCACAATCCGTTTCACAAGCTATTTGCAGCGTTTAATGCAGGAGCACAGCCATGTATTGCCCCGCCACCTTGATTGGCCCATGGCGGCCCTTACCTTTCGTAGTGCCTGCAAATAGCTGGTGAAGCAGCTTAAGTGGAACCCTTTCCTTCTATAGAGGTCATTCTTTCAGTCTTCGGTCTGCTACTTATTCAACGGCGGCACAGCCAGCACTAATACGAAAATGATTACTTAGGGCTTTATTTGCCCCGATTTTTGTGCCCCAGCTGTCACTGCTCATATTTTGCAAGGCTGGCACTATGCGTAAGCACGGCCTTCGCCGTCTGGTTCTTCCGTTCTTCACTTTCAATTTTGGAGAACAAGGCACAGTCACACCAGAAAAGAGTTACTGGTCCTGCGTTGCGAATCCAATAAACTTCCTATCTCCCCTAGGCACATACAGCAACGTTAAAACTTGTTCAATACTGCATGAAGCAATGGCAAGGGAGGATTGAAAAACAATATATTTAAAATTAGCTTAACCTACAACCATTAAGTTCATCCCCGTTATGGCCAAATCCCCCATAAAGGCCGACATGATGCGCAGCCTCAGTACAACTGTGCCGTCTGCCCCCTTGGAAAATATGACTTTGCAGACAGTCGAAAGCGTTTAAGTCCGCTGGCAGCAGCTCTCCAAAAAATGTAACGAAGATGAATATTCTCAGCAAAATGACGCAACGTTACACTATCAGAAAGACTCGTTATCAACACCTGACAAAAGAACGCCGCGCAAAGAAAATAAGGCTGACTGGCACTATGCAAAGAGCAGTGGACATTTTCCACCCCTGGTGTGAGTCTTTGAAGGATATATAACTGAAGTCTGCAATAACTGCCACACAAAATTCCTCTATGACAGAAAGTAGTTCACTGTTATGGCTTCCCTTGTTACCTGAATAAAAACCAGACCAAATTAAACGCTCAAGAATTTCGATGTCTGGCTTGTTTAGTATGGCCAAACATTAAAAACGGATTCATTTTATTGGTCAGCGGAGTTATGCACACGCGGCGTACCGCTGCCCGTAGTGAGCAACTGCTTTATTATTATTTTTTTTTTTTCATTTGTATCCTACTATAGCGATACTTTCACGCTATGCACGCGAAGAAAAAAGAAACTTCTTCGCGACAAAACCTACAGGCTATACAAGCGCATTGAAAGGTTTCAGTGTTGAACGTCCAGGGGGGAGAGCAGCGTTTAATGACTAGGTGAAAAATATATATATAGATGATGTTTAGCGCATGTGAGTTACCGTGGCAACGAACATAACTCGACACAAGCAAACTTCCTTTATCAGCGGTCACTTTCTGTGTCTGTGTGATCTTCATGACGGCCTCACACATAAAGTGACGGCCTAAGTTCGTGGATTCAATAGCGAGTTTTAGCACTACTAAGCCTGCGCCGTTCTGCGATCAGTGCATCTAAGACACCCAATGAACCCTTCCTTTTATCGTGCTGACACCGTTTCTCTTCAATCGAGTGTCGGCACTGGCAGGAGACGAAAGTAGACTGAAGGCCTAATCGCACATAAGCAACTACGAAAGACCTAACCACCGGAAGTAGTCACACGATGACGACACGAATAGTACGAATAGTACGAATGAGAGGGCAGATTAGTGAAACGTGATCCTGTGTCTCGCATGTACAGCGTCGTCAACACTTAGGGGGAACACGGGAGAACGTGGTGGCTCTCTTCGGAGCAGCAGTGCGTCCGATCTGGCCTGGCATCGAAGCGAAGAATCGGGCCATGAGAAGCATCATCTCAGTGTCCCTCTTTGCATATTTCACTTTGCCTCGATATGAGGCCGTCTCGGATGCAACGGCTCCTCCAAGTGAGCACCTGCCTGCTCGAGTGTTCACCCTAAGAGAGGACGGCCCTGTACGATCTCGGAAGTGGCAACATAAAGGGTACCAGAAAAATATAGCTCGAAACAGTTTTATCATTGTTCAGATGTTCAAAGTGCCATTTTGAACGCGAACTCATTTCCTTCTTGAATTCAACTCTGGGCTATCTACCGCATATTATTGCTCTATAACTACATACGACAAATGTTTATCGGCACGCGATTCTGGCGTCAAGAATGTAGCTAAGGCAACAGAGCGCAGTCTGAATGCGCTCTGACAAATACATCGCGTCACGAAGTGGCACGTGAACTCCTGGCACATTCCGACAACTTTATTGTGAACGCCAAATTAAACATGACTAGCAAGGACCTTAGATGATGCGTCATCCTTCGACTTGCATTAGATAGTCGCTAGCTGCTAGTAAGCAACACATATATTTCTTATCGCTATCTTGCAATAAGAGTATACAAGCGGCATGCTCATCAGCTTTCAAGCCCGCGAAGCCTTGAATGGGATAAGTTTTTTTTTCTGTCACCACTCGGCTAAAACTGTTCCAGTAAAATAAAAACTTGCAATATGTCCCACAAAAAGGGGCAGATGAAATATTGAAAGAAGAAAGTAAAGTTGGTTCATGGGCGTCCATGCACATGTACCATTAAGCTTTCCATCCTAATTTTGAACAGAAGTTCGGCGCTGATGCACGCACCCCTTACACAGTGCACAAAATAACGAACAAAATGCAGAGGCACGAATAGTGCTACCAAATAACACCACTGACAAGTAACGCCGCCAAGCAAACAAACACACGTTGAAGACGAAATAAAACAAACAGAGAAAGAAGAGAGAAAGAGAGAGAGCGTGAAATAGCGGTGACGACCCATGTGGGATCCTTCGGGGACAGGAGCAGCAGCAGCCCAGCGCCGGGAGCGCGCGACAAAAGCGCGCGGCGGCCGAGAAGATTCTCTCCGGTGGAGGAGAGCATGTTCTGGGCCTCGCGGCTCACCTGGGGCCCGGGTCCCCTCATGGTCCTGGCCGAATCCTGGCGTCGTCGTCGCGTAATCCGCGCGTCATCCGGCGGCCATAGTCGTGCGGCCCGAGACTGTTGCCGAGCGGCCGCGCATGCGCCTCGCTAGAGCGGGTGTGGTAGACCGCCATTGGCGCCGGTGTGTTTCCCACGGATAGCTGGATGCCAAATTACGGGTCAGGCCCCGGCGTGACCCTCTGAGGTCAAGCAAGTTTCCCCGCCCCCGCCGTGCCGCCACGGCAGCGACCATTACCGGCGCCTTCTCCCCCGGGCAGCGTCTGCGGGCCTCCCAAAAGTCGTGTCCGTGCTTTTTGCTGGCCTTTGTTGTTGCACCGGGGAGCGACGCTTGCGGAGCCGTCAGTCCGTGTACGACGCCGGCCGCCAACCGGTTTTTTGTCGCTTGTGCTGTTCGCGGGGGAATGCTGGTTTCCGTCTGTGTGTGCATGCTCGGGGCTTGACCCCCGCCGCCGGGTGGGGCCAGGTTATTGCCGAAAGTGATGTCAAAACGCGGCTGAGTCGGTTGAGTCGTTCGGCCGTGGGGGAGACACGCGGCGCATTGTTGCCGCTTGCAAAACGTGTCAGAGCCTTCGCGGCTGTCAGGGCGCTGTTTGTTCTGGCCGCCGGTTAGAGAGAGCGCGCGCCTTGTTAAAGCTCGCGGCGAAAGCGAGGCCGGCTCAGTGACAACAGCCGCCGCCGCCGTGACGGGCGACATCAATGAATGCTTGCACGCTATCACGCTGCGGCCAATGCCCGACAAGGCTTCATTTCCGCGCCGTTCTCACCTTTGCGTAAGAAGCGCGGCTGCTGCGCAACACTGACGTCGAGGCCGGCTTTGCAGCGCGCTTCAAGCGCCGCACTTTGACGCGACGACTGCAATCTGCGCACGCCACCGCGGCAGAGATATGTTTGCAAACAAACATAGCAAACCTCCAAACAAGGTTACTGGGAGAGAAAAAAAAGCTCTCGCCTTGTCTCAAAGGACAGTAATAATATTTAAAAGAAACATCATAGCCGAACTCCATAATTTTTTCATATATGTGTCCTGACTTTCAGCAGAGCATTCCAGATGAGCAATGCAGCAAATTAACATATTCTCTGCTTGAGCTCTTCGGAGAAAAAAAAAAAAAGAAGAAAAATATCTCATACGCCTCGCGTGTTCAGAAGTGCAGATAGTTAAAAATCTGAATTTAGAATCCACCAGATGCTCACAAGTGAGACAAAGAAGTTCGAGTTCTTTCAATGCCAAGAAGACGCTCGTCTCTTACTGGATCGTATTACAGTGCTTACCACAGATTATTTCTTTAGCATAGGCCGTATGGTTTGTTCTTTCGCTAGCGTTTGTGATATCCGACTCTATCGATATACGTTGGACGAAATTTTGTAAGGAAGTAATGTCATTAGTTTCCCAATGTCAACAAGATGGCAGATAAAATTTATCATAACCATAATCTTTCTTTCTGTTTTTCTTGAACTGGGGAGCGGGGGAGAAAGGGTGGTGGGGGGTGGCTTGGCGAACAAATGACACTTGCGAAAGAATGCTTAGCGGCTAGCAGCGGAGCTCCAAAGTCGTCCGCACGCTATACTTATCGAATTGGTTGGTGACGACAGACTAACCCTAATCATGCAATACAGTTGCGGAAATAGGAGCAACCCTCGTGGACATCCCTCAGCATTTGCGCCTTTATTATCATCGAATGCCACAGACAGACTGTACGAGCTGCAAGCGTTACAGGTCAGAACTAATCCGATGCTGCTTGCTTACTGCTTCGCGTTATTAAGGCGAAAAATGGCTCATACTGTCGGCATTCGTCGGTCACACTATGGCTGTCAATCAAATGAAGTCATGATGGCGTCATAAGAAATATAAAAATCCTATCTCCATTAGGAATCGAGCCACCATCTCTTGCATCCCAGCTGAGCGCTTTAACGTATTGCGCCACGTCAGGGATCGTCAGACGCACATCATAATTCTCCTTGTCTACCGTGACGAATATAGCTGAAAATAAATAAATAAATCCTGTCTCCACCGGGAATCGAACCACCATTTCTTGCATACCCAGCCGAGCGCTTTTTTTTTATTGCCGGTCAATAAAGTATTACATACAGACATAAATTCGCTAGCCTACCTTTGGCTAAAACGATATATTAAATCTTTTTCATATTGATCAATCCGTCGACCATTTCCATCCAAGGAGGTTGCCCAGGCCAACTACGGAGAACATCTCTGAGAAATGTTGTACTTATAATGAAGTTGTCCCTGACAGATCGTGCCTAAATGCCATCCACGTTTTTCAAATGCTGTGGAGGCCCAGCACCATAATCATGTCGTACGGGACTTCGTCACTTTGTACGGGGTATAAATCGGATGCCGTAAGTATTAATGGGTAGTTCTTTCTTTAAGGTTCTTTGTAACATATCCCAGTGAAAACAGGATCCCAACAATCTATAAAAACGTGGTCAACGATCTTTGATTTTTTTTTTTTTTTTTTATTTACAGATTGTGCAGTTGAGGGTCCCAGATGCAGATATGCATTTATCATTAAGCCCCGTTTTTTACGGGAAGTGTACCAGAGTGCAGCTTGAAGAAAAACGATTTGACGGTCGGCTTAACTGGCATCTTCCTAACTTTCTTTAGGATATCTTGTCCTGGGCCTCCACAATATATGGATCGGTATATGGGCACGGATACAAAGAGTTTGAGCAAGTCCTTATACAATGTTTTCCTGGGTACAGTACTAACGTACTCCACCGAAAAATGTGCATGCAAAATTTGTAAGGCAAAAACCACTTCCCGTAAAAATCCAGAGACAACGCGATTTCTGTCCGGATAATTCCCCGCGTCTCCCGTGAGGCTGACAGTAGCGATGTCAATGACGCTGCAGTCGGTGATAATGACAATGATGGCATTAGCAATGACGATGACGGTGCATTTAGGTGATAATGATAATGACAGCAAACGTGATGCACCGTGCGCACCAGCAACGCTCAGGCTTTCGTATTTCTTTTGCAGTGTAGCTACCACAGTGCTCTCGGAATTTTCGCCGTCTCTGTGCAGTAACCTTGAGCCGCAAAGCGTCAGCGCGCGCAAGCTGTACTGAACCCGCAGCAGCGTATTGGAATCGACGCCCTCCAACCACGCAACACCGCCAGAGAAGCCGCGCGCAGAGGTGCCACGAATCCATCGCGTCCGAACAGCGCCGAATGCGGGCTCGCCGGTGCATCTCGGTCAAGACGTCCTGAGAGCGCGCCCAAGCGTGCCACGCAAAGGGGGCCCATTTTTGGAAGTGCGATAAGAAAGCGGGCCTTTCGCGCACGCGGAACGAGCACTCCCCGCGAGCGCGTGAAGAACGCGTATTTCGGCTCAGTGCTGCGAGGCTTCGCTCTCGAGCAGTTTCGCTTACGGCAGCATGGAATCATCATATCAATGTTTCCCACCGAGGGGCACGATGCGTGCTGTGCGCCGGGACATGCAGAACGACGGCACGAGTGGAACCGGCCATTCCTCTCGCGCAGTGCGCGGCGTTTTTAGGGTTTTTTTTTTTTCGTCCATTGGCCCAACAGCGGCTGCGAGTCCTGGCCGGAACAGTCGTGCATAATTTGGTCAAGTTGGTGGGCATTAGACTCCATTTCGTGCATAAACATGCATTTTGTGGCATAACAGCTGTGAAGCCATATTTACCCGCGAAGGTGTATGCGACAAAGGTGTTATTTTATAACGGTAAACATTTGCGAGTGTTAGAGGCGCAGTTTCTTGCGGGAAGGGAATTCTGCAACAACCTTACAAAATGTAAAGGCGTTCAGAAGAAACCCACGACGGCAAACATGCTCCTTCGTGACTGGGGTTAAGGAATTTGCCTAAACGAGCCACACCGGTTCTCGCGCTGCGGTAGACCTAACCAAGTTGGACCTAACGGTGGACCTAACGATAAGCTTGAAGCGACAGTCGTTCATAGTTTAAACTGCGACAAGGTTATAGAGTTTATAGCCGGAGCGGGAACACGCTTTGACGAAGCGAAGAAACGTTTTATAATGTCGAGGTCTACTGAGTGTAGGTTAACTTGTCGCTTAAGGACAACCAATGTATAACTGTGCATAAATATGTGACCCGGTAATGGGTATACGTTACAGTTCTGCACATTGGGAGTGCCCATCAGTCGCATTTCCTATATCCCCTGGTTCATCTATTCCTAAGTGAATGAAGTATAAACATTGGCTGCCTCTGTTATACACGGCCACTGTATGCTCTCCAGACAAAATGTCTCTCACTACTTCTACAAAAAAAAAAAAATAAATAAATAAATAAATAAAATAAAAAAGAATGTTTCAACCACTTCGCCTAAAAAACATTAGCTGTGGTTTAGCTTGTGGTTAAACTTGGAGTTATGCGAGAGCAATCAACATGGCTACACTTAGGTTCGACTAGAAAGTAAAGACATGCACGGCTTTTGCACATAGTAGTTTACTCTATGGTTTCAGCTTTATTTGTGCCATAGCCATAGGGGAATCACTTCACGTATGAGCACTCCTTGCCTCTCGTCACTGACCATTCTCATTCGGGTGTCGGAGACCTCTAGTGGTATTACATCGTCTCTACGTCGAACTCCGGGGCACCACCGTCACAACGTTCGAACGAACCTCCTGTCCTAGCAACTCGCTGTTGTCGTCCGCCTCTACCAACTACCGAGTTACTTGTCTTCTTCTCTTTCTTCTTTTTTTCTCTCCATTTTCTTCTTTCTTCGCTCTTCGGACAGGCACGGTGAGACTGTGGCCAATATAGCTCTCGCAACAAAACAAAATTCTGAACGCTAGAAAAGGAGTACGGATACCCAGTGTGTTCTAAGTTTGTCTAGAGGAAGCTGCGAGCCACTTCAATTCAGCAGAGAGGCGATGAGAATGGTATTACGCGTGCAAGTGCGCGTTCCACGTCGGCCCTAAGCGCGGATCTCAGCGGGTAACGTCTCTATTATTGTTCCGCAGCTGGCCTCGTGTATAGTCCTTGGATTTTACGGATGTTGCGTCTGCGAGGTGGAACGCGGAGCACGACCGCAGCGCGTACGCGAGGGGAACGGTCTTAGGAAGGGGGACTGATTTCCTCGAATTTTTCTATTTCTACCCTGCGTCGAAGCGTTATTTCAGTCGCTGTCAGGCTTCCAAAGCCGTAGCGCTTGAAGCGGCTTTGACGCAAACGGCTTACAAGCCTTCTAGCGGCGAGACTTCCAAGGAGCTGCAACGTCGTTTTGGGTGGGGACTCTCGCATGCAGCCACAACGCTGCCCTTCGCATATATAGCGGAGGCCAAAAGCGCAGCTATGCTCTCTACGGAGCGTCCTGTTTACCAGCGGCAGCGGCGGGCGTGCACAAAAGCAGTAACTGCACCGAAAGCCCTCGGTGCCTTGAAAGCCAACAACCCCAGTAGATACGGACTGCCCGTTGACGCGGCTGCCGTAGATTGCACCGCTGCAAGAAAGTACGAGCACCGACGGTTAGCGCGAAAACAAGTATGACTTTTTCCCATTTGTTTATTTCGCATAGCTAATCTGTCTGCGCCAGTGCTTCCAAGGGTGACGGAAACGTTTTCGCTAAATCTAGGAACGGCAGCTAGCTGAAGGTACCTGCACCAAAGATTCGACATTTTTATCTTAGCGAATTCGTCTCCTAACCATGCTGATACAAGAATAATGGTTACTTTTTGTAACTCAGTAACAGCCTCACTGTAAACCGACCCCAGCGCGATAAAAAAGAAAAAAAAAAACTGCTCTGCGTGCGATGCACGAAACCGAGTCTGGAGCACGAACGCGATTGTTGCGGGTAGTCGCGCAGAGTGTGGGCTCCGGCGTCGGCGCCTTTGTGAAAGCGGCGGCCCCTCGCACGCAGGAGGAGCGCGGGAGCCAAACGCGGCGCCGACGTGGGATTCCAACGTCGCGGAAGAGCGCCGTTTCAGCGCGGGAAACGAGTGATGATGCAACTGAAGGAGACCCCACTCCCTTCCCGAGGCTCGGATAGCCAAGGAGCCGTGTCGCAGTAATTGCCGCTTGTATAAGCGGCCCGGAGTCCGATAAGGGCCACTCATCTGGCACCGCCTCGCCGAGCGCCCAGCAGCGGAGCCAATGATTCTCCCCGGTCCTTGTCCCTGGCGGCCGCTGACCTTTGCGGCCACGACTTCTTCCTGACACACTGCATCGCTGCAGTCCCACCGAACACTATAGTTTGTGCTGTGGGAGAGAAGGCCTACACGCAGGCGTCATTGATTGTTTTTGCGCATAATGGGAATCCGCGCAATGGGTAATTTGGTTTTGGTTTCACTAAACTGCTGCAAGAGACCGTTACAACGAAGAGGGCAAGAAACGCAATCGAAACTGAAGAATGAGACTAACAAGACGTGCTCAGACGGTCCCTAAATAACTAGAGTGGCTGACTTTCCGCGAGTGCATTATGTGTGCCTCGGCATGCTGGCTTAGATTGAGCAGTTTCTCCCTATAGCGACAGAGAAACTTATAAACCTATAAAACATGCCTTATAAGACACTTTCACGGTTATCTGGTATAAAACTGATCCATGACACCGGCTTTCTTCCAGGAAACGTCTGGCCGCGTCGCGCATGCGCGATTCAAAGAAGGCTCTCACCATGGGCAGCTGCGCGAACCTTGTCTGAGCATCGCCAAAAGAGAGAAAAGCTTTAGAAACTGTCATTGCAAATGACCCCATAGAAGTCAGCGACCTACAATATTGCACCATCCTGAGCGACGATTTTTTTTTCTCAAAATTCATTACCGCCACTTATCTTCTTCTTTTTTTTCTTCTTTTGCTGGAGAGCTGCCGTTAATGTACAAAATATAGGTAGGTAAAGAAGAAAAGTAAAGGAGTGGGCAAAAGTTCCCAGGCAACGCCTTTGAAAAAATGGTATATACACACTTTATAAAGTCGTTGAGGCTATTTTGCCACCTTTAGACCCATTACATTTACCTATAGACAATTACAGATTGTCTGTAAACTAAAGTCTATAGTATTAATCATTTTCCTTTTGCCTATAGTCAATCTGTAAACTATCCATCGACTAAAGTCTATAAAAGCCTTTTTTTTTTTCTTTCATCTATAGGCAATCCATTGACAATCTTAAATTTGCCCATAGACAAAAGTTTAGGAGTGCTAGGACAGTGTGGCCATAAATCTAAAGACAGTCAATAGACCTTATTGACAGAAGTCTATTTACACTATATGCACTGTTATTTTTTTTTTTTTTTTTTTTCAGTGGTATATTGCGGTGCATGGGTCGCCAATAAAGCTGTCAAGGCTCTGAGAGGTGAAAACGGTATTTGCGTTAATTACCAGCTACGCACATTCTGAGTTTGGGAAACTGCCCGACCATAGTGCTCAGAAGCAGAACCTTTGCAGTGGAGACTTGACCGCCTCTGCACCTATTGTTCACAGAACGATCAGCGCAAGAAGCTCAGAATGTGTTAGGTAGCCAGAGGAGACTATACGGGCTTCTTTTCACCCCGCAAGCACTAAGATCAATATCACTGCTTTGAGGCGCACTCCACGAAGCAGGAAATCGGGGGCGATGACGCTGCTCTACGCTAGGGCAAGCGGATCCACAAGTCCACGTATCCTTGTGGGCCTCGTGGGAAAGGCCCCAGCTCTAGAGAAAGGATCACCCTACGCTAAGCCCGATCAGATACGGAGTCGTAATACGCGAGCCCGCGAAGTGGCCCGCGACCTCGAAGATAGACGGGACATCCCGTGAGACCTGGGAATTAAAAAAAAAAAAAAAGAAGGACAGAAAAAAAAACTACGGAGGACTTTGAAGAAGGCGGGGGCATTGAATGAAGAGCGGCGAACCAAGGTCCATCCGCTGATTCACGCGCTTCAAGATTTGAATTGAAAAAAGATGAAATTGCGTTCTCAGCCCTCACTGGAGAACTTGCCAAGGGCTTCCGACACCGAGCGAGGCAGAGGGCAGCGCACGGGAGGAGCCGGGCACGCGATGTCGGATGCAATTCACGTATACTGGATTATTACATTTTGGCGCGGAAGCTTTGTTTCGCGCCTGCGTTCATAAATCCTATCCTTTGGCACTGAACGGTGCAAATGCCGAACGTCTGAGCTGGAGGAGCGTACAATAAGAAATAGAGGTAAAAACAAAATAGCGGGAAAGAGCGTAGCACATCGAACTGCAGACGCATGAGAAGGTGAGATTATACAGCGCAAAGTATAGTCTAAAAATTTCCCCGCACCAGAGGTGGCAATGAGAAGCTGACTCTGATATCCGACACGCGTGCTGCACTGTCTCGATGGGTCTACCAAAAAGGCCGGGCCGCTAAATCAGCGTACGCCACCTCTTAGACTGGAAACGACGACTTTCTTCCTGGAACTGCGTGCCTACCTCTGGTCGCGGTCAGGAAAAGGCCGGCACGGCTTCTTGCTGAGCGCTAAGCCAATACCGTCGATGGCACCTGAGATACAGACACGGGGAGTACCTTCTGCCTATTTCGCGCATACATAAAGCAGCGCAGCCCGCGTCCATGAAAAAGAGAGAGCCTTTGCATTCCTCCAGAGTTGGCATTGTCTTCCTTCCGACACTCCATTCCAAAAGATAGGAGGTGGGGGAGAAGAGGAGGTGGGGACAGGGAAAGCAGTCTCGCGTAGACCACAACGGCGCACTTTGTCCGGAAGGTCACGCGGCCCGGCCAATCGGCGTCTCATCTCGGGAGCTGAGGTGACGTCGGCCCTCGCGTGGCGGGAAAGCCGTGGGGGGAGTTATCGGGCCCTGCAATCTGCGCGTCCAAGGCGAAAGTCCTCAGAGACCACCAAGGGGCTACCGGCGTCTCCGGCTGTCACGCTGTCCCCCTGGCTGCAGTCGGCAGCCTGATGCCGCGTGCATGCCAATGAGGCCGGCAGCCGCGATGATCTATCAGCGCGCTCCCCGTCGTGTCCTCGCTTCGCGCTGCTGCCGGACGCGTTGTCGTCGATCGCTCGCTGATCGGCGACCGCCGCTGCGCCGTCGGGGGCGCTGTCGCGGCGCACATCGGAAGCGCACGCACGGAGGGGACACGGGCCGGGTCAGCGGGACCCGTCCGTGACCCAGAAAAAGGCGCCGGCCGATGAAGACACCTGATGGGTTTTATGGCCACGTCGCACGCGCCCCGACAAGCGCAGAGCCCTTGTTTGTAACCATGTGTTGCAGCAGCAGCGCCGAGCGGCGCCCGAAGGCTGCTGCAGCTGCGGGGTTGCGTCAGCCCGCCTCACCGTCGGCAGGAAAGAACAAAGATAAAACGGCGGCGGCCAGCGTCTGGGCGACGCGGGAATGAGCACAGGAAGAGGTGGCAGCGCTAGAGATCTCGCGGGAAGGCGGCAAAAGTAATAGTCACTCGCGGACTTTATAACCCGCCGTAAATCACTGCGATGCTTCGTGGCGAAACGTCTGCCGTTGCACACAAAGGCCGGTCGTGTTCTCGGGCAACTTATAACCGGGAAAGTTTTACAAAGTCCAGCAAGCACAGCTTCACCATTGCCGGCAGCCGCAAATAAAATGAAGCAGCATACAAGCTCCAACCGTAGTAAAAACGAATATACCACTATACTACTGCATTCGAGGGCTGCCTCACAGTTTTACGACATGGAAAAAGGTTTCAAAACGAAAGAAAAGCCTAAGGAAGAAATTACACGCTTGTGCACTCTGTATGCACTAAAAAAAGAGAACCATGTATTCTTAATTATTTCCATGCAGTTGCAGTGACCAGCGTCTGCTGTGGTATGTCATAATGAATGGGCATTGCGTGATAACTTGGCTGCACTGATGCAGTAGACGATTGGTAACTGTTTGGTTGTGACTGGTATTTCGCTACAACAGGGTAAATATGAAACTGCAGTTTTTTAATATGATTGATTGTTGTCATTGCACCTATTATATCATTCTTTAGTGGCTTGACATAGCTTGAGCTTTACTGGATTATCCGCTGCAAGGGGCGCCCGTATGTATGATTGGCGAACAGCCATCGAAAAGAAATAAATTACAATATTTCCGACTAATCTGACACGAGCGCAAGCGTTTACAAATTTCCTTTAGACATGAAAAAAAAATTAAAATTTCACAGGCGTAAATCAATGGCAGAATCGCAACTCACCGCAGCACAGCTTAGATTGTTATTAATTGCCAGCTTTTAAAGAATCTGAACTCTTACATATACGTACATAAGGTATCATTTGATAGGATCGAAGACGCTACAATGCTGATGCGGTTTCATTTGCGAGAAAACAATTACTAATCAGCGCACTCACGTAGCGTGCAGCTTTCTAGAGAACGGCCTGCAACAGTAAGAACGGCTCGAGTGTGAACGAAGCATTTTGTGGAATCTCCGAGAGGCAAGAGAAAAACCACGGGCGCACAGGGCGGGGGTGAGCCCCACCAAATTACGACTTCCCGTGAGCGGCTACTCATCAAAAGCGTTGCAACGGTTCAACTATAGTTTTTTTTTTTTTTTTTTCTTTCCAGGAGTAATTGAACGTGCTCATCCACCGCGCGCGCTCCTCAACAACTCACTCACTCGTCAGTGATGGATGGCTTGCGATTAGGGCGTCATTGGGAACGAGTACACGTGCGCGTGCTCACGCAGTACGGAAGTTTGAGGGCTACCAACCTTTTGTTCATAGTCGCGCATCAAATACCGATCCGTCACATTTTAAAGGGAGTCCCCCGCATTCGCACATCCAGAAGATGGTAGGCGTTGCTTGTAAAGAGATTGCCACTTGAGAGGGCAGGCTGGCACACGTGTTTGCAAAGCCACCAATTTTTATCGCCGTTGTCCGAACATGTGATTTCAGGGGTCGCATCGAAGCGACGGGAGTTACCAACTGTTTTTTTTTTCTCTCTCTCTCTCTTTTTTGCAATTCGCTCTTACGTCCTCCTTTGTTTCGTTGCAATCAGCTGCAGAAGAAGGTGCGAAGGTAGAGCACTTATATTTTGCGAACCAGGTGTTGCTTAAACTAAGAGCATTTATTTATTCATTTTTTTTTTTTTTATAAGGACAGCTCCTTTCACGTGGCGCTCATGATATGTTTTATGAATCCGCAAACTCAGGTTTGGTAATTAAAGACCATGAAGAAGAAACTCGAGAGGTGATAATCTGGCAGGTCTACGCAATATCGATCATAATTACGTGCAGTGGGGTTAGAGCGCGCGAATACCGAGCGCCTAAATAATTTCATTAATTAGCATGTAGCACGTAATTATGCTGGGTTCAGGCTTTCTGCTAGAAAAACATTGCTTAACGATTGCGCTTGTACTGCGTGCTAACATAACCGTTTTAATGGGACGTTACAGATCAGCTGTTAATGCAAGATGCGCAGAAACTTCGATACAACTAATAGGCATTAACACACCTCTCAACGCGACAGTTGCCAGTTATGGATGCTGATTCTGATTAGACTAGACTAGACGCTGCGAAAGCGGATAAATGAAGTTGGGAAAAAACTGTAACGAAGACTCAAGGGAATATGTAAACAACCAAACGATAACTAGGTGACAACGAGTGATACTGTAAATTCTCTTGCTTCGTCACGGACGAAGAAATTTGCTTTTTTATTTTCTTTTTCTTTTTTACACTACAGCGTGAAAGTGCTCGTTCTCTAGAAAATTCGGCGCCAGTGTTGTGAGCGGGAAATCTAGGGCATGTCTCTGGCTGCTGGTATAGTTGGCAGCTGGTGTAACGTCATGAGCGCAGTACACATGCTGGAAGTGGAAAAATAAACATGCAGCATCCACCAAACAAGGCTCCAAATGACATGTGAAAAATATGATTAGCTTCTCCTGGCTTTTCTTGGATGTATACAGTTAAGAGCGCGGATGTGGACATTTTTTTTGGCGTTTCATATTATTGATGAAATGCCTGTAAGACGACCATACATTTCGTAATCGCGGAAGTCACTACTGCCCCCTCTTCACAATAAAGTTATCCCAGGAGCGTTGCGCCAGACGAAAAAAAAAAAAAAATCACATAAGGCGCACAGTTTTATAGCACACACTAGGAAAATTAATTTTTGCCAAGGAAACGCGTCTTATATACCGGAAAATAAGGCGGTCAACTTTATCCGTAGCAGCTGCAGTTTGGATGTCCCTCCTAGATTTACGAATGATGACTTCAGAAATCATGATAAATGGTGTTTGTTCATTGCATCGCCGGAAAACGATGACCACAAGATTTTACAGGCAACGTTTACGTAGGCCATTTCGACCCATGTTCCTTCAATCAACTTCATATCAGCAGACCCGAGACACGGCTAGGCTTCTAGGTCATTCAACGTTTTCTGAGTAATCTTGATTTTTTTTTTCTTTTTTATGCAGCATGCACTCATCCTCTTCCCGCCTTCATTGGCACCCACTATTATCCCCCTCCCCTCCATTTTTTTTTTTTTTTTGACTGCTAGTTGGGTTTGTGGGGTTTAACGTCCCAAAGCAACTCAGGCTATGAGAGACGCCGTAGTGGAGGACTCCGGAAATTTCGACCGCCTGGGGCTCTTTAACGTGCACTGACATCGCACAGCACACGGGCGCCTTGATTTTCGCCTCCATCGAAAAGCTGCCGCCGAGGCCGAGATTCGATCCCGCGTCCTTGGGAACAGTAGTCGAGCGCCGTAACCACTGCGCCACCCCGGCGGGGTTTTGACTGCTAGTCGTAACCTCAAAAAAAGGACAGGTAAAATAACTCTACGAACGCATCATCACAGTAGTTCGCCACTTCGGCGGTTGAAGACAGCAGCCACAGACCCTACGATGGCACAGATAATACGAGCGCTGGCTTACAGAGAAAGTGATCACAGCCACGGTTCCAAAAAGAAAAAAAGACCATTTCCCTTGTTTCTCTGGCCCCACACATCATTTTAACGCGGACAAGAACCGTTACTTTTAATCGCACTAAACCATGGCAGTGACGCAAAGACTGTTTTGGATGGGGGGAATAATACGTAAGTATCAGCGAAGAAGGGTGGCACGTGCATTCGACCGATACGTACACACAAAAGCCTCGGCAAGCATACGTTACGGGCGCGTGTAACTTTCCTCAGGCAATACTTTCCTTATCGACCATTCCGCGCCATGCGTGCTTCACGCGACCAGAATACGCCGAGCCGTATTTTAAGGTGAAGAAAGAGAAAATAGAAACACAAACAGGATAGGGTGCCAGAAAACAGCCTCTGCTGTTACTTTTTAACCTTTTGCACGAGAACGAGCTCTTGGAATTAGCGCTTTCCAGGAGTACTGCCCTTCTGTTTCCCTTAACAGATGCGACCCGAAGGCAGGTGATGCACGCTGCATTTGCGACCGCAGCGCACGACGCATCGTCTCTAATCCCTCTGCGAAAAAGGCAACGACCAGCGGTTCCGAGTCCACGCCAAGAAGTAAAATTCCGGCATTCTTGCAAAACGTCAGCGCCCGTCAGCCGTGCGTTTAGAAGTTTGGACAGAAAATATTTCGAAAATCAAGCCACGCCTTGCCAACTCAACGTTTGCCGGTCTGGCCTCACTTCCACGTATCAAGAATGCTTCTACTTCTACCAGCCAGTATTTTAGCGACGTCGGCTGCAGACTTCTTTCCTTCCTTTTTTTTTTTTTTTTTTTTTTGCCGAACGTGTTTCTACCTTTCAACGTAACCTCATTCGTAAACAATTCTCAGACATCCCGTGTAACTCGCCCCTTCGTCCTCTGTACAAAGAATAGCGAAAGTCCGTACAAGTTAGCAAGCGAAAACAGGGCTCTGCGAAGTGTGCAACCGACATTGCTCGGCGCCGGTTCAGAAGCGCACCTGCTCGATCTTCGGCCGTCGCGGATGCTTTGGGCGACGGGGTACAGCCAGCTTCTCAGGACTGCTTACTGTATCAGGCACAGTCGCGCGTGTTCTCCGCCTTGCGCGTGCGATGAGCCCATGGTGTAAGAATATGGTGAGCCGTAGCAGGGCATCATTCAAAGGCTGTCGGGCCTGCGTCTGCTGTACGCGCAGGCGCGAAAATGCGACAAGCTGACAGCATTGGGCTGTATTTTTTGGTCACTGAGGGACCTCTCTTTCCCGGACCATATGGCCTGATTCTGGCCTTGAAAAGAGGGTGTTGTCGATTGCAGCAAACGTCATTTTAGTTTGCAGACTCGGAAAAGTGGACTGGACTCGCTGGCATGGCTTATAACAGCGTTTTATTTCTACCCTATAGCACAGCACGTACGATCAAGCGCAGCAACAGAACGTGTCATTGCACCCCGTCGAGGGTGGTGGTGGTGGTAAGAACATTTATTTACACAAGGATGTTTGGATCGGCCCGTAAGGGGCCGGTCCTTACAAACACTAGGTGGAGGTCCCTAGTTGGGGACCCCAGTGGCGGTTGCCGCCGCTCGGGCGCGTCCGACTAAGGCTTGTTGGGCCTGTAAGTCGTGGCAGCCGAGCAGGACCGCCTCCCAGTTCTCCCGGGTTGGGTTGGGGATGGGGGGAATAGACGGGTTGGAGGGGCAGGCCCACACCATGTGATAGATGTCAGAAGACACCGCTCCACAGTGTGGGCAGCTGCCACTAAAGGAGGGGTCAAAATGTTTTAGGGCTGCCGGGCACAGCAATGTATTGGTGAAAAGGCGGAGAAGGAGCCGCTCATCCGCCTTTTTGAGACCTTTACATGGGCTGGGGTAAAGACGATGACAATTTTGATAGTACGTCGTGATATCTTTGAAGGTGTAGGCCGGATTAAAATCGGGTTCCTGATCGGGTAGGGAGGAGAAAACAGCCCGGTGAGAGAGCGCGCGGGCGGCTGCGTCTGCTGCCTCGTTTCCTGCCAAACCCTGATGAGCAGGGGCCCATATAAGGTAGCGGTGTGCGGGGTCCGTATCCCGTATGCAATTTAAGTAAATTTTATAGGCTAGTAAGGGAGTCCAGCCTTGTCTGACGTTCCGACAGGCTCCTCGCGAGTCGGTAATTATGTATTTTGAGTCGGAATGAGAGGCCGCGAGAGCAATCGCCACCTCTTCTGCGTGTGTTGTACCCGTCGAGGAGGCGCAGTGGTTACGGCGCTCGACTACTGTTCCCAAGGACGCGGGATCGAATCCCGGCCTCGGCGGCCGCTTTTCGATGGAGGCGAAAAGCAAGGCGCACGTGTGCTGTGAGATGTCAGTGCACGTTAAAGAACCCCAGGTGGTCGAAATTTCCGGAGTCCTCCACTACGACGTCTCTCAAGCCTGAGTTGCTTTTGGACGTTAAACCCCACAAACCAACCAAGCAGAACGTGCCATAAAACGCGCAGGTATGCAGCAGAAGCGAGAAGACAGAAGAGAATAACAGAGAAGAAGCGAGAAGCGCTACACGCCAATCCTTCTCCCTAATTCCCCAAATAGAGGCCGAGAGCCCTCCCTTCCGTCCCTAATAAAGACTTTATTAATTCATTCACTCGTAATGACTCATGAACGTTTATCTCATGTGTTGCCTGAAACAATCCTTTATTATTTTTTATCGCCTTCATTCTGTTTGTCATTTTTCCGGCGGTCTTCTGTAAATATGCAATTTTTTTTATGCGAGTAGCATCGTGAAGGCGAGACATGTCCAGAGTATGTGCCAAGCCTTCCTGCCAACAGCGTGGCAGCTGGTGCTTAGAGGAGTTTCCCTCTCCCCTCTTGTAGGACCGAGAAGGGAGAGACTGGACTAAGGATGACTCAGCCAAAAACGAACAAAAGCGATCACAAATAGTAATTAAATCTGCTCAATTAGAAGGCTATTTTTAACTGACGTCGCAAAACATACGCGGCAAGCTCGTAAAATGTGCCCATCAATAATCCTACAGATATCTTTGGATGCTGCGTTTCTTAAAGGCCGGGACAAGCTCCACGCAGTTAATTACAAATCCGTTAAAATTGGGTGGGCGCGAGTTCCTCGGAAATCTCACTACGACATTATACCATAATCACGGAAACTCGAGCTCACATACCGAACGTTTGTTCACTCTTCATGGACCTCGAATTCTCTTCAACTGATGCCCCATAAACACTGCTTATAACGAGAACCGAACGCGCAGAACAGCATGCGAGTTGAATTATTAATATGGCGCCAAGACAAAATGGCTTCTATAGCAAGAAAGTTACGGGGCCACTTAAGACTGACTTCGTGCTGAAAATGCGTGAGCATGAGATGGACGAAGTGGATTAACATAGATTAAAGCTAGATTAGGATGGATTAAGGAGCTATATTAGGTAAATTTGTAGAGAGAGAGAGAGAGAGGAGGCTCTTTAAGGAAAACAAAATTTTAGCCGGTGTTAATGTTCGCTGACATTCTATTCTGCACGGGGTAGGAGGATTAGGGAATAAAGATGGAAGGGTATGGATGGCTTTTTTGGATAAGACCGAAGTCCAGTAGTGTAATTGTATAGTGGGATGGGGGATCAAGTTGGTGAGTAATTTAGTGTAATTTCCCTCTTTGTTCTATAGTTTCCTCTCCTTAGTTTCCTCTCATTGGAATTTTCGCAACCCACACTTTCCGGGCACTTGCACTGGGAAGGCCACGGTGCACGCTCTGAACGGCGGACACAAGTGTTTCAACCATAGGTTGATCGCACACGCCGGTCGACGTGGAAGGGTTCGAAGCGACGCAGTGACGCATATGCTATTTCGGCGACTACGACGGTTAGCAGCACAACCCTATTCTTCGAGCCGGCAAAACCAGCGAGCGCTGTTACCACTGACGGCCATGTGAGCGGCTCTTTGTGAGCCGATCATCCACATTCTTCTGGAAACGAATCAAATTTCCATACGCATCTAAGGCCTAAAATATTGGCACGCACGTTTCCGCTGCGTAGCATTCTCGATCACCCTGAGCCTAAACCGGCGTTTCTTATATTATGTCTCATTTTCGCGGCGCCAAGCTCTTTTTTTTTTTTTTTTTTTCCCCAGGTACCACGCCTACGCTATCTGCGGTAGCTGGTTCGCCACTTGCGCAATGACAACCTAGATTACGTCGCATTTGCTCCTTTTCAGAAGAACTCAAGCGACTTTCTATGCATCGACATCGCCAAGTTTTGCGCACCAAGGACAGGCAGCTCCCAAAGAACCACCTCAAATCTTATATGGCAAAAGTAGGATTAAAAACTGCGCCCCTGTCTGTCGCGTTTGGCAAAGCGCCATAACGATTTTCTTTCGCAGTCCTGCGGGGGACTTCGGGAAGTATCAAGCGGCAGAAAATTGAACTCATTTGCATTTACCCAGGTGTCTCATATTTAACAGTATACAATGAGCTCGGCATCGCAAATACGGTGACAATGTATAAGTGTTGCCAGAAAAGGGAAATGAAAATGCATTGTACTCGAAAAACGTTACCAATGTCAAACATCCATGGCTGCTAAGTGTAAAACGTCCTGAAGCAGGTTGATAAGCAACGGTCTAGCAAAATCGTGATCGATGAGCGGTGCTGTCAGCAACGCCAGGCATCCCTGTTTTTTTTATTCACTTTTTTTTTTTTTTCCCCGAGAGAACCTGGCGCCTGGGAGAGTGCGCCAGAAAGGCCTTGTCTCATACATACAAGTGGAAAAAAAACAAAACAAAAAAAAACAACACCATCATTACCAGTCCTGAAAGCGCAGAAAGCTCGCTTTTTCAGGTAGCAGGGTGCACAGTCACTCGGTTATACTGCGTTTTCGGAACTTCTACGATATGCGCTAATATGTGCGCACAAAATAAAGTAATAACGTAATTAAGCATTCTTTATCATTCAGCGGTGCTCCCGACTGCACCTGGCGGGTGAAATAAGCATGTCTCGATTTTAATGCACCTTAAGGAATGCAGATCAGAAGATATGCAGATGGCATTTAAAAAATATATAAGTATGTGTAATGGTCTCTCGTTTTCTTCGTACCATTTAGTACATAAAGGTTACCTTGGCCGTCGCAAGCCACGCATGCTTATCAAAAACAAAACTTTATTAAAACTTTTGCAGTGTTGTAGCCAATTGGCCTTTACTTGTTCTTTTTTTTTTTCTAAAATATGAAAAATCGGTTTTGCAGTCATTAAGGTGTTTCCAAGATACTTTATCGTTTCGTCCAAGGAGAGGAAACTACGGCGTTCTGCCCGAGTTATGCCGTTACCTGAAAGCTCCGTTACTAAGAGCTTTTACGATCGTGATTCGTGACTTGGATTTGAAATCGGAACTAGACGCTGCGGGGCAGTAGGGAGGCAATAACTGACGTCAGCAGAACGCTTACGTCCATGAACGTAACAGTCTTTCAGCTCACGAACGTTGCTTTCTCAAGAGCCAGAGCAAAGGAGATCAACGTGCAATAAAGTTAGCGACGCTATTTTTCGAACACTGCTGCTTGCAAGGTTTGAAGGCCGTGGGTAGTAAGAGGCGTTGCTTCGAGCACCAACATATGCGGGAAAAAGCGTTTTTATCCAATGCTTTTGTGACGAACAGAACTATGTAGCTCTAAACAACAAAACACGGGGATTCAGCTAGCTCTTTTCTTTAATGCGTTTGAGGCTGGAGGATGCGATGTTTTCTTTTCTTTTTTTGTTTAATTTTACGACTACGGCATTTCGTGAACAAGCTGCGGCAGTAAAAGCTTGCTGCTCACAGGCTTCAGCAAAATTAATAGATGACACTAGATAACTTCTTGCCTTACTTCGAGGGGGATCCCCCACAAAAACTTTCGACTTAGTCTAGCCTCGGTAAATTGAGACAGCATATGAGGACATAAGTGGCAAGGACTAACAATGATTTAAAAAATTCATTTCTAGCAAGCAGCTGTTATCTTGTCTCCTCAGCAATAATATTTTTTTTTTTTTTCAAACTCAAGAACGCGGTTGATTGCTAAAGCCGACGCGCTTCAATTTGACGGTTGTTGCTATTTGGCATATATCACCGCGGAGCTCAGCTAGCAAAGGTGAGGTGCGTGATGAAAGAACCAGCAAACGGGGAAGCGCACGTTCTTGCTTCCTCTGCTGCACAACGCATGAGTTGAGCGATCGAGTTGAGCACGAGGTTTTAGGGGCGCGTATGTAATACGTTCCCCTGATCCGTGGCGAGCAGAGTGGCCCAGAAATGTCTCCGCTGCGTACCTGAAATCTGGTAGCTTCCAAATTCCATAAGAAAACGCGCCCCCCTTGGAACCCGTAACCGAGATCTCGCCTTCAACTCAGCAACGTGGTCATTTTGCAATGTCCCCCATTTGGCAAATATCCGCACATGTGAAATTTAGAGGCAGAAGAACAGAGGACAACAACACTGGAAGTAAAAGCAAGACAAGCTGTGCCCCGCAATGCCGCAAGGTTTATCACGCATCGCGAACCGGCAGGATTCCTCCTGCCACGCTTCCGTGGTAGGTGTCTCCAGAACGGGTCCCACCTGGTCTCGTCAGCGGACCTCCGCAGTGTCTGGAAGCCAGCCTATGCACCAGACGACCGGACAATGGCGTTCTTTGACGACAATTTTGATGCTGGCTTCAAAGAGCACCCACATTGAAGCCGAAGAAGAAAAGAGTCAAAATAGCGAATGAAACCACGAGGGTGAGTGAGACTGGCGCGCTCACTCAAAAGACTTCATGCCTCGATGAAGCATCACTTTACACCGCGGTCCCGTCTACAATGCGACTAGTTACGCATGCAAAGCGCAGGGCCTCCATAACGCGGCGCACGTCTCCGTCAGGGAGAGTTGAACACAACGTTGAAGCAAAATAATCGGTCAAATGAGCACAGGCTGTAAAGACAATCGAGCCAGTTCTAGGCCCTTGTTTCCGAGTTCCTGTTGAGATTTCAGCTGCCAGCTTGCATATGTTACTTTCAACGCGCGCCAAGACTTGCCCTTCATCCTTTAATCCGTCCGCTTCTGTATGGATAGAAGCTCCCCTGCAACAGAGCTGTTGTTGGGTGAACGCCCGATGATGATGCAACGTGAGAGCGCTCGCGTTAGACAGTGGAGAAAATAGAGAGTTTTAGAATAGGGGGCCCCAAGCTTTGGGGCCCCCAAGGAGCTTGGGGCGTCGAAATGCGCATGCGCAGAACGTAAGCCGCGCTTGGGGTCTTGGGTTAACGCTAGGGGCGGCCCCTATTTTTCGGAAATAGCGTTCGCCCCAAGCCGCCGTTGGGTCGCTTGGGTTACGGCAACATGGCGGCGACCGGCCAAGCGGCGGCCGCTCGCCTCGGCACACATTCGTCGTCACCGCTCCATGGTGTCACGCGTCCATGGCAAACGAAAGGCCAACGAAGCTTATGCTATGTCTCATGATGCCCGCACCACCAAATTTTAGCAATAAAACGCCCTATATTTTCTGATTGCTTCTGGATTTACCGAGCTGCTAGGCCTAGCGAGTTCGCCTCGTTCGGTTGCCATGGGGACTAGACGGCGGAAAGCGCGGAAGGTTCAAATGAGTTTTCCCGGCCTCGGCCTGGATTGACAATTGGCCGATTTCGTCTTGTATGACAAAAACAGTTTGTATAACTGGTAGTTTTAATATAGTTTTGTGCAATAGTAGCACTTTTTGATTAACAAAATAGCGTTGTTGGCTCTTATATATTTAAATGCTTTTTCTTGGTTTACCGTTGCGGCGCTGCAATCGACGAACGCAAGCCCGGCTCCGCGCTGCGTCGGGAAAACCCCTATTCTAAAACTCGCCGCTTGGCTAGCACGTTGCGCCGCCGCACGCTATTTCCTTGGGGGCCCCAAGCCTTGGGTCCCCCTATTCTAAAACTCCCTAATGGCAGAGAAGGGAAGTTCGCCCCCGAATAAGCGCAGGAACAGCAGTTGAAGCATGACCAGAGCGCTGACGACGTACGGTATCCTTTTGCGATATCTACTACCAGAAGCACCACAGACTGGAAAGAGGGATATGTCTGACGGGTGTCTTGAACACCTACCTCCCTTCTTTGTACGACAGAAAATCTGCGAAACCTGATTCGTTAGATTTTTTTTTTTTTTTTTGTAACTGATACAGTAGCAGAATACTGTCCCAAACGGTAGATTTAGTAATACCATTCGATTCTCGACATAGACAAGATTAGACAACGCTCGATTACTAAGTACGAAAAACTATTTTAAACTAATTAAGCCCTTTTCAATACGCTAGCATTTCATTCACTATAACTCTATTGTACTTATATCTAAAATAAAGCACCCTGTTTCAAGTACTAGATCTGCGCACCTACGTATCAGACGGTTTAAAGATTATGCTGCGTCATTTACCACAAAAGCTGCGTAAGTACTGCATGCCGTCTTAGAATTTATGAGTTGAAAAGATACAGATACCGATAACTGGTAAAATAGAGGGAAAAAAAAAAAAACTTCTGGTGTTAGTATGCGAAGATGCGAAAAACTGAAGTAGAGAATGGAGTAATTCGGCCCACTAAGGACTTCAATTACTGCGTTTCTACGGCAGTGGAGTCATTGCGTGATCGTTCCACTAATGTTAATGTCAAAACGTTAGCGGAGTTTTATTGAAAGTGAGCTGTTTCCGCGTTCTTCGTGCACTTGCATTTATCCTAAATCAGCACTGCTCAGAGCAAGGTGCGAAACTTTTATGTACGCAATGAGTGATACCTGCCTTTTTCAGTGTGTGTGTGTGTGTGGGGGGGGGGGGGGGGAGGTGAGAGAGAGAGAGAGAGAGAGAGCAATAGCAATACTTTCATCTATTAGGAGGCTTCAATGGATACGCTTAACTTATCCGTTTCTCCAATTTTATGTGTTCACCAGAAAAACTTCTTGGTCATTTGGTGATCATATGAGAAGTGTAATGCACTGTTCTAACTCTAAAATTTTCGAGGGTATAGCTACATCGAGCCACCCGCTTCCAAACAAATATCATTGTAAAGCTGTACCGCTAACCTGATGAAACCTGCTACCACTTTACCTCGCGAGGTGGTGCCGCTGAACACCACACTCAAAGCTATATGCTAACTGAACTTTCCCGCTCCATTGCGATGATCGCCAAGCTAGTTGAACACACAACCATTTGGTTTGCCTTCGCGTCGGCGCGCTGCTCGTTGTTCCTGTGGTTCTGGAAACTCGCGGCATATATCGAGTGATTTCATACATGCTTAACGGCATCTATTCAGACTGGACCAACAATACAACATACGACGCGTTTCAAAGGCCGACCTTGCGCATTATTAATTCGTACGACAACAACCACTCTCCCCTCGAGTCCCTTTTTTTTTTTTTTTCATTCCTAAAAAAAAAAAAAGCAAATGTAGTACAAATCGCCCCCTTACTGTGAATTTATTCGTCATATAAGGCACTGGGGCCTAAGTAACCGCACAGGCAGTAGAAATGGCTACATATAGTGATGGCTACTGTACAACGGATGCAACAAGTAAGCAGCAACAGCCCCCGAGTGCCGCCGCCTGATTAGATAGTGCCCTTAACTAGATGTCATCTCTATAGCAGCTGCGTATCACACGAAAAAAAAAATAAATAAACAATGCGCGTGGAGTGACGGTTGAAGTCAGCATGAATTTTGCGCGTCCGCAAGATAAACACTGTGCCAGCCACGGGATATCCGAAAAACACACACACACAAAAAAAAAAAAATGCTGCACATGCGAGGTGACACAATCTAAAGGACTGAATTTGAAGGGCAATGACATTTACTAGCGTAAGTTTTAGGCTAATGAAACTGCACGTACAAAGCTCCCGTAGTGGCTGAATCGAGTGGTACAAATATGTACGTCATACCTAAACCCACACGAGCGCTTCATATGCCAGGAAATGCAACACCAATGCGCCTTCAAATTCGCACTTTCTCTGAGTTTATTTACTCCGCACATGCGACTCCCCTCCCGTCTAGAGCTTATGGAACCCACTAGTTGAGCGGAGAAACTTTATTAAACAATAAATGCTTGAGGACACAAACGGCTTATGTCACTAAGCACATCAAACTGTAAGAATGCTCTGTAGAAAAGTTATACTTTTGCAAGCCTGTGTTTTTCTTCCACAATTTTTAAAGAGTAAATATAACTTCTACAGCGGTAACAAGCAAGCACTCATGTCACGCCCCCCATTCGTATTTTATGGCAGCCTTAACTACTCACTGAGAGCACAGTACAAACTTCAAATTTATCATTGCAACCATGCTTAAGAGTACATTGCCGATGTCGTTTTTTTTTTCTTTTTGAGGCTGGCAAATTAAAAACTTATAGTTAGATACAATCGATTCTTATTGCGAATATGTCTTAACAGTAACAATCGCAATTCGATCAATAATTCGTTAGTATTACCATGAAGCACAAACCAGCAATACTCTAAAAGATGTTTTCAGTGCTGCCAGTGTCGTTTTACATGATTTGTAATACCTCTACGCGAGCTATAAGCATCAAGCGCGAGTAAAAGAATTCCACTATGCCCAGAAATTCTGGACAAGTGCAGTTTTTCAACGTGAATTTGTTCATAAATGTTTTATTGTCCTATCATAGGAATGCACGATTATAATCAATAATGTCCGCAGATCCTCCCTGGAACGCTTGTTGTTTTCTGCTACATATTATCCAAAAATGCTCCCCACTGATTTCTTTTATATAGCAGCTCTGACTATACTCACTGCGAGCGCAGTAAAAACCTAAAAGGCCCGATTTCGCTACGCATCGCAAGGTAACACCATTACCATCTATATTTCCATAACAGTGTCGTAAAACATTCCCACTTGCCTCGCAGTTAAATGGAATGTCCTGGAAACCTGGACTTAAGAGTCAAACTTGTACCACTTAGTGAACAAGTACCGCCTTCTGCTAACGACAGCGTTTGCTACTCTTCTCGTCTCTTCACTAACAGCGAATTACTAGCAGATTGATGAATTACTAGATTGAATTCGTGGAAAAGTTGTGAACTGCAAACTAAATTCATGGTCGCTTTTTTACGTGAGGACGTTTTAAGGACATGAGTTTTGAGCAGTAAGCAGCTTCTTCCTCAAGGCTCGTGAACCATGCCCGCTATCGATCGTGCTAGATGTTCTTCCTGGAAGCTGCTCTTCCAGGTGTGAGTCGCACGCCAGAAGCACATATCGCTGGATCCGCTGAAACCTTTAAAAGTCTAAATTTATTAATATGCAAGCAACCGCTGACACTAAGAACCATGTCGTGAACATAGAATCCTTCCTCACAAAGCTCAGAGGGCAAGGGAAGCTACAGCAGATACCATACAAACACAAGAAGGGAACAATACAAGTCGTGCGTTCATTTGTGAAGATTTTGAACAGATCAGTTCTTTCATGCAAAAGCAGGAAGAAGTTGTTCCTCACGGGAACATCACAAGAGGCCGAAATTCAACCAGCAGAGCTGTAGCAAAACCCAATGTATCGTTATATCGCAAAGGAGGCTTAGCTAACAAGCATAACAGGCACACGCGGTAGCTCTTTATTCTTCAAGCCCTCCTCATTTGCGACGCCTCGATTTGCTCTGTGCGCTGCGCAGCAAACAAATTAGCCATAAACAAAAAAGTGCACAATGGCGGTGACAACGCGTGGTTGAAGAAAAACCCATTGCGCGGGCCACCGCAGCCAGTGTGCAAATAGATCTACATAATAGCCAGCGATGCACAGGTTTTGCACTCTTGACGGATTTGTCGAATCTAAGTTGTAACAGAATATTGAGACTTTGATATCAGTGCTCTGCACAAAAAAGAAAAAAAAAAGTTTGCGTGTATATGTGTTCGCACTGGGTCCGTTGCGTGAAGTGTTAGTTGCTGTACCTCTTCACCTGCGAGCAATTTGGGTAAAAATTATTCCCATTCTGTGTGTCCCGCAGTGTCACCTGCCCCAGCATGGTGTGGCTGTTCTTTTCCGCTTTTCACTCGAAATGTAGTATAAATGCTTTCTGAAGTGCATTCACAAACGAACGATGTCGTAAGTCAGAGGTAATAGGACACAACTGAGCACTCGATTTCTTCTGCGAACACTAGCAATTGGCCCTTAATTCGAATTCGGTAATTCAAGCTGCCAAAGTTCTAATTTCACGCCAGAAAGGTGAAATTAGTGATGTCAAACGTGATGAAAGAAAGCCGCGCGCAACGTCTGACGAGCACACAGCAGGCTCGTTTGGTTTTTAGTCGCGTTCTCAAAAGCTCCTTGCAGCAAGTTCAAGCGCACACCGATCGTGTTATCACGCTCCAACTATTGTTATTTCAACACTATAGCCAAACGGGCGAGTTGGTGGAGCATATTGAATAGAAACTTCAGCGCAAAAGACAAACACCAGAGCAAAGAAACAAAAGTCTTGTGTTTCTTTGCTCTGGTGTTTGTCTTTTGCGCTGTTTTTCCATCCAATATTGTTATTTCCCCGAAAAAAAAAACTGAAAAAAAAAAACAAAAAAACGGGGGGTCAGGGGAGTGCTGAGCTCAGCCAGCCTGTGAATTCTCTCACTAAACTCGAAAAGCTTCAATAATCGTATAGTGCGGAAAAGTGTACAGCTAAACACCCCTCACACTTTTCGTCGTTTCATTTTAGAACAAAGCCTGTATAGTTTCAACTTAGTTCAGATTGGACACATTAATAGCAGTTACCTGTCGATATAAGCAATTTTCTCGTCCAAGCGTATAGTCCATTTACGCGGCGTAACGAAAAGACAAAATATTGTGGTGACTGGCGAGGTGCCCCATGCCCTACAACTATAGAAGAGCTTCTATGAGAGCGACACAGCAACTGGAAAACATGTGTCGAAAGAAGCGGACATTCAACCATCGCTCAAGTACGTGCTACGCCGCTATGGACGCTACCTCTCCGGCGGGAAAGGGAGGTGGATGGGAAGGGGGAAATTTTCATTCAGTGAATGCTTGGGGACTTTGGAAAGCGGCTGTGCAGGCACGATATCCGGTTGACGAGTTCCGTGCACGGACCTTTATCTACGTCCACGCGATTGGAAGACAAGTTCTGGCAAGTTCAGTTCAGTCGTGTCTGACTCTTTGTGACCCTATGGAACATGTCACGCCACGCTTTCCGGTCTCTCACTATCTTCCTAACATCACATAACTTCATCTGCAGCGCCTCGAGGATGCCAACTAACCATCGCGTTCGCTGCCTACCCCTTCTTCGGCGACCCTCAACCTTTCCCCAGCGACTCCTCTCTTCTCATCAGATGACCAAAGTAGCTGAGCTTTAACTTTAGAATTTGACCCTCCAATGAGCAGTTAGGGTTTATGGTCGACAATATCGACTGATTTGATCTTCTGGCAGTCCAAGGAACTCTTAAGAGTCTTCGCCAGCACCACAATTCAAACGCGTCAATTCTTCGGCGGTCAGCCTTTTTCACAGTCCAACTCTCGCATCCATACATCCGAACTGGAAAAACCATAGCACGAGTTATACGGATCTTGGTCGGCAGAGTATATGTCATCAACTGAACTATCTATCTCCCTATTTCTGTCGCTTTTATCAATGCTCGGACATTTTCTATCATCGAAATTTCTGAGCGAATTTCAGATCATTGCAACATTTAGATGAACAAGTACGAATGACAAGTACTACGCACAACACAGACTTCGAATTCTGCGAGTATGTATGAAAGGCAGTTCAAAGTGCCTGGTATACCTGCCGGGCCTTGTGCACTTTGATCCGGCACCAGAGCAGATGTATATTGACTGCATTGGTGAAGCGTGGGATATTAAGCGGCAAACCACAGTCGCAATTTCCCAATAAACGATATGTTCTTGCGAACACATAAGACACCAGCCAGTGCATCTGCGATATTCTCAGCACACGTGGGCGCTTCGTGAACGCATACACTCGCCAGAGAAAGAAAAGGAATTGCAGTGGCACGAGGTTTTATATAAAGTAATCTGAAATTATACACTTTTGACTAACAATGCTAGACCCGTAAGTCAAGCCGTAAAGGGGGCTTCAGATTAACCTTGATCACTTTTGGTTTCGAAAGCTGCAATGAAATACCACTGCAAGAACGGTTTCGCAATTCATTGTCATGAAAAGGCGGCCGCCATAGTTGGATATTGAGTGAGAGACATAGAAATCAGTATCATAGCGCCGTAGCGTTTTTAACAAGAAAATTGGTATATTTTTGAGAACGTCCACGCATAAGAGAATGCAAGGCTTGACCCATCGCTCTACGAACCTTTCAGCAAGAGCTGAAGGCACGTATATATTACCGACCGGCATTTTGTTTTTTCTGACGTATCCCGTACATTCCGAGAAAAAAGTGCCTGGCGTTTACGGGCTAATGCAGAGGGAAAAGGAGAGATAGCAGTGAGGCAAGGTCGATAAGCTGTTTTCCTTTTTTGGACTTCGAAGCAATGGATTGAATTTCAGCTATTTCGAAGATCTCGATTTTGTTTTTACGCCCATCTTTGTTGGAAGGTACGATACAGCACCTCTCACAGCGCCGCGCTATATATAGCACGTTCGAATCGACGCACATAAAAGGGCTTACATAAATATAGATGCGCAAAGTATCCACTCTCATCGAGCGATCGAAGAGGCAGGATTCAATATGTGAATATTTGTTGACAAAAATTTGTTCTTGTCGTTTGTATACGGTAATTGAGATGACATTTTTTTTTTTTTTTTGGTCGAAACGCTCTTTTTGTAAATGCTCTCATTTACCCTTGGGGATTCACCCTGCGTATGAAATTATTACGAATAGTATAGAAGATCGTGGTAGACATGGGCAATTTTAACGGAGGTGGTAGTTGGGTTTTGCACGGCGTCTCCTTGGAGAGAACGCTGCTTTTGATACAACATGGAAATCCGCTTGCTCATGTGCCACTGACTGCACCTATCGAGCCGATGCTTCCTATGGAGAAGGTTCTTTGTTGGACACTTTGCAATAGGTGTCCAACAAAGAGCGAACGCCTCTTTCGTTCAGTGAACCTCGCATGCGCTTCTCAAGAAGCCCGTCTCGTTTCTATGGGGGAGCGGCAGCAGCAGCCCGACGGGAGACCTCTCTCGGCCGTCGAGCACCGGGATCGCAGCTCACCTGACGCCAATCCATGTCGTTCTTAGCCGCATGGAGTCGCAGCCCATTCACAGTCACCCGGACGATCTTCTAGGTTGACACCGACGGACCGCCATGCGCGGGGGTAAACCCGGGGGACGTCTTCGCTGGGCCGCGTGGTCGCTCGCAGCGGGAGAGAAAGCACGACCGCACTCGGCAAGGCTAGGCAAGGCTCTACCGGCGCAAGTTGGTTGGTTGGTACTCGCCCGAAACCACGGACGAGCCTCGCCCGCCGGCCTCCTCTCCCTCGGGCCGCCGCCGCCCCCTCCTTGCCCGATCTCGTTTTCTTCCTTGCCCACTTTCTGTTCGCCTTTGTCTCAGCCGCGCTTTCGAAACGCCCGCGTACGCTACGCGGCTGGGTCACCCTTTCCCACCGGCCCTCGCATCCCGACCTGTCGGGAAGTCGGCGAAGGAAGCTGCTGGTGCGATACGGTTTGCGGTAAAGGGCCGTTGTACCGTGAATACACGAGCGCCGTCCGAGAGCCCACTTTCGCATCATCGCCAAGCCGGAGGAAGGAAGGTCTGCCGCGAGGCGATACCGTAGCCCTCGCAACAGCCGAAGCTCACCGACGTATCCGAAGGAGCACGATGAAGCATGTTGCCGCTGGCCCGATGACCACGCCGATGGCGCATTCGCCAGGTGCCAACATGGCCGACTCAAGTGCTGAGGCCGCAGTCCAGCTTATGGCTGATCGCGTTTCATGTAAATGTATAAATATTACAGCGTTTTGGCGAAACTGGCCGCCTTCTGTGCCAAGTAGGGCCTGACAGGTGCAGATTCAGATGTATTTTCATATGGGGAACCACTACTTCTACAAATATTAATAAGTTGCTTGTTCTCAAAAAAAAAAAAAAAAAAAACCCTTCGGACTATTGAAGGTTAATACGGTATACCGCGAGACTTTATTGCGTACAGAATCCTTGTTTAAAAAATATGCCATTTTAGCCGCTCATCAGATTTACTACTTTCGTTTTCTGCAGTACATTCACCATAATAGGCTGTATACTACTCTACCTGATAGATCTACAGTAACGTATGATCTGAGAACACAAAGAAAACTTGTACCTATTACCCGAACCAACTATGGAAAACAGAAATTAACTTTTCAGGTGCCATCCCTTATCAACAACACAGCACCAAATGTGGTTGGTTAGTTTGAGGGGTTTAACGTCCCAAAGCGACTCAGGCTATGAGAGACGCCGTAGTGGAGGACTCCGGAAATTTCGACCACCTGGGGTTCTTTAACGTGCAACACCAAATGTGGAATTTTCATTGGCACCTAGGGTATTTAAACAGAGCGTGAAACAATATTTAAATGAATATTCCCTATAGTTTCATGGATGGTAGTCGCTGTAGTTTTCTCATATGCAACCTTTTTTGTGTAAACATTTCTTGCTATGAAACTTGTGTTATTGAGTGCGTGCTCTGTTGATTTGAATCTTTAATGAATACTGCATGTGTTGGTACCTTTTATATATCGTGTGTAAGTGTTGCATAATGCTTTTTTTACATTTTATATGCACAAGAGGTGTGTGCTTTTGTCTGCTGTTGTCTGTTTTGGGAGCCAAGGCCCAGTCAGGCTTGTCGCCTTTTGCCTTGGCTTCCCCTTTCTTGTAGCAAGAAATAAATAAACTCCAACTCCAAACTGTGAATAGGAAACAGATAAAGTGCAGGGGGGGGGGGGGGGGGGGGTCGAACTTACTTTACAGTGAGAAACGTCACGGCCATGCGCAGCTCTGCTCATCCTGTGTCCCAGCGCCTATGCGCTTGTGCAGGCCCAAGTGAGCATAATAGCACTCACTCGAAATCGTAGGGTTATGAACCTACGACGGGTAAATAATTTATGATTCAATATCTTCTCTTACGGTGTTTTTGGTTTCGGTTTCAATAGCGAAGTCACGGTTAAGACTCAGAAGTCAAACGTCAGAATAGGTGGCGTGAGGCATGAAATAGTTACAGTGTAATCGATGTTTGTTCGCTCTCATTCCGGCTATTGAGGCCGGCCAACTTTAGCACTGTATATAGGGACTGAAACGAGGTAGCTGCGAATTTGTCGCAGGCTTTTAATGATATACGCTACTTATGCTGAGTTTGTCTAGCCAGTCATCATTCAGATCTTGAAACCAAAATGAAGACAGCATGAGGTATTTAGTTATAAATTATATAGCGGTCGCAGGCGAACACCACATTGTAGCCATATGTAGCGTCTCCTAAAGCATCAGTAAAAAGAACAGAAAATTCGGTGTCTCATTGATTCAAGTTCTCAGTGCGAGAAATCGTCAGCCATCAGCGTACCGATGCGGTTAGTAAGAAAACATAGCTTTATGTTAGTGTTTTTCTTTCTCGAACACCATGGCGAACAGTCCCATATCCGAAACGGAACGCATGTCTCAGAAAAAAATATCGGAGTATCAGTGCTCTTATATCGATTGGCGTGTAGCAATAGTATCTTAAATTTAAAATATTTATTTTTAATGACTCCACACAGCTCACATTAAAGCTTTTAGCCCCATCGTAAGAGTTATTCAAAAGCTTTATCTCCTATTTTCGGCACTATATTGAATACAGTGAGATATATTAGCGTTGTGAGTGAGTGAAAAACGTTTATTTCTGTCGAGCTTTACACGCCGCGTACTCACGCATGGACAGTAGTAGTAGTAGTATGTGGTCCTTTAATAAAAAACATTACGAAAAAATGGAAGTAAAACGATGTTTGTTAGTCCCGGTATCTGCTATCGTGATTCCTAAAGCACCTGAACTAAGAAAGAAAGAGATAGCCACGGACACTAAGGGATATCAACGAGGTGAGCGACAGGGAGAAAGGACAGGGTACGAATATACGAAAAGGCACGTTCACAAAGTGACCAAAAGTGCCCCTCGTTACGGCTTTCTTGTTAAAATTCAAACTCTGTCCCTCCTCCACCACATATTCCAGAAAAAAAAAAGAAAAGAAAAAAATGAGCAACGCATATTGCACAACACTTCGCCTTCCTTTAAAAAGGCTCTTTGCAGGAAGGTTTCGAACGAACTTCATACAAGGAGGCATATTTTAACAACTAAATATCGCTAGAATAACCAGCACCGCCCAAAATATGAAATGAAATGATATTTCATTCATAACACAGTACTCGTGGACGCAAAAAAAGAAAATTATACAAAAGAAGGTACCAGAGTCAGTGACTGTATTGGGATTCAGAATGGAATTCATGACCCCCTGTTACTTGTAATTAAGCATTTAGTAAAATTAAGCATTTAAAGCACGTCATAAACTGCTGTTTCAAATTCTATTGTAGGGATTTGCCTTTTCAAAAGCATGCAAAGCATTTCAGTGAAATATGTACAGATCGACCGTATACGACAGATCAGACATTATGTACGCGACAGAGTACATCCGAAAGAGGAATAAGCAAAATTATCTATTCAACTTTCTTATCTTTGGCGTTAGGGCAGATTGATTTTAAAATGCCAGAATTGGCGCCGTGGTTCGCGGTGTCGAAAGTTCAAAACATGCCTCCGAAAAAAAGTTTAAGTTGGCTTTCTCATGTCGAACAAAAATAACATGGTGCCTCTTGAACTAATACAGACGCATTTTGCGTTTGATACGGCGTAAAGGGGATGATATTTTAGAGAAGTGAACTGCGGCGAAGCCAACTTATCATGTTATCGATAGCGTATTTTGCACGCTCGGTATTTGGAATCACGATGCCGGTTAAGGAATTTGTCTAACTTGGACTCACTTTTGTAATACAATGTCGCGACCTAAAACTAAAAAATTAAGAAGTTCGTTAGTTAACTTTAGTTAATTATTCACTCATTTATTACGCTCTAGCACGAAAATCGTGTCAGCCTTTCCGTACGATCCACCTGCGCAGACCTCATTCGGAGTTTCACTGCTCTTTGAAGAAAAATCTGTAATGAATAATTTGAAACACACTGTATATGGGTAACAGGGAAAGAGGTTAGAATACTGAAGCATACAGAACAGGACACATTCGTGTGATTCAAAGGGAGAATAAATCTAAGACAGAAAGCATTACAGAGGTGTTAAAACAAATGCATTTAACCTGTACTCACGGAAAGAAAATTGGAGCTCAACACACTGCAGGAAAGCTAACGAGAAAGTTGAAACTAACATGTAGCTCTAAAACCATGAAAAGGTCTAAATGCATACATATGGACATCGATTAACAAAAAAGACAGCAATAGGAAAGTATTCCGACTAATATAGGTGAAAAGTAATTAATCCTAAGTTTACTTCAGCGGGAATTATGCTCATTGTTATATATATATATATATATATATATGCTGCTTATAGTTAGCAGGGTTCTCATATCTGATTTTGCTTTCTGGTAGATATTGACATCAACTGTCTATTATCCGTGTCCCCTGCCGCCGGGCACTGCCCCCCACACCCTTCGTTAGCGCAGGCCCATATGCAATACAACATGACCCCCTTTTAGATTCGAATTATGGGCAATTTTTCTAGGGAGAAAGGGGGGGGGGGGGCGGGAGGGGGGCAATCTTTTTAACATATTTGTTATTTATAAATATAGAAACTCGCTTTGTTTGCTATGGACAGGATGTATTTTTGTCGCGTTAATATGGGCAGTGGCTCGAAAAGAGCAGAGTGGTTGAAAAGAACCAAATCGATCCTGTCGGCTTTTTCGTGCGGGGAAAAATGAGCAATAGCGGAGGGGAACGTGCAGAAAATTTCGGGGGTCAGCTAAGTGAAAAAGGAAGCAGGGAGACTTCGGGGTGGAGCGAGAGCGCCGCAACGAGAGACCGTTATACGGAGAAACTGCCACGCGTAGTTTCAATAAATTCTGCTGAAGGTGAGCAGAGACCGGTAAAGAATTGGCAAAAAAAAAAAAAAAAGACAAGCGCTCAAAAATAGCGACAAGAGCTTAAGTTGTTTTTATTCAACCGCAATATCATGTGTGTTTTACTCTCTGGGGGGAGAGTTGACTCGCGAATAGAATGACCAGAAAAAGGCGACGAGCACGCAACTGGGGCGCGTATTGACAAACCATATTCCGTAGGAGCACTCGAGCAGACGACACTCTGACGCGCAAGCACGTGACACGACGTCACTTCCTTCAAAGTGTTTTTTGCTTGTTTTTAATTTTTTTTTACGCAAAGAAAGATGGCGGCGCACACGCGCGCGCGTTAAACACTTCGCTGACGCTGGCGTTGGGGCGTTGGTTAGCCAGACTAGCGAGTATCCTTCTACCATGGCTTAGTGGTATGCTGCGGTCGCTGTTTTGAATCTTTATAAACGCAGTGGCCCAAGCCGTACCATTTGGATGCTGGATACTGTGATGCTTGCAGTTCGAAACAAGTGTTTTGGCCGTCATCTCGAAGTCAAGTGTTTGACTCTGACAGCAAGCGATTTTGTGAGGCCACGACTGCTGAACTTTTGCTGCCTAAGCATGCTTGATGCCGACTGTGCTGGTTATAGATGTGCAAGTGCGTCGATTCCAAAAAAGCTGCGCAGCGCCGTTGGATGCTCACCTTGGAGACACTAGTCGCTGAAAGTACGTTGGTTAGTAGCACTGCAGTGTTTGGATAAGCACCGCTGGAATATGGGGGGTAAAAAGGGGAGAAAAAAGAGAAAAAAGAACGTGGTTACGTGATGTATTTGTGAAACATTTGCTGTGATGCTGCATCGTTGCTCGAGGGGGTCTTCGCTAAGGATGCTAAAGCTACCGGCCTACCCAAGGGCGTATGTAAACTACTACCGATGATAAATTACATCTCAAAGGCCGTCGCTCATTTTATGCTACCTTGTGAGCAGCTGTTTGCACTCAGGATTTTTTTTTTTTTTTTTCAGTTTCCGGCATTTAAATACGGAAATGTTTCTATATGGCAACATGCTGGGACAGCGAAGCCAGTTTTCTGAAATTAGCGGTAATAATCCTTGAAATGAAAACATGCTCTCGTTTTGTGAACGCACGCATGATTACGGCACCAATATTTTTGAAGAAGGAAGCATTGCTACAAAATTAAAGGATTAAGCTCACAAATTATAGCAACACTTGAAGAGGGGAGAACCAGAGTGTTTTGACATCACTCCCTTATGGTTTGCACACTGGTCAGCTAGCAATCCAACATTTCAAGAAACGCTTGTTAATGTCATCATCATGTGCCACAAGTGTGTTTATAGTAAATTAGGTACTACAAGGACTTGTGGCTATAGTAAATTAGGTACTACAAGGCTACCCCGATGAATGTAGTCTAGGAAATAGTATGAAACAACCAGTTTTAGGCATTTAAATTTGAGGAACCTGAGTTCGATCGCAGCCGTAGCGACCATGTTTTCATAGCGAAAAATGTAAGGCACCCATTTACTGTGTGATGTCAGTGCATGTTAAAAAAAAAAATATCATTGGTCAAAAATGGGCCGAAGACCACTAAAGAATCCCGCAGAGCCTAAGTCAATTTAGGACATTATACCAAACAAAACTGAAATTCACTGCTTCTAAATTTGGGTGAAACAATGCCTTTGCTGTTTAGTAAATGCACGGCAAGCAATACGTTGTAAACCATTTATGCAGAAGCAGTTTGTTTTACTGGCAAATGCCTTCACCTTTTTGGCAGGAAAAAGTGGCAGATGTGACTTCAGTTCTCCAAATGACACTGGGCAGCCATGCGGCCATCAAAGAACCTATACTTTGAATTGCAAATAGCCACATTTGTGTTTGCAAGGAGGCCCAGAGCACAGTGAATAAGCAAGATAGCGATGAAAATAATTCAATGAAAAGAAAGGTGGAGAGTTCGGCCAGCAGCAATATGACCCTAGTGTGCTGCTCCACACTAGAGAAGGGAGAAAAGGGAAATAAAAGGAGAATGAGGATACAAATGGTTGATGACAATGTTGTAGCGCAGTGAATTGGTTCGAGTTATAGAGGAGACCAAACACACAGTGGATTGCACTCGTCTCGCATAGTCGACGTATAACACATGAAGTGCATGTTCTCCACATGCATCAGTTGTCATTGCACACATGCATCAGTTGTCATTGCAAACATGCACCAGTTGTCATTGCATATATACACCGCGCAGCTACACACTTTCACTCTCATATTCTGGTCCAAATGCATACACAGGCTCGCCACGCACTGATTCTGAAAAAGCTCGAACCAGACAGAAACATGATTGATCGCACTCTAAGCAGCTGTATAGGCATGCGAAGCACAACACTAACAATTTGTGGCGTGTCACATATGGAATGGTTTGACTGTTAATTTGACAGGGTACCATGCCATCAACTAATGTGTAAAAGCTGAGATGATGGTTTTGGTTGGAAATAATCGAAGCCCTTGGCGATGAAAGTACACAATCGTAATCCAAATGCATTGTTCTAGAATGGCTGCTTTCCAAATTGTTGATATTTAAATTAAAGTAGTGTGGTGTTGCTAGCATGTTTTCCTGAAAAAAATCTTTCTGTGCAGCTAGCTTATTGCAACATCTGATTGAAGCTGGAACACCTGCAGCAGTACCAGACAGCAAGACAAAAGTGTCCATGCAGATTGCAGAACTTTTGTAGACATGGAAAATAATAAAGTATAATGCATACTTATGAAACCTTTGCCCTTGTCTTCGTTTTGATAGTGCGGCCCTAGGCAGCTGCTGCACCAAGATTTTCATAGGTCAACAGGCCCACCAGAACCAATGCATCCAACCGACCTTCTGCAGGGAGACCCAGCCGCTACCAATTCCAGTGGCTACGGGGAATGTGTTAATAAACCAGTACTACTGGAACTAGCAGGATCCCATCAAGAAACCAGTAGGAAATGTTTACCTTGGATAAACAATTATCCTCTTTGGCATTTTTCAGCAGTTGCTACGATTGCTCTTATTATAAAGTGCTGTACTCTTACTACACAGCTCACAACCCCTAAAAAGATATTGGCTACATATCTACAGAATATCATTTAATATCTCATCAAGAGATGTGTGGGCATGCGTGGGTATTCGGTACATGTCCACTTTCTACTCTCTTCAACGTGGACATTATAATGTATACTATATTGATATATTATTAACATTTGTGGCAGATATTCACTGGATGTTCACTGAGTATAAGTTCTTTGGTCAAGATTTTTTTTTTTGTAAACTGATTTTACTAACGCTTACAAGGAAAAGTTATGAGATTGACGGCATGTGACTACCACTTCGTGTCATCATTTCTACAATTAGTCATTTAGCTTCGAGGTGATGACTTCCTTCAAAGGTCTCTTCTCTCGCGCTTGCCAGCTAACTTAATAGGTCTGCATGGAAACTATCGCCTAATATATTGCGCTCATGTATTTTCGACTCCAGTATAAACGAGAAGTGTAGCTCCGCCTTTTATTAAATTGACAAAAATCCAACCCACATATAGCACTAGCCGAGCATAAATTATTTGACAATGATTGAAATATACTGCTAAGAGCAATACGGGCTGATCGGCAATGTACGTACTTTTCTCCGTCCTTTTGAACCTTTTGCACGATCCAAGACGTGTTGGTTTCGACGCTGTAGGCTTCCAGCCATTCGTTGACGGCTGCCTCGTTTGCCAGGTTCGCGCGATACACTGATTCGTGCCCTTTTGACGCGAGCTCATCTTTTACGAGCTCAAGCGGCTCTGGGAGCTCGCCCAGCATCTCTAGTTATCCGCAAGTGACACAAAAGTTCGCCAAGCACAAAATCACCCTGGTTAGCGCAGCGCGCAACGGATGAGCCAAGTGCACGTGCGCACAACCCAGAAGCACCGGACGAACTGCGCGGAGCTATGCGGATGGGGAGAAGTGCAAACTTCGGGGTGTAGCCGAGCCAAGCGACGATTCCAGAACATACCAAAACAAGAACAGCCGCTCAAGTGACCACTGGACTGAAATTTACGTGACATGTAACCGGTAACCGACCGACGTTTACAGAACACCAGAGCAAAAAGCCCGCGCAGTGGTCACTGGACCGAAATTACCGTGATCGCGTGACCGAACTTTTAGCCGAAGGCAATTTGCGTGACTTTAACGTGAACTTCAGCTGACAGCCGTGCGGAAATACGAGCCCTGTGCGAAAACGACACCGAAACATGAGTACCTTTGACAAACCCCAGTAGGGAAAAAACGTAAATGCGAGCCCTGCGCGAAACGAAATTGAAACCATGAGGAGTCTTGTCACAAGGCGCTAGGGGGAAACAGCGTCGCTGCTACTCGCTAAAGTGACATTGTGTCACGTGCTTACGCGTCAGAGCGTCGTCTGCTCGAGTGCTCCTACGGGATATGGTTTGTCAGTACGCGTCCGGGGGACCTCATATGACAGAATGAATAAAATTCGCGGATAACTTACTAGGCAGTTATTAAGAAAAGAATATATACAGGCGTGCAGAGAACACTTTATGGTACTTAGAATAATATTAGATACAATACTTATAATACAATGCAAACGAGAAACAGTATAGAAAATTCTAAATAATCAAGAACTGGAAACAAAAATGCATTAATTGCAGAAATATGAGAATACAATTTATTGAAAAAAAGAATGAAATAATGTAAACACGGAAACTTACGACCCAGGGAAACATCTTTAGTCGGTGGAACAAAACAACGTTCACAAGCACGCTGCAGTGCAGTGAAGAAATCATAGGCAATTGATGCGGGACTTTTGTGACCCTGTGTAATTGGGAATGTAGAAAATCTCGTAGCTCATGGGCTAAGCATGTCTTTTGTCAGCCTATCGACACGATTCGAATCCCAGTATCTGATAAACTTGCGAAATGCTCTTTCGGTTTTTTTTTTTTTTTCTAGCGTAAAACGCGACGGTGGCTTGCGCCACGCTCAAGGCTATGCTTGGGTCCTCGGACTGTAGTATTTTGTAAACAAATGGTCCGTGCACGACTCGTGCCTGCGGTTGCAAGCAAACACTACCAATGCTGTTGCATGTTTGCAGCAACCCCGGCATCCCGCCTTGCAGGCGCAACTTGCGTCAGTGATTATTCCCGGGTTGGCTGGCAACTACATATAACAAAGCCGAATTACACATGCGGTGAAGAAACGAGCCGAACGAGAATAAAACTCGCCGTCAAGCTGACGTCGTACATGACGCTTCCATCAGGGTACGTAGCACATTTCCTGAAAATGTCCGAAGGCTTCGGTGCGCTGTAAACTTCTTCGCGAACTTGTACACGTGCTTGGCCTCATACAATTTCCGACCGTGCACCGAGCATTTTTTTTTTTTTTTTTTTTTAATGCGCCTCAGCAGTGTCCATGGGCCGCGAGCCATATAAGAGCGAGCGCTGAGGAGCTTGCTCAGCCATGCCTGCTTTTCTTACTGAGCGGAAAATAAAAACTGCAGGACAGGCGAGCGCCAGATAAAACATATGCCCTTTCCGTCCTGAGGGAGAGATTTTTTTAAGTGTCCTCTCAGTGACCGACGGTGCCCAGCTGTCCTCGGCGCTCGCTTCTGGGGAGTCTAGCTGTCGTCTGCACATTGCTGCTGAGAGGAAACCCCAGTGTTGCATTGCACACTTGCTTACTTCGTTTTATTTATCTCCTAACATTCAAAGTTCCATGTCGTTGGGTTGCCGGATCAAGGTTTAAAAAAAAAAAAACGAAAAACCGCCCTCGGAAGAACCCTCGCGTGGACGACGCGCTGCGCCAGCGCTGGCGGCCGAAAAATGCGCCATCTATATCAGACGGCAAGAACGGGTGGCGGCTGTCTTCGCTTTGTTTTTGGTTTATTTTGCAGCACATACACACGGTACATGTGTGTGCTGTGCGTGTGTGCGGCCCAAGTCCCGAAGTGGCCGAAGAAAAAAAAAGGGAAAAAGCGCTCCGTTCCTAACGCGCTTACTGCCGAGAGGCGTATCTACATTTCACATTCTCACCGACGCCTCCAAACATCCGCTTAATTTTCGGAGTCTCTCCAGCAACATTTCTATAGTTATTGTGGCAACCATAAAAACAGCCATAAACGGTGCCACCTTTGTTTGTACGCGATTCTGAGCCACCCGGTTGAGAGACCATGCCGACTAACAGGATGCGTGCTGTGCGAGCCGCTTCCAGACCACAGAAAAGTTCTGCCGCGCTTACTGCGTGACGTCATTTGTAGTTATCAAAGCTACAGCCAAACCACACCAAGGAATGTCTAGGAATCAACAATCGCTTTACCAAAAACAAGACAAAGATAGACTTCGTGAAGTTCCGCGGCTTTGCATATAATGTGCTGTCTGGTGTTGTCACTTCTCTTTTCTTTAACCCCGGGGAACATTTCATTAACGAATAAAGTTGCTGATTTCGTTTGAAAAGCAGTCTCCGTCGACAACGAAAAAAAATAAAAAATCACCTGGCCATGAATGTGCTTGACAAAAGAATATGGCCGCTGTACCGCGAGCAAGGCGCGGCGTACGTGGACACTTAAAGTTCAGACAATTATGAAAGAAATAATTGGGTACGAATTGATGCGTATATTGGTCTAGGAAATCTTAATAGTCTGTCATTGATAAATGAGTCAAATTCTACCACTGTTGACATACATATATATGCCAGCACAACGCAGTCAGCTGAGAGCGACTAATTTAGGTTCGTACTTAGCACAAGCTACAGAGAAATAAGCTTTCTTCCCAGCCATTCATGCAATATGGCAAATGCTAAGATGTACCGACCGGACAACCACGCGCTGCAAAGCCCAAAACACAAAGGAAAATAAATAGTCGTCACTTAAGTCATTCACAATTTTTAATTTCGCTCTTCACTGGCCCGCACTCAAGGTGCAGGAAATAGAATATCTGAGGAGAGATTTTGCCTTCATCACTGTCCATATTAACAAGACAAAAAATACATAGGCCCTAATAGGCTACGTAAATATCCTTTTGCCTATTCTCCGGACAGCCAGTTTCCATACTCACGAGGCATAAATAGCTGGAAAAATTTTGGTCCCCAGATAAGCTGTCCATAATTCAAGTTTTCCATACTACGACTGCAAAGGCATTTGAATTTTGAATCCAGCCCTTAAAAAGCCGACATGAAATATTTATCCAATTCTCGCAGGGATCTTATATTTCGACAGGATATTTAAAAAAGAAAAAAGAAAAAAAGGAACCCAGGTCTTGTGAAGGAAAATTTATTAAAACAACCAGGGAATTGTTGATATCGCTTACTGCGCAAGTTCAGTCCGCACAATCACGTCAAAGATATTGCTGTAGCATCAGAAAAAAGAAATTCGGTCCATAGAAATTCTTTAAAAATTTTCAATCTACCTTAACAATAGACATTCCGTCCCTCGTCAAAGATCTTCACAAATCTCCAAAACAGAAATTCGTTTCATACGAATTCTTCGAATTTCTTTGATTAGATTTCACTACTGAAGTTCAGTCCGCGCAAACTCGTCAGCTATTTCGATGCAGTGTCACTACAGATATACATTTATTAAAGTTTCTCAAATACATTTATTCGGCGCAAATTTGTTAAATATTCTTGATGTAATACCCCTGTCACACGAGCAAATTTAATGTCATTCGTATCGAATGACATTAGCATCTAATGTCATTATTCCCGTGCTACACGAGAAAATTTAATGTCATTAAGTTCTAATGACATTCTTTATCGAATTAGTTTGGGGAACTCATTCGCATTTGATTGCGAACCGAATGTGCACTCTTGACGCCAAATACGCAGCAGAAACAAGTAACGCAACAACATATTCTGCGCACAGTGACATTAAAAAAAAATATATTTCTAGAGTTTTATTTCAAAACCTGTTAATTTAGGTGTAAAATTATTCGCACTGCAGGCTCTCGCGGAACGGCATTACTCTCGGTCACAGCAGTGGTCCAGTCATGGCAGCGACTCACGATAATTTTGAGCTCTTTATTTCTTGGTGGCCGCATCTCCCCGTATGTTTATTTCTGAGGTATTTAAAGTTGTGACTGAGCTTCCAACAGTTCGGACGTCAATTGAATGCTCTACGTGTCGCCGTGCGTCTCCGCACTGTGTATCCGCTTTCCGCTGTGTTCAGACATAGTGTTTGTTTACATTTATCGAATTTATGGATGACTCGATACTTGACTTGAATTTTTATGGCTAAAGGGCTACAGTACAGCCAAAAGTAATGTTTTCCGCTTGAATTATAGTATAGAAATGTTTTGATCAGCTTTAAAATGTTACACAGTGATTTCAAACGCCTTTTATGCGCATGATGTTCCTTAAGTGCAGTATTTTTTTATACCTGATCGTAATTGCCACCATTTGCGAATGACATTATGTTTTACCGTGTAGTACCGAAAGAAACCGAATGACATTAAATCTGCTCGTGTGACAAAGGTATAACTTGACTACAAAATTTTAACCCACACCAACTTTTAAAAGATATTGGTATAATTTGGTTTCAAAAATTCACGCAATACAAGTTCCTGAAATATTGTTTTATATCACTTTACTATAAACTTTTACTTTTGCACAAATTACTGAAATGTTTTTTTCATGTATCTTCACTATATAGATTCAGTGCACACAAATTCCTTGTCTTTAATGCAATTTGGCTGCAGACATTCACCCAATAAAACATCCTCTCAGTGTTTGATATGACGCATAAGGATCGTCGCATGACGCTACAGATATTCATTGTACAATCCTTGAATGTATCAGCCATTTACATGAAAAGACGCCATTTCAGCATTATTTCTCACTGACATCGTTAAATGTTTTAAGACTGGTGAGAGCTGTATACGGGTTGTAAAGCAAATTGGAGAATAGCAATAATAATTTGCGCCAGAACAATGAGGAAGATAACTTATTAAATTCATGAATGTCCATACACATTTGATCTCTCAATAGATCGAATGAACGCTGACGACAGATATGTTTCTTTTTTCATGGCGAACACAAGATCAAAGTTGAAAGAAAACCTTGCTGCACGTGGCGAAAGGTGCATGTTAGCCGACCAATCATGAATCCGCTCCAATTGATTAAAGGGCAACTCCGGAGGCTTTTTGACATTCGAATATTCTATTAAAAATTGTACTGTAGGTTCCCCTCTCCGTCTTGACGCATTCTACAAAATTTCGGCCCCGTACGATAATCCGTTTCGGCGCAACACGACTTTAAAATATGCCGTTTTCATGGCTTAAGTTGAGACTATTTCTGCTGGCAACACTGAGTTGCTGACGTCACAAACAGTACACCGGCGTTACTGTCCCCTTCCCGCGTGATTATTAAATTGTGAGGCTTATATTGAACTACCTCAGACATCTTATGCAGTGCGTCATGATTTCCATACTTTATTTTCACCATCCAACGCACGTACGAGTGTTTTTCTAATACTGAGCGTGACGTCATCATTTCGTCAACTGGGACGTCGTTTCTGGCCGTGAAAGCAGTTTCGGTTTCGATTTGCTGTTTATCCTTTTTAAAAATACTTCTAATTGAAATTTCGAAAAACAATTTTTTTGTATTGAAGTCAGGACGTGCCGAGGAATGTAATTGAACCAAAAACACAAAATGATGAAAAAAGTTCCGGATAAAGCTTAAAGCGAATTCAAATATTTTTGATACTGCCAGACAGAAAGGATCGTTGAGTGTATGACCGCTGGACAAGTGCGTCTTGTGCTCCGATTGAATATTGCGGAAAAATTAGAGTACTCTTTTGCTTCTTATTGCCTTATTCTGTGCTTTGCTTTCCCGTCATTCAATAGGGGGGAATAGATTCTATTGTATGCTATCTGTATTGCTGTGTACAAAGGACGCACGCGCCGATAAAAATAGTGCGATGCCAAAAAGAGGATGAAAACGGAAAGCAGTGTGAAATAAAATCTTCTTGCACTCGCGAAAAAAAAAAAAAAGAAAAAAAGATAGGAAGCACGCCGTCGCTTCCAAAACCGAGCACTGGCCAATAAGTAAACCTGAAGACAGTGCTATTCTCTGCATGAGGGTCCAACATTTGTCTACATAATTGTGCTCATTAGCGCCAGTGCTTCCAGCTTTCAGTGATCAACATTGTCGCGTAAGTAGTGCAAAGAGAAAAAAAAATGTCGTTGTTTTGTGCTGCTATCTTTTAACAGGGATCTTCAGCAATGTTGACACCAAACACGAGCCCCTTGAAAGCAAGGGAATTGCCAGAAAGCCACGCGCAGAAAAAAAAAAGAAGAAGCATCCTGAACATATGGTCGAAGATTCCCCATGCGTGTGGTGCGTTTGCAATTTGACCACTGGATGTCCGCTGCAACTACTGACTCGTGCATTCACCGGTGTGCGACGGTGCTATCAACGTTGATGCTGTGGAACAGCCAACAACGTCTAAAGGATGTCGCAGTGGAAATCGACGTCGCATCGCTCTTCTTAGTGTGCATCCTTGAAGCCAGCAGTACATGTAAGTGACATTTTCGTCTCATACTTGCTGCTATCTGCCCTCTAATAGTGCTAAGCAATGCTTTTTCTTGCAATATAGTTGCGTGACGTTACAGGTTTTTCACATATGCCCAGCACTTTTTTTTACGGTCCTTGTGATTCCCAACCAGAAGAAGTATGGGCATGACGCGGCCTTACGCGCACAGCAGCTGCCAGAGGTGTTGCGCTTCACAATTTTGTGCCGCACTTTTCCTCTCGTTTTTGACTTTGTAGGCGCGCCCCGTCAGTTCCGGCAGTGATGTGGCGCGCGGTGGCGCTTGGTGTTAGATGTGGGGTTTGGGTGCCGCTTGCTACGCCAAGGCGACGCGTGTTCCACTCAGGAAATAAGTGCTGACGAGTGACGGTGTTTGGTGACGATAGGACGAATAAGACTTAATTTTATTTGCATGTTTACAGAAGCAAGAGCAAATTGGTCAATACTTGCTGCCGAGTTTTAACGGGTTCGCATTCACTGTTTCCGGACAGACCAGTTGACGAAGGAGTGTCTCGGTATCCTCAATCGCGCACGTTCACATACTCTCCCACTCGTCGACACGACCCCACACGACACGACACGACACGACACGACACGACACGGTGAGGAGAAAGTAGTCAACTCGGCGTAGACGGTGGCTGGAGCCTTGGTGGTCCCAGGGTCAGCCACCTCTGCTTATGGGACCCGACGACCCGACGCGCGAGGCACTGAAGAGGGAAAGCATAGCCGGAAGTCGTTCCTTTGTTCTCCCATCGGGTTCCTACAAAAGGGGAAAATGTCTACAGGTCCGCTGCGGGGTACTCAAAACACCTTTTCTTCTTTGCCGCTGCTCAACGTACGCCGACACAAAGTTCTGCGGGAGTCCCAAAACGGCTGCCTCCACGCGCGACCCACTGTCGCCGTTCAAAACTGTGAAGCAGCAATCCATCAAGTTTTTTTTTCTTTCTTTCTTTTTTTTTTTAAGAGAAGAGATGCACTTTTATATTCCCGTCAACCCTGAATTCTTAAACATGCATTGACGTGTAGTGCATGGGCATATTTTGCGTTTCGCATTGATCGAAACGCAACCAGGTTTGGACCCGTGTCCTCGGGCTCAGCTCTTAAATACTACCACTTATGAACCACCTCTGCTGTCACTTATCCACGGTTTTATGTCCGCTGAATGACATATTGCCGCGCGTTCTGTCTCTCTTTTATTATTTTTTGTTTTTGCGACCAAAACTTGGCTAACGGCATCGAGCTTTTTTTATTCCGTCCATTTCCACGATGTGAAGTGAATTTTCAGGAAGATTATATAGTGAGGTGTCAGCCCGGTGCATCGCGCAGACATGCATCGCGCGGACATGTGTCACCTGTATTGTACTTCGTCGAAGGAAACTGCAGCTGCAAGGTAGCCATTGCAGAAAAATGGAAGCATACTGCCACTGCGACGGCTTCATTTAATTGGAACAGCACACAATTGATAGCTAGTCTCCCTCAAAAGTGAGGAATAGCAATGTCTTTGTTCCAACAGTGGATTGTTCGCGAAAACCTCCAACTTAGGTCCTCGGTAGACTGGTTAGAAACCAAAAATGACCTTTCGAGAAGACACTGGAATTATTTTTTTTAAACTATTAGAAATTCGGAACGTTGCTGGACAGTTCGAAAAGGAAAGCTGTCGAAACGAACAGTCGTGGACAAAAGTTTGCGCGATAGTGGATGCGGCATAAAGCTACTTTTTATTGGCTTGCGTTGCCCAATCCAGCCGGAATATTTTTTTCCGCTGACCTACATCGCGTAAATCGTAAAGGACTGCATAATTGTACAAACGGTACAATGTACACCACATTGCCTCTGAAAGTGGCAACATGTTTTCCGTTTAGCAAAAAAGAAAACGCAGACAATGACATAAAGGATCCCAAGGGTGGATTGACCGGCGCCTCAATCCCCGTGCGCTGATACTGTTGGGGAGGGGGGGTATTAAAAATAAAATATACAAAATTAAGGAAATAGTGTTGTCGGCCGCTGCCATTGCTATTCAATACATCAAAACCTCGAGAGCTGTGACCGGCAGAAAGAAAAGGGACAGGGAAATGATAGCGAGGAGAAGGGCAATAGGGCTTTGTAAAAGATTTACAAAATAGACAAGGTAAATGAGTTCACGTCGCTCGCGCGCAAGGATCCAAGCGCTGTACATTGCTTGTATAAGCAGGGGTACCTGACTCTTTTCATTTTCAAAAATTTATCCCAGAGTGTCGAATATGATATAGACCTTCTACTTGAAAAAAGGAAGTTTAGATATTGACGTAAATAGCCAATTTCCTGATCCGGTGTGAGCAATATATGTATGTGTGCATATATCCGTCTTAATCACAACATAAAATCTCCGTAAGAATGAGTTCCGGCGCCGTCAAGAAGTTCTTCATCCGTTGAGTTCCTCCCTAATGACTGTATCTGGAAGGTTGCGCTCGTTAAAAACCCAGCCACGCTTTCGTGCGCGCGGCCACACAAGCGGCTGTCTGGCCTGCTAGCGAGCATCGTGCCCTTTGGAATGCACATCGAACGTGAACCGCGGCCACGTGTCCGCCATCAAAGGAATAACAGCGCGGCGCCCTGTATTTTCCTCGTACCTCTCATTCCGCTTTAGTCTTTCGTGCGCGCTCTCCAAAGGTGGTTCTTATCGCTTAGTATGCAAGTAAGTTTCCCCGAGTATTGTCAACCTCCCTTTGCTGGAGAGACCGACTGTGTCGCAAGCGGCAGGCATTTGTGTCTGCCAGCGATAAGTTACATGGAATTGACTTCAGGAAAAGTAGCAACCATTCAGTAATACCGGTTTCGCGTAGAACATTTAGAGGGCCATTAAATGGGTCCGCACGAAGCTTCTGAGCAAATTTTCCTGCCCCCCCCCCCCCCCCCTCTCTCTCTTCAGTCTGTGAATCTGTAGTCTGATTTGTGAAGCTGAAATATTTTTTAGTGCCAGGATAAGGGGGGGGGGGGGGGGGGTTACGGAGGGCAGAACACTTCCTTAGCGCCTGAGACGCGTGCGAAGGTAGGCAAGACAGCCGCAGCAGTCCACATCAAGTCCGTTTCGAACTACTTAATTGTTACTTGCTAAGACATCGAGTGTATAGATCGGAGAACGTCCAGAGCTGCAGCTCACTTGTACTAGACATTTAGCTCCCTTTTAGCAGTTAAAAGTAAGAAAAGAGAACTTATCTGTGTTTTGTTTATTTATACTTTACTAAAGCGGCTTTCCCTAGCTCGATCGTTGTAGCGACGACGACGGCGGTTCTGCGCGAGCGGTCCGTGCCCCTTTCATCTCTTTCTCACTCTTTCTTGATTCTTTCACGGAACTGGTCGACGCTCCAGCCTCTGTACAGGAGGCTACCAGGGGTCCTTATGACATCTGAAATGTTTAAAACTCCTAACACAGGCGCGAACATACCAAGTCAGCGCCAATGGGCACTCGATGTCAAAGACGCCGATCCGGCGACGACGTCTTTATAGGGTGTCACTGTGTCATTTACCTGCGGTTGCGGCGGCCAACAAGCTTCCGGGCTTTCATGTCTTTATCCCGCCTCGGGACACAGCGCGGCGGCGCCAGCAAGGGGCTCAACCCTTTTGGCTGCCTGTCAAGGAGCGTTGATCAAGCGCCTTGATGGAGGGTGCGGAGAGAGGACCAAAGAGAGGACCTTCCCCGAACTGGGAATTTGAGCACCTTCCCCCTCCTCTTTTTCCCCTTCCCCTAGCCGCGGAATGCGCTGTCAGGTGCTTCGACCTTTTCCCCACGGAAGCCGTGGCAGCCGACGACCTGTTTTTCACTGTTATCGAAATTGCGTCGTTAGCCAGGCGCGGATGAGATCCTCATCGTACCCCTGCCACCAAGGGAAGAGCTGCAAGGAAGTTTGAGTGACGCCTCTGGCAATGGGGCGGTGCCTATGATGACCGCGCCGTTCGATTCACCTTCACTACGTGCAGCTTGTGGAGCTCCCCTTCGCCATTCGTTTCAACGGTGCAACATGGCGTCTTCTGCACAATGCCGTTTGTTTCAAAAAAGTGCAGATGTCGTGCAGGTTCAGTTCGCGAAAAGTTCAGGAAAACTCTGCTCCTCCTCAGTGGTGAATGCCGACACGGTGTAGCTGCTGCCGCCGCATGCAAGCAGACGACGGCTTGCGCGACAATGGCTTGCGTGTTGTAGAAAACTGCGCAGGAACTCGAGTTATTCCACTCGTCAAAGAGAACTGTGCCCGAGTTCGCCATGGAAACGACGACGCGTACTTCACACCACGTCTAAAAACGATGAGCATGCACGTGAACGTGGTATGATATGCCCGCGCTGACTTTATTCCTGATCCTGTGCAGTGAAAGTTGCGTACATTTCGCACCAGCTGTGTACAAGGTCCACATGTATGCGTACCGAGCCTGGTTCGTGGCAATACTCAATTGCGATGTGCTATTTCAAAATTCGTCACCTTATTCGGGATGTTGGCGTCGATTGGTGGCATACGCAGCTAGCCGACCGCATGAATGATTCGGTCGACTGATAATTGCTTGTGCACCACATTCATGAATGAATAAATGCTGTCTATTCTGTGTGCCGCTCACATCAACCGGCACCAACGTCTCGAATCACGAATAACCTTAATTGCGGCAGCTGGTACGAAGCGCACATATGATCACGCATCTTACATGCACGCGTTTACTTTTTAGATGTGTAGTGAAGTACGCGTAGAAGTACGCGTTGACTAATTCGATCACCATTCTCCATGGTGTCTTTTCGCCGTTTATTGATTACAAAGCGCGCCACATGCATCAAAGCTGGTTCATGGAAATGCTTCGGTTCCATGTGCTATATGAAAATTAGTCGCGTTATTCGGGATGTTGGCGACGGTTGATGTGGTTGGCACACAGCCGACCTCAGCTTGTTGGAGACGCCAAGACTCTGAGATTTGTTTAGGGAGTATCTGGTGCCGACGCTGCACTTGAACTAACTGCCGGAACTGGTGGAACTGGCGCTTCACGCTTGCGTCACCACCGCAGAACTTTATGGAACCATTACACTGAAGCAAGAATTTTTCCTGGGCTAGTTGATTCATGTGTTGATACTGAAAGAACAGCGCGAAAAAAAAAAAAAAAAACGAGGACGAAAGAACACGCGAACACCGGACGGGCGTTGTTACACTGCGAGCCGTCGAATCGTATGGACCGGTACTGGTGCATGGACTGGTACAAACTTATTTCGTTGCCAAGTCTCCCACGCGGCTCCCGGTCCATTGTATCGCGCTCCTGATCACACTGCTAGGAAGTCTAGACTTCCGAATCCGATCGCATCAGCGCCCACAGCGTCTGATAGCGAAGGTGCACCCGGTGCACGCGTCTTCCCAATCGAGAGTAAGAGATATGCCCGGTAAAGTGTCATAGGTGGGCATGCCCCATGCACCGGAACACAACAAAGGATAGATAGAGGCGCATTCATGGGGTGGTCACGTAATCTTTTAAACCGCTCCACCTGTCACACATTTACTCACCACTGGCAGCTGGACCGGAAAATGAGCGATGCACAGCTGTGAACTGGCGTTTCAATGTGAATTTTTGTTGTCGAAGCCAATTTAGAGGGTGTTAACGCGATATTCACCGGAAATGCGACGTCGGCGCCGGCGCTGGCGTTGTAAGCGAAAAAACACGAGCGTGGCGTTGGCAGGCGGTAGCTTACAGCTGACGTGCCGCGCACTTACTGGACGTTGTGTTGTTCTTTGCCTCAAAATTTCCCATTATTGCGAAATTCAATTTTGATACTACCAAGGGCTCGCATTAAATGGACTAACTGCTCCCGTGAGCGCTGCTCAAAGCCGCTGCGTATTGAGCTGCACTCTTTGTCTTGCACAACGACAAATAATGGAAAAGACTTGTCTTAAGCAACTGTATGCTTGATTTCCTCAGGAAAAAAAAAATAGTTCCGTCTCATTACTTTCACTGGATAATTAGCGGTTGCAGTTTTAAGTAGTCGCTCGACGATGCAAAGGCAAAGGCGATCGCTACGGGGCTCAGAAAAATGCCAGTAACGGATCCAGTGTTATCTAACGATTCATCTCGTTTTCATTTCATTTGATCCTCTGCCATTGGTTGCTACTTGCGGCGTCATAGCCCATGGGAATGACACAAGGGTTTTCGTGGGAAAATCAAGCCTGTGACAACAATTACTTGCTCACACGCACCACATACTAGAGCCATTTTTTTTAAAGCTACACCAGCTACACCAGCTACACCGGCGCAGCAAAAATCCATTATAAGTACAGAAGATTTCCTACAATGGTGTAGCTGGTGTAGGTTAAACAAATGGCCCTACTATGTCGTTCTGGTAGACCGAAGCAGGCGATGACGTGTACGACGGAGCACGACGACGCTGTTGATACGCCCGACAGGCTCAACCTGCGCTAATCCCAAGTCGTGAAAGAAACCGTGTCTTGGTTATGCGACGAACTGGATGAGAATGGGTCCGAATTCCAAGCGACGCGCAATAGATGTGGCGGAAGTATTGCCAATGATGATGATGCTCAGGGCCGTACCCTTTGAAATGGGTCGGCACCAGAACTGGTGCACAGGCCAAAGATGAAAGAAGACATGATGAAAAAAAAAAGGCAGTAAGGAAGCAACAAACAGAAAGAAAGAGAACTTTGTAGAATGGAGCACTGCAAGTGTCTTGTTTAGCGGATAAGGACGATGCCATGGCCTCCCTGGGGGTGGGGGGGGGGGGGGGGGGGGGTAGCTGGCTCACGTATCCCGGTGGCGTATAACGTTCAGCTACTCCGTTAATCGCCCCTTGGTCACAGCCACTGGATTTGCTGATTTTCACGAAATCGACGCCACGTTGTGGTAGCGCCGCAGACTAGCATAAAAAGTCGAGCAAGTGCCCCCCCCCCCCCTCCTCCCTTCCCCCGCCCTCACAAGCCGAAATTACCTTGGAAGTTGGGGGGATGGGGGGGGGGGGGGGGTACGCTTTCCCGGAAAGGCACCGAAATTTAAGATGACGAAATTTTTCGCTCCTCAAAAATGGAACGTAGCACACATGGATAAGTCCAACCCACTTATAACAGCCGCAGATATAACGAACGCTCGCTTAGTACGAACGAGGGCGGTGCTACCGTCAAAATATATATTGGGGCAATGGCACAGTGTCTCACATAGTAGAACGAACTGTTGTGGCCTCAACACTCGGTTAGAGCGAACGCGAAGCTGTCGGGCCCCCAGTTGACCGCGCCGGCGGTGTTTGGCGCGGTTTCGCTCGACTGCGAACCCGCGGCAGGCGACTTTCGCGCACTTTGTGTTCCCCTGACACGACGCGAACACAGAGAGCACAAAGCGACCCCCGGCGCTCTTTTGTGGTAAAATAAAGTAAAAAAAAAAAGAAAAAGAGCGCGTTGAAAAATGAAAACGAAAAAGCGCGCGCGCGTGGTGACGAAAGAGAAAGTGGCGCCGCCCGCGTCGCTGTGATGCATCCACGTGATCTGCGTCGGCCAATCCGGAAAGTCAGGCGCCTGCTCTACCGGCTACATGGAGGAATGACCGGCTCAAACCGGTTCTCCATTTGTTGCTCCGTTGCCACCCCGCGCTGAGGGCATTGCGCTGTCGATTCTTTCTGTGCGATGGCACTGCGTTGACATCGTTGACGCATCCGTGCCTTTCCCAGATCGGGGAGTTGAAGGCTGCCTCAACGCGCGAGCCAGAGGGCTTGACTTGCGCCTGGTGCGATGGAGGACTGCACGCCGAACTCTTTAGGTGCTAAAAGGAAAGCTGTCGACATCGCAACGAAGATGGCCATTGTTAATGAACTTGCTCAAGGTGCAAAAAACTGCGAACTTGTCAAGAAGTACGGACTGTCGAAATCGACCATTTCAACCATTGCTAAGGGCAAGGAAAAGATTCTTGGTGCTACCGTGAATGCCGACCCGACGACTAGAAAGCGCCTTCGGAAGGCGACCTACGCAGACGTTCAGGACGCACTGCTGAAGTGGTTCGCTGACGCCCGGTCTCGCAACGTTCCGATCAGTGGACCGCTGATGCTCTCCAAGGCTAAAGACTTCGCCTTCCTTTTGGACTTTCCAGATTTCAGCCCAGGCAATGGATGGCTCCACCGGTTTAAGGCTCGCCACGGAATTGTTTTCAAGGCGGTCGTCGGCGAGGCCGCGTCTGTGAACAACGAGGACGTTGATGCGTGGCTTTCCGACAACCTCCCAACAATCACGAGCTATGCTCCACGGGACGTTTACAATGCCGACGAGACTGCGTTGTTTTATCAGATGTTGCCATCTAAAACGCATGCCTTGAAAGGCGACAAGTGCGCAGGAGGGAAGAACAGCAAGTTGCGCATAACCGTTCTTCTGTGTGTCAATATGGACGGCAGTGACCGGCGGCTGCCTTTTGTCATTGACAAGTCACGTAAGCCGCTATGCTTTGTAAGCTATGTGCCCGTACGCTACAGGAACAATACAAAAGACTGGATGAGTCGTGACTTATTTGCCGAGTGGCTTGTCGAGTTCGACTACGACATGACACGAAAAAACAAGAAGGTCCTGCTCGTGCTGGATAACTGTGCGGCGCACCATGTGCAGCCTTCATTGAGTGCGGTGACAGTGCTCTTCTTGCTTCCCAATGCAACCTGCAAAATTCAGCCGCTGGATATGGGCATCATTCATGCGTTCAAGGTGCGCTACCGGCGGCGCGTCATCCAACGCTTGTTGATCGCGATTGATGCTGCCATGCCAGTTCGCATCAGCTTGCTTGCCGCCGTGGAGATGTTGAAAGCGGCGTGGATGGAACTCACCGCGGAGTGCATAGCAAATTGCTTCCGCAAAGCGGGTTTTATGGGCCCAGGCACCGAGGACGCCATAGATCACTCACCGCAAGGCCGGTCGCACGAGGACTTGTGGCAAGGCGTCGTTGACACGCAGCTGGCCGGACCTGACGTTGCCTGGGACGATTTCGTTTCTGCTGATGACGACGCCGACTTTGCGGAGCCATGCACTGACGAAGCTATTGTGCGTGAAGTGCGAGCCCTTCCTGACTGCCCAGAGACCGACGAGAACGATGACGAGGATGCTGCTCTACCGCCGGTTGCAGTGAACGCTTCAACCGCGATCGGTTACATCGCGTCGCTTAAGGAACTCGTGTGCAGCAGAGGCCTTGGCGATGAACATATTGCCGCGCTGGAAAAATTAGAAACGGCAGTGATGCGATCAGCTTTGAAGAAGCAGACATGCATCACGGACTTTTTTCAAAAATAAAGTTAACTTTCGTCTCGCTTGCTCTTTTTGCCCGTATTATAGGTGGTCCTCTTACTACGAACTTTGGATACAACGAACAAATGCCGCGTGACGATCAAGTTCGTTATAAGTGGGCTGGACTGTATAAAAATTAAGAAAGCAGCTAGGTAGTACGTATGTATGTTCTCGCTGTGCCGCCGCCGCCGCTGATTTTTTTCACTCGGCTTGCTATTTGAACATGTTATCGGTCGTCTGTTTTCATTTCTTCACAAGCTCCCTCCTAGACAGCGGCCATCGATCTGCTCTTTGGGTCGCGCGCATCCGATGTATCGCCCGCGGTGGCAATCCAAGGAGGTGCCGCTTTTGTTTGTGACGCTTCCGAGAGTTAAGTCGAGGGTGAAGACTATCGTCAAATCGCCCTTCACCCGTTTCAAGAGTGAAGTTCGGCTGTTGGCAGTGAAAGCAGGGACGGGCTCCCATGTCTACTACTCGCGCCGTCGTACCTTCATGGCCGGTTTATGGAGTACATCGTTCCACAAAGCGAGAGACGCCGTAGTGGAGGGATCCGGAAATTTCGACCACCTGGGGTTTTTTAACGTCCACTGACACCGCACAGCACACGGGCGCCTTACTTTTCGCCTCCATCGAAAAGCGGCCACCGAGGTCGTGGTTCGATCCCGCATCCTTGGGCACATCAGTCGAGCGGCCTAATCACCCAGCCACCGCGGCGAGGCCCTTCGTGACTTCAATGGCGCGCCCCTATGTTCACGTCGCGATGCGAGTTTCGTGAAAGCTAAGCGCGACCGCACCGGCAGGGCCTGGGATTGTTTATCTTCTATTGTTTTCGTCCCGTGTGACGTCTTGGCCAAGTTAAATGAACACGAAATGAATAGTTTGATAACAATTAAGGCCGCAGATGGTGTCAATTTCGAACAATTTTGAAAAGCTTCTCCTCTAGAGCGAAACTGCAACCATGTTAAGCTTCATCGCGCCCTTGAATGCAAGTAATTGCGCCACACCGTGAAGTGAAGTTGAATGGGAGTTCATGTTGCGAACCTTCATCTTCAACTTGGATCTTTTCTTCTTCGACAGTGAACGTACAAGCGTTATCAAACTGGATGGCGCTTTAACGAAGAAAGAACGGTGCAGTAAGTTTTCACTGGAATTGATGGCCTGTACAGAGCCGTGATTGAGGAAGGGTGAAAGAAGTGTGCATGCACACAGAGGCGAAAACACGCAATATTCCCCAGCTGCACTTAGTTGCACTGAGGCGCCATTTAAGCTCGGCAGAAGTCTTGCTCGACTACAATTGATTGCCCTTGCCGTATATTATGGCGAGACTATACTTCGTTGTCGCCGACCTTACTGCCAACGGGTCATCCACAGTGGCTATTGCGACTATTTCCCCTACCATTAGGGCTTCTTTGTCTGGTTACGTTCGTCGTTTCCTCGAACAGTGGCTCTCTGCATACTTTTTGCATGGTTGCATCGCGTTCAGCTCATAATGGCATAACATACGCACCTTGCCGTTGTTGGTTGCAAGCTGTACCACATGGCGTAATACGACCTCGTTCCGAATACCAAACTGAGGATGGAACGCCGTAATGAAGTCTTCTGCTCAAGGAGCTTAGCTTAATGAAGATCAAGTCTTACGAGGAAACAATGAAAGTAACCAAACGTTCACAGTTCCCGCGCACCGTAACTAGATCTCGTAGACCCCGCCAGCAACTGTGTTTTTTTTTTTTTTTATCGTGGTGCACTTGACATTGTGAATAACTCACTTGCCACCACTTCAGCTTTCGTTTCTACTAAAGCGCATAACTCTAACTTATTAGGTACTTAAAGAACAATACTAACGCCAACGCAGTGGTGTACAATCTTTATTTTGTGGGAGTGTGTGCACGTACTGAACCAATGTAATTTTCTTTTATGCCACAGCAACGTGCCCGAGCCACTGCATGCAATCGCGATCTGTGCTCTATAGGAATTTACTGCGCTAGTGAAAGCTCTGTTATACGAAAAAAAAAAAAAAAGTCTTCCATGTAACTGAAGATTGGAAGTTCAGAGTTTTCCAGCTGAAAAGCTTATCTAGAACCTGCCACCATCATAGCATCGCTAGAGCACGGACGCGAAGTTCGAAGTTCATGGGCTTGGATCCCACCTGTGGCATGTGGTTATTTTTTATTACAATTTCTAATCAATTATCTCCACGATTATATTATTATTTCACATTGATCAACTGATAAAAAAATTCCGCATGCCTTCCTTAGTGTCAGAGGCTATTGGCTTGCTTCGTACTTACATACCTGACATAAAGGTGAATCTTGGCCACCAATTGTTTCCACTTGGGCTAAAAGAGACTACTCGAGCCCTAACAGCAGGAAAATGCAGGTAATATAAAACGAGAGCAAGTTTTCAGCATGTGCATCCACAAAAAAAAGAGAGGGGGGGGGGGGGGACGGTGCAGGTGAATCGACACCTGCTGTTAGTACAGGTAGACTAACGGACGCATACTGTAGCGACATTTATAGGTGTGAAACCACTTATATGGAGGCTATATATTCCGAGCAAATTCTTGTCTTGTATGTGCAGCAGCTGTATAGAAATGTGATATATGCACAGCCATTACATAACTGCTGCATATACCAACGCCTTGCCGAGGCAACGGCAAGTATTGAGCAGTATGGCGTTGCAGTCGTGGATCCAATAAATAATATCGGAAATTTAATTGGTGACAACTGTTTGTCTCATTGGAGCCAACTACACAATGCTAGGCGACAGAAGAGCAAGACCTATATGCAACACAGCTTTTCGCACGATATTAGAATTTAGCCAAAAATTTCAGCATTTTTTTCTTGTCATACACCGTGCCACACAATCAATCCGTGGTGGTGGTGGTGGTGGTGGTGAAAACATTTATTATTATTATTATTATAATACATATAGGTATGTGCGACAGTAGGGACGGAACTGGGCGAGAACGTATCGGGGTGGGGGAAAGAAAATAAAAAGTAAAAATGAAACGTTTTTGTGCAACGTACCTCTTACCTTGATTCTTGACTTTGTATACTCATCACACTGCACCGTTATTACTCTGATATCTGCCAAATAACTACAACGCTAACGTCGTATACGGTCGCTTCACAACAGCGCTCAGCGGACACCGAGTCATCGGCAGATCTGAAAGTTCCTGATGCAGGCCTGCTCGTATGGCATCAGCGTCGGCGGCACGAAAACCCGGACCGCACGCGCAGTGTATATGTAGCAGAACAAACTCTATACCAGGAACAAGACTGTCGCGTCTTCAGATGCTCGTTTCACTGGTTTGCGCTGGCGAAACATGCAAATCGCTGAATGCGAACTGCGAACCATTCTCCACATTTACAAAAGGGAAGCCCAGACTGCGATTTTGTAACTTTTTTGTTTTGTTTCGTTTTTCCTGCGCTCGCTTCGGTGGACTCGTCCTCGGCAATAGGTTGCGAGAAGTGCTCAATTTCCGCTTTCGCGTATCGGGGCGTTCAATCAGACAGATAATCTTCCCACGACTTGCGCATTGTCGATATATCCCCGGCGCGATTCCCTGAAACGCTCCCGTCCTTGACACCAACTACTTCTCGACCGCAATCCGAGCGACGGCGATGGCTTTCGTGCTCGCCCCTTGCAGTGTCGCGCACGCATGCACGCTGAAGATGCTCGCGTGCGTCGAGGGATAAGAGAGCAACGCATTGCGGGTGAGCCGTCCCGTGGCTATTCCCCGCATGATTCGAACTAGAGAAGAGTTTAAGAAATCGAAAAAAGCTTGACGGGGAATGAAAGATCTGCTGGCTGAGGTTGTTTGACCCACATATTCGAGAGAATCATATACTCATAAAGGTACACAACACTGTACGCCTGCCTTGCATAAATAAGAAAAAAGTCGAGTTGCACGTTTTCTTTGCAGCGTCACAGTGCATTCGACCAGCTTCGTCGTTGGCAGTACACGCCGGCGCCCGTCGAGCGAAGAATACGCGCTTCAACTTTCAAGCCTGCGTCGATTGCGTGCCTATAGCTAGCCGCATATCGCACCTCAGGGTCTCAGGGTCGTGAAGACGTGAAATAACAAACAGGAACGCACACAGCAGGGAGAACTTGACTTAAAGGGCCACTGTCCAGGGAAGGCCCTTTTAAGCAAAGGAGCCCAGTGTTTCGATCAGGTACCGGAGATCATCATCATCAGCCTGATTATACCCACTGCAGGGCGAAGGCCTCTACCATATTTCTCCACTTAACCCGGTTCTGTGCTAGCTGCATCCACTTGACCCCCGCGAACTTCTTAATCTCATCCGCCCACCTAAATTTCTGCCGCCCCCTGCTACGCTTTCCTTCTCTTGGAATCCAGTTTGTTACCCTAAGCGACCATCGGTTATCCTCTCTTCGCACTACATGTCCCGCCCATGCCCATTTCTTCTGCATATTGATTTTCAAGCCTACCTTTCTACTTTTTCTGTCTAGGTCATCAATCATTATTTGCAGTTCATCCCCCGAGTTGCTTAGCAAGGCAATGTCATCAGCAAATCGCAGATTACTGAGGTATTCTCCATCTACCCTTATCCCTAACTGCTCCCATTCCAAGTCTCTGAATACTTCCTCTAAACAAGCTGTGAATAGTACTGGGGAGATTGTGTCTCCTTGCCTAACACCTTTCTTTATGGGAATTTTGTTACTTTCTTTATGCAGAACTATGGTTGCTGTGCAGCCACTATATATATCTTCTAGCAGGTACCGGAGATAGTCTGTGTAAAATGCTACAGTGACACGCGCGCCACAAAGCATCGAAAATACAATTCAAAGCTCTTTCATGCTCTCCTTTGGGAAGCCAGCTTCCCCGTTTCCTGCGCTGGCCGACGGGCCACAGTAATGACGTACGTGCCGCGAACGACGTCCATTGGTCCGTCTCGCTGACTGACGGGAGAAGGATGGGTGTCTACCGCTCGCTGCGCGCTTTTCCCTCGCCACGGGCAGACTAAATCCAGCGGCGCGCGCTCCCTCGGCCGTTTTTCTTTTTTTTTTTTTTTTTTTTTTCGCGCTCGCGGAGTGCCACGCCCCACCTCCCGCCAAACGCGGAGGAGGAAGGGGAATTTGTATTGCGGAGGCTAGACGACCTTGGGCAGGAGAGTGAAAAACCTTTGCGAGGGAACGGAAGGAGAGAGGCATGACAGAATCGAGTGATTGCGGTGGCTGTAACTGCGTTATTAGTTACTCTTTTCAAAAACATTTTGCGGCCTTGCGTTCTAGGGGCGAAGTCTCACAGTCACCGGGGAATAAAATATTTTCGACCGGAGGGTGGACAGTGGGCCTTTAAGCGTATTAGTTTGTTTTCATGGCCCCGCCAACCTGAAGTGACACCGTTCATTTGACTGAGGTCCCCCAGGACGTGTCGTTAGTTCTCTGCATATTCTAGGCGGTGTCGGCACTGTCTCCAGAGGACCCTGCTCTTTGAGCAACAAGTTGTTTACGCACCAGTTTCCCTGCACAGCGAGAGCCCCCCATCGTCTATTTCATCAGTCGGTCGCTGTCGCAAGTAAACGCGTAGCCAGGAGTTGTCGGTCCTAAATAGTGGTCTGTCACAAGCCGCCTCATAAAGCCCAGAAGGTACGGGCGGGCCACCCGTACCCTCAAATATATTCCGATGGGATCTTCGTACCCTTTACCTGGATAGCTGATGACTTGAGGGCTGCGCCGCGCACCTTAAGCGAAGGGTTTAAAAAGGTGGGTTGCGTCTCGTACGGAACAGAGCGTTTTGGGAAGACCAAGTTACTCGGGTGTCTCCCGTGAAGCCGACCGTCCACCATCCTCCGTGCGCGACTCTACTATGGTGGCTAGAGCCACCATAACCATCCTGCAAAAACCTCGTCGTTGACTCCGATTGCTTCCGTGACGGCGGGACAGCTAAGATTTAATGACTACCACAGCAAATCCGCCTGTCAGTAAAGGCTGTTAGGATTGGGTCGCGTGCTCAGCCCACCGCTGACGCCAATTGTTAGGTTTGGGTCGCATGCGCCTGGGTAGCGTGCCGCTGCCAGCAGTTATTACGTGCGGCTCGCGCTTGCGCGCCCCTCGGTAGCGTTGGCCTGGCGGCTCCGTGGACGGCGGACGGCATCAACGGTCCCAGCAAAGACGAGGCGTCTTCTAACGAAACAACCTTTACTAAAACATCATGAAGGAGCGGGCAGAGAAGCTGACCCGGAGAGAATACAGACACGTTCACACAACTGGTGTCTATAGCGTCGTCTCAACGGCGCGTCAAAGTAGTCTCTGCCGCAGCGGAGTCTGCCGCTGCTTTATATAGGCATGCCAGTTCACAGGGAAAGGGAGAGAGCCCTTCAAGTTCAGACAAGGCGATGACTCGATCGCAGGTGGCGCGACCACATCTCCTCCACCTCCTGCAGACAGGAGAGGGCGACGCACTCTCCCTCGAGCTCCAGGCTTGGCCAGCTTTTGCACACACACGCACGCACACACATTTGGCGCGTGGCAGGATCACGCTGAGACATGTCCGCGGGAGGAAGCGTTGCGCGGCCGATGAACGGCGCCGAAATGGCCGATCCGCTCGCGGTTCTGCCTGTTGCTATGCGGTGGCCGCGTCAGCTGTCCCACTTGTCGGTGGAGAAACGTAACAGACTGCCCCGCCGGGTAAGGGAGATCCCGAAGGGCAGGGGACTGCATCCGCTGTCCGGAGGGATCGGGATGTTGCTGCTAGCCGGGGTCGTCCGACTCAGCTTCCCTTGAGCTCAAACAGCCTGAAGAAGTCCTTGGCAAGTCCGGTTTCCAAGGCACTCTGCAACTTGTCTTCAGGAGAGTTTGCTGACAACCTACAATGTCACAACCACGCTGAAAACTCAACCGTTCAGCCAGCAAGCACGGCGCAAACTTCACTAAGTTATGCCAGACTATTTCCCTCTTACGCCCCCATATATATTAAAGGGCAGCTCAGTAGCACTTGGAACGCGTCCACAAATTTGAAAATCGCGCTTTCAAAAACACCATTCTCAAACAAAAATAATACAATGCAATATATTCAAAATCCTATGTCAGGAAGAAAAACACCAACAAGTGAAAACTGAGGCTTCTTCTCACGTTATGGGCTTCGACTTAAGCCATCGGCGTTACCATTGAGATCACCCTTTTCACTAAAACTTCGGTTGTCCTTTTCACGGAGCAACCTTACCTTCCTGTTTCTGTACAAAGAATCACATGAGGATGAATCACTCACTTTTCGGAACAACCTATCCCTCTCCTTATGGGTTGCGCACCAGTCACGCATTTGTGCCGTTGGGATAGTCGCTTTCTTTTTCGCGACAGCTTCCACTTGCACCATTCTTTCTCGCGCCTGCCTTCCGCTTTTTTCTACGGCAGCACTGGAACACAGGTTTTCTGCTTTCTTTCTGCAATCGTTTGAGTTTGCTCTCCTTACGATGGCAGCATTCTTTCTCGCGCCTGCCATTTCGCGTTTTAGTCGGCAGCACTGGAATACTAGCCTTCTGCTTTCTTTCTGAGCCATCTCTAACAAGCTAGCGGTCACCGTTCTAGCGGTAACCGGTGCTAGTAGGGCATGGTTGTCGTCGAAGTGGTCAAAGTGCGGCGCCGCGTCTGATTCGTGGCCAGCAGCGCATGACTCACTTTCAGTCAAGTCCAAACGACAACGGCTGACGTCAGTCGCGCCAGTCCCTCTTCTAGGCATTTGCTCTGGCGGCTCGCCACTCAGTGCGTCGCCTCGCTCAGAGCTAACCGGCGCACGATCAAGCTTCGACAGCTGGGGTGCTTCGGATTGCGTGAGGGTCATGTGTGCTACGTCCGCGTTCGCACTGGGGTTGCTTTCGCGGATACAACCTAGCATGGTATCGGAGCACGAACTATTCTGACTCTGCTCTAGACGTTCGCTGTAGCCTTCGCAAGTCTCGCTCTCTACAGCATACGCGCACTCCTCGTCGGTCTGCCCTGGCTGATCACAACTCGCGGGCTGCGCAGTTTCCCTGATCGGCACTTCGTTTTTCTGAGTGCCCTGCGCCACGACGAAGCTGATTTCGGAAACTGAAATTTTATCATTCTCTAGCTGATTTCCATCTCCGCCACACTCTCTACAAGCTTCTGCTTCTGACTCGAGAGGCGGTTCAGCTATTGTCAGTTCCCCACTCTCATTTGATGGAACTGGATCTCCTACAGCTACTTGGGTCGGCATGCAGTTCACCTCGCTTAACGGCGTCACTTCGGACTTCTCACCGATTAAGCCTGCGCTAACCGTCTCAGCTAGTGTCTCGACCAAGGTAACACGATGCTCTTCTGTTCGAGGATCGGTCGGCTCACTACTGCGGTCACGTTGCTCAGCCGTTTCCCCAAGCTGTGTCTCACACTCCGGTGCAAGTTCGATTTGCTCCGGAACTTCCGCACTGTCTAGCCATTCCTTTACAGCGGCTTTCAACTGATAGGCCAAATCAAAGTATGCCGTGTTACAATGTTTCTCGCTCTCATATCTTTTCCGAAGACCCTTAGGCGTTATCCGATATCGTATCAGCAATGACTCTTTTAGTTCATCGTAATTTTTCAAGCGGTCGCCAACCAATCGCTTAATTTCTTCCGACGCTTCAGCGGAGAGAAGAGCTACCAACTTCTGCGCCCAACTATCTCGCTCGAAGCGTTTACTTCTACAGACATTCTCAAAGTCTGCCAAATATTAGGCCACATCCTCGGCAATGAGGAATGGTGGCTGGCCATCTCGCGGTATTGAACCGTTACACTGAATGGCCTTGCAAGCTTTAATCCTTTCCACGCTCATTCTATGTGCTGATATCTCCAGCTGCATCAGTTTCCTTACGCGGGCGACCTCTTTCTCGAAACGTTCCCTACGTTCACGCATCTCTTTCTCGTGACGTTCCCTGCGTTCACGCATCTCTTTCTCGTGACGTTCTCTACGTTCACGCTCCTCTTTCTCGTGACGTTCTCTACGTTCACGTTCCCCTTTCTCGTGACGTTCGTCAATGATCTCAAGGCATTCCAAAAGCTCGTCATCTTCAGCTTCCAACGCAAGAATAGCCTTTAACACTTCTGGTTTTCTGAGTTTGACAAATTCAGACCCAACTCCTCCGCAAGCTCCAGCAATTGCGGTTTTCGCAACGACTTCAAATCCAAACCCATGGCTGTTCCGAGTGCTGCCTTCTCTACTGCCCACTATTGCCTTGCTGCAATTAACCCAGCAACAACGACAACACATTTACCAGCTCTGTTCTCTACTTAACAAAAGCCTGGCAAAACTCAGTGGAAGAAAGTCCCGCACTCACCAAACCTCGCAGTCAAAAATCCAACGCAGTCGTTCCGCTGCAGGCAACCAGTCATCACAGAGGGCTCGTTGCACTGCTCCCGACTTTCCGCTTAGCTGCTTGTTTCACGGGTCACGCCTGGGACATCTCCGCTCTTCCCACCACATGTTGCACCTCGGTCAGGCCTGGCTCGTTTCACGAACCACGGTCACTGCTTGGTCGTCCTCGTCTCTCCGCTGTTCACCCGTTGTTGGACGACGGTATCGCCTGGCTCGTCCCTCCAACCACGGTTACGGCTTGGTCGTCGTCGTCCCACCGCTGTTCACCAGTTGTTAGGATTGGGTCGCGTGCTCAGCCCACCGCTGACGCCAATTGTTAGGTTTGGGTCGCATGCGCTTGGGTATAGCGTACCGCCGCCAGCAGTTATTACGTGCGGCTCGCGCTTGCGCGCCCCTCGGTAGCGTTGGCCTGGCGGCTCCGTGGACGGCATCAACGGTCCCAGCCAAGACGAGGCGTCTTCTAACGAAACAACCTTTACTAAAACATCATGAAGGAGCGGGCAGAGAAGCTGACCCGGAGAGAATACAGACACGTTCACACAGCTGGTGTCTAGCGTCGTCTCAACTGCGCGTCAAAGTAGTCTCTGTCGCAGCGGAGTCTGCCGCTGCTTTATATAGGCATGCCAGTTCACAGGGAAATGGAGAGAGCCCTTCAAGTTCAGACAAGGCGATGACTCAATCGCAGGTGGCGCGACCACATCTCCTCCACCTTCTGCAGACAGGAGAGGGCGACGCACTCTCCCTCGAGCTCCAGGCTTGGCCAGCTTTTGCACACACACGCACGCACACACATTTGGCGCGTGGCAGGATCACGCGGAGACATGTCCGCGGGAGGAAGCGTTGCGCGGCCGATGAACGGCGCCGAAATGGCCGATCCGCTCGCGGTTCTGCTTGTTGCTATGCGGTAGCCGCGTCAGCTGTCCCACTTGTCGGTAGAGAAACGTAACAAGGCCGATTCACATGACGGACCAACCGTCCGCGAACGGAGCACCACATCATCCAATGTCACTGGCTCCACCTCATCCGCGGACGGCGGACGAGGCGCCGGACGACGTCGCGGACGGAAACCGCCGGAGGCCGGAGCCGCAACGCTCCTTGCAGTTCTGCAACTGAAGAGGAAAATGGCAGACGACATTCCAAGCCAACTACGCCGCATTGTTGACTAGGGCTAGTAACATTGGACTAGGGTGCTTCAATGGCACGGGTAGCCAGGGAGGCGAGAGCATCGACGCACCTTAGAGTTTGCCACGGCTACTACAAGAGAGAAACGCGTGCCGTACAGCAGCCGTCCTGACTCCCGGCGAGGTGCCCTGAAAGCGGCCAGTTCGTTGATAACATCAAGACTCAAGAAACTCGTCAAGTTAAAAAAAAAAGGCCAACAGGATCCAACAAAATGCCAACCGCACGGTTTCCTCAGAGCGCGATTCAAGAATCTTCAGTGCTATGAATCTCCCGACCATAAAGTCAGCTAAATTAGCTTCTGCTAGCGCATACATTGACATAACTCACATTTGTAAGGTCGTTCATATGTATACGCCGGCGTTGGCAAAGAGCACGACCACCGTACACTACTGCAACCACCGCATGCACGACTCGCGAAGCGAGAACTGCGCACTGTCCGCCATTTTCAGTTATTCTCAGAAGAACGAACTCGCCTGACGATGCCGGCTTGTTGTGCATTGATATTATTGTACCTGTATATTATTAAAACGATTTGCTGTCTTTGGTTTCATCGCCTAGTGACTGCAAACGACAGGTGTAATGGTACAGAGTTTTTCTTTTGCTATAGCAGTTATCACCTTTCGTCTGTAATCCTCTCAAGTTTGCAGTCTTTTGCATGTTTTCATGCTTACAGCTGTGCACATGAGACATCCGAGAAGCATGTACATACACATCAGCATCAGTAATAAAAGAGTAAAAACGGACTAACATTCTCTTCCGTCAAGCCGTGAGCGAGGCCCATTACAGTCTGCTACAAGTAAAAGTCGATCTGCGTTGTGGCGATTAAACACTCAATATTATTGCTGCAAAAAATCTACAAACCGTTAAAAACGTGATTTTCACCTGTATTGTTGTAAATTTTTAAAGAAAGCCAACGTTATAATAGTTATTCCAAAATTTCAGTTCAACCTTTATGCCGCGAGGTGACGCCAGGCGTAGACAGGACACGTTCCATTGCGTGAACCTGTAGACGTCTACGATGGCGTCTACGAAGCAGTCTTGCTAGACGGACTCCAGCGATTCCATCCGTCGTGTCAATCAGCCTTAAGACATAACACACAATCGCAGTTTATACGGTTCGATGTCAATGTGCGGGTAAAATACCCCTGTGGGTCAAAATTGCTCTATAAATGTATATGATAAGTTTGATGTTGATTAAATAATTATTAATTAGCTCGCAGTTCGCAGTTCGTTGTCACACATTTCCATCACAAGATACGAAAAAGGCAACAAGAAAGCAAATTAACTGAAAATAAACAAGAGTTGCATATCCTACACATAATCGCGAAAATCGCGAGAAAAAGATGAGCCACAGCAAGAATTTTTGCGTTTATTTATTGGCAGTTCCCCCGCCATGGTGGTGCACTATTCCATACTGCACCACCATGGCGGGGGAACTGCCAAAAGCAACTGTATAAGACCTGCTTGATGTAATAATGCCAGTGCCGTTGTATCGATCAGTACACTGTGGAGGGGGAGGTTCAGTTCAGTTCAGGCGTTCAGTCGTGTCCGACTCTTCGTGACCCTATGGACCATGTCACGCCATGCTTTCCGGTCTCTCACTATCTTCTTAACATCACATAGCTTCATCTGCAATGCCTCGAGGATGCCGTCTAACCATCGCGTTCGTTGCCTGCCCCTTCTCCGGCGACCCTCAACTTTTCCCAACATCAAATCTTTCTCCAGCGACTCCTCTCTTCTCATCAGATGACCAAAGTAGCTGAGCTTTAACTTTAGAATTTGACCCTCCAATGAGCAGTCAGGGTTTATGGTCGACAATATCGACTGATTTGATCTTCTGGCAGTCCAAGGAACTCTCAAGAGTCTTCGCCAGCACCACAATTCAAACGCGTCAATTCTTCGGCGGTCAGCCTTTTTCACAGTCCAACTCTCGCATCCATACATCACAACTGGAAAGACCATAGCACGAGTTATACGGATCTTGGTTGGCAGACTAATGTCTCTGCTCTTTACTAGGCGGTCAAGGCTAACCATTGCTCTCTTTCCCAAAAGCAGGCGTCTCCTAATTTCACGGCTGCAGTCTCCTTCCGAGGTAATCTTGGCGCCCAAGAACAGAAAATCTGTCACAGCTTCCACTTCTTGTCCATTGATGCTCCAGGACTTGATAGGGCAAGACGCCATGATCTTTGTCTTTTTAATGTTCAGTTTAAGCCCAAACTTCTCACTCTCTTCTTGTACGCGCATCAGAAGTCTCTTGAGGTCCACTTCACTTTCTGCCATTAAAGTGGTGTCATCCGCATATCTAAGGTTGTTGATACGTTTTCCAGCAATCTTCACTCCAGCTGAAGACTCGTCCAAACCGGCCTTCCTCATGATGCACTCTGCATATAGGTTAAATAGGCAGGGCGACAGTATGCAGCCTTGCCTCACCCCTTTCTCAATCGGAAACCAATCAGTAAGACCATGCCCAGTTCTGACTGTGGCCTCTTGCCCTTCATACAGGTTCCTGAGGAGACAGATGAGGTGAATTGGAACTCCCATCTCTTGGAGAGCTTGCCACAATCTGCTGTGATCAACGCAGTCAAACGCTTTCGCATAATCAATAAAGCAGAAGTAAATGGGTTTCTGGAACTCTCTTGCTTTTTCCATGATCCAGCGAAGGTTGGCAATTTGATCTCTAGGAGGGGGAAGTAAGGATGTCCTAAAAAGAGTTAAGATGATGCCAGTACGGTCATCAGCAAAAAGATTTTTTTCTTCTTCCTATTGCACAGTGATACATTATCTGTTAAACCGTGGTTGAGGGAAAAAGGTGTCATTCTCTCGTGGTCGATGGACTGCTTTATTTGCCATAAGCCGGAAACCATAGACCATATTCTTTTTGACTGCTGGGATGCAGTCTTTCTGTGGGGTATCCTGCAGAGGACTTTAAAAAAGGACTTGCCAATCGGCCTTTTGCGTTTTCCTGTGCTGCCACCTTGTGTACAACGCCGCAACCAAACTGGCGGGATAATGCGCCGCACGGACACGCTCCTCCGCACGCTGAGCCCCGCTGCGGAGCGTTTTCTTGGCGCACATAATTTTGGCTCTGTCGACGATGGCGTGTCGTGGGCAGCACCTGATACCTGGCGGGTATCTAGGGCTAAGTGATGGCTGGGTTTCATGCCCGAGGAATGCAGCGAAGCCTACTGACGAACAAATTCAGCGGTACCTGCAGTCGTCCGGCATGCGATGCGATCGCCAGTTGAGTAAGGGCCACCGCTTCAAAGATGAAGGCTGCATACGAAACGTAATATTTCGAAACATTCGTATAAATGGGATGTACGGCAAAAAAAAAAAAAAAGACCAATGCAACCAGAACCAGGAGTTAGTTTCATGCTACTATTCCGGCCTTTTCTGCACTGAAATTTGAAGTAACCACAACATCTGCATTAGAGAAGTGTGCTTAGCTCATATTTTTTTTTCGGGCTTCAGCTGGGCCCACCCACATTGAGGGCTGGGCAAGTAAAGAATTTCTTTGGGCTCCGCCCAGGCCAATAATTACGGCCCATGAAGTGTTCTAATTAGCAGTGTAAATGAAATAAACTGTGCAGTCTGTAATAGTTGTGTACTTCTATCCCACTTCATATGTACTTCATCCCACTTTTGCAAAGTTCCTACGTTACTGCAGAATCCACAAATAAATAAAAATGCCAAGTTGAAGTGACTGAACCATGCCCTGCTTCTGTGCATTATGCTAATGTCTTAAACAATGACTTGATAACCCTGAGATGCACTGCTATGACTGATTCTTGATTGCTGAAGCAGCGGCAACATATTGCCGCGAAACCTTCAAAACTGTATTTGTTGTTTTTTACCAGCCGCCGGCATACAGGCTTATCACTCTGATTCTGGACCGCGTATCAGTTCCGTAATCTTTGTTTGTTAATGCTCGATGTCGCGAGTCACACCTTTATCAGTTTCGTTGTAGCTCAAGATGCACCGAGATCTTTCTGGAAGGTTCCGGCCACTCGGGTGTCTTTCCACAATGTTCCAGCCCGTGCTGGTAGCAGTTTGCGACGTTATCTAGATTGTTCTGAGCAGCCTTTAAATTTAGCGTTGACGAGTGTGACGGGCATTCTTTGTTCGACGATCTACGAGCACGTTTGTTGCTATCGCCGCAGCCGAGTTGCTTAGTTTTTTTGCGGGTGCAAGTCAGCTCAATAAAGAGTTTCTTCAGTGCAATCACCGACTCTTCATTTGTGTCATCGCCCCTGGTCACCACCACGTGACATCTGGTGGTGACATCTGACAATATGTGAGAAAAGAAAGTTTAGCAACTATGCTGCAACCACATACCTAACAGTTTCTGAAACAGCCTTCTCGCTCTTCTGGGTCAGCATGTGACACTAAATGTCCATCAAATAATGCAGCAATATCTGTAACCCATCAAGTTTCAATGCATTACAAGCAAATGGTAATGAAACTGAATGTGGATAGTCCAATGCTACATGTAATTTTAATGAACACTCTCAAAGGCAACGAACTTGGTGGTGCTAGGGGACAGCCATCAAAATTTCTAGGGTCTGACTTTGAGAACGGTCTTGCAGCCACTCAAGTTCGTATAAAAAAAAAAACAAAACAATATTCGACACCTAGAAACAAGCTTCAAATAAAGGCAGGTTGATGACAGAAAAGTTTCTTCCATATTTTTGCTTTAAGTGAAATGTTTACTAGATTCTATGTCTTTTAGACGTGTGCACGTTTGTCCCCACAAGCATTGTTCTGGCAGGTGGTAGCTGGTCGCTTTTGTTTCGCTGTCCGGTTTGTCGCACTTGAAAACGGCTCATAGCATTCACCCGCTTCGCCTCGTTGCTAGAAAAGTTGAATATCGTCGGGATGAAATCAGGGTGCCGCGGTGATATGGAGGGCTTTCATGGTCATTAAAAAAAGGTTTCAGTACAGCTTGCGCAAATATTTAACCTCAGTACCTAGTTCGTACCTGCTACAAAGTGGTTCCCGCACAGTCTTGATGCGCTCGACGGCTCCCAAGAGCGCCCTTGATCGCCCTGCCGACGAACAGTTTTTATTCAAGCTTCGCGGTGAAGACGGTCTCGTGAAGCGCTTGGAAAGCGAAAAAAGGCGAGGCCGCGCTTCCCTTTAAACATTGTGTATCGCAATCAAACGCTACACAAGTAGTCGGAATCGTCAGGAGCGTCGCACTATCCAACAACGACCACCGAAACAACCGCAGAAATGCAGGCGCCGCGGGCAGCCGCCAGATTGTTTACCCCACCGCAGGAGCCGATCGCGGCGGCCACGAACCCACCAGTCCGCTTCGCGACTACGCCGCTAGGGGTTGGGCGCATGCGCAGTCGCGTCCCGCAAAAGGCCGATTACACCATATTGTATGCGGTTCCTGCCGGTTCGTAATCAAGGGAGCGTACCATATGACTTATTCACATTGCTTTGCCTCCACAGTCTATGAAAAACGAGAATGGCTGTGAGACACGCGGACGTCGATGCTCACTCCGCGTGGGAGTATTTCATTGAAAGTGTCAACAATCTGACCGCCATATATAATACCCAAAGGGAGGAACCTGAATGGATGCCAGTTTTGAGTGAACTGGCTAACCTAAAGCGTTTTTGAAACTTTGTGAACCCTTACTTTTGCTAGAGCTCTTAGTGGTATTATACTTTGACTTTGTCCCACTGTAAATTTCATTGTTAACAGGAAATAAAGAAAAAAGCCGCGGTGGTGCAGTGGTTGGAGCGCTCGACTGCTGTGCCCAAGGATGCGGGATCGAATCCCAGATGTGGCGGCCGCTTGTCGATGGAGGCGAAAAGCAAGGCGCCCGTGTGTTGTGCGATGTCAGTGCACGCTAAAGAACACCGGGCGGTCGTAATTTCCGGAGCCCTCCACTACGGCGTCTCTCATAGCTTGAGTCGCTTTGGGACTTTAAACCCCTAAAACCAAACATAGCAGTTCTCTCGGAAATTCTTTTTGCCTTCCATATATTCTTGAACTACATTTATCCATTCGCCTCACTTGCTATTCCGGGGTACACCTGTTATTCCACCACCCCTTGCACCTTTTTCAGTCTTACATTATGTTATTTTTCACGAAATCAATCATGTGTGCTTTGTGCTAGCTGCTCGTGTCGCGCTTTTTTAGAATCTTTAAATTCGTTGCCTTTTTCTCCGGATGGAGCTGTTGGAACCTTCGCGTAGCTGTAGGTTTCGACCATGCATTTGTATTTCGCTACAAATATTCAACTTCTTTGTGTGCACAAACTGCAGTGCACTATTCTTCTTTCGCTCCACACGGCACGTTGGTCGACCGGTCTAACGTATTTACCGTTTATCAGGGATTCGTAGAGGAAAAACAGGTAAAATCCGTTAATGGGTTCCGGAGTCTGGACTTTAATCCGGCGTCGCAGCATCGACCATTTGAAGTCTCGAAGGCTTTCAGAACCACGAGCAGGCCTTCGGTATATGCTTTAAAATGTGAGAGCATTATTAACCACGTGCTGAAAATAAAATGTCCGGTGGCTTCGGCATTAAGAGTTTGAAGGCTTGTATCCTCGAACAATCACGAGATGTGTATCTGGCAGGTGGTAGTTGGCAGGCGATATACACAGGCACTGAGTGGTCAGAGGTGCACTGGCGCGCCGCCACTCATTTCCCTTTCGCTCACGAGAGTCGCCAGAAGTGTGATTGGTCGGCGGATTATGTGACGTCACGAAGCCAGGTGGCGTGGTCTAGTTGGAAGGCTTCGCCAACTTGGGCAGCTGCAATCAGTGACAAGGTGACATGGAAATCGAACACACGGAACCATTGCACCCCTCGCTTAAAGCTTGCATCCTCAATAAATAACGAGCATCCATCTGGGAGGTGGCATGGGAGTGTCCACTTCTCTGACTACACGGCTACGATAATCTCATTGAGCTCGAAACCTTCACCTGGAAAAAAAGTCGCAGCTACAGAGCACCCACTCTTATTAAGTCACATAAAATTGACACCGCGCAATAAATGATTCAGAAACGAGAATTAATGTATATGTTGTTTCTTCACGTAGACGATAACATAATCGTGTAGCATGCTGTAGAAAAAGCAACGCTGCCGTGTATATGCTGCATGGATTTCGTTGATCATCTGTGAATTTTGAAAAAGGGGTAACGCAAGGCGGCAATTCGCTAAAGGGCGCAGAAGTTCGCCTGGCGCGCCTCTCGTGAACCTGTGCCCGAACAATCCTTTTTGTGTTCCGGTCAAGGAGCTCTTCATAATGTTTCCAGTACCATGACAATATGTAGAGGTTCATAGCTGGCAAAATTTCGAGAATCAACAAACGGGAGAAAAAAAAGAGAGAAAAGGTCAGTATACATTTAAGCTTACTGGCTTAACGCGTTAATCATGCACCGAAATGATTGACATTAGCGGTCGAGATGGCTGGAGCGGAAGCAGTGTTTTACTGTTTCGTACTCGTCTCACAAACTTTTTTTTTTTAGTTTATCCGCAATCGCATGCGTAGACAGCCTCCTGTTGGGGAATTCAGTTCACTCGCATTCCCAGCCCACTTCACGAACTCTGCTACACCTCTTTCACTGTATATCCAGCGAGCCGACCGCTTCATAACGATAAACAAGTAGGCCCCGGGCTCTCCCTCGCTCCAGCTGCAAATCGTTTATGTGGTTCTGTGACATTTTGTCAAATACGTGGCTACGCCGGGTTTCACTCATGTTTCCACCTTCGTGCTTAGGCAATGCACCTAGTGATCCTCTCCGCCTCGCACAGCCATGCACTCCAATGGGGCGTTGCACTAGCCCATTGTCCCCTAGGCAACGAAAACACTGTCGGTCTTTCGTGACAAAAGTATGATCAGGGAAAATCTAACTTCAGCTAGGGAACAATGGCAACGATATCATGACATATACCTCGTCAGTATTTTTCTGCAGTGCCCTGCGCCGTTTCATGCACGTATACATTATTATTATTATTATTATTAATGCGGTTACCAACGCGCACGTACAGAACGGTCTATGTGCATGCGTGTTGCGTTCGACTCGAATGGGGGGGGGGGGGGGTCGGAAAGTCCAGAGCGGCAAACTAGTGGGGCCGGACGACGGTTGCAAAAGCCTTCAAAAGAAGGTGAAACAAGGTCCCTCCGCCATTCCGAGCGGGCTTGGGAAGCAAATAAAGTCCGCACAACCACTAAGGGTTTCTAGACCTACGTGGGTGTATCGACTTCGGCAAATAAAGAAAAAAAAACTAGAATAATAGAAGACAAAAAAGCCAAATCCAACAACCAGGCATTGCTTGGAGAAGACGGCACAAGAGAGGAAGTTTCAAAGGGGCATATGGGAAGAACAAGCTATAGACCTTTTTAGTTTCGATGCCTGGGTGCAGCCATCTTAGTTTGATGGTGGCGCCCCGTATGAGCCAAACTGCGGAACGTCTGCTCCGGCGCCTCTTGACGCCATCTTGGGCTGTGCTGTGCGTGTTGATGCTGCGGTGCGGCAGTGCAAAAGTGCTGTTTCGCGGTGCTCGTGAAAGCTATCCGACACCTTGATGCTATTTGTGCTTTGTTTGAGCGCGCCAGGAAACCGTATACCATCCGTTTGACATAGCGGCTGCTGTTTGAAACAGCCCAGCGGCCGGGGTGGCTGCGAAGGACTGCGCTCCACTTCCGCAGTGTGGATGTATCTGTTATATCTTTCACGATACATGTATTTTCAATTATATTTTATTATTGCAATGGTAACTGCACACACAAACATGCAGCGAATGAACCGTATGGGCAGCTACCGAATTCGGAATGCAGATACTGCGAAAGATACTTTCCAGTTATCGTCGCATTGATTTAACATGAAGTGCGACCCATTTCGATATACGATCGAGCTGTCCTGCTTCAACAATGTATACTTTCAAGTTAAACTACGGTTCAATACTAGCAAAAAAGGAGTAGGGTCTAAAATACCATCCGTCGACGTTTTTATAAAGCCTTGGTGTTCGTCCTGCGGCGAGACAACATCGTATACCCCCGTCTCGTACGTCGTAACAGCATCGTTTGCATGACGTTTTGTTGAGCAAAACGTCGAAAAACGTGCGCTCTCAGCGGCACCATGAAAGAAAACGACAAATTCACAGCACATACAGTAGCGCTTACGAAAGCGGCGCTGCCCGCTGGCGCGGCGGACTACGGCACTCTCGTCGAGCGCTACTCCCTAGTCGTCGCTAGGCCTAAATTGTTTCGCATCGAAGGCACATCCGACGACGCTTTGTGATTGCCCAGCACTAGATTAAATGGTCTCTCATGGAACTGCCTTACTGCCGATCCCATAGTGTCAGTAAAAGAAAGATGTAAATTTCGGTGATGCCTTAGCAGCGCGGAGCCAGCGTGCAGACGATGAGCCACGCGCCGCACCAGCGGTAATGTGTTGCGTAGCTTATTTGTATTGCAATTATCAATAACATGGTATGGGTCAGAAATCCGGAAGAAAGTTTTTTTTTTTGCTCACGACTTATTGTTTAAGTGAAGAACAGATTTTAGCACACTCTTGCGTTGACGGAAATGATCCACCGTATCGTTGGCGCGGAGGGCTTGCGGGAGGCACGGCCTGCCCGGCGTGCGTGGCTACTATACGGCGGAGGAAGTGAAGTGGACATCATATACGTGAGTCCGTCATTGGTACTAAGTTTATCTGGCTTACATAAAACGTTCATAAGCGAATTAAATAAGGTTAGACTGGAAAGCGGTGAAGCAGAAACATATCACAGCCGAACTCGGACTGCCGATGCATGCTGCCCGCAGACGCTCTCGACAATCATGTTGCGATTTCTTTGATTCTTTGCGCAGTCCACGATCACGCATTGCTGTCCCGATGACGTTACCACTAAAAGGGGAGCGAATAAAGGTATTTAAGTCTCTAAAACGACAATATACCTAGGTGCAAGGCCGCTCTGCTATGCAAGAAGCGTGCGAATGCACAGCCCACTCGGTACTGGCAACAATGGGCCGGCGCAAGGAATCTGGTTAGAGAGTATTTTCCTCCTCTCCTGCTCGCTCTCGGTAAAACGGTCTATAGGAAGCAAAAGAGACGAGCGGAGACTAGATATGAATGCCTTGATGAGAAGTCGCCCCTCGAAGGCCCTGTATTTTAGTAAATAAAATCTGCTTTCTGCTATTAGTATGAGGTACGACTTAACCCGGAGGAAAGTAATAAGAAGGAAGTATCAGTGCAATTCACTGTTTATTATTATTATTATTTTTTGCTCTCTGTCGTTAGACAATAAACTAACTGTTGTAGAGAACCTTGACCTGGGCGATACGTCGTCAACAGTCAGTAGAAAGTTCTGTGATCAGTCGTGAGACGTGTCAGCACACGTACGAGCGTCGAAGCGAGCTTCGTTGTCGTTTTTCTTCCTGCCCGTCACGCGCGTTCAACATGCTTGTCGTCGTTCTCTTCAGCAATAGGCGCTGAACCCAATACCTGTTTTACAACTTCCCCCGGGCAAAAAGACGCCATCCTGGCGGCTCATGGCGATGTGACGATGGCCGGATCGTAGTAAGGTTTCAGGCGGTTACTGTGTACTATTTCACGATTTCGGCGACGGTGGTCAGTGGATGGTGTAAGGGGTTCGATGAGGTAGTTGACGGGCGATGTTTGCTTGACAATACGGTAGGGGCCCTGATACTTGCTCAGAAGTTTGGATGAAAGGCTGGGACTGGAGGAAGGCACCCATAGCCAGACCAAAGAGTCTGTACGGTAAGTAGGAAGAAGTGCAGATTGATCTCGGGTGGTTTTCTGCTGTTGCTAGGCGTGAGAAGTGAAGGACCGGGCAAGCTGGCGGCATTCTTCGGCATAAGTTGCAGCTTGTGAAACAGTCGTGAATTCGGAAGAATCCGGTCGGTAAGGGAGAATGGTGTCCATAGTACAAGAGGGCTCACGACCGTACAGGAGGAAGTATGGTGAGAAACCGGTGGTTGCTTGTGTGGCAGAGTTATAAGCGAATGTGACGAATGGAAGAACGCGGTCCCAGTTGGAGTGGTCGGAAGCGACATACCTTCTTTCTTCCTGCCCGTCACGCGCGTTCAACATGCTTGTCGTCGTTCTCTTCAGCAATAGGCGCTGAACCCAATACCTGTTTTACATAACTCTTATATAAAAAGATAACTATTGTGCTCTTCTCGGAGTTTCATTGACTGCATATGGAAAGGCAGCGTCTATCTATCTACGTATAGGAAGGTGACATCCATCTGAGGCGAGAACTGTAAGACAGTTCTGTTTTAAATGCAGTCCCGCCTTTCTTTAGTTCGTGCACCAGTTTACTCACAGCCGCTGCACGTGTCCGTTTTTCTGAGGTACCGCCCATCGTCAGCCCCCCCCCCCCCCCCCCCCCTCTCTCTCTCTCTCTCTCTCTCTCTCACACGCACACACACACACATCAAATCTCTGATTCTTCCTCTCACGAGCTGCTGCTGCTTTTTTTATTGCTTATCTGGCTTTTAGTTGTGCATGCCTCTCCGGATACCCGCAAAACAGCGACCGCTGCGTGGGCTTCTGTAACTTGACGACCACGCTGGCATCTCATCGTTTCTCAGAAGGGACGTGCCAGTCAGTGTTCCAGTTCAGCTCTTCGTGTAGCCGGCGCCACTCTGCTCATCACCTGCTGGCCTTCCTCTCCTGACGGTGATAAGAGATGGAGGAAGGGATAATGAGCAAGAGAGAGTTTTACATTCGAAGAAAGGCGAAAAAAACTGCAATGACATGGGAAAGGGGTTCGTTCTCCGTTCTTCCAGTGGATGTGGTTCTCCCATGCATCGCGTTTAGACGCTGATGCCTCAGCTCCGCGTTCTCGTTGACACCACCCATTCCTGGAACTTCCGCTTGGAAGTTGCCCCAAACGGCGTCGATGAGCCGCCCGAAATCGGTCAGAAAGGCAGTACTTAAACAAAAAAAAAAAAAACGCTATGTTCTTCCCATTTGCCGCGGCTGCCTTTTCCTCCCGCTTTCGCACTCTTTGAGAGAAGGGGGAGCATCTTTCTGAAGCCAAGACACGCAGGCTTGGCCGTGGTCGACGACTTCATGTAATTTATGACGAAAGTTTTCCTCCTTTCCAGCTGAGGTCCGCCCCTTCTTCGAGGTCTGTTGCATTGTTGCGTTCGGCTTCCAGGACGCATGAAAAGGTTTCGTTATGGCATATATAACGAAAAAATCTATATATACCCATGATGATGTGTGCGCGCGCAGTTATCGCATTTGCAAAACCACTGAAGACATTTCATTTCATTGGCCACGAAAAAGAAACAAAAAACACTGTGATCTTTGAATGCATTCACTGGGACAGGAGGCTATATGTGGACAAGGGAACCGGCCATTGCGCTTCTCTCGGCATCTCAAGGTAATATGCGAATTATCTCCCATTATTTCCTTATTTACATGAAAAATTAAGTGACTGTTTTGGGGCTTCAAATTCCTCATTCATTATTATAAGTAGAAGAGAGGGTAATCTTTCCAATAATTTATCACCGCGTTTGCCCCATGGAGCATAACCTCCCACTCGTCAGGGTTATGGAAAGTAGCGTGAAGTCAGCAGTGCAAGAACGCTTTATCTTTTCGTAAAGACACATCTCTGCACACGGTAGTTTTGTTCCGTCCGCGTCATTTTGATAAGCCAGAAGTGACAAGTTAATTTAATAAAATAATGTTATGGTATTACAGCTTCCATATCAGTACGTAAATGATAGATCTGTTTTGTTTTGTAACAAAGATGTAAAAATGAAGAAAGACTAGAATGCTTGTGGTTTTGTTGTGCGATTAAATTTTAACTTGCACAAAAAGGTTTTCACTAAGAAATTATTACTCGCTTTTCGTGGAGGAACACTGCGTGATGGTCACAAATATGGGCGGAGTTTCAGTGCAAGACTAAAGTACCTTCAGGGGTTCGTATCCAGCAGTTTTAAGGGCATACAAGCATGACAGCGGGAGTTCGGCAGTACGAAAGGTCGCCGTAACAAAACATAAATTATAACAATAAAATGTGAAGAATGGAAACTAACCAATTATAGTGCCGTTACTAAGTCAGCCTGCTATACATCAATAGCCTGGGAAAAGCTCTTTTTTTTTTTTTTTTACTTTATCAGTAAACCTCGTCACATTCAATGTTATTTAAAATTTATGTCATTCTGGCGTTTCAGGGCACAGAATTTGCGCCATGACGTTTTATAATTAGCGTTCTCAAATCAAAAACTTCTCCTTTTTCTTTTTAAGGTCGAGCAACCAACCTCAAACTCACACTTTGAGTTTGAAGTGAGGTTGAGTGAGATCGGTGGTGGTTTCTGAAAATTTGAGGTGAGGTCACCTAGACAAACCTCAATGCGTGAGGTTGAGTACAAGGTCAGGAAAATTTAATTGAGGTTGAGGTGAGGCTAGACTTTTTGAGGTCGAATGCCCACCTCTGCTAACTAGTCGTCCCAGCTGAGAAATCCCTTATTACAAATTGCACACAAATTTGCGAGATTCCCTTAACATACCGTGGTAACTAGGTAGATACCTTAAAGATCGGGTGTCTCGAAAGCGTGTGTCTTTGGGAGCCAAAATTTGTTGAGCCACAGGGCCGAGGGTAATCACGTTTTCGAGTTTATAAAAAACTGATGTGGTTAATATAATGGTAGGCTACAAATCCATAATTGCAATTAGACGTCTAACTTCAATATTTAAACAGCAAACCGTCATAAATAAGTTAACTAGTTTACTGGTTAACATTGTTTTCCTGTTTTTTGATGCCCGCGAGCACTAGTACAATATACCTCTCCTGGCCTACGTCACGAATGACGTATTGGAGGAGGGGTGCGGTCGCCGCGTGGCTTGGCCTAGTGGTCAAAGCATTCCGCTGCTGGTGGCGTGATGCGAAGGATTCGATCTCGTCTAGTGACAATTCGCTGTGTTTTTCTCAATGCTGTCCAGTTCTCGCATAGCGGAATGCGATAATCGACCGAAAATTACCAACAGCATGTGTTTCTTCCGCTCCAGAAGCGGCGCAAAATGTGTTTTTGAGCTGTGCAAAGAGCGGAGCGACTGACGTCGTCGGCTGCCAGATCTCGATATTGTACTTGACAGTAAGCAAATCTTTTCTGGTATACCCTTACATTCATGTATTTCTCAGAGAACAAACGTGCACTTAGTTCTCTTTATTGTCCTTCCGAACAAATCGTGCTTGAATGCTGACCGATCGTTCCCTCAAAGGCCCGGATGGCATGTGATCAGTGGCATGGCTTTCAGGGATTCTTGTCCGGTACCTGTTGAGCAGATCATGGTAAAAGCACTAGCCTCTGTCCCGAGACGGCTCCCAGGGGTATACCAGCGGCATGATCACTCAAGTACAGCCGCATCCCAATGCGAATTCGTAATATAGAGCGTTCAAAGGTTGTCGTGTCACAACCGAAAAAGGATTTCACTGGCACCATTTAGGTTCACTTGTGAATATTTGTACACCCTGCACAATTATTATTATGCGGTAAGAAACTTGCATTGTTACTTTCCATACCGAGGGACCCATTCGCGAGGTATTGGTAGCAGCGGGGAAATTCAAGCTTCTTCGTGATTGAATTACACGAACAGGCGAAAATAATGTTTTTTCCCGCGCACTATAAAGTAGCAATAAGATATTTTGTTTGTCTGGCCGAACATAATACAAACTCTGTACCCTGTAAGGATCTGTAAACTCTATAAAGATATCTGTACTTGAGAGCAATAACCCAGCCAAGCTCGGAGCTCGCGCGTACGTTGCTGCTTTCGGTCACAACTAACTGCCCACACTTCGTGGGGCTCAGCAGGCGCTTTTGTGAAGGACATTTTGTAAACAACAAAAAACAGATGTCTATATTATAAGGCCTGCGATGCACTGACCCCCTTTCCAGCATATTTATGTCCTGTGCATTTGAAACGCTTGGTAAGATTTCAGGTACCCCGCGACGGTCCATGCTGTTAGGTTTGGGGCTCGTGCGCCCGAGTAGCGTACCGCTGCCACCATTACGTTCGTGGCTCGCGTGCTCAGCTCACCGCTGACGCCAGTTGTTACGTGCGGCGCGCGGCCCCTCGGTAGCGTTGGCCTGGCGGCTCCGTGGACGGCGGACGGCATCAACGGTCCCAGCAAAGACGAGGCGTCTTCTAACGAAACAACCTTTACTACAACATCGTGAAGATACGGGCAGAGAAGCTGACCCGGAGAGAATACAGACACTCTCACACAGCTGGTGTCTAGCGTCGTTTCAACGGCGCGTCAAAGTAGTCTCTATCTCAGCGGAGTCGGCCGCTGCTTTTTATAGGTTTTTCAGTTCACAGGGAAAGAGTAAACCCTCACAGGAAAGGGAGAGCCAAACACGTCTGGGCAAGATGGGATGACTCAATCGCAGGTGGTCCGAATGCATCTCCTCCACCTCCTGCAGACGGGCGAGGGCGGCGCACTCTCTCACGAGCTCCAGGCTTGGCCGGCGTTTGAACACACACGCACGCACACACATTTGGCGCGTGGCAGGATCACGCTGAGACTTGTCCGCGGGAGGAAGCGTTGCGCGGCCGATGAACGGCGTCGAAATGGCCGATCCGCTCGCGGTTCTGCCTGTTGCTATGCGGTGGCCGCGTAAGCTGTCCCACTTGTCGGTGGAGAAACGTAACAGACTGCCCCGCCGGGTAAGAGAGATCCCGAAGGGCAGGGGACTGCATCCGCTGTCCGGAGGGATCGGGATGTTGCTGCTAGCCGGGGTCATCCGACTCTGTTTCTCTTGAGCCAGTCAGCCTGAAGAATTCCTTGGCAAGTCCGGATTTCCAAGGCACTCTGCAACTTGTCTTCAGGAGAGATTTCTGACAACCCACAACGTCACAACCACGCTAAAAACTCAACCGGTCAGCCAGCAAGCATGGCACAATCTTCACTAAGTCATGCCAGACTATTTCCCTCTTATGCCCCCATCTACATTAAAGGGAAGCTCAGCAGCACTTGGAACGCGTCCACAAATTTGAAAATTGCGCTTTCAAAAACACCATTCGCAAACAAAAATAATACAATGCAATCTGATCAAAATCCTATGTCAGGATGAAAAACACCAAGAAGTGAAAACTGAGGCTTCTTCTAACGTCATGGGCTCCGACTTAAGCCATCGGCATTACCGTTGAGATCACCCTTTTCACTAAAGCTTCGGCTGTCCGTTTCACGGAACAACCGTACCTTCCTGTTTCTATGCAAAGAAACATACGAGCACGAGTCACTCGCTTTTCTATGCAACCTATCCCTCTCCTTACGGGTTGCGCACCAGTCACGCATTTTCTTTGCACGGGCGCATTTGTGCCGCTAGGATAGTCGCTTTATTTTTCGCGATAGCTTCAACTTGCTCCATTCTTTCTCGCGCCTGCCTTTCCGCTTTTTTCTGCGGCAGCACTGGAACACAGGCTTTTTGCTTTCTTTTTGCAATCGTTTGAGTTTGCTCTCCTTACGATGGCAGCATCCTTTCTCGCGTCTGCCTTTCCGCGTTTTTCGGTGGCAGCACTTGAATACTCTAATCCTACTTTCTTTCGGCGCGAGCTCTGGCAAGCTAGCGGTCAACGTTCTAGCGGTAACCGGAGCTAGTAGGGTACCGGTGCTGTCAAAGTGGTCAAAGTGCGGCACCGCGTCTGATTCGCGACCAGCAGCGCATGACTCACTTTCAGTCAAGTCCGAACGACAACAACGGCTGGCGTCAGTCCCACTTCTAGGCATTTGCTCTGGCGGCTCGCCACTTAGTGCGTCGCCTCGCTCAGAGCTAACCGGCGCACGATCAAGCTCCTTCGACAGCTGGGGCGCTTCGGATTGTGTGAGGGCAATGTGTGCCACGTCCGCGTTCGCACTGGGGTTGCTTTCGCGAAAACAACCTAGCGTGGTATGAGGGCACGAACGATTCTGACTGCTCTGGTCGTTCACTGTCGCCTTCACAAGTCTCGCTCTCTACAGCGGACGCGCACTCCTCGTCGGTCTGCCCTGGCTGATCACAACTCGCGGGCTGCGCAGTTTCCCTGATTGTCACTGCGTTTTTCTGCGCGCCCTGCTCTACGACACAGTCGATTTCGGAAACCGAAATTTTCTCCTCTCCTAGCTCGTTTCCAGCTCCGTCGCGCTCTACACAAACTTCTGCATCTGACTCGAGAGGCGGTTCAGTTACTGATAGTTCCCCACTCTCATTTGATGGAACTGTATCTCCTACAGCTACTTGGGTCGGTATGCAGTTCACCTCGCTTAACCGCGTCACTTCGGACTTCTCGCCGATTAAGACTGTGCTAACCGTCTCAGCTAGTGGCTCGACCAAGGTAACAGGATACTCTTCTGTTCGAGGCTCGGTCGGCTCGCTACTGCGGTCACATTGCTCGGCCGCTTCCCCAAGCTGTTTCTCACACTCCGATGCAAGTTCGATTTGCTCCGAAACTTCCGCACTGTCTAGCCATTCGCTTACAGCGGCTTTCAACTGATAGGCCAAATCAAAGTATGCCTCGTCACAATGTTTCTCGCTCTCATATCTCTTCCGAAGATCCTGAGGCGTTGTCTGATATCGTATCAGCAATGGCTCTTTTAGTTCATCGTAATTTTTCAAGCGGTCGCAAACCAATCGCTTGATTTCTTCCGACGCTTCAGCGGAGAGAAGAGCTACCAACTTCTGCGCCCAACTATCTCGCTCGAAACGTTTACTTCTGCAGACATTCTCGAAGTCTGCCAAATACTCGGCCACATCCTCGGCAATGTGGAACGGTGGCGGACCATCTCGCGGTATTGAACCGTTACACTGAATGGCATTGCAAGCTTTAATCCTTTCCACGCTCATTCTATGTGCTGATATCTCCAGCTGCATCAGTTTCCTTACGCGGGCGTCCTCTTTCTAGAAACGTTCCCTACGTTCACGCATCTCTTTCTCGTGACGTTCCCTGCGTTCACGCATCTCTTTCTCGTGACGTTCTCTACGTTCACGTTCCTCTTTTTCTAGCCTTTCTTTACGTTCACGTTCACGCTCACGTTCCTCTTTCTCGTGACGTTCTCTACGTTCACGTTCCTCTTTCTCGAGCCTTTCCTTACGTTCTTTAATGATCTCAAGGCATTCCAAAAGCTCGTCATCTTCAGCTTCCAACGCAAGAATAGCCTTTAACACTTCTGGTTTTCTGAGTTTGTCTGACACATCCAGACCCAACTGCTTCGCAAGCTCCAGCAATTTCGGTTTGCGCAACGACTTCAAATCCAAATCCATGCCTGTTCCGAGTGCTGCCTTCTCTACTGCCCACTATTGCCTTGCTGCAATTAACCCAGCAACAACGACAACACAATTACCAGCTCTGTTCTCTACTTAACAAAAGCCTGGCAAAACTCACTAGAAGAAAGTCCCGCACTCACTAAACCTCGCAGCCAAGAATCCAACGCAGTCGTTCCGCTGCAGGCAACCAGTCATCACACAGGGCTCGTTGCACTGCTCCCGACTTTCCGCTGAGCTGCTTGTTTCACGGGTCACGTCTGGGACATCTCCGCTCTTCCCACCAGATGTTGCACCTAGGTCAGGCCTGGCTCGTTTCACCGACCACGGTCACTGCTTGGTCGTCCTCGTCCCTCCGCTGTTCACCAGTTGTTGGACGACGGTATCGCCTGGCTCGTCCCTCCGACAACGGTTACGGCTTGGTCGTCGTCGTCGTCCCACCGCTGCCTACCAGTTATTACATTCGGGTCGCGTGCGCCTGAGTAGCGTACCGCTGCCACCAGTTATTACGTTCGTGGCTCGCGTGCTCAGCTCACCGCTGACGCCAGTTGTTACGTGCGGCGCGCGGCCCCTCGGTAGCGTTGGCCTGGCGGCTCCGTGGACGGCGGACGGCATCAACGGTCCCAGCAAAGACGAGGCGTCTTCTAACGAAACAACCTTTACTAAAACATCATGAAGGAGCGGGCAGAGAAGCTGACCCGGAGAGAATACAGACACGTTCACACAACTGGTGTCTATAGCGTCGTCTCAACGGCGCGTCAAAGTAGTCTCTGTCGCAGCGGAGTCTGCCGCTGCTTTTTATAGGTTTTTCAGTTCACAGGGAAAGGGTAAACCCTCACAGGAAAGGGAGAGCCAAACACGTCTGGGCAAGATGGGATGACTCAATCGCAGGTGGTCCGAACGCATCTCCTCCACCTCCTGCAGACGGGCGAGGGCGGCGCACTCTCTCAAGAGCTCCAGGCTTGGCCGGTGTTTGCACACACACGCACGCACACACATTTGGCGCGTGGCAGGATCACGCTGAGACTTGTCCGCGGGAGGAAGCGTTGCGCGGCCGATGAACGGCGTCGAAATGGCCGATCCGCTCGCAGTTCTGCCTGTTGATATGCGGTGGCCGCGTCAGCTGTCCCACTTGTCGGTGGAGAACGTAACAATGCCTGTTCTTGGAACAGAAAGAAAAAAAAACAGGGGGGGGGGGGGGGGGTTGTTGACACGCTTGCCGAGAGTGTGTGATCATTTTTCAAGGTGAAAATTGCTAATTGGTACGTTTACTAAGCTGAGCTGCGTACTTGTACCCGATCTGAATACGGCTAACACAAAATTTGAGGCACAAACTGCACAGCAAAACTTCCCGACGCTCCTTACAGCAGGGAGACCCGGCTGTAAAAATAAAAAAAGAAAGAAAAAAAAACACTCAGCTGGTTTTCATTCGGCGCGTACCCCTCCTCACGTGCTTCCCTGACGTCCCATTGTTTGCAAGCAGGCAGAGGAATGTTGTGTCGCAGCAGTCGTCTTCATACTTCAAAAAAAAAAAAATAATAAAGCGGTCAGCTTCCTTGAACCGTCCGGTATATTATTATTTACCGTTTTATCTGAGCTCTACATGAAGTACACTTGTCCGTCGTCTTCAGAGATGAACAAACTGAAGGCCTGTTTACGCTTGCGAGTCGCGAATGTCATGCGAACGGTTGTGATCGGGGAGCAGCTCAGCTCGGCTGATGTTCACACTTGCAAAGGTGACCCGCGAGGTCGCTTTCCCGCATTGGTCACGATCGTTTGGAACGAGACACGTTGATCTCGATCACAGTGACTGTTCATCAACCGCGAGAAGTCGGATATGCAACTATAGGTTCCGTTCACTTCAGCTGCGCCGCTGATTGCTCACCGGTTTGCGACCAACAGTCAATAATTGATTCACAGGAAAGAAAAGGCGCAGTACCTGTCGCACATTTTCTGTAGACACCTGAACCGCGCCGTAGGGGAAGTGAGGAAGGTGGGGTGGAAGTGAAAGGGGGAGAGAAATAGGTGCCGTAGTGGAGCGCTGCGGAGTAAATTAGACCACCTGGGACGCCTCTTCGAATTCGCCTCCATCGAAACGCAGCCACCGGCGGTCGGGATCGATCCCGGGCATTCCATCACAGTAGCCGGGCATCTTAACCACTGCACCACTGTGGCGGGAAGACCATTTTACCATTTTATTTGTCCTCTCGAACAGCTGAAAAAAAAAAAAAAAAGGAGATTGAGCCCAGACCAGCAAGAGCTTTGCAAGGCCTAAAGCCAATTAAAAATAAATAAAACGGAGCGAAAGTAAAAAAAAAAAGACATTTTATAAACAATGAAATAAAAATTATCATAAGAACAATAAAAAAAGAGAGAGGAAACAAAACTAGATCCGATTCACAAGAAGGTATAGGTCCACGCTGACCAGAAGAAGAAGAAAAATTAAAAAAAAAAAAAATACCAGGAGGCAGCATCCAGATCTGCAAATAAGGCAAAAACAGGAAACAGAAGCTGAAAACCAAAGAACAGCAGCAAAACAACGGAAATACAAAAAAAAAATGGCAAAGCATGCGGTGAGAGAGAAGATGTACAGAACACAAACATGAAAAGAGAGAGACCGGAGAAAAATAGTGAACAAGACAGTCTACAAGAAAAGGAAATTAAATAGAAATAAAAATCGGATGAAAAACAGAATTTGGCAGTCGCCTACACAATTGCAATTGTTGGTCCACAAATCAACAGAGAGATTTAAAAAAAAAAAAACTGCAATCAGGAGCAAACGAATGAACCAAAAATAAATTAGAGAAAGTGCTGATACGCCAAACACAAGACAGAGAAAAAGAGAAGGGTATAGCCTAAACAAAACAAAGGAAAAATAAAACACCTAGAGAACTTATTCTGATGCAAAAGACGTCCGTCACTAAACCAACTTATATCAATCCGAAAAGGCTCGATAAGAGAAATGCTGGAAATACTTCCAACATAACTACAGCACCACTCTACCGGACTGGCCTGACAACTGCAGCAAAAAAGGCAAAATTATACCACAGAGGAGTACAAAAAACAAACAAAAAAGTCGACTCATTTTATAAAATAGTGCACGGTGCCCTTGCGGACCCGGCAAGAGTGACTGTAGTCACAGGCACCTCCAGACAAGCTGAAATGCGTGCCTAAAGCACACTGCTCAACACAGGAGCAGGGGAGACCAGCAGTCGAAAGGTTGGAGAATAGAGCGCTGCTCGATCGGCCTGCGACTGTCGCTGTTCGACCAATGCGAAAATTTTCGACAGCCGCTTTTCGACAGCCGCTTTTCGACCAAAACGGTTGTACAGCCTCTGCGAGTCGCAGGTGTGTGAACCGCGCGACTGAAATGCTGCATATGTCATCGTGAAGCTGGGCACAAACACTTTAAAGTCATAGAGACGTGGCCATGGAGAAACATCCTAAAATAAAACTCAAGCCCTGTGGGCGTTTTGTGACGCCGCCTAAAATTCAGAGCGTGTGGGTCTGGGACACGACCGCTCCATAAGCAGGGCTCCCTTCCGACGTGGCAGGCGTGAGCGCTGCTGGCGGGCACCTTGCGCCATCTGTCGCCGCCAAGGCGATATTTGCAAATCGAGACCATTAGCGCGTGCGTACTGGGGGCGGCCGCGCTCGTGGTATTACACGCTGGTTTACTTACGACCCCCCCCCCCCCCCCCAAACCTACCCCATATCTCCCAGGCACCATCACAAAGCACTGCAGAAAAAAGTTGTCCGTACCATTTAGAAAACATTTTTAAGTAGCGTTGCGCGCTGCCCCCGTACCTGACCTCCACTTGTACAGGATTTTGTATCTTTCTAGACAGTTTAGGGTACCATACAGGAACTCCATGACGTTAAGCACTACTGCCAGTTGGGCAAGTTGGTTCATGTTAATTATAAAGAATAGGAGAGGGCTGACGAGAACAAACGCTCACTCGCAACTATAACGTTCATTGCTCTCACCGGTAACGGGGTCCTCATTTGTTTTTGCTTTTTTTTTTCCACGCGATGAGTGACATGCTGCTTGCGACGTACATTTTACCGTGTGACTCGGCTTTCCATTGATGCCATATGTTTTGCTTGTATGTGTTTTTGTACACACACAACTGTGTACTTTTGTACACAGTTGCGTGTTGGGGCTTGTCATCATCGTTCCTGCACCGTCTTCTTTGTTCCCTTTGCGCTATTCTTGATCGTGACCTGACAAACTGCTTGTCGCCTCCAAGCTGAAAAGGAAGGTCGCTCTTTGCAGCTGCTTTCTGTGAGGGGTCCACTAGAGTAGACTCTTATGTGTAGACTCTAATGAACCAGCGGAAGTATTTTGCTGCACATGCATTCCAACAACTGAAGTCAAGAGGACACTCATTGCATTGCACGTTTTGCCGCTTACACAGTTCGGTAAATCACAGAGCACGCAACCTAGCTGCACTAAGCACTGAGCGAGAAAAAACTTAGGTATGCTTTCAGGAAACCGTGATCTTTATACAGTAAGTGGCGTGATGTTATGCATAACAAGCTGGGCCAATTCGGTATTTCCCAGAAAAGGCGCTTTCTTTTTCCTCACGATATATTAACCGTCCTCACCGGATGGCCGTGTAAGCATTGGAGCTTTGGTGTACATGAATAGGCAGAGGCTTTTAGAGCGCTAGCTGTACCACTACCATCTCTGAAGGTCAAATGACACCGGGATTTGGGCTCCAACGAAGGAATACAGTCGCTAATCAGGTACGCCATCGCCGTGGCAGGTATACCTGCCCGGGCGCGTCGCCATCTGCAGAAAACATCGATGTCCAATCTGATTCGACTATGGTGAACATGATGCTGACCTCCAAATCTGGCCTTGACCACCCCAAATTTGGTCCTGACCACACCCAAATTTTGAACTCGGCCGGTTTGGACCAAAATCGATGTCCAGCCTAATTCCACATGACCATGATGGTGACCACCAAATTTGGCGGGCCACCCCCAAATTTGACCTCGGCTAATTTGGGTTAAAGTCGTGATATATCGTACGTAAAATCGCCATTAATAAACAATTTACGGATCCATATGCAACCCTCGCGTCTTCCCATAGTGTTAAGTAGCTGAGTGCTAACACTCGATATTCTGGTTCGGCAGCGTCAAACCACTACTGATATATATTTTCAAAGCGCTTCGGCATTCTCTGTACGCCGTCGTCTACTCAGATTTCCATTGCTATGATATTTCAAACATAGCAAGAGTTGATTTTCCCTCTGGATCTTGTACAGGGAAATATGTTGATGATGATGGGTTGCAGGATGCTTGACGTCTTGCAGGTTCGATGTTGCTCAATCACATTACTCGAGGACACTTCCGGAAAGGTTAACTATTTAATAACAATTAATAAATCAAACAGAAAGATACAAGCAAGAAGAAAACATATATATATTTGACGGACTCTTAGTTTTACCTGACGAAACCAGCCTTTGGTTCCACCAAAACATCTACTTTTAAACACTATGTCCCCGCCTTCGGTGGGAACAGCAACCAATAGGAAAATTTACAAACAGTCACCCAATACATCATTAGGGAAAGGGCAACATTACCAATCACGAATTTGGGAAAGTAGAACACTACCAATGAAGGATAAGGGAAAGAAGGCAAGACATCTCAAATAACACTGTACAAGAGTATGCACTTTCCACTATCGAAATAGAGGATTCTGCCCTTCTTCCAGAAACTTGGCAATCACTGGCTTCCCCACGGGTGCATCTTTTTCCAGCCTCAGAGTTAATCCGTAAACACCGTTTCACGGAAAGGCAACGTCCGAGGCCCATCTACTGAGACGTCCTCGCTCGCAAACAGACAGGCAGAGCTGTACAGGGACGAACATGAGGGGTCATTCTTCACGCCCGCTGCCACCCTCTCATTGAGAGCGCTTTCTGAAGCTAGGCTGCAGATACTGGAAAATACCGACGCGACACGGGTTAAAATGCCCCGTCGCCACTCTCATGGATCAGCTTATCCGGGAAGAAAGGGGTTCTGCTCGGTATCACGCCCGCTTCTCGGTAGAGACTCTCACTCTGCCCCCCTTCTCCGCTACGTTTTCGAAGGGCAAGAAAAACACTGAATAGTTCTTTTTCTTTTTCCGGGAGCAGAGGCGCGGTAAACAAGCCCAACGTCGGAACTTCACTGCAAGTAGTTACAGATGCGAGATGGAAGATATAAAAAAAAAAAAAGCTTGCATTTTTTGGCGCCTGTGGTCTTGAGGAAAACACTTGGTATTGAAAGAGTGAGCACTTTGACGTAGTTTTGGATTTTGTTGGGTGCTGCGCTACATGGCTAAAAACTAACGTCGTTATCAAACCGTGTTTGGTCGACCGCCGTTTGGGGCGAGGGCTAGCCTACCACCGGTGGTTGTACCTGTTGTAGGCCATCATTGCACTCGCCACCGCTTCGGTGGCGGACGACGGCCGTTGCGATGCGCGTCTTTATCTCTCCCTCTTTTTCTTTCTATTGTATTTTCTCCTGTCCGCACGAGGCAGCGGAGGTGGCTCAGCTACAGAGCCAGTAGCAGGTCCGCGCCGCTTCTTTTCCTTCTGTCTACAGTCGCAACAACAGCCCGGAGGTCTCCATGGAGAGCGACGTTAAAGAATGTCAGGTCGCTGCTAATTGGCGTAAGAGATTGGAAAATCTCAAATCGTCGGACGCCGAGGTTGTCGCCTGACAGTTGGCTGTTGAACGTAGGAAAAACCAACAGAAGAAGGCTAAGCGTACGGCGGAGACACCGGAGCGGAGAGAGGAACGCCTAGCCAAGAGACGTCGTCAGGAAGCGGAGCGGCGTGCCCTGGCCTCGCAGCGGGTCGAATATGATACGAGCTAGGACAACAGGAAGAAACACAAACAAACAAACAGAAGAACGCCTTGCCAAGCGGCAACGCCAAGATGTAGAGCGCAACAACAATAATAATAATAATAATAATAATAATAATAATAATAATAATAATAATAATAATAATAATAATAATAATAATAATAATAATAATAATAATAATAATAATAATAATAATAATAATATTTTTATTACCACAACATATTGTGATACATACAGACTCGGGCCTGTCAAAGTCAAGAGGAGGCCGACAACATCGGCGAGCGGAAATCAAAGGCAATAAAATATCAGGGTAAGTGCACACACACTGAAATACAAATACTAAAGAAGATACATTGCATAAAAGAAAAAAGACGGTGAAACTTACAAGTTTCCTGCATCATTTAGCATTAAAACTTCACAGATTTGAGCATTCGTTTTAAGGTGGCTTTAGAAGTAGCGGACAATACCTGATCAGGAAGACTACTGAATATTGAATACACATCGTCTTGCTTTGCCGTATCTGGTTTCTATCTGGCGACCGTGTAGCGTTGACAATTCCGTAGTGTTCTGGCAGAAACTGCTCTCGTCTTGAAAGTAGGATTCTAAAAGTGCTGAAAAATAACAGTTTGCTTATATAAACTTTCAAATGACGGAAGACCAAGAAAATTAAGCAAGTTTACTTGAGAGGGAAAGGAATGTTCACAGGCGGTACTTTTCAGCATATATATTTAGAAGAGCGTCTACCCTATCATGCCCCTTTTGCGAAGAGTGCGCAAACACTGAGATGCCATATCTTATAACACTATATGCAAGTGCATGCATGATTGTCTTTTTTTACCGATAAAAGGAGGAAAGATTTAACTGTAAACAGTAACCATGCCCTGCTACGTAAACTGCTGCAAATGTAAGCCATGTGACTATGCCATGAGAGATCGCTATCGAAGTAAACCCCCTGATATTTTATACAATCGACATTTTCAACTGGAGTACAATGGCAGTATTTATCATTGTGGCAGTGCAAAAAAAAAATCGATTCACTCAGTGCTGTTGTCTTCAATGGGTTTTTAGAACAAACCAGTTTTGTTTTTGTTGGTTTACCAAAATAAATAAATAAATTGGTTCACAGGAAGGGAAAAGCGCAGTAACTGTCACACTTGCTCTGTGGACACCCGAACCGCGCCGTAAGGGAAGGGAGGAAGGTGGGAATGAAAGTGGAAAGAGAGAAAGAGGAGCCGTAGTGGAGGGCTACGGAGTAATTTCGACCACCTGGGGATTTTTAACGTGCGCTGACATCGCACAGCACACGCCTCCATCGAAACGCAGCCGCCGCGGTCGGGTTCGAACCCGGGAACTCCACCACAGTAATCGGGCGTCTTACGACTGCACCACACCGGCGGGGCTACCAAAATACCATTAATGGAAAACCAGTTCATTACGATACAGATATTTTCTTGGAGTAAAGCAACAGCACTTTTGTAGGAAATATGCTTCGTAAGTAAAACCGTATCATCGGCGTATTGAAAGACCAAGGCATTTGTTACTGCTGGCGTGAAGTCATTGATAAATAATTTGAAAAGCAATGGTGATAGGATAGACCCCTGAGGAACCCCAGCCCCCAACATCTGACGGCTGCTAACGGCTGTGGTGTAATCAAGGGCTACGACTTGTGAGCGATCTTCTAAATAACTTCTCAGAAGGTCATGAAATGGTATTCTAAATCGAAGCAGGTATAATTTTTGCAACAAAATTTTGATTTACTGTGTCAAATGCCTTGGCGATATCTAGAAATAAGCCACATGCAAATAGATTGTGGTCAAAAGTTGTATACTATTCATCTGCAAATTCTTCGAGAAGTTAAAGCGTTCCGTGACTTTCGATGAAACTGAACTGTCGGTCAGACGGAATAAAAAATGGTTTCTAAAATTTGGGAAAGTACTGGCAAAACGAATATTGGTCTACAATTCTCAAGGTTCTCTCTCTTGCCACCTTTGTGTATTGGTCTCACAATCACCGTTTTTAACATGTCGGATATTGCGGCAGTCTCTAAAGAATCCGTTGAGGATAAAAAGAAGGATAGTCTCAAGATTTTCAGAATTTCTCTGAAATACAGGCGCTGCAATACCATCAATACCAGGTGGTTTGTTACGTTTGAAGCTCAAGATTATGCGTGCCAGGTCTACTGCCGACAGTTTCGGTAAAAAGACGGACGCAGATATGGTAGGTGTCAATGAACACTTGTCTTGTGGCAAGAATGAATTGGGCTGATATACACACGCAAAGGGCTCGTTGAACAATTCAGCTGTTTTTTGAGGACTAGATGAAAAAATTTAATGAACAGATGACTCACTCATTTCTGTTAACGCCCCTTAAATTGTTAATCAGTGACCAGGTTTTGGCGGGGTCACATATAGCCGCACAGGAAGGTGCATTAATGAACGTCTGAGTGAACATAACAGGAAGTTGACGCAATCAGCAATTGATGTCAATTTTTCCAAGACTGCAGGTCCTGCAAATGCAAAGCGCTACTCAAACAATGAATGCTCTATCATCTACGGGCACCATGACCAGCAAACCCAGAAAATATTAGAAGCACAGGAAAGGATCAGAGCAGTAAAAAATGTATCAGTGTTGCATCGATATTCCCTTCGAAGCAAGAGCTCAGTTTCTTGGCCAAACGTGAGCGGTCTCGAGGTATCAGTAGCCATTAGGAGTTGTTTGCTGCCTCTCGTCAAGCTCTAGGGCTCGTTGCATAGAGGTTCAATTTTTTGTGTCTGCGCTGTGTCTGTGCTGTGTCTTTGTTGTCTGTTAGGTTTTGGTTTTATTCTACATGCTGTTAAACGGTGGTTTTTAAGTTCATCCTCCACGTTTTGCCGTGTTATTGTTGGCGTTTACTTCACGTTCTCATGTCTTATTCTTGTCGCAATGCTAGCTATCTTGCTTTCTATGCCGGTTTTCATGGTCATGTTTTTCTAGCAAGAACTGCATTGCTCGCACAGTCGCATTTTGAGGCGAAACCCTTTAATGGGTCATCGTTGTCGACAGAAGGGGGTCGACTGAAGCTTGTCAGCACAGGTGTCGCGCTTTCGAGAGCGAGAGTTAAAAATAGATTAATAAAGCATGTCTCCACGGGAAATCCAATCCCCATCAATTGTATCCTCAGCCCAGCGCTTTACCAACTGCGCCACGTCTCGGGTCGTGAAACGCTCTTCATAATTCCCCTTGTCTATAGTGAGGATGATAGCGAGATTGCTCGAGTGACAGATACTGCGCCTTTCCTTTCCTGTAAACGAACTACAGAACGCCGGTGAACTTTGATGCGTGCAATGAGATGCATGTTGTGTTCGACAAGGGGCGCGCGTTGTACCGTCACGACAGGTCATGACGTCACCAGGCGATTCATGCATATACGAAGCTGACCCCGGTGGGCGTCCGATCCAGGCGTCCGTGCGGCGACTTTCATTTGCCGCTTCCTTGGACGCTGCACCACAGAGTATAAGAAATGGCGCAGTACAGGAGGCATCATCGGCGTTTAAAATTGGTTGACAGCGAAGAAAAGGCGCAGTATCTGCCACAGTTCTGCGCAGACATCTTAACCGAGCTATGAAGAAAAGGAGCAAAGTGGCAGTGAAAAAAGGGAGAAAGAGGGGCCGGTTGTGGAAGGCTTCGGACGACCACAAAGCTTCCTTCTGGGGGGCTACCCTGCCACACAATTTTTATCTGTTGTACGCCGTCATTGCACCCGCCACCGCTTCGGTGGTTAAGGACGGCTGTTGCGACGGGCGTCTTTCTCTCCCTCTTCTATTTCTTTCTTCTCTATTTTCTCTTTCAGTCCGCACGAGGCAGCGGAGATGGCTCACCTACAGAGCCAGTAGCAGGCCCGTGCATTTTCTTTTCCCTCTACGTATAATCGCAACGAGCTTCCTTCATGAATGTCAAGCTCAGCTACAGTGTAGCCACAACTGCCACCAGCTGAACCTGATAGACAATAGTCTCTATACCAGCGACGGATGCAGGGAGCAGTCGCCTGCATGTGGGTATTCAGGCTAGCTTTTGTCAAACTAGGTCGAACCAACGCGCTATGGACGCTACCGACTTAACACTTCTTTTCCGCTGATTTCCATCAGAATGACTAGTACGATAATTTTTTGCCTGTTGCGAACTTTTGCACCTGACTGACAACATCTTGCCGGCGCAGCAAAGCATTAGTACGTGCTTGTTTTTTGCGGTTGGTTGCTGGCGGCTTGGATGCTCCGAGAGCTCTTAAGCGAAATCATTTCTAGGCTCATGGAACGAAATACCCTGCGAGAGAGTTGCCCGCGAGTTTTGTGCGTGAGATCTGTGTGCGAGATCTGTCATATTCTGCAAGATTCCGCGAGATGCGTTCTTGTCTCGCGTAGCTGTCTTCTGCAATCCCCCACTTGAACTCGCGCCAAGGAAAGCCACGCGACAGGAGCGATAGTGTACCGTCCAAAATCACAATTGCCGGAGAAAGTATGACAGATACTGCGCCTTTCCTTTCCTGCAAACCAATTATAATTACATGTAGCAGTACAACCAACGCGGATAAGAGGCAAATGATAATAGAGGAAGGGTAGGCTTTCGTCATTCTCTTCTTAAGAGACATCTAATAGAGCATCTAATTTTCCTGAAGCATTTGGTTGTCCTGCTCTGCGTTCATGCTGGTTAGCTACAAGTGTTGAAGACGTGTGTGCAGTAGTCATGCTCGTGTAGCAGACGGAACACGCCTACTGGTGTGTGTTCAGCTGTTGTGGCAACTACATGCTTTGACCAAAAATCTGCGCGTTTACATTCCATCAAGATCAGCTGAGAAACGCATCGCCGTGCGCCGTTCATCGTGAGGTTTTCGTCTTTGGACTATTAAAAGTTATGTTGTTGTTCTAAATTTATCCAAGCTGGTGCCAGGCTATTGCAGCCACACTGGTGTGTGTGTGTGTGTGTGTGTGTGTGTGTGTGTGTGTGTGTGTGTGTGTGTGTGTGTGTGTGTGTGTGTGTGTGTGTGTGTGTGTGTGTGTGTGTGTGTGTGTGTGTGTGTGTGTGTGTGTGTGTGTGTGTGTGTGTGTGTGTGTGTGTGTGTGTGTGTGTGTGTGTGTGTGTGTGTGTGTGTGCCTGTGTGTGCGTGCGTGCGTGCGTGCGGGGGCAAAGCAGGGTTCGATCCCTTGCGAGTGCCCTCCTTCCCCCTCTGCGCCCTGACCACTGCAAGTCCAGCTCTCTTCTAGGATGCCTTTTAGTTGGGGGCTATCTTGGCTGCGTTTCTGATGCGCACCAAGAATTCACACAGTAGCTTGTGGCGACCGTCCTGCGGCCAAGCTAGGGGAGTCGGTTCGCAAGGTGGGCAGCTGTGCAGCCGTTCCCGTGGCCACGTTTATTGTGGAGTCAGTCACGCCCGGGCCTAAGCGGCCAAATTTCAAGGAGTTCAAGGCTGGTACGAACCTTTAACGCGACAGTGCTATTTAAAGCCCCATGTTCTCCACAAAATTGGGCGTCGCCGTTGTGAGCGAAAAAATCGCGGGCTTGCCTTTGTCAGGTGGTGTACTGGCAGGTGACATATATGGCCGTGCACCGACTGGTCGTGGGATTTTGTGACGTCACATGATCACTTCACTAGGCGACATGGTCGGTTGGCATGCGCTGCCAACTCGAGCCTTGTGTTTGAGCTGGGAGGGTGAGATCGGAATCAAGTTTTTCAGGATCCTAGGGTCCCCAGTTAGGCGCGCTGCCCTATAGGCCAAGCACCTTCGTGTACGACTTGGTTGAAGCGGGACCTTTGAGATAATGGAGGCACAGATTAAAAGATTGGCAATTAATGGTGCACTAAAAAGCGTCCTGCAAATGCCTTTGTTTTGTTTCCTGGGTTTCCGCGAATAAATGGCTTTAGTACCACACAACGTAGTCGTAAATTAAGCTCGTGGCGATAGAAACGCGCTCGTACCATTTGTTTTCGCGAGACAACCTCATCACTCTGCGATGGCTCGTGAAAATCGTAATCTTTCCGGACACCAGAGTAATTTTGATTGGTGTCTTTGCATGATAGAACTGCTTCGTAGTTATGGTTCAGAGAGCATGCCACCGAAACAAGCCCGATGTAAGCGGACAAAATTACTCCGCGTATTACTTCGCCGATGCCAGAGGGTCAAGCCGCCACGCGGCGATTGAGGCGAATTACGCGGGTTGTCTGACTCTCTGCGTCGAGTAAACGGAAACAAAAGATAAGGCGGGAGCCGGGACGTTTTATCTCATTTCAGCAGCAAAATCCGCGACAGCGTGCAGCAATTTGAGGTTTAGAATAATGATGAGGGCGTGTAAACCAAGTTCCCGTATTCCCGAAATTAAACAATGCCTTCAAAATTCTCTTTAGTGTACCTGAATAGCGAAGGGCATGTATGCACGCGAACGAGGATCAGCATGGGGAGCCAGTAAACGTGATTAACGTTGTCTTATCATATCTTTAAAGGAGGAGCTCAAGTGTAGGTCTTCCAAATTTTGTGACGTACTCGTCCCCATCATTCCATTCATCTTTCCCTCTGCCCTCCTCACAAAATTTCCCTCACCTCACCGAGTGAATTCATCATTAGGTGAGGGTCAGGATGCCCTCGTCAGGGTTCTGATCATGACGTCACAGCTACCCAGGAATGAGTGAGCTGCCTTAGAGCATGCCTAGAGTCACTACATAGTTACTAGATAACTTATCCACTAGTTCTGAGCTGTGCGCCAGGAAACTGATGCATATCCGCAATCTACATCTGTCACCAGTCCGTTCGTTGAAATTACGGATTCATCGTCAGTGCCTAAACCGAAAACGCTGAAACGTGACGTCACGCGTAGAATATTAAAACAAAGAGAGCGAGTCCTTGGTTACTGCCCAATTGTAAAAAAAAAAAAAAAAGGCGGTAGTTGACGTTTAGGAACCGTTACGGGTTCCCTGTGCACACCGAATAACCGGCTGGTTCTTCAGGGTGAACAATGACCCGTAGAGATTCCGAAACGTCAACTAACTTCTTGTTTTCGATAACTGGTAACTGACCCAAGACTCATTATAGTATGCCACTACGTGGCCTGACAGCATTCAGCCAAACCCTGAACTGCAATAAAACATAACATGTATAAAGGTCGTCGCATGCATACGTTCGATAATATAAATTTTCGCTTCTATAAAATTAAAGAATTTTAGGCAGAATTCGACCCCCCGACTGAGTGGCCACTTCTGTGTCTCGAATGATATGGCGCCCTCAGGAATAGACGTAAACAAGTTTTAGACGCATTTTTATGATTTCGCAGTCCACCTACGATGTCACCCCTTTGTGAAGATTGATTTATGGTTTATAGGGTTTAACGTCCCAAAGCGACTCAGGCTACGAGAGACGCCGTAGTGGAGAGGGCTCCGAAAATTTTGACCACTTGAGGTTCTACAACGTGCACTGACATCACACAGTACGCGGGTGTCTTGGTTTTCGCCTCCATCGAAAAACGGATTTGATCCCGCGTCCTTCATGGTGAAAAGCCGGCCCCGCCGGGGTGGTGCAGTGGTAAGACTGTGCCGGAGTACCCGGGTTCGAACCCGACCTCGGCTGCTGCGTTTCGATGGAGGCGAAACGAAGAGGCGTCCGTGTGCTGTGCGATGTCAGCACACGTTAAAGATCCCAAGATGGTCGAAATTACTCCATAGCCCTCCACTACGGCTCCTCTTTCTCTCTTTCCACTTTCACTCCCACCTTCCTCCCTTCCCTTACGGCGCGGTTGAGGTGTCCACAGAAAACAAGTGAGTCAGTTAACGTGCCTTTCCCTTCCCATAAATCAATCAATCACGGTGAAAAGCCGAGCACACCTTAGAACAGATTGCGAAAGTATGAAACGTCATTTCAAAGGCAACGTATTTTTAAATTACCGCGATAAAACACTCTCCTGAGCGGACGGGAGCGCGACCACCCATAGCAGCGTATGCGGAAACAGAACATTCCGAACCATATTTGTCGATTCACCGTAATATTAGGCGGCGGTTCGTTCAGAGTTGGCGTGTGCTTTCAAGAAGACCGTGACAAAGTTGCAGCGTCATTTCGAACCTACCTTTTGAAAACGGCACGAGGACTAAAAAACAAATAAATAAAGAAAGAAAGGAAGCCGCACATACCCTTAAAGGCCCACTGTCCACCCTCCGGTCGAAAATATTTTCTTCCCCGGTGACTGTGAGACTTCGCCCCTGGAACGCAAGGTCGCAAAATGTTTTTGAAAAGAGTAACTAATAACGCAGTTACAGCCACCGCAATCACCCGATTCTATCCTGCCTCTCTCCTTCCGTTCCCTCGCAAAGGTTTTTCACTCTCCTGCCCGAGGTCGTCTAGCCTCCGCAATACAAATTCCCCTTCCTCCTCCGCGTTTGGCGGGAGGTGGGGCGTGGCTATCCGCGAGCGCGAAAAAAAAAAAAAAAAAAAAACGGTCGAGGGAGCGCGCGCCGCTGGATTCAGTCTGGCCGTGGCGAGGGAAAAGCGCGCTGCGAGCGGTAGACACCCATCCTTCTCCCGTCAGTCAGCGAGACGGACCAATGGACGTCGTTCCCGATACGTACGTCATTATCGGGGCCCGTCGGGCCAGCGCAGGAAGCGGTGAAGCTGGCTTCTCAAAGGAGAGCATGAGGGAGCTTTGAATTGTATTTTCGATGCTTTGCGGCGCGCGTGTCGCTGTAGAATTTTGCACAGACTATCTCCGGTACCTGATCGAAACACTGGGCTCTTTTTCTTAAAAGGGCCTTCCCTGGACAGTGGCCCTTTAATAGGCGCTCTGTTCGGTTGTTCCAGCTCCTATATATATATATATATATATATATATATATATATATATATATATATATATATATATATATATATATATATATATATATATATATATATATATATATATATATATATATATGGACGTATATATTAAGAAAAAAATGGGAGCCTTGGGCTAACCCGCATGCAGGCCTCCTCCCCTTTTAACTTTTCATGTCGCCCCCCCCCCTTGCTACAATACTTGAATATACCTTATATTTCAGTTTAAATGCAAATTAAAAAATAATAAATTGCGATGATTGAGATTTATGCGACAGTAGTGCGTTCCATCACTTTCACAGCAATGCGACTATCGGAACGCGCGCCATGTGGGCCGAGCGTAAACAGCGCGACGCCTATTCGCCGTGTTTCACCTCCTTTCCTCTTTCATTGGCGCCGTGCAGAAGCCGACAAACGTGTGTTCGTTACCATGATAATGTGAAAGCATTTAATAGCATTCTGTGCTGGATTCCCGAAAGCCCTATAGCTGCAATTGGGCGCTCTCCTGGCGACTATATACGAAAGCGAAACACTCATTAATTAGTTCATCATCAAATGGAGTCAATTTTATTTCCTTTTGAACCCCGCGCTTTTGAAGAACGTCGAAATAATAATTAAAAAAAAAAAATGCCCTGGCTTGACATAGTCAGCCCCACGAATGTACAGGGGTAGTCAAAGGTTCCCGGGCTATAGGGTCTGCTTCTGAGCAGTATAGTCAGGTAGCGTAGACGACGGCCCCAAATCTAAAAATATCCGTGGAGGGTAGAAAAATCATTATTCAAACCTCTGGGATAATTGATAGCTTTAAATGAATTTTTAGTGCCAGAATATGCCAACCAGAAGAACCTGTGGCCTGGGAACTTTTGACTACCCCTGTAAGTGCAAAAAATATGAGGAGACGCTTGATGCTGATGGAATCTGCGCTTTTTCTGTATATGCCCGCATTGCGCAATTCTAACTCTGACTTCGTTCAAAAAAAAAAAAAGTCTGGTTTCATCAGTCTGGAGCTTAACGTGCTATTTTTTTCACTATATGTATTTTTTTTTTCGTCGAAAGGTTGCGGCGGGGGGAGGGGCGGGTGCAAGTGATTGCGTATGGTGGCATGTCGATTATGCTATTCCATTAAGCTCAATAAGTTCAGGATAAAAAAGTTCGTAAAGTGGACTTAATTACCTTGCTAACTACTTATAGAGGGGGTTTCCTATACTAGTGGTCGCCGGAGCATGCGCAGCCTGCTTTATATTTTATTTTCTACAGTTTATTAAAAAGCACCCGGTACTATTCAAAGGAAGGCCAGAACTTCTATTGGAATGTTTCCTGTTAACACTGACGACTATGTTAACTTTGTGACCTTTCTTTATCTGCATTTTGGTCTCCGAAAATAATTTTTGCTTTGTTGGACCGCTAAATCCTATCACGTGAGAAGACACGTGGTTGCACCCAATACATTGATTCTTGAAATTCAACGCAAGCATCGAGTGTAAAGATCATCATGTTACACAATAAATGCAGTATAGATTCGTGATAAATTCAATACTTAAGGCAATATATATATATATATATATATACAGTAAAAAACCAACTAGCCGCATGAAGGTGCCTGCGTGGCCTGATAACGTGAATGCAAGGGTCCCGGCAGGCCGATTCTGATAGCAACCTCCCACATGAAAGGAGAGGCTCGAAGTGACAGCTCCAGATATGCTCGGGAGTTTTCGCTCCCGACGTTAACGGTAATCGTATTCCAGCCGCGGCGGCCGCTTTTCGATGGAGGCGAAAAGCAATGTGCCTGTGGGCTGTGGAATGTTAGTGCAAGTTGGGGAACCCCAGGTGATCGAGGTTTTCGGAGCTCTCCACTACGGCGTCTCTCATAGTGTGAGTCGCTTTGGGACGTTAAACCCCGTAAACCTAAACCTATCTCTGGAAGATTTTGTGCATTCGTTGAGCCTTCTATTTGATACCTTGGAGGCCAAACATACACTCTGAGTCCGCGTATACTCTGCTTTTGAACTTAGCAACAATGCCATCTCTCGCTCGGTCTAAGGGCCAAACCGTCCAAAGCATTATCTCGAGGCTGTCTTCTCGTCAGGGCAGTGAATTCTACCGATACTCTCTGATTTCCAGAATGCGCTGTGCGCCGCCGTGCCATGCCAGGGAGTGCGCGCGCGTTCCAAACGAGGCTGTCGCAACTTGAACAATGGATTGACTCCCAGGTTAGGGCCGTCATTTTTGACTAAACATCCACTCAGTCAAGCTTAGTCATCTGGTTCCCCGGTCATCTGGAATCACCAGGAAGGAAAGAAGCCGCTCATAGGTATGCCCGAACTCATATACCAGGCATCTCCCCCTGATGGCCATGGAGGGTGATGTGATGGAGTGTGATGTGACCTAATGGCGTCAACAGTGTATGCCGACAATCTCACATCACACAGTACAACCAGAAAAGTGCACCCAACACCACATGAATGTCTTAAAAAGCTGGTAGAGAGCACCCTCAGGAGATTACAGACCAACACCTAACCAACGCCAGCTAGGTTAGGTTACACAAGTCGTACCCTACACTATACTCTCCGCAGTGCCCGCACTGTGGAGAAGTAGCTAACCTATACCACATGGTGTGGGCACGCTAATTCAACCCTTTAGTTGACCTTATTGTAAACCCCTCGGAAGAGCAGTGGGAGGCTATTCTGCTCAGCGATGACCCTGATCGTCAGCACTGGTGGAAGGGCCAACGCGGTAGCGATAACCATTGGACTACCGGATTAGGCGATCCACCCACATGATTTCGCAAGACTCTATGAATAAATATATTTTCAATCAATTAATCAATCAACCTCGTTTACATCTTACTCGAACACCGACCTAACTCATTATCCGGAAATTTCACCTTGAGCAATACACCGCATAGCAAGAGCGCATGCCTCGGGACCTCGGTTGCAACGAGCTGCCGTGGAGAGGGTAGTCTAGGGAGCCTCCGCACGAACGCCGTTCTTAGGGTGGCGCAAAGGAAAGGCGGATTATCTGCCACTCTTCTGGGTGGACACCTGAACCGCGCCATAAGGCAACAGCTGCCATAGTAGAAGGTTCCGGAATAATTTCGACCACCTGGAGATCTTTAACCTGCACTGACATCACATAATCAGCACCCGCTTGCGAAATAGGGAGCCTCGATACGAACACAGTTGTTAGGATGGTGACAACTCAAATAGGAGTACGTGGCGCGAGCGGGTGCCAGATTTGGTGGGCCAGACACGCTGCGCGGGCAGCTGCCGCCCTTTTCCGGAGTCCTCCACTATGGCAGCTTTCTCTCTTTAATTCATCCTTCCTTCCTTTAGGGCGTGGGTCAGCTGTCCACTATAGGAAGTGTGACAAAATATTGCGCCTTTCCTTTCTCCTAGACTAATTTACCATTTAACTAATAAACAGAAACCGCAGTCGTTTACTACAATGATCTTAAGACTGTTCGTAATCGTTAGTCGTTACAGCGTGAAATAAAACGAACATGTCAAGCGATGTCTGTGTTGATATATAAGTCAACACAGGTATCTCCTGACATTCGGTTAAGCAGCGTTGAACCACTCGTCTTTTTTATTTGTATCTTACCATAGTTTGTCTCCAGAGTACTTTAGTAACATATGTGCTGTATACATACTTGAAGATGCAATTTGCGGCGGCAGTCACATGGTCATTTGAGCTTAATGAAACAGCCAAATTTAGCGCTAGAAGTGTGTTTTTCATCATCGAAAGGCATACGCCGTGATCGAGTGACGAGACGACATTTGTCAAATGTTTGCTTTTATTCAGACCCATTGGGCATCACGCCCGAAAAATGAAAACACAACTGTGGAATTCGTGTCATTCGTTTCTCTATGCCGCAGTCGGGGTATGGCTAGCCAGTAATAGTCTGTGCACTATAGCGTGGCCAGAAAGCTACGTTTAATCATAATCGACTAGAGCTGAATGACAGCTGTAACGAACAGCTGCAATGTAGCGAAATGCAGGCGCGGGAATCAATGAAGGAAAGGGCTCCTCCTGTTGCACGTCCGCCTCGAAAGATATGCTCCACATCATGCGTAGTGTTCAACTGCATGCAATGCTTTCGCGCAGCTGCTGTGGCGCAATATTGAGCCCCATTAATGCGATTCGCGAGCTTGAATGAACTAACGACGCGGCTCGTGACGTCAAAATGCGTCGCTGAGAGAGGACACGTGTCGTATCACCAGCTCGATGCTTCAATCAGCTGTATAATTTTTCTCCGAATCGCACATGCTTCTCCTGGCGTCCGACATATGCTGTCTCGTGCGCCACAGTGGCTCAGTTGTAAGGTCGTTGAAAAGACGGCTTACATGAAAAGCTGTTCTCAAACGCCATAACAAGCGAACGAAAAAAAACAGCACACCGTTGCAGACGACACCTCGGCCGCAGCCGGCGTCCGCGCGCGAACCCCTTTTTTAAACGCAGCGGTGTTCTGGCCTGTCAGTGGCCTGACAAGTTTCTTTAGAAGTGAAAACTTGACTAAGGGCTATAAGCTTTTTGAATCGAGCCACGTCCACGACATGAGGGCCGGTGCATTGACCTTGGCCGGAGCGCTTTCACCCCCCCCCCCCCCCTCCCCATCATCTTCCCCTCATTTGGCGGGCCTCCCCACCCCCGTACACACTAATTTCATTGAAGTGCATTAAATTTTAAAAACAAATGCGATCAGGGGGTGCTTAAGCGACAGTATTGCACACAGGGCACAAATGCAACCACTAGCGCTCATAAATGGACCGAGATAACAGGGGGACTTGTCCGGTAAGCACTGTAGAACTTCTCTATTCCCGTCTTCAAGCGCAACGGGAGGGAGCAATGGAACTATTTAGAAGTAGAGAGAGAGAGAGCAGCGGCGGTCATGGCAATCTCACCTGGGCTCCCGGACATCAGGGACTCCTGGGCAATGAGTTAGCCAATCAGACGGCCCGCGCGCTCTCTCCCCGGGCACTCAAACTTGCTCGGGAAGTCTACTCAGAGCCCACTCAATGTCTTATTGCATTCAAAGAAATTACAACATATTATAAGGACAGCCATCGCCGCTTTCCGGAACCTTGTAAAGGTCTCCGGAGAGCGGACGAAAGGCTCCTTCTCAAAATTTTTACAAACACAATGCTGTGCCCGGCAGTCTTGAAGCACTTCAATACAGACTTTGATGGGGGCTGCAGCCTGTGTGGAGCGACCTTCTCGGACGTTTTCCACATGGTCTGGGCCTGTCCATCCAATCCCCACCGGACCCAATCCTTCATTACCCACCCTTCTATAGGGAGGCCTGGGAGGCGGCGCTGAGTGCTCAGCTGCCGTGACCTACAGTCCCAGCGGACCTTGTTCGCCAGGGCGCGAGCGGCGTTAGACGCCATTGGGGCTCCGGAATAGGAGCTCCACCTAGATTTATGAGGGCCTGGGCCAATAGGGCCTCGGTCCAAACACCTCAATGCACAAAGAGTAAATAAATGTTTGTCACCACCACCATGGCGGAGAAAAAAGGAAGACTGTCCTCCTCATTTCACGTGTTCATGACATTTGAAAACGCGATAACATTAAAGACCGCGTTCCGCACAAACTTGGGCGTTGTCGGTTTTATAAGGGAAATATCAGGGCCCGGTTGCAGTTGCCAGGTGACATGGTCAGTTGCTGATTGGTCAACAGGTTAAGCAACGTCACGAGAACACATGACATGGCAGGAGCTGCCAACCCGAGCTCCTCTCTTGAGCTTGTGGGTGAGATGTTAATCTAATCTCGATCAGTGAGCCACGTTATTCCCAGGCCACGCAGGTACTACGTCTGTATGCTTGGTTGAAGGTTGTCTTTGCAGATATCTATGCCAACTGGTCTTTCTCATACACCAACATCCAACGACTGCATGCTAATGATAATAGATTAAAAAAAAAGCTGAAGGATAATAGAGGCACAGCTTATTAAGGTATTATAGTGTTTAAGCGATTAACAAAAGAGAGATACACGAATGAGAATGTACCGAGGTCGTGGAATGTACATGAGGAGCCGCAGATGGGAGCATAGTGAGCTTTAGAATAGGGGAACCCGGGAAATTGCTGGACGACAATGTGCACGCTGCTGTGATGGATGGGCGATGGAAGCGGCAATCACTCTGAGCATGCGCCCTCTATTCCCCCATCACCCTGTTCTTTCATCCTCCTTCCTTCTCTCGCGATGCCACTGAAGGGAGGTATTGACAGCTATAAACAAATCCATAACCCCCCTTGAATCAGCAAATGAAGCTACATTGGGCAGGGCCCCAGTAGTGTAGCCAGAAATATTTTTTTTTTCCGGGTCTCTAAAGGTACGTCCGACGTAACCATTCGATTCTCGTAAAGATACGGCGGACGTCGATATACAGGCTCATGGCTATATGCACGTCGAACGCGTATGTTCGCATTCCGCTTGCTACGCTATGATATAGGCACCGTGCAGGAGTAACTCGCGGCGCGACGCGCCCGCCCCTCGCGGCGGGAAGAACAGTTTGGTAGGGAGACGTGCGCCCGGCCGTGCAGCGGAGACGCGGCGGATCTGCTGTGCGTGGGGCGCATTCGCCCTTCGTTCTTTCTATTCGTGGCATTCTGTGGTTACAAATGAATTGCTAGGTTGCAGTCCCTGAATGGCTACTGTTGCACACATTTTCACTGGCCTGATAAAATATTTTTCACGTCACCGAATAAGCTTTACGAAGCGAAGCGACGCTAAGTTTGGATCGCTGCCTTCCAACGAGCAGTGAGCTGGCAATCACGTCCGGGTATTGCCGCGTCCAGATTTACCGCGAAGCATTATTCCCGAAAGAGGACACACTACCTTCACCTGCATTAGCATCCTTTCCCAACCTGCAAAAAAAAAAATAATAAAAATTGGGCAACCCATAGGCATCAGAGCTACTGGGACCGCCGTGTGCGCCCGGTGGGCCGCGCTCGTGGATGAGCTGTTCATTGCATAATTTTTATTTACACTGTCCTGTGGTCTATATTTCCCTGTCTACGATAGCTTGTATAAGCACCAGTACAATGCAGAGAGTAATCAACGGGAATGGAGAATTTTAATTACGCATCTACTATGTCTTGCGCTTAGTCTTGCAAATTTAGCTTGGCAACTTTTTCTTTTTTTTTTTTACTTGTTTGCTTTCATTATTTTTTCCTCCCTCTCAGCTCGTTCCTTTTTTTCTTTCCGCACCCTTTCCTTCCACGTTTATGCTACTACTTTCCTTCTCCTCTTGGGCGGTTTCCTTTGTCCGTCCCCCAGCCTAACGTTTTTTTTTTTCCTCGCCATCCTACGCTGTCCGCTTCGCCCTCCCCTGTAGATGTGATTCATAAAGCCCTTGTTTGCCATTCCATACGCTTTATTCATTTAGTTGTGTTAATGACATTTCGATGTGTACTGAGCTGTTGAACCTCCTGTTTCTCATGCCATACTGCTCAATCGAGACTATATAAAGAATAAGTAAAAACAATAAATGTTATTTACTTTTTTTTTACTTATTCGAGGACGCTCTGAACAGATCTTGCATTCATTACATGCCATCCTGCTCCAAACAAGTTGTCGAGCGGCTAGCTGCCACCTGTTATCTTCCCCTGTGAAAACTTAATTTTGTGGCATAGGACTTGAAAGAGGCAATAAGGATCGTTAAAAAAAAAAAAAACGAAAGAAAACTAGCAGTAAAGTCGGGATGAGGCAGGACGTTCTTTCAACGAAAAAGAAAATTATGCATGCTATAATTCTGACATGTGACAGAGAGGAAGACATGCATGTGTACTAGAAACTGTAGATCGCTCGTTGTGCCGCGCTGTAAGGGAGTTTCCATTCTCATAGCTGTGTCGCTGTATCAGCGACCGCGTGCCATCGGCCATTCTTTCCTTTATCGTCGAGAAAAGTGGCAACCGCCTCACCAGAAAACAGCTAAATATTAATGCCTGTGGCATTTTCAGGCCCTGGTAATTGCGTTCTCGAGTTTTCATGTTTGTCGCGTTTTTTTTAGGCTTCTTCCTCTTCTTCGACTCCAGCTTTATTCATTCCTATTCTCCTCCCACACTCGTTCCATCCTTCTCGGCTGCTCGATTCCCCGCAGCTTTTTTTTTTTTTTTTTTTCTCAGCAACCCCAGCTTGGGGCGTTCGAGCTGGCCTTTGCAAAGCTGTACCATACTTGGGAGGAGGGGCGTTCGCTACAAATGTTTTTTGTATTTTTCTACATTTTACCGTGTTTTTTACGCTCCCCATCCCCCTACCCCCTTCGTTTTTTGCTCGGCCTTTTCCAACTGCGCGCGCTTCTCCTGTCGTCCTCCATTTCGCGTGTTCGGGCGGCCAGGGCTCGTCCCTGTCTCGCCGTCTTGTGTCGTGGGGCTCTCGCATTGTTTGTGCTTCGCTACGTCGCTCGAGTTGGCTGAAACTGCCACCATTTTACTACGCAGGCCACCTTTTTCAAGCGCGCGCCCTGCCCAGGCGGCCGCGCGTCTCCCTTGGCGCTGCCTGTTCGCCGCGAGTGCTGCCCCCTGGGTTTCTGCACGGTGCCAAATTCCCGATGAGGTGCTACGAAGAGTTCATCTATTCTGACATAGATCACGCTCTTCACTCAGGATTGTGTACGGCAAGCATCGCTTGTCACGCACATAGCTGCAGGCGATGCGACGTACTGCACCAGCTCCGCCAGCTGGCATCGAGATACGCACATTCACGGGCAGCTTTCGCTTCGCATTAAACTATCACCTCGATCTGCCCGTAATGCAAGCGAGCTATTCCTAGCATTTACGCTGTCTTAGGTCCTGCGTCGACCTCCGAAGATCGAGCGCCGGCACAACACACGCACCTCGCCGTGCAGAACATATTCGGCTTTCGCTTCGCACTAAACTATCACCTCGATCCGCCTGTAATGCAAGCGAGCTATTCCTAGCATTTACGCTCTCTTAGGTCCTGCATCGACCTCCGAAGATCGAGCGCCGGCACAACACACGCACCTCGCCGTGCAGAACATATTTGTCCGTCCAAAGTACGTATATACGCTGTATGTGAAATGGCAATATGCTCGTTCCTCACATGGTTGGTTGGTGGGTTCACAGGAAGGGAAAGGCGCAGTATCTTTCACACTTGCTCTGTGGACACCTGAACCGCGCCCTAAGGGAAGGGAGGAAGGTGGGAGTGAAAGTGGAAAGAGAGAAAGGGGAGCCGTAGTGGAGGGCTGCGGAGTAATTTCGACCACCTGGGGATCTTTAACGTGCGCTGACATCGCACAGCTCACGGACGCCACTTCGTTTCACCTCCATCGAAACGCAGCCGCCGTGGTCGCGAGTTCGAACCCGGGAACTCCGGCACAGTAGTCGGGCGTCTTACCACTGCGCCACCCCGGCGGGGCATTCCTCACATGCAGACAGAGGAAACAGGATATTTCTAGTTAAATTGTTCGTTTGAATTCTACCCCAGAGCCGTGGTAAAAGACATGCCGATAGATGCCTTCCCTGCTACTGCGGCGAGCTGCACGTCGACTCGTCGAGGCGAAGACTTGCTGCACCGCAATACATGAGTGCACAACCGGAAAGCCGGAAGCGCGAATGATCCGAATGGTTTATTGTTAGTTCATCTCCACACTCCTTACATATTGGTTTGTCCTCTTTCATAAGTATATGAAGCTGTGTGTCAGGTGTGGGTGTGTTTTTTGTGAAGACCTAAAATATCCTCCATGTTGTGTTTTTGATGACTGCATGATTTCCATTCCTCGATGACAGGTTTGACAAAGTGTAGTTTGTTGTTTATTTCAATGTTTCAAAAATCCTGCCATTTCACTCTCACTTTTCTTTTTACAAGCTTCTTGGTATCTTCATGCAGCATATTTACCCTCTGTAATTTAGCATTGCAGCAAAATAACCTGGTTATTTTTTCATCGCCTTTCAAGGCAGCTGTCCCGATTTTATAAACTGTAGGGTTTCTGACGACAGGAACTCTTTGGAAGTCATAGAAATAAATGAGATCCACAATCATGAGCTATCTAAGCCATGCATATACATGTCCATCGCTCAGTGGAATGGTGTAAGCATGCTGTTGGAACAAGTCTTGTGGTAACAACCATTGTCTGAGGTGGTCTTTTAATGAGCATTGAAGTGCCATTAACTGCAGGTACTGACAGAACTCTTGATCATGTTATGTGATAATGCCACCCTTGCATGCATATAGGTATACATTTCCGAATCTGCAGTGCACCACTTGACCATTTGCCACCAGCTTGTGTGAAAATGTATTTTTCATGTAAACCAGTATGATTAACAGATGGACCCTGTGCACAAGCCAAAAGTGCCACAAGCCAAATGTCACGAGGCCACATGACATGGCAGGAGCTGTTAACTCAAGCTTACAAACTTATATTTAAAATGTTCCGGGATGTTTCAGCTCCGAGTAAGAAAGGCTACTCCTAGGCCATGGAGGCATGTTTGTACAGTTTGGTTAACTTGAGGCTTAAAGAGGTCAATGCCAGGTTGTCTATCACATAACAGGGCAGCCTACAACTGTATGCTAATGAGTATGTCTGAGATAACAGAGACACGAATTAAGGAATTAGTAATTAAGTTTGTAGCAAAGGGCATGTAAATTAATGGGAATCCACAATGGGATCTGCAGACAAGAGCCATTAACGCTGGCGAATCATACCCTTACAGGTGGAGATTAGGAGTCTCCCTAATTTTTGTCTGCTCAAGTCATTTTCTTCGTTATTCCAGGTGAGGAAGATGCGAAAATGATAGCATTGAGAACGCCAGAGACCATCGTTAACAAGGATGCTGATCCCAATAGCGTAAAAAAAAAATTTAAGAAAAGATGGGTGACTAGTAATGCTGGCAACAGTTGAAGCTAAGTGGAAAGGCATGAAATTGAAATGCAACGTATGAAGAGATATGTTGCGAGACGACCAGTCTGTGGTGTGAGACATCTGTCTCCATTAGTTTCATTAAGTGATTGGCCAAAGCAGATGGGGCTTGTGGCTTTGTGATAAGTGTGGTGTAGTAGCATAGATGCAACCTTGCCCATTAACAATTGGAGTGCAGTAAGTGCATTGTTTTGTTTTTGTAAGATGTTCATGGTTTCCATGCAAACATTATGAGAAATTTCTTCCTAGAGAATGTTTGCTAAAATGTGAATATAATGTGCAATAAAACTAGTGTTTTCTTGCTATTTACTTTTCCTTGTATACATTAGTTCTGTGAAGGAAACCACAGGCTAGAAAGAAATGTAATGGCATGCATTTTGTTACTTGACCCCATTGTGCTGGCTCAGTATTTAAGAGTGCTTAGCTGCTGAACCCATGGATGCAGATTTGATTCCAGCCACAGTAGGAGCATTTCAATAGAGGCAAAACAATAGGCTGTCATGCACCGTACAGTGTCAGTGCATGTGAAAGAACCTCTGGTGGTTTAAATTATCACATCATACTCTGAATATGCTATTCATGGTCAGTTCATCATACACAAAATGACCAATTTTTTTTCTGCATGATACAGCAGCTGTTGTACAATTTTATTTTAGCCTGCATGAAGAATATCACACTGGCTCCACATGGCCTTCTGTCGACCCTTGATATGTGTCACAATCATACACCCGAGTATGTATTTGTCTAAGGGCACCTGTGCATGCATGGAGGGCACCGTTGCTTTCCATCTGTCAGAACTGAAATGCATGATCCACATCATTCCTGTAATTCAACTGCCTGCTATTTGAACTGTCCAGCATTGATGCAAGTTCCAAAGAACTGCAATTTGCAAATTAATCCAAGAAGGAAACCATGCCAAGAACTGCTTCCATTTTATCTTCAACAACTGTTTGAGAACTAAAATTAGCCAAATGTTGCACAGCATAGATGAGAGGTTACAAAATCTAAAAAACAACACATCCTACCTGTGGCTTGTCGGGTTTCACATCCTAAAGTGACATATGTAGCTATGAAGAATACTGTAGTGGAGAGCTCCAAACTAATTTGACTGCTTGGGCTTTGTACTTTGCGTTGATATCTCGCAGGAAACAGATGCATTTGCATTTCACCTGCACCAAAGTGCGACTGCTATCACTGGCATTAAACTTTACGACCTTGGGGCAAGCAGCCCAATGCGCCGCTGAGATGTCGCAGCGCGTACGTACATATGCTATACACGTCAACCTATCCAGCATTACAGCTGTCACATGCATGGCAGATATTCATGTTCAGCTTTGGACTGACAAGTTTAAAAGTGTACCATTTGTGTTTGTCTAGCATGAAAAACAAAAGAGACTAAGGAAAAACAAAGAACAAAAATTAACATAATATATTGAAAAAACACTAGTCAATAACACATAAAGCATATTCGTTCCTTTATTAATGATAAAGTGGCCTTCAACAATAGTACAAAGTCTGAACATTTAGGAAGGTGCTGTGCCAGGTAGCTATACAGAAGCCTGAACCATTTCACCTGTAGTAATGCTAATCTCTTCGGTGTGGGCTGGGCACTTATTTTTCTGTCCACTCCAACATGCGAAAATTGTACCATGTGCATTCCCAGTTTTCGAATTTTGGGCTTTGTAGTGCAGTCTGATAACAAATTGTCGATGACTTATTTTCGTCTGACTGTTGCACAGCGCGTGTGAGTAAATTCCCAAAACGCTCTCTTTACGCGACGTTTTTGGACTTACTACTGCACCTAATAAACACTGACATGCACGTGGAATATCGCCGATCATAAACGGACACACTGATGTACGTCCGGACATCGGCGCACTCATTACAGCACTCGTAGTCTCACACAGAACTCTCGTAGGACGTAATCCGGACATCACAGCATCTCATGGTAAGCACAAACCACACCTCCAGTTGTACAACAAATACGAATGACGCGATGCTTGGGCTAGAGACACGCCGGCGGTACCCAGCTTTTTCAGCGCCGCTTGTATGTATACAACTTGCAGCGCCAAACCTAAATACGATCAGAAAGCGATGCGTTACGTGACGCATCTCATCACAGATGGAAGTGGGGAAACTTTGAATAATCAAAACTACATAACGACCATCATAGACGTTAATCCACATGATAACGAGGACCAAATGAGCAGGCGTGCGGGCCGCAGGCTGGCCGTCAACACCGCGATTACATGCGCTTGCCACACTGCCGCGGTCAAACTCACGTAAACCTATCACCTTGCCATCACGTAGTCTATCACCCATTGTGGGCACCATTTTTGCCACTGTACTATTATTCGTAATTTCACATTTCATGCATGCAGTACATACAAGGCCCGTACATACTACTCGCACCTCGAACCTCGCACACTTCGTACCAACTTCGATTTGGCTACAAATGGATATCGCTACCAAGTTGTAGCTACAACCACACATCCGGGGATCTCGGATCCGTCCGGCTTTCCCGACGTTTCCCAAGGTTGGTTGGTTGGTTCATAGGAAGGGAAAGGCGCAGTATCTGTCACACTTGCTCTGTGGACACCTGAACCGCGCCGTAAGGGAAGGGAGGAAGGTGGGAGTGAAAGTGGAAAGAGGAGCCATAGTGGAGGACTACGGAGTAATTTCGACCACCTGGGGATCTTTAACGTGCGCTGACATCGCACAGCACACGGACGCCTCTTCGTTTCGCCTCCATCGAAACGCAGCCGCCGAGGTCGGGTTCGAACCCGGGAACTCCGGCACAGTAGTCGGGCGTCGTACCACTGCACCACCCCGGCGGGGCCAAGGCGCGATATCTACCTTGCTGATCGCGGAGAAAAATGCGTCGGGTCCGTCGGGCGTAACCCCACCGAGTGGGTCCGTCCGACGTACCTTTAGCCACAGCAAAACAAAAAAAAAAAAAAGAAAAAGCTGTACGGAGGGGGGACATGGGGGGGATGCAGCGCTCAGCAAATTTCGGGGGGATACCAAAACCCCGGTTTTCTTATTTCATACGTGTCGTTCAAAGTTCCAGGGCCTGTTATAAGAAGCATGTTTTACTTGCCCTGCCTACTATCAAGGCAATCTTATTGCCTTTCGCCACGCATTTGGGAGAACTCTGCCCCTTCCCCACCCACCTTAGTGCACTCTTTCGGCACCAGGGTACGTACGAGAGTTTCAGCTGTTTTAGCTTAATATGGGGGGGGGGGGGGGGGGGAGGGCAACTGGGAAGTTACAGGTTTGTTACCTAGGGGTCTCCCAAATCCCACTGAAACAGATGGGTTGCTACAAAAACATACAGCCAAAAATACTTGCCTTACTCCTTTAAAAGCAACACATACAAACCCACAGAAGGTTTCCATGACGAACTTTATTCACAACGAAGGCAAACTTGTACAATGCAACTGACTGGTTGCGGAAGTTAATGACAGATTTCAATTCCAATGCTACGTCGCTTCACAATTCTTTCCAACACTACGTCGCATGACACTTCCAATGTACGTCGCATGACAATTGAGAACAATATCAACTGCACAAACTGTGTGAGGATGTAGAAAAAAAAATAAAAAAATGAGCTGAATATGTGAAATGCGGCCACTGGTGGTAAAAAAGAAACAACAAAAGTAAAGCAGCCTTGTCGGTATGAGCACAGGAGTGATGACGTATAGAATTAAGGCGTCTTCTGGGACCCCTTCTTGCCAATCAGAGACTTGTGGATGTGAGGGATCACACCTCCACCTGCGATGGTTGCCTTGATGAGAGAATCAAGTTCTTCGTCACCACGGATGGCCAGCTGGAGATGGCGAGGAGTGATACGTTTCACCTTCAAATCCTTGCTAGCGTTGCCAGCCAATTCCAAGACCTGAAAAAGCCAGCCAGAGAGAAAAAACATCTTCACTAAGGCAAGTGAATAACAAACTCCATGCAAGGCTCTCAACTAGCAGTTCAGCCATGGAGCTGCTAACAGAGGCACATGAAAAGCTGGCACGCAACAATTTCAAAATTATTTCCTGCATCATTCGACAGCATATTGTGAGGGTAAAGGCTGAATAATCCCAATACACCATACTAGAGCACTGCATGGGCCTTATTTTTCGGCTCAGGCCCAAACTTCCAGTCTGCATGGACGTACAGTTAAGGCGAAAGAATGACTTTTTCTATTCCAAGTCCGGTCCTGGACTTTACACAACAAGAATTCCTAGTCTATAGAAGATTTCAGAAGACTATGAAGTTTTCCTTTATCGAAACAGCCCAAGATTGCAATGAAATGACCAATATTATTGTATGTGCAAATAGCCAGGAGTGTTTCTTCTGTTATCTGAATTGCTGAATCTGCACTTGCAGGTGTGCTGTTCCTGAATGTATTTTGTCTGCATTTTTTGTTTACTACCATGTGTGCATTTTTGATGTAACCAACCTAGTCATCTAAGTACTGGAATAGGATTATTTTTTATTAATATTAATAAATAACTTTTTGAATGGTACATAAGAACAATCAAGATGAGAGAAAAATCTTACAAAATATTCATCCCAGCAGGGGGTTTATTGTGAAAGGCTTTGTCAAGAAATTTTTGGCATGAGTGTATTTAAAGATAAATGGATTACACTCATTTTAAATACGGCTTCTTGTCAGCAATTAGTTCTTGAGGAAACTTCATTGCATAACACACAAGAGACTGCCCCCTGCAACTATGCCACAGGAACCTGCAAGGGCAGGAAAGGCAGAAATCTATACAATAATTCGGACTTGCGCGATATGTTGGACTTGTTCAGGAACAGTCAAGCCAGCCATAGAAGCGTGTACATCTTCAAGACATATTTTGGACCAAATCTGGCACGAGCAATACTACTGTGGAGATAGTTTTTTGGCCAAGGCTTGTTTTTTCAACATCACTGAGATGATAGCGGGCAGAGTTTTTGCAAACTGGTTTTGGGTGGCGCGAAAGCTAGCAAAGCAGTCATTTGGACGGACTCTTTGTTCGTTGCCATTTGAGGCAGTAGCAATAAGTGAATGCTCGACTTTTTCATCACGGTAGTCTACAAAGAGTGCGCAATGAGATTGAAAGCTGAATGTGAGCACTGTCCACCTCTGCTCGCTCTGACGCCACACGTGAAATGAAGAGGGACGGAGGAGGGGGCTCCGGTGCATTTGCGATTAATATCGGCGCTTTTACTGTTCGCTTTTCCCAGAGTTCCATTTAGCGGTCTTGGCTACCGTCGTTAACCATGGAAACTGAATTTTATTGCGCATTCGTTTGCAGCCCGATTGACTGCGTCGCAGTACGTCGTGAAGTGGCGAGCGCACTAGCGGCAGCATCCGCCATATTGCATCATGGGAGCTATGTGATAACTCGCCGTTAGAGCAGAGACTATTTGGTTTGTGTGTGTGTAAAAGGAGGGGGGGGGGGGGGGGGGGGGGGGGGCAGGCATTGGGAAGGCAGACAAACGAAGCAGAGCATTCAATTGAAGGTCCTGTTTCCCTGTCCAGTCCTTAGCGGTAGCACAAACAGGATGATACAGGGCGCCTTCTGCTAGGTCTGGCACTCAACAGCTGCAAAATCTCAAGGTAGTGGTGTGTATTTTAGTTAGCGCGCACTCGTGCAAACAAGACCATGTGATCTGCACTATAGTAGAGCGTGCTACAAAATTTTGCGCTTTTTTTAACTTTTTTTTTTTCCTGTATCGAACACTGCCAAGCGTGTGTGTTCAGAGTTACTTGTACAAAGCACTGAGTGGCGCTGATAAAACTGTCTACAAAGGTGCTTCCTCTCACTCGGCGTAAAGTACTATAGTGATTTATTCAAACGATTTTAACACTGGGATTGTCATTTCTGAAAGAAGCCGCACAGAGCTTGACCAGCTCGGCCTGGGCCAGCCACCGCAAGCCCGGGCCCTGCCAGAGCCTGTGCAGTGCTTCACACCATACATACCTCAGCTGTCAGGTACTCCAGGATCGCTGCACTGTAAACGGCTGCAGTGGCCCCTACACGACCATGACTGGTAGTGCGGTTTTTCAGGTGCCGATGGATACGTCCCACAGGGAACTGCAATCCACAAAGACTACTGTTATTTGGAGCAAGGCTACAGGACTGCACCATGAACTTTCACACATCACTAGACCTGAAAGCAACATGACAAACAAATCCAAAACGATTGAGTACCAAATATGATTGGTTGGTTTATGAACGCCCCAAAGCGACTCTGGCTATGAGGGACTCCGTAGTAGAGAACTCCGGAAATTTAGACTGACATCGCACAGGCGCCTTGCTTTCGGCGTTCGAAAAGCAGCCGCCGAGACCAGTATTCGATACCGCACCCTCAGGCACTGTAGTCGAGCGCCCTAACCACTGCACCACCGCGATGGGGCTGAGCACGAAATATGCATTACTTGCCAGCTAAATTGGTAAAGAACAATGAAAGCTAAATACAAAGTTAATAACTAAGGGTTTGAGAATTAAAACAATAGACACTGAACTTTAAATCGCTGCTGTGCACTACAGCGGGTCACAAAAAAACCATGCAACGAAGTTAGCATAGTCTGATTGCAGTCTTGATGGTGCCCACTGAATTGGCCCCTTCAACATTCAACTAGCACCACTGACAAGGTGCTACCTTGAGTCAGCTGGTGAAATAAAGCATACTCCAGTGATTAGTGCATCACAAATCACTTTGCAGCGCCCGTCCAAGGAGCTGAAGTTGTCTAGAGCATCTTTACACACATTTCAGTCACAAAGAAGGTGACAGGAAGTCTGTGGTGAACCTAAAAATATAAATAAACCCCTGCCTGCATTGCACAACAGGCAGAGAGGACTGGCATGCCAGACCAATGGCTAGATCCATTCTCTGAGCCACTATCTTTTATGCACAGCATGCGATGCATCCAATTTACAGCCCCTTTTCACACCAAAACAAACAATGCACTGAAAGTTCCATGCTGGGAGTTTGGTATGGTTTACAGAGTTTTAACGCCTCAAAGCAATTCTGGCTCCACTACGGAGTGCACTGGAAATTTCAACCACCTGGGGCTCTTCTAACACGCACCGACAGCACAGGTTATTTTTGCCTGCATCGAAAACAGGCTGGGTTTCAAACCCTCCTCTTTGGCTTCAGTAGTCAAGTGCCCTACTTAACCACTGGATCAACAGGGTGAGGCATATCAAGAGTATGTGAAAATATTGTTCTGAGGCGAAGAAAGGAAAAAGAACACTACTGGTGGATAGCTGACATTTTATGAACTTTGGCGGGCTTAGCGCAAGTGTACCTGCCCATGCCACTGCCCATTTCTTCGTCCTTAACACCCCTGGGGTCACTGAGTGATCGTCCCCGATAGGTGAATGAAGAAGTTGTTTATTAGCTTTACAGCATGACGATGATCATGTCTGGATGGGTGATGACCAAAGAGAAAGGGATTGGCTTGCCGCTATGATGACAGATACAGCCTGGCCCAGGAAGCTATCAGGTCACCGGTTGCCAGGATTTGATAGAGTCCCAGGCACGCATCAAATGGCACGGGCAGGGGCGATGTCCTCACGTGTCTATATCAGGTCAGTGGGTTTGTCTGGTCGGCGTCTCAGGTTAGTAGGATTTCTTTTGGTCGAGTCTTTCATTCACTGTGTATTGCTATGTGCCCTCGCGTGTTGGTGGCATCAACGTCTGGCTGCTTGTCAGAGTCTTGTGGTCTGGTCGAGCTGGGAAGGTCGGGGAGCAGGTAGCCAACAAGTCCCCTAGGAACCCGCTGCCGATGACGAAAGCTGTGAGCGCCAAAGCTCCGGGCCAAGATGAGGAGAGATGAACATACCCCGCATCTCAACCAAAATGAACTTTGGCAGGCCTAGCACGAGCACACCTGCTACACCCCTGCCCGCTTCTTCCTTGTCCGTAACAATATATTCAAATTAACAAATACGAGAAACCACTTGATAACCTGTATTGCACCTCGAGGTACAGCTGCAATGGAAAAACATATACGGTACTGTTGTTGCCGTATGTACCGCCAGTGAGAGTTCTAGGCAAATTCCATTTTATTCAGGAGGAGGAGGGGGCCCTCTACATGTAAATGTACAACTCCATTCCGTCCAGCATTGCACTCATTCCCATGGCAAATGAGCTTCGCATGAAGTATTCCAGTCTTGTACATATGTGTGCCGTAGTAAAGTTTTGCAGTAATTTGTGTCCACCACACCTAAGAGTTCGTTCATTTTTAAAAAATACTTTTTAGTTTTCTATTTACAGAAAGTTTTGTTGCCAGCAATCATGGCGAGCAAAGCTACTACACAATCCAGAGGGGGGTCAAAGTAGCCAAGGAGTTCTAAAATGATCTATACATTAGCAGCCGAAGTAGTCAGGACAATAACGAGATTGGCAGTAGGGAAAAGCTGTCAGCCAGTGATGAAGGACGAGGTTAAGAAAGCTTTAGGTTGGCTGGTTAGCGGAGTTTGACCTCCCAGAGCTACTCAGGCTACGAGAGATGCCGTATGGAGACTGCGGAAATTTTGACCACCTGGGGTTCTTAACGTGCACTGACATCGCACAAATCACACGGGTGCCTTGCTTGTCGCCTCCATCGAAAAGGGGCCGCCGAGCGCTCTGTTAAGAAAGCTTTAGAAACTATGAAAAAGGAGAAAGCAGGTTAACAAGCAACTACAGATTTGTTGGACGGGGAGGGAATACGGTGCTGAAAAAGCTGGCCCCCCATATATGCAATGCCCGGTGCCATCGACTGTACCGGAAACACCATAATTGGTAAGAAAGGGGACTGATACTAAGGACTTGCAAAATTGCAGACCAATCAGCTTACTATCTGTTACATACAAGGTAATCTAACAATCAGGACAACCTTAGACTTCTCTCAAGCAAAAGATCAACCAAGTTTTCAGAAAGTGTGCCCTACTATCGATCATATCCATACCATCAACTAGGCGATAGAACAATGCTCGGAATATAACCAGCTTTACACACAGCATTCATTGATTACAAAAAAAACTTGATTTAGTAGAAAACTTGCCAAACATGCAGGCATTGCGAAATTGGTGTAGATGAGCCCTACATGAAAATTTTAAAGGTGGATGCTAACGAAAAGGGTTCTACTTGAGGACAATGCAAAGGGCTATGGAACAAAAAATGGTAGGTGCAACTTTGAGAGGAAGCGTGCAGAGTGGGTGAGAGAAAACTCGTTATGACATTCTAGTGGCAGTGGCAAAAAAAAAAAGGCATGGGCAGGGCATGTAATGTGAAGAGAGATAACCAATGGTCGCTTGGGGTAACAAATTGGATTCGAAAGGGTGGCAAGAAGTGAGGTGGGGAGATGAGGTCAAGTGGATGAAGCTGGCACAGGGCTGGGTTAAATGGAAGTAGGAATATGGGAGGCCTTCGCCCTGCAGTGGTGTAGTCCAGCAGAGGAATGGCAAGATAAAAACACTAAGCTGAATGATATTGTTGCAGAAGCAACACTATGCTAGGTCCGAGCGATTTCGCGGAGCCCCAACTGCGCGTGCCTGAGTGATGTCACATCTAGAGAGCAGCGCGGAGCCACTGCAGACTTCCACTGTGTGGGTGGCTCAGAGGTGACGCCGCCGCGCCAACTGTGCATTTAAGGGTTTCAACGCTGCTGAACCGAATGTGGAGAGAAAGGTTTGGCTGCAGGCGACCGAGTGTTTGCAGTGAACTCGACCAATGTGCTGTTGACCGCATCGAAGTTCACCGGCGTTCTAGGCAGAGTACCCGTGCTCGAACCACATTGCCGGCGGCTGCGTTTCGATAGAGGCAAAACAGAGGCGTCCGTGTGCTGTGCAATGTCTGTGCAAGTTAAGATCCCCAGGTGAACCCCAGGTGGTCGAAACCACTATAGAAGGGTTGCTAGAAGGAGAGGTGCGAACGCAGTGTGAGGGGGGTGGCCCTCAGAGCGTGACAGCTGCTGGGGCCAACCCGAGCCCTGTAGTCCGGGGCGCCGTCAACATTCTGGAGGCGACTTGAACGCGTCCAAGGAACACCACGCAACAGGAATGGTGATGTACCATCCAAACACACTTGCCAGAAAAAGTGACAAATACTGCGCCTTTCCTTCAAACCAATTATATGTAGCACTGCAACAAACGCCGATAAGAGGAAAACGATGGGGGCCACTACAGACACTTCCGCTACGCGGGTGACTCAGAGGTGCCGCCACGATTGCTGCAGTGCACATGCGCAGTGACGTCATTGCTCCTCCGATGCCCCGGAGCAGTCAGCCATGGAGAAGTTGAGCCAACCAGAGACTGTGTACCTTAGGCAAGCAAATCTAATTAGTTGCATCCAGAAGTTGCAGCCCGGCAAAAAGCAGTAGATAGACGAAAGCTAGACAAGAGAAAAGCCGAGCGTGCAGCGAAGACACCGGAATAACGAGAAGAGCGCTTCCGCAATTCTACTCTGGATGGCCATTGGTGAAACCACAGAAAATTTTATTGGTCAGTGCTGTATTCATTGACATTCTGTAACATGTCAATTGGGATCTTAAATGCTGGCAGCTCCATCAATTTTCATGTTGACACAAAGGCTGCAGATCCAAGATCACCTGAACCCGCAAATGTGATGAAACGTTTCTACTCTTGCCACTGGTTTCACAAGCCCATAATAAATAATCCTCTGAAACTTGTGTAGTCTCGCAGCTAATGTTCATGCCTAACCGTCACTAGAAACACTTATATTTACATGGATCTTGTCAATAATTTGGCTGGTTATATGCCGAGCTTCAGATTTTCAATTTCTTCCGAAATGACCACCAAGTGGCTGACTATTCTTTTACACTTCGCAACGAGCACTGCTGTTGCAAAAATTGTGAAACCACAATGGCTCAGTATATTGGGCTTTTCTCTACCGAGCCCAAGATTGCAAAGAGATGGGGGGGGGGGGGGGGGGGGGGGGGGGGGAATATTTGTTTTTATGCACAGGCCAGGGCACAAGAAAATATGGTACCGGGATTTAAGCATGGCTTGAACCTATTGATACGAGCAAAAGTTCTGTCAAGCATGGTCTAGCAAGGCTGCACACAGTTACAATTACGGGGGTGCTCAAGCTTCACTAGAGTTGACACGATAGCACCTTTAACGCAGCCTGTACAGTCCAACATTTTAAGGTATGTTGCCACCTTTCAAGACATTTTTTTTTCTTCAAAAACAGCGAATTTTATTTATCAATATTTTAATGATCTACACATTGAGAATTACGCTGCTGCAAAAATTATGTCTCTTCCTGGTTTTGTTCAAAAGTTATGCATTTTACAACTACCAGCAGATCTCTCTGAAACCGAAACTAACATTTTGTGAAAACGAAACCTACATTTCAATTATTAAACAAACATATTTGTGCTCAAATAGGAAAACTAAGTTTAGATTTGTCTGTGGTGATGTATTTTAAAAGTTGATAACATTGAGCAATGGTGATAGCGATCATTCTTTTATTGACATTGAACAAAGTGCCATGTTGGGGCGCACAACGGGACATCGCATCAACATTTTACAGCCCCATAGATTGTTGTATTACAGGGTATAACAAGGAGACAATTGAAGGGGAAATGAGGGGCTTGTTATTATAGTTTTCTTAAAGGAGCTGACAGTCTAAGAGTTCATAGCAAACGGGGATTTGTTTTTTTGTTTTGTTTTGTTTGTATATGACAAGAATTAGTCTTACGTTGATTATTGGGATAAAGAATATTAAATGAAAAGCGGAAGCAAAAACAATGCGCTGATGGTGGTATAACAACAATATAACAAGTTATGGCTAAGTCCAGAGTGAAACAAAGACTGAAACTGACTATACAACTATTGGCACATGATGAGCGACTCGACGAAGAACTGGGCCATTTGAAAGAAGACTGAAGTGCCACCGGATGGTGTTGTGCTAAAGGGGATGCCGAATTTCTTTCCTCAGTTTTTGGCGTCACACAGAATGCAAAAACATTTTACTGAAGCTCGAGGAGCGTTCACGCCAAGGGTATGCATGTTTTGCACACGGCTTGATATGTCTATGTAGCCCTGCACACTGTTTGGTTTTGACTATACGTTTGTCCATGTCACTTCAACAATGGAAATAGTGGCACGCTGGCCATCATGAGGCAGGCTGTGTCGATACTGGAGACTACACCACAGTAGCTTGCTACAGCAAGGACAGCAGACTCAAGAAAGCCCAGCGCCAGTCAATAGCGAACAAAAAACACTGTGGTTGTGGTCACTGTGGACAACGTGGAAACGTTTGTTTTTTTTTTTCTGGTTGCGCAGGAAGGGATAACAAAAATAAGGCAATATTTTCTGATGAAACTTCCCATGCCTCTTTCTGGAACATTACTTAAGATTTTTACAGAAATGCAACCACCTGAAAAACGCAATTTGTGGCATACCATACTTAATATCAATGACAGGGCGAAGATTCTAGTTCATTGCACCGCCTGCACGTACTGCTATATTGCTGCCAAGCCATTTTTGGCTTCTGTCAAAGGACCGGTACTTTTGACGTGAAAAGCATATTTTGGGTAATTTCAGTAATTACATTGTGATTAATTTTCACTTTCCTTCGTTTCCTAGCTGCCAGAGCCCGTTATCTTCCTCAAACACCCCGCTCTGAACGCTGGTCGCGCACCACAACATCATTGACAGCACACCACTTGTCCGTTGACCTGCTCTCAGCTGATGCGCCAGTTTTAAGCAGCAAGCTTGGCATGCGGCCTGCCACGTGCGAACGTTGCCTTTGATGTACAGGCTGTTTCACAGATACGAGAGAAAATTTGGAGCGAGTGGCCTCGCGCTGGAAGCACGCTCCGCTGGGAAGCTAGCAGAAGTACAAACTTAGGCGACGGCTGAAAGGTGGGCATCTGGTAAGGGTGCGTTGTTGAAAAGCAGGTTGATTACAAGGACAATGCACAGCTCTCTAGGGTTTTTTTTTTTTTTCTGGAACAGAGCCGGTAAGGTGAAGAAAATTAATGAGTGCAACTTCGAACCCTTCGATGACTTTCTTTGCTTATATACCGCCCCTGATAGCATGCTTCTCAGCGCCTCAGTGCTTGATTGCTAATCCCAAGGATGAGGCTGTGGCAGCCGCTTTTCGACCAAGACGAAAGCAAGGAGATGACATCTCATAGTGCATGCACTCATCGGAGTCATAGCCGTGACTAGACTAGAAGTCCAAAGCATGTCTGCCCTTCCTCAATGGCAGCTGCCTGCTGTGTGTTGGGAAATGAATGACGGCAAGAGGCAGCATTTCAGAGCTATTTTTACCGTGAAACAGCCTGTACTGTCCCTTCCTTTACCTTAAGTCCCTCCCTTTGAGTGTGTACAAGCAACACTCACGCTTCACTGTACCACAGCCACTGAATGCACACCATTGTCACCTTTGCATAGCACATGCCAGCTGCTGGGGCCATGTGCTAAAAAGAAGTACCTGACACCTAGCACTCAATATTTTTGCCTTGTGAGCCATTGATCTGGCATACCCATGCTTTCTCGCTTCCATTGTGCAACACCTCACATTCGGCTTGCCAGCTAAGATTCACAATGTGTGCTCAGGGTCAGGGGGCCAAAACTACCAGATGCCTTCAGAAATGGTTGGTGCACCACTAAAATCAAGGAAATATATGCACACACAAGGAATACATATAAAGTCCTGCAACACCGACAATTCTTAGTACAGCCAGAGAAACCCGGATTTTTGTCAGAACTTATTCTCGCACACTCAGCTACGACAGCTCTGAAAGCACTATGGCCACATGCTTTTGGTTTCTCTCAGGGTGTGAAACAGCCTGTACGGCCTGTTTCACACTATGAGGGAAACTAGAAGCGTTTGGGCCCCACACTGCCATCAAAAACGGAGAATCAGTGGCAGAAGAGCAGCTAACTGCTGGCTGCTCTTCCCATAGAAGCACCTGGTACATACAGCCCAATCTTACCTGCTGTCAGCAGCAGCACTTAGCAGAGTGCAGCAGTCATGTGCTCCCAATTTCCCCACCAAGAGTGAAACAGACTGTACATTATCTCACTATAAAATAAACACAACATGAGCAATTTGCTTAGTTTGAATTACAGGATGCATGCAATAAAAAAAACTTCCATTGACTTCTGAAAATATCAACTCCCTGCTGAGTCTTCACCACAGTAAGTACCCTGTTACATATTTTGCAAAACTTGAACCACTTGAGGAAGTAATTATTTTACATCTGCATGCAATACGGTTGCCTGTGACTGAGAAGGTTAGTCAAATTAGTAGAGCTCAAATGTATGAATGTGCAAAAACTAGAATGAAAAAAAAAAAAAAAAAACGCTTACGAAACCATAAACACAAGCATCGCGGAAAGCAGCGAAACGGTGTAACGATCAGCAGACGCTTAGTCTAAAGTTCGACGGAACACAGTCTGGTCAGGATGAAGCTGGCGACTGCGCGCGCTTGACAGCGTCTAAGCTGAAATTTACGCCGAACACCATGAAGAATGTTCTATATTATAGTTCGACACGCAAGCAACAGGAAACATCGGGGGCGAGCAACAAAACCGTGCCTAGGCAAACGGGCGCTGGCGTGATGTATGCATTTGATCACATGCTTCGCACAACTATCCAAGCCAGTAAGCACAAGAAATATCAGGGGAAATTGGTCCAGGAAAGTAAAGGTACAGTAGTAAGCAACGGACAACTGCAATTATATGTGGACAGGCAATGAACAGGAAACCAGAAACGGGCGAGCAATGAGGCGCTACTTGGGCAACAAAAGCTAGCATCTGATGCATGCATTTGACCGAGTATACGCTGAAAGCATATGACAAAAATACCGAGTCTTGCTTCGCACGACCATCCAAGCCCGTAAGCACAAGAATACGAGAAATTGGTTACAAGGAAAGTAAAATTGCAGTAGCAACCAACGGACCGCGGCTATAGGCAACAGACGCCAACGTCTGTAGCTTCCCGCGTCTAAGCTGAAACGCGCACGGCACTAAAACAGAAGTGTACTGTATTACTTCAATATGGCACATTTTTATTCGCTTCACTCATACGCTTCACGCATACAAGCTCCCTGTTGTCAAGCTCCCGCCAACGCAATACTAACAGTCAACATCAACAATGCAACCCCTTCCCGCTCCCTCCAACAGCGTAGCCCGTAAAAAAAAAAAAAAAGAAAGAAAAAGCTCCGCCTGCAGACAGCGAGGAGGATGAAAATGGCAACGCTGCCGACGACTACTTGCCGCCATAACAGCGCTTGGCGGATCCAAGCTGCTTGCTGCTACGGGCCATAACTACGCGCGCGCAACGAAACTCGCAACGGTGGCTTCCGTGGCGGCAATATTTATGCAGATAGGCCTAACAGCAGCTCATTCTAGGAATTCATAAAAAAATATTTGGGACAAATATGCAAAGCATCAAACACACCCTAAGCTACGAAGCAGGAATATTAAAATTTATGAACTCGCCTGAAGTCCAGCTCTCGCCGACCTGGAGACTGCTTTGGCCTTCGCCTTTCCCGAATCTTTCCCGGCTTTACCGCCAGCCTAGAAATTGACAAAACTACGATCAATAAAGCAGTTCGGCAAAAATGTACACAACCAGGAAGGCAGCGAAGCCTTTATATAAGCATCAGCAAAAGATAGACGGAAATATAACCCGGTGTAACAAAGGATTAATCGGATTCCTCACCATTCTTCACCGATTAGCTCAAGAACAACGAACGATGCCTCCCCTACTGGAACGCCGATGCCGCCAATAGTGACCGCCAATACGGAGGTGGGAAGGCCAAATACAAAATTTTGGTCACGTGACAACATTCTGCCAATGAAAATGCAGAAGGTGTACAACCGTTATTTTCCAGAAGTTTCGCAAGAAGTTCCTTAATATTGGAGCAAACCCCAGCTTCTTACAACATATAAAAGTAGTCAATAAAATATTCTTGCTGATAAAAATTAAACAAGACATGATTTTCTAGCGATCACAGGGTTTTTACTTTCTTACATAAAAGAAACAAAAAGTTACTTTAGCACGTTGGATAACAAATTTTTCTATATATAAAGGTCAACTAAAATGTTTCTAAGTAATTTTATAAAGTATCAACTTAATTTTTAAAACTTTTGCTGAACCCCGCATGGTAGAAAGAGGAACTCAGTGCGTACTTGCGTAGCCCAATGAAATTGTATGCATTGTATGTGCCATATCTGTGCCCATCAGGCTAAGTATGTAGGGATTCAGCTCCGTTATGGAAGGGAATAAAGAAGAAAGTAAGCGTTGTATTGAGCTGGCACGAATTTATATCGCAGCGGGACAGAAGGAAAAGGCGCTCAAGTTTCTTCGTAAGGCCGAACACTTGTACCCATCAAAACTAGCCAAAGGTGAGCTGTGCTTGCAGTAAACAAGAATCCACGTAAGCCTACGGTCTGGACGTAACTTGGGACGTCTGAGCCGAGCTTACCACTTCGTAAGTCGGGCTGTCTAAGGCTTTCGCTAATGCATGATTGTGTCTGTCATGTATGGGTAGGCAAGGCATATAGTAATGAAGGAGGTGACCCAGATAAACGCTGTGGATGACTATCGAAATAGGCCTACTGCGGTCTTTGCATGCAAATATCCTGTAAGTTAAGCGGTACGTTGTTTTCGTCGCTGTACTGACAGCCTGCAAACTCTTCATTCACTTGCCCCTGTCTGACCGTTTGTCTTGACCAAGTGAGGGCAGCAGGTTTGGTGGCAAAGTAAGAAGTGAATCGGTTGACACTTTGAAGTGGGTGAAAAGTGTTTAGCCAACGCCAGTTAAAGTATCCGCGTACTCCGCATAAATGATCGTCAGCGCCGAGCGTTTTTGCACATAGTTCATAGTTTTGCGCGTGGGAGGTTTTATAGCTGTCGTGCCCTTGGTTAGGCAGGCAGCTGTTTTGAGATCCCATACAGGGAGGTTAAGTGCTGAGGTCTTTTGGGCGAGGTAAGTCCGGTTTCACCAGTTAGTTTGGTGATGTAGTTCTTACTAATGAGACCGTGGTGGCTGTTTTGGGGATAGTTTCACACTCCACACGATGAAGGGAATGTGACATTACTAACGTAAGTGCCAGCTACAAGTTTTTTCCTGTAATACAGGACTTCCGTCTGCCAAGGACGTTGCATGGGCTTTCAGACCTGCAACTTCGCACGTTTACTACGTTTTAGTATATTTACACGTTACCCGATGGACAATTTTGTACAGTTGGGAGGCACGGTTTTGGGAGTATATTATCACATAACATGCTCCTCAAAAAGGGTTAATACCATGTTATCCACATAATGCCTATTTGGCATGCGTTGAGTTCTCTGGATGGTCATGTCAGAACTTATAAATTGTAATTTTTTTCATGCGTGTGTGGAAACTGTACAGTACATTTGTTGTGACTAGTGCAAACGGTACGCTGTTGCCCGACAGTCGTGCTGTGCTGTACAGCTAGAATCAATATGAAAGGGAACACAGGAGCGTGTAGCCTTTGTGCTTTGCAAAGTGCTGCCACCAGTACAAGATGAGAATGGGTGGCACCAAGGGTATGCTCGGGAGGAGCAGCCGGCCAAACTTACTTTGGATGCGTCTTTACCACTGATTCTTAGCACCTGTTGGTAACAGTGCATTTGAAAGCGTGGTGGCCACGCGCTCCCGTGTTCCCTTTCATATTGCTTCTAGTTGTGCATACATTTGTTCATAAGAGGCAGTGTGTTGTAAGTGACAGCCTCATTTTCCTCAGTTTCACACCTTCAGCGCATGTTACAGTTCATAAAGTGAAAACATCGCTGCCCCGCTGCGGTGATGCAGTGGTTAGGGCGCTAGACTACTGTGCCCAAGGATGTGGGATAGAATCCCGGTCACGGCAGCCGCTTTTCGATGGAGTCGAAAAGCAAAGTGGCCGTGTACTGTGCGATGTCGGCGGTCGAAATTTCCAGAGCCCTTCACTGCGTCGTTTCTTTCATAGCTGGAGTTGCTTTGGGACGTTAAACCCAATAAACCAATCCAACCAACCAGAACATCATCACTGCCTCTGAAATGTCACTGAAAGGACTGTCGGACAGGTCTTCCCTTGGATTCAGCAAATCGGATTACGATTTTAGAGGACATATTTGTGAATGCCTTCGGGACATATGTAAAAGGACTGATTGAAACCCGGAGTATAGCTGTGCGCGATTGCAACTTTTTTTTTTTTTTTTTCACTTTTGCTGTTCTGAAGAGAGTGCTTTTGCCATAATGTTGAGATGTTGCATGGAAACAGTAATTTGACTCGGCAGTAACAAAGAATAGTCTGAAGACGTGATGTAAATTTTAAAATTTGATCACTTTGGGCCAATCTCACTTTTTACGGGCAATGACAGCCTGCATGATTGAATTTTAGTATTGTTTTGCTCTGTTAATATGACAGCCATTAATATGAATGACTTGAGTTATGGACACTTTTCTTTGACATCCAACTTTTTCAGTGTGGGCAGACTTCATTAATAAGAAAACATTCTGTTCAGACAAAGGACGTGGGAGGGAATGCACAGGGCCTGCTTGTTCCGAATTTTATATGGACAGCAGTGCAGGAAAAACTTCCACAACCAGACAAGGCACTAGTTATCTGTGTTAATAAAGTGTGACAGTACTAGCATGAACTAGGGAATGAAGCTATATTTTGTCCTTGCACTCATTATCAAGATGTATTGAGTGCAAGGCCAGGTTGTAGTGCCTTATGAGCCATTCAGTTTGTTCATGTGCTGCTGATGCAGGCTGTCGCTCGCTTTTTGATTCTTTTTAAATGATCCTGTTTCTTGCTGAGGGCATGCCATGGATTTCTCGTCACGACGTGTGCTTTCGTGGCATTGCTGCATGGTGACAACCGATGCAGTGGTAAGACGCCCGACCACTGTGCCGGAGTACCCGGGTTCGAACCCGGCCTCGGCGGCTGCGTTTCGATGGAGGCGAAACGGAGTGGCGTCCGTGTACTGTACGATGTCAGTGCACGTTAAAGAACCCCAGGTGGTCGAAATTTCTGGAGTCCTCCACTACGGCACCTCTCATAGCCTTAGTCGCTCTGGGACGTTAAACCCCACAAACCAACCAACCAACCGATTAGCGAAATATTTGCAGTGCCCAATTGTGCGTGTCTACTGGGAGAACTAAATACTTCTTGTGCAATTCCTTTCTCATTCTATAATGGGGTGAGCATAGCTGTGATTGTTTTGGTTTACTGTTATTTTCTTCGCTCTTTTTAAGGTAGCAGTGATCATTGATACATTGTGTAACCATGCAAAGGTACATTATGATACCTCTGATAACTTTATCTGCTTGGCTAACAAGCAGTTACAATGCTCGTCATTTCTAAAATCTTTCAATCATCATGTGAAGTGCAGTCATTGCCATTTTATTAAGTTTTGCACAGTGCAATCAGTGATTGTTAGATTGTTAGAATTTTGATAAGGAGTTGTCTGGGAAGCTTATCAGTCATAACAAGAAAACTCTTCAATCGGGCAAGAAAATTCAGCATGTGTACATTTGATAAAAAGCTATCACTGACAGTGTCCACTTGGAGCCATGTTGAAGGGCACTGCTGAAGCAAGAAAGCATCCAGCATTGCCACTCAGTTTGGCCGTTTACCGAGGGGTGCATTGCATCCTCTATGTGAGTTCTGCTGTGTTGTGCCCTTAATGGAAATAAACATATCTGTAATAAAAACAATTGCAATTACAAAACTTGGCAACATGCAAAATTTAGTTTGTGATTGGAGGGGGAATGCAATTTTTTTTTTTACATTTTATGCAGTAGTGCTGAGGTCTTACTCTGATTGCTTCACCATGATTTTTGTTGATGTGGCTCAGCCTTTTTAACCAGTTACATGCATTTTATATGTGCATTATCATGGCTGTTGCACTATAGAACTCTTTACTTTTTACTGCCTTTGTGCAGACTTGTATCGATAGAATAAAAAAAGCGTCAAAGTGTTTTTGCATTGCTAACTAGGTATTGGTTGTGTACGTTAAGAGAATTAGCATATGAGTGGTGTAAAATTTCTGCCCCCCATGAAGAACACGAGTTTGATATCAGTGGTGGTGGCTGTTTTTCGATGGAGGCAAAAAGTAAGGTTCTTATGTCTTATGTTCAGCACGCAGTAAGGAACCCCAGCAGGTCTAAATGAAGGCAGAACATTCCACTATGGCATCCTGCATAGCGCGAGTCACTTTGGGACATTAAATCCTATAAATCAACCAACCAAACCAAGAACACCCTCCTTTTTCTGCAGTTTTATCATAGCCTTCCCAAACTCGCACTTCTTAGCATAAAATGGCTTTTTACATTCTGAAGTGAACAGTTCTGGCCTATAAAACAAACCTTCTGGACAGATGACATTAAAAGACGAGCTGTGTCCAGGAGAGGAGGGTTCTAAAAATGCTTGGCATGGCATTGACAGCCAGAAAATAAAATGCGGTAGAAAGATGTGGTCATAGTTTTCTATGTGGTTATAGTCTTATGCTATGAGGAGGCCATTTATGTCAAGGGATGAAATAGGAAGTGAAAACTGTGTGTGTGTGTGTGTGTCGTTATTTTAGATGATCTTTTTTTTTTTACAGCTCTGTCTGAATGATGCCTGGAGACTGAGCTTACTTTCGTTTATTTAATCCTTGACTGAGTTGTCTGCTCAGTGCTGTATGATCAGTGCATTTCTCACTCTTCTTAAATTAGCTTTTGTGCCTGCATCATTCATTTATTTAGGACTGTGTTAAATGGTGCACCATCTGCTAAATTGTTTCAAATGTTAGTATTTCTGCGCTACCTGCGGGCTGTAGCAATTTGTCTTGGGAGAGATTTTTGTGTGTGTGCCTGTTAAAAAAAACAACAGGTTGTGAATTGTTGTTTAGGGTAATAAGTGGAAGGGTTGGGGTGGCTTAGAGCCATGTCTGTGTGAGATTAGGAAGTTGGCTGGGGTAGCGCGTTAGGGTCTAATGCAGGACAAGGATTATTAATGATGAGTTATCGAAGGGCCTTGTCCTGCGCTCATATTCCAGTTGAAGGTGGTGTGTGTGTGGGGGGGGGGGGTGCCATGTAGCCTAGCGGGCACATCACTACCAATGACCTGGAAGTAGTGCAGTTCATGAAGCAAGCTTTTAAAGGGTAAATATTGCTGCTATGTTGCTATGTAGAGAGGCAATGCTTATTAATTTTGGAAGAATCTATTTACGCTGAACCCTGGCATAGTTGACTGTTGATTCTCACTGAAGTCCATAGAAAAGAGAAGGGGGGGGGGACATCTGTGTAAAAGTAGAATGTTCAGCAGTAGTTCAAGGTCTCTGTAAACGCCTATTTGTGTCTAATATGTTCGGCACCTTCATTTCTACCATTGCAGTGGATCACTGTCAAAATGTCTGTCGTGCATTCATAGAGCAGCTTGTTAATTTTGTTAGTGACAGTTTTTCTCATTGCCTGTTGCATTTGTATCCCCGGTGACGTTTTGAAGCATTCATCTTTTTTTTTTCTGCTTCTGCAACAGATCTTATCGAACAGCTTCAGAAGCTGAACGGCACAACGAGCTGTGATGGCAGCGCACAAGAAAACAACCACCACCACCAGCACCATTCGCGTAGTGCCTCTCCAGAAGAGCAGCCGCCTTCACCAGGCACGCGACATCGAGCTCGGCCAACAGCACGTGATGGCTCCGAAGAGCGTCGCATAGCAGACTATACCAAGGAGCAGATGGAAGCAGTAAGAAGGTGGGTTTCCGCTTCTAGTCATTTTACAAAGCAGCCATTCTAAGGTTCTTTTTGTTTTGCTTGGGCAGAATACATCCCACTTGTTTTGGTTTATTTTGAACGTTGTTGGCGTCCAAAATGTTGCACAACTTCTCGTTTAAAATTTGTTAGTTTTTCGATGCCTTTTAACAGTTGAGGGCACCCTAGGTAGACAGAATTAATGCAGAGGTTTCCACTCGTGTGCCTTACAGCCCTAACAATTGCTTTGCCTTGTAAAGGATCCAAGTTAGCCTCGACATAAATAAAAGCCTTTTTGTCATCAGAGAAAACATCATTGCCTTTAATGAACTTTTGTGCTGTCTTTTATAGGAACTGCTGTGTTGCTAAATTAAAGTTATGTAGATAGCAATACCAAGAATGTGGTCTTGTCAGCTGTCAAACCTATCAGTTTGGCACGTGAACATTGTCATATGTCTAGCAGGTGTGAAGAAGACTTCCTGTATGTAGGCAGTCCTCCTGCAGTTGAGGTATTGAGGTCAATGTATAGTGGGGCAACTTGAACTGCAGCAGCATTGCGTGCAGGGCCATACAGCTTAACATCTGAAATCTGAAAGGTGTTGTGAATATCAATGTTTTGTGTGCGGTTAGATTAGTGCATGGAGGTCTAGTGAAAGGAATCGAGCATTGTAGCAAGAACAGGTGTTGACACAAAGTAAATTAGCGTTTTTAAATGAGTAGGAACCATATTTTAGTTCTGTGCTTTGTGTGTGTTTTCTCTGATGGAATGATACACAAGACATTGGAAAGCATCAACAGCCATGAAAAACCAGATTTTCTTTTCACTCGCACTGTTTTGCCATCAACTGACAAACAACGGCTGGGATATCGCAGGCTATTTTGAAGCATATTAGAACTGCAGTATGGTCGCTTTGTTTTACTTGTACCATTCATTTATGTAAGCCTGCAAAAAAATGAATCAGCAGCCTTCATATGACCTCTACTCATCTGTGACATCGTAGCTGTTGTTTGGCGCTTGGAATCGAAACAGATACTACACAAGAAGAGAATTTAGTTATAAATTATTTAACTGGCATAGGTGAATTCTGTGTCTTTCTTTTTTGTGCACTATTCCAGATTAAAAAAAAATGTGCATTCAAAAAGATTTGTCTTCACTCCTTTCAATATAAGACGCTGCCTCCCTCAGCATAAGGGGACAGCATAATTTATGAGGACTACAATGCTAATGGTTGAGCCCCTTATGCACTGTAAGCAGTATTCACGCAGGTGGGCTTGTTAGCTGGGGATGTGCAGTAGAACTCCCGCCCCTATGCTCATTCACATGGGCGATCAGGAGCCAAGATTAAATGTAACTGTTACCAGAAGAAATGTCAGCCAAAACACTGATTGCTGCCACACACATCCCACAGAGCATGAGCTGCACGTTTACCAGACGTGAAGAATCTCTTCTCTCACTCTGCCAAGAGGGGGATTGTTTGTGCTGGCCGAACAAACCATCCCCTCTCCATCTTTAAAGGAGTCATGACAGCTAACAGCTGAGCATAAACTGATTATTGGATTTCACTCCTCTTGCGTTAAGTTATAAACCCTCGAAATTTGAGATCATTTCGTGCAGTGGATAGTTTTAAAATTTTTAATATTATCGGAATCTGCTTTCATATCTGGCAACCATTTGCCGCTGATTTCACGAGATATCATCCCTATGTCATCTGCTATTCGTGGTGTCTGCTGCACTCTAGCATGAACGCCATGGATGGTGGTCACTGATCTTTTTTTTCTTCAGCAAAAATATTTTATTCACATATTTTCTTTTCTTTGAGAAGGCATCACTTTAATGTGCGATCTTAGTGATCCTCTGACTTGTTTTGGGCTTCGTCTAGAGTTTGCCGAGAAGGCCGAAATCGACGGACTCGTGCTGTATAATTTAGGCATACAATCAGACGTATATTACTCATAGATTATGAGAGTTGGCTTGTTTTAGCAACAAGCACTCCCGCATATAAAAAGGCACTTGTCCAACGTTTCCTTCTGCACGTGTACGTGCACCGCAAAAGTGGGGAGGGGTTAGCGTTATATATGTTCCTGATTGCTGAGCTATTGCCGTCGCTCTTTTGGTCCAAAAACTAAGAGTAAATTTCAAACAAGCATACCTTGACGCTAGAGCATACCTTGCGAGATTAAAGGAGCAGACAAAACTTTTGAACGAAGTGGTACCACCTGACTTGCTGTTATATGCGTGTGTTAGTCAGACTTCATTATTTTCGGCTGGTAAAGCATTTTTGCAAAACTACCGTTCAGTCTGGCCACGGCCAGCGCACGAAGCATGTGCCGCCGTTGCTTCAGTCCCGTCATAGCAAAACCCAACGCGATTCGATTGCTCTTCACTGCATGCCCGCACTGAACAAGAGCCTCCCAGTTACCGCAGTCTCCTTATTGACTCCCCCGCAGCTCCCGCGCTCGACTGCGACCACTCCCTAGCTATGACCTTGCATTTTTCTAGTGCTTCTCCAGCACATGACTCGTGAGCATGCATCGTTCAGTATTTAGTGTGTGAACCCTAAACCCCCACAAGAATCTGCTGATTCGTGGATTCCGACTGCGCCACCAGCGTGTTTGTTTACCTAGCTTTTGCTATAACTGCATGTATGCTGCTCGTTCGCACGGCATAAAATGGAAGCTGAGCTAGCAATACCAAAACTATCCACTTCTTTTCACACCGGTTGCACCTTTATTTGTTCACAAACTACAACTGCACTGCAAGAAGCGCCGTGGATGCTACGTCTTCTGCCTGCACCGGGTATACACAAGCTGCTCCGACAGCTGCTGGCTCCGCTTGCTAGACGTGGTCACATATCGACTCTTCCCGCTCGATTTGGGGTCTCTGCTTCCAGAACTACTCATGGCCACATGCAAGCGCTAAAGCTTGTGAATGCGCGTTCTGTAATCGCCGAAATTCTTGACCTGAACCCCGCATACTCGCGCTAGGCCTACTCGTCGCTGAACGAGCCTGGCAGTTTGGCGTCGACTAACATTTCTGGCCAAGGTCATTGCTCATAACAAGGGGAAACATTTAAAGTGTAGCTTCTTGTTTTCCTTTTTCTAACACGGTTAAGCTACAGACAAGCACACGGCTGTTCAGGCCGTTCACTCATCGGGTGTCAAGTTCTCGCTTGGCCTCCGATCCGACCAAAATAGATCAGACAACCGTCCACGGCGCGAGGCCGAAAACCTCACACTATGGTGATAGGCGACCGTTGGCCGTGCTGGCTTCGTCGCAGGTGTAATGCGAAAGATCAGTGCATCGATAAGCTAAGGAAACTATATGACCGTGCCTTATGCTGAAGAAAACATGCCTTACTCTATATTTCTTTCGTGCGGCAACATCTTCATCAAGCACTTCTGCATGAGGGACGACCACTGTGTCAATCGTCCCCCCCAAAAAAAAAAGAGACGTGCCCTTTGATATTGCAGTCTGCATTGCAGACGACGCTCCGCCGCGTATCCTTTGTGACGTCACACAAGCATTTCAAAATGGCGGTCGCTCTCGGCGGGAGGAGCTTCCTGATTCCGATTTCTATCGCATTTTCTGTAATATGCGCCGCACGCTAGGCACTAAAGCTTTGCGAGTAGAATCACAGACTTGTATATTTTTCATAGAAGTATAAAGCGGCAATACATCAAACGACCCTGTCATCGCCCCTTAAGGACTGTGTCACCATGCTGCCTAATTTCTCGCGATACTTGCTATCATATGATGCATACATGCCCTAGATGGGTGATACAGTCAAATCTCGATATAACGAATCCCGCGGGACCGCGAAAAATCATTCGTTATTTTGAAATATCGTTGTAATGAAAAATCTGCGATTATAAGCCAGTGGTCAAACCTAGGTACGAAAATGACGTACCTTAGCAGTAGGCACATGTGTAGACAAGCAAAACCTCAAGTGAAAAGGTTGCACCAACTCCAAAGTTGATTTGTTTGAAGAAATCCATTATTTTCTTCTGCCGCGTGCAGCAAACACGACCGCGCACTACATTACACCACTACAGCACATACACCTTCCGCTTTCCGGAACACCTCACCGCGTGCGTGATTGCACCGAGCGATGAAAGTACGGACTTTGTCCATGTGCAAAAAAAAAAAAAAAAAAAGACCCGTCTTCAAAGCTCCCTGAGCTTTGAAAATCTTGTCTCGGTCTTTCATAATGATCGCGGCAGTTGATGGGGCAATGCTAGCTGTCTGTAGAGGCCGAATCGCTTTTTCCCTGCGTCGATATCTTGCAGTGAAAGCAGCTGCGTTCATATCTTCTTGGCACTTCGCTGGCTAATATCATCGCCAATCTCGCACAAACTTCACAACAAGATAATCAGCGGCAAAAAATAAAAAATACCGTCCAGCACGCGCGAACACACGAACGACCGAGTCGCGTACGGCACACAACACAGGAAGAAAAAAAACGCAGGCAGCTAGGCCTGCTGGCTACTGCGTAATAAACCATAGCTTCATGGTGGCGCTAGGAGCTGGTCCTAGATGTCCTGATGATGATAGCTACAGCCCACGGACCATACACACAGAAACAGCGGTTTCTGTTTCGTTTCACGCGATAGTTGCAAGCTGCGGTGCTGTTAATTTTAGCCAAATTCGTAATACTGTTGTTCCAAAATCATAGAACAAGAAATTAAATGCGTTCGTTATTCTGAAATATACGCTATTTTGAAATTCGTAATTCTGAAATAGTTTTACATTGAAAACATGGCAAATCTGCCGAGGATTCTTAAAAAATTCGTTAATTTGAAAAGTTCGTTAATGTGGTGTTCGTAGTAACGAGATTTCACTGTAGATATATCGCCTGTATGAATCATGCTTTAGATGAGTCTTGGTCGTCAACATCATTTGTGCGGCTGGCATGCTAACATCTGCAAGTTCAGTCGCTATTCTTTTTACTTTTTGTACCACAAATTTTCGTTCGTCAGCGCTTGTTATTTTATCTATACAGTGAAACCTCGTTATAACAAACAGTTAAAAAATCAGTTCGCTATATCCATAATTCGTAATACAAAATTTCATAGAAAATACATGCAAGAACAGCAAAATTCAATCAGAGAAGGCACAGCAACTTGGAGGGTGCCTACTTGGGTCACGTTCATTTATTTACATGCGAAGAACTGCGTTATCGCGGCCTGCTTTTTTGTGTTGATTGCGTTCCGTATCACGCCCTGTTCCATAGTTTGCAAACACTCAACAAGGGCAGACCCACTACTCTCAATAGCACTACAATGGCGGCGCAGTAAATCCAATGCAGCAAGCGCTTCTTGTGAAGTAGGAATGTTCTCATCGTCTGCAGGGTCAGCCTGAGCTTCGTCTGCGGGATGTTCAAAAACTTCCACAGCGATTTCGGCGTCCGTCAGTACAGCCGTGGTCGCCGCGATGTCGTCGCCGCCTACAAAGTCCTCTACAGTCATTGTTGCGGGCATGTCGCCAACAAAATGCGAAAAATCGTTCCAGGCTCATCGAGCTTGCAGAGCTTTGCTTCTGCTTCGTCGGGATCATCATTTGATGCACGGGCCTCTGCTGAAACAAAACCTGTGTGCCGAAAGCAGTTGGCAATCGTTTCACCTTTCAAGCTGTCCCATGCTGCTTTAATGCTCCCAGCAAGTCGATCAAGGCCTGCTTCACGAGAAGAGTGTCAATCAGTCTCCTGTTGTAAACTGCCTTGAAGGCCCTGATTTTATCTTGAGCTTGGTCTTTAACGTCAGTGCTGCTCTTTTTTTCACGTTCACCGACATCACAGCACTACGAACACCCGCGCACCACACTCAACACGACCGACGCAGCCTCCGCCGAACGCTATGACGGCCATGCCGCGACGCCACGCCGCTGCTAACACTAAAACCAAAAACCGCGAAAGACTCAAACCCAAAAGGCAAAAGCAACATTTGATCGCGCCGCTGCCGCTGCTGCTGAAGCGGCGCTGTCAGCGATTGTGAGATGCAAACGATTTCTCATGGCCTCCGAGATGCCATAGATTTCTTTGGTTGTCAACTCCCAATGCCGTCGTGGCTTCTGTGGCGCTGTCAGCGCCTGCGAGGTAGTCCTGAGTGTTTGCTGCGCCGCACAACACACATGTAGTGCAACGAAGCCTGCCTCCTGCGTCGCGAAGTTCGTAATATCCGTTTTATGCCGAACCGCGTTCGCTATGGGAAGTTAAAAATACATGTTTGACAAAAATATTTAGGAAGAGTTCGATATATTCAATAATTCATTATATGCGTGTTCATTATATCGAGGTTTGACTGTATATTGCCTGATCCACTAAAAGGGCAGGTGGTAATATCTTCCTCACTTAGTACCTCTGGATCCAGCTGACATGAAAGTTCATTTATAAAGTTTCGTTGACTTCCATCATAAAAAATTGCATGCGAGGACTCATCGCTGTCTACTCTCTGCACAGAGACGAATTGTTTGGTGCTTTATTGTGCGTTGCAGATTGCAACTCAGTCATGGTATTATCTGATCTTTTCGATGCTGAGTCGCACATCGGACAGCTTTCGCATTTGGCTCTCTGTTGAGGCACTCCTTTAAAGTATGCCCTCTGACTGAGTATTGGTAACGGCAGCGTGCTTTTTGCAACTTCTTTCCTTCCAAAGAGGGTGGTGCCTGAAACTCGCGATTAACACTGCCTTTCAAAGCACACAGTGCACATGCTGTATTTTGTTCAGATTGACTAGTTCGGAGAGAAGCTGCTGAGCCCTTGGGAGTTTTAGGCTGTTTGGGAGGTCTGGCCCTTTCATTCTCTGATCTGGCCTAGTGACTTGTGTATTTGTTTACCCGCTGTTCAGCTTGGAAGGGCTTTCTGTCGACTTGCAACTTCACAAAGTCAAGCAAGCTTTGGGTTTAGATTGTTATTCCCTTTATCTGCGGACTGGCACTTGTGCGCACCTAGTAGAAACCCAGGAGATGAAAGTTACGACACACATCATCGTTGAATGTGGACAAAAGATTAGCATTTATGGCAGTGCGATTGCTCGTTATCCATGGTTACCAGCAGGCAAATTTAAACCGATTATAGTGCGGGCTTTGCCAGTGGCTTCTCCTGAAACACCACATGCGACGTAGTGCTTCAGTGTGAAGTGAGCTAGGCCTAGCGAGATCCAGCAAGCGCGGTCTGCTAGTGTAGGTGCACTTCATTCAAGCTTCTGGGATAAAGATGGGCTCATCTACTGCCAACTTATTCGTGAGCTTCTTTGATCTGCGTACATCCACAATCTATTGTACTCAGCTTTTTAACAGTTACAGATAGGCATCTGGCTGCAACAGATAATGGTAGCGTAGCTCCCATAGAAGGCTGCGTGTCGACTCTGAGCGCGGCTTTAGTTTCTTCACACCCCCTGCGAACTATGTGGCAGAGCAAACACGTGACGTTGGACGTCACAAAATATCGTGAAGTCACATTGGCATACCATTGGTAGGGAATTTGATTTCTTTTTAGTTTTGGGCCCAACGACGACAAAGGCAGAATGATACTCAGATAAGGCGGAAAAATGGACACCGTAACTACTGTTCAGCCAACTTTACTTGACATGGATTTCTACTTTCAAGTTTTACATTAACTGAAATGTTTCAGCATCCTCCACCACCTTATCATAGCATCGTTCTGGCTCTGTCGTCGTTAGCTCTCGTCGTGCGTCATGTAAACACATTCTGGGGCTTTATTTCTTCTGGCACATTTCTGAACATAAAAGGGCTTCAAGTGAAAAAGGGCTTCAAGTGAATTTGGCAAGCATATGGATAAGAATCGCATGGCTTGAAGGATTTCACTAAGGGCATAAAGGGTGAAGTTGTGCTGCATTGAAAGCTAGGCTTTATTAACACATGATTACGTACATAAAGGCATCACCACAATACAAATCTTGAACTCTAGGAAGGCAACCACAATTAATTCGTCTTTCATGGTCTTCATGTAATCTTCTTGATTACAAAATGACTTGAGCATGGGTCTGCAAATGAGACTCTGTAAGACTATAAAAGGGTAAGAGATTTTGCGACCAATATCAGTGTCATGGTCTTCATGTAATCTTCTTGATTACAAAATGACTTGAGCATGGGTCTGCAAATGAGACTCTGTAAGACTATAAAAGGGTAAGAGATTTTGCGACCAATATCAGTGTCAAAGAACACAAACGAACGGGATAACTAACACTAGCGTTGGAACACCTAGCTATAAGAGGTTAGGTAAGGAATTCAATTGGGATTGTTACTATTTAGGTGTTATAATGTGTCTAAGTGAATATAACTGCCATACAGCTTCGCACCCTGCAACTAAAATCTTGTCCTGTTCGCGTTTACATCTTTTTACTCTCGCTTCATTTGTCGCTGAGAGGAGTCAGTGTGAGGCTTCAGCATTGAACATATCTATGAGAAAGATCCCACTGACAGAATGAACCTCCCTGTGGTACCAGCCAAAGCACATTCAGCGAATGTTGGTGCAGTGAGCAAAACACGCAGCAAAGAGAGCGGACCAAAGGCTTTGTGCAATGCGACACGCGTCTTTAGAGCAATAAAATCTCACCTTCACCATTCAATTAAAGGAGTATAGACACCAATTTTTGAAGCGTCTGAAGGAGTACTGTTGCTTTCCTGGTTATAAAGAGATGCTCTCCAAGTAATCCCAACCTCTTATGTTGCCGCAAAGATATTCTAATTTGATTTTTACAAGCCAGGCAAAGACTCTGTTTTTCAAAACCCATCAATAGCGATATCCCTGTGACGAAAACGTGTACATAGGTAAACAACATGACATCATCAAACAACTGACGTGGAGTGAGCTGAGCAAAGAGCAATGTCTGCATTTGATAGCTCACTGTCTCTGCCCTGTTAGTATCGACTGGGCACCCTGACTCGATGGCTTTTCCCACTGTCTTCGTTGCTGCATGTTACAATTACTTCACCTGGCGTCGATTCCGCAGTCGGCGTGATTTTCAAGCGAGGTCGGACTTCGAAAAGGGGAAGCGCAATTAATTAGCTCCTTTTATTTATGTTGCACTCGTACAACTTTAACCTGGTGTACACTAAGGCTGGCTGCTGTACTCTGTTCCCAAGAGCATGCCTGCACAAGCGGACAGCTTTCGGCAGCGGCGCTGCCTGCTGGTGCTGCGGAAGACGAACTGGGCCGTCGCTCCCAGTCTGCCCTAGACGTCGCTAGGCCTAGCTGGTTTCACATCAAAGCGGCAGTGGACGGCGCTTTGGAATGGGCTAACGCTGTAATAAACGTTGGACTTTCGCGCCGTTTTGCTGGGGAGCCCATCTCATATCTTGATTCGCACGAAGCCCTCAGCTAGCAGACGCCAAGCGAGTCGCACCGGGCAGCAGCAAAGTGGCTGTGGGGATAAAAGCTTGCTTGTATCGCTGTAATCGCTCTACCAGCACCTCAGTATTGGCCAAACAATCCCCCAATTTATTTGCTATTCATGGTCCTTTGTACGGAGTTGTTATGCACACGAATAAACAGTGATCCGCAATAGATTACCAATAATGGAGGTTATGGGAGCCAATTGTGGCGGCCATGACCATGGCTTTGCATGCCCAGATTACCTTGACAGCACCAGATGGTGCCACATGCTTGGACGGCGACACTCTGGTCTGCCGCGTCGAGATCAATCAGTACGTCAGCATGGAAGCCTTGCTGCTATTGTCGCGCTGTAGGAGGCATATAGGAGGTCGCTGTGGCTGACGTTGACTGATCAAGCCATGCTTAATTTCTTTTTTACTTGTAAAACATTTTCTTTTTTTTCCCCGGATGGTAGCTTGGGGCTCACAGCGCCGGCAAACCGGTCTGAGAGAGCGGCATCTTCACGGTAATCAGTATTTTTGTCCAACATGTCCTACCATCTGATATTTCCTGCACGTCAACCACCAAGCTTTCGTGGTTGCTGTAGATTCCTGGTTTTTCACTTGAGTCGCTGGCAAGTGGGTCGAAATCAGTGCTCAACAGTGTCAATAACATCCATGCCTTCGGTCGAAACAATGTCGGCGAACTAATTATGCTACGCTGAAGCACTGCTCTTCGACGATATTTTCTTGCATGTGCGATCGCAAGCAGACGAAAAATGCTACCCGTATGCGTCATTACATAGTGTGTGTACGTGTGATAATTGAGTTGTGTTGGGGCTTTTTGGGCCGCAGTCCCTCTGTTTTGGACCATCGTGGATCGATTAAAGCAAAAATATCGAAACAGAAAATGTACATGTCTATAACCCTTGAACTTTAAAATAGATGCATCGAGACGTCGTTCGTGCAAATGTATATTCGTGCAACAAGTCGCCACTTTTGCCACGTGCCTGGGAGGCCGAGCTGGCCAAAGCCGCCCAGCAGTGATGCAGCATTGTCCTATCGTCTAAAAATGCACACATCCAGCGGCAATCAGTTTCTCATCGAGCACGCACAGTCTTTTCGCCTAACTGTAAAGCTTTACCACAACCAGCAGAACAAAATACTGAGTTTGACACAGATAACCCACTTTGCACGTAGACACCTGCAAAAGGCAGCACGCAACGTTGGACGTTGAACTGTGGCCGATGACGCACCCACCCCGCAGGTAAAGAAGCTTCGGTCTGTGCCATATCTGAGCTTTGGGCAACTGCAGTGGATACTAAATGACCGAGAGACGTCGCTAAAAAGTTAAAATATTATTATAAATATGATACTTTTTTCTTCAAGAAACGGAGGGATCCAGAGGCCTCTGCTGCAGCGTCCTCAAAGCTTGAGCCGGTTTAGGACATTATGTTCCAGAAACATAGCCCCTTTTATTTTTTGGTGTCTAGTACAGCTGTATTTTTTTTTTTCACGTGAGAAAATTCGAAATCAATAGTAGGTATGATTTCTTTATTTGATCTGTTGACTGGAGCGTCTCATATCGAGCAAAGGCTCGATAGAGTTTAGAACCTTGACGATGAAATGAAGTAAATCTTGAATGAGCAATTTTTAGGTAGAGTCCATCGGCATCGTAAAGAAATAGACTCGCGCCGGCCACATTGAACGATACAAACAAATAAGTTAACTTACTCCTCAGGGTCACTGAAGAGCAGCAATCAGACACCGCTTTCACATGTTTTGAAACGCAAAACCCCATTTGCGGGCTGCACTAGTGTGGTGCAGCATGGAGTAACACCCCAGACGCAGGCCATTTTCCACTCGTGCATTCGCCTATTAAATTGCAGAGTAGCGCCGGATGAAGCTGTTTCAGCTACCAGCGAGCACAAACAGTCTGGTCTGCGATAAGGCGCTTCCGCATATGTTCTATTTTGTATTACCGCTGGAGACTGGGAACCGGAAACCTCGTACAAACCACTGAGAAGGGCCAACATTCAAACTCTTGACGAGTCAGTCTTTTTCAAGGTCGGCTTTCAACACTCTCACGCTTCGGCCACCAGACTGGTGTATATGACTTGCGTGAGAGACATAAATTGTATTTTGAAGACTGCCTTGCTGGCACAGCGGCGTCAAATTACTCGACGGGGGAAAGTGGGGTGAACTTCTACATGCAGAATCAGCGGAGAGCATTGCGGCCAGAACATGTGTCGGCCCTGGCGGCGGTGCTCTTGTGAGCTATGATATAACAGCGCCTCTCGCGCACCACAGGACGGGCACCACACCATGTGAACTTCTTGTCTTTCTTCTACCGCTGTTGCCGCACAGAGATGTTGATTCGAGAAGAATATTTTCTTTGTCTTTCTTTGACGGAAGTGATACCTTCGCTTGACAAATGGCAGTCTTGGCATGACGTGAAGTCTGCATACGCACGCAATTGGCTACTTTGCGGTTCCTCAGTTATATTTTGCTGCCCGCAGTGTCTAAATATTAGTCTCCTCGCAAGAAGTCGGATAAAATGTTTTTGTCAGTGGGGACTTCGATTTCACCGATTGAAATCATGGCCGAACTGGTCGCCTTTAAGCAGAAGCAAGTGCAATAGAGCTGACGCATTTCGTAGTGTGTGTTTGAAGACTGTAAATGGCCTAAACTAATATGTTCTTTTTCAGCGAATTTATAAAATAGGGTAGAATTATGATGGGAGAACGAATGATTCACACTGGCCGTACTGTGCCCGAATCTGCGCGAGTCTACCCGCATGTTTACGAACGCTGCGCTTTGGCGTCAATTGCCCCAAACAGAGTTGCGCCGCCTGGTGTAGGTCGGGCACACTACGCGCAGCGGCGCACTGCACCAGTGAGGCTCATTAATACACCTAGCTCTTCTAACACCATGGTTTAGATTGCTTCCTGGAGTGACCTTGGCCTTATGACTGCTTGTAATGTGCCATTGGGAGACTCAACCTGGGATCCTGATATTCCATTGAATAGCCTTGGTCTGATAGCAGGAAAAGTTGATCCAGAAGTGCCCCGAGTTTGAAATAAGAATTCTCTAACCACAGAGTTGGTAGCAGTCCTTGAAAACCCTTAAAACCCTAGATTTCTTCAAGGCCTTTCTTAAGGAAGTAAAATTCGTCTTACTTCGGGTTAGGTTTATTGAACTTGGTGAAATATCTACCCACATTTTTATGCATAAGATAAATATAATCTGATTGGTACCAGCATCACTTATAGCTATTGCCTCGTTAACCACATGCCTGGAACCTGAGCCGCGAAATCCCTTAACTTTCCTTTCTCTCTTCCTTCTTGGGAGTGGCACCCGGTGCCTTTTGTGGGAACTGCTTGCAAATAGCTAGTGGCACAGTGCTTGAAACTCATGAGAAAACATCCATTTGGTGTTGCCATTTGTTTATGATTATTATTTGCATATACTACTGTTGTGTCACACATGAAACAAATCAAGAGTGGGTATGGTAGTAGCACAAACAAAGTAACTTAATTATACAATATATGAAACAGATCAGTGGTTAGACAGCTGCAGGACGAATTCATAGGTGGCAATGCATGAAGCGAACCATCCAAGTTATTCCAAATTCAACGGTTAGTAGAAGAAAAAAAAAATTTTGAAGCAATTTATATGTGGCCTGAAAGGAAACGCAAACGACAAGTCACATATTTCAATGCAACGTAAACCAGGCTGCGCAGCTCAGGGAAGAAAGGAAGTGCTTTGACCTTGAAGGAAATTAAATAAATGTGGCCACAGAGGCTTGAACAAATCTGCTTCGTAGTAGTAGTGCGCTATGCTTGCGTTGCACTCTATCACCTCACATGCTTAACCCTTTGAGGGTCGAATTTTTTTGAAAAAAGATTTTGCCAGATGGTCAAATTACTTTATTGCGGATTTTGAATGTTCAGTATGAGCAAAGTCATGGAAAAGTTGTAGAAAAATATTGGGAACCGTATTTTGAGTCAACGTTGCTCCACACTGCAAACTCTGGAACCTCAGGAAACCACAAGGAGAGCCGGAATACCTCCTGAGGGTCAATGACAAACAAGCTAACAGCAGCCCCAATAAAGATGGAAATCGGTTTCTGTGGCCCCTGTACCAGGAGTGGCCATGAAGATAAAAATCAAGTTTTGCTGCCTCCATTGGGATCACTGGGGGGGGGGGAGTAACCAAAACCATGCAAGGGCATTGGGGCAGACCGGGCCACAAGCTGCAGCTAGAAATCAGTTGTTTATCCCCCGCACAGAAGCGCCCATAAAGATAGAAATAAGTTTCGCGCCTCTGTTGGGATCAAGTGCGAAACCCGAAAAAACTGAAACAGACCTGGCCACAGGCTGCAGCTAGGAATCACTTCTGTTTATCTTCGCAAGAAGGCAGCGCAATAAATTTTAAGCGCTTCTTGTAAGTCCTAGGAGGTGGCAGCACCTCCCTGTGAGCATGCATTGTCATTAGAGCACGAAACAGGGGATTGAAACCGGACAGAAAACCGCTGCCGTATATTTATGGCAAAAACCCTCAAAGGGTTAATTGCCACTCTCTTGCACTGTGCATTGCATGTCATTGTCTTGAACTTCACTGCTATCACATTGCACTGCCTTGCTCCAGTCCTCTCATATCTCATGTTATGGCGCGAGTTGGGGAGTGTTGTAATTGTGAATTCTTATCTGAGTGATATCATGGACAGAAATGCTCTGACGCTATTTCCTATTTTTGTTTTAAGTAATATAATGCCAAACATTGTAGGCAGGTCGATGATCTCGTTTGGGGAAACTGGCCTCTGTCTTAGAATGCCTAAAATGAAACTTAAAATTCAGAAAAGCTACAGGCAAAACACACGAACACAACCAGATCACATGTGTTTGGTTTTCAAGCCAGAGCCTTGCCTGGGCAGGCACAAATTGCCGATGAGCTGCGTTGCAGCCGGTCAGTTTTGGTCCACCGCATGCTGCTGGACGTTCGATGCCTCATAGGAACCGTGGAAGATAGACCTTAATTTCAGCTTTCAGATCAGCTTTCACATTTGATGCCTTAGCTGCAAGAATGGTAGCTTTGCGAGAGGTTGCGCTATTGGCTGCTCTTAGATTTTCTTTGCCTTTTGCTTAATGGTAGCATCTTCAGTGCAACGTGGTAATTTAAAAGATTCGATGTTATATTTTTGGGAGTGCCAAAAAACGATAGCTGCAGCCACATACGAAGCACCGCTTTGCCATTTAGCACTTAATGCATCTATTGCTTCAGTCAAATGCTTAGAAGAATATTCGAGATAGTGGATCAAGGGATGCATCTGTGGTTGCAGCCTAAGGGGGCACGCTAGATTATCCTGCACATTGCCACACCTGTCATCTGAGCTGCCAGTCACACAATTGGGAGCTGTTGTTGGAGGCATGACATTGCGATACGGCTCTTTAATTGGCCAGGTGAGGCAGTATTGCCATGAACGCGCCTCCTATGCCCGCTTCAAGGCAGCAAGTGCCGCACAGCTTCCTCTTGAGCAGGCAACGCATTTCTCTGTGGTCTGAAATAAAGTTTACTTACACAAAAAGCAGTATGAAAGCATCTGCCCTGCTTAGAATTAGGTATTTAAATAATGAAAACAGGCCTATTGAAATAGACTGAGGTGTTTGAATGCTGACTGAGGTCGCAAAATTTCATCACATTTGCCGCTGCCCCCTAGGAGTGCCAGCAGATTCAATGCACAGGATGGCCCCTTGTACACATGCTACCACTAGTGGTGGCAGTCCTTCGGTCACACCAAGCGGCTGCTCTCTCGCCACAGTGCGGCTGCACCACCTCTTCCTTCCACTGCGGTCCCCAGTCACAAACTTGGCCTAAAGCCTGACCTTGAAACCTCTGTCTCTGACCAAAACGAAATGAAACTGCACTGTGCTAGCACACATACTTTGTATTTAGCCAGCGTGGCTTATCAGCTGCGATTTAATTTTTTTTTATATTCCTCCGTCGTGGTACCAGTGGCATCATGCTCAAAGTTCTCCTTATTTTAAGGCTTGGGCAGGGCTTTAGCATGTGTCGCCAAACCTTCATTGAAAACACGAAGCTTTCCCTGTGTCAAAGAGAATCGTGTGATGCTGTGAAGGGTGGCGCTGTCCTAAAGTTTATTTCGAAGGAGCTGTGGACATGTTTCACTGCATGGCTTCATAAGTAAGCATACCTGGAGGAAGAAGCATCAAGCTCAGCGGTTGAGGCAAACAAAGATGAAAAAGAAAAGTTCACTTGAAAGAAGTCTGACTTGATGGCATCTGCCGGCAACTATGCTAAAGAAAGCAGGGGCAGTAAATGATATCACATATAGTAAAACCTCGTTAATTCAAGCATGGTTCATTCCAAATTTCTGATAATTCGAAGTGTTCCTGATGTCCCATGATTTATAGTGTAAATGTGGAGGTAATTCGAAGTGGCTGCCTGTCCCGATTTCGATATTGTTGCTATCCCTGGGAAGCAATGGCCCTTCAGACTTGCAGAGCGATGCCGATGTTTGATACATGAAGCGTCCCATTCCCAGCACAATAATCTAGTTTAATTTACGGCTTGCTGAAGACAGAAGCGTGTGCCTGCAGGAAAGAAGACTTGGTTCACTGCAACACAGTAGGGGAGACTAGCTTCAGGATCCATATTCTGAGTTTGCATCGTTTTCAGAAGTGTCTTTATCTGCCTGACATCATCATCTGAGTTTCCACCAATCAATGGGGCGTTTTGTGGGTTTAAAGAGCAACTTAACCGGATCATAGCATGGGGCTGCAAATGGATTATGACTCTAAATCCTGAAAAATGCTGCCATATTCGTTTTAGCCGAAAAAAGGTAAACATCTCAAATAGTTACTTCTTAAATAGTCATCAAATAGCCACATATCAGGATGTTAACTACCTAGGCATTTATTTTTCTCATGATTTAACCTGGAACAAACATGTCGATTACATAGCAATAAAGGCTGGTTGCATACTAAACTTCATTAAAAGTAATTTTCGTAACGTGCCAAGTGTTGTGAAAGAAGTTCTGTACATCTCAAACGTGCACTCAATTTTAGTATATGCAATGATAGTGTGGGATCCAGCTACTAAAATCCTTATCAAGAAACTTGGAGTGATACAAAATCATGCAGCACATTTCATTTTAAACACTTATGATCGTCACAGCAGTCCAGTGTGTTAGAAAAGCATTTAGGATGGGATTCCCTGCAGCTCCGTCATGCTTTCGTCTTATTAAACATTATGAACAAAAAAATTGGCATTGACTGTGATGCTTACCTTGCACCTCCCACATACATTATCCATAGAAGAGACTATTCGTAAATCACTCGAAATTGCCTGTCGGACATCTGTATTTCCCACGCACAATAAGTGAATGGAACAGCCTCCCAAACGCAATAGTTTCATTATATGACAACAGCTTTCCAGTCACTCTTAAAACACATTTACGAGGACTAACTGATGCGTCACTGTACCATGCACCATAAGCTATTGACTGCTCTCCTTATCAACTGAGAGCTTTTGCATGCTACTTTCTCGTTTTATATATATTTTTTAACCCTTTCTTGACTTGCACAGCATTTCCCAAGTGTTTGTTACTGTTCTTAGCTGCATTGTTGCTGGGTCTTTTTTTATGAAGTTACATCTGTTCACAGTGCCTTTGCTTTTCACTTTGTGTACCCCCCGTACACTAATGCCCAGTGGGGTGATTTGTACGTACTCAAGTAAATAAATAGATAAATAAATAAATAAAAACTTGTGTAAATGTGCCTGAAATGAAAAAAATAATCCTAATCTATAAATGACCAATGAATCGCGTAAGGAAAAAAGAAAATTATAGAAAGTTGAATCCGAACTGCTGTCATAACATGTTCAAAGCTAAGCACTAGCCGATTCCTGTACAGAAGGGATGTTAAGGGCTCCTGATAGTGTTCTTGCCCACTCTCAAAGATAATTTTTTTCTGCTAGTTAGTGTAGTTGACTTCCTTCGCTGTATCGTTTACAGGTTAGAAACGCGCGGTGCGACAGTTCTTGCTCCGCGCCTGCAATGCCTGTCGACGCAGTTTTATTGAGTTGCATACTGGGATTGGAGGGTTAGGTTACAAGCATCTCTGATTACGTCAAATACCATCACCATTTTGAGAAAATCGGCAGTCTGCAGGTTGGTTCTAATTTTGCATCGTTTACCTGGCTTGCTTGCACTGGCGGTTGCTTTCTCCGACCAACGGTATGCTTAACGCAAGAGCAAACTATTGATAATCGCCACCCTGACTGCGCATCCACTGTAGGGCAAAGGCCTCTCCCATATCCCTCCAATTAACCGCTACATCTGCATAATCCCTGCAAACTTCATCTTATCCACCCGTCTTTCTGTCACCTCTTGCTACACATGCCTTCTCTTGGATTCCAGTCTGTCGCCCTTAAAGACCTGGTTTCTTGCCTTCCCATTATGTGACCTGTCCATGCCCATTTCTTCTTCTAGATTTTTACTAGAATATCATTAATTTGCAATTGTTTTCTGACCCATCCAGCGCAATTCCTGTCTCTTAACATTACACCTACCATTTTTTGTTCTATTGCTCTCTTTCTGCATGGTCCTCAGTTTGAGTTAAATGCAGTTATATAATTTTCTCTTGAGGGATATTGGTAACATGGCATTCATGATGTAATAATACTCGCCAAATGTGCTTTAGCCCAGTCTGATTCTTCTAATGGTTTCCCTTTTATGATCAGGATCTGTGGCTGTTACCTGTCCAAAGTAGACATACTTCTTTACCACTTCCAGTGTCTCACTGTCTATCACTCATGTTCCTTTTCGAGGCTGTTGAACATTACCCTAGTCTTCTGCATAATAATGTTTAGGCCTACCATTCTGGTTTGCCTATCTGTCATTAGTCATCCTTTGTAATTCGAGAGTAGCAAGGATCCAGGTTAGAATGAATGAAAGAAGGTGGCTACACAGTATGAAAGAGTCCTGAACAAGGGTTGAGTGGGAGCCTCAGTTCGCAAGCCGAGCCATCTGGGCCCAGTGAAGACAAGTCCCCTTGTCGAAACGTTAGCTTGGCTTGCGAACTGAGGCTCCCTTTCAGCCCTTGTTCAGTGCTTTTTCGGAGTGGTAAGGCAATGTCATCAATGAATATCAGATAACTGAGGTATTCTTCATTAACCAGTTGTCCATAACTGTTCCCAATCCAGCCCTCTGAATAACTCCTCTACACCCGGCCGCGGTGGCCGCTTTTCAATGGAGGCAAAAAGCAAGGCGCCCATATGTTGTGCGATGTCAGTGCTCACTGAAGAGCCCCAGGTGATCGAAATGCCCGGAGCCCTCCACTACAGTGCCTCTCATAGCCCGAGTCGCTTTGGGGCGTTAAACCCCATGAACCAAACCGAACCTCCTCTTAGCAAGTGGTGAATGGAACTGGAGAGATTCTCTTTCCTAACACCCCTTGGAATTTTCACTTTCTTTATGGAGGACCATGGTTTGTGTGTCGCCACTGATATGTTCCAGTACTTTCAGATATGGCTCATGTGATCTCAGGTTTCGCAAGGCCTCCAGGGTTTGCATGCACTGAAATCTGAAACTACTGGGCCGTTTGCAGTTATGCCACTGGTTAGTTGGGCCGCATGCGAGTGCCTGCATTCATGGTATTAAGTTGCGTGCGAGCTGCGAGTATTTTGTGTGTGATGCTACAAAACAAGGATCGGTGGCTATGGCTAGCAAGGGCTGCGAGTCGAGGGGTTGATTTCTGGGCTGCAGTATACAGCAGTTGCAAACTTTGTCTGTAAAGGATTTCATTCCCATGACAGAATTTGTCACCTGTCCCATTTTCGCTCTGCTCAGGTAATTCGAATATCTTTTGCAGTCCCAATGACTTTGAATTAGTGAGATTTTACTGTTGTAAATTCAGCCTTGGAAAGATTGCAAAAGCATGAAGCCATTGACCATTGCTATAGCAGAAAAACTAAAAAAAAAAAAAAAAGCTTTCTTTGATTTCTCGGTGTACTTCTTTAGCAGCAAAAGTCTGCAATTTAAATAGTGGCAACAAACATGGTCACTTTTGTGATATTTGAAAATGTCAGAAAGGTCTTTTGTAATAAAATGAGCAATCTTGAAGGCATTATTTTTTATCTAAGCAACTAAGCACATCACTTGATGCCCTTGATTTTACTTTGTGAGGGCTTTGAAAGACCTTGAAAACCCTTACATTTTTTTACTCTTAAAGCTGATATGAACCGTGTTGCTATCTGTGACCAGCGAATTTTCGGTTTGAAGCAAGTAGTTTCAAAATGGAGGGAGCAGTTAGTGACTGCAAATGCAGGCGTGAAAATAAGGTGACCCAACACATGAACTCCCAGTAAATGGCCATATTAGGTTTTTAGATATCCGGCTCCATTTTAAAGGGGATGGTTTCTGCTGGGGCTATAAACCGCGTGCCAAAAAAAACTCTTCTGCCTTTCAACTCCGCCCACTCAAAGCTTGTAAAAATAGTCATTGCCACATCTTGCTTTAAAAACGCCCTCTGCAAAAGCTGCGCGCTTAACCATCAAGCCAAAAGGCTGAGCAGTGCCGGCTAGCCACAGTACCTTCTCATTTCGGTTGCTGAAGGCCTCCTCAAAAAGATGCACACTGATGTGAATAAGTGCCCACACACAGCGTAGGCAAGAGGTAGCTGTGATATTGTACATTCACAAACTGTCACGCAACCTGAAAAAGATAGTGCAGCGGTACGACGGGAAAGTCGTTTTCTCTGCTGCTCACAAACTGAAAACTGTGCAAAATGACTAATCCAGAGATAACGAAGCAAATGTACTGCGGCAAGAAGCATCGGCGGCCTTTCGTAGAAGGCGTAGTATACGAAATTCCGTTAAACTATGGAAAAACTTGTGTAGGCCAAACTGGGAGATGTGTGAACGATAGGTTGAGAGAACACACCAACAGTGTAAAAAATGCCAATGACTGAAAAGATTTTGAAGGTTTTCTGGCCACCCGCTGCCTTACTTATGAAGACTGTTCCCCGGATCTTGCTAGCACTGTTGTTAGAAAAACGAGCAAACAATGTGTAACATGAGAAATCGTGGAATCTGAACTGATATGCAATCGGGGAGAAGCATGTGTTCTGCTTTTATCACTCTCTGAAAAAAGCGCATTTATTTGCGCATGCATGATGATGATGCCGGATTGTTTCAGAGTATGTGTGTTCATGCGATTCGTTCGCAATAAAAGTTGGAAGTTCAGTGCCGTCCTTGTCTCTTTGCGCTGTTATATAATTGTTTAAATTTAAAAGTTCTGATTGATTTTTGCGGACGCTGCAATGTGAAATGCAATTCACATTTAAAGGTATACTGAATAAAAAAATTGCCGCTGAGATTTCCAGCTCAGATGGTAGCTCTCGCATTGGGAGTGACCAAAACAATCCACTTTATGAACAGAAATGAGCGGAAAGTAAGTATTTTAATGAATATTTCTCAAATCACCGCACCTAGCGGGCTCCTGTGAAAGCTTTGACAAAACCGGATATCACGTCACAACTACCCCATCGCAGTTGGTCGCACCTGTTCATTTTTCCTTTCCCCCATGGCAGTCACAAAGCACAGGGATGGATGTTTTTTTTTTTTTTTTCTTGTGTTCCTGCACACAATTCATTGTTCCCTCCCACTGCGCAAACAATCCGCAATATGTGCCGTCCGTACGCGCCCCCCTCGATCTCCCTCGTGTCCAGCATTCCACACTTCGCAGCATTATGCATGGTGCGACGCAGGGGAACCAACACTGCGTGTAGCCAGTCAACCAGCTTCAGGTGCGGGGGCGGCGGTGGCGAGATCGCGGGGCCATGACGTTGGTGAGGGTAGTTGTGACGTCACACCTGCCAGCTCACAGTCGGGAGCGTGCTGCCTCTGACCTGGTGGCCGCTCTGAAAATGTTAAAAATACAGCCATCCACTCAAAACTAACCCGAATTATGTGTCTGTACTAGTGTAATCGTGTCTTAAGGTGGCGGTTCTACGGTCGCCATCTTGGAAGTAGTTCAGATTCTGCCACCAGGCTACGCCACTAATCCATGACTGAGAATTGAGTACCCAGCCACCCAGCCCTCTCGACTTGAACTGCCTGAACGCTTTTCTTGTGTTGCTGACTTTCAAAGGTTTTTGCGGCTCCACAGCAGTGTCCAGACAGAGAAGGGGAGGGATTTTGTCCCCGTCCTGCGCAGCATGGGCTGCCCCATTGAACGCCCCATCCCCTCTTCACCCCACTGCACCACTACTTCGAACAATACGCGCCCTGACAATTGGACAAAAGCCTTCCCTCTCTTGCCTATACTTCGTCTCACAAGATGTTTGCAGCACAGCGAAAGGCAGAGGCACCCCAGCCGGTCCAACCAGGATCACGCGTACAATAGGCAAATGTGCTCCTCTCGCCCCCCCTCCCCCCCCCCCCCCAAATTGGCGGGGGTGACAGTAGGAGCACAGTTCTCTATTATAGTGCGCACAGGCGAGAGGCACTTAGGAGCACAATTGAAAGGGCTCCTCTGCCTTTCGCAGTGCTGCAGATATCTTGTGAGACGAAGTATAGTTTCCGCTGTAGAGCCACGAACATTGCTCCTACCCGCCGAGCGTTAGGGGGTTGGACTGGACTGCAGTAGGCTAGCTTGACTGAACACAAATAAAACAGGGTGTCAACATGATTGCACAGTGCAATCTTAGTATGAGCGAAAAGGAAAAACGAATAGCGTTATTTCTGCACACTTCGTCAATGAACCTTAGTTGAAGTCGGCGCCTGTCTTGTGTTCTTTTGATCCTCGTCTTTTGGGCTGTGCAATCGAGTGATCATTAGCGAGCTTTAGAATACGGCTACCCTATCCGTAAGTGGGATAGACTAATAGCGGAGCGTGTGCATTATAATAGAGAATTGTGCTCCTACTGTCACCAGCGCTATTGCCCTGTCCCCCTAAGCGGTAGGGGTACCATATTCTAAACCTTCCTATTGTTGATGCCGTAGATATAGTAAGGATCGGAACACTCCTTGACTGTAGTGGAAGCTGTCAGTTCTTGCGGTTACCAGAAATTTGCTTTATCAAACGTCATTACAAATATGATAACGTAGCTATAATTAACTGAACTTCAGTCAACAGTCGCCCTTGTTTATTTTTTGTTCGTGCTTTTCCAATCTTGGAAACTAGAGCTGGTAAGTTACAATGTGCAAATAAGTGAATGATTGCCAATTTTTTCCTTTTGAGATGAATCGATATTCCGAAATAGATGTAAAATCCACCAAGAGGCTATTTATCGCGCAGGAGGCCGGCATGTATTCATGTTCTCTTCGGCACTGAGGAGGCGCATTCACACTAAACTATGTGGGAAATGGGGGAAGGGGAGAAGGGGTTGTAAAGGAAGGTTGCCAGAAGAAAGGACCTAACGGGGACAGTTTTGTAGGCGCTTATGGCGGCCACTTCCCCACTCCCAGTTGGATGCTCCACAGTCTTCATTTTATTTATTCGCTCGCGCGTGCGTGCGTGCGTGCGTGTGTGTGCGCGTGCGTGTGTGTTTGTGTGTGTGTGCAATTAAAGGAACGCAGTATTTTCAGGCAATTGGAATAAAATTTTAACAATCAATCTCGTAGAAACATTTTTCTCCTGCAGAATTTCACTCGACACTGAAATCTGATGTGAAAAGTAGCATGCTATGGAAGACGCTGACCTGCCCTGCTGCAGCTTCCCGTGATGATGCATGCGCTTTCTGAATCAATATATTGGGTGGACTGTTGTAGCTTGTAGCCTACTTTATTGTACTCATTTCACAGGGCACACACACGTATGCAACAAGTATACTTTAGTGTTGAGCCCGCCTTTCGGCTTTATGTATTGGTAGTAAATAATTTCGTGATGTGGCACTTGTACATTCACACATTTGCAACATAATAATCAGAGCCCAATTTTTACTCCATGCAAGAGCGCCCATGCTTACCAAATGTTTTCCTGCAAATGCCAAACGATTAGACGCATCGATCAGATCGCGTTCGGTCAGATTTGGCATGTGCTATAATTTGTGAATTTTTCCATACCAATGCAGTACAGCGGTTTTGCTTCATGTGGTCAAACGGAAGCACGTTCTTTGTATGCTTCGAAATTCTCACACGCTTCTATGTCACTTTGCTAACATGATCGGATACCTTTCAGAGCACAGGAAGTCGAGTTGCTTCAAAACAAGGTTCAAATATAAAGTCAACAAGTTGGGCGTTGAGACGGCGGGTGAGTGGACGCCTGGGTGACACGGTATCTACCTTACTCGAGATAAGGGCCCCATTCTTTTGGAAACGCTCTGCCTGCCGACGGGCTTTTAGAGCGTTAGCTCTGTTGCTCACTTGCGCGAGTGGCGCGTTTTTCTAAGAATCGTAAACAGTGCCATCACCATAGCAACATCGCCGTCTTCACTGTGCCCGGGCAAAATAGACCGAACGCTCCACGCCCCCGGCCACAGCGGCAAAGCGCGGTAGCAGGCGATGCTAGGCAGGTATAGCATTATAGCAAAATGAACGCCAAACCAGCTTCCCTGCGGAATGCATCAACGGTTTACCCTAGACGCCGTAATGCTTCGGACAATCCGCGGTATATCCCCCTTCACGAAGCGGAAATAGCTGGGAAGAGGACGGGACATCATGTACGTATAAAATAAATAAAATAAGCGCAAATAAAAGCATGAAACGGGAAACCAATTCAGTGTTTTCTCTCATAATATATATATATATATATATATATATATATATATATATATATATATATATATAGGGCCACTGATCAAGTCAAAGTATTTGAAGAAGATATAAACGAATGCTTTTTGTCTGGTTTCTCCATTGTGAACAACGAAGCTGTAGGGCTGTCGAAACGATAGTACGTTTTCATGAAACTTTGACTCGGCCAGTGAGCCTGTATATTTTTTTATGCCACCACCTGATCAGACTGCATTTCGTCGAACTCTTGATTACAGTGGTTTCTCTCATTTGAGCTAAGCTCGACATTCGGTTCAGCAGCGTTGAGCCTCATCATTCTTTTTTAATTTTTAGTCAGGGGAATGACGGAAATGCAGTGGCAAAACCCGATTCAACATCACATTTTTGTATTGGAGAAGCTTCACATGGCTGTTTCCTACTTGCCCATTCACCGAAAACATCCCCGGCAGCTACTGCGGCACCTTTACTATCATCACCGGAACGCAACATTCGGAAAAAAAAAAAAAAAACATGACTGAAACGCTGGTGATTATCTTCGGCTGCACACTATATCATTTTTTCTCCTTTTCTTTGGAGCCTGCACTGCTTGCGCTATATAGGAACTTCAGTGGGAAGGTTGAAGAGGCATGCTTGTGCATGTTCAGGTTTTCAAGTTGTACTTGGCAGACTGTCGAAACATTTATCTGTGCCAGTAAAGTGGCAGAGGGTACAAGTATTCGTGCAATTTCTCCTAGGGAGACGCTCTTTGAAATTATATTATATTAATTTATGCAGTGTTATAGTTCCGTGCCCTTTATCCGTGCCCTATTCATTTTATCGTAGAAAGGGGAAGATATTTTTTCTTCTTGCCACTGAAAAAAAAAAGAGTCTAAATTCCACATCCTCACAATATATGCTAACACCGCGAACATCTGAAGATAGCTTTGTGGCGGAGCTAAGACGAGGAATAACCAGCTCCGACAGCGTTTGGGTTCGAACTGCTTTTTTTCGCTGCTTGCACTGAGACGCTTAGTGCCAAATTCTTCTTTGTCCAGCGCCGTGCCGTTGTTTGTGATAAAAGCGCGGCGCGAGGGGCGCTACTAGACTACAACAAAACCAGAAAAAAAAAATTCAATGTCTCCGCTACGATTATATCTTGCTGAGTAAGTAGAGTAAGTAAGTAGCGCGAGAGCCTTAGCTGGCAAGGTTTCGGCACACAAACAGTATGACACACTTAATTCGAGGCGGTAAATAAATCTCAAAGCAAGCAAGTGTACATTTGTCAAGGGACCATTTTCAAGTAGCGCTACTGCGCATGCGCGAAGCACCTGCACCTCAGTTCGACCCGACCACTCGACCCGACCATTGACCCGACTCGCCAGTGCTTACCTCTCTCGCCCGATAGAAAGGAAAGGGCAGAGGGAAAACATTGTAGAAGCACAATACCCTCTCGTAAATACCCCTCGATTCAGGGTGTTTGTTGCGCCATCCTCGTAATTTTTTTGAACTGCGACATTTTAGTGCACATAAAATTTCATAGATGGCGCTACCTACTACGTTTATCACACGTGGCTCTGTTATTGCGCTATTATTTGCTTTTTGTACACTTTGTAGTCGATAATTGTTACCAGTTGAATAAAGGAACGAAAGCCCGAACCTTTAAGTTATATTCGCCAGAAACAAACAAGCCATGGAGCATTTCAATCATGCTTAAAATATTTCATGAAGAGCTCGCGCGCTTCAAGTGAACCACGAAAAAATTAGCTGAAATCATCCTGACAGTGCACATTCCTCGAGAGTCGTAGAACAAAACCGATGCTTATCCTCTGACAGCGAGGTGTAAAGTTTTTCCACACGAAATTTCAGCACAGATAAAAGCTTATTACTTGAACAGTTTAGCATTTACTTTTAGCCATTTTGCAAAAAACGCAATGTTTGATCACAAATAACTTTTACACTAAATGAAGCAGACAGATGATATTTTCAGGAAAAAGCGAACTATGTACGACCTCCAACTGCGCGAAAAATCTCTGCTGCAGAATGCGTATCTTGAAAGTTATTGTATGTATAATTGCCTGTTTTATACACTTTTCACAGCCGCGTGGCTAATAAACTATGCGATACACAGTAATAAAAATGCTTAACTTTGTTAATTAACATCTAATCTCAAAACATCTCGAACGGTGTTTCTCTAGGTGTAAAAGATTTTGCACAATTTTGCTTTTCCCGAGACAAGTAGAGCTGAAAAGCCGTTTCTTACCTTTGTGTTTTCCTTTACAGCTTAAACATCGTTGCAGCTATTTATAAACCAAATGCACCATTAGAAAGGAAAGGAAATAAACTTTACAAATATATTAAAGTCACATTTATAAACTAAACTAGTGAGGCGCAGTAGGCGTATGAATATCGCCAAAAATGTCGTCTCTTCACCGCTGGAGTAGGACCACCACCTTAAAGGCCCACTGTCCACCCTCCGATCGAAAATTTTCTTCCCCGGTGACTGTGAGACTTCGCCCCTAGAACGCAAGGCCGCAAAATGTTTTTGAAAAGAGTAACTAATAACACAGTTACAGCCACCGCAATCACCCAATTCTCTCATGCTTCTTTCCTTCTGTTCCCTCGCAAAGGTTTTTCACTCTCCTGCCCGAGGTCGTCTAGCCTCCGCAAGACAAATTTCCCTTCCCTCCGCGTTTGACAAGAGGTGGGGAGCGGCACTCCGCTTGCGCGAAAAAGAAAAAAAAAAAAACTGGGGAGGGAGCGCGCGCCGCTGGATTCAGTCTGGTCGTGGCGAGGGAAAAGCGTGCAGCGAGCGGTAGACACTCATCCTTCTGCCGTCAGTCAGCGAGACGGACCAATGGACGTCGTTCTCGGGAAGTACGTCATAACTGTGGCTCGACAGGCCAGCGCAGGAAACGGGGAAGCTGGCTTCCCGAAGGAGAGCATGAGAGAGCTTTATTTGTATTTTCGTTGCTTTGGGGCGGCGTGCGTGTCACTGTTGCATTTTGCACAGGCTATCTCTGGTACCTGATCGAAACACTGGGCTCCTTTGCTTAAAAGGTCCTTCCCTGGACAGTGGCCCTTTAAGAATGCAATTTTGGTGCTCTCTGAATATTCTTGGATATTTGTTCTGTATACCTTTAAGACCTGCACAGCCGTGTGTCCCACCGAATTCATTGTACAACCATGATTGAAATTTCAGGTGCACTGCATCTGATACCACAATTTCTCCAACCTCATTTACTTGCCATAAGTCAGGTGACTGCATTGCACATGTCGACCAGCCATTTGTACCACTGCTGGACTACACTGTGCTTGGAATGTGTGTTGCGTGATAAAGTCTAAAAATGTCACTAATGGCACTGTGTACATGCTGTCCAAGTCATACCATTGTACGCCTATTGGCTTGCCATTTACTGGGAGGGGGTGGTAGATAGACTAACCTGGTATGGTTGCATGTTTCACTACTCGAACTGAAGACACATATCAGCATGGCCCAGCACAAGGCACGAGATGCGAATGTGCCCCCTTGCGCTGTCAGATTGGCCACTGAGCTAAGGAGCATGCTACTTGGGTATGTTCAAATGGTATTCTGCTGAAGCAGATATACTTTCATCTGAACGTGCGGAATGGTGCCAAAGGAGTGTTGGGGAGGCATACCCTTACTCAAAAATCAGGAGTGCAAGGAAGCTGTGCGGCTCTTTGAAGCAAAGGCTCCTCTTACTTAATAGTGTATCAGTGTTGGCTTTCTCATTGCAGTGCTTAAATTAACTGCTGTTGCACCTGTGATGTAATTTAAGCCATCAGATGGTGTAAACAGGAAGGCATCGCTATCTTCAAAGCTGGTTGCCGGTGGCACCGCAGCTATGTAAGCCAATTTTGAGTGCTTGTCTCGGGCAAATGGGTAGTATTTCTGCATTCCTGTTTCATCACCGTCGTCTTGCCCTACAAATTGCTAGCCATCCCGGTTTGCTTAATTGGCAGGGAAACTGCCCCAGTGAGGTTCAGACCTTGCACCACGAAAATGTTTTCAACTACAAAGTTTCTGTGGAAGTTGCGCTAATGAATGCTTATGAGTACTTGCTTCCTTATTACAGATCTGCTCTACTTTGAAGGATTTCTAAAAAAATGGCGGCAGCATTGCCCTCAAGTTATGAATTCACTCCAGCCCTCCAAATGGCTAGTAGGCCTGGCGGAGTTCCTGGAGCAGCTTCCCCTTTGAGGGGGTGGTCTCGGGTTGGAACTGATGGAGGTCGAATTTTTCAGCAAAAAAGTTTTTTTCTGTTAGCTGTACTACTTTTTTTTTTGTAGCTGTATGACTGCACTTGTGTGGATTCTAGCGAGTAACGACTTCTTTATTAAGAGGAGCCATTATTTTTTTATTAGTAATTGCAGTGCCCCTAAAGGCTCTTCATGCGAGGGTATTAAATGGGGGAGCACACAAACACATACGTAATAAGCAGCGCATTTTCATATAACAGGATGATTGTTTTGTGAGCATGAATTGGCATATTTTACATCTGACTGTACCTTTTCAATTTATTATGAAGTGCCTTTCCGTTGAGAGTAACCTTGTGTTCTTGTCACATTCTACCCTTGCAGGACGAAGGTGTGCAAAGATTACTACGAGGTGCTGTGCGTTAGTCGGGATGCAGACGAGGAACTCCTCAAGAAGCAGTACCGCAAGCTGGCTCTGCAGGTGCATCCGGATAAAAACAAGGCTCCAGGAGCAGGAGATGCGTTCAAGGCAATTGGCAATGCCTATGCTGTGCTCAGTGACCCCGAGAAGCGGAAACTGTACGACATGAATGGCAACCGCCCTACTCAACATCAAAGCTACGCAGGCGAGAGCTACGACTACAGCCGGGGCTTTGAAGGTGAGCAGCACATTAGTTCTGCTGCATGGTAATGTGTGGTCCATATCTGGAGCAGTCACAGCCATGTTGGCCTAATAAGTGTACTCTAGGACAAAACTCTGGTAGGCTGAACATTATTTATTTTGTTGATTGTTGTCTCCCACTTGATAGGGTGCAAAAGAAGTCCATTAGGGCTAGACCATTTAACTTGTGCACTGCACGTTTATTAATGAGAACTTTCGTAGTGGCACACAGGTTTGTACATGCAGGTGGTCTTCCAGCCTGGCTAAGAAGCAGGAGTAATCGTGGGTGGCCTTGTATATGACATGCAGTTATATTGTACAGTTTATGTACACTGGGGGTTTTTTTGTTTTTAAGAAGGCTTAAAAAGTATTCGTTAGATGCTATCCATTGTAGCAGAACTGTTTTGGGGAGCAGAGTGGTTCGTGGACATTTTGAAAATGTTTTGCTCTCGAAAGGCTTCCAATGTAACAGAACTGTTTGGGAGCAGGGTGGTTCGTGGATCTTTTGCTCTTGGAAGGCTTCGTTATCAAAATAGACATAAGCCTCATGAATAGGGTGAATGGGAAGTTATGCGAAAATTGTGTGATTTCATATTAGGATTGTGACACAGTCATTCTTTGTGCAGCGTTCAGGGTCATATCATACCATTTTGCTTCCTATTTAGCATCCATCTGCCAGTCAACTTGGTGGTTAGTTTGCAATATGGATTCAAACTAGTGACATATCTACTTTTGGTTGTATGCAGTTACCAAAAAGTGAGACATATACTGCTCTTTTCTCCTTTCCCTGAAAACCAAGTCAACAGAAGACATTTAACACTTTGCCTAACTCCTGTGTGTGTCTTCACGCTAAACCGCCCAGCAAAACCATGCCAAGCAGTGCTTTTTCGCACGTCTTGATCTGTTTAAGAAACCTTGGCTAACTTTGGTCCTTGTAAAGCCCCTCTACGTTTTTCATGCTTATTTCAAGATAAGCTTTTGCCATGTTTGACTTAGAGGAAATCTACTGTATAGAGAGCCATGCAAGTTTGCAGTTCAGCTCAGCAGATGCCCCAGAAAATGAGAATGCTTGCAAGTATATAAGTGACGTTGACTGTGACTAAAATATAAATGGGGAATATGCCAGCAAACACCCGATGCCATAAAAAAGTCTTGCACAGCTTCTGCATGTAGTCATTTTTTGCAGGCTTCAGCTTTTTTTGGAGTATCTGATTTTGTGCTGCTAAGTGGACCTGGACACAAATGCTGAAGACTGGAGACAACCTTTATCCTTCTTAGACTCCTGTTCTTTTGCTCAAAGCAGAAGGCGCTTGCTTAAAGGAGTACCAACACCAACATTTTGATTGCATGTGTCCTTCCATGTACAGTACAACCTCGTTGATACATTCCCTGTTCATACGATTTCCTGTTTCATATGCTCAAAATTGCGGGCAGTAGAATGTCGGCCATAGAGTTAAACCATTTTTCTCCTGGTTAATATGTCTCCGGATAACACGATTTCCTAGTTACTAGGTTTTAAATTTCTACAAATTGTGGGCATATAATATATTTTGCGATCAACTGAACGTGTGCTAACTAGCACTCGCGACATGGAAAACTGCATCAATGACGCTCACCCACCAGTTTCTTTCCTGCAGTGCCTAGGTTCAAAGGGGCAAAGCATCAAAGAAAGCCAACAAGCCAAATTATGAGGCGCCTGTTCCCACGGAAACATGACTTCATGAGGAGAAAATCGGTGGCTTTTTTGCGGTGCCTTGAGGGCATAGGGGGAAACCATTTGATAACTACAGCTATTCGCTCGTGACACAGCGCCTGTAAGCCCTTGCGGTGGCTTCTCCACATGCCACTGGTGTAAGAGGGTGAATCATCCGAAAACAACCAAGGAAACAATCCTAGCTCGTCATTGCCTTCTGTGAACCAGATTTGTTACAAATCTCTTCTGCGCTTAGGATAACGCTAATATGGACTGAATTCTGTGAGAGCCCAAAAAAAAAGATGTGCATACTTGGTGTCTATAAATGATAACCTACACTTTAGTGTAGTGTCTCATTTCTAAATGTCATTGTACCTCATTCAGCAGTTAAACTTTAAAAAATCAGGCAGTTCAGATCAAACGTTTTCCCCAATTCTGATTTTTTTTTTCGTGAATTAAAAAAAAACTTATCAGCGAGGCTTTACTGCAATGATATACAAGACACTACTGTCACATTTCTTCTCTTATTTCTTCTCTTGCGCTGTTTTGCTTTTAGCAGCCTGATGATGGCTGTGATGTCAAAACTGATTATAGGTCATATGAAGCATGAAAAAACTGTCATAGTTGTGTCTTTATTTTTAATTTACTACAACTCTAAAGCTAGCCTTCATCTATTAAGGGGGGACATGGCTCTTAGTTATTTTTCCAATTTTTGACCAAATTTGATAAAACCTGGTAACTCTGATTCAGTTTCTTGAACTGATTTCAAACATGTAACCATTTATCCAATTGGCTCAAGAGATAATGAAATTAATTGTTCATAATTTGCGGAAACAATGAAAAAATAACCACACTAGAAAAAAATTCACATGGGCACTTTGCTAGGTACTAGAAAGCATAATGAATATGTTAGGAACACTTTTTTAATATAACAAATATTAGTGATGTTATAGCAGTTCAAAGTTTTAAATTTTACTCTAAATCAGACAGGAAGGCACCCACATCTGGAACCATGAACTTTGAACTGCTGTAACATAGCTAATATTTGTTATATCAAAAATGTGCTCCTAACATTATATTCATTATGCTTTCTAGTATCTAGCAAAGTGTCCATGTAATTTTTTGTAGTGCGATAATTTTTTCATTGTTCCTGCCAATTACAAACAGTTAATTTCATTATCTCTTGAACTAATTGGCCAATTCGAAAAATGGTTACATATTTGAAATCAGTGCAAGAAACTAAATCAGAGATACCAGGTTTTATCAAATTTGGTCAAAAACTAAGAAAAATAGCTTTAAGAGCCATGTCCCACCCTTAAAATTGAATATGTCTATGAAATTTCTTCCATTTCAGGACACAGCTAGCGTTCAAACATTCACATTACAGTCTCGTAACTGCCCTGTGATAATTATTTCTGAGCGATTGGAAGAAATTGCAGAATGGCTACATGGCTGTTGCTAACTCCCAAGTGTTTGCTTAATGTGTGTGTCCCATGAAATGTTTCTAAAGTTGCATTGCCATTCTTTTGTGTTTGGTTGACAAGGAAGTCAACTGAAATTTCATACAACACTCACTGTCATCCTGTTATTTCTATTTTTCCTTACCAGGAGACATATCTCCAGAGGAGCTTTTCAACATGTTCTTCGGAAATGCCTTTTCAAGTGAGTCGTAGTTCTTTTTGGGTGTATGTGTGGGACGGTGTAGACAAAGCATAAATGTGCAAACTAGTTTTGCACATTACAAGAGCTACAGGCGAGGTTAAAACTTGAATGCAGAGCATAAGATGAAGGAGGGTGGTGCTGCTGTTTAATTTTGCTTCAATACAGTCATAGGTGTTTGCTTTTGCGAGTCCTGAATGGCAATTGTCAAGCTTAATAATTGGGAGCGTACGGTCAAGACTGGATTTTGGTAAGGTTTATCAAGAATTCAGGGGTGGAAGTGCAACTCCAGGCTGCTTTTCCTCTTCCAAAACACAATCCGCTCAATAGATGTTGGCAAATTACTGGAGTACAAGAAAGTTCGAAACAAGTAGTAACTCCAATCTTAAGAAAGCCAAGACTGAGTTTAACATAATTCATTTTAATGTCTAATAATTCTCGGAAAATCTGGAACGAAGTTGGAAGCCTTATCGGAAACCCTAACAATACGATTCCTAGCACACTTATATTTAATGGCACTGAGTATTGCAATACTTCTCTAGCAGAAAATTTCAATGATCATGTCTTGAATGTCTGTGCACCATCACAGTTCTGTGGTGTTGGACTAGGAGTAGAAACATACATATGTACCAAAAGCCAAAACTCTGTCTTTCTTGACCCTTGTTCGGAAGTTGAGATGTTTTCTTTCCTTGCGTCCTTAAAAAAAAAGCACAGCAGCTGGGGATGATGACCTCAGAGCCGAGCTCATTATAGCTGTCGCCGATATATTATGTGCTCCCTTGCAACATATTTGTAATGAGGCTTTAATTACCAGGCATTTCCCTGATGGCATGAAGATACAGTAGAATCTCGATGATACGAATTCCAAGGGAGCACGCAAAATATTCGTATCCCGAATTCGTATGATCCAAAATGAGTCAACTTCCACATGGGAATGAATTGAAAATGAACCAAACTTTATTATGGCGAACTACTTGCGGCCGAAAAAGTCCGCAATGCTTGTCTGCACTTTTTTACTGTTGATGCCGTGGACAAGCCCTGCCTGGAAGGCATAAAACCGTGTCGCGGTTTCGTCGCTCACGCTGCCGGTACTTACGGTGCGGCGCAGAACGTCTAAAGCGTGAAGAGTATCTGCCGTTGACGGCGGCTGATCACACTCGTCGTCAGCGTAACCATCGCTGTCAGGCTCATTTTCGCAATCATTTGCTTCGTTGACCAAGTCTTCAGTAGACCTCAGCCCACAGGTCGCGGCGTTGTCGTCCACGGTAACGAAGTCCCGAGCCGAAGCTTCAGTTTCCAGATTGTCCCAGCCATCAATCGTGAAGTCTTCATCTGGCTCTTGACAATCTCCTGCCGAAGCCGCATCAAGTCCGATGGCAAATACGCACTTTCTAAAACAGTTCGAGATTGTGTCTGAAGTTACACTATCCCACAACATGGCTAGAAAATGTAAAGCGTCTAAGAGACTGATCCGCAAGTTTGCTTCTTTACGGTCACTTTTCGCCAGCAGACGCCTTACTAGAAGTCTTTTCAAAGGATGTTTTACATTTCTAATTATCCCAGCATCCAGTGGCTGAAGATGGCTGGCTGGTAGTGTTTGCTGGCAGGAACCTGACTTTCACGTTATTGAATGTCATTTCTTTTGGGTGGGCAGAGCACTGGTCCACGAAAAGCAAAATTTTTCGGTTTCTTGACGCCATTTTCTGATCAAGGCTTGTTAAGAACTCGTGGAAAAAATCTCCAGTCATCCAAGCCTTTCGGTTACCTTTGTAAAAGACAGGCAAACGCTCCGCCGATCGGAAACACCTCGGCTTCTTCGACTTACCGATGACGGTAAGCTGGAGTTTCTCGGATCCATCCGAGTTGCAATAAAAAAGTATGGTTACTCTCTCCTTGCTTTTCTGGCCACCCTGGCATGCCTGGCCTTTTACGCACAAACTTCTTTCCGGTTGAAGGTTGAAAAAGAGGCCCACCTCGTCTGCATAAAATATGTCGCGTGGTGCATACTCCGAAATCAGCGCCGGCAGCGTGTTCAGCCACTCATCTACAGCTGACTGGTCCACTTCCTTGCCTTCACTTGAGACGACCCAGTAGACAAGTCCGTGCCGCTCCTTAAACCGGTGCAGCCATCCCCCAGACTCTTGGAAATTTTCAATTCCAAGCGAAAGCGCGACGGTGTCTGCTTTTTCACGTAGCACCTTGCCGTCTACGTTGACGCCGGCCGCTGTCACTTCGTGGAACCAAGTCAGCAGAACCTCTTCCAGCTTGACATGGGTCGCTGTTTTAGCCTGCTTCACGTTCGCACCGAAGTGCTGCACATTCTTCAAGATGACATCTCGCTGCCCAACAATGGTGCAGAGCGTCGACGGTGCCAACCCTAGCTCTTTTGCTAAGTCGACACGCTTCTTCTTAGGGTTTTCATCAACCCTCTTCAGCACTTCTAGCTTTTCCTTAAAAGAAAGGGCCTTACGCTTCCGCGACATTTTGGCAGCAGCAAACGTTTGCGTCTTTCTGACGTTTGGGCAGTTCACATCACAGCGAACGACAGAAAGAAGCGGCGAACGGAGAACTACTGCAGCAGCAGCCAGTGTCACAGGCCTCCTGGAAACAGCCGGTGAGACAACTTTTCGATAGACCAATGAGCTGCCAGCGAATGAATGACGTACATGACTGGGCACGTGCCTCGCCTTGGCCGTCCTTGTTTAGTGCTCGTCGGTTTGCTACGGAAGGGAGGGTAGGTGAGGGGGGGTTGGAGAGGAGAGGCAGCGGCTGCGGTGGGTACCCTCTCTCCCTGTGAGCTCTTGCGCTGAGCTGCTCGGTGGCTTTGTGCGTTTGTACAGCGTTTGTTCGTATCATTCGCGGCGGGGGGTGGAGAGGAGTTAGCTGCGGCCGCGTTCGGTTATGTTACCCTCTTGAGGCCAGCCGCGCTGGCCCGCTCTCATGCGCCACTGGTTTGCACGTTCGTATCAGCCGCGGCGGGTTCAGAAACTCTTTGTATCACCCCGAATCTTAACGTGTTCTATACAATGTAGTCCGTTCAAAGCATTCTTAAAATTCGTATCATCCCGGAATTCTTATCAGCCGTAATCGTATCATCGAGATTCTACTGTAGCAAAAGTAGTGATTATGCATGAAAGAGGCCGGTGTGACGACAAACTACCGACCCATCTCAGTTTTAGAGCATCTTCTGAAAAGTGATTACTCGAGTTCCTTGAAGAAAAGAAGTCTTTGCTGAATAGCAATACGGCTTTCGTGCAAAAATATCCACCGAAAAAGCACTACTTAGTGCTAAAGAAAAAGTGCTGAATAATTTTGAGCTTAAACGTTTTACTGTCGTGCTGTTTTCAGATTTCAAGAAGGCGTTTGATTCAATTAAGCATCATATTCTGTTCCGGAAACTCCCGTTTTATGGCATTCGAGTCATGGCGCTCTGGTTGATCTGCACTTATCCGGAAGATTCCAGTGCACATGCCTTAATGATTTTCATTCCCAGCTAAAAGAGATAACTTATGGCATGCCACAGGGCTCCATCTTAGGACTATTGCTTTTTATTATGTACATCAATGACCCTGTGCATATTCCACTCGCCCCAGAATAGCATTGTCTGTGCTGATGATACCAGCTTGTTTTTCTCGGGCAGTAATCTGACTGCTCTTGCATGCCGGGCTAACACATGGTTGAACGAGTTATTGTCATGGCTGAGTGCAAACCAGCTACAGCTAAACATTGATAAAACGGAATATGCCATCTTTAAACCTGGAAACAAACTTGATGACACATTAATTAATATTAAGTTTAATGACTCTGCAATAGGTAAGCACATTTAACTTCTTCGGTGTTCACTTTGAGAAGCATTTGAGCTGGATGCCTCACATAAATGGGATGCACGCGAGCGGATCTAGATCTGTAGGCATGCTGCACAAAATCAGGCACTTAATCCCTGTCTGGTTAAAGCGTCGGTTGTGCTATACCCTTATCCAATCTCACCTTAACTACTGCTTACTGATCTGGGCTTCTACCACTAACATTGATAGACTGGTTGTGCTCCAAAAGCGAGCCAGCGCTGCATTGAAAACCTTGAGCGGCTGCAACACAGAAGGCAGAATGTGCTTAAAGTTAACCAGTGTTACGAGCTGAAACTTGCCACATATATCAGAAATCAAACTATACTGGATCCATCTAGAATATTCGGCTTGTGCTTGCCTAGTAATGCACGGTACATGAGAAAGCTTGTTCAAACTGCCTGATGTAAGAGTGAGTTATAGTTCCCAAACACTGAAGAACTTAATCCCTAACTTTCTCAACACCCACCCATCTTTTCTAGATATCCTGCAGCAATTTAGATAGCCTGGGAGCTTTAAAAAATCCTTCAAAACTTGCATGCTGTCGCTTTCAAAGCCATGAATATTTTCAGTCTTCTTACATGCTGAAAATGTATACATGTGAGAAAACCTGTGTAATTGTGTTCTATGCTTTCATGAGCATTTGTATAACAATTTAATCCATCTCTTGCACTTGCCGACCTGCGTATGGGTGACGGCCCTCGTCGGGCAGAGTGCATCTTCCTTTTGCCCGGCCATCCAAGGCCAACTGTGCCTGAAAGAATGCTACAATAAATTAATAAATATTGCACCAAAACTGCCTTGAACTGGCTATGTCTTGCTTCAGTGGCTAGGGCATTCAATTGGTGAACCCAAGGACATGGGATCGAACTCCAGCCTTGGCGGCCGCTTTTCAATGGAGGCAGAAAGGAAGGCGCCCATGTGCTGTGCGATTGGTCTAAATTTCCAGAACCCTCTACTGATGGCTTAGCTTATACGTAGCCCGAGTCAGTTTGGGCCATTATGCTCTATAAACCAAACCAGATGGAACCAAACTGGCTGCCTCGGTGTTTTACCGTCGAATTTAATGAGGCACAAGTTTTTATTGCACTGTGGACCATTGTATTGCCTGAAAAAAAAAAAAAATGATCTAGTATAGTTTGACCTAGCGACCGTGCGAAGCACAGGAGGCATGTGTCATTTTGAGTTTTATGTCCGGGCTATTGGGGGCCTCCATAGAAAAAAATGGGGGCAGTGCACCTGTTGCAAAGGTATAACACATCACGCATGGGACCTGAGGCGTATGAAGTTTTCGTAATCTAGAGAAGCATGAAGCATAATAAATACTTGTCCACAAGTAATGTAAGATGAGCCACAAGTGATTGGAGAGAATTGTGGCAAACTACTGCAAGCTCTCAGAAAACTTGCCCAGCTGCAAAGAGCTGCAAGTGTTGTTCTAATGCTTTTGCTGCAGAAACAAGCTAGTACTTTGCCATTGAGTCTTTGTCGATAACAGGAGTGTCAAGTCAATTTAATTTAATCCAATTACCTGAAGCATTATATGCCACAAAGGTGCCAATCACTAGAAACCATTTCGGGGTGTTGTAAAACCATACAGGGTTTCCAGTGATTTCTCCTTTAGGTGCCGGGGCTCTCTCACTTTCGGAGTAAGGGATGTATCATCATGGCCACTAGGACCGTTGTTCGATAGAGACAAAGAGCATGGTGTTCGTGTGCTGTGCAGTGTCGGCATGCGATTTGCGATGGTCGAAATAATTTCCAGAGCCATCCACAGCGGCTTTCCGCATAGCCCATTCGCTATGCACAAGACAGTAATTTCTGTGTTCAAGGGAGTAATGATTATTGATTGCTTTTTAAGCTCTCAGCATGAATTTTTCTGTGCCATATTTTTATGAGCTTTGTTTGGTGCCGTTTCCAGTTGTGCAGTATATCTTTCTATCGTAATAGCTTTAAACTACGCCTTCCTTTTCCCATTGCAGGCAATGTCTATGTACGAAGAGGCCCACGGTTTCAGCATCAGAGGCAGCAGCATGGCCATGCTTCTGCGGAAGCACATGCTGATGTAAGTTTTTTTTTCTTTGCCGAGTAGCGGCATCGGTTTAGGCTGTCTGTTCGCTTGCTTATCCCACTGTTCTTGTTCTATTTTAACAGCACTGAACAGACCATGGTTTTACCACTAACATAGTAGCATAGAATGTGTGTTTATTTTACGGCACATTTGATAGGGCCAGTTTGAGTCGAAGCTAAGGAGCTGCTTTATGTAGTCAAACCTCGTTATAATGAAGTAGCATTGGGCATGGAAATTAATTTTAAAAGTAGATGCACAAATTCCTGGAGACAAGTCTACTGATAAAACCAAGCAAAATGCGCTCTAATATGGACAACACAAATGTGTGAAAATGCACACTTCTTTTTAAATTAAAGCTTTGTTTAACCGTGAAGTCACGTTTTTTGTTGTTGGAGAGCAGAAATGGACACTCAAGTAGGACTGTTTCCTCGTGCACAAATGATTTAAAAGAAGTGCCCAATCTTGGCCATGTCGGCAGCATCTGCACTGTTTAGAGTTCGCCCTTCCCGGCTCTGTCATTGCCATTTCTTGCATCATCTGCAGGAATCAGCTGATTGATTCCTTGGTCGATCAGTTCATCACTGCTGATAACTTGATTGTGGTGCCCAAAGTCCTGAAACATCACTTTGAGAAAAAACAACTGATGCGATGATAGGGCTAACACGCTTCTGATCGTTTCTCATGGCACCTTTGGGGTGGATGTCTTAAATAGGCACTTCAATCTTCTGTCTCGCGTTCGAGGTTGTCAGCACGTTGGGCACAACAACAAAGTCCGCGGCAGCATTCACTTTGCGCATCCGCTCTCGACCGTCCTAAATGACTTTCATCACAAGTGAAACTGCTTTGCACTTCTGCGTTACTTTTTTTTTGCGCGACTGAGTCAACGGACTCTCATGCAGTGCGTGTGCACGGGTCGGTCGGAGGGAAGGCAGGGGCATGCGACATGGCAGGTGATGGTTCAATCATGTTCTAGCCACATGCCTGTCAGCCGTTGCTGCTGGTTTATGTGGCTGCCGCTAGATGGCGCAGCACGCGAGCAGGCCATTTGAACACACTTTTGCTGTGAACGATTCAAACGATCAAAATATTGGGTTTCTTGAAGTTTTTTCTGGCTACTTTACACATTTTTAGCCGTGCGAATGCAGAAAACAGCTTCTTTGTAACCGGTCGATTATCAAGTACTGAATTTTTTGTTTTGGTATAAAAATCGAATTCCCTACCCCGCCGGGGTGGCACAGTGGTTACGGTGCTCGACTACTGTTCCCAAGAATGCGGGATCGAATCCCGGCCTCGGCGGCTGCTTTTCGATGGAGACGAAAAGCGAAAAGCAAGGCGCCCGTGTGCTGTGCGATGTCAGGGCACGTTAAAGAACCCCAGGTGGTCTAAATTTCCGGAGTCCTCCACTACGGCGTCTCTTATAGCCTGAGTCGCTTTGAGACGTTAAAACCCCACTAACCAAACCACAAACCAAAGAACGAATTTCCATGGAAATAAAGCTTAGACCAAGCGAATCCCAATTTTACTTCGTTTTAATTGATAATTTGCTATGTCCATGTACATTATAACAAGGTTGGACTGCGTACATAGACCTCATTGGAGCTTAGTTGAACTGCATCAAAACATTTAAATTATTAAAAAAATTTGATTTGATGAGGTTCAAATTAATTAGCTTTTTTTTAAGCCCACTCTATATTTACTGTGCACTTTAGGATACAGTGAACAGTTGGGTGTATGGGCTGAATTGTATTTTTTTATCCTTTGAATCATTCTGTGTGGCCACAAACGATCCTCATACTGTCAGATGTGTTCATTGCTTGTGGCTCTGTGTTGTGACACCAGTCAATGTAGTTCACTCTCTACAGATGCTCTAGGTAAAAACGAAGACGAACGGGCCCCACGTAAGCTGAACATGCCTGCTTTATTATTTTGTTTAGGAGGTGTGCTTCTTTCAGTGACCAACAGGCTAATAGATGAAGTGTAGAAATGGGACATGGGACATGAAAAATGACAGTGCACTCTTATTTTATTTTATTTTTTCTGTGCCGCTGTGCTGCAAAAATATTTCGCTTTCTGTAGAGGCAGATGTTTGTTCGACTGGTATGCTTATGCTTGCTAAAGATGTGCCTGGGGACCCCTAGTGATCATAGGGACTTTTTGATGTTCTCACTTCAATGCAACTGATCTTTGACAATTCTAATGGTACTTCCTGCAGCAGGATGATCTAATTGCTTATTATTCTATCAGCTTACCTCAGTTTATTGCAGGAACAGATATTCACAGCAGTTGTTCTGCAGTTTAGACAGTTTCTGAGTTTTTTCTGCATAAGCACTACTTGCCAGTAGCTTTTGTAAAGAAGGGAAAGGCAAATACTTCCTTGGCTGAATAAGGTCTGTAGCTTATTTTTTTAGTCTGTTTCTTACAGTGCTGGACAGTTAACAAGTGCAATAACTGCAAAATATGCTCGTACTATATATATACTATTATTTTTTTATTGTTTTGATATAGCCCGGCTTGAGTGGGTAAAATGGCAGTACCATTTGCTTTCTATACTTTTATCAGGTTAGCCAACTAAAGTGTGTTTAACCTCTTCAAATTTATGCCTTCAACCTACGAATTCACTTGTGGATAGGCGCCCGAATTGAGCACTACTAAAGCAGCTCACCAGGGATGCTAATATGTGTTTGTGTTTTTTTTTTTTTTTCTTACAGAGCAGTTACAGTGTGCTGCTGCAGATGATGCCCATCATAGTGTTGGTGGGGATGTCACTCATGTCCAGCTTCCTTGTCCAGGACCCACCTTACAGCCTCGTCAGAACTGCGTTAGTGTTGCTTCCCTCCCTTTCCTTTTTCTCTTTCTTTTTTTTTTTTTTTTTGTTTCCTTAATTTTTGTCTCAGGACCCATCATAATACAGTCAAACCTTGCATAACAGAAATGAAAACATGAATTCTTGTCTTTTCAACGCTTCCACCGCATTTTTAAAAATTGTCTTGAGTATTTGACAAGTCTGTTTAAGATGCTTGAGGCAATGTTGCAGTGGGAGTTCACCAGCCGCTATTTCTTCTACTGTGCCATGGCTGAAAGCAGGCTTAAAATCGTGTTCTTAGAAATGAAGGCTGTGTTGTGATGTCGTGTACCAAGGAGCAAACATGAGGTGTCAAGTGCGGTGATTATGCGGCTGCTCCTGTTGCTTCTTGTCGTCCTCCTTTCCACGCACACCGTTCATTGCTGGCTGTGTGTTCATATTTAGTGAGGTCATTGTGAGGCGTTAGACCTTTCATTTCCAATTGTGCAGCATCTCGTGCTGCTTCGTTTTGTGGGGTCACTCTGCGTCCAGCCTATTGGGAAGGCAAGCTTCCACGTCAGCTACCGTATATACTCCTGTAAGAGTCCCACACCCTCAACTTGGCATCCGGTAATTCGAAACAAAATAAAATAAATCTGAGCAAAAAAATGTTCGATGCGCTCTTAATTTCGGTCGCATAAAAGTGAAGATCACGAGCACGTCCTGCGCGCCATGCTCGGCTTGGAACCCCGGGCACGCAGTCCATCAGCGACGCAAACTCATCTAGTGCACTTGGCGTTTGCACCAGGAAGGAAAAAATGGAAAATATGTTACGGTTTGCAAAACCCAGAATGGGATGCAGGCGTGCTGAGTGCACCCCACTATGCAAGGTGCAAGGATATGCAAGCGGCGCGTTTTCTTGTAGCGATGAGCCGCTTGATTCATTGGGCCTTGAGCGCCAGAGATATACGTTGTCTGAGCTCGTCGCTCGACTAGTGGCGCTAGGCCTATTCTGCATCACAGCTTTCGTCGCAAGGTGTAACCTTGTTACTAGTTTATCATCAGACATCCTGTTAATAAAATGAACCTATAATTGATTTCTGTAAGGCTTTGACAGCCATGCATGCGAAAATGCAGCCTAGGAGGAGGCCACCATGCACTGACACAGCGGCCATGGGTCTCGCATATGATGCGGGGCTCCAAACCACCGGTCAAACTGTCCCAAGTGCCGGACCTTAAAGGTCAACTCCGGTGGTTTTTCCATCATTCTGTGTTTTTGGTTGAATTACATTCCTCGGCACGTCCTGACTCGAACACAAAAAACCGTTTTTCGAAATTCCAATTAGAAGTATTTTTAAAAAGAAAAAACAGCAAATCGAAACCGAAACTGCTTTCACGACCAGAAACGACATCCCAGGTGACGAAGTGGTGACGTCACACTCAATATTAGAGAAACACTCGTACGTGCGTTGGATGGTGCAAATAAAGTATGGAAATCATGAAGCATTGCATAAAATGTCTTAGGTACTTCAATATTAGCCTCACAATTTCATAATCATGCGGGAAGTGGACAGTAACGCCGGTATACTGATTGTGACGTCAGAAACTCAGTGTTGCCGGCAGAAATAGTCTCAACTTAAGCCATGAAAACAGCATATTTTAAAGTCGTGTTGCGCGCGAACGGATTATCGTACGGCGCCCAAATTTTGTAGAATGCGTCAGGACGGAGAGGAGAATCTACAGTAAAATTTTTATTAGAATATTCAAATGTCAAAAAACCCCCGGAGTTGCCCTTTAAGGGGATCTTAGAATCGAGTGACGTTATCCACTTCAGTAATGCAGTGTAGTAGCTGCTAGTGAATCTGTTTTACTGTGGGCGGTGGTCACGCAAACTTCGCGGACACACGCCGTACGTAATTCCTTTCAGTGCATTATGTATTTGAAGGACTCTGTGCGCCTGTGCTAATTTATCATAATGTGTGTCGCCGCGTTCGAGGCTGCACTGTAGCCAGAAAAAATTCTGGCCTCACGCAAGGGCAGCACCCTGTCAAAACCATGGGGAAAATGTGTGGCCTTTACACTGGTATATACGGCATGCGCAGGCACCTCTTGTATGCAACACGCTCCTCCAACCCATGGCACAGAGTAAGAGCCACTGCAGATTTCAACAAAACAAGTTTTATGAAGGTGTATTCAGATGACAGACCATGGACCTGTTTTGGCCCGCGGACCAAGTGTCGCATGGTGTCCCACTTCCAATCTGTGAGGTCCATGCCAGGTCCGCAGACTGGAGCAGGCAATAAATAAACTGCTGACTTTTTTTCGCATTGTAGACCAAAGGACCTGGCGTTCGTAAACGGAGGGGCGTGTTGGCGCCAAAGTAAAGCACATGAGCTAGGCCACATCAACGAAGAATATTTTGCTGACGTTTAAGAGCATTAAATAGCATAGGCAGTGTCTAGAGTGGCATTCGACAACATTTTTACACAGCCTTTAAGTACCGCCTGACAGCACGTGCAGCGTTATGGTTGCTCCGTCATGTCCAGGGCGAGTGTTTTTGAGCATACTTTGCACAGCGCGAAGCTGAACACCAGATGCGGGCTCGGCGTTCGCATAGCATAATCTGCCTACACCGAATGTATTGCAGAGTGCCAAAGTCTGCGCTCCTGTCTTATCTTACTTCATGCCCCTCAATAAACTTGAAGTAGCGCCATCTCCTCTCTCCTTCCCCGGTGTTGCCGCTCCTCCTCTCGTGTTTTCGACTGTGGCTCCACCTGCACAGTGCACGGCTAGCGCGCGCTCTCCGGAGCAGGCACTGGGTTTCGCCAGAGCATTTCAGCTTGCATTTTGTCGCAATGTGTTCACGTTAAAATATTATTCGCTGCCGAAGCATCAATACAGAATGTTGACGGGGATTTTGCGCCAAAATAGTTTCAGCTGTTAGTGTTTTACACCACAAGTACGCAATTTCAGTGTAAGTTCAATTCGCATTCACCTCCGTACATCCGTAGGTCATCACTCGTTGGCCAAAGTGAGCGGCATGCTTTAAAAAAATTGTAACTAGGCGGCAGACGGGGACAGTTTAGCAACAGCCTGTGTATGGTTTCTTTGCAGCTTTGACTGGTTTGCGAGTTGCCGATAAACTTGAGAAGTGTAGCAGCAGTTGTCTTCCATGTGTTTTCAACTTCAGCTACAGATCTATCAGCGCTTGCATGCGTGGTGTGCGAAATCGAGAACTAGCACACCAAACGAAAGCAAAGCACGAAATATGTGGTTTTATCTGGTCGCCTAAGAGCCGTCACTGTTTCGTTAAATGCGGCGACACATTCAAAACATGCAGTTAGCTTACATTAAAGGGGTCATGACAGCTAACAACTGAGCATAAACTGATTATTGCATTTCACTCCTGACACGTTAAATTATAAATCTTCGAAACTTGAGCTCATTCCTTGCAGTAGATAGTTTTAAAATTAATTTTTATTATTAATATCGGAATCAGCTTTCAGGTCTGGCAACCATTGGCCGATGACGTCACAATGTGAACGCTGACGTCTTATGTCGTCTGCGATTCGCTCTTGGATGGTGGTCACCGACTTTTTTTTTCTTCAGCAAAAATGTTTTATTCACATGTTCTCTTTTCTTTGAAAAGCCTTCACTATAATACGAGACCTTAGAGATTCTCGGACTTGTTTTGGGCTTCGTCTAGAGATTGCCGAGGAGGCCGAAATCAACGGGCTCATGCTGTGTAATTTAGGCATGCAGTCAGAAGCGTATTATTCTTGCGTTATGACAGTTGGCTTGTTTTAGCAATAAGCGCTCCCGCATATAAAAGGGAGTAGTGTTGTTTGTTATGTTCCTGATTGTTGAACTATTGCCATCGCTCGTTAGGTAAATCTCAGATAAGCATACCTTGACGCGAGAGTATACCTTGTGACATTATAGGAGCAGCCAAAACGTGACTTGCTGTTATATGCGCGTGTTAGTCAGACTTGTAAAGCATTTTTGCAAAACTATGTTCAGTCTGGCCATGGCCAGCCCACGAAGGAATGTGCCGCTACCGCTTCAGTCATCGCAAGACCTAACGCGATTCAATTACTCTTCACTGCATGCTCGCACGAACAAGAGCCTCCCAGATGCCGCCGTCTCAGTCTCGCCTCCCCCGTAGCCGCGCGTGATTGCGACGGGCTCACGAGCCTCACCTTCAGTTTTTTTAGTGCTTCTGCAGCAAATGACTCGCGAGTGCTCCAACGTAAGCATACACCATTTAGTATTGAGTGTGTGAACCCTAAACTCCCGCAAGAATGCTCCGATTCGTGAATTAAGTGTTTGTTTACATAGCTTTTGCAATGACTGCATGTATGCTGCTCGTTCACACGGCATAAAATGCAAGCTGACCTAGCAATACCAAAACTATCCTTCTTTTTGCATCAGTTGCACCTTTATTTGTTCACAAACTACAACTGCACTGCAAAAAGCGCCCTGGATGTTACGTTTCCTCCCTGCGCCGTGTATACACACATGTGGCACCGGCAGCTGCCGGCTGCACTCGCTAGACAGGGTTATATATATATATATATCGACGCTTCCCGCTCAATATGCACTCGCTTTGGGATGTAAGCAGTCGTCAATTTGGGGTCGCTACTGCCAGAACTACACTCGATAATCACATGCAACCGCTAAAGCTTGTGAATACGCGCTTCGTAATCGCTGAAACTCTAGACCCGAAAGCGCGTACATGAGCTAGGCCTACTCGTCGCTGAACGAGCCGGCAGTTTGGCGCCAACTAACATTTCTGCCCAAGGTCATTGCTGATGGCAAGGGGGAAAATGTGTAGCTTCTTGTTTACCTTTTTCTAACTCTTAAGCTACAGACAAGCGCAGCTGTTCAGGCCGTTCACTCGAGTATCGGGTGTCAAGTTCTCGCTCGGCCTCCGATCCGACCAAAACAGATTGGACGACTGTCCGCAGATCAGTTCCGTCGGCGTTGCGGGGCCGAAAAACCTCGCACTGTGGTGATAGGCAACCGTTGGCCGTGCTGGCATCATCGCCAGTGTAATGCGACAGATCAGTGCATCAATAAGCTAAAGACCCTAACCGTGCAGCCCATTGACTGTGAGCGTGCCTTATGCTGAAGAAAACATGCTTTACTGTGGTCAAATATTTAGGGGAATCCCCCAAGGTGGAGTAGATTTGTAATAAGGGAGTGAGTTATAGATCAATTCGCTCTCGCCCTACCATCTGATCTGGTGATCTTCACATGGTGTTACTTTTAGCTTATTGAGGGGCTTTAATCTTACTCCATGGAGGCAGCAAAGCAAAGCGCGGGCCCATCTCCCACTCAAGTGTGGTTCTTCTCCCTAGTTCGCAGTCGTATAGTGAAGGAAAAGGGGAGGAGACTTTTTTTTTTATAAGCCACGCAAATGCTTGGCTTCGTTGAGACTACATCTGCTGCTAATTTATGGCGCTGCTCGAAGGTTCGTTGTGTTGTGGGAAAGAGACGAGCAGCATCGTCCCTCCGTTGGAAGTGCGGAGCTTACCTCGTAGTGTAGCCAGAACCCCTGTCACAAGAGTATGCTAGTGAATGTAGACATCACGTCATCGCTGTGCTGTTGCTACTGCAGCTGAACAGCATGCGTGACTGTATCAGCTCGCTCTGATTGATGCTAAGACACAGCTTAGCTTTGCCATATTTTTTTCTGTGTACCCACATCAATAAGGGCTAGCGCAATTTAAATATTGTTCTGTGTCATGAAGTATATGCATGCAGAGCAGCAATGGCAGCTAGTTGGTCAAAATTTGGATGACATTTGCATACAGCACTTGGAAAAGAGACGGACGAGGAAAAACAAGACAACCAAAGTGTCAACGTACATACTTGTTCTGTGTGCGTTCTGTTTTTTCCCTCATTTGTCTTTTTTTCCAAGTGTAGCATACAGTTCTCATATAATGAGATTACATATTTTGCTTAAAGGTTTTGATAAATAGAACATGTTTTAATCCCTTTTAGGTTCTGTTTAAGAGAGGTCCACTGTAAAATGAACAATTTTATGGTTGCAAGTGAGTTTTAAATGCATAGCCACGCAAAAAGATCAACTTCTTTGGCCACTACATTAAACGACCACATCATAGTGGAACCTCCTGTGTTTACCTAGCAGTCCCTCTCACTGTGAGAATAGCATGTCATCAACTTCTACCCACACGAAATGGATCCAGAACGCATTGTCACACTGCCCTCTTAAGGTGGATTAAGCGGCTTAAAATATGGTAGTGTGCTACTACTAAGGCTACCACTCGTTTCACGTATCTCAGTCGAAGCCTGCTTGACCTAGAAAACAAAGCCTTGAACCAAAGCGAAAAATCTCCCTAAATTGCCCGTTTGTTTTTTGTTTTTATTTTTCTTATTTTGGTGGGCATGTGAATTGACAATATAAAATGCCAGTGGGTGCAAACAGAATTTGTTTTGCTGTCTGTGTTTCTTTTCGTAGGTAGGTTACAGGCAAAAGTTTCTTGTTCGCACTACCTGTGCTAATATTCGGTTATATAAAAATACTTGCAACCAAGTGAAAACATCGTATTTACTCTCGTAATGAACACTCTTACCTATTTTGTTCGTGAGAATTTAAAATGGGCGTGAAAAAAAAGTGTTAGCTTTTCTTAATGTGTCCCTCAGTTTCATGCTGTTGTCATTGTTTGGCAGAACATCAAGATGCCATACGCGTGTTCACAGTATCTTGCAGCGATTGGCCAGCACCTTGCATTATCATTTGCACACAACTCTACTCACAAGTATGCACCCAACACAGCCATATGGCTGCAGAGAAAAACTATGTAGCTTTATAATGTTCTGTATTTGTTTGGCTGTACTCAGACGGATGCTAATGTGATTGCTGAGGTGCCCCCGCTTTCCTCACTATTGACTTGGCATTGCGGCTGGTGTTACCTAGAGTGGTGTAGTTCTTTATTGCTCAAACCTGCATTTTTTTTCTTGTTTGCATGCTCATGGTGTGCAGGAAACACCAGTACGAGCGCAAGACGATGAATTTGCTACTACCATACTACGTGAAAGAGAACTTCATGGCTGAACACAAGAGCAACATCTACAGACTAGAGATGGACGTGGAAGCAGACCACATAGCCAACCTACGTAGCTCCTGCTTTCGAGAAAAGAACTACAGTGAGTTTTCAGCCTTTTCATCCAACTAGTTTGGGTTGTTATTTTTCGGTGAAATTTGGAGCTGGGTTTAGCTTTTTGACGTTACCATTGAATCCCACTACAGTGAAATTCATGGGACCAGCAGAAAGTTTCGCTCGTGGAAACTTCGTTGTAGTAGTGAAATAGGTCTCAAGCATTGCCAGAGTGCAGTGATTATTATTCCACGAGTGCTTTATTTCCAGAAATGTGTCAGCACTGGCCTTTTGCCGTTCCCAAGTCGGGGCCACAACACACATTTTGGAGCCCTCCAGAAGTCTGATAGTGCACATATTTGCAGAAAGAAACGCAACTGGTACACCAGCTATCAAGCAGAGTTTTTGCTTTTCTTGCACTTTGTGGAAGTGCTCTCGCTTTCATTTTGAAAGGTCCGAGAGACCACACTGCCTCTGGGCACTTTTGGGTGCTAGGTAGAACTGTCTGCCGGACTAGCTCGTGCATGATTTTTGAATAAATATGTGTAGTACTAAAGTATGCAGGAAGAGAAACAACAGGGCAGAAGCGCGGCTTGTGTAACTTTGATAATGGGGAAACATGTTAATAGATGTGAGCTGCGTGAACAAAGGTATAACTAAAATAAGCACAACAAGAAAATTGAGCATGTCTTGACAAAACCAGTTAATCGGATTTAGGTCGCATCAGTAGGTACAGTCGCCCAAATCTTTAGCTGGCGTGCATGACGGCCACCTTTTCTATGCTCCTGCGTGCTACAGAGGAGCTAACCTGCAAAAAGACCAAATCTAAGCAGAGTCTAGGAACTGGGTCATGGAAATGAAACTAGACAGAACCATCCAGAAAGCTAGTTCATATCTAGAGTGGCGTGTTAATGCACCTGTCATTTCTTTGGTCAGTGTAAATAGCCTCAGTTATTTCTCTATCTTCATCTCTACTGGTTTGCCAGAAATAAAAAAAAAAATAAGCAAGCAGGTTGCTTGCCGGCTGTGCAAAAGGAAAACTTTTATGCTGGGCAACAGTGGACTGTTTCACGCTGCTCGCTCGGTATGGTGAAGCTTAATGTCCTCCACTTACAAAGCCGCAGTGAAAATGGTTCGGAACTAGCCATCAGGTTTTTTTTTGTAAAACCTCTGATGTTGTTACCCATCACTGTTGACGCAGTAAGTGGTACGCAGAATGACAGCCACACCACTGGTGGCAGAGTTGATAAGTATATCTAGGATTGGTGCGGGCTGCATTGTCTGCTTGCCATATGTTTTTACACGGAGTCATTGCATATTGAGATCCGATGTTTGCATCATTACATAATCATAATTCGCTGCCAATGCACTGTGACACAAACTTTGGGGCATCTTCCGCTCGCCCGCCACAAACAGTGGTGCGCTTTGTGGCGGGCGAGCGAGAGCATGCGCGAAGACACAGGTTCCTCCTCTCTCCCCTTGACATGACCTGGCTATGGTGCCCCCACCACCCCCTTGTAGGTGATGTATGGAGTCTATATAAGTTCACGTTAAAATGAGCACACAACTGACTTCCATTGCACCTTTGTCAGCGAAGCGAGCGGAAGAAGCCAAAAGCTGGCTTGCACCAACAGCTGTGGGTCGAGGCAGGCAAACACTGAATCGTCGCAAGCAGCTGAGCTCCGGATCGCATCTTTATGTTCATGTTGTGCCTACCTGTTAAATAATTACGCACAAAGTGTCAGCAGTGTTAATGAAAGTGTGAGCTTACAGCGTTTCATTAAATCAAAAATCACATATTTGGGTGTAAACAAAACAAAAAAAAGGCTGCTTGGGGTGAAATTTTTATTGCTAGTAATTGAATTATTGTGTATAGCTTACTGACGAGGAATCGGAAATACTTTGTTGTGGTGGAAATTCCTCATAGTAGGATTTGACAGTGTGGTAAAGCTGTCATCAAGTGTTGTCACTTGCAGAGAATTGTTCTTTACTTGCATGTATTGGTTACTCATTTGCATATATTTTACTTGTTGAAGTATTCTTCAACTTTGTGATGGTAAAAATAGTGTGTGAGGATCATGAAATAATATTTCGTTGTAAACACAGTAGTTTGCTTATTTATTTTAAAAATGTTCCTATTTCTGCTTATTTTGTTGATGTGTGGGAAGAGGATTTATGCAAGTTGTGTCTTTGAGTTTAAATTTGGAGGGCTGTCCTGTGTGTGTTGGGGGATGTCTAGTGCACGCAGAGCCTCATTAATGCTTTTTTTTTTTTTTGCATGGCTGCAAGATGTGTAGTTTTATTGCTATAGCAACATCCGGAGCTATAGCAACATGCGGAGCTTCTTTGATGCATTTCTTTTTTAACATGGCTGCAAAGATAATTAGTTTTTTCGCTATAGCTACACGTCGAGCCTCATTAATGCTTGTTTTTTTTTTTTTTTTTTTTTTGCATGGCTGCAAAGATGTGTAGTTTTATTGCTATAGCAACATGCGGAGCTTTGTTGATACATTTCTTTTTTAGCATTGCTGCAAAGATGTGTAGTTTTATTGCTATAGCTATATGTCGAGCCTTATTAATGCTTTTTTTTTTTGGCATGGCGGCAAAGATGTGTAGTTTTATTGCTATAGCAGCATGCAGAGCCTCATTCATGCCTTTCTTTTTTAGTATGGCTGCAAAGATGTGGTTTTATTGCTAAAGCAACCTTTCCAGGGTATTTCTTTTTTCTTTTTTTTTTTTTTTTTTTTTTTTTGTGGTTGCGGGCATGCAAACGCATTACTTGCTGCCAACTTGGGAATCTTGGCTGCTAAATCGCAAGCTTAGTAAGTGTTGTGGCATGTACCCACAGGTTTATGCTGCATCTGCTCTGTTGTGCGAATGGTTGCACGCTAAGTCACCGGGCCGCTTCATTGTGGAACAGTTTGATGCTGCTCAGGAGGTTCCCAATCCTGTAGTGTCATGCGCAGATTGGTTGGCTGCACTGATCCTGGCTTTTCATTTTTTTACAGAGGAGAGCCTGCTCTGGCGGGCAAAGAGCCTGCGTGATGCCAGCTTGGAGGAGCGGGCACAGGACTATCAAATGCCTTCATGTGACCGGCTGGCCCAGCTATCGCGCATGCGTGTCTGACCCTCCGTGTCCTCCCAGTGTGGACCCCCGAGAATATGCATTAGCAGTCACCCTGTTCTCACATGCCACCTTCTTGCATCTCCTCTGCCTGTCTTATCTTGAGCTGCTCAGTTGTGTATATATGCAGTGTTTTTTTGTGCTCTTTTTCGTTGCTTTTAGTCTACAAGGTGCGTGGCTAGGGTGTGTGGGTTATTGGGAGGAGCCACTGGCTGTACAATACTATACATAAAACTTTATGGTGAGAGTATTGTAAGAGAGGTTTTGTGAATATGTCAAGTTTTTAGATTTGCCCTACTTTTTTTCTGTGATTCTTTAGCCATTGGCCGAGGTAATGGAAACTGAGCTGGGAACATTGTCTGGGTCTTTGAGGGGAGACCCTGCGGTTTAAGCTAACTTTGGCAATTTTTTATTGTACATGGATGAAAACAAAACAGCACGCCGGATGTGTTTTTGCGTGCTGAACACAAATATGCGGTCTGTTTTTATATATTTTGCATTAATTTTGAAATATTCATTAATTTATGATTAATCATTGTGCCCAAGTTTGTAATAACTTCCTTATCAAAACTGGTTAAAATTTGAAGTTTATGTGTTCTACAAGAACGAGGAAGTGCAACTATACCATTCAGTCAATTTTTGCTTCCCTGGTATAAAAGCTAAAGGCTCGTCAAATACACCTATTAAAGTGTGAAAAATTTCAGTGAGCATTCCTTATGGTTTAATTAATTTGTGAGAGGAAATCTTAAGTTGTTTAGATCTTATTGCAATTCATCAGCCTTGGAATGCAAAAATAATTGTTCATATACGAGTGCTACATCTGGAGATATTTTGGGCAACAGTATGTGCAGTAGTTAAAAAAAAACAAGGAAATAAGTTTCAAAACAAGCTCAGAGTTTATTTATTGTAAATTGAAGCTTTGATTTCAATGGATCTTATGCTAGGAGCCTCCAGGTACATCATCACAATTACTTTTCCTCACTTTCTTTTCCATCGCTCGATCGAAGTATTCAGCATCTGTAGCACATGTTCGAGCAGCTCATTCACGGCTGGGAGGCTTAGTGCAGGAAACGGAGTCACGTTTCCTGGCGCTTCTTTTGAGTTCCCATAGAGATTGCTTGTGGCGGGTAGCGGACATTGCAGAAAGCCTTCACTGATCTCGCACGGGGGGATGAATTAACCATTTTTTCGGCCTCTGAAAGAAGTGCTGTGTCGACGCGCACACCCTTTTTCGCAACGCCATCTCGGCCCCACAAGCGGTCTGTTGGGGGCCTGAAAAGAAGTGCCGGGAAACATGACGCCATTCACGTCGCTAAGCCTCCCAGCCATGAACGAGCTGCTAGTAAAAAAAGAAGAAAAAAAACTCGCTAGTGCGAAACCCATAGGGGACGAAAGGGACGGGAACGCAGCCATTCTCGTAATGCCAAGGAAGGCACCGTGCACGCGCGCGACTCGTTTCAAGAAGTGGCATGTCAGCGCGCACAATCTTCGGCGCCGTGATGGGTGCCGGCACAGCAGATGCCACTGATCCTTCCGTACGCACATTGCACTGGCTCTTTGAGCCAATCGTCGTCGATGCTGGCAGGTCCGATGGCTCTTTGCTCATCCGAGGCTGCAGTTTTTGTTTTTTACCAAAGGCATGAGCCATTTTGAAACTTCCATTTTCAACTAGACATTGCAGTGGAGAAACACGGTAGCAGGCCAAAATGGCGTACAATGATCTTGTGTGCAGCAGACCCCTGCGTCCGATCGGGAGGGAGAATTTGCCCCACGTGGTGCAAAAGTACCAGTGGCGTGAGAGATTTTAGTATTTATTTTTGTTGCAGTGGTCTAGCTCCACTGTGGCCGGACTGAGAACCGTTTCTCCCCAGAAGCAGAAAATAGAAGAGTGCAGCTTTTGAGTGATACCAAAATGGCCGCACTCCACTGTACTGTTGCTGTGGGGCGCGAGATTGCATTCGATCAATCTTGAGGTCTTTTTATGAGTGAAAGTTGTCACATTACTGTCATCAAAATCTAATGCAATAAATACTATTCAGAGGACCATAATATCTCAGAAATTGGTTCTTCAGAACCTCTAGATTCCAAAAGATATTTTGAATTTTTGGCGAATTTTTCGTGGTTAAAGACCCCGGTCTCCCCTTAAACTAGATGTGTTCTTTTTTTATCATTGTTTTAATTGTTTTTGAGAACACCTTTCGAGGCTCCTGTGCATTGACAGTTTATGTTAGAGTCCCTTGCCTTGTAACCAGCTTGGTGATGGTCTCCAAATGTAGCACAGTAGATCATCTTGTGTGACGCGGATGCACCGTTGGTGTGTACATTGAGTCTATGCTATGATGTGCACATTATTCTTGAGGCAATTGGCTGTTGTTTCAAGGACGCACATTTAGTTAGTGGGAAGGGTGTTGCGGGGGGGGGGGGGGGGGGACAGAACGCGAGATATTTTGAACGGGACATTCATCAAATCTCGTGTTTAAACAAAGCAGTGGAACTCTGAGATGGTGGTATGCCACTATCGCAGCCATTGATGCAGAGGGCCCTATGTTAACTGATGCACAAAACAGCAAGAAACTGCTTGCTTCGTGATTTTTGTTTTTTCCAGATTTTTGCCGCTCTACATGTAAATAATACAAGCTGACGACGTTGCTGTGCGCACATGGCCAAACTGCGGGTTTGCACTGCTGGAAATGTTGGTGGGCAAAAATTTGCACATGGATGAGCATCCTTGTATTGCAGCCGCAGCCGTTGTATATCAGTAATTTCACTTGGCTTTTGATCGAGGCATGCTTGTGTTCCGAATATCGGGTGGTGTACCCACTGTTGTAATGTTGTGTCGCGTGGTCTCTATACTGCTTGTTACTGGCACAAAATTTTGCTGCAGCAGTAGGTACTATTAAATGTGCTCAAGCCAGCTCAGTCACTGCTTTTCCTTGTTGGAGAAAATGTGGTCTACAGCACAACTTGTCTGGCTGATGAACCTGCTTTGTAGGCAGCAGTCATTAACGATTTTAACAGGTCTGTGTCCTCAGCTTGTGCAGTGAAGTATGCCGAGTTGGTAATGTGTGTAGGTTATGTAAAAACGGGGTGCAGCAGCTGCTTCACTCCAGGTAACACACGAGAATCATTGTGAAAAAGGAGGCAAAGGGAATAAAAGGGGGAAGTCCATATTCATGAGTTTTGCCCACCAAGGTGTGCAACACCAAGGGTGAAAAATGAGTGCACCTTGGACTTTCATTGTGACGATGGTTCCACTATCTAGTGACATTGTCAAGCTCTGCTACAAAGCTTGAGGGATTTTAGTCTTGCTTTTCGTTGTAACAGTGGCTTGAAAGTGCACTACTGGCACCTGTTTGCATTTCAGTGTGTTTGTTCACCTTGTCACACCAAGACCACAAGAATACGACTTTGTGTGAAGGCTTCGTGAAGTAATGTAATTCGGAGTGATTAGTTTGCTGACTGGTGAAGTTCGCCTCGTTTATTGTTGGCAAAAATTGTCCCTTGATATTTGTTACACCACTCATTGAAGTGACTTGGGGAGATGTATTAGATCCTTGGCACATGCGAAAAGCTCAGATATTCAACCTGTGTTCTATTCCAGAGACTTCGAAATGTTTGACTGCTGTGTGAGCTGTTGTGCAAACCGGGTGGGAAGTGCTTGAGCTGCAATTGAAAGGAGTATGGACACCTGATTTTGGTTGTTCCTTCTTTGTAATGGTATGCAAGACAGTAAACATGAATCTACATTTGCAAGTTGTCTGCACCCAGTCATTGATTTGCAATTGAATTGCGCACATTTTGATTTCAACAGCGATCTGTGATGTTCAAGTTACGCAGGGCATAAGAAATGCTGCAAAATAATCTGTGTTGTCATTTTAAATCGCTGCAAGTCTTATGCTGGTCTGCCCAATGGTCATAATGACAATAAGTAGCCACTGTTAAGCTTTTGAAACCAAATTTGCATGGGAGCACAAGTCTTGAGCCTAGTCATGACTTGCTAGTCGTGACTTTTGTATACCAATGCTTTGCGCAGCATTCCGAAGAAGACACTAACCAGAAATTGATGCCCACTCTCCCAAGCAGGTCGCTAGCATGGGCTGTCTACGCAGAATTGCCGTTTTGAAAGCTTCTGGGATCCTTTTATTTGATCTGGCTCAGAAATTTCTGGCACAAAGATTTGATGTACACTATTGATGAGATTGAAAAATTTACTGGGCTCACAGCCATTTACAAGTTCTGTTCAATGCGTCTGTGTTGCACTTCTGCTGTTCCAATTTTCACATTTCTGTGTCCTGTTTCAAAGTTAATTACACATATATTGAGTCGAATCTATGCTAGTGTATTCATAGGAAATGATGTTCAGCTGCACAAAGATATATCGAACAGCTCAGGTCCAAGTCATAGGTGCAGGGAAAAAAAAGATATACAGCCTTCGAAAGTAGTTTACACACAAATGGCTAGCCTTTCTCTTAAACGCAGTAACTACAGCTGTGCACTTGTATAGGCTTAACACTGTGCACTAAGCAGTGTGTTATGGAATGTCAGAGCTCTTGGAAACACTAGCAGAGAGAACAGGATGGATGAGGTTACCTGCTGTGTAAATGGCACACTGTTTTAAGTTGTCACATAGTCTGACTTGCTTGCAGACATGACTGTGGTATGTTGTGAAACCATTGGAGTTGGTAGGGTTGTGTGTTTTGATGTTAGGGTGTTTGAGTTGCTTGAACATTTAAATAGGCAGTTTCTGTTATTTTAAGTAACCAAGACCAGGAGAATGGCAAGGTTGATGAGCTGGTGCACATAGGGCCGGCAGTTCTAATATATATATATATATATAACGTTGGTTTTGTAGTAATGTCTGCCCCGTCCCCATTTTATAAAACATGCTGGTGCCAGTGCGCACACTTGTGTGTGGTTTAGCCTGTGGCATGTGTGTACGTGCAGTGCCTCGCTGTCACATGCAAGTGATCGTCGTCCGGAGTCGTGACTGCTTCAACTACGCCCTGTACTGGCTTGACCATGGGGAAACAGTGGTGTGTGTGTGTGTGCTGATGTGTAGGTTTGGCCACCGTGAGCGGTTCAGCAGGGCGCAACATTGCATCTCGTGAGAACAAAATCTGATATTGCATTGTGAATGAGCAGAATTGTTCTGCTTGCCGGGTTTGCAAGATCAGTGTGGTATATTGTCAGGATACTACTGTCTCAACCGGTTTGCGTGCAGTTGGAATGTTTAGTCAGCTTGTGGATGCAGTTGTGTGCAGCCTTTTGTACTGTATTGTCGAAGGACATAGCTTCTACCCTGCTAAAGCGGCACACATAAGTCTGCTTTTGTTAAGCTTGTGAAGATTGTATTGCCTGTAAATAGGGGTATCCATCGAGTTAAACATGAGATAAACTGGCAGCTACAGAGACTGTCTGGCTCGCTCGGTTGCCGTTTGTCCTCTGCCTGTATCCACCTTGGCTTCCTTTGTCGCAACAGGAGGGGGAGGGGGAGGGGGCAAATGGCAAATGGTTGGCACTGCACCATGTGTTGAGTAGGTATTGACTCTAGAATCGAATTTTTTTTTTTTCTCGACAGTTTATGTGCAATGGACGCCCTGCTTTTTGTCAAAAAAGTAAGATGCATACGGCGTGCATGCACAGTTTTGATCAATAAATATATATTACAAAGGTTTAGTTTTGCTTGACTTTTTTTATGTACTAAGTACACGAAAAATGTTAAATGCTACTCACATAAGCATATAAGTTGGGCAAGAGGACTACTTTTGTTAGAATCTAAAGGGGGAAAAAAGGAGAATAGTAAGTTGGTACGGTCTGGATGAGATTCACCGTAGAAAGGAGCAGCGCAAAATAAAATTGGGGCACCAGGAGAACACTCGCACTGCAGGACAAGCACTTGTCCTATTGTCTTTGTCGTCTCCTGTGTTGCTGTTCTTTTGCACTGCCCCTTTTTACTAGGAAGAAGAGAGATTATTGGCTTAACTAGCTGGTCTACCACAGAACAGGGGCCCACAGGCTAATGTGTAGAGTCTGTGCTATTTAGGCACTGAGTGCGTGATGGGGGGGAAGCGAAGCTAGCTTTTATGACTGTCGCAACCGACTAGCTGAATTTGGAAGAGTGTTTATACAACACCAAATAGTGAACACATTTTTGCACTGGTCATATTTTTGACCTCATTTCATAGAAGCAGCAGCGTCTTGGCACCACTTGTGTACAAAGTCGTGAGCATGGTGGCCAAATGTGCAGAAAACACGACTGAACATCGAAGCTGAATTGCATGGTGAAATTTTGTTAGTGGAAACTGCGAATGCTGCTGGTAGTCATCTTGTGGTTGTGAACTTGATTTTACGTCTTGGCCGCTGAGTCAGGGACTACACTGTGCACGTGTTTACATTGGATGAAAGTTGTGGATGATTGCACTAGCATGGTCACGAACTCTGCGGCGGTAGTGTCGGGCACGGATGAGTTTGAACTACATTGACTGTTTTGAAGTTCTGCGGTCCAGTGATGGTGCAAGTGAAATCATCCCAGCCAACCACCAACATCCATTATACATATCGGCATGATTCGAACACTATATCTAGCAGTGATATCTATGAGCCATTGCATGGATAAAATTTGGGTTATGAATGGTGGTCGAAATGCATATATTACTTCTGAGGATCTCTGGACATTTGGCTGAAGTTGCAGTAAATGTAATATATATATATATATATATAGTTTGTGCTTTACAAGGATATCGAGAAATCTATTTGGTGGTATCTTGCAAGCTTGGTTATCAACGGCATATCCACTTCATGTTTAAGCTATACCACTTCTAAAAATCCCAGCATATAGATCTGTCGCATGCCTCATTCACTTAAGCTAACTTTGGGTTATTCACAAATATCACGCACAGAGGCGTGCGGCACTCTTCAATGGCATTGCAGTCATTGTTCGCCTGGATTCTCTCCATGATTGTTCGCATCACAGTGATCCAGATCCAGGGTCTGTGCGGGTCCTTGAAAACTGAAAAAGCTTTGTATATGAAGGTGCTTTCAAGGGCCTGCAGATTCCGGAATTTTCACTAGGGTCCTTGAAGATACCGTTGTGCTGAAGGGTAAAGGCACGAAAGAATGCCAGTACCCTCTAAATTTCTTATTTGTTTTTGCAGTTCTTTCTTTATTGAAAAGCAGTGCTGCAACATTGCTCACCATCCCTCCAGCAAGTGCTGCTTAGCAGCAGATGCTCAACTGCCTCCCAACGCTGTGCAAGTTAGTAAACTGCCGTATTTTCCAGTGTATAAGACGCGCCCCTCTTATTTGGAGACTTTCATGAAAGAAAGAATTTGGTATATAAGACGCACCTCAATTTACCCAGGCTAGGGCAATCAGACTTGACTGTACATGCTTGCGCGCCCATCGATAAATTCTCTGTGCCAGGAAAAAAGCCTGTTACATTATGAACATAGAGAGAAAAAAAAAAAAGACAACAGTCATGCCTGACTACTTGCGCACAGTGAGAGCAGCAGCACTTATTACTCAAATCTTTTAAAGGCTTCATCTTCGGACGCGTTGTCAAAAATGTACCAATTTCTCGCGGCAGCACTGAGGCATCCTCGTCTTGCTCATAATCGCTGCACTCTGACACATACGGCAAAGCATCGCGGGAAGTGGGAAACACACATGCAGTAGCCATCTGACTGTCTTAAATCAAAACTGGAAAAGTGAGTCTGCTTGGCCAGACTCGTCATGGCATTGTGGAAAGTGCAAGGAACGTGTGTATTATCATCTTTTGGCATTTTATATTACTGATGCTCTAGGTGCCTGTGAGGTTATTGTAGCTGTTGTAATAGCAGAAGTCGCTACGACCACCATTTCACAATAAAATTTGCCTATGAACATTGCGTAAAACAAAAAAAAAATGGGGTTGTATAGGACGCACTACCACAGGTTTGTAAAAAACAACCACATCTTATACACCGGAAAATATGGTAGATAGAATAGAATAGTCCTCACAGGCCCCGCTGGCGTTAAACCAGTATGGCAATGCTTCCTGTGCCGTAAGGGGCCTCAATAAGTGCATACTTCGCTGTTAAATCATTGCTGCTTTCAGTCATCACTTTGGTTGGGCCCATAGGTAATGCAGATATTGTCACAGTATTCTAAAAGATACTACCTCTAAAACTGCAAAGTGTCAATCGCATGGCATTTTATTTCGGCGCATGCTTGCGTTCAAGTTCAACCTTTCCTGAAAGGTTTGTCACCTAGCCGCAAAACCTTGTACATTGCTTCGTCGGTGCCGGTTACGCGTTTTCCTATCACAGTAACAAGATCAATACTTGCTGTGAAGAAGCTTTTGTGTTAACGAAAGTGCGGACAGGCTAGCCTTTTGGACACAACATCCAGCACAGTTTTGGTTATTATTTATTTGCCAGTAGAATCTACTGCTATTTAGAATGATCTTGGCGGCACCGCATATATTTATCCGCGGCAGTTTTATTTCAGTTATCTTGTCCAATTTGCTATGCTGTCCTTGCCAGTACTATTGCCTTCACCTATTCTTGTTTCTCTGGCTTGTTTGAGTCTCCTTTTCAAGTAAACTTGAATTCCTGCTACCAGGTAAAACATTACTTATTGTTTGCTTTTAAGCTTCACGAAGTGCACTTTATTGCATAAAATTTTGTATGGGCCGCTTCCCTAATTTGGCGCCCTAAAATATGGAAAAACAATGATGTTATATGCATTCCAAGTACTTAAGTAATGCTGTGTCTCCAGCACGCTCCATGGAAAGCTACCAACAATGCTTTAACTAAATATTATGGTAAAATGGAGGTGCCATTGAATTACGGAAATTTTCCAGCAGTGAAGCCAGCCGAAAAGCATCTATGGTGATAAACGCTTTGCACTGACTGGTGTGATGGTGTGCACAGAGTGCACAATACCATCGAATCGTTAGTGAAACCAACATCACAGTCTGGTACCGAACCATATCACTGTGCGCAAGTGTCTTTGCCTTGCCTTTGTGATGTGCGATTGCTAATTACCCATGTTAATTGGGTAAAATAAAAACCGGTGCAACCGAGTAGTGAACAATGTGGATTCTGCGGTGGGAGGCCCACTGCTGTTGGGTATAAGATTCTTGCTGGCTTCAGCAGCTGTCAAACCTAGAACAGGTGTTGAATACACCGTCCATGTTTCAGGTACTTACAAGCAGTATTTTGTTGCCCAAGTGAAGTGATTGTTCATGTCTTCTACAGGCTATGTCTTGCCCGACACCTTGCAAGGCACAGTCGCTGCCAAAAGTAACCAGGCAGCAGTGTTTCTCAGCAGCGCAGTAGGCTACTTATGCCACCCATTGAGCTCTAAATGTATTCGGCATTGGAAACTATTGTTCTTACTTTTCATGGTCTTTTCCTTCTTAAACACCCACTAGGGCTTATGTACACCAGAAGACTAAGGAAGCAAACCCCATTAATTATAGTTACATTCAGCAAAAAGAGTACATTCGTTGTGTGTCGAGACTGGAGTACATAAAGAATTCTCAAATTTACTTTTTCATCCATGCCAATAAATTTCCAGAAAGTGTTCTTGCATAGACTAGACAGCCAAGTCTAGGTCTTTTTGCAAACGCTGTCTGGGTTCATCTGGTGGTGCATTTTCTCAATTTCCTTGAACTCTCCTAATGCAACTGCACATGGTTTAATTAGTAGCTTGAATATGGGGCCCAATCAGGTATGCTGCTCTTGGTCTTTGTGAACGTTCTTTGAAATGAAAACCAGTAAATATTTATAATCAGCCACTCTTATAACCAATGTTTTGTAATATTTTAATTCCTATTATCCTTGACCTTTAATGATGTACTCTACTAGCAGGATTTTGCTGACTTTCAAGATTGCTAAATTACCCATCTACGCATCTATATAAAGGTCATGTGTCACTTTGAAAGGCTAACAAACAATGTGTAAGAACATGCACTTTTCGAGACAAGCTAATATTATGGGCCCCATATGCGCTTTCTTCTATATTGAGGGACCCCAAAATATGCCCCGCCGGGGTAGCGCAGTGTTATGGCGCTCGACTACTGTTCCCTAGGATGCGGAATCGAATCCCGGCCTCGGCAGCCACTCTACGATGGAGGCAAAAAGCAAGGCGCCCGTGTGCTGTGCAATGTCAGTGCACGTTAAAGAACCCTAGTTGGTCGAAATTTCCGGAGTCCTCCACTACGGCGTCTCTCGTAGCCCGAGTCGCTTTGGGATGTTAAACCCCACAGACCACAGGATCCCAAAAATATAATTACAACCGTATTGCAATGCAAGAAATCCATACAGGTGGCCTTTGTGAGTGCTCGAGTCATGTTTAGAACCTTTAGTTTACATATCTTGAAAACTGTTCCTCATGACCATTCACTACCAAATAGGGTGTCTTACCACAGTCTTCTTTGCTCATGCCCACTGGCGTCAGCTGGGCCTATCGGTGCACCTGAAAGACTGACCGCGAAGGGGTGCTGTTGTGACCCGTTTCTAAGGTGAAAGCCTTTATAGGCTTACAACTTGCCAGCTTTTTTTGATTGCGTTTCTGTTACACTATAGCTGTCAATCGAACTGATGGGTTTTGTTTAACCTTCCAAGAAAAAAACCATCCTCCATCGGGAATCGAACCCTACCCCTCCGATCACAAGTCTAGCGCGTTAAGACTCAGCCACGGCAGGCAAGTGAGAAGCATGTCTTAGTTCTTGTCTAGCGTCATGCCAACGCAGTTGCCACGGGGACCGCCGCTGCTGACGTCACGGTGCATCCTAGCAACAATGTGACATCATGCGCGATGACGTTGTGGTGCGATCAAAAAAAACCTAGAAAGTTTGTGCGCGTCAAACCCAGTTCAGGTGTTTCTGGCTTGTGTCAGAATATCATGTAGCTATGAGAACACGACGCGATAGAAGCAACACCGTACCGCCAATCCCACACACTTGCATGAGCACTGTAACGAACGTGCACCAAAGAATGCCAAGGCGGAAGCCTTTATAGGCTCATGAGTGTTCATCCATGCATCCTTCCTTCCACAGAAAGTATCACATACACCAATAGACGTCAACTCATAATGACCGACTGTCAAATCATTTAACAGGTGCTAAAGAAGCAGTAAGCAGTCATCCACAGTTCAGTAAAGATTGCGCAGAAAACTCAACAACCACCGTGCTAGGCTTTCGCCTCATCGTACTTTGGTGGTCTGTATTGCCCCTTCGAGTTTTTTCTTTCGCACCAGGACATTTCGAGGGGGAGTGGAGGAGAATAATTTTTGATAGCTTATGTACACTGGTGCGAAGGTAGCTTGCGTTGTGGAGACAAATGGAGCACTGATCGCTGACACGCTTTTCAAGTTTAGTAAATATCTTGTCATGGTTCCTTTAAGGAGTGCTGATTACATGCATGCTTGAAACACAACCTTTCACCGGTGCATAGGTCACTTGAATCAACCATCTTAAAAAACTGATTCATTAAAAAACTCGCATGTTGTTAGAGATACTGAAAGCTAAACAGTTTGACAGATTTGCCTGGCTGGTTGGGTTGATAACTAAATGGAACTACAATCGTGACTCGTTAATATGTACACTTTGGTTTCCGATCAAAACTGTCCATAAAGCGAGTCATCCATAATAACGAGTCATGAATAAAAACAAAAAGGATTTTATTGAGAAAAGAGAATTGTAATTAACGACTGCTTTTGTACATAACGGTGCGCACTGGACTCAAAATTTCACAGAACACCGGCAATTTTGAGTGCATTATCCTTGCCATTGTCGTCTTCGAAAAATTGTAGTGCAGTCTGAAGCGACTCGCTTACCATGACACCCGTGATGTTGGGCTTTGTGTTGGTCGAACTTTCGAGCACGAACTCCTCACTGGCCGTTCAATCAGCGCTTGATTCTCTACTCACCGCCACTTCCAAAATGGCCTCTTCACTGAGCAAAGTAGCCGGTAAGTAGCTGCTTGAGATTCTCCTGAGGCGAGGAAACAGCTGAGCTGTCGATACTAGTCCCTCGCAGCTTGGATTGACTGAGATGGCTTTTGCCGCTGATATTCACAGATTTCTTCGCGCCTGCGTTCAGTTCTATTCTTTTGCGTTTACCTCCCGCGATGCCAAAAGCCAGACTCAAGTTGAGGGTTACAGGCTCCTGATGCTGTGCACTTTTTTGCCTAGTCAACCTTTCTGCCTTTTCGTTCTTCGGATTCTTTCTTTTTTTTGCCTTGTACTGTTTCTGTAAGGAAGCAAGGGAGTCAAGTTAGCAAGCTGCTATGCAGAGGGTTATCGAACATCCCATATTCTTGGCGCCGTTTTTATGTGTTCTCATAAAACAAACACTGCAAGCTGAAGTATAGTTTAGAACGACGGCTAGCCGACTACGAAGAGCTTAGACCTTGTCAAGGCCGCATCGTTGACTCAAAGCGAAGCCGACATACGGACCGCCTAGTGTACATAGTTTGGCAGTTCGGCAGCGCAACAGGGACGAAAACCAGGAGCATGAGAGGGAAGCGCGTCCAGGACGGGACGCCCGGTCCCGGTTGCGTGTTCGTACGTCACCTTTCTTTTGTCGCTCTACTTTGTGAGTGTGTCTTAACTCTCACCGAAAAGCGTTAACGGCTTCATGGAACACACATTGCGCTTTGGGAAAGAAAACTTCAGTTCCCACCGCCACTGTAGGCACTTGTCTTTCTTCCTGTCATTTCTTTCTTACGCTTTTACCGGCCTCTCTGTTCACGTTCAGCAGAATTTATTGCAACCACATTTTGCTGTTTTCCAGACTGCGGTGGCACTTCCGCTGCACCCAGAAACCTACTGGTTCCCCCCTTTCGGGGTTTTTCTTACGCTGACCCTCGGTTTGCTGTGTACGTTCTTCTCTGCTCTTGCGCTCCCCCTCCATTAGAACGGCGACACGCTTGCTTTGGTTCTTTGCAACCCCACAGGACTCGTTCAGGCATCCCGCCGTATCGGCTGTCACGTAGGTTCGCGGGCGGCGCGCCCTTCTTTAACTTGCGTTCAGACTCCTCTGCTTTTTTTTCAAGCACTGTCCATATAAACGAGACAAAAATACATGGGCCCAAGTGGGGCGCGTGCATTCTTCCCCTGTCCATTGTCCGGACAGCGAGTTTCCATATTAACGAGGCATAAATACATTGAAAAGGTTTCGTCCCCAGAAAAACTGTCCATAATTCGGGTCGTCCATATTAACGGGGGTCATATTAACGGGGCACGACTGTATTCTCCAACCAACACTTTTTTTATTTTACATAAACCCGTCGTTTCGAAGCTGGCTTGGCTAATTCTTCAGGGGTGCATGACGTGGGGCTTGGTGCAGCTATAAGTAAAGGAACGGGAGGGGGGAGGTGGAATGGGTGGGAAAGAAATAGAGCTAAAACTGCATTATTGTTTTCTATTGCGGTGTTTATATAATCAGAGACTTCTTTTGTGAACCCGTATTGCGCCGTGTTATTCAGGGAGTACTTTTCACAAAATGACAGCATTACAGACACAATATACTTTTCCATTATGTGTGCAAGTGCAGGTAATATCGCGATCGGTCTGTAGTTTGCACAGCCATTTCTTTTGCACAGCCATTTCTCTTACCATTTTTGTAAACCGGCCTCACAATTGAAATTTTCAATTCCTTAAGAATTATACCTGTCTCAAATATTCCATTCAGTATCTTTAGGAGCACCTGTTTGATTGTATCGAAGTTCGAGTACAAATCTCGATTGCGAATTTTATCAAGTCCAGGTGGCTTAAACAAAGAAGTTGAAAATGCTTGACTATGGCAGTCAGAAACCATAATAATAATTCCAAAATAATCAAAATGTGGTACGTTGCCTCTTTTCTAAATTTGGGGCAAAAAAATTGGCAGGATTATTTAAATTCTTTTTGTGCTTTCTAGCACCAGTGTTCCCTACTCACTTCTGGGACAGGTGTTTATGCCATTCATGGAAATGGCTTAGGGACATGGTGATAATAATAAGTAATGAATAAATTGTTTAACAGGAAAGAAAGGATGCAGTAGTATCTGTCATACTATCTTCATGGACTCCTGAACCGTGCTGTAAGGTAAGAGAGAAAGATATGCGAGTGAAAGCGGAGAGAAAGAAAGGGTGCCGTGATGGAGGGATGTGGAGTAATTTTGACCACCTGGAGGCCTTTAAAGTGCACTGGCATTGCGTAGCATACAGATGCATCTATGTTTCTCCTTCGTTGAAACGCAGCCGCCTGCAGTCGGAATCGAAACCGGGTACTCCGGTACAGTAGTCTGGCATCTCAACCACTGCACCACCGCGGCAAGGTGGGAAGCATTGAGACAGAAATTTCCTTTGAATTTACAACAAGAAACGGCAGTTTGGACTTGGAGTTTCCTGTTGTTAGCACAGGGTGGAGTGTGAGTTTGCTTGGCATCATCAAGACTGAGAAGTCAAAATGAATGTTTATGAATATTTATTTTTGTTTTCACAAATATTTTTTATCATTTGGCACAGTAACAAATTAGATAAGAAAAACGACCAGGTCAATCAGACTGATCATCATCATCATCAGAATCATTGCGTCAGAAACTCTGACCCAATTTCGACTAGGTTCCTGTCTTGGCAAACCCAACAAGCATCTGCACCTGCAGCAGGAAATTTTTATCACAGTTTGAGCAAGTCCTATCGAATAGAGATAAAATAGAACGTTTGGCGATTATGCTCGCCTTCTACTGTGCGAGAACCTGAAATTTTGCTCACATTAGGTCAGTCAATAGTTTAGGTCGTTATGTGCCTATACCAATGTCTGAGCTAAATTCGGAGCTTTCAAAGTTGTCTTCTAATTGTTCAGTACTTGTATCATAAAAAAAAGATCCGGAGCCAAAGCAACTGAATGGCGCTATTGACGTTGCTTTCACTGTGCTGCCAGACTCAAATTTCACACTATTTCACTAGCTCAACTGCCACAAAACTCCAGTTAAAAAATAAAAAAAAAAGGCCAAAACTGAAAGTTAAGATGTTAAAATTGCACTTCCAGACAGTATGAAAGAGAACTGAACAAGGATTGAGGGGAGCATCAGTTCGCAAGCTGAACCAATGTTTCGACTTGTCACTGAAACGTTGGCTTGGCTTGCGAACTGAGGCTCCCTCTCAACCCTTGCTCACTTTTCTCTCATATTGAGCAGCCGTCTTCTTCCTCTAATTCTACACTTCTAGACAGTTATATGTGTTCCAGCGTGCAGAAATTATGAGCTTGACAGCGCATGAAAAATAGTAATGCAGTTTTGCATTACAGCCTATGGGGTGGTCCCGAAACGTCTAGTTCTTCCTAGCACTCTCATCAGTAAAGCCACATGGTTTGCAACCAGTGCATGCCAAGGAATGGTGCACCAGATGTGTGCTTTCATTATTAGTTAGCTCTTTTTCCATGCTTTCTATTGTCGGTTGCTCACACAAAAGGCCCCGTCTGGCCAGTATATGATTCGTCACAAGACAAAGGAATCTCATGGGCAACGTTAATGGCACAATGGAAGAAGCTCTCAGCTGGACACATGTATACGCTGTCATCTTACTCTTTTTTTTTCTGCCCTTCTCCGCATAGTGAAATCACTGTAATGAAGTCGTAATACAACACTTGTAAACATTACCACAAACGGTTGCCTAAACAGTGGTCAGTAATTCCAGTGGCTAAAATATACTGTGTAGCTGTCACATGCATTACCAGTGAGATCCTTCAGTTATTAGCTCATTTACATTTGTGACTCATGACAGCATACTGTCATGAGTCACAAATGCCGTGACCTAGTGGTTAGAGCGCCCGTCTCGGCTGCGGGAGGTGGTTAGTACGAAACCCACCGCCGGACACCCACCGGTAAAAATGGGTACAAGCGTCCCCCGGCCTGGCGCTCGGCTTTTCCAGGGGTGTGCGTTTGGGAGAAGCTCCGTAAACCCCGCTGCGCGCCCCTCCTCCGCAGTGGGCCCAAACCCAGTTTCGAACCTCGCAGCCTGCAAAGGTGGTTCTGTATGTCTTGCAAAGGTACTTCCTTTGACCCTCACCTGAAGTGCTCCCTTAGAGCCTCAGCTGCAGCAGTCCTCCCCCGACCACGCCGTCCCTCTCCTTTGTGATACGTTGACCGGTCACACTCGTCCCTACGTACCTCCATCATACCGCCGAACCGTCTTTGATGCCCTACATTCTTTGGCTGGCATCCGCGCAACTCAGCGCCTCGTCACGGCTCGTTATGTCTGGCCTTGCATCAAGAGAGAGAGTAACAACTTTGTTTTGCCCCAGATGTCAGGTGGGATCCTGTGTGGCCCCAGATGGGGGCGTCGACGTTCGCCGCTGGTCGCGCCTCAGCTGTCTGCAAAGTAAAGTGCACCGTAAAACTACGAATCCTCCTGGATCCTTCCCGTCTCCGGACGACCGCTTCAGCCACCTGCACGTCAGTATTGTCGGTCCCCTTCCTCCCTGCGGGAACAGCCACCACCTGTTAACCTGCATTCACAGGTTCACGAGGTGGCCTGAGGCGATGCCCCTTCTGAACATAACGGCGGAGTCAATATAAGCCGCTACGGTGTTCCTTCCACCATTACGACTGATCATGGTCGTCAGTTTGACTCAGCATTATTTTCTAACCTATCTCGGCTCCTTGGCGTCAGCCACATTAAGACTACTTCTTACCACCCCATTGGCCTCGAGATCGAGCAGAGTCGCCACCTTGCGACTCAGCGGCGAAACCTACTCAGTGTGGATGCGTTTTCGCGTCGCTTGCCAGCCCGCAGTGATTTACGCGCGCGCATGCGGCGTGTACAGGAATGTTTTTGTTTGTTTCGCGGTTCCTGTGAGCTTTTGCTTACCAATATGCCTCTTGCAAAATATATATGAGCAGTCTATAACCCCACGCTTCATTAAAAAAATATATACTTGTCCCTTAGAGCCTCAGCTGCAGCTGAGGCTCTAAGGGACAAGTATATATTTACATATGGTATATATGGTATATGGTATATATTTACATATGGTACTACTTAATACAGCTCCATGTACAAGTGTTTAGACAACATTAAATGAATCATGCTGGCATCTCCTCATTTAAAGTACTTACGTTCTATTTCTGGTCATGAAGAGCTGCTTTATATGCTGATGAAGGCTGACAGCTGTTGTGCCATCATTTACAAAAAGTATAATAAGCTCAGCACCTCAATGAATATCCAAGTGGGTTTATTGTTTCTTGCATTCAGGTAATGAAACTGGTGTGCACGGGACCATGCCAAACACTTGCTCCATGCCGCAGTGCTGTCCTAGCTGGGGGGATGCAACCAAGACGATCACGTTTTTCCTTCCTCGGAATGGCTGGAATAGCTCGGAATAGCCAGCTTGCACGCCTTCTTTTCAGGGGGCTCATCTCCGCCACAGCTCGGAATGGCCAGCTTGCATGCCTTCTTATCCGGGGGTTTATCTCCGCCATCCGTGTAGTAGTTAGGCCTAGGTGTCGACATCGCCTGGTGCTGACTTACTGGCGCCGACTCGGACGGGACTCCCTTTCGTCGCCCGCTGTATCCGGCAGAATTCTTCAGCTCTGTGACTTCGGGGTTGGAGGTTTCGTAAATGGCACACGTGTACTGACCCAGCATCATGTCGTGAATAATCGGGCCAATGCCATCCATGTCATCCCAATCAGCCTGGAGGGCTAGGAGAAAAGAGAAAACGCGTCCATAAACATTATTTGCGGCTTCACACTTTTTACACAGTAACCTACCTCTTTCGCTTGAGCTGTGTACCGGATTTAGCTGCCCTTCGCAGTCAACTTCGCTGGCTGACCAGATCATATCAACGTTCTCGCAATGCATGAGGCGCAACAAGAGCATAATGAACTAGTCAATCAATTTCAAACAAACAAAAAACTCTTGTGACGTAAACAAGGTACAGTGGCGCTGCTATCTGATGTAGGCTGTCATTGCACCCACCACTTTAGTGACGCAGCCCGGCACTTCCGTTGCTACAGTGGCCACTGTACCATTGCTGCAGTTTTCAGGGAATGGCAATACGCCCCGCCACCGCTTATAGGTGGTGGACGACGGCTGTTGCGGCGCGCGTCTTTCTCTCCCGCTTCTTTTTCTTTCTTCTCTACTTTGTCTTTTTTGTTCGCACGAGGCAGCGGAGGTGGCTCAGCTACGAAGCCAGTAGCAGGCCCGTGCATTTTCTTTTCCTTCTTTCTACAGAGAGAGAGAGAGAAACCATTTATTGAAAAAACAGAATTTTGCCGGCGGTTGGGTTTCGCTGGCATGCTACTTTGTGCAGGAAGGGGAATTCGGGAGAAACACTCGTACGTGCGTTGAATGCTGAAAATCAAGTATGGAAATCATGACGTACGGCATAAAATGTCTGAGGTAGTTCAATATAAGCCTCACAATTTCATTCACGCGGGAAGTGGACAGTAATGCCGGTATACTTTTTGTGACGTCAGAAACTCAGTGTTGCCTGCAGAAATACTGGCAACTTAAGCCATGAAAACGACTTATTTTAAAGCCGTGTTGCGCGTGAACGGATTATCGTACAGCGCCGAAATTTTGTAGAATGAGTCAGGGCGGAGAGGAGAACCCATGGCAAAATTTTTACTAAAATATTCGAATGTCAAAAAACCTCCGGAATAGACCTCTAAGGAGTCTTTGTATTAGCTCCATGCTTTAAGGTGCTTCGTGGCGTAGTGGTATATAATGAAATACATCATCCGAAATATGTGCTTATAGAGTTCATAGCTTAAAAAATGCCTGAGGGAAACATGCAAGGTGAATTTAGAGTTTGTCAAGGAGTCCAGTGTCTTTCAAATATGTGAATAAAGAGTTCATTGCGAGTCTCTGCTGACTAGGCCAGGCTAAGGAACCTAAAACACTGTTCGTTGTTAAAGGCACTGGGGAGAGCTTCTCCATGCTATTGATAAGCGGGGATCCAGGCACTGGTAGTTGTCACTGGTAGCGACCAAGACCGGAGCGGTGGTGGCTCAGCTTGCAGACAGTTAGTCCGCAAAAGCACTTCCTTTTTCTCGGTGATCTGTCCACTTAATTGGAACTACTTCTTTACAATCTGGCCCCTGCAGAAAAGAGGAGCCATCCTAGCGACTCAAGGAGACGAAAGGATAGCGGGATCGTAATAAGGTTTCAAACGGTCGACGTGAACAATCTCACGCCCACGGCGGCGAAGGTCGGTGAAAGCGGCTAGCGGTTCAACTAAGTAATTGAAGGGAGAAGTCTGTTGGAGCACTAGATAGGGTCCGTGATAGTTGGCAGTAAACTTGCTGGTCAGACCTGGTGGTGTCGATGGGATCCAGAGTCATACGTGAGCACCGGGAGAGAATTGGTGTACAGAGCGGCTGCTGTCGCTGTGCGCTTTCTTCTGGTTTGCTCGTCCGAAGTAAGCGAGCGAGCCAGCTTACGACATTCTTCAGCGTGCCTGGCAGCTGCTGAAATTGATGTATATCTGAGATATCAGGACGGTAGGGGAGGATGGTGTCGAGTGGAGACGAAGGTTCATGCCCGTACAGCAGAAAAATGGCGAGAATCCGGTAGTTGCTTGAACAGCGGTGTTATAGGCATAGGCTATAAATGGGAAAATCTTGTCCCAATCGGAGTGGTCGGAGGTGATGTACGTGGACATCATGTCACCCAGTGTGCGGTTGAAGCGCTCTGTGAGGCCGTTGGTTTGAGGGTGGTGCGCGCTGGCTGTCCGGTGGATGGTTTGACAATCGCGTAGGAGCGCTTCGACAACCTTGGATAGGAAAGACTTGCCTCGATCACTTAGAAGTTCACGAGGGGCCCCATGCCGCAGAATGAAATGATGAAGAAGAAAGGACGCGATATTGGGTCCGGTGGCCTCTTGAAGTGCTGCTGTCTCCGCATAGCGAGTAAGGTGATCGACGGCCACGATGATCCAACGATTCCCTGCAGGTGTGTATGGCAGAGGTCCATACAAATCGATGCCAACACGATCGAATGGTCGGTATGGGCACGGAAGATGCTGTAGTGGAGCCGGCGGATGGAGAGGAGAAGACTTGCGACGCTGGCAATCGATGCATGAACGCACATACTGACGAAGGTGTACATACCGCGCCAGTAAAAGCGGTGTCGCGACCGTTCATAAGTCTTAAATACACCGAAATGACCACACAGCGGATCGTTATGGTAAGATGCGCATATATCACTACGGAGGTGGCGAGGTACGACGAGCAGCCAGTTACGGCCATCTGGCATATAATTGCGTCGATATAGGAGACGGTCACGAAGGGCGAAATGCTGCGCTTGACGACGAAGGGCGCGAGGAGCCGGTGAAAGTGACGAGGTCGTGAGAAGATTGATTAGTGATGTTAGCCACGGATCCTTGCGCTGTTCTGATGGCATGTCGTCGATGGACAGGGAAGACAAGGCGATGCTGGAGGCAGGGGACAACGGAGCGTCAGGCGGCACCGGCGAGCGAGATAAAGCGTCTGCGCCGGAGTGCTTGCGCCCTGTACGATTGATAACTCGGATAGCATACTCTTGCAGTCTCAGCGACCAGCGGGCGAGACGGCCAGTGGGGTCTTTTAGTGCAGACAGCCAACACAAAGCGTGGTGGTCTGTAACAACATTGAATGGGCGCCCATACAAGTATGGCCAAAATTTCTGAAGCGTCCAAACAATGGCCAAGCATTCCTTTTCTGTCACCGAGTAGTTGGTCTCGGCCTTGGTCAAAGTTCGACTTGCGTACGCCACAACGTATTCATCAACACCGGGTTTTCATTTGGCACAAACAGCGCCGAGGCCGCCGTCGCTGGTAGCGGTGTGCATTTCGGTAGGAGTAGCCGGGTCAAAATGGCGCAATACGGGGGTGAGGTAAGTATCGTGCGCAATTTCGTAAACGCAGTATCGCAAGCCGGCGACCAGGCAGAAAGATCTTTGTGAGCGCTGAGAAGTCGCGTCAGAGGGGTAATGATGGTCGCAAAGTTCCAAACGAAATGCCTAAAATAGGAGCATAAGCCTATAAAGCTGCGTAATTGCTTGACTTCGGGAACTCAGCGACAGTGCGACGTTTAGATGGATCAGGAAGGATGCCATTCTTGGACACTCAGTGCCCTAAAATAGTGAGTTGGCGCGTGGCGAAATGACACTTTTTCAGACTGAGCTGCAGACCGGCGTCGCTAAGGCATTGCAAGACAGTTTCAAGGCGAGTTAGGTGGGTCGCGAAGTCGGATGAAAATACAAGTAGCAGAGACGTGTGTCACTTAAAACCACGGAGAATATTGTCCATCATGCGTTCAAAGGTGGCGGGCGCGTTACACAGGCCAGACGGCATGGCGTTGAACTCATAGAGCCCATCGGTGGTGACAAAAGCTGTATTGGGGCGATCGTTCTCAGCTATCGGAACTTGCCAGTAGCCAGAACGTAAATCGATTGAAGAGAAAAATTCTGCTCCATGCGAAGTATCCAGCGCGTCGTCTATGCGTGGTAGCGGTCAGACGTCCTTTCGTGTGATCGCATTAAGCCGGCGGTAGTCCACACAGAATTGAATAGACCCGTCTTCCTTCTTGACTAAAACGACCGGGGACGCCCAAGGGCTACTGGAAGGCTGAATGAAACCCCTACTGAGCGTCTCGCCAACTTGCTCATAATAATGCGGCGCTCTGAGGCTGATACACGAGAAGGACGTTGGCGTAATGGGGCGTGCGTACCAGTATAGATGTGGTGAGAAACAGTTGATGTACGACCCAAGGATAGCTGCTGGATGTCAAAGGAAGTTCGGAATCGGTTGAGCAAGTCGAGGAGCTTGGCGCGTTGATTTGGAGCGAGAGCACTGTCGATGGCTTTGTCGAAGGCAGCCAGAGGCGATGAAGGAGACGAGGAACGTGGTGGACTAAGGGCACTGACGCTGTCCGAGATTGTGACGGCACAGGTGGAGAAAACCATGGGATGGTCACAAAATTTCCGATCGAACAGGCTCAGTATGCCCAACGCACTCGCCACGTAACCCACGTTGCAACGTGAGTGGATAGAACGAATCGTTACTATTGGCTAGTTCGGTGCGGCCGCTTCGTACACTAAGGTACGGCGCAGGGCTGGGGAAGACAGCGTCGCGAGACGAAAAGGGAAGATGGGGTGAAGGGAACTGTACAGTCTTGAAGAGAGGCGCAGTTTAAATCGCAGAAGATGAAGGCGGGATATCAGTAGCATCCGCAACGTGGCATTTGGCTTCCCCAAGAACGTTAGCGACGGTCGCGGTGCGGTGCACAGCGGAGAAAGCGCTACTTCGGCACGAGCGCAATGAATTACGGCGCGATTGCGACACAAGAAGTCCCATCCTAAAATAATGTCATGAGAGCAGTCACGGAGAACGATAAAACTGATGACGTAGAGAACGTCCTGAATGGTGACTCAAGCCGTGCAGGTACCGAGCGGTTCGATGTGCTGAGCAGTGGCGGTGCGCAAAGAAACCCCAGAATATGGCAGAACTTTTCGTAACAAGCGGCACAGTATAACGTCAATAACCGACACAGCAGCACCAGTATTCACAAGTGCAAGAGTACAAACATTTTCAATGGTAAGTTCGATTAAATTGTTCGGTGGCGAAGCAGGACTTTCACTGGTCGACGAAAGCGCAGTTCTTGCCTGCGGAACTGCGTCTATTGGTTTTCCGGCATTGGCAAGGTAGAGCGACGACGCATCGGTGACGGCGAGTGACGACGCGGAGAGGTTGAGCGGTGGTCGTGCGAGAAGTCAAAGTGGGACGAGGACTGAGGTGGCGCACGGGGTGGGGACGGCGGCTGTGCGTAGGTGACCGGGCTTTGATCGAAAGCGTACGGGGCAGGGTGACGGCGGCACAGGCGTGTAACATGGCCAGGAAGACCACATGCAAAGCAAATGAGCCGGTTGTCAGATGTGCGCCAAGGGAGTCGAATAGGTGGCGCACGGCGCTGAGTGAAAAATGCCCGCCGAGGCGAACTGTACGATGGAAAAGGCGTAGGGCATGGTGGTCTTGCGGCAACTTCAGCATAAGACAGTGGAATGTGTCCGGGCGTCGGGACAGCGTCGGCATGAATGAGCGGAGCTGTGAGTGGAGCGGCATGAAGACTTGGTTGTCGAGGGGGCGGAAGTGCGTCGGCAACTTGTTCCTGAATAACCTGGCGTATGATCGGAGTCAGATGTGAACTGGAATTCGGAACGTTTGGAATGAGCGATAATTGTCGTGCAACTTCTTCCCGTACAAAGTCTTTTATTTTTTGAATTAATGTGGAGCTGACAGGGGCGTCAGACATAGCCGCGATCGTGGCTTCAGGTTAACGAGGGACGATGCGTTGCCGACGAAGGTCGTCGTAGCTTTGACATCGCGACAACATCACTTACAGTACGGGGCTCTTTTGCCACGAGAATGTTGAATACGCCTTCGTGGATTCCCATCATGATGTGGCAAATCTTTTCGGCTTCAGTCATCGATGCGTTTACACGATGGCACAAATCTAAAACGTCTTCGATGTAGCTAGTGAAGGTTTCTCCTGCACGGGCCGAGGCTCTTTATTTTTCTTTCCTTTTCTGCCTCAACATAATATATGTCTGCTGCACCCGCTCGCGCAAACGGTGTGCGGCGCGAAGCTTGCGGACCGCAGGGCGACCGAAGGCATCCACAAAGCGAGAATTGAACGAGGCCCAAGTTGGAATGTCAGCCTCGTGATTGGCGAACCACAACTTTGATACTTGTGTAAGGTAGAAGATAACGAGGTTAAGTTTCAAGACGTCATCCCGCTTATTGTGGGGGCTCTTACAAAAATGAGTTTTGAAACTCTATTGTTGGACTATTGACCACCTTTTGAATTTATTGAATTTCGATAGACATTCAACCCCAGCTGAGTGCAATCTTTACAGGGCCAACAGAATTTTCATTGTGTTCTACCCAATAGACTTTTTGTGCTATTTTTTCTATGTGCTTTTTGTTGTCAATTTTCAACGTTCACGAACAATTAGCGTGTACTGTTCATGCTGACCCATGTTTTTAAGTAGTTTTTGGCACCAATGATAAGAACATGATGTGACAATTTCGTTATGAATTTTTGGTCTCACTTGTAATCAACTATTGGGCCCATTCTGCAAAGGGAAATACAAGAGCAGCATGCAGTTGCGTGCTCGTTCATGTTATATAAAAGTACATATTAACGGTGCACACTTAGCTCAAGCTTCGCAACACAGTGAAAATATGCCCTAAAACTTCATGATGGCAAAGCCTCCACTAATAATACAAATACATCGTTGAATGTCAATCAGAATCTGTAATGGATCAGCTTCTGTATGTCGCAAAAGGTAACTTTAGTGGTAGGACATTTTTATATTTATCATAAAACAAGTTCACTGAGTCATCATACTAACAAACAGGATCCTAGATTGAACCTACCATATGTAGGGCAGGACAGAGCTTTTTAAACCAGTTGCAAAGTTCACTATATATATGCTTCAGGGTCTGACATTCTGCCCAAGCCTAGGTATTTTTGCCCGTAGCTTTTGCCGCAAAATGAGGTGCAGTCTGTATTGGAATCCTCCACCGCTGTATGTCTTTGGAGAATTTTACTGTTATTTTTTTCTTTTCCTTCCTTTCTTAAAGTGGACACCATGCTAAAATGAAGTCACTTTAAACATTGAGGGGTTCTAATAATCACGGATTGATCCCACGCATACTATAGAGTTAACACGCATAGCAAAAACATTCGCGTATGAAATAAAAAGAAAAAAAAACAGGATTGCACGCGTCTTCTATCGGCGACTCTTCTTTTCAAAGAAGCATTCGGCCACTGCCTTGCTGCCCCTGTGCCCGCGAACGGCGCCAGCATGTCCGGAGGGGTCGAGGTTTACTTCCTGTCGGCTGGGGGGAAAAAAGGGCGGGGGGGAGGGGTTGCTCCCGCTGGGTCTGTGCTCTCTGCCTTCTCCGTGGTTTGTCTTCACGGAGATGACCTTGGCTGCAGCATAGCTGGAGTCGCGCAGCGGGGGCGGCGGCTCCCCCTTTTCACCGAAGCTGTTCTTCTGCGCCCCGTTTTCTTTGCACGCAGACGCGGGTACGCTGAGTGCGGCGATATGCCAGTTCAGTTCAGTTGGCGTTTTCCCGCCACCGTGGTCGCATCTTGCACTGTGAGCGAAGCACCGTATGTAGGTTTTTCGCTGGTGATTATCACGAAGATCGTTTTGTTCAAATTGGAGCGCGAACGTACGCATTTAAGTCTTCGGAGGAATCCGCTCTTGGGCGGCAGCTTCTGCGCAAGGAGGACATGGTTAAGAAGTTCAACACTCGCAGGCGTTTTGGATTCTAGGCGAAAAGCCGGCGCGGGCGGATGGAGCGTCTGCACTTTGGTGAGTGTTTTACTTTTTCCTATTCGTGTTTGTGCCAGTCTTGTACAGTGTGTGCTACAAGGTGAAGCACGCATGTAAATATTTCTAGCAGGCAAACCAGCCTCGTCGGAAAAAAAAGGATGGGGAGAGAGAGAGAGAGAACGAGGCTTGTCTCTACTCGGACGCTGGGGCCGACGGAACGCCAGTTGGGGTGGCGACATTTTCTTTCTTTTTTTTTAACCGGTGACCGTTTTTGACGGATTGTTCGGCACAGTGCTGTACTCTTTCGATACGCTACTCGCGCTGAGACGGACACATTATCGAGATCATAATATGCCTCTGTCACACATTGTGGATTATTGAATCTGTGCAGCTCCGCCATTTTTGCAGTGTTTGTTTTTGTTTCCACTCATTTTAGTGCCTATAGTTGGTAATTTTGCTTCAAGTTTTCTGGGTAGTAATGCTTGTGACCTGCGCTTTGCTATTTATATTCACAATGGGATCTTTGACGGCAGCATATATTGTTTATCAGGGAGAAATGAACGATGTGGTAGTGCTGCCGAGCTGTGGAGGCGGCGGTCGGTGCCGTCTAAGCAGTGAAAGACAGTGACAACTCATTTTAGACAAGAAATTTCTTGAGCTATGACGTGGAGCAGCGCACAAATGCCTTTGCTCTATTTTTAGGTTAGTATATACCGCAGCTTAATTATGATTTATATTTTTTATTTCAGCATCACATGCGAGGAGTTCCCGGACGTATCAGCGTTTTATGCAAAGAACAGCCTGGCGTCATACCTTGCACATGAATTGAAATAAAGCAAATAAACAACCCAGCTCATGTTATGGGTTCACCAAAGATGCATATTTTTTCTTTCTCATTAACGCGCATTTTTTATTCTGTGTTCCCTTTCCGCTGCGGATTAACAGAAAATGCTGCGTGATCAACGGTTAGCCAGGAGCAGGCATGAGGTGGTTTACATTAATGCAAAAATAGCACAGCACATATCCTTGCTGCGGTCAGTCCTATGTTCTGCTCGACCAATCAACAATTTAGTCAGTTTAGTGTAGGTTAATGAGTGAGTAAGTATAATGGGGCTTAAAAGATCAAGATCTGTTTTGTTCTTTTATGCCTCACTATGCTTATCATTAACCAGCACTGATCAGACAGGATTGTTGATTGGTCGGGCAGAACATAGAATGTGGTGACTTATCGCAGCTAGGAGATGTACTGTACTAATTTTGCATTAATGAAAATCACCCCGTGTCTGCTCCTGGCAAACCGATGGTCGTGTACTATTTTCTGTTGTTCAGGAGTGGAAAGGTAGCAGAAAATCAAAAAGCGTCACTTGCAGAGTTTCTGAAGCATTTGAGCCTGAAATCAACAGAATTTCAGTTGCGCGAATTCCAAAAGCGCTCTTAAGAAACACATGGGCCACTATTTCATAAGCGCTCAACAAGAGGTCAACACTGCATCATCCAAGATGTTGCCGATTATCGACAGACTTTCAACAGCGTGTATTGACACAACGCTTTCGAATTTCTATAGAAACCCTACATGCATTTTTGTAAGGGTTACACGCAAGCCAGTCCTCCACGTCCTGATCGTCGGTACCGCTGAAGACCGGCGGGTCCCGCTGACGAAGCACCCCGGAGTATGGAATAGAAGAGGCCGAGGGAGCGGGGCCGGTGGTGTGGGTCTTGGAGTCAGTCACTGAGGTCGGGATTCGGCGACTGCGGAGTTCCAGGGCGAGGAAATGGAAGAGAAATCCCGCGACCTCCACCAAGTGTTAAGCGGGGATCCAGGCACAGGTAGTGGGCACTGGTAGCGAGCAAGTTCGGAGCGGTGGTGGCTCAGCTTGTAGACAGCTAGTCCGCAAAAACACTTCCTCTTTCTCGGCGATCTGTCCGCTTAAGTGGAACTACTTCTTTACACTATGTTCATAGTACGCATGCTTGTCAGCATACGCAGGGCACTCAAGTAGGATATGTTCCACAGTTTCAATCGAGCCACAGTTGTCGCAATTTGGACTGCCCATTTCACGGAAACGGTAGCGCAAGCCATTCGTATATGCTGTGCCTACTGGGGTTTAAAAGACTGCTTAGGGCCCATAGGAAAACATAAAACAAAATTATTTCAAAGCAGTTTTCTGATTTCACAGTGTGTCTATATGATATGCAATTTGGTGCAGAGTAACCATGAACATACTAATAATAATAAAAAATTATCGGGGCACTTTGGACCACTGCAGTGCGACGAGGCGAAAGTCAGAGGGCGCTGATATAGTTCGGTGGTCCGCAGCCCTCCACTGCGGCACCTCTTTCTTCTTTGACTCCTACCTTCCTCATTTCCCTTGTGGCTCGGTCAGGTGTCCGCGGAGAACTGTGACAGATACCGCGCCCCTTTTTTTTTTTCGTGTAAGCCATTTTGAAACTTCGCTGATTCTAGTTTTACTGCGTCTGCTTCTGTATGCTGTGTGATGCGGCGTTCAAGGAAGCGCCAAATGAGCTTTGCGCAGCACGGACGCGTGGATCGGACGCCCGGCGGGATCAGCTTCATATGTGTGAATAGCCTGATGATGTCATCGGTCATGACAAGACGTGACGTTATGACTGGATGTGATGTCATGATGACGTCCCCATGTGATGCTGTCGCAGTCTTGTGGTATCCCGCGGAATCTCGCGAAGTCATGCCCTGGGGCGGTACTATAGAACTGCGTTCAGTTTGCGTTCAGTTCGGAACGCTCTGTGATTGGCTGGAAGCACTTCCGCTCAAAGCCTTTTACGTCACGGCACCCCCTCTTTCGGCAAAACTCCACACCATAAGTGCGTATTAGGTGACGTAAAAGCGTTCAGTTTGCGTTAACTTTCTATAATACCGGCCTTAGTGTGCCGGTCACTTCTCGCTAACGCATGCACGGACACGCTGATGATCAAAATTGCGAGAGCAGTGCAGAATCTGCAGTGGAGAAAGGCGAAAGCATAGCTTTTGCTAGGAAGGCCAGGGCTGGTGCCGCGTAGTGGAACCCGACCGCAGGCGCCTGCATTTTTATATGAATGCAAAACGAAGAGGCGTCCGGTCGCTGTGCGATGTCAGTGCACGTTAAATATCCCCAGGTGGTCGAGATTACTCCGCAGCCCTCCACTACGGCGCCCCATTCTCTCTTTCCGCTTTCACTGCTACCTGCCTCCCTTTCCCTTGCGGCGCGGCTCAGATGTCCACAGAAAAAGTGACAGATACGTACTGCACCTTTCTTTTCCGGACAACCGATTATTAATGGTGAAGTCTAATCGCAGAGCTGGAACACTACCAGAACAACGTTTTCTGCTCTTTTCGGACAGATCTGGAACACGGACTACGTCTTCCAAACGCAGATGGGAGCAGGTCAAACCCTCTATCAAGACTGCTCCGCCGAGCCGGGAGTTGTCTTTCGGCCGCGCTGGCTCCGCCCTCTGCACTTTGTAGCAGACTGTCAGTACTTTCCGCCGCTTTAGGTACAAATTATCGTCACGAACTGGCGCTCTCTATTGGGAACAGCGAGTCGGAAACTAGAAGCATTCAATTATCGCAGTGATTTGGGAGGCTGAAAACAGCGCACCGCGACTTCGTTTTATTTGAAAAACTGTCGAAGAGTTCTCACCAAGTGCGCCTGCGTTCGGCTGTGCAACCATGAATGAAATAATCGCGCAGACTGCTGTGTCAGCATCTCAAGAAGCAGCGGGAGCAACGCAGATCCGTTAGAGGTTTGAAAACAGAAGATACGGTACGTAATATCGCGCTCAATATGAGTTGCAACACGCGAGCTGCGGCGAGAGGTAATTTTCAGGGTTGCTCCTTAGGAATAGTCGCAAGGACTTCTGGGAGAAAGGGCCCTTCCAGTAAACGACTGCACCCGCTCAAGAGAGAAAGCTTCCATCGACGATGACATTTTGAGATACTCAAGTGACAGAGTGGATTTCACACCGCTTTGCTGAAACTCGCGGCAATCATTTATTTGAAAACTACACGCAAAATCACAATTAGGGCACAAGGGTAAATTAATTGTTTTACTTCATGGAAAAGAATAACCTCACCGACATCTCGTGCAGAGAGGCTCAATCGAAATGGCTTTGATAATGCTGCTCACCTATCAACACGATGAGACCACATGATCGTGCCCCTAGTGACCCTTGTCACGTGACCGGGTGCGGGGTAATGAACTCTTTGCCCATCTAGATATGACATATATTAAGCACTCCTCTGCTATCATTATAATGAATAGGGCGATTTTTTTTAAATATACACCAGCTACACCAGTGCATCAAAAATCCATTGTAAGTATAGGCGATTTCCTATACTGGTGTAGCTGGTGTAGGTTAAACAAATGGCTCTCATATCAAATAATCATTAGTGACTCTTGTCGGGTGTCTCCGTTGTGACACTGAACACTTATCTTCTACCCTGGCATGATGCATATCAAACAAATTGGCCTTCGAAGCGCAGTTCGGCTGTCGCTAAAACGACGTCATATGAGGTAATCACTTGTGACTCTTGCCACGCGACCGCTCTTAACCCTGAGCACCCACCTTCTACCCTGACATGATGCATATCAAACGATATCGTTTTCAAAGCGTAGCTAGGCTGTCACCAAAACGGGCTCATATGAGTCAATCACTCGTAATTATTGTCACGTGACCAGGCTGTATAACTGCACACTTATTTTCTTCCCTGGCATGATACATATAAAACGAAATGGCTTTTGAAGCACAGTTCGGCTGTCACTGAAACGAGGTCATATGAAGCAATCACTAGTGACTCTTGTCACATGAACCCTTTTTAACACCGAGAACTCACTTTCTACCTTGAAATGGTGCATATCAAACGAAATGGTCTTCGAAGCGCTGTTAGGTTGTCACCAAAAGGGGGTCATATGAGGCAATCACTAGTAGCGCTTGTCACAGGACCCATTTTTAACACTGAGGACTCACATCTTGCCGTGGCATAATGCATATCAAACGAAGTGATTTTCGAAGCATAGTTCGGCTGTCACCAAAACGAGGTCATATGAGGCAATCACTAGTTACTCTTGTCACGTGACCCCTTTGTAGGATTGAGCACTCACCTTCTTCTCTGTCATGATGCGTATCAAACGAAATGGTTTTCAAAGCGCTGTTCGGCTGTCATCAAAATCAGTCGGTATGAGGCAATCACTAGTCACTATTGCCATGTCAGCATGCTGCATCACTGAATACATTTTCTACCCTGGCATGATGTATATCAAACAAAATGGTTTCCGAAGCGCCGCTCGGCTGACGCCAAAACGAGGTTGTATCACGCAATCACTAGTGACTCCTGACACGTGACCCCTTTATAACACGAAGGACTCACCTTCCACCCGAGCATGATGCATATCAAACGAAATGCTTTTCGAAGCGCAGTTCGGCTTTAACCAAAAGGGGCTCATATGAGGCAATTACTAATGACTCTTGTCACGTGACCCCTTGGTAGCATTGAGCACTCACATTCTATCCTGACATAATGCGTATCAAACAAAATGGTGTTCTAAGCGAAGCTCGGCTGTCATTAAATGAGGCCATATGGCGCAATCACTGCTGACTTGTCACGTGACCGTGTTCTAATAGAGTGAACTTGTCTTTTGCAGGCATGATGCATATCAAACCGAATGGTTTTGCAAGCACAACTCGGCTGCCACTTAAATGAGGTCATGTCAGGGAATCACTAGTGACTCTTAATTGTCAGGCGATCATGCTGCATCACTGATTACTTATCTTACCCTGGCATGATGCATTTTATAGCAGTGCACCAGCACTCGATTTAAGCATGTGTGACGGCGACATCATTAGCGCTCGATGTTTTTGCGGCTTATTCGAAGCTGTCCTCTCAGAGGGGGGATACCAAGATGAACTGCGATGAAATCGAATTCATGAACTCCACCCACGCGGCACAAACTTCCTATACTTCCAAGGGGCCAAGAATTACATCCTAGCTCCAATTCCTTCTTCAGTTACGCTAGTTGCGCCCTACAGTTTGGAGGCCATTTTTGGCGCGGAGATGTCATTCGCACAGCCGGGCGCCTCCAAAGGAGGGGGGGGGGGGGGGGACGATTGATGTGTGCTCTCCGGAGATCGCACACCATATGCGCGGGATCTAGCTGCCTTTCATTTACTTTTCGCCTGCTTTGCCATTGCTGCTGGAAGCTGATCGCAGTGTCACGTCTAACGCGACCAGATCGCAGCAGATATGGCAACGTAGGCGAATTAGGTGAAAGATAGCTCGCTCGCGCGCATACGCGCGCACGGAGTGAAATCTTCGGAGAGCACACATCAACCAAACACGATCTTCAGCGCAATCTGTTCACAGCAGCAATGGAAAATTAGGCAAAAAAAGTGCATGAAAGGGAGCTCGAGAGAGCTCTCGCGCTTCGCGTGCAATGTATGCGACCTCACTCGTGAACAGCTAGCGTTAGCCGAAGAGATACGAAAGTGCCTAAATACACGACTGAACGTTTGCATGTCTTTTATTCGAAATATGCACGTGAACTGAATGTCTGTTCTTGAAATATTTCGACATTCATGAAACCGCAGCATACATAAAATACACCACGTACAGGTGAAAGGTCACTGGGTTCACTCGCCTTTCTGTGCTCATCCACTGTCTCACAAGACATACCGCATCTTCTGCGTGTCGATCCGAGTTGTATCCAGAAGAGACGACGAATAAGCAGCGCCGTACAAAGTTAAGCGCTGCTCTTCAGTGGCTCATAGGAATATTAGAAAGCGCGGGTAGGTGCTCACTTTCATTCTTTAAGGTAGCGGTAGAAAGCGAGCCCCTCCGCATTTGAAAGTCGTGAACAGAATGATCAACAAGGCGAATGTAATTAGTCAACACACAAAGAAGGATTCATGGCGCTAGACAGTTGGCGCAAGTCACAGATGCGAAACCGAACTAGGGCAGTGTCACGAGATAGGAACAGATTCCGAACGTCACGGGCACAAAACCAAACACTGCTGTAGGTGTCGTTGCAGTGACAGGATGAAATTAGCAGGCGCCTCCTAATTTCATGGCTGCAGTCTCCTTCCGAGGTGATCTTGGAGCCCAAGAAGAGAAAATCTGTCACAGCTTCCACTTCTTGTCCCTTGATGCTCCAGGACTTGATAGGGCAAGACGCCATGATCTTTGTCTTTTTAATGTTCAGTTTAAGCCCAAACTTCTCACTCGCACATCAGAAGTCTATTGAGTTCCACTTCACTTTCTGCCATTAAAGTGGTATCATCCGCATATCTAAGGTTGTTGATACGTTTTCCAGCAATCTTCACTCCAGCTGAAGACTCGTCCAGACCGGCCTTCCTCATGATGCACTCTGCATATAGGTTAAATAGGCAGGGCGACAGTATGCAGCCTTGCCTCACTCCTTTCTCAATCGAAAACCAATCAGTAAGACCATGCCTAGTTCTGACTGTGGCCTCTTGTCCTTTATACAGGTTCCTGAGGAGACAGATGAGGTGAATTGGAACTCCCATCTCTTGGAGAGCTTGCCACAATCTGCTGGGATCTACGCAGTCAAACGCTTTCGCATGATCAATAAAGCAGAAGTAGATAGGTTTCTGGAACTCTCTTGCTTTTTCCATGATCCAGCGAAGGTTGGCAATTTGGTCTCTAGTTCCTCTGCCCTTGCGAAACCCAGCTTGCACGTCCGGAAGCTCCCGATCCACATACTGCTGCAGCCTACCTTGGAGGATTTTCAACATCACCTTGCTAGCATGCGAAATAAGCGCGATCGTGCGGTAGTTGGAACAATCTTTGGCACTGCCTTTCTTTGGAATGGGGATGTAAACTGACCTCCTCCAATCCTGTGGCCACTGCAGGGTTGTCCAAATCTTCTCACATAATGTATGCAGAATGTTAGCAGCGTCGTCATGGTTGAGGTTTTGAAGCAACTCAGCTGGAATGCCATCAATTCCGCTAGCTTTGTTCTTAGCAAGGCTGGATAAGGCCCATTCAACTTCACTCTTCAGGATGCCCGGCTCGAGATCAGTAATCACAACCGTCTTATGTTGGGTTTGCACATTTGGGTCCTTCTTGTACAGTTCTGTGTATTCCTGCCACCTCTTCTTTATCTCTGAGGCTTCAGTGAGGTCCTTGCCTCGTTTGTCCTTTATCACGCCCAGCTTAGCACAGAAGCTTCCTTTGATATCTTTGATTGTCTTATACAGAGCTCTTGTGTTCCTTAATTGGCTGTTGTCTTCAACTGCTTGGTACTGTATGTTCAGGAAGGCATTCTTATCTCTCCTTGCTATTTTCTGAAAATCCGCATTGAGAACCTTGTATCTTTCTCTTTCCCCCATAACTTTTGCCATCCTCCTTTCCTCAGCTATTTGCAAAGCCTCTTCAGGTAACCACTTTGCTTTCTTGCATTTCTTTTGCTTTGGAACTACCTTAGTAGCAACTTCTTGTATTATATCACGAACATCAGTCCACATCTCTTGGGGCTCTCTGTCTTCTAGATCTAAATCTTGAAATCGATTCCTCACTTCCACAGCATATTCTAATGGAATTTGATCCAGATCATACCTGAAAGGCCTTCTAGTTTTCTGCGTTTTCCTCAATCGACGCTTAATTTTGGCAACCAGAAGCTCATAATCGGTGCCACAATCGGCCCCAGGCCTTGTTTTTACTGCTTGTATAGCGCTTCTCCATCTCTGCCGGCCAAGAATATAATCGATCTGATTCCTGTACAGACCGTCCGGTGAAGTGCATGTGTACAGGCGCCTCTTGTGCTGTTGAAAATGAGTATTCGCTATGGTCAGGTTGTTTTCTTGACAAAACTCTACTAGCCTCTGCCCAGCTTCATTTGGCTCGCCAAGACCGAACTTGCCTATAATTCCGGATATTTATACACTCCCGACCTTATCATTCCAGTCTCCTATGAGAAAAACGACGTCTGATGATGGGGTGCGGTCTAAAAAGCATTGTAGGTCCGCATAAAATCTCTCAACGTTAGCTTCTTCAGCAGTAGTGGTCTGTGCATAGACTTGGATAACTGTTACGTTGAAAGGATGACCTTGGATCCGAAGTGAAATCATTCGGTCGTTTTTGGGGTTGTACCCTAGCACTGCTTTGGCCATTCCCCTGTTTACTATGAGAGCGACCCCATTCCTTCTCTTGGATTCGTGACCACAATAAAAGACATAATGGTCGCCGGAGTTAAATTCTCCCATTCCGGTCCACTTGAGCTCGCTGATACCCAAGATATCAATGTTCAATCTGTCCATTTCTCGCTTGACGACATCCAGTTTACCTTGCGTCATAGATCTTACATTCCATGTTGCTATGTGATATATCTCCTTGCTACATCGGACTTTCCGGTCGCTTCCCGACACATCCACAACTGAGCGTCCTTTTGGCTTTAGCCCAGCCGCTTCATTCGTCCTGGAGCTACTAGGAATCGCTCTTTGTTCATCCCCAGTAACATGTGGGACGCCTTCCAACCTGGGGGGCTCATCTTCCGGCGCCATATCATTAATGGTATTGTGACTGGCCATAGGGTTTTCTTGGCAGGAAATACTGGAGTGGGTTGCCATTACCTTCTCCAGTGAATCACATTTTGTCAGAACTCTCTGCCGTGACCTGTCTATCTTGGGTGGCCCTACACAGCAGAGCTCACGACTTCATCGAGTTTCGCAAGCCCCTCCGCCACGACAAGACAGTGATCCATGAAGATACCTTACTTTAATTAATACAGGCTTTCAATAGGAAGAACCACAAGACAAGCTCACCTTATGTCTAGCTGTTCGTAATAAGTGCTTTACCTTGAACATGCAGCATACAGTTCATAAGCTATATATTTTTCCCATTTCTGGATGTATGCATCAGCAGCCAAGGTGTCATCCATTCAAGTTATGTTTGTACACGAACTGGTGGTTCTTGTTTAACCAGGCTCCGAGTATAAAATACACACCAGCAAAATGGCTAGGCTTTTCTCTACGTTAATGGGAAGTGATTGCTGGGGTTTTACATTCTGAAGCTATCGGAAGTTACAAGGGGTGCCGGAAAGATAAAGCATTTTCTTTATTACTTTCTTATCCACATAATGCAGCAATCAGTACTGGGAAGAATTTCCTAAAATGCATAGCTCTAGCAGTTGTATGTATATGGTTTGAAATATCTGGTACCACCTGCTTGGTTAATTTTGTCTATAAGCACGGTTTTTGCATTTATCAAAGCCTCGGCAAGTGAATGCCTCTCGCAGTGCTGGATTAGCTAGGCCCATCCGGGCCAGGAATAGCTATAGTCCCACCACGCTCTTGACACACATTAGCAGAGCTTTTCAGCCACTTGCTATTGGTTTCATTCATGTTGGGGCATAATGCATACATGCTAACTGAACACTCACAGCAACAATGCAACATATGTGATGCAGTTGCACTTTTCAATACAGCTGAAATAAAATTCAATTGCATGAGGCTTTTAATTCTTTTATGATACTCGCAATCATTTTATTTATTGATAGCTATCAATGAATAAAATAATTTCTTATACTAAGTATAATATTAACCATAATACAGTTGATAGGAGCATGCCAGCTTCTGCATTATTTATTCAATGAACTATTCAATAAAGCGCTTGAGCTGTAGAAAACATTAAGTGCTCCCTTCTAAGGCTGTGACGCTCTGATAAGCAAACCTATACCTTCGCTAGCTCAACGCCCCAGTTTAAGAATAGCTCGGCAAGAAATCCTTGCTGCTCCTGCTCAGTGCAACGCACGTAACACGTGAAAGGTTTGTAAAGGCAGTAAAAAAAAAATCCTCTTAAAATTTGTATGCGTTGAGCTCTTCGCCGTCGCAGCCGCAAATTGCGTGGCAGTCCTCTCTTATGTACGTAATGCTAGGTTACGGCTATTCAGCTCTTGGTAACGCATAATCGCCATAATATGTTTATTCTAATGTATATTTGACACACATGCAGCGGTTGCACGATAAAAGTAGCAACCAACAAACTTTTAGCAAGCGATTGGAGCGTTGCTAAACTTAGCGCGAACAGACGACACAGGCTGAAACCGACGCACTTACAACGCCTTTTCGCTCTTTTTTTTTTTCCTGGTATAAAACGCTGAAAGTGGGCACAGTAATGTACACAGATCATGTTGACCTTTTTCACGACTTTATTAGTGCTCAAAACACGAATGAAAGGCTGAATTCAAGATTGACTGCGTCGCGTTTCAAGCGCTGCCCCGTAGACGCGCTCCTCGCCGAACGAATCGGAAGTATCTCAAAATGTCATCATCGATGGAAGCTTTGTCTCTTGAGGGGGTGCAGTCATTTACTGGCATAGCCCTTTCTCCCAGAAGTCCTTGCGACTATTGCTATGGAGCAACGATGAAAATAACCTCCGGCCGCAGCTTGCGTGTTGCAACTCATATTGAGCGCAATAGTACATAAAGCGCAGCTAGGCAAGCGCAAGGGATGACGGGTTTTTCCTCCGTCACTCCGCGAGCGCCACCTACTTGCTCCGGCCAGATCACGAGTGTTCAAAACGCAAAGGAACGCATGCTCTTCGCCGGATATGGGCGCTCTGTCGCGGAGTGTGCGAACCGCTCTTGTTTTGCGATTGGAATCAGTACCTTTTTTGGACAGTGCCTGCCAATGGTCTTAGATATTTTCACGCTACTGTCACGCTACTGACGACGATGAAGGATTGTGATGGTGTCAGAACGGCGTTCTAGGGCACCGCTACGAGCAGGAGGCGTGAATCGGCTAAGTATTGGGCGGCTAGTCCTCTTTTTCTGTTTTCCCCTGCGCATTTGCGCTTTTCACCGTGTTGATAACGCTCGCAGAGAGATTGTAACTGTAAAGTGATGTCTACGCAGTCTCCCGGCCAGGGGCGCTCCCCCTGGTCGGCTTTCATTACACCTCACGATCTACCTCTGGAAGCGTTCCAACGATCTGGCGTTCCAAACATTCCTGTGGCGCTGGTGCCCAAAGATGGCGGATTTATTAAAATGAATAACCCTGGGACTGTTCGAGCTGCTCTCCAGGCAGCCTCTTCCCTGTATGACTCGATCACAGAAGTGAGGCAGTTTGGGCGTGGCGGGATACTGTGCCGATCTCCAGACCTCAATTGCGTGAAGGATCTGCTTAAATGCAATTCATTTGGATCGCTTCAGGTGCGCAGCTTTATCCCTACTCATCTTGCATGCACAAAAGGATTGGTCCGAGGAGTAGACTCTTCTTTAACTCCAGCTGAGACCCTCGACCTTCTTTCGGCGGCTGGTGTGGTAGCGGTGTATCGTTGCAGCCGGGAGGTTAATAATACGCGGGTACCAACAGAGTCGGTGATTGCCACATTTGCGGAAACTTCATGGCCTTCAGAGATAAAAGCATGGCCATTGATCTTCCGTGTAGATCCTCTTGAATCTAAGCCACTGCAGTGCACTAATTGCTGGCGATATGGTCACAGTGCTCGTGGTTGTAAGTCCTCTTTGCGGTGTTCCAAATGTGGCGATGGTCATCATTCGTCATCATGTTCACAACAAAACGACAAATGCTGCCTTTGCGGTGGAGCCCACGCTGCAAACTTCTTCGGAGTGTCCATCTCGACGACAGGAGCTGCAAATTCTAGGAGTAATAGATAGAAAACGCTATTCGCGTCGTGACGCTGTAACAGAAGTTAAGGAGCGATTAAACGGATGTGCAGGTGTGTCAGCCCGATCAGGAGTGCCTCTGGATGCATCAATCTCCAAGGCGATAATGACTGCAGTGGAAGCATCAATGACTAAAATGGTCGACCGAATAGTTGCTACTGTCACAGAGTGTTTTTCTAACGTTCTGGCAGTTCAGCTAACGCAAACCCTGCAATCAGGAACAGCCCCTTTCATAGCAAACATGCCCTCTGAAAGCTCTCAACTGCTTGAAAGCACTACTGTTGCTTCGCCTCACAGGGCTGCTCCTCCAGATGGCAATGGAAACATTAATGACGCAGAGATGGTGGAATCAGATGTAAGAATTCTAAAACGGTGTGGGTCTCCCATGTCCAACCATTCTTCTCCGCGGTCCCAACCAAAATCAAAGAAACATCAGCATACATCAAAGCCAAATGATAATATTTTGGGGCAGGCAGTTGCGGCTGCCCAGATTTCGCAATCATAGGGGCACTAAGAGTTATCCAGTGGAACTGTCGTTCAATTCTAACAGCTTCAACAGATTTAGTTTACATTTCTTCTCAATATAATCCACACATAATTATTTTGCAAGAAACTTGGCTAACAGCCGAAAAGCATTTCTATTTACAAAATTATCATTCATTCTGACAAGATCGCCAATCAAAAGGAGGAGGTTTAATTATATTTGTCTGTAAAAAATTCTGTCATAGGGCTAAGATTTCTTTCCAGCTATCTTCTATAGATTGTGAGTTATTGGCACTAGATTTTGAAATTCCAGGGCACTGTTCGTTTTCCTTAGTGAATGCTTATTTCCCTAGCGGTGTGCAAGATACAAAACCTCTAGATCTGCTATTAGTTAATTGTCGAAACTCAGTTCTTCTGGCTGGTGATTTTAATTCGCATCATGTGTCATGGGGCTACAAGACATATAGTTGTGGCAAGCGTCTTTGGGATTGGATAACAAATAATAACTTTTCCTGTAGAAATTCAGGTTCGGCCACTTTCATAAGAAAACACAGTCAATCTGTGTTAGATTTAACTTTTACCTCTCCCAGTCTCTTCGTTAATAATTGGTCGACACTTGATTGTGGCACCTCTAGTGACCACATACCGATTGCGTTTGAGGTTAATCGCCCTGTAACTCCAGCGACTTCTCAGTTGAAGTCATTTATCAACTATAATAACTTTCAGTTAACGTTACGCTCTAATCTTGAGTCATTGACTAACACGGATGAAGAACAAAAATCAAAACGCTTATGCTCGGTGATTGAGGATTGCCGTAAGAAGTCTGAGATCTTGGTACGGAGCTCAAAGGGGAATACTTCAGCTGTTTGGTGGAATGCTGATTGTTCCCGAGATTACATACGTAGAAAGGCGGCATGGAAAAAGCTTCTCCACAACCAGTGCCCGAAAAACTGGCAGGATTACACGTTCATTGCAGCTACTTTTAAACGTACAGTTGCAAAAGCGAAGGACGAGTATGATGCTAAGCATTCTGATTTCCTCTCTAAATCTGGCAATCGAGCAATTTTTGGTTTTTTATGCTCGCGGAAAAAGATTCCGCAAGCACAAAATCTACATTCCTTTATTTTGACTCCCCATGAAGCAATAGACACAATTGAAACAATTGCCAAAGGACTGGAGAAGCTTGTTAAAACAGATGCTTGGGCAAGTTGGTAACTCATTTTGACCGGAACAGCGCGCACTAAGACACAGACAAGAAGAGAGACACGACACACACGAGCGCTGACTTTCAGCGCTGACTTTGAAAGTCAGCGCTCGTGTGTGTCGTGTCTCTCTTCTTGTCTGTGTCTTAGTGGGCGCTGTTCCGGTCAAAACTGGAGAAGCGTTTCTCGTCTGCACTTCCTTCGGGCTCGATATCTGTAATGCCAATGGAACCAGTTAATTATGATCCTCAAATTTCCGTTTCTGAGCTTTCTCCTATAGTTATGAGATTACCAGCCGCTGTTCCCGGTCCTGATAAAGTAACTTCAAAAATGTTAAAAATTCTTTTTGACGAGTCGCCTGAGACGTTATTAGAGCTAGTAAATTATTCCATCAAACATGCTTGGATACACCCAGAATGGAAACTTGCCAAAATAATTCCTTTACTGAAGGATAAAGGCGGTGCCTTGTCCATTGATAATATTAGACCAATTGCATTAACATCAAACATTGTAAAATTAATTGAAAGAGTCATACTTATACGTGTTTCAGAATTCATGAATAAAGAAAATATCCTCAGCCCTTGCCAAATTGGTTTCCGTCAAAAGTGTTCCATCTGGAATGCGCATGCTGATCTCGAGAGTCGAGTTCTTTTAGCGCGGCGCCAAAAAATGCACGCTGCCTTGATAACGCTTGATATAGCCAAGGCCTATGATAGCGTTGAGCATAGCATTCTATTGCAAAAATTAAAATCTCTTCAGTTTTCACATTATTTAGTAGCCTGGATATCTGAATTCCTCCAAAACCGAGAGTTTTACTGTTCACTAAATGGCATTCATTCTGGCAGATATAAGCAAGCCAGGGGAGTGCCGCAAGGAGCAGTCCTTTCACCAGTCCTTTTCAACATACTACTCAGCTCAATACCAGTTAATCATGACGTTCGCACTTACGTATATGCGGATGATATTGCGTTTTTTGCAACTGCATCGGACATTCAATCCCTTTATCTCCACTTACAAACGTACCTAAACTCTATTGAGAATTGGTTGTGTGGCTTGCGTCTCACATTAAAAGTGAACAAAAGCGCAGTCCTCGTATTCAATATAAAAGATTCTGCAAGTCTGTCTGTAATGTATCAGCAGCAAATAATACCACAGGTTAAATCATTAAAGTATTTAGTTGTCACTTATGATGATAATCTTTCATGGAAGCCCCACATTAACCATATTGCTACGAAAGGGGCTCGGGCCGTGGGCATGTTGCGCCGAATTAGTCGTCCCAGGTCTGGAATGCGGAGAGATGTCCTTTTAATGATTTATGTTATGTATGTGCGTCCAATTTTAGAGTTCGGCTCAGTCTTGTTTTCTGGATCAGCAGCTTATAAAATTCGACCGCTTGTTCTCTTGGAGCGAGAAGCGCTTCGGTTGTGTCTTGGACTTCCAAAATTTGTTGCCAACAATGTGCTCTACCTTGAAGCGCGGATTCCACCCTTGATATATAGATTACAAATTCTAACCGTTCAGACGTACTTAAGGATATATGAATCAGAGTTTCACCGATCTATGTCTATTTTTTGCTGTCAACCGACCTCCCTTTTCGGTGTCCATTGGTCTAAATTTCACACCCGCAGGTTGTTATGGTCAAAAATTTGCTGGACCCTTTAAATGTTTCCCTTCCTAGTATTCTACCCATACAAACCATCGGTTCATCTATTGAAATTGTCTTTGACGACATATTCCCGAATAATGCTAAAAACTTATCATCCGTTATTCTAAACGGATTATTAGAAGATCATTTAAGAAGCCTTTCTGCTAGTTTAGTTGTAGCTACTGACGCATCTCAAAGTAATGAAAAGGCGGGTGTGGGTATATATTGTCCACATTTAGACTGGTCTTTTTCTGTCCGGCTTCCGGACTTCACCCTAATTTTTGAGGCGGAGTTTCTGGCGGTGGTACTCGCTTTAAGGACATTAGACTCCTCTTTTTCTAAAGTGGCTGTAATTTCCGACTCTCTATCCTTGTGTTCATCTCTCTCTTCGTCGGTGGATTCTGCAATAGTAAAAACCTTTGTCTCCCTGATACCTAGATATTTGAAAATTGTACATATGGTATGGGTACCAGGCCACAGCAATGTGACTTTAAATGAATATGCTGACAATTTGGCAAAAGAGTCTCTTAATAGCCCCGTATTATCTATCCTTCCGGCGACCGCGTACATCACCGCAGCGAGGTTTCGAAGAAACGTTCTATTAAATATGAAAAATTGACATCTCTTAAGATCTGATGACTACCTGCATCTAAATTATTCTTGGAATAGAAAATTATGTCATTCACGGCAACTTGAGCTTTCTCTAACAAGGCTGCGATGCCGTATCCCACCTTTAAATTTTTATCTTTACAGATCTAGTTTGGCACTGTCTCCCGTCTGCACATTTTGCGGTGAACAAGAAACATTAGATCACTTTTTATTGTTTTGCCGCCGCTTTACTACGTTGAGAAAACAGTTGATGGAAAGGCCATTGCAACAGCTTGGCCTTAGTTTAAGCAGCCCGACATTGTTATCATTTGGCGCCACCATCCTTGGGCACAGTCACAGGTCTGTTTTTACCGCCATGCAAAATTTTTTACTGGACTCAAATGATTTGCCTTGCTAAATATTTAAACATGTCAATCTCCCGTGAGTGTTACCACTTTTCATTTTATATTTCACTTATTTCCCGTTTTGTTTCCTGTCCTCTACCCCTCAAATCATTTTTTTTGCAAGTATATTAAAAAAAATCCTTTGCTACCCAATTCTTGGCCGATCCCCCTCTGTAGGTATGTGCCATAAGTTATTTGGACAACAACAACAACAACAGAAGCGTTGGCTTCTGGGGGCTAGTAGGCCTCAAGGCAGACTGAGGTCTCTCTAACCAGGCTACCGCTGTCGTATTCCGCCTCTAAATTTCTATATGCTATTGTGCCAGGCAGGCTGAAGCCCTCGGGCATTTGGGCCGACCAAGCTTCACCGCGTCACCGGGCTGTGTGGCGCCGCCGTGTCGCGGGATGGCCTTTGTTCTTCTCCCCCTGCGTTTGCGGTTTCGGGAGGAACGCGACCTCGGCAAGCGGGAGAGAGGAAACCAGCCTAGCTGCTTCAGTGTGCGCAGCTTGTTACCATCGGCGTCAAGATGGGTCCCGGGATCTGCGGCTCCATTCCTGCGACCTTGGAACCTGCAGCTGCAGCCGGATCACCTGCGGCCTGACAGTGATATGTGACTGTGTGGGCGGGGCCAGACGAGAAGAAGGTGCGAGGGTGTTTCCGGACGAGAAGGTTGAGAAGCGACGAGAGATTGCTCGAGAAGCTGTCAACGGAGGCAGGCTGCCGTCCTACTCTCCGAATATTTTTTTCATGTTGTAAATAGATGTATAAAGCTCTTTTCCTTTGTTCTTCCTAATTCCGTCTCCCATCGTCAACTTGACTGCGGTTCCCCATTCCGACACCACGCTACCCGTGATTCACGATAACTGGATGGCAGCTAGGGATGAACAACTCAGTCACCGGCTCCAAAGGACCTCGGCAGCAACGGGACTGACGGCCACTAGCTACTTCGACTGGGTGAGTGCCTGAGATTCACCTCGCATTTCGCCAGACCTAGCAAAGGAAATCGTTATGAGGGATTGTGATTTTCGGGAAAATGAGTCTCAGGGGATTTTGAGTTTGTTGTGTTTTCGCCAAAGTGCATAGGCGGTTTGACAACACAGGGTGTAAGACCACGATGGAGAAGTTCAAGGTGCAGGAGTTGCTCGAAATTTGCGACGAGTTGGGAATTTCGCTGTGTTCTGCAAAACGGAAGAAAGACATTAGGGAGTTTTAGAATAGGGGGACTCAAGGCTTGGGGCCCCCAAGGAAATAGCGCGCGGCAGCGCAACGTGCTAGCCGAGCGGCGAGTTTTAGAATAGGGGTTTTCCCGACGCAGCGGAGCCGGGCTTGCGTTCGTCGATTGCGGCGCCACGACGGTAGCCAAGGAAAAGCATTTTAATATATAAAAGCAAACAACGTTATATTATTCATCAAAAAGTACTATTATTGTGCAAAAACTATCTTAAGACTACCGGTTATATAAACCGTTTTCGTCAGACAAGACGAAATCGGCCAATTGTCAATCCAGGCCGAGACCGGGAAACCTCATTTGAACCTTCCGCGCTTTCCGCCGTCTGGTCCCCATGGCAACCAATAAAGGCGAACTCGCTAAGCCTAACAGCTCGGTAAATCCGAAAGCAATCTGAAAATATAGTGCGTTTTATCGCTAAAATTTGGTTGTGCCGGCATCATGAGACATAGCATAAGCTTCGTTGGCCTTTCGTTTTCCATGAACGCGTGACACCATGGAGCGGTGACGACGAATGTGTGCCGAGGCGAGCGGCCGCCGCTTGGCCGAGCGCCGCCATGTTGCCGTAACCCAAGCGACCCAACGGCGGCTTGGGGCGAACGCTATTTTGGAAAAATAGGGGCCGCCCCAAGCGTTAACCCAAGACCCCAAGAAGATTGGGCAGTGTGTCGACCGCGCCGCGAAATGTATGGGAGCGAGGGGCCGCTTTTGCGATGACGGAGGCGCCGTAGCGCAGAGGGCGCCACCAGCAACTGGTGTGTCAGCCGTCCGAGCGCCCGCGTATGCGCGCTGTGCGGCGGGGCGGATACCGCGCGGACTGTACGTTCTTGTTTGCTTGTGCGTCGTCTCGAGCTGTTCGCGACAAGATTTTACAAATATGCCGGTTAACGGTGCTCAGTACTGTTAGCACTCACCTAATTTATTTTCCATTTTGGCCGTCGGCAACACCTCGGGGAAGTAACATGACAGGAGTTGGCTCCGAAGAAAACAGCTTGGAGAGGGCCGGCGTACGACTCGCACAGCACGCTTCACTAGCCGTACAGCTTGCTTTAGCATTCCTAAACCACCTAATACACGTCCAGAAATGTAGTCGTTTTGAAAAGAGGGCAGTGTGGAGGCAGGATGTATGAAGAAGTGAAACATACAACACGTGCGTTCGAGCGCTGACTAAAACTGGTCACAGTAACCCCATTATCAAAACAGTCCAAAATGGTATATTCCGTTGTTTCCCACGCCAACTATGCCGACTACAGTACGTCACTGAAGCCACACGAGAAGTCGGCATTCAGTTGGAATGAATTAAATGTGGACTACCCCGCATTGTTGTAGAGATGACCTAACTGTTCAAGAAAATGTTTCCATTCTAGGGTACGCAAGCCACCGGTAATATGCAAGTCATTGCCTCCAGAAGATCGCTCTAGTCCTGTTTTATGTACATACAAAATAAAAAAAATGAATAGCTTTGAAAAAGAAATAACGACGGAAAATAGAGGACGCAGAGGCTATAGGGTATACGCTTATTCGCTTCCGCTATATCATCCTTCTGCGAAAGAGAGGTTGTGAGGCCGGCACGGTTTCTCACCACGAACAAAAATAACGCTATAGGTTCGAAGCTAGGTCGCAATTTACTCAAATATTTGGCTCGGATGCACGGTCCTTTTCGACTGCTTTGCACTTCAGATTTTGCAAACTTCCTGTAAAATGTGAAGGTTCAAAAAGTTTACCTACTTGGAGCACCAGAAAAGCTCCCACTTGAAGCAATGAAATTTAATGTGTTTTTGCGGCTTCGCTCTTTGCGAAGTAAGCGAATCACGACAAGAGTTCCCAAAGGGAAAATAATTAAATTCCCTTGGAAGTATTTCAAGTGTAATATCAACCTTGTTAACAATTATAGTCTTGTTAGTACTGCAAAGAGCACGCGCGGCAAGTAGCCCGATTATATATAGTCCGGTAAGCAGTAGTTGCAATTATATCCAGTCGATTACTCATATTTCCATACCACACACTCAAAGAATAAACACGTATTATGTCCGCATTTGATTTCGGCATTATATTAATTGCTTGTCATCTTTTTCGCATTTTTCCGCTTTCTCTCGGTGCGCGCCAAGAAATGCATCATACCTGCCAATTCGACGCGCAATTATCAGTGCTTTTATTTTTGTTTGTTTGCTCTGTACCATTTGATGTCAGTAAAGCGTCCGCAGTCAAGTGCCCACTATGAACGTATTACGTATGTGACAGGTTTAATTTTTCACATTTTATTTGAAGTAATGCCCTAGCTTTGCTTGACTTTTTGTTTGTTTTTGTTTTTTTCATCTAAACAGCTGGTTCACCCTTTGGTTAGTGGCACGCAAACAAATGTCCGTGATATACGTATATGTTAATCACGAACAAAGAATAAATGCTTGAGTCGCTTATACCTTGTTTATTTTTGTTTTGCCGGTAAATACCACAGTGCTTTAAATTAGTACGGTAGTGAATAAATGTGTTTTGCTCGCACACTGTATTTGTATTTTTATAAGCGGTGATTAGGACACATAAAGAACACCGATTAAAGAGATATATTACAGATTACTGACGATTTAAGATAAACGTTGTTACGTATTAATAAGCCAAGCTGCAAAATGTAAGCAGGTGTTCGTAAATAAGGTTTGTAAAAAATCAGTGTTCCTAAGGAGGCCTTACGAAGCACAAGCTTTGATTCGCATGTACACTGTTTTTCTCCGCGTGTTAATAGCACTCCTGGGCAGTAGCCTTTATTCCCTGACGGGAAAAACGAATGCAAAACACCACGCTTCGTTGCAAACATTAAGTACAAATTGCTCATCTGGACGATTTGTAACTTTCCGCAGGAAGAAATGTTGAGAGTTTCAGATAGCGATTCAAACATCGCGCGCTGCTCCGAAGGACTACCCAAGCGTGCACGATGTCTCCAGATAGCAAAAAGAATGGCAGGGATCAGTTTAAGCACCTGGAATAAGTCGCCTCTTTATTAATTATCACACTAATTGCGTAGCGTCTGAAAATCGCTCCAAAGAGAACCGCACCCCTCCTCTGTACCCCCGCTATACCGCGGCCGCTACGCGCCGAGCGGCGAACGTGGCACCCCTGTTGCACGTCGCGCCCTCTCGCGGTAGTCGGTTCTTGTCATCGCAAAAGCGGCCCACTCTTCGGCGCCGGTCGTCACACTGCCCAATATTCTAGAGCACTATAGCGGCGTCCTCTCGAACCGGAAACTACTGTCGACGCGAGCCAATAGGAGCGCGGAAAGCTGGCATTTCCGGTTTGAGCGGCCGCTGTCAACATGGCCGCCATGGCTGACGATGTATGGGGCAGTTTGACCGCAGAAATGTGATTATCGTAAAAATAAACGCTTAATCAAGCACGGAATGTCGCTTTTTTGTGAGTATACGACCTACTCTCGGCTCGCTGTGTGTTTGTTTGCTCCCTGGAGTGAAATTTGTAAATATAAAAAAGAAAACCGTGCCGCTGGTATCCGAGCGGGCATTCCGAAGTATCTTCGTTCATTCGAGCGAGCCAAATCCTTGCGCACCTATGTAGTACGCTTTCTACATTTAGCACAGTAGCATTAAAATAAACACTTTCGGGATTTTACCACAAGGGACAGCGTCGCTTCTCTCACGTACCTCGCTCTGCGGTTATTTCCGCTCGCTGCTGCATTTGCTTTCGCATCGAGAGATCCGCGGCGGCGCTCGCACCGCTTCGTCGTTCCATGTATCTCGAGCTGGGCGTCGCGTCGGCGCGGCAGTTTTCGACGCGCGAAAATCGTGGAAAAAAACGCCGCATGTATTCCGGCCTTAAAGACCGGAATACATGCGGCGTTTTTTTCCACGATTTAAAGACCGGAATACATGCGGCGTTTTTTTCCACGATTTTCGCGCGTCGAAAACTGCCGCGCCGACGCGACGCCCAGCTCGAGATACATGGAACGACGAAGCGGCGCGAGCGCCGCCGGCCGGAATACATGCGGCGTTTTTTTCCACGATTTTCGCGCGTCGAAAACTGCCGCGCCGACGCGACGCCCAGCTCGAGATACATGGAACGACGAAGCGGCGCGAGCGCCGCCGCGGATCCCTCGATGCGAAAGCAAATGCAGTAGCGAGCGGAAATAACCGCAGAGCGAGGTACGTGAGAGAAGCGACGCTGTCCCTTGTGGTAAAATCCCGAAAGTTCTCATTCGAATGCTACTGTGCTAAATGTAGAAAGCGTACATAGGTGCGCAAGGATTTGGCTCGCTCGAATGAACGAAGATACTTCGGAATGCCCGCTCGGATACCAGCGGCACGGTTTTCTTTTTTGTTTTTACAAATTTCACTCCAGGGAGCAAACAAACACACAACGATCCGAGAGTAGGTCGTATACTCACAAAAAAGCGACATTCCGTGCTTGATTAAGCGTTTATTTTTACGATAATCACATTTCTGCGGCCAAACTGCCCCATACCTCGTCAGCCATGGCGGCCATGTTGACAGAGGCCGCTCAAACCGGAAATGCCATTTTCCGCGCTCCTATTGGCTCACGTCGACAGTAGTTTCCGGTTCGAGAGGACGCCGCGCCGCCCGCGCGTCAAATATCTGGCAGGGTCAGATCGGTGGCGGCGCGCGTTTTTTCTGACGCGGGGCGTCGAGTGCGCGCCGTCGGGCGTAAAACGCCGGTTTGACGCGGCAAAAACGCTCCATGTATTCCGGCCTCGACGCGCGCCGTCGGGCGTAAAACGCCGGTTTGACGCGGCAAAAACGCTCCATGTATTCCGGATACATGGAGCGTTTTTGCCGTGTCAAACCGGCGGTTTACGCCCGACGGCGCGCACTCGACGCCCCGCGTCAGAAAAAACGCGCGCCGCCACCGATCTGGCCCTGCCAGATATTTGACGCGCGGGCGGCGCGGCGTCATCTCGAACCGGAAACGACTGTCGACGCGAGCCAATAGGAGCGCGGAAAGCTGGTATTTCCGGTTTGAGCGGCCGCTGTCAACATGGCCGCCATGGCTGACGAGGTATGGGGCAGTTTGGCCGCAGAAATGTGATTATCGTAAAAATAAACGCTTAATCAAGCACGGAATGTCGTTTTTTTGTGAGTATACGACATACTCTCGGATCGCTGTGTGTTTGTTTGCTCCCTGGAGTGAAATTTGTGAAAATAAAAAAGAAAACCGTGCTGCTGGTATCCGAGCAGGCATTCCGAAGTATCTTCGTTCATTCGAGCGAGCCAAATCCTTGCGCACCTATGTATGCTTTCTACATTTAGCACAGTAGCATTAGAATGAGCACTTTCGGGATTTTACCACAAGGGACAGCGTCGCTTCTCTCACGTACCTCGCTCTGCGGTTATTTCCGCTCGCTGATGCATTTGCTTTCGCATCGAGGGATCCGCGGCGGCGCTCGCGCCGCTTCGTCGTTCCATGTATCTCGAGCTGGGCGTCGCGTCGGCGCGGCAGTTTTCGACGCGCGAAAATCGTGGAAAAAAACGCCGCATGTATTCCGGCCTTTAACGCCGCGCCGCCCGCGCGTCAAATATCTGGCAGGGCCAGATCGGTGGCGGCGCGCGTTTTTTCTGACGCGGGGCGTCGAGTGCGCGCCGTCGGGCGTAAAACGCCGGTTTGACGCGGCAAAAACGCCCGCGCGTTTTTTCTGACGCGGGGCGTCGAGTGCGCGCCGTCGGGCGTAAAACGCCGGTTTGACGCGGCAAAAACGCCAGATATTTGACGCGCGGGCGGCGCGGCGTCCTCTCGAACCGGAAACGACTGTCGACGCGAGCCAATAGGAGCGCGGAAAGCTGGCATTTCCGGTTTGAGCGGCCGCTGTCAACATGGCCGCCATGGCTGACGAGGTATGGGGCAGTTTGGCCGCAGAAATGTGATTATCGTAAAAATAAACGCTTAATCAAGCACGGAATGTCGCTTTTTTGTGAGTATACGACATACTCTCGGATCGCTGTGTGTTTGTTTGCTCCCTGGAGTGAAATTTGTGAAAATAAAAAAGAAAACCGTGCCGCTGGTATCCGAGCGGGCATTCCGAAGTATCTTCGTTCATTCGAGCGAGCCAAATCCTTGCGCACCTATGTATGCTTTCTACATTTAGCACAGTAGCATTAGAATGAGCACTTTCGGGATTTTACCACAAGGGACAGCGTCGCTTCTCTCACGTACCTCGCTCTGCGGTTATTTCCGCTCGCTGATGCATTTGCTTTCGCATCGAGGGATCCGCGGCGGCGCTCGCGCCGCTTCGTCGTTCCATGTATCTCGAGCTGGGCGTCGCGTCGGCGCGGCAGTTTTCGACGCGCGAAAATCGTGGAAAAAAACGCCGCATGTATTCCGGCCTTTACGTTCTGCGCATGCGCATTTCGACGCCCCAAGCTCCTTGGGGGGCCCCAAAGCTTGGGGCCCTCTATTCTAAAACTCCCTATTTTGGAGGTTATGAGTCGGGAGGCAGTGACGATTGAGGAGGCCGGAGAGGCTTGGGGAACAATTATAGAACGCCGAGAGGAAAAGGAGCGGGAAAAGCAAGAGCTCCGCGAGGAGCAGAGAAGACAAGAGCAGCGCGAGGCACAGGAAAAACGAGAGGCCCGTGAGCATGCTCTCAAAATGAAGGAGCTTGAAAACGCTCCAAGCAGTACGGACACGGCGCGTTCTAGCCCTGTATCCTTGGCCGGAGAACAGGTGAGACACACGCTGAAGGATTCTGTCCCAATGTACAGAATAGGGGACGATATTGCACTTTTTCTTGTAAATTTCGAGCGTGCATGCGGAAAGTCGCATATCGATAAGTGTGCTTGGGCAGAGAGGTTGCTTCCTTTCCTTCCCGGCGAGGCAGCTGAAGTCGTAGCGCGTCTCTCAGACAGTGATTGCGACGACTATGACAAAGTAAAGACTGCGCTGCTTCGGAAATACCGGCTCTCTGCTGAAGCATTTCGACAGCGATTCCGCCAAGGTAAGAAAAGTGAAGAGTCCCACACGGACTTCGCGTACAGGCTCAAAGCCAACTTAACGGAGTGGCTCAAGAGTGCTGAGGTGTATAACAATCACGACAAGGTTGTAGAGTACATTGCGTTGGAACAATATTACAGCGTGATCCCAGAAGATCTGAGGTTATGGTTGCTGGACAGGCTCACGGAAACCATACTGGACAAAGCAGCGCAGCTCGCTGAGGAGTACTACATTCGTAGGAATCTGCAGAGCAAGGCAGCTTGTGGTGAGCTGTCAGGAAAAGATTTCCTTTCAAAGAATGTACCCTGTTATGACCTTGCACCGTTCGCACTGGCGCGCTCTGTTGTTCGTCTGTGGGCATGGATATGTGCTGAGGATATGTGCTGCTGGTGCAAGGGCGCTAAGTGAGCCTGTTTCCATGAATCCTTTTGTGTAAGCCTGTTTTGCTTTGTGGAGACCCTGCAAATGCCAAATTGGCCCTGTCAAGGGAACGTCTAGAAAAATACAAAGAAATGTCCCCCTGCGGGAAATAGCCGGAAGTGCTTTCGTTCAATTTTTCACCCTTCCCGTCGAGAAGCGCTATTGTCCAGTGAGAAATGCCTACTGTCCAAAGGAGACGACAGAGTGACACGTCCGCTGACGTACAGGACAAGAAAAGAGCAAGGTGATTACGGCCATTAGAGGATTTCCCGGGAATGCAGGAAATATTTGCAATTGCTGGAAAGGGACAATGCTGGGAGCAGTATGCGGCGCGCACGTGCACTTGGGTTTCTGAGGAGAAAATCCACTTGCCGGAACCAGCCTATCGAATCTTTGCTGAAGAATAGAAATGTACCTCCTCGCCGTTCCCAAGCTCTACCCGCCAGCAAGTGACCACGCCCAACGAAACAATGCCGGACCAGTCAGTGCATCAGACCATCAGTGCAGTGATGTGTTTGATTGGATGCCGATATCTGAGGGGCGTGCCCTGGAACTGGTTGGTCAGCATCTTCAGAGAGGGGCTGGACATAGGGGGTTTTAAGGACATTGCAGAGCACGAAATGACGCTCTGAGCCCTGGGTAAACGGCTCATCCAGACGCTTCTCGCTATGAACTCTTAACGCTTGCCATTTTGCTGATGTACCCTTCTTTTTCATGTAAATAATCATGTAAATAAGTTTTTTCAAAGTTCCAATAATCCTGCTTGTATATATTTTACCAACTTCGAAGATTCAATCCTTCATCAACCCGGACTCTCTGCACGTTACCAAGTGAAGGCCGGGTCGACTTAGCCCCAGCGTCACGACAACCCAAGCAAAGATTGCCGCTACCAGGCAGAAATTACCGGAAAGAGGATGCGGGTCAGAAGCGCACAGATATGGAAGACGAACCGGAGTCACCAAATTCTAACGAACCACGGGAGCCAAAGGACGATGCGGCTCGCGTGTTCGAAAGGCGGCGACCCATAGTATGTTATAACTGCAATAGACAGGGTCACATCTCTTCCAACTGTAAGCAGCGAAAGGTTGTGTATGCTAGCATACGAGAGTCAGATGGAAACATGAAACTTCTAGAGCCGTACATGCAGGAAGTATTGTTAAACGGGCAGAAATATAAAGCTCTGCGCGATATCGCCGCAACCATGGACATTGCGCACCCTTCCTGTGTTTCCCCCACTGACTACACAAGCGAATGCGCCTGGATTAGGCAAGTTGCAGAGGACAAAAGCGTGCGCTTACCTATCGCGAAGGTAACTGTAGAAGGATCATTTGGCCAACTACGCACAGAAGCAGCTGTCAGCGCTAACTTGCCGAGAAACTTGCCATACCTTTTCTCGAACAAATCAGAACAGCTGTTGAGCGAGAAAGGTCTCTCCTTCGCTACAGGTTCGGTTAGTACTGCACTTACGAACTTCAGAGCACTAGAGCTGTCGCAAAAACGTGGATGTGCTCAAGTGAACGAGCAGACATCGAGCCGTTCCCTCGATCAATCAGGGGCATCTTGCGGACCCGAACCGCCGAGCCCCGAAAACAGTGAACCAGCTGCGACTCCTGAAATCCAACCAGCCTCCGTTAACGCGGAGAAGAGAGAGCAGCAGATTAATGCGGACAGCTCAGCGCTAACCCCTATTTCATCTTGCTTGAAGCACTGTGATGCAAAGGGACGCTCACACGAGCGGCTTCCGGTGCTAGAGCAATTTGTTGTGGAGGTAGAAGACCAAACGCAAACTGACGAGAATAAGAAGCAGCTTATTGTGCAAACTGAGTCGTCAGATGCTCCCTCTCTGGATTCGGTAAAGTTGACGCTCTGCTTCGAGAACAATGCAAATGGCACGCAAGGCAATGAGTTTTCAGACGTTGAACATCGTCAGTATGATACTGCCGGATATGTAGAAAGTAACAGCAAGTCTCTGCTGAACCGCGCAGATGCGGAGGGCGAGAAGCCAAATATTGTTAATCCGCACAGGCTAGAGCAGCGCGTTGAGGAGGAAGGCGACCGAAGTGGGACGCTTGAGGGCAGGTGCGGTAACGGAATCGACTAAGATCGGTGATCAAGAATGGTTGTTTTTCGGAAATAACAAAGTGGTGAATTGCGCGCCAAAGGAAAAGCCTTACCGCGGAGAGCTTAGAAAACAAACGGGTGCTGTTTCCGCTCAGACGACCTACGCGGATGCATCGGCTATTGACCGCAATGGGAAATTCCTGAACAAGGATCATCTTGCGACAAAAACCAGAGGGCGCCGTCTGGGCATCATGTCAAAAAAAAAAAAATGACAGTGCTGCCTCAGAGATCAGGAAGCGCAAGATCACGCTACGTTTTGCGTATGAGTGCGCGGGGATCCGTTGTTAAGGGCCGGCCATCTAGGCGAAGTTCTCTCCGACTGTGGAAAAGAAAGGTACGCCATAGACTAAAGGGGGTTATCTTTCGGGACACGTTCGTTTCGGAGGGCTGTAAAAGCAATTTTGCGACGAGAGCAAAGAACAGCTTATCGCTTAATTCGGGGCTCGTTTTCATGTGGCGGATGCTGTCGACACCTGTCCAGTCTAGGCTGTCGCGACGTTTCAGCGAAGAGCCTAGAGTCTCCGAAAGGCAAAAGCAGGACTACCTCCACTGTTCGTTACCTCCTCGGGAATCTAGTAGACGCACTCGTAACGCGACCCAGACGGGCGCGACTGAAGGAAACCTAAGCGAAGTGCAATGCCAAGTCCATGAAAGTTGTTAGATTTTCTCTGCGAGAGTCAGTGTAAAATTAGTTGTAGATATATTACATCGCAATTGTATTTTCAGCTTACAAAAAAAAAAATGGGCTTGCATTTTGTTGACATTGCCTTAGCACTTTTTAAGAAACTGGATGAATGGCAACGAGTTGAAAGTATGTTTTGTGAAAAGTGCTTCATCGAAAGGCTGCTTTATTTTCTTTCGCATTGCTTTAGAGCGTGAATGTTAGTTATTTCCTCAAGATGAGGTGATCGTTATGCATTTTATTCTTTTAGTGACTTTTGTGGGTGAACCGCTTAAACCCAGTGTGTATTTCATTTTGGCCACGGAGACAGAATGGCGCGTCTTGACGGTATATTGGTTTATTCGGGGTATTATTGGGGCCAAATTCAAACCCTGCTTCGGCAATATCGGTCGTCCCATTCCTTACCCGATACCTTCCGAGATGCAGAGAACAGCGCATTCTTGGCTCTTAGTGAATTACGAGCGTGGTCAAACGCCCTAGAAGGGTCTTGACCAAAACTTCTTACTTGGTGTGCACCTTGTGTTTGTCTGCAAAATTTTATTTTGATATCAGATGTACACGGATTTTTTGTTACGCTTGCAGTTTTGAATATCTTGGTCTGGCGGGATGAGTGGTTTTCGAATGGCACTTGTTCTCGTTGAGTGTGGCTTGAGGCCTGTTGTCCCGTCAAGCTAGCCTCAAAGAAAAATCGGAGGCCGAACGAACGTCTCCAGTTGGTGACCAGTGGCTGCGCTTCATCGGCGTTACGGGAGCGGAACCCTGCAAGGGAGAGGATTTTCTTGGCGCGCCTAACTAGCTGAGCTGCGTGTGAGCAGGTCATCTTCCGGCGCATTGTCTGGCGGCGGGGGTGCTGTTGTGCCAGGCAGGCTGAAGCCCTCGGGCATTTGGGCCGACCAAGCTTCACCGCGTCACCGGGCTGTGTGGCGCCGCCGCGTCGCGGGATGGCCTTTGTTCTTCTCCCCCTGCGTTTGCGGTTTCGGGAGGAACGCGACCTCGGCAAGCGGGAGAGAGGAAACCAGCCTAGCTGCTTCAGTGTGCGCAGCTTGTTACCATCGGCGTCAAGATGGGTCCCGGGATCTGCGGCTCCATTCCTGCGACCTTGGGACCTGCAGCTGCAGCCGGATCGCCAGCGGCCTGACAGTGATATGTGACTGTGTGGGCGGGGCCAGACGAGAAGAAGGTGCGAGGGTGTTTCCGGACGAGAAGGTTGAGAAGCGACGAGAGATTGCTCGAGAAGCTGTCAACGGAGGCAGGCTGCCGTCCTACTCTCCGAGTGCTTTGTTCATGTTGTAAATAGATGTATAAAGCTCTTTTCCTTTGTTCTTCCTAATTCCGTCTCCCATCGTCAACTTGACTGCGGTTCCCCACTCCGACACCACGCTACCCGTGATTCACGATAATGCACAGGTCTGGTTTGGCGCTTTCTCCCGTCTTCGTATTCTGCGAGGAACCGGAAACAATAGATCATTTCTTGATATTTTGCCGCCGTTTTACCATGATGAGAAAACGGTATTTAGAGAAGCCGTTATAACAGCTGGGTTTTAATTTGAGCAGCCAGAATTTATTATCGTTCGGTGCCACCATGCTTGGGTACAGCCACAGGTCTGCTTTTAACGCCATTCAAAACTTCTTAATAGAAACAAAACGTCTACCTTGCTAATATGCTTTGAATTTTTAATCTGTACATATAAATCTTAGTATTCTCCTATTGCGTGCGTTAGTATTTACTCTTTTTTTATTTTGGTTTTTCTTATTTACATTTCCTTCTCTATTCCCTAGCATTTATTTCTATTTATTTTTGCGATGTAGTTATACATCTCAAAATCTAATATCTTTGCACCCCAATTCTTGGCCGATCCCCATGTGTGGGTATGTGCCATCAAATTAGACGAGAGCAACAACAATAGCTTCACCTTGTCCCGCTGCCACAGCACTGTAAATAAGCACCCTCTTCCTTATTTCACCGTAACAACTTGGTGGGAGGTGCTCCGTTCGATCCCCACCTAAGGCGCAGCAAGACCAACTGGAGTTTCGACGTAGTCGCCGCCTTGCTGGACTGCCACCGCTCCCGACCATCATGCACCACGCCGATTCTAGCCGTGCAAGCCGCGTGGCTGCAAGCCAGGCTGGCGACAGGCCTGCCCCCTCCAACCCTATTCCGTCTCAGCCTTACCGGGAACCACGACCGTTTGCAGGAGAAGAAGGTGAGGACGTTGAGAAGTGGCTACTTCATTATCAACGAGTTAGTCGGTAGAACCGGTGGGACCCTGTCACTGTGCTAACAAATGTCGTTTTCTTTTTAACTCACACGGCGTTGACCTAGTCTGAGAATAACGAGTACACGTTGACGACTTGGGAACGGTTTTCCACCGAGATAAAACAGCATTTTGGCGACTCTGTTCCAAGCAAAAATCGGGCTGAGCAGACCCTTGCTCAAAGAGCTCAATTGTTCGATGAAACTTGTACCACTTATACAGAACAAATCCTCAGATTACGCAGATGTGTCAATTCCAATATGCCCGAGGAAGAAATTCGGCCAAATTTTGAAGGGCAGCGCGGCTCACGTGTACAATATTTTAATCGCCAAAGACACCCTTGACACTGTCTCCGATGTCATCAGACACATCCGCGCGTTCCAAGCTCTAAAAATACGTCGAATTGCGCCGAAATTTGGCCGGCTGGCCAACGTGCCTACCGTGGCCAGCCTTGATGACCATGCCCAACTAGATCTTCGGTCGACTCATCCGGCAAATCGTGCGAGAAGAACTTCTTCAACACACTTCTCCTACATGAATCTGCTGAAGTCTGTCCAGAGGGTATCTAGACGGCCGGCTTCAACACCACAAGCGATTACAGTGGAGCCTTTCTCCCAAGATCCTGAAGTTGCAGCTTCTATTGACTACCTGCCTATGCATTTTGCCAACCCGAATGCGTCGATGCTTGACGACCCAAGGTATGATGTCGCCTCAAGTGCACCTAGATCTTCAATTCAATCTACCAGGATTTCTGCGCAGTATGAGCACTCAGCTAGACATACAACGCGCCCTGCTGTACCTGGTTCTTATCCAGAACAGCATTTTCTACCTTCCCCGCCGATATGCTACCGCTGCGGAGTCGAAGGTCAGATCGCCAGGTACTGCCGCAGTAGGTTCCCGCCCCGCTATAACCGCCCGGCGCCTCCAACAGTACCCAACAATCGGCAATACAGCTCCGTTTTTCAGCAATCAAATACTCAGCGTGGGTATTACCGCAATATCCATAACGAGAATCTCCGCGACCATTCCCTGCATCTGATAGAAGTGTTACTCCTCCAACCGCCTTCCGTGCGCGTCGTTTTCCATCACCGCGGCGGCGCTCCATGTCGCCTCGCTAGGAAAACTAACCAGCGCGACCAATGGGGGTGAGGCCGCTGGAAACGTGCTGTGTGCCAATATCTCTCCAACTATGATGCTGAAAAGCAAATTTGATTGATGGTGTGTGTACATTAGCTTTGGTGGATACGGGCGCGACTGTTTCTGTGATGAGTAATCAGTTTAGGCGCTTGTTGGGACGCAAAGTGATGTTTGAATATGACCGTGCTTCAACGTTTTGTGGTGCGAGTCGAGAGGCATTGCGGCCTTTGTGTGTGTGTGTAGTGCGCAAGTGTCTGTGGGTGGTGCAATTTTTCAAGCCGAATTCGTTGTCTTACCCCACTCTACGCATATCATTTTAGGAATGGACTTTTTGAAGTTTTGTGGCGCTACCGCGTGCTGCCGAAGTCAAGACGTTCATTTTTACGGCTCGCATCTGCCGACTCTTTTTGAAAGCGGCCGTAATGAAGAAACAGTTTTTAGTATTACCGAAGAGACAGTAGTTCCACCTTTGTCTGCCATGTTCGTCCCCGTGTCCGCTCCACTTCTTGACCAGGTTTCATTTCAGGTCGGGGTGCACCCAGTTCACTCAGCATGCCTGAAGAAAAATGTTATCCCTCATTGTATGATCTCCGTGCATCACGGTAGTGTCTCATTATGGACAATCAATCCATCGTCCGAGCCCGCAGTTTTACCGACCGGATTGAAGCTTGCCTGCTGTGGACTCGATGCGCCCCGCGTCGTTGCTTTGGTCACAGATGCTACAAGTGCCACAGTACCTCCGGCTGCTGATGGAACTTCGATCTTACACATAATCAGCGCCGATCTCAGCTAACCTCAACGCCGTACTCTTGTGGATATTATTCCACCCTTTTCGCCTATGTTTGACTTTTTTCAAACAGATGGACCAACCTCTCGCCCTGCACCTCGGACCCATCATACCATCGACACTGGTTCGGCTCGCCCCATCCGTCAAAGCCATATCGCGTGTCCCCATCTGAGCGCAAAGTCATGCATGAGCAAGTGGAGGACATGCTACGGAAGAAGGTGATACAGGAGTCATCTATCCCTTGGGCTGCCCCTGTTATTCTCGCACGCAAGAAAGACGGTTCGTGGCGATTCTGCGTCGATTACCGGCGTCTAAATTCTGTTGCAAAAAACGACGTCTATCCTATTCCTCGCATAGACAACGCCCTCAACTGCCTCTCTGGTGCGTCCTATTTTTCTTGTCGTGATCTCAGATCTGGCTACTGGCAAATTCCAATGGACCCTGCGGATAAGAAAAAAAAACAGCCTTTGTAACGTCAGATGGCCTTTATGAGTTTAATGTTATGCCGTTCGGGCTGTGCAATGCGCCTGTCACATTTGAACGATTTATGGTTACATTTTTGCGCGGGTTAAAATGGGATATTTGTCTTTGTTATCTGGACGATGTTGTCATATTTGGGAAGTCCTTCCTAGAACACAATGACCGTCTAGTACGCGTCTTGAATTGTCTGCACAACGCCGCCCTAATTCTAAACTCGAAAAAGTGCCGCTTTGGAGAGCGCCAAGCGCTGGTGCTATAGGACACCTTGCCAATGGTGATGGTGTAATGCCGGATCCCCAGAAAACTGTCGCTGTTGAGTCTTTTAAACCCCCGCAGACAGTGAAGGAGTTGCGCAGTTTTCTAGGGTTGTGTTCGTATTTTATACGCTTTATATATCGCTTTGCTGACGTTGCTTACCCATTGACGTGCCTTCTCAACAAAAACTCCACTTTTGACTGGACACCAGACTGCGATGTGTCATTCCGTCAACTAAAGTTTCCTTTAATATCGAAACCCATCCTACGTCACTTCGATCCTGTTGCAGTGACAGAAGTTCACACGGACGCTAGTGGAATCGGTCTCGGGGCAGTCCTTGTGCAACGACACGATGAACGAGAGCATGGTATCGCGTACGCAAGTCGTACCCTGAGCAAGCCGGAGCGAAACTACACAGTCACCGAACAGGAATGCCTGGCTGTAGCTTTCGCTGTGCAGCGTTTCCGTTCATATTTGTACGGACGGTCGTTTACTATCGTAACTGAGTATCATTCACTCTGCTGGCTGCGCAACCTTCGAGACCCATGTGGTCGCCTCGCACACTGGGCCCTCCGGTTACAGGAATATGACTTTGCCGTGGCGTACAAAAGCGGGAGGCGTCATGCAGACGCAGTCTTTCTAGGATGCCAATGGCCACGACCGGATCTGACAGCGACGCTTTCTACACTTATATATCGACCCTCGAGCCAGCGTTCCCCGACCCGAATGTTTTCAAAGCAGAACAGCAAAGGGATAGCAGTCTGCAGCCTCTCTTTGCCGCCGCCCAAGCCAGCCCGGCTGCAAGCCGTTTTTGTGTGCGTGATGGCCTCCTATGAGAGTTATTCGCCTGTCGGCCAGTGATACCTACTCGTAGTTCCCAAGACGCTTTGTATACGGACATATTGCGTGTCATGCATGATGATCCAACTTCTGGGAATTTGGTATCGGTTCGAACGCTCCACCGTGCTCAAGAAAGATTTTACTGGCCCAGAATGCGCTCGACGATCGAACAATACGTTGCTAGTTGCACAAACGTCCCACTGCGACTCCATCTGGCTTGCTGCACCCTGTGAAGACCCCGACAGCTCTGTTTGATCAAGTAGTCATTGACCTCGTAGGTCCGTTTCCGAAGTCCTTGGATGGAAATCGCTGGATTGTAATCTGCGTGGACTGTCACACGTTACTGTGAAACCGCCCCTCTTCCATCTGCTACGGCGCATCAGGTGTCGCTTTTCCTGCTGCACTCATTCATCTTACGACACGAACCGCCGCGAATTGTCATCACTGATCGGGGCCGACAATTCACTGCTGATGTTGTTGAAGAGCTCGTGCGTTTATGTGCCGTAACTTTCCGACATTCGACGCCATAACATCCCCAGACAAATAGCTTGACTGAGCGAGTCAACAGAACGCTGATAAACATGCAAGCCATGTATGTGGATGCAGGGCATAAGAACTGGGACACCATACTACCCTTCATCACGTATGCGTTTATACCGCCACGCATGAGACTACTGGGTACGGTCCATTCTTCCTGCTGTATGCCAGACCGCCACGCTACTCCCTGAATATCCTGCCCTCCTCAAGCCGTGAAGATCCCCCCCGCTTGGCTGAGACCCTCTGTTTCGCTGAAGAAGCTCGGAGAATCGCCCGCTTACGGTCTGGTGCTCCACAAGAACGTTCTAAAGTACGATACGATGCCAGTCACCGGCGTGTCACGTACTCTATAGGCGATTTAGTCTGGCTGTGGTGTCCAATTCGGCGCCGCGGCCTACATAAAAACTCTTGGCCCATTATGATGGCCCATATGTGGTTGTCAAGCGCATCAGTGATTTAACTTATGCAATAGCCCGCCTGATCATCGGGTCGTAGATCTGCCAAAACCGAACTATGTCATGCTACCCGCTTGAAGCCGTGTCAGACTTGTACGATCGACTGACGAACACGCCCAGAGGGCTTCAGCTCAGTAGGGGGGGGGGGGTAATGTCACGCTACTAACGACGATAAAGGATTGTGATGGTGTCAGAAGAAGAGGAAGAAGCGTTGGCTTCTGGGAGGCTAGTAGGCTTCACCTTGTCCCGCTGCCACAGCACTGTAAATAAACACACCCTTCCTCATTTCACTGTAACAATATAGACCAACACCGTGTTTACAAACAAAGGTGGCGCTGCGGCCAACTGGGAGTGAAAGTAGGGTTAGTGCCCATAGGAATACATGAAACTGAAATATTTCAAAGCAGTTTTCTCATTTCACGGAGCACCATAGTATGATGTCGTTAGTCGGCACACATCAACTGTGAACATCCCAGAACAGATCATGAAAGTATGAAATCTCATTACTGAGGCGAAGTATCTTTAAAACATCGCGAAGCGTATGGGGTTGACGGTTGGGAGGCAGACACATAGAAACACATGTAAACCCAACTTACCGCAACATTTTTCTTGTTTCGCAGAGCACCAGAAGTGGTGGCTGGTCGCTAAACGTTGGTCAGCCCTTTGAAGAAGTGTGTGACAAAGTATGCGGCGTTATTGCGGGGGCAGTGTACTTTTAAAACTCCCCAAATAATCTATGTTGTGAATCCAGACACCCCGAAAAGGTTCATGTAGCGAATCGTGCAGTCTTGTTTACAGTCTGATATGCTGCCGCACGGGGTAAATTAGCTTTATAATACTGTCACTCAATGGATAAATCCTAGACAGAATTACATTTAAAAAGCAGTTGTCGAACGCCATACGACAATATGGACCGAACAAGAGTCGCACATTCCAGCAGACGACAGCGTAGCTGGCGATTACGACCGCGGCCGCCTCCAGCTCCGGAGCGTCTGCAAGCGACGGCGCCGGTGGTGCATGGTCGTCTGCTGCAGTGCGCGGTCAGTTTATGGTGCTGTGAACAGTCCCGTAAGTCGTCAGACTTGCGGTACTTGCAAAAAGCAAGGGAATGTAGTGTGCACTGCAACAATGCCAGACTACGTGAAAAGCTTCTGGGAATCGGATAAACAGCACTACAATGAAGAGCTGTATATTGACGGCGTTGTGCACCCTGACCCAATTGCTTTGCCCGAAGCACATTGGGAAAGGGCGACCGACAATCTTGACCCGGAGAAACCAAAAAAGAAACAAAGGGGGCCGGAAAGCACTCTGCTTTTGCTTCCCACGTATCGTCTGATTTAGCTTATGACTCCGCTTTTGCTTCGCACGTTTCATATGTCTTTAGTTTTGACTCTGCTGTTGCTTCGCACGTGTCATCTGTTTTTAGTTGTGACTCTGCTTTTGCTTCGCACGTTTTATCTGTTTTTAGTTCTGACTCTGCTTTTGCCTCGCACGTTTTTTCTGGTTTTGACCTATGACTGCTTTTACTTCCCTTGTTTTGAGCCCTTTTAGGCTCGCTCGTTGCTGTGGTTGGGTGGCACCGTCCCTTGGCCACGATGTTGTTCGCACCCCATCTGTTGTATTAAATTCACAATGAGTTTTATATAATCTGTTGATAATGCTTTCCGGCCCCCTTTGTTTCTTTTTTGGTTTCTCCGGGTCAAGATTGTCGGCCGCCCTTTGACAAACTGTATTTGGTCGTAGTATAAGGCCCCTTGATTGTCACCTGAGTTTTGACATAAATTATGCTGCGGTTTTCCTCGAAAATAAAGTTGTCAGTTAGCGCCTGTCCTGTCTACATCTGTGTTGTCACATTGGGAAGTTCTCCGGATTGACGCGGACGCTCTGCCACCAGTGGGCAAGGCAAAAATTGTAGTATATTTGATTTTTTTTCTTCGAGTCGCTTCACTGCAGAAACCGTCCAGGCATACAAGTTCCTGGAGGCATACAATTATTTTGAATCAGGGGCGTGGGTGCACGCAAGGTCATCAACGGTCATATATGCAAGTTAATCATTTTTGCGTTTATTTTCTTTTCCCCCGTGGTATTGCTATGGTTATCATATATCGTTCTGCGCTTTCTGTGCGGTTTCCTCGTTTTTTTTTTTTTCCATAAGGCGCAGACATTGCAGCGCGTGCATGGGCGTCGGAATATAAAGCCTCTCAAAATGTTTGCTTACGACTTGATCACCACATGCATGTATCGCGACGCAACATATACATTCCTTTTAATACTTACCGCCTCTGCTTAGAGCGATCGACGTTTTCATGACGGAGTGACGTCGTGCCCGTTATTTTGCGCTTTATTCCTCCCAATTTACAAAATGAGCCCTGTCTCGACAGCATCATTATACTGCCTTAAGCGGATCATGCGCGTCGCCAGCACTTGAAATGTATTTTTTTTTACTTCCGCCATGCAACATGACGTTGAGGCGTGGTAAAAGATGTTGAACCCCCCCCCCCCCCCCCCCAGAAAAAAAAAAAAAACGCTTGGGCGATTCGCCTCCTAGATGTGGGGTGTTCGTTTGGGAACACGTCGCACATATTTATTGATAAATATGCTTTACAGAGTTGTCAGGCGCAAAATGTTGCTGCATACATGTATTTATCGTCTTAAAATAATGCCTGTTGTAAAGTATGCAGCTTGTATTTTATGCCGTGCGAACGAGAAGTACATCCAGTCATATACAAAAGCTATCTGGGAGTTCAGTCGTAATCCGCGAATCGGAGTATTTCCAGCGGGAGCTAAGGGCTCACACACTAAATACTAAATGGTGTATATTTACGTTGAAGCACTCACGAGCCATTTGCTGAACAAGAACTAGAAAAACGCAAATTATAGGCTCGGGAGTCGGTCGCAGTCGTGCGCGCGTGGCTGCGTGGGAGGCGAGACGGAGATGGCGGCGGCTGGGAGGCTTTTGTTCGGTGCGGGCAGTGAAGTTCATTCGAATCGCGTTGGGTTTTGCGATGACGGGACTGAAGCGGCGGCGGCGGCACATGCTTTCGTCCACTGTCCGTTGCCAGTCTGAACATAGCTTTGCAAAAATTATTTACTAGCTGAAAATAAGTTTGACTAACACGCGTATATAACAAGTCAAGAGGTATACCGCTTCGTCCAAAAGTTTTGTCTGCTCCTCTAATGTCGCAAGATGTGTTCGCACGTCAACGTACGCTTGTTTGGGCTTTCCCCTTAGTTTTTGGACCGAAAGAGCGACGGGCGGTAGCTCAGCAATCAGCAACACAACGCTAACCCCTTCCCTCTTTCGCGGCGCACAAGGCGGAAGTAAACGTTGGACATCTACCGCATATAAAAATATGCGGGAGCGCTTGTTGCTAAAACAAGCTAACTCTCATAACGTACAAGTAATATGCTTCCGATTGTATGCTTAAATAATACAGCATGAGCCCATCGATTTCGGCATCCTCGACAATCTCTAGACGGAAGCCGAAAAACAAGTACGAGGATCACTAAGGTCGCATATTAAGTGAAGGCTTCTCAAAGAAAAAAGGGAATATGCAAGTAAAATCTTTTTTGGTGAAGAAAAAAAAAAGCTCTCAACCACCACCATCCACATGTGCATGCAAGAGAGCAGCCGACACCGCAAAGAGTAGACGACACGGGGATACGTCATTGTGACGTCAGCGGCCATTGGTTGCCAGACCAGGAAGCTGCTTTCGTATTAATAAAAAAAAAAAAAACATTTTGAAAATATTGCCAAGGGACTACGCGGACAAAGTGCTGTGCTCGCGTGCGGAATGTGGGGAACGCGAGGTCGACGAAGTGTGTGGGTGGTTCGTGCTGGGCGCCGCTGGCCTGAAGTTGTTTGTCTGTGGTCAGCTACCCATTTGTAAATATTTGTTATACATCCACTCTCTGTGTGCGTGTATCTACGTTACATTATTAGTTGGAGGTGCTGGGTAGCCTACAGTAAGCAAGGAAATCCGCAGCGGTCTTCGACTTGCCGACTATTTAGCCATGCCCAGCGACGAGGCCGCACCATCGGCGTCCCTCACCCCGGCTATCATTATTGCCCACCCGCAGGATCCCAGAACCTTCAGTAGAGTGGACGGGGCTGATGTGGAGGACTGGCTCGCTATGTACGAGCGCGTGAGCGCACACAACAGGTGGGACCCGACCATGAAGTTGGCTAACGTCATTTTCTACCTGACGGGCACTGCAAGGATCTGTTTCGAGACCCGCGAGGAGGAACTAACCAGTTGAAACCTCTGCAAGCGGAAGCTTTCTGACTTGTTTGGTAAGCCAATCTGACTTCACCTGGCCGCGCAGGAGCTCGCATGCCGAAAACAATCGTCCACAGAGTCGTATGTGTCATACATTCAGGACAGTTGGGCTCTCTGCATGAAAGTTGACACCGTAATGTCAGAGAGTGATAAAGTTGGTCAAGTAATCAAGGGAATAGCAGACGACGCCTTCAACTTGTGCGTGTACAAGGAGTGCGGAACGGTTGACGCGATCCTAAATTAATGCCGCCGGTTTGAAGAAGCGAAAAGCCGCCGTATTTCCTCAGTTCACGCGGCTGCGGAGCACGGTTCCGACGTCGTCCTGCGTGAACTCAACCCCACCTTGCCCTCTGCCAACATCCGACAGCCTGACACGACTTGTGCACTGGGAGCTAGAAGCAGTGTCTCCCACAGTTTCCCAACTATCGGTACCGGACAGTGCCCCTACGGTATCCCTTATACAGGCTGTTGTCCGGCAAGAATTCACAAATCTCGGGATCCAACCTGTATGCTCCATTAGCTCCCCAGATGCTCGCCGTGTGTCCCCGGTACTTGGTTCTGGACATCCGTACTACCCTCGCCGTAGCCGCAACCCACATGAGTGGCGAACATCTGACAACAGGCCTATCTGCTTTAACTGCTACCGAGTCGGTCACATCTCTCGACACTGCCGAACTTGTCCACCATCGACCCACCGCCGCTAACCGGATTATGTCTATTCCCGCCGCTCTTCATCGCCCTCTGAACAGCAATTCTCAAGCTCCGACACTCAGGCTCTGCCTACCAACTGTTCGTCGCCACCCTACCACCGTCGTTCTCCGTCGCCCCGATCTCGCCGCCCGTCATCTCCTGACCAGTATGCTCAATGTCGTTCGGAAAACTGATGGCCGCAGCATGGAGGTGATGCTGCTCTGACGACTCGACCCGAAAACCCTCCAATTCTCCAGGCCCGACGGAACATGCTTAGCGTTGACATGGACGGCATCACTGTACAGCTCTGATTGGCACGGAAGCGAACGTCTCCGTCTTGAATATCCGTCTCCGCCATCGCCTAAGGAAATTGCTTACTCGTGCCCCCTCAGCTGTTGTCCGTGTCGCTGATGGTGGCACTTCTGCTTTCGTTGGAATGTGTAGAGCTCATGTGTCAATCGCTGGCCGTCATACTTCTGTTCTCGAAAACTGCCCTCATGATCTAATCCTCGGCCTTGACTTTCTCTCTGAACATTCTGCCCTCATAATTGGGCCACAAGTGTTGTTCAGCTCGACATACCTTTTACGGTGGAGCCGCCGGATCCAGTTGCGCACCACCTATGTGCTGTCAATTTTCTCCGCCTGGACCCCGAAGCCATCATCTATGTATCGTTCTGGTCCGTCCCACCAGTCCCCGACGGCCAGTACATCATTACTCGAGCCCTTAATGTACCTCTCTCATGCAATGTTGGCCTTGCGCATACTGTGGTCACTATGTCTGCCAATCAAGTGACCCTTCCTGTTCTCAACTTTGCATCGCACGTTCAGACGCTTCCCCAATGCATGTCGTTTGCCACGCTGTGCCTTGCTTCCGAATGCGTTGTATCAGCTGTTATAGGTTGTGTACCCCCCTCGGCGAACCGCCATGTGTCAGACGTCACACCATCTGACGAATACACAAAGATGATTGCTCCCGACCTTTTACCAGTACAAACTCACAATCTACGATGTCTTCTTTCATCTTTTCGCGACATCTTTGACTTCCATAAGCGCCCTCTGGCTCGGACCTCTGAGGTTACGCATCGCATAAACACCGGTGATGCCGCTCCCATTCACAAACATCCGTATAGAGTTTCCAATACAGAACGCAACATTATTCAGCTGGAGGTGGACAAGATGCTTACTAAAGACATCATAGAGCCCTCGTAAAGCCCATGGGCCTCATCAGTTGTCCTTATTAAAAAGAAGGACGGGAGTTGGCGCTCCTGCGTTGATTACCGACACCTTGTTGTGACTGGAGCTCCGGCCGAAGTTTGGAGTAGATTTTCCAGCAGCTGAAGACAGAGACGGGTATAGCGGACGCCGGCGTGCGACCGTTGCCAAATGCGTTGAAGCGGCGGCGACGGCGGGGGGTGACCCTTTGTCTACTGCGGCGGCGGCCAACCCTCCCCGCCTCCTTCCCTTCGGGACAGAGACGGGCTGGGCTGCCTTTCGGGCCTTAATCCCCCTTGGCGTCCACGGCGGCGACAGTAAGGAACCTGTCCTTGTGTTGAATGGACCAGAGGTGCATCACCGGGCAGCATTGACCCCGCTCGCCGAATTCTCGAAGCAGGCGGGTGACCTTGGAATTACGCAGGAGAAATGAACGCCGCTAGCGGGCGACTTCGCAGGATGTTTTGCCTTAGTGCAGGATCTCCACCACCTGCACAAGATCGTCATCGACATCGCAAAAGTTTGCCCTCGCCGTCGAAAGATGTGAGAGAGGGTTCGAGCACCACCCTCGGCAGTGGGCGGCACACCGAGTGATCTCTTGTGCCCCACTAACTGGACTGCACCAATGGAACTTTGTTTTTCCAGCTAGGGAAGTGGGGATAACCAACCGTATTTAAGCGGTGGAAATTGTCTCCACCAAGAGCTCCGTTTTTTTTCTCATACCTGTAAATATCCCATCATGTAAAAAGTTTCATAAAACACCTTTCTTTGCCTCTTCTCCCTGGCTTCTTCTCCTTCGTCATCCCGGCTCCTTATGGTTCCACTGCGGTGAATCCTAGGCCTACAAAACCCGACCACAACAACCTCAATAGTATCACGAAAAAGGACGTGTATCATCTCCCAAGAATCGATGACACTTTGGATTCCCTTCACAGAGCCAAATTTTTCTCTTCTATCGGCCTGCAATCCGGGTATTGACAAATTGCTGTCGATGACAAAGACCGTGAAAAGACCGCATTCGTCACACTGGACGGATTATACCAGTTTAAAGTCATTCCGTTCGGTCTCTGCAATGCGCCAGCTACCTTCGAGCGAATGATGGACTCCTTGATTTGAGGTTTTAAATGGACTACATGCCTGTGTTGCCTCGACGACGTTGTAGCTTTTTCCTCCATATTTTTCGCGCACCTTGAAAGACTGACGAGCATTCTTTCTGTCCATAGAGCCGTGTTGCAGTTCAACTCGTCGAAATGCCAATTCAGACGCCGCCAACTCGCAATCCTTGGGCATCATGTCGATGCTTCTGGTGTCCGCCCAGATCCTGCTAAACTTCAAGCTATCAAGGACTTCCCTCTGCCTCGATTTTCTACGGATGTGCGAAGCTTTGTCGGCTTGTGCTCCTATTTCCGACGTGTCATCAAAAATTTTGCTGCCATCCCCCGTTCTCTCACCGACCTCCTTAAAAAAGCCACCCCTTTTACCTGGGGCCGTGCTCAACACTGTTCACTTGCTTACCTCACCATATGTATTGGCCCATTTCGACCCGTCGGCTCTAACAGAAGTTCGCACAGATGCCAGCGGATATGGTATCGGCGCCGTGCTAGCTCAACGTCACCAAGGTCAAGCCCGTGTAATCGCATATGCCAGCCGCCTTCTTTCCACTGCCGAGCTCAATTATTCCATTTCAGAGCGCGAGTGCCTAGCCATTGTTTGGGCCGTGTCTAAATTTCGAGTCTATTCTGTTTGGCCGTCCTTTCTCGGTTGTGACTGATCACCACACTCTTTGTTGGCTTTCCTCACTGAAGGACCCTACAGGCCAGCTTGGTCGTTGGGCGTTGCGCCTTCAAGAGTATTCTTACACCATTGTCTACAAGTCAGGGCGTCTAAATCAAGACACTGACTTCCTGTCTCGTCACCCTGTGGAACCACCACATCCTGCAGACAATGACCTCGGCCCTTGCTTGTTCGCTATATCTGACCTGCTTAACATCGCGGACGAGCAGCGGCAAGACTTGTTGCGTCCACTAATCGATCGCCTCAGCGGTGCCGCCTCAGACCCTACACTTCAACTCTTTGTTCCTCGTGATGACATCCTGTACCACTGCAACCTTCGCCCTAATGGACCTCCGCTCCTGCTCGTCGTTCCCCAGCGTCTCCGCTCCTCTGTCCTCAGGGAACTACATGACCTAGCCACCGCGGGTCACCTCGGTGTCTCACGAACGTACGATCGGGTCCGACGCCGCTTCTTTTGGTCCAGTCTATATCGTAGTGTTCACCGTCACGTTGCCAGCTGCGACCTCTGTCAACGCAGAAAGCGCCCATCCACATTGCCTGCCGGTCTTCTGCAGCATATCGATGTACCCCTCGAACCCTTCCATTGTGTCGGACTAGACATCCTCGGACCTTTTCCGACGTCTAGTTCCAGCAACCGCTGGATCGCTGTTGCGACCCACTACGCCACCGGATACGCTATCCCGCGGGTATTACCAACCAGTTGCGCCCCCGATGTCATGAATTTCCAGCTTCAAAATGTCATCCTTCACCATGGTGCTCCACGCCAATTACTGGTGGACCGCGGCCGCTACATTTTGTCCCGGGTAATTGGCTACATACTCCGGTCCTGTTCCACGCAGCATAAACTCACTACAACGTACCATCCACAAACGAACGGGCTTACCGAGCGGCTGAACAGGACCCTCACTGACATGCTATCTATGTACGTCGCACCCGACCATCGTGATTGGGACATTGCCTTGCCCTATGTAACATTTGCTAACAATTCGTCGCGGCATGACACCACAGACTATTCGCCTTTCTAGCTTCTATTTGGTCGACATCCTGCATTCTCATTAGATACACTGCTGCCGCCATCGCCCAAGCAACTATGGCCCGCGAAATCGCCCGCGACCATCTCCCCGCCTCCCAGACCTACCAGAAGTCTGTTTACGACCGCCGGCATCGCCTAGTGAAATATACCCAGGATCACTCGTTCTCGTTTGGTCTCCTTTTCGGTGTGTCGGTCTTTCTGAGAGGCTCCTACGCCAGTACAACGGCCCTTACCGTGTGCTCCATAACCGTGACCGTGTGCTCCATTACCGTGACCTTAACCGTGACCGACGTGACATATGAGGTTGCCCCTTCGATTCTCCGACGTCATTCATCCGCCCTGCCACCGACGTTGTTCACGTAAATTGCGTACCATGCACCTGATCCGTCTTGTACTTAGCACCGGGATGGGGCTTTCGCCGCCGGGAGTTATGTCAAGGGACGATGAGGACAAAAGCTGTGCTTGCGTGCGGAATGTGGGGAACGCGAGGACGACGAAGTATGTGGGTGGTTCGTGCTGGGCGCCGCTGGCCTGAAGTTGTTCGTCTGTGGTCAGCTACCCATTTGTAAATATTTGTTACACATCCACTCTCTGTGTGCGTATATCTACGTTACAATACCTACCGTACCGAATGAGCTTAAATTTAGAGTAATTATAATTTAAGGTGCGTGGAGTGCAATGCAGTAGTCAGTTTATGCTCAAATGTTAAGTGTCATGACTTCTTTAAGGCCCGGTCCGACCTGAATCCGGATCTTGAATCCGACAGCGCTGAAATTTCTTCCGCTGCTCTCACTTGTCACTGGAATTACCATTACTTTCTCAGCAAGAAGAACAAGTTTTCTGTACATAGCTTCCTTGCTTCTCTAAGAGCGCGCAGGCTCTAACTACGAGCAAAGGGTTAATTCTGTGGCCGAGTACTATGTGAGCTTGTCTCGCTCACCGTGTGCATTTGGCCTACGTGACTATGCCCAGTTCACGTGGCGACTACCAGGCTTCGCACAGAAGTTTGACCTCAAAATATCGTGACCTTAACCGTGACCTTGACAGTGGTCACGGGCCACTTAGTGGTCTCCGTGGCCCCAAAGTCACATGGTAACCACCAGACTTAACACGGAAGTTTGACTTCTACATCTCCCTCAAGGTGAAAACCGTGTGTACCCGACAGCTCAATTTACTTGCAGTGAAGGGTTCGCTTCAAAAATTCCCTGTGGTACACGAGATGGCTGGTAGCTGTATACAAGCGGTTTCTCTTAACTCAAATGTTTCATTTTTTAACCATTGGCTAAAATTAGCCTGGTCACCGAACTCTAGCGGTCGAAGTAGAAGTATACACAGACCGAAATAGGTGTCTTATCCGGCACGAATGCAAGTAGACTGTAAAACATGAAAATATACGAGACATGTTAGCTTCGTGTGTGGTAGGGGGCGTAACCGGCTCGCTGGCTCGGGAAGCAGGGGAAATCCAAGCTCACTGAAAGAGAATCCTCCATGGAGGAAGAAAAGAACTTAGGAGAAGCCCTGATGTCACTTTTTTGAAGCCGGCGCGGCCGCGCCGCGACCGGACGCTGCAGCGTCTCTCCTCCTCCTTTACCCTCCGCATTCGCTTTTTCCGCGACGCTCACGTACCTAGGGCCCTTAGCAACGCTGTTGCTTGTGGCCCGAGTTTTCGTAGCAACAGCGATGCCGTTGCTAATGGCCCGACTTGGCCAACCCTAAATTTTAACGTCACATCCGCCACACTTTCTCCAATGCATTGGGACTGGCAAGGGCCGCTCCTAAGTTGTTTCCTTACCCCATGGAATCCTCCATCCCGCTCATTTTAAGGCGAAAGCCTTTAATGGTTCCCACTGTCATTCGTAGAAGGTTTCACACTTTGCGGCCATCCTAGGTCACGTGATGCCACCCAAGATGACGGCCCCCACAGGTCAAGGTGGGCCACTCTGGGCCCACGACCCCCAAAGAGGGACATATTAAGGCGTAAGCCTTAATACACTTTCATTACGTGGGAGGCGGCAGCTGGCAGCTGACAGGGCCGAACACTAACTGGACGTAGGACTTCCTGACATTACGTTTGGCAGGCGGTGCCAACTCGGGTCTCTCCTTTCATATGGGAGGGTGATATCAGAATCAGCCTGCCAAGACCCTTGCATTCACGTTATCTCTAGGCCACGCAGGCATATTCATGCGGCTGGGTTAAAGCGGGGCTTTATATGTTGGCTGGTAGCTTACGCTATCGCGCCATACCGATCCAGGCGCCCGTGCGGCGCCTTTCATTTGGCGCTTCCTCGAACACCGCACCACACAGCGTACAGAAGCAGACGCAGTAAAACCAGGAATCAGCGAAGTTTCAAATAAAGGCTTTCGCCTTATTGCCTTTTAGTGGTCCAACATGCACACACAAATGTTTTCTAGCCGTAGTAATGAACCATTGTACTTTTCGATACCGCTCAAGCCGTCTTGGTGAACTGACGACAATTCTGAGTCTACGGAGAAGGGGGAACTTGTCTCTTTTCGTTTCTACAAAGAATGCGAGGCGTCCCAGAATGACTCTTTGATTGGAAAGCAGGTTTTGCGGAGAAGTTGACAATGAAATTTGTATACGAGGGTGAGTCAAGTGAAAGTGAGCCAATGTGAATATATGACACATGGGGTACTTTATTTTAAAGTAGTGTCCATGAGCATTTAGGTATTTCTCCCACTGAATAACGAGTCGCGTGATTGCAGTCTCATAATATTCATTGGGCTCTGCTTCAAAAAGTCTAACTCACTCTTTCACATCATCATCCGACACGAATCTGGTTCCCTTGAGCTGTTTTTTCAGGCGCCCGAAAATGTGGAAGTCGCATGGCGACAGGTCTGGGCTGTACGGCGGATGTTGCAGCGTTTCCCGCTTGACCTTTGCCAGTTTTGTGGGGACGGGTATTGTCGTGGAGTAAGATGCCCCTTTCGTCAATTTTACACGTCGTTTGCTCTTGACTGCGACACGCAGCCGACTCAGCGTTTCCCAATATTGGAAACGACGGATAGTCACTCCAGGTTTAGCAAATGCTGTCAGTAATAGCCCCGAACGATAAAAAAAAAAAGTCAACAGCACTTCTCCGGCGGAAATAATGGCCTTTGCTTTCTTTTGGTCAGTGAATTCGAATGTTTCCACTGTAGGCTTTGCCGTCGTGTTTCAGGCTCGTAGTAGTGGCACCGTTATTCGTCCCTGGTCACAATTGCAGATAAGAAGTCGTCACCCTGATTGCGATACCGGATCAGATGAGTCAAGGCAGCCCCGAACCTCTCCGTCTTATGGCGGTCGTTCAAAATAGTGGGCATCCATTGCGTACACAAGAGCCGATAACCGAGATGGTCCTGAATTATGGTGTGAACCGAACCGTGACTGATGTTTACACGCTCTGCCAGTTCATCGATGCTTATTCTTCGTTCTTGTCTAATCAACTTATCAACCTTTGCAATTGTGTTGGGGGTGATTGCATGGTGGCTTTGACCTGGCCTTGGATCGTCTTTGCAAAATTTCCCGTCCTTCTTTGAACCGTTTGCTTCAACGCTTCGCAGTGGTCAACAAAATGCGGTGTTCATCGTACACGGCAGCCATACGGGGACTAATGTCTTGTTGGGAAACACCTTCAGCTGTCGAAAACCTCACTACACCACGCTGTTCAACTTTTGGAGCGTCCATCATATCACGTAACCGTGTTAAATGCAGTGCATGAGAGCATTAAAGGACATTTATCCTCACACCTGCGTGTCACTTTCGTAAATGAGAGATGCATGGGTATAGATTCTAGGCACTATAGCCTGTGTGCTGAGCGCGTGCCTCGCAGATAATGGACCGGGCCATTATTGCGCGGGGTGGAATGGCTCCCTTTCATTTGACTCCTCCTTGTAGTTTCACATATGAGTCTCGTTTGCTAGCGTTTCGCACGCTGTTGAGGTTGCGCACAACACAACGCTACTTCGTACCTCTGTTCTGAAGAAAACCCAAACCGCTTGGCACGATTCGTTCGCCGCGCGTGCGCAGGAAGCCAGCGGAGCGTCCGCTCCGGCGACCTGCCGATGTTTCACATTTCGACCACGTGAGAAATACGACGCTGCTGTCGCACGGCGAAACTTGAGCTTGGGTTCCCTATTGTGGCTTATTGTATTTAACGTCCAATGCGACTCATGGCTATGGGAAGCCGCAGTGGAGGGCACCGGAGATGTCGATCACCTGAGGTCATTTAACGTGCACTGACATAGCACAGTACACAGGCGCCTTGCTTTCCGCCTCCATCGAAATACGGCCGCCGCGGCTGGGAGGAGTCGATCCCGCATGCTTGGAAACAGCAGTCGAGCGCCCTAACCAGTGCACTACCGTGCCCAGGCGGTAACATGAGTAGTCAACTTATGATAGGCAATGCCTAGCTACTTTGGACTTGAAAATATTTATTGCCAATATTGAGCCCCTGTGTGGCCATTGTATACTAGATGGCGTCAAGTCCGTGACACTTGGCGACCTTGTAAGCCTATTCAGTGGCCCGTACTTGCTTCAACGAATCTGAGCGTGCCAGTAAAGCCTCCCACCGCTCTAAAGAAGGGACTGACGGTAGCTCTGCCGGTGGCCGCACCTTTTTGCAGCTCCACAAAGAGTGATCATATCCCGCTATCTCGCCACATTCTTTGTAAGTTGGATTGCACTGCTTTGGGTACATGTGTGCTTGTTTCGACGGGCTTGAGAAGGCTCGCGTCCCGGGATCCGACGCCAGATTACCTCCTGCTTTTTGACGAGCTTTTCGTCTCCTGGCGGATATGTCCATCGATTAGTGCAGTCGTGAAACAATATGTCTGCATCTCTCAGGGGTACTCAACACCAATGCTAAACTGACATATCCTAGAAGTATACTGTGAGCCAACTCGTTTCCGCGTCTCTCATAGCCTGAGTCGCTTTGGGACGTTAAACCTCACCAACCAAACCAAACCAAACCAACTCGTTTCCCCTGTTCCTCGGGTATGCCAGCACCCACATTAGCTCCATCTTTTTTTGGTTACAGTCCTGAAATCTTAGAATTCATTCTGTTTCCTTGTAGATCATGCTCCTTGCGAAATTGTTTTTAGCGACTTTGTAGTCGTTAATTATGTATACTACTCTGGCGCTGACCACTGCAATGGCGATAGTTGCCTCCTCCACTCTCACTGCCTCCTTCGTATTCCACCGCTTCTACATAAGTAACGTATTCCAAGCCTTCTAAAACTTGGCTTCAAGAACATTTGATTTTGGTCTTCTCCTACCCTCATGAAAGCAGGGTGCATGTCTTTAGATAGCGGTTTAATAGTGATTATGTTCCTCACTTCTTTTGGCAGTTATACTTTTACGAAGGCTGCTAGGACGGACGGACGGAGGGACGGATGGAAGGACGGACGGAGGGACGAATGGATGGATGGATGGATGGATGGATGGATGGATGGATGGATGGATGGATGGATGGATGGATGGATGGATGGATGGATGGATGGACGGACGGACGGACGGACGGACGGACGGACGGACGGACGGTTGGATGGATGGATGGATGGATGGATGGATGGATGGATGGATGGATGGATGGATGGATGGATGGATGGATGGATGGATGGATGGATGGATGGATGGATGGATGGATGGATGGATGGATGGATGGATGGATGGATGGATGGATGGATGGATGGATGGATGGATGGATGGATGGATGGATGGATGGATGGATGGAATCATGAGCGTCCCCTTTGAAACGGGGTGGTAGCAGTTGCTATCATGCTCGTTTTTTTCCTATAACTTGAATATTGCTTTAAATCAGTTAACTATACCATCATTTCATTTATTGAATATTTATGTCACTTATGTCACTTTTCTGCTTTTAAGCCGCCAATCTTTCAATCGCTTTTTGCTAGCTTCCACCGCCGATTCATTCCTCCGACCACTGGTATCTCTAAACCCCAGGGCCTCAGAAAGGGTGACTTCGCCTGCGTCGACATCCGGGTGGATACCATCACATTCGAGTATTGTTTTTTATGGATTTACCACATACTGCATATGCGTCATCTTCTTGGTTAAATTTCTTTTTGTAGCTGCGTGTTCTAAGGCACCCTGATCTAGCTTCAAAAAGTAGGGCACTGTCTCTTGAATGATCAAAAAACGCTTCCTTCTTGATTTGCCTTTTCCATCTTCGGTATGGTTCTACACTCTTTCTTTTCCATAAAATGTATCCAATTTTTACCTTCTCTGTTTTTACCGCTCTTTATTTCTCCGCGCTTGTGAACAGCTTACTTACTGGTTAGTTTCTTGGTTATTTTTCCCCAATGTGAGTCAACGCTTTTTAGGTATAGGTATTTAAATACTGTAGCTACCCACCAGTTACTGTTACTGTCTGATTTCCTCAGGCGTTCCTCATATACTCCTACTTTCGACACCAGGCGCCATCTGTCGGGCGCGCGCGGCCAGAAGACTGCGGGTCGCGCGGGCGCCTCGCTGACCTCACGTTGAATATATGTGTTCGTGAGCGATCGTTATTCAATTCTGTCGTTAATGCGCTCTAGCACCTATGCATGTAGGTGTGTGCTGTGCCTCGCTACTTACATTTATTCCTGTTTCAAACAGTACTACAGCATTTTGAAGCTCACTGTTCCCTCGTTAACGCAGATACGAGGGTAGTCTACCATGCAGGTTATGAACTGTAAATCGTCGTTTGTGCGCAGCGCTGGCGTTTTCTTTCTGGGGAGGCCCTTTACATGTGATAAATGCACACATTTTGCTTTTTACTTTTTTATTTTGTGCACGAGAATATAGATCTTTGGATCTTACTTAATGGTGTGAGATGCAACCGTGTCGGCGACCTTCGCCCTAAAGGTTGCTTAACTAGGCAAAACGTGTGTTTTCGGCCACCAGTGGTTCGTCTTTCTCTTTAGTTTACCGTTCCTTTAAGGGGATGTAAGTACGACTATAAGCAATCCAAATTTTTATTTCCTTCTTTTCCTTTTCTTTATTTCCTTGAACGTAGTAGCTTTTTGCTGTTAGTATCTGCCGCAGATGCAACAAACACGATTTAATTATACGCTATGACCTGGCTCGAACGGGTACCTCTTTCATACACACCGATAGCATCGAAATACAATATACTAGTCTTCAGCGGGCGACTGTGTTAATATTTATTCAAGACTTAAAACAAATATAGAAACGATGTTTTGGCCTTCAGCGGTGGCTCTGTGGTTAGGACTCTTTACTGCTGAGCCCTAAGACATTGGTTCGATCATAGAAACGAAGGCGGCTTTTAGATCAACACGAAACTGAAGGCGTCTGTGTACTGTGCGATGTCAGCGCATGTTATAAAGAATCCCAGGTAGTCGTTAAATTTCCGGAGCACTCCACTACAACATACTTCATAGCCGATGACACGTTTGGACGCTAAACTCCATATACCCTACGAAAACTGCGTCTTTTTTTTTACGCAAGCTTGCCATACGGAATATTATCGAAACTCATGTAAATTATTTTCGGTAAGGAACCGCAGCAGGCTCCCACTCTTGTAATTGTCGGTGAGCCATTTAGAGAAGTCCTCTTCCCTTGTTGTGGTTAGTCCCACTTCGTGCAGAATCTGTGTCCTTGATGCCCTTGTCCCTGCGCAAGTCCCCAGCAGGTGACGAACATCCACTTCTGCAGCTGTTGTGGAACACTTCGGGCATGTGGTTAGTCCGATATGTCTGCTTGAGATTCCCATCGGCATGTTACCGACGGGGTAAGGGCCGCCCCAGCTCTTATCCTTCTAAGGGAAACCTCCTCCAATCTCGTTAAGTTATGAGGGAGGGGGAATGTGCACGGGGGAATGAGGGCACGTGTACCTTTCCTTAAAGAGAATGCCAAGATGGGAACAGCGGAGCGGGCATCAAAAGAGAGCCTTGTGGGGGGCGCATTAGTGTTTGGAACTTCGTGTGTGAGGTGGTCAACTTTTCTCTGCTCAGCGTTCTCAGCATCGTCTTGTGTCCAGTGTATCTGGATGCGTATCTTTGTTTTTTTATTGAGTGCGGGGATTTCCTGGGTTACACATAGCGTCTTTGTCCCTTTCTTCAGTTGTTGTATGGCGGCTAAGGAGTCTGTATAGATGTGGGCTTCTGTTATGGAATCTATTTTATTTATGGCCTCCATAGCATCCCGGATTGCATAGAGTTCCATCACAAGCGGGTCCGGGTATTCTGAAACATATTCTTTATGTACCTTTAGTTCACTGTGTGTTGGACTAGTAGCTGCTGTTCTACCGTTATTTTCTATAATTGATGCGTCCGTATATTCAATGCAGGTACTTGGAAGTGCATCAACCAGAGGTCGAGATGCCAGCTTTTCTTTGCGACGAAGCCGAGTAGTCTTGTTTGTCGTAATAGTCGTGAATTCCCACGGAGGGAGGTCAGCCATTGGTGGTGTTTGAACTGCCACATCGTTGTGCAAGGATGCTATGGGCATAACGTACTTTCGCTTCATATCCCTTGTTGCCTCTCGTTGTTCAATTAATTCTGTCAACGTATTTATCTTTGCAAACTCTTGGAGAATAGGGATAGGGGTAAGTTGGTAAGGCCGTGATAGTGCGCATTGCGTTTCTATTTATTGTTTCCAATTTCGTCCACTGCCGCCTCGTGAGTCTTTGGAATTGGGCCTGTTACAGTATCCTCGGTTGTAACACCGGTCCGATTGTACAAGACGTCTTGCCATGTCCGCTCGAGCTCCTCCACCCCTAGACGAAATGCGTTTTATCAAGTTTAAGGAAGCCGCAGCTGCTTTTTTTCCCTTATGAAGCCATTGTGTTCCTTTGTACGATTTGCGAATTTCTAGGCCAAGAACTCTCAACTCGTACACCTCTTCCAATGCCTGATTTCCAATCTTTAGGGTGACTATTTGCATTGCCAATTGTTTTCTTCCATTCTTGTTTGCAACATGAATGTAACTTGACTTTTGAGGTGACAATTCAAGACCTGCATCTTGGACGTACTCAGCTCTGGTATTTAAAGCCTCTTGCAGATACCGATTCTGTCTCTCAAGTTGTTTATGAACAGATCAAATCATGACATCATCCGCGTATATCATGAACCGCACTTCTGGTATTTCAGCTGATTTCCACGCCAATGGGATCAGTGCGATATTAAATAGCAAAGGTGCTAACACTGACCCTTGTGGCACGCCTCTGTTCGACGTGTAATTGCCAATTTGTTTTCCGTTTATCCCATGGAGGAAGGAAAGAACTTAGGAGAGGCCCTGACGTCGCTTTTTGAAGCCGGCGTGGCCGCGCCGCGACCGGATGCTGCAACGTCTCTCCTCCTCCTTTACCCTCGCATTCTCTTTCTCCCCGACGCTCACGTTCCTAGGGCCCTCAGCAACGCTGTTGGTAGTGGCCCGAGTTTTCATAGCAACAGCGTCGCCGTTGCTAAGGGACCGACTTGGCTAACCCTAATTTTGACGTCACTTCCTCCACACTTTCTCCAATGCATTGGGAATGGCAAGGGCCTCTCCTAAGTTGTTTCCTTCCTCCATGGTTTATCCGGATAGAAAACGTCCTGTCTTTAAGGAGATTATGTACTGCTTTTATGACCTGCAAGGAAATGCCCATACATTCCATATTGCTAAGAATCTTGGCATGTAACACGTTGTCGTATGCCTTCGCCACGTCGGTAGCCACTACAGTGCGCACTAGGTGGCTATAAGGCGACACGTGTATTACCTCTTCAGCGAGCATAGCCAGTCCATTTTTTGTGCCAAGGTTTTTTCGGAACCCAATTTGTCGAGCATGGTATTTTTTATTACTTTCAAACCACGTACCATGACAGGCGGGTGGCTTTCATCTTTTCATAGATCTCACAAATTGTGGGTGTTAGCGAGACAGGCCGCAAAAATTCTAGGCTTGTTGGAAGTTTCCCAGCCTTTGGTATTGGGACCACCACCGAGTGTTTCCAGCCGAGTGGAATGTCTCCTCCTTGCCATACCTCATTACCACATCCAACAAGCTGTAACTGCGGCTCCTTCTAAATTCTTGACTTCATGAGGAATATCGTCATGTACAGGCGCAGTTTTACCATTCGCTTCTTCTATAGCAGCCAATAACTCCAATTTGGTAAATGGTGATGTTATTCCTGTTTTATCAACCGCATCCACTGTCGGCGAAGGCGCCGGATAATGTGCACGGTTCGGGAAGAAAAGGGCAGAAGCCTGATCTGCAAACTCCTCTGGTGTAAGCTGTAATGCGAGTATAATACTTTCCGCATGATCTTTAACCTGCCGCCTCTTTTCCATGCCATGGAAAGTCCTTCAGAGGGCCTTGTTGGTCGTTCCTGAGCCCAAACGACTGCACCACTCCTCCCATCTCCTATGAGCCAGCTGTTTTTCATATCGGCGTGCCTGTGCCGTCACTCTGTTTACCTCAATTCTTCTTTGCACGTCTTCAGGATGCCGACCAGCCTGTATCTCGGCCCGTTTTCGGCGTGACCAAAGTTTTAGTAGGTGCAGGTCGGGAGTTTGCTGATCTTCGTTCACTGTAGTTATAATGGTGTGATCCTTGAGTACCGCTTGTAGGGCGGTAACAAGAGTATTCGGGCTAACTGAATGAGTTCGAGTATCCTGCTGTACACCATCCCAATGTGTTACAGAAGCTTTTTTTCGAATTTTCTTCATATGTTTCAAATTAAGACCAATAATAATGGGGACATGGTCACTACCCCACGCATCTACTTCCGCCTGCCATTGTGGTGCACCAGGGCCCTTCCACCACGTCAAGTCTGGTGAGCGTCTTTGTGTTGCAGGTAGTGATTGCGACTCCTGAATGACTTAGCAGTGTAAATTCCATTTCTGTGAAGGCAGTATGAACTTGATCACCCCTTTTAGAATCATAATCATATCCCCGTACAGTGTGCGGAGCGTTAAAATCTCCACCGATTAGTATCGCAATTTCAGGGTATGAATGGCGAATATGCTTAACCCATCCAAGATTATGTGTTTCGTGACCGAGCGTACACGCGTACACTAATATAAGGGGCGTTTTGTTTGGACACGTGAGTACAGCAACTACTTCCTGCTGAGTGTTGCACCACTTGCTCAAGTCAAGTGGCGTTTGGGGAATGTTGGCCCTAATATAGACGGCAGCTTTTCCTGGTGGTTCGGCCTCTGCTCTTGCTCGTTTAGTAGGGATAGAAGGACACTGGTACCCTATATATCCTGTTATTGAATATAACCTATTGTGCTCCTGTATTAAGAACGCCCATGAATGCAGCTTGCCGTACAATAATTTTGTCTTGATTTCCCCAACTTTATAAGAGAGCCCTTTGCAGTTCCATTGTGTAATCTGTTGCCACTTGTTTCGGCTACTTCTATCCATAATGTAAGCTGCTCTGAATGAGGTGTCTCAGTTGCTTAAGTGCGTCCAGTACCGCCTGAGTTGTTATGCTTCAGCTAGCACTTTTTTTTTTTGTCTGCTGTTTCTTCATTTGGCATGTACGACATGTACGTGCAGTATTTAAAAAGATGTAGCATGCTTGAGCTTGATAGGCGCTAGATTTTCCAGGGATAAAAGGTGTTTGTAAATAAAGTGCCACACAACTTGCCTGCTCTCAGGTTGTCAACACAGATGAGCACACAGCGACAATTTGTTGGCGTGACTGGCACACACCACGCAAACGACAGCCTAATTGGTGAGGCTCTAAATGACTGGCAGGAAGGAAGAAAAGCGCAATGGAAGTGGAATTATATGCCAGTCGTACACAAGAGCAATGTTTTCAATTGTTCACAAACATTTTCTCGTCAGTAACTACCGAAACGACAGCATTATAGCGCGGCTGCGTGCTGAGCACCAACGCAGTTAACTTAACGTCAAACTAAATCACATAAGTGACGAATTCATGTTTAACTCTGACAATGCAAATAGCTCGCTCTAACACAACCGTGTGGTAAAATAGTTTGACAATATTAGACTTGTAGTTTGCCGTTATTGGTTACCGCGACCGACTACCACTACCGCGCGCCGTCAGCACCGCGCGCGCTGATTGGCCCCTGCGTGCAGAATCCACGGCAATTTGACAGGAACGTGGCGCCATCTGTCGCCCTCGGGGTGATCTGCGCATGCGTACTGATGCTCGCGCGGTAGCGGTAGATGGTAGCGGTAAGCGGTAAGTGGTAGCGCTAAACTAAAAGTCTGTATTCTCTGGCGCCCGAAGGAGCTCAGCGTGGCTACCGGGCAGGCGCGGCCGCGGCTCCGCATTCCCCAAGGAAGCGGCCGCGCGGCGGCGCGCCAATCGGCAGAAAATGGCCGCGCCCGGGAGCAGCTAAAAAAAATCTGACCTATATGTTACCCAGGACCTTCCATCCCGTTAAAAAAAAAAACACCGTCCCCTACTGATTCCGTGTCAAGCAGGTTAGGCCTAGCAACCAGTATGTGTTATGTTGTTTTAACAAGCGTGTCACAAGGATAGGCGAAATGTACTTTTGCTTTCGTGGTACACAAACTTATTATTGCTATTTTTATAAAGCAGTTTTTCGTTATATCGAGCTATTTTGCGATCCTTTGCGAGTTCGATGTGTATTCGGGTTGAACTTTTTTGTGAAAGTCAAATTTTGTTTTCACTGAAATGGCGAGGGGAGCCTGAAATAGTGGGCAAGGAAGTGAAAGGCACAGTGGTCGTTTCCCTGCAAGCCTTTCAGGGAGCGAAACTTAGGTAACGAATTTCTCCCCAAACTGTTCAGCTAATAGCTAGCTGATGGGGAAAAGGCACAAACACTTGCGTCACTTCGTCCCCACCGGCCGTGGTAGCTTACTTTCATGTAGTTCGAGGGGCCATTTAGTAAAACAGCGCCATATCAGCTGGCAGTCACCAGAATCAAGAGTCCCTGCTTTTGGTTTGTACTGATATTTGTTAGCAGTCAGCTCAGTACAAGCTCCCCACCTGCACGCCACGTATAGTGACTGGAGAATGCTGGCCTATACACCATTGCAGAGGTGGGCAAATATCACCGGGCTAAATCGCGACGTCTCGCGCTCATTCTGTGAGGTGCATTGCTGCAAAATATGTTGATCTGATGACTGAAATGGAGCGAAAACAGAGCCACAAAGCCATAAGCGACTATTTTAGTGCGCAAGCTGCAAAAATCGATCCGTGGGAAGTGCAAAAGTTTCACCTTCATTTCCCCTTTTGAAGCCGCATAGCAACATATTTACTTATCAAACAGATATAATTTCAGCACAGAGAATGTGCGCACGCGAACCTGTGGCTGAACCAAGCTTCAGAGGAGCAAGTGGAAAACGTTACATGGCGGATACGGTGTTGATGGCGGAGCACTTGCTGTCGCTGAATTTCGTTGCTCTCGAGCGGATCCTAACGGTCGCAACGGATGATGCTGAACGCCAAGCGGTCGGCTTCCGCGCATGTGACGACGGTAAACAAAGCTCATGCTCGATAAACTTGTTCAACCATGGTTAAACTACGCCTAGTTGTTTTTTTTTTAAATATTGAAGCAGTTTTTTTAGCATTGCAAGACACTGTTATAAGCATATACTCAACTTGCAGAGACGTTAAACACAGAGACAGAGAACCACACAGGCTACATATTCATCCAGACTACGACAGTCATGTAGACCTGAATAACTTTGCAAGTTTCATATTCGAAGCAGCAATAAATAAAAAAGTCTTTAGAACGGCAAAAATACTTTATTCGCGAAGCTGAAAATGGACGAAAAGCGGAAGATACTAAAAGCGATCTTTTGGTCGGGGAACAGCCCCATAGAGTCCATACCTGACCTGATCTCCCCTGTGAAAAGATGTATTGTGATCATGGGATGTAGGAGAGGGGAAATGCAATGCTAGGAATGGGTTATTGGAGTAGAGGCGCCTCAGCACCTTAGTGCGAACAGAGACACCGATAGTTTTGAAAACCGTACTTTATATGAGGGCTCTTTTCTGGCCTGTGTTGCAGGAAGAGCGCCAAGTTGACTGAATCTTTGCGGCTGCCTACAATTCGAGAATGGCCTTGCACCACCGGACCTCAGTGGAGATCTGACATCGCAGATACTAGCGTTAAATAAGTAGTCTTTTGAATACCTTTGTACGACCAGGAAGATCCGTGTACGTCGGCGCCACCAATCAATTTTTTTTTCAACGCTTACTTTATTAAGGCGCTTTACTAGCCCCATTACACGAAAATCCGTCTGTAATTGGCGTTGTAAACACTCGATGACACCGTCATTCCACTCGCCACCGCAGCGGCGAGTGCGAGGACATGCACAGCGGAGCGGATACCATTGCAGGAGGACGCCTCTCCTCTTGCGCCTCAGACGAGTCATTTTCTCGTATAGCATCACTAACGGCGTTACGTGTGGCGCCACATTTCTCCTCTTTCGTATCAAATTTTGACGAGGAGTTCACCCATTGAGTCTGCTACCACGCCTTTCCTTTTAACTGTATATAACCCCGTAAACAGACGCACACAGCGTCCAATAGTTTGTTTCGAAGTGATTGGAGGCGCTGACGACTGCGCTTCCCGTTTGATGACCACGAATGTTGCCAGACGTGCGAGCACGGGAAGCGGTGAAGGCACTTGCAGGAGGTGGTCACATGGCCGCTGATAGACTCTATACGTATAGTGCTGATATCGGCGAACGTCGCAGTTACAGCCCGTGCTGTAAAACGGATCATAATCCAGGCGCAGAACAGTGGCAGTTTCGAGTTTGTCATTAGCATATGGTTTCATCCTTGTTGGGGACATTTGCAAGCACACCAAGCAGAGATGGGAAGAGGTGTCCAGGCCTAACAGCTAGCCTTAGAAACGCAGGTCAAGAATCATTGTCGACATGCGTTGCCTTGAAAATGACCAGAAAGCGCCGTCAGCTAGAGCCACGTAAGAAGTGGAAGGCTTAAGCGGAGCGCAAGTATATATCCCGCCATTTTAGGCGTTCACAAGCCTGACACGCGGTCACCGCACACGAGTAAAGTAATGCTGCGGTGGTGGCGTAAGAAGGGTATCGAACTTGATTGTTTCCCTCGCGTGGACGGCATCGTTAGCACACGCGCTCTGTTTTGTAACGATTCATTTGGCTCGCTCTCACTAGTCGTACAGCTTTTAAGCGACGCAGGCTGTAGAGGTAGACGTCGCAGATACCAGCATAAACACTTCCACGCTGCATCTATTGGCCGTTATTTGATAATACGTAATAACAACATTCAAAATGGGCATTCCAAGCTTACGATAGGAGTCTCAACGCCGAAAGGAAGAGAACTGCTGCGCCGTTTATACTAAGAGTTTCCGCTGTGCAGCGTTCTAGTAGAAAATTTTGCCATCTATATCGCTGCTATACATCTGCTACTATACTCCTCTTCCGCGGTAATTATTTGCGCACGTGTAGATGGCTCTGAAGGCCAATTAAACACTGACTACTGAGCAAGGCGCAGCTGTGTCCCCACGTAAGAAAATCTTCCTTTGTAGTTACGTCATGTTTTAAAATACTTTTGAGTGTGTTCGTATCACGTTGGGGTTTGAATTGTTTTACTGCTGCTATAACCATTCAGAACGCACTAAAAAAAAATAAATGCTTGAATAGATCAGTGGTTCTGGCAATGGATGCGTCGGGGACTTCTTATGAACTAGTAGAAATGGTGAGGGATGCCTTGAGACCGAGGGGAGAGGGTTCTCCCTCGCGTGCTCTCCTCTTCAGAACTCATCTCGTGTTCCTTTAGCTTTTAAAAACTGAAGTCGGCTTTGGTTTTAAACCTGGAAAACTGCCTCTAGCCGGACCAGCGCTGTCGCGCGACCTTTCTTGTGTGCGTGCGTGGATGGGAAGGGGGTTCGCGGATCTCAAAAATCGCTTCGCAGACCCTTATTTGAGAAACACTGGCGTAGATGTCCCCGTGATTGTTTTTCTGCTGTCCACCTCTTGGTGCTTTCAGTGAGATTGACAATAAGATAAAATGAAGTACAAAATTAGACAATGAGTTGTATAATTATGCTGTGAGTACCAAAACATTCGCAAAGCTATCTTGTACTTCGGTGGCTTTCTTTTATTTGCTTGCTTCAGCCAAAGTTTTTGTTGCAAGTTGTTTCCTGTTTGCCATTCCATTCTTTAGATCTGGCTTAAGTTACATAAAGTCTCACTCTTGCCCTCTGTAAAGCAGCACCCATGGATTAACTAAGGTTGTGACTCGGGTTTTAGCACCCAGCGTGATGTATGGAGGACCACTGCTGCGGAGTTGTGCCCAAGCGGCACGGGTGTGCCGGTCTGGCCGGTGTCAGGAGAGCCATTCGAACACGCCCCACCCTCTAACAGGATCGTTCCCAACAGGATGCGCACCGCTGAGGACACCTGCGGGCCGCTGCGCTTCGCTGGCGCCGCCCCGCCGAGTGAGCAAGCTCCTTCAGCCGGCATCGCCTCGCTCTTGCGTCTCGTCGGTCGGTGATGCCGGCTGTTCTCCGAAAACGTCGACATCGCTGGCCCCGCATTGCAGTGCAGTCGCGCGGCTGTTTGGCTCTCCTTTGGCAACGTACCATTTTCGTGAAATCTCAACAGCGAGAAGAGAAAACGCGAAGTAATATTTCTGCAAGCTACTTACTAGTCCGCGACGTGACCTTATTTCGAAATGCTTTTATGTTGACAGAAAGGACTATGGTTAATGAATTTAGGACATGGGGTCGAGAATCATTTACAGGTAAAATAAAACTAATTGCTGGGCTAGTTGGTGCATTGGTTATAAAAGGAAAGATTGACAGCGCTAGCAAATAGACACTCACAAATAGGCACACCGGACAGGTGCTGACTCCAACTTCTTTTTCGAAACAACACCACATACAAACTTCTTATCCAACAGACAAATGCTCCCACACCGTCGGCAACATATGCATAGTTGTTTAGGCCTTCCCTACCTTAGCAAAATTCAAAAGACGACTTTCACTTCTAAATAGTGATACAGATGAGTCACTGGTACATTCCGAACCTAACCGTTTTATACAAGAGGCTTCTAACAACTCACGGGCAAGAGTGTCCCTGCTCCTGCTTAAAATCTTAAGTTCTGTGAACTTCGGTTCACATTTTGCCTTCAGATCGCACGATTGGCAATGGACAGGTATATATGTAAATTCGGACTGTTTTTCAGAGAACGCTTATGCTCTGCAGCCCTATCGTTCACACATCGGCCAGTTTGGCTGATGGATACCTTCCCACAGGTTAAGGGGATTTGATAAATAACCCCTGTGACGCATTTGACGTGGGGCTTGACGTGCTTTTTAGTGACGTACTGAACGAAAGAAGAATCGGTAAGTCAAGATCTATCCTGATCACCTTTGGAGAGGAAAGGCTCCCAAGACAAGTTTTCTACTGGGTATCAGTGTTCACCGTCTACCCGTACCAAGAGCGGGTGGAGACATGCTACAACTGTAGGAAGATGGGGCACAGGACGGATGTGTGCTACAAGCCACGGCTAGAGCATTGCCGCAGATGCGGCGAAAACCAACCGGAGCCAACGGAAGGAGAACCACCGACGTGCAAGCCCGAAGGCATTGTAAGCGGGGGGATGCGCGGCACCGGCAGTCGGATTTGCACGTATAGGTTGCTCAAGACACGACCCCACAAACCCAAGAACGACCTTGGGCACCATGACTCTGCACACGTACCAGCCATGATCACGGGTCAGCGACAACCATAAAGGCTACCGGAGGAGAAGTAGGTCAAACTCCTTTCCACCACTGCCGAGGACAGGAGACGGAGTCGTCGGCTCAGGTCCTGACAAAGTCAAAGGAAGGAGTTCAAGCAAGAGTGGAGACACAAGCAAAAAGGTGATCTGGCCAGTTAAGACCTCTCCTTGGGAAACGGCTCGAAGGGAACAACTCGTTAATATAGAGAGCTTGAAACCATAAATAAGGAATTGGCAGAAGGGATGAAACATATTACTGATAACACAAAAATGCAGAGGGTACTCGACAAGTCACCTATTCAGAATTCACAAAGCACTAGTCAACCGTCTACATGTAACACAAACGAAATGGTCCATAACGAAAAATCAATGGAGACAGACACCCGAGTTCCCGCGAAAAGACCTCTACCCAGAGAGGAAAACACAGAAGACAGCAAGCCCAAAAAGGCGGCAGAAAATTGGAATGAGGAAGCATCGACCCGGACTTACAGCAAGCTTAGGTTGGACATGAATGTAATCATGAAGCGGGTAGGAGCTCAAGATGCCAGAATAGATGCCGTTTCAGCTGGAATTGACAAAATAACCGAACAGGTAGATAATCTAAGAGCAGAATTCGTCATGGTCAGAGAACAAACAATCACTCGCTTCCAGCAAATTATGGAATGACTAACGAACATAGAAGCGAGGCTTCCCCCGGTTGCCGGCAGCACCCTCCCTCAGCTGCCACCGCAGCAACTGTCCTAGGGCATCATGGCCCCTCACCACCAAATTAGAATCTGACAGTGGAACTGCAGATGTTTCCACTCTAAGAGAGGGAACCTGCAGGCACACATTCAAAAAATTGAAAACACACCCGATGTAATCACGCTACAAGAGGCAAGCGGCACGGTAAAAGTAACCGGCTACGCAGCGTATACCCCGCTAGAATTACAAGGGGGTCATAAACCTAGGTCGTTCATGGCTAAGTTAGTGCAGAGAAATTTTACAGCAATACCACATGAACTCGAAAATACGAGTGAATACTATGTAATGATTGAACTAATCCCAAACACAAAGGGAGACAACAGTCTCTTTATTCTGAATACGTACAACTCGCCCAAAAACCGAGGGACAGGGCTGGCAGACCTTTTACGGAAAGCCATAAGACCAGCTGACATGAAAGGGCTAATAATAACTAGGAACTTCAATGCCCCGCACCCGGCTTGGGGGTATAGGATGACCTCCCCCAAAGGAAACAAACTATGGATGGAAATTCAGCACTTAAGACTAACAATACTAAACAGCTCACAAGACCCCACAAGGATAGGCAACAGCATCAGTGTAGGCACGTCCCCAGACTTGACGCTGGGCAGAGACCTAGAGAGCGAGAAGTGGTCAAACACCAGGATACACCTTAAGTAGCGATCACTATATCATAGAGATTGAAATACATGCCAGGCCGCTGAAGGAGACGCTGCACAAAAAGAAGCTGACAGACTGGGATACTCTTAAAAAAGTCAGGGACAGAATCGCCCCGAGGGAGATCGCGAATCTAAATCAATGGGTTGAACGACTCAAAAGTGATGTAAACACACACACTAGAGAGATCCCAACCACCGGAAATGATTTTGTTCATGTCATGTTCTGTCATGTCATGTCCTGTCATGTCTGTCGTCTTTCTTCATCGGCTTGCCGCATCGTAACATTGTGTTGCGAAGAAGATCGGCAGTGGCGCGAGAGGAGCCCTCGCTCTAGGCCAGCCATTAAATCATCGTTTATCCTGTCGCCATGTTGTGCCATCTCTTCGCTTGTCACCACGTAACAATATTACAGATTCGAGGTTGGTCCACATGTGAGAAGCCCATGAGAGCCTTACGAAAAGATGGAAAAAGCAGAGGCGCAATAGAAGGCTAAAGAAGAGAATATTTACACTTGAACGATAGATAGAAGAGTATGCGAACGAACTTCAGAGTCAACACTGGAGACAGATGCGATGGAATGAATTGGAAGCTTGGGTGTAAAAACACGTGGCAACTTCTTCGCCACTTTAGATCCAGGAGAAACTGAGACGGCAGCTCAAGGACAGCTGAAAAGATTGGTTCATAAATACCAGGGCACGGCTGAAGATCTCATAAAGGAACTGATGAGCAGATACCTTAACACGGGCAAAGGGGGTTCATCTACACCATATCGAGGACCAGAAAACACAGAGCTAGATTGGGACATATTGTGACATATATGCTCTGCATCGCTGGAAGCTAAAGAAGACAACGATCAGAAACAGTGACAGAGACGACGACAAAGTGGTAGCAACGTTTAGTGCTAGAAGAAAGTCAACGCTGTTGTGATTCTGTGCTTTGTGTGCTGCATCAACCTGGACTACCGTCGTGCACTAACCTCGCCACGTATCATCTTGGTGGAGGTGACCAAAGATCCCCGTGTGCACACATAAATCCATTTAAGCAGCCGAAAGCTGGATTTGCGCAGTGGCCGCCACCTACCTGGGATCCCAACGTCAACAACGGCCACTATGACCACTGAGGCAGCTCCTACCACCGCAACAACATCGGCGCAACCACTCGTCCTCACAAAAATCCGCCACCCTCCGATCTTCAATGGCGAAGACAAGACAGATGTTGACGACTGGCTGGATGAATACGAGCGATGTAGCCCGAACAGTCATTGGGACGCGACCATCATGCTGGCCAATCTGATATTCTATTTGGCGGGAACCGCTCGCACATGGTTTCAAAATCACGAGCATGAGCTGGTGACCTGGGAAATTTGCAAGCAAAAGCTTCACGACTTGTTCGGGAAGCCCATTGGACGGGCTCTCGCAGCCAAAACCGAACTTTCGCCCTCGTTTCGCGCCCAATCCACCACGGAGTCCTACCTGGCCTACATCCAAGACGTGCTCGCGCTGTGTCGCAAGGCGAACAGCTCTATGCTGGAAAGTGAAAAGGTAGGGCACATCCTCAAGGACATCGCAGATGACGCGTTCAACATCCTCTTCTGCATGGATTGCTCTACCGTCGAGTCGGTGCTTCAAGTTTGCCGAAAATTCGAACAGGCTAAACAACGACGCCTGGTACATCGCTTTGAGCGCCTTCCGAACACGGCAGCCACATCATCCTGTGATGATCTGGCTCCTCTGCAACAGCCTTCTCAGTTCGCAACAATGACTCGGATCGTCGGGCGAGAACTCGAGGCATTAGCTCCTGCACCATTCCCATCTCCAGTGCCTGACACCGTGGCCCTGATATAGGCTGTTGTCCGACAGGAACTTGCCAACGTCGGTCTTTCCTCCAACGCGTACCGTCCTCGTCACCATCGCATCCTGTTCCTGTAGTGGCTGCTGCAACCACCAAGCTCCCCCTCGTCGCTACGTTAATCGCAATCCTGCAGAGTGGCGCACCTCAGATGACAGGCCAATTTGTTTTATTTGCTATCGAGCCGGCCACACTTCCCGTTATTGCCGCAGTCGCACCTTCCCCACACCTCGTTCCTATTACAACGCTGACCATCGGTACTACTACGGACCTCGACGCTTCCCTGCCCAACCTGAACAGCTCCGCCCCGCATATGATGGACCTGGACACTTCCCTGCTCACCCAGATGAACCTAACACCGAAGCCGTCTCAAATGTCCGTCACTCCAGCCGATCTCCATCTCCACGGTCTCGTCGATCTCGTTCATCGCTGCCTCGTCGCAACTCCTCCCCATCATACGCCGGCGCCCACTCGGGAAACTAGCGAGTGCAGCGCCCGGGAGTGACGCTGCATTACCGACCCGGACTGTCAACTCGGAACTGACCCTCGCACCCAGACGTAACCTCATTGACATTTTTGTGGACGGAGTCTCAGTTTCTGCCCTTATTGACACTGGCGCCCACATTTCCGTCCTCAGTTCCTCGCTCCGTCAACGCCTCAACAAAGTCCTCACACCCGCTTCCTCATCTACCGTTCGTGTTGCTGATGGCAATACAGCTACTGTGATTGATATGTGTACTGCAAGAATTACCATTGCCGACCGCCATATCCCTGTCCTATTTACAGTCCTTACCAGTTGCCCTCACGACGTTATATTAGGACTTGACTTTTTAACTGTACATTCCGCGCTTTTTGACTGTTCTTCTGGACTGCTTCATCTGGACCTGCCACTCTGTGCTGACAAACAGGCCTCTGATACTTCAACGCTCCGTCTCCGCTCCTCTACATTTACTCGTCTGCCACCAGAAGCTGCAGTGTATGTATGTGCTCATGACGCCTTTCCCCTCAGTTCCTGATGGCGACTACGTTGTTTGCCCCATAACCGACGTGACACTGCAGCGTAGAATCGCTCTCCCTCATAACATCGTGCACGTAGAAAATAACAACGCTTATATTCCAGTCTTGAACTTCGGCCTTCTTGTGCACGTTCTTCCTGAGGGCATTACTCTCTCCGAACTCACCCCACTGTCTGACGTCACAGTTTCCGCTCTTTTGCCTGACCCTACTGCTAAAGTGTCGACACGACCTGCACCGTCCCCATCTCCGGAGTCTCGCATATCAGGAATGGTTGCACCTAATTTGCGCCCTGACCGTGCTACAGCACTTACGAGTCTTCTGAATTCGTACAGCGATATTTTCGATTTTGTTGACCGCCCCTTAGGACAAACGTCCCTCGTTACACATCGTATCGACACCGGAGACGCCCGCCCAATTCACATAAGACCTTATCGAGCCGCCATTTCAGAACGACGCGTCATACAAGATGAAGTGGACAAGATGTTAGCAAAAAACATTATAGAGCCTTCGAGCAGTCACTGGGCGTCGCCTGTCGTGCTTGTTAAAAAGAAAGACAATACCTGGAGATTCTGCGTCGATTACTGACACCTCAACAAAATTACAAAGAAAGACGTCTACCCGCTCCCCAGGATAGATGATGCCCTCGACTGCTTGCACGGTACCAGCTATTTCTCTTTCATTGATCTTCGTTCCGGTTATTGGCAGATCGCAGTCGACGAACGGGACCGGGAGAAGACCGCCTTCGTCACTCCCGATGGCCTGTATCAATTCAAGGTGATTCCTTTCGGCTTGTGTAATGCGCCCGCAACATTCGAGCGCATGATGGACTCTCTCCTGCGCGGCTTGAAATGGACGACGTGCTTGTGCTATCTCGATGACGTCATTGTATTTTCTTCTACATTCGAGAGCCATCTTCATCGCCTTGATGCCACTCTTGGCGTCTTCCGAAGAGCTGGCCTTCAGCTGAACTCGAAGAAATGTAGCTTCGGCCGACGTGAACTCAAGGTGCTCGGTCACGTGGTCGACGCCCGTGGCGTTCAACCCGATCCAGACAAAATACGTGCTGTAAGTGCATGTAATGTCTCAACCGAGACCTTTGAGGAAATAAATAAATAAGATAAATAAATAAAATTTCCTACACCCCGTTGTACCAGTGACGTGCGTAGCTTTCTTGGGCTTTGCTCCTATTTTCGGCGGTTTGTACCTAACTTTGCGGAGACGGCTCGTCCACTCACCAATCTTTTGAAGAACGAAGCTGCATTTTGCTGGGACCAAGAACAATCCGAAGCCTTTTCTGCGCTCATTGCAGCCCTCACCAACCCGCCCGTCCTGGCACACTTCAATCTTTCGGCACCAACGGAGGTACGCACCGACGCCAGTGGTCACGGTATTGGTGCCATACTCGCCCAGCAGCAGATGGGTCGCACTCGCGTCATTGCTTATGCCAGTCGCCTCCTTTCTGCGGCTGAACGGAATTACTCGATCACAGAACGTGAGTGCTTAGCCCTCGTGTGGGCCATTACAAAGTTTCGCCCTTATTTGTTTGGCCGCCCGTTCTCCGTCATCACCGACCACCATGCCTTATGCTGGCTTTCTACGCTGAAGGACCCTACTGGTCGCCTGGGTCGTTGGGCCCTCCGCCTTCAGGAATACACTTTTTCCGTCGTCCACAAGTCTGGCCGGCTGCACGCTGACGCCGATTGCCTGTCCCGCAACCCGGTAGATCCCCCACCTGCGAGCGAGTGCGACGATGACACATATGTGTTGGCCATCTCTGACCTTTCAAACATTCGCCATGAACAGCGCCTAGATCCCAAGCTTTGCAGCATAATCAATCGCCTCAGCACCGATCACCTTGATGCTACCCTTGCTCTGTTTATGCTCAACAACGGCACCTTATACCGACGGAATATGCGACCAGATGGCGCCGAGCTTCTCCTCGTAGTCCCCGAACACCTGCGTACCACCGTTCTTCAACAGCTGCACGACGAACCCACAGCGGGTCATCTTGGCGTATCTCGTACGTACGATAGCGTCCGCCGCCGCTTCTTTTGGCCAGGCTTCTATCGCTCTGTTCGACGTTACGTTGCTTCTTGTGACCGGTGTCAGCGACGGAAGAAGCCCTCGGCTATGCCTGCTGGATCCCTGCAGCCGATCGACATCCCAGTAGACCCGTTTTCCCGAGTTGGCCTTGACCTCTTCGGGCCTTTCCCACTTTCTGCGTCGGGGAATAACTGGATTGCAGTGGCCACGGATTATACTACGCGCTACGCTGTCACCCGAGCGATACCCACCAGCTGTGGAACTGATGTGGCTGCGTTTCTTCTCCACGACGTCATCCTGCTCCATGGTGCTCCACGCCAGCTGCTCACTGATCGTGGCCGTTGCTTTCTTGCTCGAGTAGTCGACGAAATTCTTCAGTACTGCTCCATTAAGCACTATTTTACCACCGCTTACCATCCACAAACGAACGGCCTCACTGAACGCCCCAACCGCACGCTCACGGACATGCTGTCTATGTATGTCTCGGATGATCACCGTGACTGGGATATTAATTTGCCGTTTGTAACGTTCGCGTACAATTTCTCTCGTCACGACACAATGGGCTACTCACCGTTTTATCTTCTATACGGCCGTGACCCTCCCCTTCCATTTGACAGCGTATTGCCTCCCACCGCTAACGCCAGTTGCTACGTTCGTGACGCCATCTCCCGAGCTGACGCAGCCCGTGTTATTGCTCGCAGACGACTGGCCTCCTCCCAAAATTCTCAAAAAAGGCGCCATGATTCTCGCCACCGGGATGTCCACTACTCTCCGGACTCTCTCGTCTTGCTCTGGACTCCCGCTCGTAAAGTTGGGCTATGTGAGAAGCTCTTGCCACGCTACGCAGGACCCTACCGTGTTTTACGGCCAGTCACCCCTGTGACATACGAGGTCGCCCCTGTACATCCGCCGCGACAGTCCTCTATGCCACGCACCAAGATTGTTCATGTCGCCAGAATGAAGCCGTACTACCCCTGCAGTAGTTCGTCCTAGCGCGCACCGGGACTGTGCTTTTCGTGGGGGGGTAATGTGACATATATGCCCTGCATCGCTGGAAGCTAAAGAAGACAACGATCAGAAACAGTGACAGAGACGACGACAAAGTGGTAGCAACGTTTAGTGCTAGAAGAAAGTCAACGCTGTTGTGATTCTGTGCTTTGTGTGCTGCATCAACCTGGACTAACCTTCGTGCACTAACCTCGCCACGTATCAATATCAATAGCGGAGGTATGAAGAGCAATAAGTCAGCTAAGAACCACATCAGTAGCGGAAGCAGATGGGGTCACAAATAAAATGCTGAGAAACCTAGATTAAGTATCAGTCACGGCACTCACAGACTTTCTTAATGGGGTATGGAAACGAGGTAGAATGCCTTCAGATTGGAAACATGCTAAAGTGGTCTTCATTCCAAAGCCTGGGAAGAAACTTGAAGTAGGCAACCTCAGGCCGATGTCGCTAACATCGTGCCTAGGGAAGCTGATGGAGCATGTAATACTAAACAGACTTCAGGAGTGTACAGAGGAAAGGGAGGTATTTTCCGAAACAACGCTAGGTTTCAGGAGCAAGCTGTCCACGCAGGATGTAATGATTCAACTCAAAGTAGATACAATTGACGCTCCCAATAAAGGGGGCACAAAAACTGTACTTGTCCTTGATCTACAGAAAGCCTTTGACAATGTCAAACACGAAGCCATATTAAATAATCTGGAGGAAATTTCCCCTGGCAAGAGGATTTACAGTTACTTTAGGTATTTTCTAACCAAAAGAACAGCAAAATAAGCCTTGAAGGCGTCAGGTCCGAAACAATTAAGATAGGAGACAAGGGCACCCCACAGAGCTCAGTTGTTTCCCCTTTCTTCTTCAACCTAGCGTTAAAGAGCCTTCCACCATTACTGAAGACTGTGAAAGGGGTGAAACACACGCTATATGCTGATGAGGTCACATTATGGACATACACAGGCAACGATGGGAAAATAGATGAAAATATCTAACAGGCAGTCGACATTGTTCAAGAATATGCGGAATGTACAGGGCTAAAATGTTCACTGAGCAAATCGAACTTCTGGTAATCCGAGGAACAGAAAAAAAAAAAAACGCAATTTTAACGCAGAAAACATTTTGGTAGAATTAAATGGCACACCGATAACCAGAGTGTACAAAATCAGGGTCTTGGGACTGATAATCCAAAACAACAGAAAGAACACAGAAATAATGAATCGACTTAAGTCAACAATTAACATGACAACCGGGTTGATAAGGCGAATAGCCAACAAAAGACGCGGGGTCAAAGAGAAAGATTTGTGCCGAATTGGGCAGGTTTTTGTGATAAGCAGAATAGCGTACACCATCCCCTACCTCAAGCTAGGGGCGGCAGAAAAGAACAAAATTGGAACAATCATAAGGCAGGCATATAAAGCAGCACATGGGGCTACCCCACTGTACCCCTATGGAAAGACTTCTTAAACTGGGGGTCTACAATAACACCATGGAACTATGCGAAGCACATATAATAGCACAGCTAAAGAGGCTCGCCACCACATCCACGAGATGGAAGATCCTGGGTAAATTAGGATTACAAGATAGAATCCCGGAAAGAAATCCACAAGTAAAACTGCCGATCGAAGTAAGGAACGCACTGACTATTAAACCACTACCAAAAAAACATGCACCCTGCTTTTCATGAAGGCAGGCGAAACGCTAGAGCAATGGTCCCCGAGGCCAAGTTAGAAGGCTCCGAATACACTGTCTACGTAGGCGCGGCGCAATACGAAGGAGGCAACTCTTTTGCTATCGTGGGCGTGAACGACTCGGGTAAAACATTAATGGCGGGTTCGATAGAAACGAACAACTCAGGGACAGTGGAGGAGGCGGCTATCACCATGGCGATGGTCAGCCCCAAAGCTGTTACCTTAATTAGCGACTCCAAATCTGCTATAAACAATTTTTCGATGGGCATGATCTCCAAAGAGACATAGCGAATTTTAAGATATAAAGACTGGAACCAAAATGAGGTGGAATTAATACGGGTGCCGGCACACTCGGGGAACAGAGGAAACGAGTTGGCTGACAGTATAGCTCGAGGTTATGTCAGTCGAGCAGTGAGCCAGGTTGATTCCCCCAATTTCTCGAGAGATGCACTTATCTAATTTCATGACTACACTAATCACTTTAAACTAGAAAGGCGGATATATCCTCCACCAGGCAAGATTCTTGACAAAAGGCCGGAAGTAATCTGGCGTCGGCTCCAGACGCGTGCCTTCTTCAGCCCATCTAAATTAGCACACATGTTCCCAGCACAATACAATCCAAATTGTAAGACTGCGGCGAAATAGCCAGGTACGATCACATATTATGAAGCTGCAAGAAAGCGCCGCCACCGGTGGACCTACTACCAGTCTCTTCTTTTGGGCGCGAGGACATACCGCGGCGCCACCTCTCGGAAGCGCGCGCATGACGAAGTGGGATAACGCACGTTGAACCGCTGCTGTAGGATGCTTTCCTAGGCAGTTCAGTTGCGCGTTTGCATTACGTTCATTTATTTATTTAATATACAGCTTGGTCTGGGCCTGTATAAGCTTATTTTGAGATATGAGACCGAGTCATTCGGCAAAAAAGCACTTCACCGAATCAGAGTTATCGAAGTTGGCGAGCTCTACTGCTACAGCGACGCGCACCGGCTGCAACATTTCTGCTGTTATGAAAACAAAAAGCAAAAACTAAACAACTGAATCTACCACACAACCAGTCAGATGTAAGCAGTCAGGGCACAGGTAACGGGATTCCTGTGCAAGAGCAGAGGACTTTCAGGAGTCTGACAGACGTTGAGCACCTTCGCATAGCGCAGGAGGAAGCGGCACTGTTCGCCTGCTCCCTTGAACGTTGTAGAGCAAGCAAGTTTGACTGCGGGGATGACATGGATTAATTTTTTAGCAAGTGTGAAGACGTGTGCTCGACGCAGCGAATTCTTGCGCACACTGACTACCGTCATTGGCACTCTTGTTTAGAGCGGATATGTGTTTTTCCCGCGCACAGTAGTTTTGTTTTCTTTTTTACGCATATCTCGATCAGATCAGCACATCACAACATGCATGTAATGTTCTATCTTTAATTTATTCATGGACTCTGTGATTTAAAATTACTACAGTACTGGATTTTTTCATTATTAATTTAAACAGCGCGAACAAGAAGACAAAGGACAAGATAAAAGGAAGCCACAGTACAAGCGCTGTTGTGAGATAGTTTTGAGATAGTTGAGTCATATTTTATTTCAATGGACAATAAGTGTGTCAGCAAGACTTCTTTTGCTCTTTCAAGTAAAGAGATGTCTTTTTTGTGTGACTTTTTGTGTAGCAGGTGAACCCAAGGGTTGTTTCACGTGATTGTTTCTTTTTCGTCATGTTTGTTTTTATCTGGGCTTTGGAGTAAAGGCCCAGATAGTTGTGAGTCAGCGCTTGTACTGTAGCTTCCTTTTATCTTGTCCTTTGTCTTCTTGTTCGCGCTGTTTAAATTAGCAATGAACATGTACCAACTCGCCCAACAAAGTATCTAGGTACAGTACTGGAGACGCTGCCTGAGCTAACTCGCCATGCATACCGCTGCCCGAGGCGGCAGAATCTTCTAGTTCACTTCAGTGAAACTTCCGTGTCAACGTGTTCATTTAGAATAATCTGAGTCCTTCTGGCCTTTGCCCAATCTCTCCTTGCTTTGGGAGGGTACTGCTCCATAAAGAAGCCAGCATCTTTTCCATCTTTTCAGCAATAGAATCGTTGGCTTCACAAGTGATAAGCGCAAATTAAAACGCGCACCGTTTCTTCTGCCGCTCACAGAACTTTCAGCGCCAACTCTATGGGCAAAATCTCGCTCGCTGAAATGTCTGCACGCACATCATGAGAATGATATCACTCGCTGATTTACCCATTCAAATTTTAATTAAGGAAGGAGAATTTTGTGAGCTTATGTTTCAGCCTGAAACATAAGCTCACAGAATTCTCCTTCCTTAATTAAAATTTGAATTGGTAAATCAGCGAGTAAGTGAAGGAACCCGGTGCAAGCTTCCATTGCTACGGTAGCAATGGAAGCTTGCGCCGGGTTCCTTCACTTACGTCCGAGTACAGAGCATAACGGACTGTAGCAACAGCAGTCTCAGTAACGATGCAAGATCAAAACGTGCAGGCAGGTACTCTATATCAACCCAGACTACAAAAATAAACGCGACTATTATATTTTAAAACGCATAAATTCAATCGAGCGTCTGCTTCAACAGCAGTAAGAGGAGTCAAGTGAGCCCACTTTCTCCCCTAGGTCGACACTAGCGCCGTTCGCTCCAGTGGTGGCGCTCGCGTCCAATACTGGTCATGCAGCTCAGACCCGTTGACAAGTTCGGGCTACTGAGTGGGCTCATATGGTCGCCGAAAGCAACGGACTTAAATCTAAGTGTAGTGCCCACAAATCGCTCATTGCTGACAATAAATGTTTTCCAATCCAATCCAGTCTGACTGAACCAGTGAGGGGGGATTGGCCATTATTTAACTAGTAGTGTAGCTCATTAGGCTAGGTCCTTTCCTTCCGTCTATGGCGGTTTCTTCGCCCGGCCAGGGTTCTTCGCCCTGGTCGGCTAATAGTCCGGCTGAGTCGGTACCTTTGGATTGCTTCCTCAGAAATGGGGTTACTACTATCCCGGTTGCTCTTGTTCCGGTTGATGGTGGCGCCATTCGATTAAACGAGTCTGAAGTTATCCAGGAGGAGCTCCGATCTATTAATCCACATTTCTGAGACATTTCATAGGTGAAGCAATTTGGCAAGACAGGCATCCAATGCAGATCATCAAACATTGAATGCCTGAATGACCTTCTGGCTTGTGTCAGGTTTGGCAACTCAGCCGTAAGGACTCCTGTCCCCCCGAACCTCGCTTGCGTGAAAGGCATTACCCGTGGCGTTCCTGCGAACCTCTCCCCGGAAGCACTTTTGAAAATGCTTCTCTCTGCTGGCGTGATGTCCGTTTACCGGAACACTATAGGCTTGCAGGTGAATCTCGCATACCCACAGAGTGCCATTTTAACTTTCGACGGCCTCACCTGCCCGTCTGAAGGTGAAGCGTGACCATACCTGTTTCGAGTTGAGCCCTTAGCTCTACGTCTGCTGCAGTGCCGCGATACCTGGCGCTTTGGCCACAGTGCAAATGCCTGCAGGTCCGCAATCCGCTGTGGCTCATGTGGTGGTCCCCATTCCGCAACAGAATGTGCATCTGATGTGTTGAGTTGCTGCCTGTGCTCTGCCTCACACGCTGCTTTTGATTCTAGTTAGTTGTCCTGCTCGTAACAATGAGATTGCGCTCCTTGAAATAATCGAAAAACGTCGTTGTTCACGGGGGGGGGGGGGGGGGGGGGCTGCGGCAATATTAAAGGATCGCAACTCGGGTTTTGCTGCTGTGACTGCGCGTTAGTCAGCTTCCTTAGAACCTACTATTTCTTCTGCTGTGACCTCTGCCATTGAAAAGTCTATACCGGTTGTGATGGAGCGCTTCTTTGTTTCTTTTGCGGAGACCTTTTCTCAGATGCTGTGACAAGGATGGAGACGTTTTTCCAAACTCCGGCAACCATTGCCTCTGTAGTCCCTGCTATGCCCGTGGTCTCCAACACGAATGCGCCTCCCAACAAAGAAATCTCTGCTACAACCAATCATACACATGTAATCAATTCTAAGCGCCTGGCTCCCCAAATTCCGGTGCTTCTAGATCAAAAAATCGCTGGAGCATGCAGTAAGCGCAGTAGCTCCCCAGTTCAAAATCTCCCGAATCAGCCCTCTAAATCTCGACCCAAGGTAAATTCTAAGACTGAGCCCCAGCTGACACAGGATGTGCTGATGTCTGCTGTAGAGTGCCTCTTTGATTCAACATAGGTTTTTTAAAAGTTTTGCGATGGAACTGCCGCTCAATTAATTCTGGTTTTTATGATATCCTCTGCTTAGTACTGAAAATTCACCCTGATATTATTTTACTTCAAGAGTCTGGCTTTCCTCTCAAAAAAAGGTTCTCTCTTAACAACTTTCGGGCGTTTAGATTAGATCGCCCAGACAGGGGCGGTGGGTTATTGGTTTTAGTTTCGTCTGCATTGTATCATAAGGTTTCAGTTTCATATGAATTCGTTTCTCAAGATTGGGAAATACTTGGTTTGGAGTTTACGCTGCCCGGTTGCACCCTTTTCACTTTGGCCAATGCGTATTTCCCAAATGGCGTTCGTTGTACATCGCAGCTAAATGCTTTGTTAACTCACTGTTCTCAAAACCTGATATTAGCTGGTGATTTCAATTCGCATCATATTTCTTGGGGAAACTGATTCTTGTGGGCGTAAGTTGTGGGACTGGACTTAGGACAATGGCTTCCATTGCCAAAATTCTGGGGATATCACCTTCATGAGGAGACAGTGCTCATCAGCTCTGGATCTTACTTTTTCAACTGCGGGTCTTCTTATATCATCTTATAACTACAATTTAATTATTTTAAAATCTGTCTACAGGGCTCATCAGAGGCGCTTTGTAAATTATGTGTAATACGAAACCACTCTTCGAACTTCTCTTTCTTCTATTTCCCCTTCTGACACTCATTCTCGGGTGGCGTCTGCGGTTTCATGGTTGCACGCTGCGATTGAACCGGCTGAATGTTTTGTTGTCTCATCTGGCCCGCCCTCAAATTCATCTCGGTGGAATAGGCTCCCAAAGCATCGCTGGGCGGCGCTGCGGCTCCTGATGGGCAGCGCCATCTGTGGCAGAATAATACACAGTGGGGCGCCGCCGGCTTGGCTCGCTGCCTTTGCGGCGTGCGCCGCGCGCTTTCTCTCGCACGAGCACGCGCCCTGACGCGCCCCCGCAGGCGCATCGCGACATGCCGCCTGCATTCCGTCTTGATTATTGGACAACCTGCCGCGTATTTCCATGGAGGAAGCGTAATTATAGGCGAGAAAACTTTTATTCACGTTTGTACTGCACAGCAGACGACAGACGGCAATGAGTAAATACTGATTGTGAATGCGTTTCCCACGTTAGCGAAAACGTAGGAAGTGTATTTCGACGTAAGTCTGCTATGTAATTATATTATTGTATATAAAATGTTTAAAAACTGCAAACGTATTATCAGTACTCTGAAATAAAGAGGCTCGCTCGTTGATCATCGTTTTGGCCTGTAGCATTAGATCTGTATACGGTTTTGTTTTTATTATAACGACGTTGCTAACGCAAATCTTGCAGTAGAAGAATGAGTTATAGTCCGAAGGAGGTGTTTCTTCAAAGGCACGAACGCTAGCAGTCTCAAAAGCACATGTGTGCTGCACGCGACATAACCAGCTCGCTGGCTCGGAAGGCAGGTGGGATCCAAGCTTGTACTACATAGTGTTTTATTTCGGTTCTTATTAAATGGTTGTGCTTCATTTCTATTTGGTTTGCATTAGCGAAACCTGTGACGCGAATAGGGTGCTCCGCGCGAGTACTGTCAATCGAGCCGTAACTAGGATCGCTTTTGTATTGCACTTCCGACATATTTTCGTTATGAATAATAATAATGTTGGTTCATTTATTGGCTAATTTGCGGAAATCTGTAAAAGAGTTTCAGCTCAGCAAGGCATGTCCCCCCCCCTCCCCCATTTCCAAGAAAAAAAAAAGGTCTCGTTCCTAGATATTGTCTTGGTCTTAGGGTACATTCACACAACATTGTCGATCGTGGACGTCGCACGCTGGATATCTGTTGATTTGGTTGCTTTCAGAGCACTCGCAAAGCAGGGAGAGAGCACAGAACAAAGCAAGACACGCGGGTAGCGAAGAGCTGGATATTCCTTCACCCCCTTCGCTTTGTATGCATGGTGTTAAACCACTGTACTCTTTCGATGCCTCTCCAAGCCGTCTTTACCAACTGTCGACATTTCTGAGTTTATGGAGGAGGAAATTAGCTCTTTTCGTTTCCACAAAGAACGCAACACTTCTTAGAACGCTGTCACGCGGTTGGAAAACAGGTTTTGTGGAAACGCTTCCAAAGGAATCTGCAAAGTTTCACACATGAGCCTCATCTTTTGGCGCTTTGCCTACTATTGTGGCTGCCAATAACACAATGCTACTTAGTACCTCCGTTTCGCATCAGCGGAAGCGTTTTTGTATCGCCAAATAACCGCCAGGCGCAACTCAATCGCCGCACGCGCACAGGAAGCTAGCGGAGCGTCTGCTCCGGCGACGTCCCATCGTTTCACATTTCGCCACCATGCCAGGAATACGGCGCTGCCATCGCGCGGCGAAACTTGATCTTGGGTTCCCTATACTGACTGTACTCGTGCTTGTCGGCGCCGAAAAGCTGCATGGAAAAGTCTTGGTCATAATCAGTCCCCCTCTATTTGGTTACGATACAAGTTTCGTGTTGCCCTTTTTAAACGTGCTGTGTCATTAGCCAAGCAAAAACATAAGAATGATTTACATTCTTTTTTATCTGATAATAAGCACCGGAATGCACTATTTCGTTTCCTGCGCTGTGCTAAATCTGCGCAGCAAGTAGTCTGGGCTTCATGTGTGGTGCTGAGTCCTAGCGAGGCGGCTGATTTATTGGATAGGGTTGGTCGAGGTCTAGACATTCGTTTTTCGTCGCCATGCCCAAGCCCGATCGCAGTCCTGGTTGCTGCGACAGATTTTTCCGAGGTGACTATGTTAGAATTGGCTACTGCAATTTCAAGAACAACAGCTTCAGCTCCAGGCCCTGATGGTATTACTGCTGGTATATGTTAAAGATCCTATTCTAGATTTCTTCACAGGAATTATTAAATATTGTTAACTGTTCGCTAAAGTACTTCTAGATACCTAGCTCCTGGAAGCTTGCCAAAGTGGTTCTACTACTAAAGAGTCGAAGCCTTGTCTATGTCCTTGACAATATCAGACTGATTTCTTTAACTTCTATTCTGGTGAAAACAATAGAGCACATAATTCATTCGCGTTTGTCTCAGTTCATTTCAAGACCCAAAAGTCTTTCTCCCAGACAGATGGCCTCCGTTCAGAATGCTCAATATGGTCTGCTCAGTGCTCACATTGACCTGGAAAGCAGAATTCGTTTAACTAGTCGGTCTCGTGAAATATCTGCTCAAGTAACTTCGGATATTTCAAAAGCTTACGACAGTGTTGATCACAGACTACTAATTTCTCATGTGATAAATTTTCAAGTTCCGAACTACATAGTCGCCTGGATTCAAGAATTTTTTTCAGGAAGATTCTTTACTGTTATCAGGGTGGTCTTTTATCTCGCACATTTTCTCAATCGAAAGGCGTTCCTCATGGTTTGGTCCTGTCCCCTAATCTACTCAATATTTTCCTTTCTTCAATACCTTTGCGAGACGATGTTCACCTGTACGTCTACGCAGACGATGTTGCCTTCTCTTCTTCATCCACATACATACATATATACCTTATATCATACCTTACAGAATTCCCTAAATGCTTTTGAATCCTGGCTAGATAATCTTTCCTTTACTCTAAGTGTCAATAAATGCTTCATTCTAGTCTTTCCGGTCAATCAACCTGTTTCTATTTCTCTTTCATACCATCTAGAGCTTTAGTTCAGGTGACAACTTTTAAGTACTTGGGCGTTTTCTACGATTCTTCAACGAGCTGGTGACCTCATATTAATAGAACATATTAAGCGGAAAGGGGAGCGTGCCTTGGGTCTACTGCGTCACATCAGCCACAGGAGATATGGAATGAGAATGTATGCCCTTGTTATTATCTATAAACTTTATGTGCGCCCTATTCCGGAATTCGGCTGCGTCTTGTTTACAGGCTGCGCGACTTACAAACTTCTACCAATTCTCTTGACTGAACGGCAAGCATTGCGGCTTTGCCTGGGCCTTCTTAGTTTTGTGGCATTAAATATTTTATACTCTGAGGCTCGGGTACTTTCTTTGGATTCCCGTTTTCAACAACTTATGACACAGTCCATTCTAAAATTATATGATTCTTTCATATCGTGTTTGCAAACAATTTTCATTACCTCTCCTAATTTATTTTTTCGTACGCATTGGTCCCCCTATCAAAGACCGCAGGTTGTATATGTACAATCGCTATTAACTCCGTTGTCGGTGGAAATGTGCTCTTTTTCACGAGCCAGTTCTCGTCTACCTCAAGTTAATGTGGTCCATGATGACATTTATCCCAATTATGTGAACTTTTTGCCAGTGTCTACCTTGGTTTCCATTTTGAATGGCCATCTGCAACATTTCTATTCATATGTTGTAATTGCCACTGATGCTGCACAGCGCGATGAAAAAGCGGGTGTTGGGATTTTTTCTTCTCAAGTTGGTTGGGCTTTTATGCGAAGCATATTGCTAGAGGTAAACCACAGCCCTTCGTGACGGTTACATGCTGTGCAAAGAATGTGGAATGCTACGTCACACCACGTGATACGCTGACGTCACGACAGAGGAGAGACGGGGGTCCAGCTCGCGCCGTCGGCTGCGGTTGCACGCCGTGCGGACCACGTGGTATGGTGACGTCACACCACGTGATACGCTGACGTCACGACAGAGGAGAGACGGGGGACCGGCCCGCGCCGTCGGCTGCGGTTGCACGCCGTGCAGACCACGTGGTATGGTGACGTCACACCACGTGATACGCTGACGTCACGACAGAGGAGAGACGGGGGTCCAGCTCGCGCCGTCGGCTGCGGTTGCACGCCGTGCGGACCACGTGGTATGGTGACGTCACACCACGTGATACGCTGACGTCACGACAGAGGAGAGACGGGGGACCGGCTCGCGCCGTCGGCTGCGGTGCTTCGCATCTGACCGGGCTTAACCAAGCTAAGCCTCAGCCATTTTTTTCACCCCGCCTTCCCGATTATACCCCCATATATATTGCAGAATTTTTAGCTATTGTTTTAGCCATCCGGAGAGTTTGTTTAGATCACTCCAACGTTATTGTAGTGACGGACGCTCTTTCAGTTTGTACTGCCTTGACTTCTTCGACTGCATCTTCTTTGCGTAGCCACTTTTATGGCCTCGCGCCGTCTCCTATCTGCGAAATTAGACTTGCGTGGGTTCCTGGCCATTGTGGAATTTCGATGAACGGATCCGCGGACTTTCTTGCGTCCGCTTCTTTATGGCCCTATCCTGTCATTAATTCCATACATCTCTTTATGCGTGGCGGCGTGATTCAAACAATTTGTTTGGATGAAATCCTCAAATTAGGCCTTTTTATCTTTTTACGACTTCCAGCGTTTGAGGTATAAATGGAATCCTGGACAGTGCCTTTCACGACAGTGCGAGGTGTGCCTGACAAATTTCACGTGTAGGATTGCTCCCCTTAACTTTATCTTCATAGATCAGATTGTTCTCCTTCAGCCATGTGTTCATACTGCAATGAACTTGAGACGTTGGAGCATTTTTTCCTGACCTGCCGCCGTTTCGCCTCCTTCCGAAAACTATTCCTTGAAATTCCTTGCAAAAAAATTATCTATATCCTTGACTGCTCAAAATTTACTTTCGTTTGGCGCTACTCAGCTGGGCTTCATCAGCGGGGCAGTTCACTCAGCGGTATACAAATTTGTTAACGCCTCTGGTCGGATTCCTTGCTAGGTGTGCCGATTCCGCTGCTTCTCCTCTTCAGGTTCTTATTGAGTTGAAATTGTTGTTTTTTGTTTTCTGATCAGTAGGGCCTTTTTCTGTCGTATTGCATATTATTATTATTTACTCTCATATCTAACAGCATAACTCCCTTACTACTGGTTTCACGTGTGGTCAATCCCCCTCGAGGGTATGTGCCATTATCTGAGGGCACAGCAACAACAGCCTGTCCTGTGAGCCTATTTGCGAGTGTCTATTTGTTAGCGCTGTTAATCTGTCCCTTTATGAGCAATCCTTGACAGAAATACCACTTCGTAGCCTCAATACACAGGCAGCACAGAGAGGTTATAACAATCTTACATTTATTTTTCCCGAATATCATTAAAATATTCAATGACGTTTTCCCCTAACGTTTCTTAAGCTTTATGAACAAACCATGGAATAACAGCTTTCTAACATTGATTAAACCTTTAAACAACACGTATACAGCAGTACCTAAAATGGCAGAGTTACCACCATATATCTTGACAAGTGCGACCACAGCCTCAGTCCCAAACTGTCAGGAACAGCGAGGGCGACACTTCATCGCTGCAATACAGCGTAACAAACACAACTCATACCTTACCTTACCTTGTAGTGGATGCCATTACTGCACGCTTATATATAACCACCCGAGAAGAGCGTTCCATGCGTGATAATCGTGAATGCGTAACATGCCATATTTTATAATGGATTTCAGGGCAGTGCATGCGCTCTGTGGAGGCACATCTCACGTAGGTAACTGGAAAGTTATGGTAGCTGACAAACATCATTAATGCACGAACAATGGGAAAATGGACAACCCAGAGGGCTATGGAACGAAAAATGGTAGGGGTAACATTAAGAGATAGAAAGCGTGCAGAGTGGGTTAGAGAAATAACTCAAGTTACCGACGTTCTAGTGGAAATTAAGAAGAAGAAATGGACATAGGCAGGACATGTAGTGCGAAGAGAGGATAACAGATGGTCGCTGAGGATAACAAACTGGATTCCAAGGGAAGGAAAGCGTAGCAGGGGGCGGCAGAAAGTTAGGTGGGCGGATGAGATTAAGAAGTTCGCAGGGGTCAAGTGGGTGCAGCTAGCACAGAACCGGGTTAAGTGGTGAAATATGGGAGAGCCCTTCGCCCTGCAGTGGGTATAATCAGGCTGATGATAATAATGATGAATGGGAAAATTCTGAGGCATATCATATCTTGCTTGAGATTTTTAGTAACCCTGTTTCGTATTTTTTATTTTAGTGTTTTAATTGCATATGGAATGTTTATTATTGTCAATTGGTGGTGACAAGCCGATGGTATACAAATGAAGAGTCTGAGAGTGCACTGAAGAAACTCAATATTGGGCTGACTTGTGCCCGCAAAAGAACAAAGCGATTCGGCGGCGGCGATAGCGACAATCTTGATCGGCTGTCGTCGAACAAAGAATGCCCGTTTCATTCGTCAGCCCTCAAGTTAAAAGCGCCTTAGAAACATCTAGATAAAACCGCGGACAGTGACTAGCATAACCGGGAACAGTGCAGAACACGAGCGCGTGGCTGGAATCCTTCAAGATACATCTCAAATCATCTGCCGCAACAAAGGAAATGATATGATAAAACTGCGTCTCGCGACAACGAGGATGAACAAACAAAGAATACAAAAGGGATTCGTGCGCTTAATTCCCAATGATAAGGCCACATGCCCGCGGCTGTCGAAAGAGAACAAATACACATCTGAATGATTCGCGGCATTACTCCCCCTTAAAAAAAGCATTGCCTTGATGTTCCAAAATAAACAAAGCAACTTAAACATTACAAAGTGTAAACACCACAGATTCTTTAACGCACGTATTAGGGCTTCGAACAACGTGTACGAATTCTGGGCGTGCGCGTCGCCGTTGTGATGCTGTCGTATGCTACGACTTCATAGTCGAGCTGTCCGACGCGGCGAAAGATTTTGTACGGCCCAAAGTGTCGACGCAACAACGTTTCACTCAGTCCGCGACGGCGAATTGGCGTCCATACCCAGACTTGGTCTCCGGGCTTGTACTCTGCGTGTAGGCGTCGCAAGTTGCATCGTCGGGCGTCGGTGCGTTGTTGATCGTTATTGCGCAGTCGTGCAATTGGTCGTTGAGCTTCCTCTGCACGCTGGAGGTAGGCGGCGACGTCCAGGTCCTCCTCGTCTGTTACGTGCGGCAGCATTGCATCGAGCGTGGTCGTTGGATCCCTGCCATACACAAGCTGGAACGGAGTCGCCCTGATCTTCTCCTGGATGGCAGTGTTATACGCGAAGATCACGTACGGCAAGATGGCGTCCAAGGTCTTGTGTTCGTGTCGACGTACATGGCAAGCATGTATGCTACCGCTTTATTCAGACTTTCCGTGAGTCCGTTCGTCTGCGGGTGGTAGGCGATCGTCCTCCGGTGGCTTGTCTGGTTGTACTTCAAGGTAGCTTGAGTGAGTTCCGCTGGGAATGCTGTTCCCCTGTACGTGATTCGCGCTTCGTCAGTGCCGTGTCGCAGGAGAATGCGCTCGACGAAGAACTTGACTACTCCTGTGGTAGCACTGCTTTTGCTTCAGCGTAACGGGTAAGATGACCCACTTGTTACCCGCAGATGAAGTCGAAAAGAGGCCAAGCTAGCAGATCCATCCCAATTTGTTGAAACGGTTTGGTCGGGCGCGGTATCTGATTTAGTAGCCCAGCTGGTCTGATTGGAGGCGTCTTGCGTCTCTGGCACTCACGGAACGTTTTCACGTAACGGACAACGTAGGCAGATAACCGCGGCCAGTAATACCTCTTTTGGATCCGATGCAACTTGCGCGCCATCCGGAGGTGCCCTGCTGTCGGCTCATCATGGAAAGCCTGCAAAATTTTCTTTCGTAGTTCCTTCGGCATGACAAGGAGGTATGTGGCCTTTTTGGGTGCGAAGTTCTTCGGGCATCGTTGTGCAGTGCGAAAAACGACAACTGACGCCTGAACCGAGTAGGATGGGAAGGGCTCTTTCCTTCCAAGTAATCCGCTAGATCGTTCAACTCAGGGTCCAAGCGCTGCTATTGATAAAAACTGCCAGCACTTGCCGGTATCAAGAAGTCGTCGTCTTTTGAGGGCGCGTCCACAGGAGCCCAGGACAAGCAGTGTGGGTCAGAATATTTGCTACCGGACTTGTAGGCCACTGTGATATCAAGTTTTTGGAGGCGTAAGCTCCATCGTGCAAGACGGCCGGAAGGGTCTTTCTAATTGGCGAGCCAGCAGAACGCATGATGATCGATTACTACCTTGAATGGCCGACCGTATAAGTACGGACGGAACTTCAACGTAGCCCAGACAATCGCGAGGCGTTCCTTCTCAGTCGTCGAGTAATTGGTTTCGGCTTTTGAGAAGGACCTGCTAGATTAAGCGATAACCTTTTCTAATCCGACATTGCTCTGAACGTGGACGGCGCCTAGGCCCACGCTGCATAAGTCGGTATGAATTTCAGTCTCCGCGTTTTCATAAAAATGACCAAAGAAAGGTGGGGACTGTAAGCAGCGCTTAAGTTCCTAAAATGCTTCTGCTTGCGGTGCTTTCCACTCAAATGGCACGTCTGCCTTTGTAAGCAGCGTCAAGGGTTCAGCGAGGCGCGAAAAGTTCTTGACGAATCGTCGGTAATACGCGCATAGTCCGAAGAATCGGCCCACAGCTTTCTTATCACCTGGCTGGGAAACTGCGCTATCGCAGCTGTTTTGTTTGGGTCTGGACGGACACCGTTTCTTGCTTATGATGTGGTCCAGAAACAACAGCTCCTCGTAAGCGAAGTGGCACTTCTCCGCTTTCAGTGTTAACCCCGATGACTAGATTGCGTCGGACACTGTGCGAAACATTTTGAAATAGCCTTCAAAGGTCGAAGAGAAGACAACGACGCCTTCTAAGTACACTAGACAAATATGCAACTTCAAGCCAGCAAGTAAAGTATCCATTATACTCGCTGGAGCGTCGCGGGTGCGGAGCAGAGGCCGAATTGCATTACCTTGAACTCGAAGAGGTCGTCTGGTGATGAACGCGGTTCTTGCGGTCTCTTTCGTCGACCTCAGTTTGCCAGGCTCGGCAATTTGCATTGCCGAGCCGGTCTAGCGTGTCGTCGATGCGAGGGAGAGGGTGAACATACTTCTTCGTTATGCTGTTCAAGCGCCGATAATCGACGCGGAAACGCAGTATACCGTCTTTCTTCTTCACCAGAACGACTGGTGCTGCCCATGGGCTCTTTGATGGCTTTATGACGTCATTACGAAGCATTTCATCGACTTGCTCGCGGATGGCTTGGCGTTCTCGAGGCGATACGCGGTAGGGCCTTTGGCGCAGAGGTCTGATAATGCGGTGTTTCGCCAACGGAGTTTCTCGCACCTTCGATGCTGACGAACAGCACTCGCTGTAGCTTTCAAGAAGAGCGCGAATCTGGTATTGTCTTCTCCGGCGTAGTGCCAGGTTTACCTCGAACGTGAGCTGATCTCCTCTGTTGGATGAATCGTCTGCAAGCTAGTCGGGGAGGTCAAAGACTTCTGGGATGTCCGCTAATTCACCGAGAAAAGCGATTGTCGTGCCCTTGTTTAGGTGCCGGTATTCTTCGGTGAAGTACGACACACCAGCACTTCAGCTTACCCATGACGGAAATGGGCGACGCCTCTTGCGAGTCCCATGTCCGCACTCCAAGAGCAACTGGGTGTTTCCTTCGACGACACCTTCGGCCGTTGCGATGTCTGCGTTGCCCACGCAGGCGACGACACTTGTTCGTGGCGGCAAGGTCAAGTCTTCGTCGAGGACGAAACGCGTTGCGTCGAAGTCGTAGTAGATATGACTTTGTCCGCCGAGAGCTTGATGAGCTTGGATCGGAGGTCGATGATCGCTCTATGATCATTTAGGAAGTCCACGCCAAAAATCACGTCACTCGAACACTGCTGTAGAACCACAAAGCTCGTGGGGCAAGTACGCCCATTTACGGTTACTCTTGCAGTGGATCGCCCCGGTTACCACCAGCGGTGCGAATCAGCGGGCCATCCTAAGCGGTCGTAACTTTCCTGCAGGAGCTGGGAGGCTAACGGTCCGCTGATGTCTGAATAGTCAGCTCCGGTGTCTACTAGGGCAGTGACTGCGCGACCGTCGAAAGCCGCGTCTTGCGACAGCGAGCATGAACAAAGAATACAGAAATGATTCGCGCGCTAGATTCACAGTGATTAGGCCGCATGCCTGCGGCTGTCGAAAGAAAACAAATAAACATCTGAACGGTTCGCGGCAATATTGTATAGTGATAGTGATAGGAACATTAATATTACATTTAATGTGTAAAACTAATATAACATTTCGAGTAAACTTTAAAGGGGCCATGAGAGCTAAAATTTGAGTATAAACTGATAATTGCATTTCACTCCCTACGTTAAATTATAAATCCTCGAAATTCGAGCTCATTCTGTGCAGTAGATAGCTTTAAAATTAATTTTTATTAATATCGGAATCAGCTTTTTGGTCTGGCAACCTTCGGCCGCTGATATCCCAACGAGATATTATCCCATGTCGTCTACTATTCGCGGTGTCGGCAGCATTCTTACATCAACGCTGTGGATGGTGGTCACTGACCTTTTTTTTTTTCTTCAGCAAAAATATTTTTCACATATTCTCTTTTCTTTGAGAAGCATTATACTATAATATGCGACTTAATGATCCTCGGACTTGTTTTGGGCTTCGTCTAGAGATTGCCGAGGAGGCTGAAGTCGACGGGCTCATGCTTTATAATTTAGGCATATAATCATAGCCATATTATTTTTACGTTATGAGAGTTAGCTTGCTTTAGCAACAAGCGCTCCCGCATATAAAAAGCCACATGTCCAACGTTTCTTTTGGCCGTGTACTTGCGCCGCGAAAGTGAGGAGGGTAGCACTATGTTCCTGATTGCTGAGCTATTGCCGTCGCTCTTTTGGTCCAACAACTAAGAGTAAATCTCAGACAAGATTACCTTGACGCGGGAGCGCACCTTGCGACATTAGAGGAGCAGACAATACTTTTGAACGAAGCGGTACCTCTTGACTTGCTCTTAGAGGCGCGTGTTAGTCAGACGTAATTATTTTCCGGCTGGTAAAACATTTTTGGAAAACTATGTTGAGTCTGGCATAGGCCAGCGCACGAAAGCATATGCCGCCGTCGCTTCATTCCCGTCATCGCAAAACCCAACGTGATTCGAGTGCGCTTCACCATGCCAGTCGCTGCCGTCTCCGTCTCGCCTCCCTCGCAGCTGCGCGCGCGACTGCGACAGACTTCCGAGCCTTGCATTTTGCTAGTGTTTCTCCAGCACATGACTCGCGAGTGCTTCAGCGAAAGCATGCATCATTCAGTATTTAGTGTGTGAACCCTAAACTCTCACAGGAATGCGTCGATTCGCGAATCACGACTGCGCCCTCAGCGTTTGTTTACATAGCTTTTGCAATTACTGGATGTATGCTGCTCGTTCGCACGTCATAAAATGCAAGCTGAGCAAGCAATACCAAAACTATCCACTTCTTTTCGCACCGGTTGCACCTTTATTTGTTCACAAACTGCAACTGCACTGCAAGAAGCGCCGTGGATGCTATGTCCCCTGCCTGCACAGGGTATACGGTTTGCACTGACGTCATGGCTGGAGCGCGCTAGAAACCCTGGGATACTATTCTGCCATGCTGGTGCAGCCAAAGCGTCGAAGCAGTCTCACAGTAGAATGTCTCAAGCTTGGCAATGGTTATCTACACTGCATAAAGGCAGGCCTCAATATGGGAACATGCCTCTCCCGTTCCTGCCATACAGGTGCAATGAGCTGCGAGCACAACCCCACTTTTTTTTTTTTTGCAAAAGATCCACACCTGTAAAGGCTGTTCTCCCAACCTTTGTGAGTGGTTCACCTGCAACAGAAATGTGGCAAGGTATAAATATTAACGTTGGGTTCATTTCTGCGCGGGCGCACGTCGCTGTCGATCTTATCGCGCTACCGATCCGGCAACAGCGGCAAGCTTGATTAGTTAGGGAAGCATACAAAAATCGCGCGACGCGACTGGTGAGACTTAATTTGTCGCAAATATCAAGCGAGCGATATCAGTCTTTTAACGCGTGACCCTTTCTTTTTCGCTTGGTAGGTTTGCAAATTGGACAACGTATGCGCGTAAAAAAGAATAAGTGGTGTCATCTCACATTGCCGAGGTACTGTGAACGTGTGAAGAAACGATTTTCTAGCTTGACAGGTTGTAAACATTATTTTCACTTTACGCTCGGTCATTTGTGGACTGAGTAAACGTTACTTTTCTCCTTCTGGTCCGCTCTCTCTTAAAAAAAGAAGGTCTTGCTGCTTACCTCTCCAAGACCCTGTCATCTTGGAGCTGTTTTGCTGACAAGCTGGAGCTGTTTTGCTGCTTAAAAGCCTTCATTTGTTCAAGTGTCAAAAAGTTTGCAGAAAAAACAGTGACGATGACACTGTGTGAAATCTCCGAGAACAAGTCAACATCGCCTCCCGTGTCCGTTCCCGGTCGCAGCTTCAATGGGTCGATGTTGTCGCCAAGGTACGCTTTTTTCCGCGTACCGTACGCACTCAGACCCCGTAAGCTACGAGTGGTAGGTAGCGTTTAAAGGCTGCTTGCTGAGAAGTTGCAACATTTAACCCGAAAGGCACCAAAGTTAACAGAACGCACGAGGAAACGCGCACGCGCGGCTCGCCTACTGCGCTTCCGACTCGGCACTGTTGACAACTGACAGCACCAGCATGGCCGCCGCAGCGCGCTTGGTTGGTTGGTTGCACAACTTTCATTTCCATCGGAAATGGGCGTCCTCTTCCCCACCCCAGGCTCGCTTGCCGGGGAAGACGGGAAGTCGTGCGCCAGCGGATTAGACACTGGCAGGTAGCCCTTGGCTTGTTGCGACCTTTTCCGCCAGATGGACGGTGCGGTGCTGTATCGCAGGGTCCGCGCTTCGCAGCAGGGTATCCCAGGCTTCTCTACTGTTATATTTTGTCCTATCCCTGGAGATTGTGGGCACTCCCAATTTATGTGGTCGAGGGTCCCTCTCGCTCCACAGTGTTTGCACAGATCATTGTCCCTAAGGTTTGGTAGCGCGTGAAACGCCCAGACAGGGTTGCGTATTTGGCTTTACTCGAGCCGGTGGCTCCGCGAGAGAGAAAACAACAGAAAAGTCGAAGAAAGCGGGCTGTTACGACTAGCATCTACCGCCCCCAAAGGCGGCACAAGCTTGAAGGAGCCGAGCGGCCTAACGATTCAAGACGCATGCTTTTTCAATGGGCGTCATGTTGGCCGCGGCACTAGCTTGAGAGAACCTAGCGGTCCAGCGATTCAATAATAATAATAATAACAATAATCAATTTTTAATGTGCGCAGGAACAACCATGTGGCCTTTGTGCTGCAGCAAAAAAAAAAATGCACACAGTTTTACACACACTGCTAGAACGCTAAAGAAGTAACAAATATCACACGAGATGAAGGCTGAGATGAAATGAGTCACGGAGAGCGAGAAATCAATGAATAGCATGTCTTGTATACACGGTGAGAGAATTGCAGAGCACATCACGAAAAAAAAAACAATAGATAGAGAAAAAATGTAATTGACTATAGTAATAAAGAAGTATGCATAAAATAAACAACCACTCGAGGCGCAACAAGTGTTTGGTATCTAAAACACAGGCTAGAAATAGAAGGAAATACAATAAAGAAATAGAGTTGAATGCGGGACAGTAAGATTCGAATATAAAGTTTAAAGTTAAAATATGAAAAAGAAACAAATAATAATAATAATAATAATAATAATAATAATAATAATAATAATAACAATAATAATAATAATAATAATAATAATAATAATAATAATAATAATAATAATTATTATTATTATTATTATTATTATTATTATTATTATTATTATTATTATTATTATTATTATTATTATTATTATTATTATTATTATTATTATTATTATTAATTGGTTCGCAGGAAGGGAAAAGCTCAGTATCTGTCCCACTTGTTTCTCTGGACACCTGAACCGCTTGCGCTGCCTCTGGGGGCGGTAGATGCTAGTCGGAACAGCCTGCTTTCTTCGACTCTTCTGTTGTTTTCTCTCTCGCGAAGCCACCGCCTATAGTAAAGCCAAATACGCGACCAGGTTCATGACGGTAGTAGTTTCTAGCCGCCTCTTCACGACAGCTTCTCTATTATTTAGGCTAACATCTAGCGGGGCTACTAGTCTACGTCCGAATTTATAATGGTCGATGATTTCCCCGTAATTTTGCAGACGCTCGTATGCCCAATGTTCGGGGGGCTCGAACGCTACCCGGAAGTAGAGAGCTCGGGCTAGCTCGTGAGCAGAGGTGGGCAACCTCATGAGGTCGACCTCAACCTCAAAATGACCTCAACCTCACGGAGTGAGGTGAGGTTGAGGTGAGGTCGGCGATAGCTCAAAATATTTTGAGTGAGGTCGCGAAATTGGACCTCAACCTCACGCATGAGTTTGAGGTTGAGTGAGGTCGTAATTGTGTGAGGTCGAAATTGTGAGGTCCAGGCTTTTTGCTGTTGCCGCGGCTTACTTCGAAGAGCGCCCCTTTTGACGCGGAGTTCGAGCGTACTGCCGCGGTGTGCCCGTCGACTCTATAGTGTTCGGTTACCCCCCGTTCGGACGACCGGATGCCGTAGCCCCTGCCCAGGCTTCCCTCTGGTCTTGTTGGAAGATTTTTTTTTTTTTTTTTTACGACACCAACTCCTCGTGCCCCCCGCCCGCCACCCCCGTTTTCTCTGACTTGTTTGTGCCGATGCTTGCCGCCGGCTCAAACACCCAGGAGCGCGCAAAGCACATAACTCACTCTGACCCGCGATGCTTTTGTCGGATGCCGCAAACAAACAAGCAAACTAAAAAGCGAAGCAAATTGTCTTTTGCGCAGATGGCGCAAAGCAGAACTGTTTGTCTCGTGCATGCCCGTTCCGAGGCGCTGACATCACGGCTGCTGCTTTACATTCGATGAAGGATCCCGCTGTACATTAGACGGAACCTTAACAGAAAATGATGCAGCGAAATTGCATGGGATGAAGGTGCTAGCGTTTCTTACATAACCAATATAGCGGTAAGACATGCAAGAGGATGAGACGGACGGCACAGCTTATAAGACGCAACTGGTATACAGGAAAAAAGCCTGCGCATGTTAACCATTTGCCTAGGTAGAAGAGGCAAAAAAATTATATGGGGCTTATATACAGTAAAGCCTAATGAAAACAAAAATCTTTTTGCTCCACTAAGGCCCTTTGTTTCTCTCTCAAATTCTCGTGAAACCAAGCAATGCAGGAGGAAGGATGATGGTAAGAGATTCTTAACACCATAATATCAGGTCTATCTTGAAATCTCTTTAGGCGTAGGAAAAAAAAAAAAAGAGAAAAGCATTCTCCTACATGTTTTTATAAGTTAAAAACTATTGAGATGTTGTCTGACTCAACATTTTGGTGTCTAGACAGACGAATTAGTGTGGCAAACTGAGCGTGTCTCTTTTGTGCTGCCGTCTGCTCGATACGGACAAATCAATCGGATGAAAATTTGTGTGGTCAGATATCGGAGTAATATATTCAGACATTCGTTTTTTCTTTAAAAATCCATTGAAATGTATGTGAATGAAACCAATTACATGCTAGCACTGAGGAATGCAGTACTAAGTCGATGTCTCAAGCCTTCTATACCCTCTGGGAAGCGCAGTTCTCTTCTTTTTTTAGTGTGCGAAATTTCGTACTTTCGTCAGCATAGTATTTCTTTATATATATTGTCGTGTATGACATTTACGTTCGTGTACTGGCGAACAGAGAACAGGCTTCTTCCCTGACATTTGGCTCTTTCTTTGGCATCTTTCCAGAGGCCCATAGCACAACCCTCCTTTCCACTTACCGGAGCGGTCATTTAGTTTCTCTTTTTATTTTTTTATTTCTTTTTTTTGCAAGTATTGCAAAGCGCGATGTAGTCTCTGAAAACGAAGCTGACACATTCGCTGCTGCCTTTGGTGTGTATTGGTGACAGTTCGGCATTCACTGCATGAGCAAAACCTAGAGCCTAGAGACGGACGGCGAAGGGAGGAACGCGTGCACAGCAGGGAGCGCGGTCCCTCCAGGCTGCTTGATCGCCTCCTTTCTGTTGTTCTTGTCTTTATTTTACGTTTATGTGCTGTAACTACACGACACGAACGGGGAAACGGTTTCTCTGGATGCACGTGTAGTGCACGCGACGAAGCAGCTTCGAAGACACCACCGTGTAATGTATTAGTTGTCTTTAAAGGAAAACAAGTGAATAACACAAAGAAGCTCGTCTCAGACTTGTTGGAGAAATGGTATCCAGTATTCTGTTCGGATGTACAAGTATTTGTATCGTTTTTTCGTTTTTTTTTTTTGTTTTTTTTTGGGGGGGGGGGGGAGTTGGAAATTTTGGTCCAGCGAAATTTGACTGCAAAGTGGTTCACGTTTAACCCTCTTTCCTAGCAGTTCCGAACCCTGTAATTTTTTAATGTAAGCATGGTGTTCGAAGAAGCAATTTCGCCAATTCTTGCAATACGCCACGGGATCACAGAATTATAGACAAACACCTAGGAGTGACCGGTTGGGACCTCGTAACATCCACAGCGTTCCTCTGAAATTTTCTGAAGGTACATTTGTTTACTCGGCGTTGGCCGAGTTTTGTGATTATTTGGTGTGTTGCTGTCTTTCCTCTTTTGTTTGTTTTGTTGGGGATTTAGTCATCACGACAGATCGTTTCATGAGCAGCTTTTATGGAAAATTCGTGCCCCGTTAACATGGACGACCTGAATTATGAACAGTTTTTCTGGGGACGAAATGTTTTCAATGTATTTATGCCTCGTTAATGTAAAAACTCGCTGTTTGAACAATGGACAGGGGAAGAATGCATAGAGCCCACTTGGGTCCATGTATTTTTGTCTCGTTAATATGGACATCGTTTGAAAAAAGCAGGGAAGTCCGAACGCAAGTTAAAGAAGGGCGCGCAGGCCGGGAACCTATGCGACAGCCGATGCGGCCGGATGCCTGAACGAGTCCTGTGGAGTTGGAAAGAACCAAAGCGGGCGTGTGGTCGTTTTAGGAAGGGGAGGGACGCAAGAGCGGAAAGGAACGTACACAGAAAACCGAGGGTCAGCTAAGTAAGAAAGACCCTGAATGAAGGGAACCGGGAGATTTCTGGGTGCAGCGGCAGCGCCGCAACGAGAGGCCGCAGTCGGGAAAACAGCAACATGTGGTCGCAATAAATTCTGCTGAACATGAACAGAGAGGCCGGTAAAATCGTAGGAAGGAAATAATAGGAAGAAAGACAAGCGCCAAAAAGTGGGGGTGGGAACTGAAGTTTTTCTTTCCCAAAACACAAAATGTGTTCCATGAAGCCGTTAACGCTTTTCGGTCAGAGTTAAAACACATTCACGAAGTAGAGCGACAAAAGAAAGGCGGCGAGCACGCAACCAGGACCGGGCGTCCCGTCCTGGACGCCCTTACTTCTCATGCTCCTGGTTTTCGTCGCTGTTGGGGTGCCGAACTGCCACATTTCGCGCCCCGGGCGGTCTGCATGTCGGCTTCGCCTTGAGTCAACGATGCGGCCTTGACAAGGTCTGAGCTCTTCGTAGTCGGCTCGCCGTCGTTCTAAACTGTACTTCAGCTTGCAGTGTTTGTTTCATAGGAACACATACAAACGGCACAGGAAAGGGCTGTTCGATAGCCCTCAGCAGCCTGCCAACTTGACTCCCTCGCTTCCTCACATAAACAGTTCAAGGCAGAAAAAAAAAAATCAGAAGAACGGAAAGGCGGGGAGATTAACTAGGCAAAAAGAGTGCAAAGAATCAGGAGCCTGTAACCCTCAACTTTAGTCTGACTTTTGGCATGGCGGGAGTTGAAAGCAAAAAAAAAAAAAAAAAAAAGAAAACGTAACTGAACGTAGGCGCGAAGCGGGACATCTGTGAATACAAGCGGCAAAAACCATCTCAGTTAATCCAAGCCGTGAGGGACTGGACCCAAGTTCAACTAGGTCTCAGCCTCGCCAGGTCGACGGTAGCATCGATACTACAGGGCTCTGATGAATGGCTCAACGTCGGCATCGCTCATCGCAGCGTCAGCTACAGTCCGACAGCGCCCAGCACAGTTCGAAGAAATGGAGTCAGCCTTGTTAATGTGCTTCGGAAATGTGTGCGCGAATGGTGCTGTCGTGAGCGACGAAATGCTTCAACAGAAGGCTCGCTGCCTCGGTAACATTATGGGTGCGCACCCTTCCTTCTCCTCCGTCTTGATAGGTTTTACCTGTGATGACTTACGGAATTTTTGTTCAGTAAAACAGGGATGTTTACTGAGAAAAATTATTCAACGCTATGTATAGGCATTACTAACTTCAGCTGCTCATGAGGATAGCTGACAAGATTTAAGAACAGACATGACATTTTTGGGTCGACGGATTCATGGAGAAGGGGGTAACATCGACAGCTTGGCTGTTTTTAATTAGAAATTTAATTTAAAAAGCTGTCATTAATTATAAAGTTTTTCTCAAAAAATACTTTTCATTTTTATCATGACTCGTTATTATGGATGACTCGCGTTATGGACAGTTTTGGTCGGAAACCAAAGTGTCCATACTAACGAGGCACGACTGTATTCCTATTTTTTCCCCAATTTGATGTGTACGGTCGCAAGACAATGTACAGTGTATTAAAAAACAATGCTTGGCAATCATCAATTTGTTTTTTTTTTTTTTTTTTCGAATTAAGAAAAAGAGCATATCGTCATTGTTGCCATCGTCACTAGGGTCAACAGCATTTGTCTTTTCAGTATATAGTAAGAACTGGCTTGTTTTATTTCTAATACGGATTCTTTTCATGTTGGTCGGATGGGATAAACTCTTTGTATTGCATTATGGGCCTATGCGTAGTAATGTGGTACCCATGTAGGCCTTAGAATATAACGGACCAAAAAATGGTAGCCGAAGAGGGGGAGAGGATTGCTACTTTAGTGCAGGATTGGACATGGAGTCTCCGGAGTTTTTCTTTTATCCGGGATATTAATTGTTGTATAAAATTAAGAGTAAAATACAGCCTTCATACGACAAAATTCTGGCTTGCCTATATATGCTAGGATTACCGAGAAATGTATATTTTCGTTAAGTTACGGTTTAATTTGATGATTCTTTGATGTGCTTTTTTTTTAGGTCGAGCGCCCGACCTCAACCTCACATTTTGAATTTGAGGTGAGGTTGAGTGAGGTCGCCAATGGTCACCTGAAAAGTGAGGTGAGGTCGCCTGGTAGACCTCAACCTCAATTTATGAGGTTGAGGTTGAGTGAGGTCGCCAAATATTTTTTGAGTTTGAGGTGAGGTCGAAGTTTTTGAGGTCAAATGCCCACCTTTGCTCGTGAGTCACCTCGTTACCAGGGACGGCAGCGTATGCGGGTGTCCAAATTAATTGAATTTTCCTATTCAGCATTCTTTGGGTGAGGATTTTGGCAGCCTCCGGCGATATTCTCCAATTTCCAAAATTTTGGATGGCAGCTTTGCTGTCGCTAATTATGAACTTTGCTTCCATTCCTATGCAAGCTAGGACTATCGCAACTTCCTTCGCATCTCTACGTTGCGGCCTCTGATGGCTGCCGCGGATACCGGCGCCCCTCGGCCATCGACTACCGAGGCTGCCGCAGCAACTGTTCTGCCACTTGCCGCATCAACATAGACTGCTTCCTTTGCCCCCATGTTCTTGAACCGTCGCTCTAGAGCTTCGGCTCGTTTGGCCCTTCTTTCGACATTAAATTCTAGATGCATCCCTTACATAAACTGGTGTTGAAATTTTGTGGAATTTTAGTGAAGTTGCCTCAATAAACACTGTTTAAATGCTGAGAATATCCTGTGACATTTTTGTTGATTAACATTGAGCATTTGTTGAAAATTGGCTTATGTGTTTTAGTTGAAATTCCGTTGTGGATTTTTGTGTTGATTTTCAGTTAAATATATACTGAATACAAACTTAAAAGCAACATGTGCTTTATGTGTTGTTTTGAAATTCTGTTGATTATAGACTGAATATACATTTAAAGCAACATATGGTTTATGTGTTGTGTTTAAATTCTGTTGATTATACACCGAATATGAACTTAAACATGGAACGTACATCTTTACCGTGAGAATATTTTAAATAAATAAATAAAAGTAACATGGGATTCATGTGTTGGCTTTCAGTTGTGCATGCTCGCATTCCATCCAGTGCGCTCTGTACTTCCTGAAACACCTGTACTAGTGAAGTGAAGCAAACTTTTTCAGACTGACCAGTTTATTTTATTTCGTGAATTAATGGACTTTCCAGGTTATAGCAGGCTGATCTTTATGTGGCCCACAGAAGCGGTCAGGTACTTGGTGCGCATGTAAGCTGCAAAAATTGTATAATGAAGATGCCTTAATTTTTCTTAGCAAAATGCAATATGAGGAACACATTTCAGCTCATAAGCATTGTAGTGCACAGACAAGGTAGGTATGAGTGGCAGAGTTGATGATATTAATGTAGCACCACACATGCATCATGCCACATACATGAGGCTGGGAGTCCATATTATAGTCGGATACAACTCAAAACGGAGCAGCAAATACCCATCAAAGGAGGCCCTTCATCCAATAGTGTTGTCTGCGATTGTTGCAGCTAATTTTGCGGACAGCTTATTTTGTGGCGCTGCAGCGGAAGCTAGGCAGAAACGGGAAGGAGGCACTTTTTTACCGTGCCATGGAACATACTGTTTGGAGTAGGGGTGCGGTGATGTGAAGGCGGGAGCTGGAGGGACGGAATACAGTATTCACTACGATTTCACACTATGTGGTTAACCACCACGCCACGTCATATAAACCGGCCAGCACCACTGGATGGAGAGCCTCCTTTGATGGGTATTTGCCACTTCTTGAGTTGTGTCAACTATATAGATAGCACTATGTACATGTTTTAAGCTAGTAAACCTTCTCTCAGACACAAAACACTGCTAAAACACAGTGTCCCTCATGCTGAATACCAGAAAAACATTGACTGTCAAATAATCTGGCCCAAGTGGTAAAATGTAACTGCACTACAGACCATGCCCAAAAATCTGGCAGCATAATGACCAGGTTAAAATGTTTTAAGAACAGACAGATGCATTGTCCCTAATGAACCTCCAAATACTGTCTTGGATTACCAAAGGACAACACTTTTCTCTTCGCCTGCTAAATTATTCCCTCTGCAGAATTCCAAGAAGTTGTATGCAGATTTGCATTGTAGTCCTGTTTCCTGCAAAAACTAACTTCGTTATTGTGCTATGCAGTGAAAATTTTGCAGCACAAGAGATAAAGAACTGCTTCTCAAAACATCAAGTGTTTTCCATATGTGATAATGATAGAACCCACAAGAGTCCGATGATCAGCAGCTGTGAATAGATGAAGTGGTCATTTGGTGGATTGCTGTCACCCAATCAGCTGTGAGCACAGCCTCTACCATAACGAAGCCAAGAATGTCGGTGCACGAAGCCCTTACTCTAAGCAAGGTGAAATCTATTTCATCATGCGGTTCAAACAACATCCATCACCAACTTTCTCCATTACTGCTACAACCCACATGCATATCATCACATCCACTTTCTGCAAGAGAATGAACAGAATGAAGTGCAATGTAAGTGCTATGAAGTGTGTTGTTGGCTAACTCTACTGCATGAAAGGTGCATAAGCAGATTATACAAATAAACTTCAACAGTTGCCATTATTTCCCTCTTTATCGATATTTTTACATTTGTTTATGATTTATAAGCATGCATGCAGTGACTTACATATGACAGCTTCCAGGTGCACCAAGTCAAGCGCCTCTTTCTCAATGGGATCCTTTTGGATGTTCCACACTCCATACAGGGATTTGGTCTTTAGTTCTGCAGCAAACAAGGTGCAACAGGGGTCTGAAAAATCTGCCAGCACTTTTATGGCCTCAAGGGTGCTCAAGGTGCTCCAAGAGTGCCTTGTCCAGCAGGGCCCCGCCTCCAATGTCTGCCTGCAAGAGCAGCAATTCAGAAATAAGCGGCATCAGTATAGAAAACAGTGACAATTATCTATCTGGCATGTATTACTACTGGCTAAATGACACAAAGCTCAACAAAGGTCCAAAATGATGCTTTCACTCATTTAGACAAAGTGCCACACAAGCCATATAGCCCATCTGAATGAGCACAATTACAAATATCTTGAAGCTTGGAGGAACTCTGGTCCTCTCCCTCCCAAGCTTGATACTTCCAACAATGCTGCAAGAGTATCACTATATGGCTAACAAAATCCCTCCAGTGCCAAGATTTAGAGATTGGCGTGCAATTAATAATGCAATATTAAATCAGTATTTATTCCCCACTAAGCTGGTATCACATAAAATGTACAGAATGTACTGCAATAAGCAAGATTACGCCTCGCTGAAAGACTGAAGGCAACTTGGGAGGCTATCGATGAAGATTAACATTGAGGGATAAAAAAAACAATGTGAATGAGCAATCTCAACTTAATGTATGCAGGTATTTCAAGGAAAATGACTGGAAAAATATGCAATGCATTGAACATGTGATCTTTGATGGCACAATCTCAACTAAAGAAAAAAATGGACTGAGGCAAAATATATTCAATTCACAGACCTGGCTTCTCAGTTTAAAAGTAATTCCAAGGGAAGAAAGTTGGTATATTAAGCTGAATGGCCTAAAGCAATATGAAGGCTATGAGGGGCAGCATAGGTGAGCATCTGGAACAGTTAAGATCCCCTTCAGTTCTTCAAAATTCACTGAAAATGCACAGTTCATAAACATTTTGTATTTTAACTCAACTGAAGCACAATCTTGTAGCCAAAAGTGGCTTAGTCAAGTAGAGATTATTGCCATTGATTCTCTGGCAATCTGCAATGCTTTGTTTAATTTTTTTTTGATCTACGATGCATGAATGACAATCTATTCTAGGCAATTACATATAGCAAGAAAAAGGATGTAACGAGCTCAATGAAGGTAATGTAATATGCACCCATTTGCCAATTTGTGAAAGGTATTAGCTAACAATTTTTCTAGCAACCTGACAACAACAGGCTCACAGTTGAGACAGGCACAGTGAGACAAAAAAAAATTCTCATACCAATCTGATTTTGGTAATCCAAGTCAGCTGACTGTCCCATCTAGGGTGACGATACCTCAAAAAATGAATGGTTAGTGGCATAGCCATGTTATGTTTAATGCACATGCAATAAAAATGGTAATGTTTTGGCTATCAAGGCCAGAGGTGGGCAACCTCATGAGGTTTCGACCTCATGAGGTCGACCTCAACCTCAAAATGACCTCAACCTCACGAAGTGAGGTGAGGTTGAGGTGAGGTCGGTGACAGCTCGAAATTTTTTGAGTGAGGTCACGAAATTGGACCTCAACCTCACGCGTGAGTTTGAGGTTGAGTGAGGTCGTCATTGTGTGAGGTCGAAATTGTGAGGTCCAGGCTTTTTGCTGTTGCCGCGGCTTTCTTCGAAGAGCGCCCCTTTTGACGTGGAGCTCGAGCGTACTGCCGCCGTGTGCCCGCCGGTTCTTGGTGTTTGGTTACCCCCCGTTCGGACGACCGGATGCCGCTGCCCCTGCCCAGCTTTCGGCATTCTACCGTAATGTCCGCAGCCCGAGGACGCTTCCCTCTGGTCTTCTTGGAAGGAGATATTTTTTTTGTTTACCTCACGAACTCCTCATGTCCCCCGCCCGCCACCCCCGTTTCCTCTGACTTGTTTTTGCCGATGCTTGCCGCCGGCTCAAACACCCAGGAGCGCGCAAAGCACATAACTCACGTTGACCCGCGGTGCTTTTGTCGGATGCCGCAAAGAAACAAGAAAACTAAAAAGTGAAGCAAACTGTCTTTGCGCAGACAGCGCGGAGCAGGACTGTTTATCGTGTGCATGCCAGTTTCCAGGCGCTAACGTCACGGCTGCTGCCTTACATTCGATAAAGGACCCCGCTGTACATTACACGGAAATTTAACAGAAAATGGTGCAGCGAAATTGTCAGAGGACGTGATACTGACAGATAAAAAAAAACGGAAAACATGAACAAACCAGGAAAACCGGCACAATACCATCTGAGCATTTTATCGAAGTCCTCCCTTTCGAATTGTACGTCATCGTTCTATATTCCGGTCCTGTAAATTTATATTCTTGTATTCTCCAAAACAACCTCTCTTTGGTCTTGTGCTGCTTGTTCCTTCTAACAGATTCACAGGTGACCCCGAACAACTGCAATGGGATGAAGGTGCTAGCGTTCCGTATATAACCAATATAGCGGTAAAACATGTAAGAGGATGAAACGGACGGCACAGCTTATAAGACGCAGTGGTATACAGGAAAGAAGCCTACACATGTTAACTATTTGCCGAGATAGAAGAGACAAAAAAATATATGCGGGGCTTGCATACAGTGAAGCCCATTGAAAAAAAAAATGATTTCGCTCCCCTAAGGCCCCTTTTTTCTCTCTCAAATTCTAGGGAAATCAAGCAATGCAGGAGAAAGGAGGAGAGTAAGGGATTCTTAACTTCATAATGTCAGGTTTCTCTTGAAATCTCTTATTCAGGCGCAGAAAAAAAAAAAAAGAGGGAAAAGCGTTCTCCTACATGTTTTTATGAGCTAGAAAGTATTGAGATGGTTTCCGGCTCGACATTTTGGTGTCTAGACGGACGAATTGGTGTAGCGAACTGAGCGTGTCTCTTTTGTGCTCCCGTCTGCTCCAGACGCACAAATCAATCGGATGAAAATTTTTGTGGCCAGATGTCGGAATATTTTTTTCAGACATTTGTCTTTTTCTTTAAAAATCAATTTATATATACGTGAATGAAGCCAATTACATGCTAGCACTGAGGAATTCAGTACTAAGTCGATGTCTCAAACCTTCTATGCGCTCTGGGAAGCGCAGTTCTCTTCTGTTTTTAGTGTGCAACATTTGTTATAAGTCATCGTCAACATGGTATTTCTTCATATATATTTTCTTGTATTTCAATTAAGTTCGTACAATGCCGAAAAGAGAACAGGCTTCTTCCCTCACATTAGGCTCTTTCTTTGACATCTTTTCAGTGGCCCATAGCACAACCCTCCTTTCCACTTACCGGCGCGGTCATTTAGTTTTTCTCTTTTTGCAAGTATTGAAAAGCGCGATGCAGTCTCTAGAAGCGGAGTTGACACACATACCCCACTGCCTTTGGTGTGTATTGGTGACAGTTCGACATTCACTGCATGAGCAAAACCAGATGCCATGGAGACGGACGGCGAAGGGAGGAGCGCGTGCACAGCAGGGGGCGCGGTCCCTCCGGGCTGCTTGCTCGCCTCCTTTCTGTTGTTCTTGTCTTTATTTTACGTTTATGTGCTGTAACTATACGACACTAACGGGGAAACGGTTTCTCTAGATTCACGTACGGTGAATGCGGCGAAGCAGCTTCGGAGACTCCACCGTGCAATTTATTAGTTTAGTCTTCAAAGGAAAACAGGTGAATACTAGAAAGAAGCTCGTCTCAGAATTGTTTGCGAAATGGCATCCAGTATTCCGTTCAGACGTGCAAGTATTTATATCATGTATGTTTTTTTTTTAGGCGGGTGGGAGTTGGACATTTTGCTCCGGCGAAATTTGACGGGCGAGCCGATGCTCGCGACAGCAAAGTGGTTCACGTTTAACCCTTTTTCCTAGCAGTTCCGACCCTTGTAATTTTTTAATGTAAGCGTGGTTGTTCGAAGAAGCAATTTCGCCAATTCTTGCAATACGCCACGGGATCATAGAATTATAAACAAACGCCCAAGACTGGCCGGTTGGGACCTCATAAGATAAACAGCATTCCTCTTGGAAATTTTCTGAAGGTTTATTCGGCGTTGGCCGAGTTTTATAATTAATTGGTGTTTTGCTGTCTTTTCCTTATTTGTTTGTTTTGTTGGCGATTTAGTCTTCACAAGTCGTTTCATGGGTGGCTATTATGGAAAATTTGTGCCCCGTTAATATGATATCTGTTAACATGGAGGACCCGAATTATGGACAGTTTTCTGGGGCGAAGATTTTTCAATGCATTTATGCCTCGTTAATATAGAAACTCGCTCTCTGAACAATGGACAGGGGATGAATGCACACAGCCTATTCGGCCCATGTATTTTTGTCTCGTTAATATTGACATCGTTTGAAAAAAAACCAGGGGAGTCCGAACGCAAGGGTGCGCAGGCCGGGAACCTATGCGACAGCCGATACGGTCGGATGCCTGAACGAGTCCTGTGGAGTTGGAAAGAATCAAAGCGGGCGTGTCGTCGTTTTAGGAGGCGAGGGGGGGGGGGGGGGGGGGCACAAGAGCGAAAAGCAAGGGAGGAGGAGGAGAAAAGGAGGGTGGATGGCAGGGATCGTACACAGCAAACCGAGTGTCAGTTAACTAAGAAAGACCCCAAGAGGGAACCGGGAGATTTCTGGGTGCAGCGGCAGCGCCGCAACTAAAGGCCGCAGTCGGGAAAATAGCAACATGTGGTCGCAATAAATTCTGCTGAACGTGAACAGAAGAGAGGCCGGTAAAAGCGTAAGAAAGAAATAATAAGAAGAAAGACAAGCGCCAAAATTGGGGGTGGGAACCCCCAATTTCTATCCCAGAACACAAAGTGTGTTCCATGAAGCCGTTAACGCTTTTCGGTCAGGGTTAAGACACACTCGAGGAGTAGAGCGACAAAAGAAAGGCGACGAGCACGCAACCAGGATAGGCGTCCCGTCCTGGAGGCCCTTCCTTTTCATGCTCCTGGTTTTCGTCACTGTTGCGCTGCCGAACTACCACATTTTGCAACACAGCGATCTGCATGTCGGCTTCGCCTTGAGTCAACGATGTGGCCTTGACAAGGTCTGAGCTCTTCGTAGTCGGCTAGCCATCGTTCTAAAATGTACTTCAGCTTGCAGTGTTTGTTTCATAGGAACACATACAAACGGCACTGGAAAGGGCAGTTTGATAGCCCTCTGTATGGTAGCCTGCCAACTTGACTCCCTCGCTTCCTTACAGAAACAGTACAAGGCAAGAAAGAGAATCAGAAGAACGGAAAGTCAGGGAGGTTAACTAGGGAAAAAGAGTGCAAAGAAGCAGGAGCCTGTAACCCTCAACTTTAGTCTGACTTTTGGCATGGCGGGAGTTAAACGCAAAAGAATGGAGCTGAACTTAGGCGCGAAGTGGGAAATCTGTGAATACGAGCGGCAAAAGCCATCTCAGCCAATCCAAGCCATGAAAGACTGGACCCAAGTTCAACTAGGCCTCAGCCTCGCCAGGTCGACGGTATACCATCTATATATACTACAGGACTCCGATAAATGACTCAACGTCGGCATCGCAGCGAAAGCCACAGTCCGACAGCGCCAAGCACAGTTCGAGGAAATGGAGTCAGCCTTGTTAATGTGGTTCGGGAATGTGCACGCGAATGGTGCTGTCGTGAGCGACGAAATGCTTCAAAAGAAGTCTCGCTGCCTCGGCAACATTATGAGTGCTTCTTCTCCTCCGTCTTTATAGGTTTTACTTGTGATGACTTACGGAATTTTTGTTCAGTAAAACAGGGGGATGTTTACTGAGAAATATTATTCTACGCTCTGTCTAGGCGTTACTGACTTCAGCTACTCAAGAGGATGGCTGACAAGGTTTAAGAACAGACATGACGTTTCGGGTCGACGGATCTATGGAGAAGAGGGTAGCATCGACATCTCGGCTGTGTTTATATGCCCAAATTAATTAACACAGCAGCCATAATTTATAAATTTTTTCTCAATTATATACTTTTCGTTTTTATTCAAGACTTGTTATTATGGATGACTCGCTTTATGGACAGCTTTGGTCGGAAACCAAGGTGTCCGTACTAACGAGGCACGAATGTATTCCTATTTTTTCCTAATTTAATGTATTCTGTCGCAAAACAATGTACAGTGTAATAAAAAAAAAAGCTCGGCAATCATCAATTTTTTTTTTTTTTCGAATTAAGAAGAAGAGCAAGGATGGAAGCTTGGGCGAGTTGGTGTCGGTTTTCTTGCCTCATAGCGCTAAACAGACAGGGACACAGCCAGACATACTGGACGGGCGATAAAAAAAAGCGCCCGTCCCGTGTGTCTCGCTGTGTCCCTGTCTGTTTAGCGCTATGTGGCAAGAAAAGAAAAAGAGCATATCGTCATTGTTGTCGTCGTCACTAGGGTCAACAGCATTTGGCTTTTAAGTTTATAGTAAGAACTGGCTTGTTTTATTTCTAATACGAATCTTATTCACGTGGGTCAGATGGGATAAACTCTTTGTATACTGCATTATGGGTCTATGCGTAGTAACATGGTACCCATGTAGGCCTTAGATTGAAAGCCGACCACAAAAAGGTAGGCGAGGAGGGGGAGAGGACTGCCACTTTAGTGCAGAGTTGGACATGTAGTGTCCAGAGTTTCTCTGCTTTTATCCAGGATATTAATTGTAGTATAAAATTAGGAGTAAAATACAGTCTTCATACGACAAAATTCTGGCTAGCCAATATATACCCCAGGATTACCGAGAAATGTATATTTGCTTTAAGTTACAATTTAATTTAATGATTCTTTTTTTTTTATTTTTTTTTTTGAGGTCGAGCGCCCGACCTCAACCTCACATTTTGAGTTTGAGGTGAGGTTGAGTGAGGTCGCCAATGGTCACCTGAAAAGTGAGGTGAGGTCGCCTGGGGGACCTCAACCTCAATTGATGAGGTTGAGGTTGAGTGAGGTCGCCAAATATTTTTTGAGTTTGAGGTGAGGTCGAGGTTTTTGAGGTCAAATGCCCACCTCTGATCAAGGCAGCTGACACCTATCTAAAGTTCTCACAGATTAAAAGGCGAATATGCCTCTTCATTCCCACAAAGGACACATGCCACCTGGGCATGAGGCATTTTAATCGACTTTAGTTTGAAAATGAGTGTGCTGTTAAAGCTGGCTCGCAGAAATGGCACATGCTTTCGGAACAAAGCCTTAAATTTTTGGAGTCAACAGGCCACACCATTTTCTAAAAATACACAGCGCGACAAACATAGGACAAGCGAGTAGACGGGAACAGCGCTGTTCCCGTCTACTCGCTTGTCCTATGTTTGTCGCGCTGTGTATTTAAAAAAAAAATGATGCACCAACTAGCTCAACTCACAGTTCTTTTGCAGGCCACACCACAGCTCTACTGGCTGCTGTGGCCCAAAGTTAAGAGACCCCCGGCATGGCACTCGATAGATACAAGGGATTACTCTCAGCTAACAAGATTACGTCAACCTCATAACAATCAGCTGATGCCAATGGCTGGGTGTCCTTTATGAAGAACCAATATATCTGTCTGTCTTACCCGAGTTGCATCAGGCTGTAGATAAATCAGATGCCCCCCAACATGTACACATACTTTTTCTTGGACCCTTTTCATTGCTTGTTTATGGAATGTAACACAGCAATGATGTGTTTACCATTAGCTGTTTCTCTGGGACAAAATCATGCTGTCAATTTAAAAACTATTTCATGCAACATGCAGAGTTGTCCAGTAAGAACGGGTACAATCAGTTTGAAAAAAAAATCTAAATCATTTCTATTTCTTCATTAAAGTTCCAAATGAATTTAAGATACAGAAAGAGGAATTCTAGCTACAAAACATTACTGGATTAAGTGTGCTTGTTGCCTTATTCTTTTCTGAAGGCTCAAAATTTCATCCCTTTCATATTAAACGACACTGTAAAATGTATACTTTGTATGCCCACATATACCACACTGAAGACAAATGCAGAAAGCTATGGCTTACCAGCAGCTTTTTGAGCTTCCTCAAGCCGTTTTAAGAGTTCTTTTTAGGCTGGTTCTCCCCAAAGCTCTGCTTCCAGCTCTTCAGCCATGGCAGTCACAGCATGTGTTGTTCTGAAAATAATAAATTAAAAAGTATAGTAATGTGGGGAACTTCGCGGACAGCAAAGACAAGTAGATGAAAGTGCCGGTTATTCAAGCAGAGATGTGGGGCAGTAGCCTTGGAAGAGTTCAGGGACACAGGCTGCCGCACAGCCTACTACTCCTGTACAACACACAGTACTTGTTTTGCGCACTTCTCATGCTTTGTCCTTTGCCCGTTTGTACTGTAGTTTTTCATTAAAAACCTCTTACAGATGCCCAAACCAAGGAATGGGGCAACCAATCTGTGCCAACTTGCACTGTCTTGCACACTGCACTTGGCTACTAATGCCTGATATGCCTATTTTTGTTTGCATGGAGTCTGCTCCATTTAGAGACAGAAGTTCTTCCAGTTATGTTCACACAGGCAGCCTCAGTAACCAAAGAGATTTTTCCTCATGGTGCACATACGAGGTTTGAGCAAAAAAAAAGGTAGACATGACATTTTTCTTGCTACACTTCTGCTTTAGAATAATGCGTGTGACATTACTAAACATTTATCACCGCATGAGATTCATCTACGGCCACTATATGGCACATAAAGGGTTGTCACGACGAATGCCGCGGTGTTAGTCTCTGGCCGTGCTGCAATCATCTGGCGTATCACTCCATGTTACAAGCGTAAGAGCCAGCCACAATAAACGCGAATGCTATAAAAAAACAGACGCTAAGTGGAAACTGACCAAAGGAGACGCAACACAAGTTGACAGGTGGAACGTTGCCCTGACATGACGCTGCCAACTTTTTTTTTTTATTGCGAAAGCAATACTACTTGCACTTTCAGCCTTTGCCGTGGCGCGGCGGTGCCACCATTGACCTTAGTTGACCTCTGTGTGACGTCATGTTTGACATCACGCTGAAGAGAAGGGCGACCGACTCGCGCCGTCGCAAGCCGCAGCGGTGCCACCACCAGCGCCTGACTCCTGCGCTCTCCGTTAGGACCGCGATTGTGGCGTTACGCTGAAGAGATTAGGCTCGACTCACGTCGCTAGAAAGCAGTAGCTGTGCCAACCACCAGCGGCTTGCCGTCTACCGCTAGGGAAGCTCGTCGTAATGCGAGCTACACTGCATTAACATCACCAGCAACCAAGTATATCCTCACAGCCGCAGCGATTATAGTTTCACTACTAGTTGTACGTAGAATAGCCAAGTGATCACCACAGCAGCACAAGGTATACAACAAGTTTCACACAAGCACCACAACAGTACGACTATCACGTGAGCGAGGGCGTAGCCATGGGTATAGCTTTCGCAATTTCCCAGCTTAACGCTTAACCAAGTTGAGTCACAGCTTTTTTTTTTTTTTCAATGGGCGTTTTCTAACGACACGCCGGGGATTACGATTAGCATTTCCTCCCTCGGTGCTGCTATATGCTGCAGATATACGCTTGTTAATCTGTCCCATTTCTTTTTTTTTTTTTTTACTATCGGACATAATAGGAAACACGGTGGAAGAAAGCATGGTCTATTCGCATTTGCGACTCGCGAAGGGCGTGCGACCGGCTGTCGCATGCTACCAGAGAGCTGCGCAGCGCGACCGATGTTCACACTTGCGAATGCGACCTGCGGGTCGCTTTCCACAAATTGTCAATCTTGACTGTTCACCACATAGAGTAAAGCTACCCATGTTCCTAACCCACGTGTTATATGCCCCCCGAGTTCAAGCAGTTGTTCGCTCGAGGTACTCACGGGCAGTCCTAGCGCCTTCTTAACGCATCTTCGGATCAGGCAGTCTAATTTCTCTTATTATCCGGCCTTGATGTCCAGGTAGGGCGTGGCGTAACTGATTCTGTTCATTACGTACGCCAGGATTAGTTTTAGTAAATTTCTGTTTAAGGCCTCTTCCTTTAGTGGCGACCCTCCTCAAGAGCCCGAGGGTTTGCGTCGCGTAACTTTATAATTTCTTTAGGACCTCTCCGTTATGGCCGAGAGATTGGATGACCATCCCCAGAATCCTGATCTGATCTACTTTTGGCACCGGTTTGTCCTCTACCTGAATATGGAAATCCCCGCTATTCTTGCAGCGGAGGTACTTTGGGTTATATACTAACAACTCCGATTTATGCAGGGAGCACGAAAGTCCCCTTTCAGCCGCGTAATCGACGATGATGTCGGTCGCTGCCTGCAGCGCGCCGCCGAGCGTGACGTCACGAGAAAGCCATGTATAGGCAACCTGCAATGAAGTTTGCTGTGTCGATCGCCGCGCCGTAACACATATCCTAGCGAGAAGAGCAAACACTTCTGAGGCGGCCTTTTAGGGCGTTTTCACGCCACCTGCATGAGCTTACAGGGATCAGCTTGCACGCTCTGTCGAAGCTTTGCATGGCGCGTCAGATAACTTGTCACACACGTATCTATAATGCTGCCGAATGTGCTCGGTCGTTTATCGCGAACCAAGCGGCTAACAGCAGCGTTTTTGAGTCACGCTGCGGTACAATTGAAGCCCCATCTATGCAGTGCAGCTGCTGGCGGCGCTCACTATACAGGATCACATATCGACGCTTCCCGCTCAATGCGCACTCGCTTTGCGATGTAAGCAATCGTGGATTTGGGGTCGCTACTGCCAGAACTGCACTCGATGGCCACATGCGACCGCTAAAGCTTGTGAATGCGCGCTTCGTAATTGCCGAAACTCTAGACCCGAGCCCCGCGTACTCGCGCTAGGCCTACTCGTCGCTGAACAGGCCTGTAGTTCGGCGCCGACTAATATTTCTGGCCAAGGTCATTGCCGATGACATGTGGGACATAAAGTGTAGCTTCTCGCTTTCCTTTTGCTAACACGGTTAAGCTACAGACAAGCGCAGCTGTTCACGCCGTTCACTCATCGGGTGTCAAGTTCTCACTCGGCCTCGATCCAACCAAAACAGAGCGGACAACCGTCCGCTGATTAGTTTCATCGGCGTTACGGGGCAGCAAATCTCAAACTACGACGATAGGCGGCCGTTGGCCCTGCTGGCGTCGTCGCCTTTTTAATATGCGACAGATCAGTGCGTCGATAAACTAAAGAACCAATAACCGTGCAGCCCACTGACGTTGACCGTGCCTTAACTATGCCGAAGAAAACATACCTTACTCTATGCCGTCTTTGTGTAGTAACATGCTCATCAAGCACTTCTGCATGAGGGACGACCACTGTGTTAATCGTCAAAAAAAAAAAAAAAAAACACAGGCGTGTCCTTTGATGCAACCTGCATTGCAGACGACGCTCCGCCGCGATCCTCTGTGACGTCACACGAGCATTCCAAAGGTCGCTCTCGGTGGGAGAAGCTTCCCGATTCCGATTTCTATTGCGTTTTTCTGTAATATGTGCCGCGCGCTAGGCACTAAAACTTTGCGAGTAGAATCACAGACCTGTATATTATTCATAGAAGTATAAAACGGCAATACATCTAACGACCCTGTCATCGCACCTTTAAGTTGGCATTAGAAATGTCACACATATTGTTATATTTTAGCACATAATGTGAGTATATAAAGTTACAACCTAGAATGTAATGTTACTGGAATTTAACAATAATTTTGTTGAATCCTTTAATATTTGAGGCTACATGTGTACTTGTACAGCTGAGATGTCGTAGCGGGCTGTACGCATCCCGAGGAACTTAAATAGGTGCCTATGGATAAGCTGCACAAATATCTGGTGTTTCAAATGAGCGAGAGTCGTTGGTTTGTATGGTACTCATTAATATTAACTGCCGATGCTACTGGAAGGGCATTTTTTTTTATTCTACCTGTGCCCGTAGTCTACTAGGAGAATATAAAGTTCAGCTAGAATGAGAGATTATAGCTCGAATGATAATAATTACATGCCATTATTATTACCATACGTAGATAAGCCAACAAAAACCATTAAGCTTAATTCCTGCAGTGATGCCCTTCGAGACTGGGGCAGGGTGAAGAATTTTTATACAGCTGCGGTTGGCACATCTGTATCACAGGCGCCACTATTTCGACGAGCATGCTAGAAGACTGAGCTACATGTGAGCGAAAATGAAAGCGACGCGACAAGGCAGTGAGGAGAAAGCGAACATCGTTCGCTCCATCACCTACGGGGCAAGATACATGCACGAGAAAGCGCGAACCGACGGCGACGCGAAACAGCGACGACGCCCTGTGTTGCTGGCATAGTACACCGCAAAACTGTTTGAAAATGCAACAGTCATAACAATTGCAAGAATTGAAGTATTGTGCAAAAACACGAAAAAAAAGTGCATTCACAACACACCGTATCGAATATGAAGCATTTAACATGCGTTAACTTGAGCTGTACAAGTGGTCACGTGACCTTTTCTCTTTTTGGTTGCGATTACATGTTCGTTGAATCCTTGGCCATTCACCATTGTTCGTACAAAGCGAGAATTTTACGTAGCAATGCACAATCATAACGCAGCACTGCAGAAAAAAGAAAGCATGTGAAATGAGCGGTAGTGACGTACGCTTCGCGTTCATGCTATTGTCTGATCGTGCATGCACTTCCGGGCGAACGAGCGCAATTTTCTATTTCGCCGGATCTGAGCGACGCGCCAATGCGACATGTGCATTGGTGTTCACTCGAACGCTTCGCGCAAAGCGTGCCGCCATCGCGTTCGCGCGAATTTTCGCGTACATGTTACTCAGCCTATAATAGGAAAGCATACATTGCGATTACTGTTACTAAGATGCGAGAGTCATGCGAAGCGTTGCTTACACCGCATTCTTTTCACGGAAATTAGCACTAAAAGGGGTGGCGATGTGTTCTAACTTTCTGGGACACGGTATGGGGAGAATTGAGAATGAGAGGAGAAGCAGTAGCCAAATATTTTGGTAGTCGTCATGCATAAAAAAACATTTTCCGCGAATTAATGGTTCGCCTTTAAAAAACGAAGGAAGGCGTACACATCCTTTGGGTGGGGGTACAGGAAAATCACTGCATGCTGCCCGGTCGACGCAGCCGCTTCAAGAGCACAAACTAAGGCCAAGACCTCAGAATCGTTTGCGCGCTGTTCCGACCCGGAAACCACAGTTAGCATGACAAGTTATAAAACTGGTCGTCAGAGCAAAACGGCTGGATGGATGGATGGAATATAGGAGCGTCCCCTTTGAAACGGGGTGGTAGCAGTAGCTATCATGCTCATTTTTCTCCCTGTATCTTAATTATTGATTTAGAATGGTTAACTAAACCATCCCTCTATTTATTAAATTTTTGTTCCTACAATACTAACATTATGTCACTTCCCTGCTTTTAAGCCACCAATCTTCCATCCGTTTTTTTTTTTTTTTTGCTAGTTTCCACCGCCGGTTTATTCACCCGGTAACTGTTATCTCTAAACCCCAGAGCTTCAGGAACACTGATTGCGCCTGCATCAGCTTCCGGATGAATACCATTACATTCGAGTATAAATGGTCAATTGTTTCACTGGAGTTTCCACATACAACACATGCGTCATCTCCATTGTTAAATTTCTTTTTGTAGCTGCGTGTTCTAAGGCACCCTGATCTAGCTTCAAAAAGTAGGGCACTGCCTCTTGAGTTATCAAAGAAATGTTCCTTCCTGATCTGCATTTTCCACTTTCGTTATAATTCCACACTCTTTTTCCATCGAATTTATCCAATTTTTACCTTCTGTGTTTTTCACCTGTTGCTTAATGCTCTTTAATTCTCCGTCCTTGTGACAAGCATACTTACTAGTTAGTTTCCTAGTTCTTTTCCTCCATTGGGAGTCAACGCTTTTTAAGTACAGGTATTTAAATACTTTAGTTGCCTATCTGTTACTGTCCAATTTCCTCAGATGTTCCTCATATAATATTTTACTCTGAGCTTCCCGTACTTCGAAAGATGCCCAGCCCATATCTCCCTGTACCGCCTCATTTGTAGTTTTACCGGGGACACCTAATGCTAATCGTCCAACGGATCTCTGATATATTTCTAATGTCGACTGTACCTCTGATTTTAGGCACAAAACCGCATTTCCGAAAGTCCGGGCACCATAATTCCTTTCCAAATACCCCTCAAAACCTCATACCTATTGTATCCCCACAATGCCTTATGCTTCATTATCCCGGCATTCCTTCGCCCTTTGGCCTTAAGTGATTGCTCATGCTTTCCAATGTATGTTAATCCTTCGTTTACCCATACCCCCAGATATTTATATTCCGCTACTCTAGGTATTTCATGGCCTTGTATTTTAAGACCCTGATAAGCTGAGCCGTTGAAAATCATCAGACCCGACTTAACTGCGCTGAAACTGAAGCCTAGAGCGTCCCCTTCGTCTCCGCAATACTTAACTAGAGTTTGCAATTCCTCCAGACTCTCAGCTAGCAGCACAATATCGTCTGCATACATCAAACCGGGGAGGCGCTGCTCTACCGCCTTTCCACCTAATCTATATGACAGGTTAAAACCTAGGTTACTGTCTTGTATCCTCCGTTCCAGGTTTATCAAATAAAGCATGAAAAGCAGCGCTGATAGAGGACAGCCTTGTCTTAATCCTTTGCATACTTTGACATCCTCCGTACTTCTTATCCCTTCCCACGTGATTTATACTTTGTTATCCCGGTATATTTCCTGTAGGAACTCTATTGTCTTATAACCGATACCTTCTCCTTTTAATATGTTCCACAGGAGTTCCCTACTTACGTTGTCGTACGCCCCGTTTATGTCCATTATCCTATTATCCACTCTAGATATTAAAGGTCTATTATCCACTCTAGATATTTCGATGCATTGGGTAAGCACGAACAGGCTATCTTCTAAGCGCATACCATTTCTAAAGCTGTTCTGAAGTTCTCCGAGTATCTTGTTACTTTCTACCCATGCTTGCACCTTTAATTTCACCGCCTGCATGGCTAACCTGTACATAACAGATGTTATGGTAGTCGGCCTATAGGATTTTATGTGCATCCTGTCTCCTTTCCCTTTATAAATCAAATCCATTTTACTCTGCCGCCAGCTGTCCGGAATTTGTTTATTCGTTATGACTGTTTCCAGAGCTTTTAACAACGTTTCCTTACTTTTTGGACCGAGTTCATTAATCAGTTTGATCGCAATTCCATCTATTCCTGTAGATGTGTTTTTAGGAATATTTTTTTCTGCCTTTTTCCAGTTTACATTGGTCAGTTCTAAGCTGCTTTGTATTCTGCTACCTTGTGTTGCTTCCTGATTTGCGGAGATTAGCATATCGTCACTCTTAAATGACTCGGCTATAACTGATGTAATCTAGTTCACTGCGTTGTCTCCCTTTAAACAATTTCCCTCGTTATCTTGAATCCGATCCTGCTTTCTTTGATTCTTCTTCCCTAGCCAGCTTATATGGTTCCAGAATTTTCTTGCTCCGCCTCTAGAGGCATCGTGTATGTCAGCCGTCCAGCGATCGGTGGACTGCCTTATTTTACTTTGGACGAGGGCCTGCACCTGAAGTTTCTTTTGTCGATATGATTCCCATTTTTGGCCGATTTCCTCCTGAGATACCTGTGCTTTCTTTGCTATTCGGTGTTCCCTTGAAGCAGCCCGTCGTTGTTCAATAGCTTCCCTGATTTCCTTATTCCACCAGCTCCGTGGCTTCCTCTTTCCATTCCAGCGGTTTGCTACTTTAACCTCCTGAATTTTCCTACTTATGAGTAGTTCTACCTGTTCATAATCCCAGTCTTCCATGGGGCTTTTCTCTATTGCTTCCTCTATGTCTGCTGCTATCTGCGCTATTTGATCGTCGTTTAATTTTGCGTTTACGTTTTGTCTAAGTTCCATTTCGCTTTTCATCAAGGGCCCCATCGGCCTCGGGGTCTTGTGGCGCCATCTACTGGTAAATGTTGTAACAAAGGCTCGATAAATGGGCGCGAATGGCGGCTTGTATTCGTTTCCCCTGATATAGTGCTCTAGTTTTAGAGCACTATACCCCTGATTCGCCGAGATTCGGTGGCTTAGTCGAAATTTTCGCTGTTCTCTCATCTTCCTATCACATACACGTCACAAAAGAGGCCTAATGATGGCCGCATACTGAGGAGGTGTAAATTAAACTGGGAAGTTCCGTTTCTTTATTAATTTTTTTGTCTCCGCAACGCAGTCAGCTTTTCAAGCACAAGAGCTACGGTGATAATGTTTCCGAACGATAATCTTTGATTTTCAGCCATCTTTGAGCATTTTATGTTTTTTACGTGCCTGAACGTGAGGGCCATTACCTAAGAATTGATTTTCAGGTTACGCTGGCAAACAATTAGGGCCTGCCACTGAGAAAATCAGTCTCCTTGCCAGAAATTTGTTCTGATTGGCAGAAATAGATGAAAACGAGTGCAGAAAAAAAAATGGAGGCTGCGCACTGGTCCCATTCTTCCAAACTGGATACCAGAGGTACAGTCACGAGTAAAAAAGATTAGCACACGTCACGGATCACCGGAATGACAACGCGTAGCGCTGTGGTTGACGAAGACGCTGGTAACGAAACTACCGGGCCGTTCCCATTCTTCAGTATCAGGGGATTCGGCGAAATTTATTTTTGTTGACATAAAATAAACAAAATACAGGCCATCTTTGGTCATGACGACTCAGATAAAAAGAAATCACCATCATCATCATCCTGGCGATACCCTCTGCAGGACGAAGGCTTCTCCCATATTTCTCCAATTAACCCGGTTCTGTGCTAGCTGCATCCACTTGACCCCTGCGAACTTCTTAACCTCATCCGCCGCCTACCTAACTTTCTCTCGCCCTCTGCTACGCTTCCCTTCCCTTGGAATCCAGTTTGTTACCCTAAGCGACCATCAGTTATCCTCTTTTCGCACTACATGTCCTGCCCATGCCCATTTCTTCTTCTTAATTTCCACTACAATGTCGGTAACTTGAGTTATTTCTTTTACCCACTCTGCACGCTTCCTATCTCTTAATGTTACCCCTACCATTTTTCGTTCCATAGCCCTCTGGGTTGTCCTCAACTTAAGTAGAACTCTCTTGGTTAGCCTCCATGTTTCAGCCCCCTAGGTGAGTACAGGCAAGATGCAACTGTTGTATACTTTCCTCTTGAGCGATACCGGTAAGCTGCTAGTCATAATCCGCGAGTGCTTGCCAAATGCGGTCCATCCCAATCTTATTCTTCTTGTTATTTCCTTTTCATGGTTCGGATCTGCGGTTACTACCTGTCCTAAGTAGACATATTCGCCTACTACTTCCAGTACTTCGCTACTTAATGTAAATCGCTGTTCCTTCCCGAGGCTGTTCAACATTACCTTAGTCTTCTGCATATTGATTTTCAAGCCTACCTTTCTACTTTTCCTGTCTAGGTCATCAATCATTATTTGCAGTTCATCCCCCAAGTTGCTTAGCAAGGCAATGTCATTAGCAAATCGCAGATTACTGAGGTATTCTCCATCTACCCTTATCCCTAACTGCTCCCATTCCAAGTCTCTGAATACTTCCTCTAAGCAAGCTGTGAATAGTACTGGGGAGATTGTGTCTCCTTGCCTAACACCTTTCTTTATGAGAATTTTGTTACTTTCTTTATGCAGAACTATGGTTGCTGTGCAGCCACTATATATATCTTCCAGCACTTTCACGTACGGCTCGTCTACCCCCTGATTTCGCAATGCCTGCATCACCGCCGAGGTTTCAACTGAGTCAAATGCTTTTTCGTAATCAATGAATGCTATGTATAAGGGCTGGTTATATTCCGAGCATTTTTCTATCACCTGATTGATGGTATGGATATGATCGATAGTAGAGTACCGTTTCCGAAAACCTGCTTGATCCTTTGCTTGATTGCAGTCTAAGGTTGTCCTGATTCTATTAGTTATTACCTTAGTAAGTACCTTATACGTAACAGACAGTAAACATGATTGGTCAGTAATTTTTAAGGTCCTTAGAGTCCCCTTTCTTATGAATGAGGATAATGTTAGCATTCTTCCATGGTTCCGGTACCGTCGATGACACCCTGCAGGCACTGCGTATACACGCTGGCCAGTTTTTCTAGCACGATATCCCCCCCGTACTTCAGCAAATCTGTAGTTATCTGACCCTCTCCAGCTGATTTCCCCCTTTTCATATTTTCTAATGCTTTTTTGACCTCGTCCTTCGTCACATGGTGAAACGTCTGACTGTTTGTCCCTACCGTCAATTTCATTACGGTCTTGACTACTCTGGCTACTGTAGAGATCTGTATAGAACTCCGCGGCTACTTTGACTGTCTTGACCATATTCGTGATGACGTTTCCCGCCTTGTTTTTTATCCCATACATCTGGTTTTTGCCTATGCCCAATTTCTTCATTACCGCTTTAAGGCTTCCCCCGTTCTCCACAGCATGCTCAATTTTCTGTATGTTATACTTCCTTATATCGGCCACCTTGCGCCTATTGATTAGCTTTGATATCTCGGCCAATTCTATCTGGTCTGTTGAATTGGAAGCTTTCATACTCTGGCGTTTCTTAATCAAATCTTTCGTCTCCTTAGACATCTTACCGGTATCCTCTCTAACTATCCTACCACGTACTTCTACCGCGCACTCAGTAATGATATGTCTGAAATTATTCTTCATTGCTTCTAGGGTAATGTCGCCATCCTCGGTTACAGCTGAATATCTATTTTGTAGCGAGATCCTGAATTCTTCTGCCCTCCCCCTCACCGCTAATTCGTTGATGGGTTTCTTTCTTACTAGTGTGTTGCGTTCCTTCTTCAGATTTAGGCTAATTCGGGACCTCACCATCCTGTGTCACTGCATCGCACTTTCCCGATTACCTCTACATCTTGCATAATGGCGGGGGTTGAACACAGTATGAAGTCAATTTCATTTTAGTCTCCCCGTTAGGACTTTTCCATGTCCATTTCCGGTTCTTCCGTTTGCTGAAGAAGGTATTCATGATTCTTAAGTTATTGCGCTCTCAACTAGTAGCTCCCTCCTGCTATTCCTAGAACCAATGCCGTAGTCACCTACTACCTGGTCTCTTGCCTGCTTTTTCCCTACCTTGGCATTGAAGTTGCCCATTAGTACAGTATACTGCGTCTTTACTTTTCGCACTACCGATTCTACATCTTCGTAGAAGCTTTCAACTGCTGGGTAATCATAACTACATGTAGGTGCATAGGCCTGTACAACCTCCAGTTTATACCGCTTATTAAGCCTAATTACGATGCCTACCACCCTCTCATTAATACTATAGAATTCATCGATATTACCCGCTATATGCTTATTGACAAGGAAAAAGAAATACCACATACAAAATCCTGTAAGGGCGACACTTGACGTTCGGGTGGTGGCATGCTTGACAAAGAGCGTCGGAGATATTGTAAACCGCACCCGAGGACACAACAGGCACGAAGATGGCGGACATCGCCGGAACGACAAAACAGAAAATGCTTGGGGAGCCTGCGACAATTCTTCTATGAGGGCCGATCGAAGGCTAGGGCTCATTCATATCCCGCCACTGTTGAAGTCGAGAGTTGCGCCACACTGTTGTAAAACGTTTACACTAGAATAATGTCTTGCGTAGAGAGAGGGTGCACCTTAAATTCAGTTCTAAGCACGTTGCCAGCGATCGGTACAAATACCAAGCGGAGCCAGCGATTCTCCCCCTACGCCATCAAATATGATCATTTTATCCCAACCAAACATAATTTTATGGCCGAGGTGATTCTTAAAACCTAAGCTCATCACGGGAACTAGCACCTGTATCCACTAAGGCCATAACGCAAACACCGTCCACTAACACTTTCAGGCGGAATTGGCAACATCGATGACCTGGCGACCGCACCTACATCGGCCGCACACGCTAGTTTCCCGGTGGCGGCGAAGGACGGCGGGGAGAGGGCGAATGTCGGGAGCGGCGAGCAGAGGGAATCAGGCTCTGATCAGAAGCTGGAGAGTAATTTCTGAGAGGTGCGTAGCGGTAGGGGATGGGGTCACGGACTTCTGGACTGATAGGGCGACAATTCAACCATTGGCGCTGGTAGCGTGGAACCTAGTTCCGGCGGCGGCAGAATCGGGATATGTGGCCGACACAGTGGTAACAAGCTGTTGGTACACGAGCACGTTCAGGATAATAGTCCTTGGAGACAGGATTGAAACGATCAGCTAAGTCCATCCGCTGGTGTCGTTACGGAGGAGGTGGCGCGCTGTAGTAGGAAGAAGTGAGCGCAGCAGGGCTGTAGGAGTCGTTACGGGTTTCACGGACAGGATGAGTGAGCGGCAGTACCCCAAGAAGAGGAGCGCTGGATCGGAGCTGCCTGCAAGGAGCAGCTGTCAAGGGAATAGCCCTGTGGCGCACAACAGTTCGCCACGGAACATTTGTCGAATCAACGTCAGGCGGATTCAGCGGCTCATGGAAATCCCCACCTACGACAGTGGTAACATTAGGCAAATGTACGGCCGAACTTCGAGGTAATGAGTCGCAGCTTAAGAGCTTCGAACGTGCGACAGTGTTGGATGACTGCCGCGGCAGAGTCCAAGATACCTTTAGTGATTAAAAAGTTGTACACGTCCTCTGCGATGCATTTAAGAGATGGCCATCTCTGTCTTCTTTAGACATCCGGGGATTCACCGCTTTGCAGAGTTTCAGCACCTCCTCAATATACGTTGTGCCCATTTCACCTGGCACTTGCACTCGCTGGAACAAAGTCTGCTCAGCGCATTTCCGTTTTGCCTCGGCATCCCAGAAACAGTTGTAGATCTCCTCTTCAAAGCAGTTCAACAAACCATGTCAGAGCTGTGGCGTCCAAGAAGAAAACAACATTGCCCAGCTTGACTGTGACAGTAATTGGTGAGCCACTCATCCGCGTCTTCGCCAGCCTTGCCAGGAAAGGTCGGCGGCTCACGGTACTATACTGTCAAGCGAGCGCCGTTGCGCCTAGCTGGCTGCGTGTGTCGCCTTCCTGGAGCATGGTCAAGGGCAATTGGTAGGAATCGTGCGAGTCGTCGACTCCATCGACGTTGAGAAGGGCCCATGGTGATCGATCCAGCACCTTCCACCCCTCTGTTAAGGTTTATTATATAACTACATATATACACCGTATTCAGATATGTGGCGCAAACAAAGACAAACACAGGAGAAGATCCACAACACACGCGCACACTACCAACTGTAAGAAGAACCGGAAAACACTTCCTCTTCTACACTCAGGCACGTCTCAACTTCCTCTTCTTCTCATCTTCCTCTTGTTTGCCAAGGGGAAAATGGCACTCTCTTCCTCGCAGACCATAACCTTGTCCAAACATGGCGGTGACCAATCTCTTCTTCCTCTTCTTCTATTCTTCCTCTTCTTTACCATGGGGATAGTGACACTTTCTTCCTCTCAGCCCAAAAAACATCGACCAAACATGACAGTCACAAATTCTATACTGTCTTGTAAATCCACACCTCTGCATTGTGACTCTGAATTTGTGACTGTCATGTTTGGTCGATGTTTTTTGGGCTGAGAGGAAGAAAGTGTCACTATCCCCTTGGTAAAGAAGAGGAAGAATAGAAGAAGAGGAAGAAGAGATTGGTCACCGCCATGTTTGGACAAGGTTATGGTCTGCGAGGAAGAGAGTGCCATTTTCCCCTTGGCAAAGAAGAGGAAGATGAGAAGAAGAGGAAGTTGAGACGTGCCTGAGTGTAGAAGAGGAAGTGTTTTCCGGTTCTTCTTACAGTTGGTAGTGTGCGCGTGTGTTGTGGATCTTATCCTGTGTTTGTCTTTGTTTGCGCCACATATCTGAATACGATGATGCACCAACTAGCCTCTCAAGCCGTTATTTTTACATATATACAATTTGGCAGGTATGTAAGGTATGTACGTGGCCCGAAAATTTCCTGCATTACTAATCGGGTTCTAACTGAATAATGTTTCTTTAAAAGGCCAAATGAATAGACCTGTTATATTTTAAGACTTTCATGTATGAGTTTATTATTATTATTATTTTTTTTAAGTTCCGAGGGATACTGGGTTGAAAATTATGGCGAAATGGGAGTTTAACAAAAAATCGTTCGCAACTCACGGTTATTACCTCTCTTTTCGAATTGTTTTCAGAAATCAAGAAATCGATCCTGCCTGCTAGTTTGGATGCGAGACCTCAAATAATTTAATTTAGAAAGGAAACAAAAATAACCTACAACACAAGGGTAACTTAATTCGATGAAATGCTCATCTTTCTTATGTTCCCTTTATCTGCTTTATACTTTACATTACTCTTTCCGCACCCTGTGCATTACTGAATATTTGCATAATGTTCATGTACAAGGTGATATCTTTTCAGCATTTACAAATTTTTATTTTCTAAGAGATACGTCTATGCAGCCTGTGCTAGTGGGTTGTACATCAAAGTGGACATTCTGTGCGCTACAGACACCAATAATTAGACGTGCAGATAATCAAATTTAATTAATCAACCTTTTGGCATTTTTTTATTTTTGAGGGAGGGGGGGGGGGGGGTAATATTAAGCAACGAAATTGAAGATCATGAACATTGAAAGGTAGTGGAGTTTTTCACTTTCTTAGCAATTTTGTTCGAGACAGCGAACGTCAAGAAAACGAATTTTTAATCTCGTTGAGGTAGCTTTTCCTCATTGCATGTTTACAAAATGACTTAGCTTCGAGCGGTATCATCGCGCCGAAATAAAGTTAACTTCTACATCGTCACGTAGTGGTGACAAGGACGTAGACAGCAAAAGAAGACACAGGCTTGATGGTACCGAAATTAAGTCTTTATTTGGGCTGACTTGTGTCCGCAATCTTGCACCGTGAAAAGAACTAAGCAACTCGGCGGCGGCGATAGCAACAAACGTGCTCGTCGATCGTCGAACAAAGAATGCACGTCGCACTCGTCAACGCTCAATTTAAAGGCTGCTCAGAACAATCTAGATAACGTCGCAATTGCTACCAGCACAAGCCGGAACATTGTAGAAAGACACACGAGGGGCCGGAATCTTCGGTACAGATCTCTGTGCATTTTGCGCTGCAACAAAGCTGATAAAGGTGTGACTCGCGACATCGAGCATTAACAAACAAAGAATAGGGAACTGATACGCGATCCAGAATCAGAGTGATAAGGCCGTATGCCGGCGGCTGTTAAAAAAACAACAAATACAGTTCTGAAGGTTTCGCGGCAATATCAACAAATGCACAAAGTCCGTACTTGATTGGTAAAAACTGTGAGCAACGTGATCTTATAGCTATTCAATGCGGGAAAACTAAATCAACGAGATTGAAATGCATGTTTTTGACAGTAGCTATCCCGAAGCACGTTGTCAATGAAGTAAATTAAAAGCCAGACTCACGTTCGATGACGGCGGCCTGCATTTTCTCCGTACAATGCTGGCCTCCGAAATAAAATATGAAAAAGTCGATAACTTCAGCTAATCAATCGTTTTATAATTCATATCAAGCGTCCGCTTTGGTGTAAAATCGCAGAGAGCGAACAGACGTACCTCGCACAGTTATTGACTTGAAAATGTATTTTATTATTATGAATTCCTAAACCACCCGCAGGGCATTATCCTCAGGAGGTTACTTAAATATGCACGAGCTAAAATGCAAACAAACGCGTCCCTTCGGATGCAATGCTAAAAATGCAAATAACTCACTGTAAATAAAGGGGAAGACCGCAAATCCCACTTCATCCTAATATAGAAGTTCATACAGGATTCGTTAAACAGTACAACACACACATTATCAAAAGCGTCATTTGATGCTGTCTACGGGGTATGGAAAATTGGGTGCAGACACTAGATCTCGTCCGGAAGCGAATTTCATTTTTCATTTGGTCGCGGAAAAAAATCAAAACTTACATTTATCCGTCTTTGGTATAGCCTGATTTTTTTTGTTTTTTGTTTTTTGTCTACTCTCCTGGGGTGATAATAAGGATGTTTTAAATATATCTGTTTGTAAATCCTGTGTACCCGCTGTGAATGTCATGCACAAAATTTAACCCAAGTACGTTCATGCGTGCGGATAGTAACTTCCATCCTATACTTTCCCTGATTTGCGAACGTCTGAATTGTAGATGACCGTGACAAATCTGCAGCTCTTTTTTTTTTTTTTGTGTGTGTGTGTGTGTGTATACGCTCTATTTTTTTTTCTTGAACAAAATTTATGAGTGGGTCTCACGCTATGCACGCGTATCCTAACCCCGGCCAGGTGCAGTTTCCTTCAAAGGCACAAGTGCAAGCTTGTCTGAAAGAGGTGTAAAGGGGGCCTTGCTTTAGCACTTGTAATTTCAATGTAGTGCGTTCAGTCCAATGTCGCCGTTAATGAGGCGCCTATTTGACTTTACCAACGCATTTCGCAAAGGCATTATTTAGAATGTAGGAAGTGTATACCTATGACCTTTTCTTTCGCTTGTAAATTGTATATGACAGCATTTTGTATACTCAAACCTATCCTCCATTTGAACAAGCAATGTTTTTTTTTTTTTTTTTTTTCAAGTTGAAGCTGCAACATACTGATATCTCCTCAACCTGACGCAGTTATACACAAAGCGATGCAACGTCGGGGACGATTTGGATAAGTTGAGTGGTAGAGGATAATACCGAGTGAAATCCATGCTGGGTAGAGTGAAAAAGCCATGTTCATGATAGGCACTTAATAAGACAAGAACAGAAAACACGTTATAGTGTTTTACAACAAACGGGTGATAAAGACACGAGTCTAAATTGTTTACCAGATCACGGGAGCCACTTTTAAAGGCAGGAGTTACATTTGCCATTTTCCATCCACTTGGTAACTGTTGCGAATTAAATGACCGGAATGGGTACAACACTGTGGAAACCACTCTTCAGAATGGTTAGATATTCCGACCGCACTAGGGCCGCATATTTATATGTTAAAAAGTCATGCTATGTGTGTGCTGCCCCTACCGAGCTTTTGCATTTACTCTTTTGGCAAAAAAACTCTTCAGAACGTGCACACGGGCGCGCCAAGCGTCCAAAAGAAGGGCGCACCTCTACATGGCGCTCCATGGGTGCGAGCGCAAGCTCCAAATATTATAGGTGTTTGAAGCGCACAAAAACATGGAAGGACTTACGCTTGACTCAATGATGGCAGTAAAGTTGGGGGTCATTATACGGAGCTTACTGGTTCATTTGCAACATATACTGCCTGAAATCGCCCTCAAATGAAGCCACTGTATACTTTATAAAGGGAAAGTTCCTAAAGAGTTTTCAAGTAAAAAAAAAAAGTAGCTAAGGGAATTGGTTTAGCGTCTGTAATATGGGTTTATATTCGCTAGCAGTACCCACGCCATATCTTCGGCTACTTTCACTAACAAACTACAATCTATAGAGAAAGCGCCTGATCGACCAGAAATCTCTGGTGTCCACGGCGCAGGCAGCGACTGGTGCTCTGAAAGGATAGCCCCACAGGGCACGTGGTACAGGAGCTGTACAATAAAGATGTGCTCACCATCTCTTGAGAAGGAGGTTTTTTAAGCTTTAGAAGACCAGCTTTACCGGAATTTTATTGAACCTGACTTAAGTGAAACAATCGCGAAAAAGATTGTCGAAAAAAAAAAAAAAAGAAAGTGTTTTATAAGGTATTTGTAGATTGATGTCTGCGGGCCTAACTTCGCGAAACTTTATCACCTAGGCGGTGTTTCGGTGTCGAAACACCTCCCGAAATTTTCTTAGTGCTGGATCCCTCCTCCTCTCTGCCTTTTTTTCGCCCATCTTTTTTTCGACCAGCGGCGTAGAACACACCCCAAAAATATTTCTGGCTACACCACTGATATGGTGCGTCCTTCCTGTGCAGAGATATACGGTGCAGAAGTGCTATTTTTTTTATTAAGTTTCGGAACCTCAGTGAGACGAATAAGATTTAAACTTTGCGAAAGCAGTCATTAGGCAAGTTTAGGCAAATGTGTGCACGTTTCATGAAAAGCTGGTCTCGTGGAAAAAAAAGAAAAAAAAAAAAGAAAAATGTACTCGGGAGTAAAACTTGAACACGATTTCTTTGCCGTCAGTCAAACTCACCTATTTTCTGTAAATACGTACCAGCTCTGAATTAAGCATAAAGCGATGTTTGTCCAAAGGGATGGTTGCTAAAGCGCAGCGTTTTTTATCCTGTCTTTCAGTGGTATCCATATCCTCGCAAATATTACCAAATTATTTCGCTTCGCCCATAACGTTTATCTTAAGTCATGCCGCTGATAACGCTACGCTTACGAATCATCTCTTTCCAATCATTGCACGTCTGCGAATAATTCTGAAATTTAAGCATAGAGTGCAACTCGCGAAGTAAGAAAAAAAAAAGTAATAATAATAATAAAACCCTGTGTAGAGCATTAAACATAGAAAGAAATTGCATTACTTTCGCAAGTTGGGCATAGACATATACATTTTAGTGCCTCAGATGGCGTAGATACTTTCGGTCTCAAGCGCGCGCCGACGAGGCTCGCTTTTGGCGCGCGAAGGCGTGAGCGCAAAATCAGTATAATATGCTGCGGTACATTGTGTTGGTGATGATGCACTGAATGTAAGAGCGAATACAAACCGGCATCTACATACTCTATCAAGCTTATCTGTATCATATATTGTTTAGTCAACTACCGACGGAATTTGGCGCGTGCGGTTTGTCTTGTTGCCGAATCGGTGAACACGTGGGGTGTGTTCAACAAACCCGCGCGCACTTTCTCCAAGAATTTCATTTTCAGGTTTTCAGAAGACTTCAGTGATAGCGTCCTTTCGTATCACCATGGCAGAGATTTCTGTATTTTTTTCCAACAATTTCTTTCCACGCGCGAAGGACAGGCGGATTGTTATTAACTTCCGTCGCGGAAAACAAAAGCGAAGATGACGGGCTGCAAGAACGATGGCGCGCAGACTCCAACAAGCAGAGTTCGCTAACCATGCGCGGAATCTCGTCGTTACGCTGCGCGCGCTTGTAGGGAAGCTGCTCGCGTGACGGCTGCGCTGTAGCGACGAGCATCGCGCTTGCGACGTGGAGAGATTGACCCGTTTGTCGTGCTCGGGGGGTTATGTATAGTCGACGGAGAAAATGGTAATACTGTCAGAAAAAGAGAGGAGTAGCTGAAAAAGAAGGGCGTGCGTAAGGAAGTACTACACGAACGGGTTGGGGTGCAGGGCGCACGCGAAAATGGTTCGTCCACTCGAGGGAGAGACGCGCGAAGCAGGCCCCACTCGACGGCGCTCATGTGGCGATAAACACATGCTTGTTTTTGCGATCGCGCGGGAAGAAGAAGAAGAAGAAAAAAAAAAGAATACCTCCTCGCCAGCGGCTTCCAGCGAAGCGCCAGTCCAGAAAAGAAAGGAGAGGCGTGTATAGTTGTTGGTCGGCGTGCCGATCCGGATAGCTACAGCAGCTTTACCTTTTGAGCGTTTCACCGCCAGTCACGCTGCATTGGCTGTGCCGTCGACGGGGCCACTCGGCAGCTGTGGACGGAGCAGACCAGCAGAATGCCTTATCTGGGTCGGTGGCTCTCAACGGAGCCGACGGGGCAGGGAGCCTCCGGCCATTGCTTCCCGCATTGTGCGGAGGCGGCAAAGCGTGCCGTCCATTGATGCCTCACAATTCAGGATATTGGGCAGACCTCTTTCGCCCTGCGATCGGCACATTTTGCGAGCCTCCGCGGCGCCACGGCACGCTCTCTGTTTCTTTTTCCAAGGTGCAATGGCTCTCCGAGAATACGCGCGGCGGCTCAAGAGACGCCTCCGAGTGCACGCGCGAGGTCTCGAGACTGGCTGTCAGGGAGGACTAGAAAGAAAGCAAACCACGCTGAAATGCTGACGTCAGTGCGTCGCCATCGGTGAAGAGAGTCATGGAAAGGGCAGGGCCCTTTAAGCAGGCTGCTTGAGCATACAGTCGAGTTGCGGGCTTCGAAAATTGCGCGCGCGCCAATTTTTAGAATCACCAATATAGACACACTGAACGCTTCTTGAGTCCGCGGTGTGACTGTTGCTGTTTGCCACAGTTAAGTTTGCGCGGCTTCTTGGCTCCCTGCAAGGAGCTCTGAAGCTGACAGCCCGACACCATCAACTTGGTTCTTTTCTTTAGAGGTTCGCCGCGCCGCCCCACCCCGGCCGTTCCCAAACGGGACATATGCTGCTTGTAGAGGGCTTGTCGGGCCATAAAGTAAAAGCAGTCCCGACAGCGAGCGGCGCCGGGATTTGATCCGTTTCGCTGGCAGTGCATGGGCATTGTATGGGATATGTTTTATGGCTTTTTCGAGCCATAACAGTCGAACAGTTTTCAAGAAAGCGGTGTGGACCTCTGCGGGTTGACGCTAGCGCCTCGTGAATAGATGGTCCCGTCGAATTTTCGTGCTGCGATGCACCACTATTGGCGGCAACGCGGCGACAGCAACACGGCCGATTCCAATCCTACCGGCCTCATTCAAGGCGGTCCGTGCAAATTGTTGTCCATTTCGTCGGGTTGAGTTAGGCTCGATATGCTGAATTCCATTTCTTGCTATTTGCACCTTTAGAATGGCCACCGTAGGAGGCTCGATGCGAACTTGGTCTTCACGTCTAGCTGTCGCCAGAGGAGCGACCACTTCCTGCTTTCTACACTAGAGTTCTGCTCCGAACATCTGCGCCGCTTGGTATGGCTAACTTTTTTCACTATTTTGTACTGGACCTTTTGCTCAGTCCTTTTTATTTATTTTTTTTTTTTCACTAATGTTTCGGCCTTATCTCTAATAAACGAAGTCAAATTAATGTTACTCATCAACTCCTGCTGGTTCCTTTCTTCGATGCGACAGAGCCACAGTACTGGACACTTCGTTACAATGTCAAGAAACTCCTCGCGACAGATGAATGTCTACACGAAGGTGACATGTGGTCTAGCTCGTCGTTGTCTGCGTAGACAAGCCTTGTTTGATCGGTGCACTTTTGTTCAGATGCGGCTTGTTAACCAGAAAGGCGCTTTAATTGCTCGACTACCTTGATTACTGCTTTCGTCTTCCTAATATTGCTAGCGTCTGCATGCGCAACATGTTTCTTTTACCTCTGAGCTCTTCAACTAAAAAGCTGACACGTGTTACTTTTCACAGTCATACTCACACCTGTAAATTAGGAAGCTATTTAGGAAGTTAGGAAGACAATTCCCTGCGCAGTTTTTTTTTTATTATTGTTATTATTCTGGAGGAGGGGGGGGGGGGGAATACACGAAAACTAAGCTCGGAAGCGAAGCCTGCTAAGCTGAGGCTGTGCTGAGTCTTCCAGCTCGGGCATAAATACTTCGCTGGCGGACCGAGTCAAGCGAGTTCACAGAACTCCTTTCACAACGCGTGCTGTCGTGAGTGCCACTAAAACTCCCTGGGCGTCTGTTTGCAGCAGACGCAGAGTAGCATTCGATAAAATCGTCCCTCACATATGCCTTCCGACGGAGGTATTAAGAGAACAAGTACCCGCCTAAACGCTCCCGGTAATGTGCACTTTGTTTCCGTCGGACCCCTGGGGTGCCCTAGAACTAACGTAGAAGGCGCATCCCGGAATCTCCAGCGCGCCTTCGGAAGCAGAGAGGAGGAGAAAATAATCATTGAAAACAAAGGGGGCCAAGTATGGCTTACAAATGGCGTCCTGTACGCGTGCTGGGAGGCACATCGTGGAGAAAGAAGACCAGTGGAAGAAGAACCTTAGCGTGGACTAAACAGCGCGTGCACGCCCACGTGTGCGCGCACCGTCTAGTGAAGTGGACGATGCGCACTTACGTGCCGAGGGAGGATCTCGGAGGCTCTGTTTTAGGAAGGGCACACAACAGCCCGAGGCGCAGCCGAGGGAGGACGAAGGCCCGCATGAGACAAAGAAGGGACCCGAGCAGTTGACGGATCAGCGGTAGGACTGATAAGCATCGGGCCGAGTGAGAGCACCGGGCGTGAAAGGCAAGAAGACAGAGGCAAAGAAGCGCCCAAATAACAGGCCGGGGTTGAGGGACAGGTGGGAGGGGGAGCGAAGACAGAAGAGGGGGGGCGCAGCGGCTCGTGCCTTCCAGTAGCGGGCTCTTGCCTCGTGCTGCGTCATTAGGAAGAGGGGCATCGCGGAGGTGTGTTGCCGCCGCCGAGCCCCGTTGGGTTCGCCCGAATCGCTCCCCCTCAGGCCCCAAGACCGGATTTTGGAGCCCCACGGCGCTCCCCTCCCTCCCAGCGGCCCCATCTCGTCAGTCCCCCTTCCTTCTCTCCAGGAATCATTTCCAAGTTGTTTTCGCTTTCTCTGGACTCTTGTTCTTTTTTGGCTGGCTACAGTGTTTCGTCTTCTTCGAACATTCGTTTCTTGAAGAGGACTGCCCCGGCCGTGTTTATACTTGAGCCGCCCTTTACGGTCTCCTGGCTGCAGGACCTGTTACTCTTTTGGCGCTTCGCGCGGCTCCCCCGGGCCGACCCAAAGGCAGCCAGCTTCGTATACCTGTTCCGCTGAATCGTCTCCGGCGCGCATCCTCTCCCCGCGTTCTTTGTGCGTTCTTGTCGCGCACGCCCGCCTTCCCCTCTCTGCTCGCTTTCTGTTTGATCGCTTCCAGCCCGCTGCTCTCTTTGTGTTTTGTTTCAGGCCGGCTTGTTGGCCGGCTACAGCCATGCGTCCTCTCCGAGGAGGCGGGCTGCCGGGCCTGCTCCGGGATCAGTTACCTCCAGCTGGCCGGCCTTGTTTGCCGCGCTTCTGGATAACGACGCCCTGGCGACAGCCGGGCCAGGGGCGACAATTAACGGCGCCCAGCCCTCCCTCTTCTTTGCCCCCCCCCCCCCCCCCCTAGGGGTGGAGGGAACTGCAGAGCGCCAAAGTCCCACGTCCGAAACGCTTCTGGTAAGTCGTGGACACACACAGCACGGAGAGAGCATACCGCTGAAGGCGCTTTTGACCAAATGTACATCTCAAACCATTCGACGTCGTAAGAAAAATAGTGACTACCGTTAGCACATAAGACCTAGTTTAGCACCTGTAGGGAGAGAAAATAAGGAAGTATTAAAGCAACTGAATCGCTGCAGTATCAGTAAGTACGGTAGCCAAGGAAGGGTGCCTTGCCAGTGCACGGAAGTGAACCGATACAACTGTGCGTCTTACTACTCAGATCAAAGTTATTGAAAACCACCGATCCGTGCCACTGGAGCAGGGTAACTTCGCGTGCGGTGTACGTGTACGTGTGCGCTAGAATTTTGGATGCCTCTGCTTCACTCCACGTTTTTCATACTCATCTGGATTAGCCTGCCAGGTAGAGTACAAGGCTATTCTCTCGAATGAAATCAACGACTCCAGCTCCTCTTGATGCTTGAGAGTACCCGATCTGCTTGCCTGCCGCAAATTAAGAGGGGTTAGTCATCCTGCGACTAAACCACGTAGCATCATTAACTGAATGTAAGACGCGCGAATTTATGCGTCGCACTTGGGGGGGGGGGGGGGGGGGGGGGGTCCTTGAAGTATGCATATCTTGAACATTTAGAACAGAAAAAAAATGACCTTCATCATGGTTTTCCAAGCGTAAAATTATTCCCTTTATTCCGGCCCTGCAATGATAGCAGGAAATAAAAACATCATTGATATCGTCAACAACCTGCAGCGCTACTGTGGTACAGATAATCTTTAACCACAGTATGGGAACCGTAATCTATTAGTGACGACAGCCTCAACAACAGCTCGAACGATTAGATGCATTTAAAGACATACATTGATCGCATGATTTGAATGCCGTTATAGAATTCGTTTCCGTTCTCTGCGCTTATGAAAAACGTGCCATTCATACGCAAACGCGTGAAAATGCGTAAGCCGGAACAAGGTCACCTGATCAAGCTTATACTTACCGAAGGATGTTTTACACGGAGTTAACGGCCCTTTGTAATTACTAAAGGAGGGGTGATCTGTGTGCATATCGTATTAAATATATCATGCCCTGACACATGTACTGATCGGCTTCGTTTCATGAACTGCGGACTGCTTGGTAATCCACTCAGAACTCTCGTGTAGATCTATAGTACCAGCTCGTTGCGCCTTTCCATTTTCGCATTTTTCTCTCAGTGGGGAGCGAGTAGGTAGAGGAAGTAGGCGGAGTGTATGGAGACTGGGCATATGCAGAGGCAATGCTCAAGGAAGGGCAGTTAGGGCAGGCTACGATAGTTCGGAGGCGGTGACCTTGATAGAGCAAGCCTGTTCCCTCCACGCAACTAACACAAAGTTGCTGAATAAAGTGCTTTCTGTGTCCCTCTCTTCCTCCTTCAGACACACCCGCCGCGGCGGCTCAAGGCTTCGGCGTTCGGCTGCTGATTCGAAGGTCGCGGCATCTAATTCTGGCTACGGATGACTCGTTTCGATGAAGACGAAATGCGAAAACGCCCGTGCGCTGTGCGACGTCACCGCACGTTAAAAAGTAACCCAGAGGGTCTAAGTTAATCCAGAGCCCTCCACCCAACGTATCGACTAGTCACGTTAAACCGCTCGTGACAGCAACATATCATCTTACATACAGAATTTCTCTTTCTGCAAAAGTTCGGAGTACGATGGTCATGAGCAATGACCATTTTCGCACCGACTAGTGCGCGACGTCATGCCTGCATGCTTGAGAGCCAGTGACGTGCTGCTCTGCCCTTTTGGTACCAACCATAAAAAGAAGCGCCTACCTTTCTGTCGTCAGTTGTCAGCATAGAGGGAACGCAGAAAGGAAAGCAAACAGTTAATTTAACTTCGAACAAAGTCTTCAAAATCCTAAGAATAAGGAATGGTATTGAAATCCATCGCGGCCTGGAAAAAGGAAGACGATGCTTTTAAATACTGTGTTCCCAGCCGAAAAAACAACAACAAAAAACCATAGAACTGTATCAAAAATATATACGCCAAAATGTTCTGTAGTTCTGCCGTTTACGACAAAATTTTTGCCTTAAACGTCAGAAGTTTCTGTAGTCTATATCACTTCGGCAGTGATGCTGGCATCGCAAAATCGGGGGGTAGACGAGCCGTACGTGAAAGTGCTGGAAGATATATATAGTGGCTGCACAGCAACCATAGTTCTGCATAAAGAAAGTAACAAAATTCCCATAAAGAAAGGTGTTAGGCAAGGAGACACGATCTCCCCAGTACTATTCACAGCTTGCTTAGAGAAAGTATTCAAAGACTTGGAATGGGAGAAGTTAGGGATAAGGGTAGATGGAGAATACCTCAGTAATCTTCGATGTGCTGATGACATTGCCTTGCTAAGTAACGCGGGGGATGAACTGCAAATAATGATTTATGACCTAGACAGGAAAAGTAGAAAGGTAGGCTTAAAAATCAATATGCAGAAGACTAAGGTAATGTTCAACAGCCTCGGGAAGGAACAACAGTTTACGTTAGGTAACGAAGCACTGGAACTAGGCGAATATGTCTCCTTAGGACAGGTACACTCTAAGAAAAAAGGGTGTGCGAAAGGGGTAAAAAGGGCATAGCATGGTCCTTTACCCCCTTTAGAAGGCCTTGGGGGTAACTTTGCACCTGCTGGAAGCAGGTCCCTATTCACTTACCCCCTCTTAGAAAACTTGCACCCTACTGCAAACCTACTTACCCTCTCTACCAGCGTTTGTGTGTTTGTGTGTGTGTTCGTGCCCCTTAGACAGCGGTGTGAATAGTTTGGGCACATGTCACGATGGGGCGCTCGTGCAGCATTCTATCCCATCATGTCTCCTTCCTGCACCGTCGCTTTCAGAGAGGGGACGCCTTTTGTGCCACCTTCGCCACCGTTTTTCTCTCGCGGCGTTTGGGTCCCTCTCCATGTTTACTCTCCCCAGTCAGGAACTGCAAGCTGCAGGTGTGTCCTGGTTTCTATGGGGTGACGTCATGACTGCAAAACTGCTTCTAAATTGTAATGAAACAGCAGATACTTTTGTTTTGCTTGTGGGAGTAATGCTCTGGCAGTGCACAGCCTGTTTCAGGCTTATAGTGGAGCCACTCCGACTGCATAGCGAACTGTCACGGGCCGTTCTGCAAACGTATTTCCTAAGCTGCTTAAAGGAAAGAAAAGGCACAGTATCTGTCACACTTGGTAGAATCCTGAACCACACCGTAAGGAGAAGCTTGAGAAGCTTCGAAGGAAGGTGGATTAAAAGAAAAGAGAGAAAGAGGTGCTGGTTGTGTTCAGCAAAAAAATTATGCACATATTTGATTTTACCTGAAGCGCATACAGCTCGTTCGGCCTAAAAGGCATCGCCATTGCCATGGTCGTCGCCGAAACTCGCAACTCGTGGAAAAATATATGCTCTGTTTTATATTAAAATCTTGATAAAATCGATTCCTTACACAGCTTTCAGGGTAGTGTCATACCCTTTTCGCGTCACATTTAGCATCCATCTGCTAGTCATGTTGAAGGTTAGTTTGCGACAGAGATTGGAACCAACGACCTATGTACAGCTGCCGAAATCTTAACTGACGTTCGTGACGGCAGTACTTTCTGTAATTCTGAGTGTTACAGAGCAGCTAACCTGCGAAAAGTCAAGTATAAGAAATGGCTCACCAAGCTTTTGCGTAATCTTGATCATCTAGCAAGTATTGTCTTTATTAAGGCGCAGGAGCATAGAAATGGAGGTCGTCATGCGCACGCCAGTTAAAGATTTGGCGGCTCTACCTCCGTTTTTATGCCTTTCATTTTAAAGTTCGCCGTTCACCGAGAAGTGAGGCAGATAGAGCACCTTCCGTTCCTCCAAACAAAGCAAACTAAAGGCGTTAATCACATTGTCAAACTCTGCGTCTCTTAACGGCAAGAATTCGCGGAATGAAAACGCCGTGTTAAAGGCGCTATCGCGTCTACAGCTTTGGTGTCATGCTGGCTTGAAATTATTTAATTTTATAGCGTTAACTAGAGGCAGGCTGGTGGGCACCTGAAAGCTGTCGCTACCTATGGCTTCAAGACTGGCAGTCTTGAAGCCATAGGTAGCGTAAGAGGGTTCTAGCACAGTTTTCGCCCTCGCTCTTGATCACGTTCTACGTGATGCTGGAGGTAACAAAGGACGTTCCACGTCCGCCGCTGAGGTTGAGGGTGACGCTGGTGAACACTCTCATGGTTCGTATACAGACAACATAAATACCCAAGCAAATAGCAGGGGGGACAGCGGCCGATGTAGCTCAGTTGGAAGAGCACCGGACGCGATATTCGGAGGTCGTGGGTTCGGTTCCCACCATCGGCACGTTGTTTTTTCTTCTACTTTGTATTTAATTATCTTTCCCCTAAACAGATTGCATTAGTAATTCTGTGATTATCCAAGTAAACATTAAAAAAAATACGTAAAGTACCATCCCCAACGCTTTCCTTGGCCTCGCCGACTGTTGGCTTCTTTCCTTCATGTATTAAAACGAGCACCCTCATTTCCCCTCATATATATATATATATGCTTAAACTGAACATTAAAAAGACAAAGATCATGGCGTCTGCCCCTATCAAGTCCTGGAGCATCAAGGGACAAGAAGTGGAAGCTGTGACAGATTTTCTCTTCTTGGGCTCCAAGATTACCCGGGAAAGAGACTGCAGCCATGAAATTGGGAGACGCCTGCTTCTGGGCAAGAGAGCCATGGCTAGCCTTGACCGCCTAGTAAAGAGCAGAGACATTACACTGCCAACCAAGATCAGTATAACTCGTGCTATGGTCTTTCTAGTTGTGATGTATGGATGCGAGAGTTGGACTGTGAAGAAGGCTGACCGCCGAAGAACTGACGCGTTTGAATTGTGGTGCTGGCGGAGACTCTTGAGAGTTCCTTGGACGGCCAGAAGATCAAATCAGTCGATATTGTCGACCATAAATCCTGACTGCTCATTGGAGGGTCAAATTCTAAAGTTAAAGCTCAGCTACTTTGATCATCTGATGAGAAGAGAGGAGTCGCTGGAGAAAGATTTGATGTTGGGAAAGTTTGAGGGTCACCGGAGAAGGGGTATGCAGCGAACGCGATGGTTGGATGGCATCCTTGAGGCGCTGCAGATGAAGTTATGTGAAGTTAGGAAGATAGTGGGAGACCGGAAAGCGTGGCGTAATATGGTCCATTATATATATATATATATATATATATATATATATATAGCTCAAAATTTCGGGCAGAAATGGCATTTTGTCGATGGTATGGTTCTTGCCTGATTCGATCAGAAGTCGGATGTTCCCATTGTATGCGGCGGCAATGCCGGTGCTATCGCTGAGGCAGTGGCTTGTCTTGCATCGCAGCCGCCGCATATTATGGGAACATTCGACTTCTGATCGAATCAGGCAAGTACGCCAAACAACTTTATGATTAAAAATACCAACGGCAAAATTCCATTTCTGTGCGAAATTTTAGCTGCGAGGATTTTGCGGTTTAGTTTGGAGGAGCATTCTACAGCGCGCTGGTAATTGTGCAACGCCCTGTATATTCCTGGGTCTGTGTTGTCGGGCTAGTTGGTTCTGCATAGTATATAAGAGAAATGCGCAACAACTTAGACAGGACACAGGAAGAAACACACAAAACAGTTCACGAGCGCTCGTGAACTGTTTTGTGTGTTTCTTCCTGTGTCCTGTCTAAGTTGTTGCGCATTTCTCTTATATTCCTGGGTCTCACCTTTTAGAGAGTTTTTATGTTTCTGCAAACTACCTACCTGCCTGTCTGTCCTATAAATGCACTTTTCCACGGGCCGTCGGAATGCGGTAAATAACTCGTCTTGCCTCGACCAAGGTTTTCATTTGCTTGATCTTACTGTTCCTACACACATGCTCTCTTCTTCATTCTTTTTTTTTCAAAAATAGGCTAATCAGTTTGGAAAGTGAAGAAAACAGAATGCGTACACCGTGTCGTATTGCTCTGTATTAATATTGCAGGAGACGTTATTTTTGCATGTCATCATTCATAATTTTTTCATTCGTTCCGATTTCAGCAGGTTCTTTTAATTTTAAGGTGTACAAACTGCCCCAAGAGCTAGCTCTATTGTTCTTAGGCTCCTTTTTTTCGCAGTGCTTCGGCGTGTTTCGTACTTGCTGCACCAGGCTGTCGGGTGGTTCCAATCGCCACTTCTCCGGCGCTTTTGTGATGAAACACGAGGCATGCATGTTTTCCGCCACGCCGCACACCAGGCACTTCGCGTTTTTCAATGCAGCACACACGTGTTTGCAGCAGCATTGTGCGACACGATGCCTTCGAGCATAAGTTGAGTGGAAAACTTACAAAAGACCAGCTAGCTGGCTGCGGAGCCACGTACAACCTGTGATACTTGCACGTGGTCACTTATCCTTTCTAGTTCCGAGAATTCAGGAAACTGGGCATTGATTCCTTCGCTCGCCAGTATGACACAGCGCAAAGGTGACGCACGCTCTTTTGTCCTGATAAGCTTGCCCCTTCAGTGAACATCAGAATTTTGGACACTGAATCTCAAGCGCCAATGATGGAGGTGGGGTAAGGAACAATCAGAAGAACCTGCTGCTCCCCGGAACTCTTTTCTTCACAGCATGAAGTCATTTTTCGCCGGACTTTCGGAAACCAGTTAGGCTGTAGCTTCCACAGTGCCTAGGCGGGGTACACAATACTTCATTGTGAACAATATGACAGGTCCCAGGGAGCCCAAAATGCGTGCCTCTTTTCGACGGCGAGCACATGGTGGCTCTGAACACATACTCTTCTCAAGGCTCCGTGGGGTCACGAGTCATTCCAGCAGAAGCGATGTCCTGTTCGGACGCGGAAGCATCGAGTGGTCTCAGTCTTATGCCTATGGGCTGCACTGCCCTTGATTTGTAAATATTTGTATCATACTCAACATACAAATAGATATGTGCGAGCAAAGTCCTTCGTTGTCACTGCAGGGAACTACCCCCTGTAAAGACTTAATCTTAAATTAACTGACGCGGCAGAATTCTGTTAAGAGCACAGCTCACGACGACTCTGCAATCAGCGACGACGTGGAGATTGGATAAAGCAAGAGGTATGCATCTTCTAGTGCTGCAACAGTCTTGGGCTGCCCAAAAGCAGCAGCGGAGGAGAGATCACGTTAGCAGATTCGCTGGGCCAGCGTTGAGAACAACTATAGACTTAAAAGGTTGCTGCTGCTGCGGTGGCGCCATGTACCAGCTTCGGACTCCATTACGCATGTCAATGATGGGCGACAGCAGCAGGTGCGGCGGCAGCGGTCAACGTAATCCGGCGCATGGTGCTTGTAAGTTCCATTTTTCAAACTTTTTGCTGCCCTTATTGTGGGTTTAAGCCGGTACTCGTTTAATCAGCATGCGTCGCAATAGTGAGCACAGTGTGAAGTCCGAGGTTCGAGTGGTCCCAATCTCTATGATCAGCAGGCGTGACTGCATTTGAGTGACCACCCATACGTATAGCATGTGTTTCAGCGAAGGTGAACCAGAAGTTTTAAACCTGCTTTTTGTGATATTGAGGTGGTTTCAAATTGCAGTTGTTTACATCAGGATACAGTTTAATCAAGCTAATTTGGTGGTTAACTAAACTCGTAACAATTGACTTCTTATGGCACTTACGTAATCAATATTCGTGGTTACCCAAGTTTGCAAGTGCGAGATGCCGGGCTAGTTGGTACTGCATTCTTAAAGAACAGCGCAAGGAACAACACGGAAACACACAGAATGGGTGGACACTGCCGCTGACTATACTTCGTCTCACAAAATGCATTGCAGCACTGTGATCCTGATTACCCCAGTGTAATCATGATCACGCGCTCTGCAATAGGCAATTGGGCTCCTACGCGGCTCTTGCCACCAAATTGGCGGGGGCAACAGTATAAAAGCACAATTCTCTATTATAGTGTGCAGGGGCGAGAGGCACTTCGGAGCACAATTGCAAGGACTCCTCTGCCTTTTGCAGTGCTGCAGATAACTTGTGAGACGAACAACAACAACTGAAATTTTATTACTGAGCAAAACATATATAAACATGCATAAAGAGGTGGAGCCAGGGCGATTACTATAGACTGTTTTCGGTGATCGCACAGCATCACCTTGGCTTCACAGCATGTTTATATGTGTTGTGCTCCGAAATAAAATTTCAGTTGTTATTGAGCGCCTGTGTCCGTCCATTCTTCTGTGCGTTTCCTTGTTGTTCCTTGCACTCTTATTTAAGCATACCTAAGTTTGATCTAGTTTTGGGACATGTCCTTCAGAGTTATCTGGCGTTGAGAGCTTGCGTTGTTGATTACTGTGTCATATCCTTTCTCCTACAGTAAAACCGCTTAACAGAATCATGCACACAGCTTTGAACTTCAGGCCAGTTCGCGCAGCTCAATTTCATGTCTCATAATGGACATTTTTGCAGTTGCTTCATGCAATTGCACAAAGCCCCCTCATCTACCATTTTTGATGACCATGCTTGCGAAAATGGAGGAGTTTTCTGAGCGTAATTTTTCACGAATTCGTCCCCTCAGTTATCGAAGCCCTGGCTTGCTGCACAATAATGGACCTTTCTCAGCTGCGCACCCCTCTTGTGACCGCCAGGTGAAGTACCCTTGACGGGACGGCTAGCTTACTGAGGTTCCCTCGCATATTTCCAGCAAACATTTTTTCACAATAGTTGAGTGGGCTTATTTTCTGAGCAGTAGTTGAATGCAGGGCTGTCATGTAGGAAGCAGGTCAAGTGCAGGGGGAAGGTATATCAGGGCGTGTCCACAGATGCCTAAAGCACATCACTACACATGCTAGCTGAAAGTAGCCCAGCACTTATATATACTGCTTGGAAAACAGGCCGGCACCACTACTGCGAAAGAATTTGTGCAGAAAAAATAGGAGCGATCCTCGGTAACCCGCCCCGTCAGATGTTCCTCGCTTGGCGGCCACAAGAAGGGTGCGGTGCTGGAAAAATGTTCTCCATGCAAGAGAAAGCGCTTGCTGTATCTGCAGCCGCGATGCGGTTCCAACACGCTTCCGTTTTTTTTTTTATTTTTTATTTTTTTTTTTTTGCCGCGCCGCCGCAGTTTAGTCGCCGAGGTGTTTCCATCGCTTGCATGTGTATACATTGTGAATGTGTCTATTCCCTGCACATCTCATTTTTGTCTCGTTTTTCTCTCACACAGGTTCCCTCGGAGTATGGATTCAACCACGGCAATGACAAAAGACTGCTCGGTTATCCTGCCATTTTCAAACGCAATAAAAAGTAAACCCTGCTTTCCGTTCTCATGTACTAATATCGGTGTGCAAACTGCACCCTGAATGGCTACATGGCCCGTCACAAATATGTCGCTCTAGCACGAAGAAACCAACATTGCGGAAGCGAGGGCGTCTGTGACCGGCTGACGAAGACATCATACATATTTTCACCAAACGTTTTTCTTCTGTATAGGGCGTATGTTAAGGCTGTCTAATGTTGCAGCGGAGGCAGCATTACCACACATATGCCAAACGGAGTCGCTTGCGTTGCAAATAAAGAAAATGTATGTCTCGTATCACTTCGATAGCGGCGATGTCTTGTGACTGAGTGCACAATCAGTCGAAGTGTGGTTGTTTTCAAATTACTAGCGTACCAGTGTGCGCCCAGACTATATTTAGAAGGGCGCAAACATACCCTTCGAAGGAAAAGAACATTATCTTAAATGGGTGTAAAAAACACTATAATATGAATTTATTTTATTCCTCTGGGTGGTAATATTACCCTTCCAAACAAAGCATAAATATGAACGTAAAAGTGCAAAGTTACGCCCATTCATAGGGTGCAAACATGCACTTACGGGGTGCTGTAGTAAGCTCATTACGCTGGCATAAATGCAGACCCTGTGAGGGTAAGTTTACGCCTTATGATTAAGCATAACCTTATTCCAGCTGGGAGCAAACATGCACCCGATTTTAGAGGATATTTTTGCACTTTCATGGCCTAACCTTTAGTCCTTCTGAGAAAGGGTAACGTTACTCCCCAGTAGCATATACTTGCACTTCACCATATGGCATAACGTTAGCCTCGTTGTAGCGTAAACTTTACACCAGACACACTTAAGCCCCCGTCGAGGGTGTAACTTTGCACCCAAAGGGGCTCCCCAGTGCGTCAGTGGACTTACCCCCCTAAAGGGGTAAGATCACACCTTTTTTTCTTAGAGTGTAGTAACCGCAGATCCGGACCATAAAAAAAGAAATAACAAGAAGAATACGATTGGGATGGAGCGCATTTGGCAAGCACTCGCAGATTATGACTAGCAGCTTACCGGTATCGCTCAAGAGGAAAGTATACAACAGTTGCATCTTACCTGTACTCGCCTATGGGGCTGAAACGTGGAGGCTAACCAAGAGGGTTCTACTTAAGGTGAGGACAACTCAGAGGGCTATGGAACGAAAAATGGTAGGGGTAACATTAAGAAAATCCTCCAAGGTAGGCTGCAGCAGTATGTGGATCGGGAGCTTCCGGACGTGCAAGCTGGGTTTCGCAAGGGCAGAGGAACTAGAGACCAAGTTGCCAACCTTCGCTGGATCATGGAAAAAGCAAGAGAGTTCCAGAAACCCATCTACTTCTGCTTTATTGACTATGCGAAAGCGTTTGACTGCGTAGATCACAGCAGATTGTGGCAAGCTCTCCAAGAGATGGAGAGATGGGAGTTCCAATTCACCTCATCTGTCTCCTCAGGAACCTGTATGAAGGGCAAGAGGCCACAGTCAGAACTGGGCATGGTCTTACTGATTGGTTTCCGATTGAGAAAGGAGTGAGGCAAGGCTGCATACTGTCGCCCTGCCTATTTAACCTATATGCAGAGTGCATCATGAGGAAGGCTGGTCTGGACGAGTCTTCAGCTGGAGTGAAGATTGCTGGAAAACGTATCAACAACCTTAGATATGCGGATGATACCACTTTAATGGCAGAAAGTGAAGCGGAACTCAAGAGACTTCTGATGCGCGTACAAGAAGAGAGTGAGAAGTTTGGGCTTAAACTGAACATTAAAAAGACAAAGATCATGGCGTCTTGCCCTATCAAGTCCTGGAGCATCAAGGGACAAGAAGTGGAAGCTGTGACAGATTTTCTCTTCTTGGGCTCCAAGATTACCTCGGAAGGAAACTGCAGCCATGAAATTAGGAGACGCCTGCTTCTGGGAAAGAGAGCAATGGTTAGCCTTGACCGCCTAGTAAAGAGCAGAGACATTAGTCTGCCAACCAAGATCCGTATAACTCGTGCTATGGTCTTTCCAGTTGTGATGTATGGATGCGAGAGTTGGACTGTGAAAAAGGCTGACCGCCGAAGAATTGACGCGTTTGAATTGTGGTGCTGGCGAAGACTCTTGAGAGTTCCTTGGACTGCCAGAAGATCAAATCAGTCAATATTGTCGACCATAAACCCTGACTGCTCATTGGAGGATCAAATTCTAAAGTTAAAGCTCAGCTACTTTGGTCATCTGATGAGAAGAGAGGAGTCGCTGGAGAAAGATTTGATGTTGGGAAAGGTTGAGGGTCGCCGGAGAAGGGGTAGGCAGCGAACACGATGGTTAGATGGCATCCTCGAGGCACTGCAGATGAAATTATGTGAAGTTAGGAAGATAGTGAGAGACTGGAAAGCGTGGCGTGACATGGTCAATAGGGTCACGAAGAGTCGGACACGACTGAACGACTGAACTGAACATTAAGAGATAGGAAGCGTGCAGAGTGGGTGAGAGAAATAACTCAAGTTACTGACATTCTGTGGAAATCAAGAAGAAGAAATGGGCATGGGCAGGACATGTAGTGCGAACAGAGGATAACCGATGGTCGTTTAGGGTAACAAACTGGATTCCAAGAGAAGGAAAGCGTAGCAGGGGGCGGCAGAAAGTTAGGTGGGCGGATAAGGTTAAGAAGTTCGCAGGGGTCAAGTGGGTGCAGCTAACACAGAACCGGGTTAATTGGAGAAATATGGGAGAGGCCTTCGCCCTGCAGTGGGTATAGTCAGGCGGATTATGATAATGATGATGATGATGATGATGATATAGTACTCACCATTAGTACTGGAATTTTTCTGTAGTACTTCTCTGTGGTTTGTAGTTCTGCCGTAGTTGTAACTATAGAAAATTCTGATGTTACTAGAGAAGTTCCTTTTATAATATAGGTTTATCATCAAAAACCGCACAGGAATCCTGTCGTGACAAAAAAAAAATTTCTGTAGTTTCTGTCCAAAAGGGTGCAGGAAAGAGGACGAAATCAGTGCGGTCGACATCTCCAACTTGTCTATCTTCCGACAGCTGAGCGGCATTAAAGAAAGGAAGAAAGGAAGACTCAGAGAAAAATAAAAAATAACGTTATTTGTGTTAGCCTATATGTGTTGCTATTTTATTTATTTATTTGTAATACCCGAAAGACTCAGTAGGGCATTACATAGGAGGGGGGGGGGGGGGAGATATGGAAGCAAATAAGGGTAGAATAAAAACAGGATAACAGAGGATGCTATGGTGGTATGTAAGGAAGTATATAACTATTCAAGTAATCTTTATGCAAAACTAGGAAAAACTAGTCGGACAAGCAATATTTCAATATAATAAGAGAACTGTAAAAAGAGAAACATGTTCAGCGATTTCAGCAAAAGAGAGAAATATGCACATCACGCATGACAGACACTACAATGAATATAGAAACTAAAACCAGAACAAGATGATAAAAAAAAAAAAAAAAAACATTTGCGATCTCACCGGCTCAGACACACAGATGACACCGAAAGTATCAAGGAAAGGAAAATATATATAGGGAACGACAAAACCGCACAAATTGACTGCGACGCGTCTACGATAAAAGATTCCTGTGGCTGCTATGATAATTTTCAGTATTTTTTTTTTCTACGGATAAGGGGGGCTTCCCTGAACTAAAGGCAACGATCAGAGAATCAGAGGATGAAACAGCGTTAGCCTGCTAAAGAGACTAAGAAACTCATTGAAGCGGATTTTAGCTTGATAGCTCCTATCTATAAATAGTGGGAACGAAAAAAAAAAACGCTTTCGCTCGACGCCCATTTATTCATTTCACAAGCCTTGCTTCATTCTAAAGATTCCGTTGCAAATAGCTGATTGCTTGAAGTAATTAAGCTCAACTAAAAAAGGCAATTTTTGCTTAAATAGTAAAAAATACCGATATTTTAAGATATTTAAATATAAGTTTTGAATCAGTAGCTCCGCGTGAGAGAGAAACGACAAATATATGCTGCGAACTACGCTTGTCAAGAGTGTTAAGTGGAAAGAATTGTGATGTGACATCAGGCTTGGTTGTATGTGCTGTCGCTATTTCATAAATGTGACTAGCAGAAGTCACACAACCGAAATCAGCGCTTGACGTCTAGGGCAACTTAAAGAGACTCAGGACGCCCTCCAATATATTTTTTTTCCTAGTAAAAATTGATTACACGCTTTTTCTTCTGCCAACGTTGAAGTCTGTTCCGGCAAGAAAAGATACGGTAATTATCAAGGAAACAGTCTTTGAAGATTAATCCGGTAATTTTAATCAAATTCGCGGTGCCTACATTTAACAGCACTTCATGGACACCGTTCTGAAGTGAATTGCGGTTATAATTGGCCCCGTATATCCCTACAAAAAAAAAAAAAAAGCAATACTGTTGATGCAGCGTGGGTGGCAGCATTTGAGCTCCGTTTTGTGTTACCATTTCTGATTTACAAAAGTGACGTTTTCTGTGGGAACAGCGAATTTTTCTTACAGCGAAAAATGCAGGCCAGTTGATACTGGGTACATAAATTTCTCCTGACTGTTCCCATGAAAAAAAATCTGACGAAACCACGTCTCTCACGACAGGTGGCGGGAAGCGTATACGTTATGCTTAAAGGGGCCCTTCACGCTCCTATCGCGGTGGCTGGAGCACCGGTACGAAAACACGACTTGCAAGCGTGAAAAGAGGCCGATGGCCACGGTGTGGAAGAGCAGACTTACAGTTCGTTGCTTTGTCCCCCATATATAGTGCATGCACTGTACGCCAACCTCGTGTTAAATTGCCAGTATTCGACCATCATCTATCGCCTCTATAGAGAATAGGCGTTCCAGCATGTGGGAATAAAGCCAGCCTCGGTGATTCCATGTCTCACAGTGTCGGGTGTTTCAGCAAACGCTTTCAACTCTCTATTTTTAGCACGACAAGGCCAGTTGTTGGGCGGGTTGGTGACGATGTTCCATATCTACAGAGCGATAAACAGTCCTGTTTATCGCGTTGTAGATATGGAATATTTTCAGCAATTTTTGAAAGTGTTAATCGCTGAAACAACCGGTACATACTTTCGACTTGGACGTGGTCGGGATACGACGCACTTCATCGACCTGTGGGAGCGTGCATGGACTTTATGAGGAGGGCGGTAGACTTTGAGTTTGTTTTCTTATTTATTTATTTATTAAATTTTGTTTAGTCGAAGCTTTCTCTTCGGCACTGTTCAAATGGAAATTTGTCTAACGCATATAAAGCACAAATTGAAACTGCCACCTTCATAAAGATGCAGTACGTACGCGAGCAGGTTGATTGGCAGCATTAAAATTGTTTGCGCAGTCTGTTCCATTCTACTAATCCTGCTGATGAGCAAAGAACAACAATGGCATCTGTTCGGACTGAATTCGTTTAGCTCATACGAAGCCAACCAGCTAAGACGCGTTATGCTTTACGTTAAAGGCATGGCAGGATTGAATCGTTTGTCGCAAATAAAGTCGGATCACAGGTTGTTTTGGTGACAAGGGGTGGCGGTGGGAGGAGTATGCTTCTTCTAGGGAAACGTTGGGAGTGTAGTAATAACTCTTCTTCTGTGGGTGCGTGGGCAGGAAGTTCCACTTAGCGCGTGAGCACAGGCGACACTGGCCGCTGCGACGAAGAGTCCCGCAGCGGACCTGTCGGCCGGGCTGCAGCCTAGAAGCGGCCGCCCGCGGCAAAGGCAAGGACCTGTGTCCTGTTACTGGGCTCCTCTTCCCGGTGGGGTAGCAATAATGAGAATAATCTGGCCAAGCCCCGTCAAGAACTCACTCGCCTGCCCTCGGCGCCACCGGCCATGGTAGCAGCAGTCGGGAAGAACGGAGAACAAAATGTAAACAAGCCGAGCTATGCCGTGGGATTGGAGGAGGTAATTGCGCGCGGAGGGGCTTGCCGCCATTAGTGTCCTCGAGCGGCCTGGGGCGACTCATTTTCTGCCCCGAGCGAGGCGGGAAAGCACAAACGCAAAGAGCAACCAATGAACGCCGCCCCGAGAGGGGACGCGCCGCTCTTATTTATTGCAGCGATCTCGGCCGGCTAGACCGAGGAAGTGAAGAAGATCCGACTGAGTCCGCTGTCGCGAGGTGGAGAGGGCGAGAGAAGGAAACAAGAGGGTGCTTAACAGGAGACAAAATTATTCGTTAAAGTAAGGAGCGCTAGAGTTCGTTAACTCTGCTTTAAATTACGCTACCACCATCCCGACTGAGTACCATACAGCTTTTTTTTTTTTTCATTTTTTTTTATGGGACGGAAAATTGCATTGTGCCTGTCATAATTTCTCTACGAGCGCATCTTCGCTAGTGCGAAAATTGTGTGTTGGAAACGAATGGCTGCAGTTGTAATAATAGTTTCTTTCCTTTTTTTTTTTTGATGAAAACAACACCAAAGTAACAACACTTTATAATGGACAAAATAATATCGTGAGAGCCATTTCTCTACTTACGAAATATTTACCATAAGTATCGAAATCGACGGCAATCAAACTGCGCTGGGCCTACGTTGCGTGTGCTGATAACATTTATCATAGTCCTGTGTAAATCTTATTATGAACAACACACATTAGGCATGTGGCTGAACAATCCTTACGCATTTTTATTCGTTTATGTATCAATACTCTAAACCTTTGCCAGGGTCAAATATTAGAGGGCGTACACACACACACACACACACACACACACACACACACACACACACACACACACACACACACACACACACACACACACACACACACACACACACACACACACACACACACACACACACACACACACACACACACACACACACACACACACACACACACACACACACACACACACACACACACACACACACACACACACACACACACACACACACACACGCACGCACGCACGCACGCGCACACGCGCACACACACACACACACACACACACACACACACACACACACACACACACACACACACACACACACACACACGCACGCACACACGCACACACACACGCACAGTGCAGCAACAACAGCAATAACAACGAAGACACGTAAGTGTGCTGACAAAGTCTGCCAAATTATTGTTTGTTGTTAGGCAAAATAAAGATAAGAATTAAAATCTATTTCACACCGCCGTGACAACAAAAACAACGTGCTATTCATGCAAAGATAGCGAATGCATTTCCAAAAGTAATATGAATGCCTCAGCAGATAGGAATTTAACGATGCCGCCAGGTAAACCATTGCGCAGTTCTACAGAATACGGGAAAAAGGAATATACTTGATTGGAATTAAAAGATGTCACCCTTCCACAGTTCTATAGAATACGGGAAAATGGTTACCTAAAATATTACAACGCGATATTAACGGTCGAACACATCTGCTGTGACGTGATAAAATAAAAAAAGGCCGTTACACTGTGATATCTGCTACTTGGGGCAGATAAATGTTATGTTTGTATTCTGTATGCTTCCTAGTTTATCGCTGAAACGTTCTGATTCCAAAACTATATTTACAGGCTCTAAAATTTACCTTATTGTTCTGTAGGCCGTTATTTTCGCATCTGAAGGTGCTCTTGCAAAGTTTTCTTGTGACGAAACCGAGCGCATGAATGCTTGATTGCAAATATCATTAGTATTTCTGTCCCATCCTAATTGAGTTATTGTAATATAACGAGGTTTACATCGATACCGTTTAATTGATTGGTGAAATGAATTTTCGTTTTTGAAGGTTTTGGTGGTACAAGCTATTTTATTTACTTGTCCGATCAATTTACTTGCCCCGTGCTCTTTGATAGCCAGGTTAGATTTAAAACCTGCGCCGTCAACAGCGTGTCATACAAAATCTCCAACCAGCAAGGTCTGCCACTCGAACAAATTGTGCGCTTTTTAGTACGGTGTATTGAGTTGCGTTCATATAGTGGTCATTCGTATAGTTGCAGTTCTCGTTTATAGTGCCGTCTACCATTTATTATAGCTCTCCTATCCCAACTCTCCCGACCTTTCGGGGGGATGCAGGATGAAAAGTGAACAGCGCATGAAGTGGGAAAACACTATAGAGTGAGTAAGTTCGGATGCGCACCGCAGGACAGGGACGCTAAGCGCTTAAAGCCAGCGACTATACTACCAGAATAAATTGAGCCGAGTTTGCCTATCATACAAGCCAGCATCCCTGCTTGAAACACAGCTGTGTCAAGGACGCTGTTCGCTTTCCCCCCAAAATTCGGCCAACCTCTGCATGGTGTCAAAACCTCGATGGCTGGTCTCGTACCTTCCTACACCTCTATCCCCAAACATGGACGTTTCATCGGGCAAACCTCTCAACAAAGCCTTATCACCACCGTCGTTCCAAAGTCTCTGGACACCTTGATCTTGAAAGCAGCGGCACTCCCCTCCGCGCTTCCAGCTTCCTCCTCAATTATCGTCGCCCGTCTAGTGAGAGCGCTGCGCGCGGCCCGCGACACGCTTTGAAGGGCGTGGCGTGCTTACTGGCCCTACGCGTGAGCGGGCACCAGAAATGCAGTAATTGAAGTACCGCAGTTAAAGTTCCTTTTCGGTAATTTTTAATCGACTAAATTACTTTCCTGGTCTAGTAATTACGTTATGTAAGGAAACATCTTGGGGGCACTATGTTAGCAGCAAAAGTGATAATTTTCGAATTATTTGCACTGAAATGGACGACTGCTGTATACGTCAGAAAGAGCGTTTATAGTGCGTGCCAGGTTGGGCGCCTCGAAAATAGGCACGACACGGCAGCCTGGGCCAGTGTGCAAGCCCAGAAATTTTGTACTAATTTTCTTGGAAAACCTTTTTAAACGAATTTTATTCAGATACTTTGCAACTGTACAATGGCACATAAAACATCCACATATCCTTCTTCGGCAGGCTATAGCTTTTGCTATTTGCTTGCAAAAACACAAGTCATTAGTTATTGACATTCTTAATTCTTTTTCAGGGCGGAAACAACTTCGGAATCAAAATATCTACAACTTTTGCATTAAAGCTTCGTTAAGCCAATTAAAAGTTAATTACCCCTTTGGTGTCTACTAATTAATAAAATTTGGTAAACGAAAAATACTGCAGACTAGCATAGGCAACTTTCAACAGCTCTCAACTGATGTCGCTGGGTGTAGAGAATGCCATATTTAAAAAAAAAAACCGTGGTTACGTTTAGATGGGACACAAATGTCCCAGCTTTGAGCCAATGGTAAAACATTTCAAGGGGACTGAAGTTTGCTTCAGTGGAGAAATGCGACATTAGTGTTTGTTGCGGATGGTAATGCTAAACCACGTGACACTTTGCCACGTTACTCATGTCGTCACATTTTGCAAGTCACCATGAATCACGCGATACTTCTTTGTCACATGACGCCAGTGTGACATGACTCATGTCGCATCATGGCTTAGTTATAATATTATGGGATTTGAATGAAGTTTGAATATATTTTTAGACGGTCCACAATTTTTGATAAGTGACTTGGTCTATAAGTATTTTATGTAGAGTGCACATTTTGGCAGCGTAAAATTAAAGACAGGACTAAAGGAGAAAGACAAGGGACAAACGCTGAAAGATCAAGTATTTTATCCCTGGGGGTACAACGGGCTCCACTTAAAATACAGACTTCTTAAAATGATACACTATTTAACAAAAAACGTAATTTATACTTAATTTGTATTTTGATTTTTAACTTGCATTGTAGGGATATGTTGTACTTGCAGAATGGGAGCTCGTGCTCCAAATAGTATAGCCGAGAAAAAAAATTCTAAAAAAAAAACCTTAGCGCGCTTTGAAAGCCGCACAGACACCGTCATGATAGGCGGATTCCCACTGTAACACAGAGTCAGCGAGCGCATGTGACGTAGCTCGCTTCACTGAGATTTCGTCTCTCTGCTGGCATCACCTGAGAGCCAGACGGACGAATGGCGGTTCGTTATAGATTTCGTTTCGACCGCGGGCTCATTGATAGCCGCCGCGTCAGTGCCCAATGCGCACAGTCACTTCTTTCGAAATGTGCCCTCAAAGCGCCGAGGCGGAGCGTCTAGACCGGACGCGCTCGCTGCCGCTGTATGGTGGTGTGAAACCATCATGCTGACATTTTTGCGCTTCGTAGCGCGAGTTGCTTCTCGTCTAAACCGTTTGGAGGACGAGCTGCAACTCCGAAAATACATGCCCCCTAATAGAATAATAAACAAGTAAATTACCTTTCGTTAATTAGTGAACGAATTAAAGCGTATGCCACTTACCTGGCGCCCGCTGTAGCCCCCAATACAGCCCCGGAGCAAAAATAATTCGGAAACAAATTTCCTTTAATGTAGTAGCCGTATAGTATAAAACATTTATTTGGAAAAATTGTTTCGGCGTTGATGGTGGAGTTGGTCGGGTCCTCAGCCCGAGACTTTTGACTGAAGCTGCTCCTAGAGCTCTCGCAACTAAGGTCCTTTGTGCAGAGAGGTCGTTCCCATAAAGGGCCACCTCCCAACCCGCCCACTTTGGGTTTTCGTACGAGGTAGGGTTTGGTTTTCTTGTCAAGCTCGCACCACATGGTAAAGGTCGCTTTTCTGGATGCAAAACGTGCATTCAGCTGAGAAAGGATCTGGCTTAATTGCAGTCTAGCTGAGATGTTGTAGGACAATGTTTGTAACCGCCTGACGTGACGCTCCTCTTATTTATCGAGTCCTTTTAGAGGGTGCCGAGAGTGTTTGTCTCGCTAAGCGTGTTGCAGTGCCTCGCGGTATATAGTGAGAGACTGCATGCTGGGAAGACTAATGCCGAACTCTTGAAGTACTCGCTGTCCGGTGACGGTACCATGAGAGGCGGAAAGTTTGCGTTAGAAGGTAAGCCTCTGTGAGTTCGTTGGTGGTGGTGTGGACGCCAAGTTTAAGGAGCCGGTCGTTAGAAGCGGTTAAGCCTGGACCTAGTGCCAGCTAGAGGCCATGCAAAGCATGGTGCCGAGGTACTGAAGATCGCTCTTCTGTAGCTTGAGGTACGGGGTTAAGTAGGTTATGCGGCTGACGATAAAGACTTAAATTAGTCGGAGCGCGTAGTTTTCTCGTACCATTGGTCGTAATACGTGAGATCATTTTGCTGACTTTTTCGCACGTCGTCCAGAACTTAGTGATAACTGTCGCTTGACCATTTTGCTGTTGATGTGCAGGCCTAGGGTTCGAACGGTGTCTGTTTCGGGAATGAGCATATCATGTATGTTAATTTGGATCGTTGATGTCGCGCAGGAGCATGACTAGGAGTTCTTGGTAAACTCAGAACAAGTGAGGCTGCAGTCGGTGGCGTAGTTCTGCTGAGTGTTGGCGGCTTCGCGGATGTGTATCCTCGATCTGTCCTCGTTGCCACTGTGGCCCAAATGGTGATATCTGCATACAGGGCATGGCGTATGCATTCTATGGCGTTGAGTCGGTCCCGTAGGTGCAATAGGTCCGGTTATAAAGAAGCGGGAGAGTGCCGTCCTTTGTGCCGCGCCCCTATAGTGCTTATGCGGATGGAGTTGGATCTAGTATCTTACACTGTGATGTATACTTGGAGAGTTTGAAGAAATCCCTTTACGGTTTTAGCGGTATGGGCTCCGCAGTGCGTGCTGATAAGGTTGTCCAAGATTTTGGAGCGCCTGGCATTATCGAATGCTGCCTTCAAGTCGAGCGTTAGTACGGCGCGTAAACCTCGTTTACGGGTTGAGTGGATGACCTCATGTTTGAGTTGCAGGAGGACATCGTGGGAAAATTGATAGGTGGCTTCGGAAGCCGAACATGCTGTTCGGCAGCAAGTTGCCTTCCAGGTAGCAGGAAAGCTTTCTCCATGAGCTTTTTTTTTTTTTTTTTTTTTTTTTTGTACAGCTTTCTCCATGAGCTTGTCTGTGCGCGATGAGAGGGATATCGGGCGGATATTAGCAACGATTCTTTTCTCGAGTTTGGGAATGAAGCTAACGTCGTCTGCTGTCTTCCATTCTTGCGGTCACATCCCGGAGCACCAGCACTCGTTGACATACGTAGTATCTCGAGCGTTTCGCTATTGAGGTTAGCAAGGAGGCCTACTGTGATCATGACGTGGCCTGAGGCAGTGCCACGAGGCATTATCATGAGTGCGGCTTGCATAGTCGCCGACGTCGAAGTCGCGGTCTAGATCTGGATTGTCGTTTGGGGTCAGGATCTTGGGTGGTACAGAGGTAGGTATCGGCAAGCCTGGGGGTCAGTTAACTGCCCGTTTGTACCCTTGAACCCATGGAGGGCCTTTCTGGGGTTATGCTGCTCATCTCTTCGAGATTTAGGAGGATCAAGCAGGCATTTCAAGAGGTTCCATGCTGATTTAGTGCCAAGGCTGGCAGTAAGCGAGTCGGATTTGTTGGGCCAGTTGCTTTTAAGTAGCGCCCAAGCAAAATCTTGCGTTTGTTGCGTGAGACGGGCTATTTTAAGTCTAAGCTTGCGGTCGTGGCGTCGCTTTTTCAACCGTTGTGTGAGACTTCGCCTGGTTTCCCAGATATGGAGGAGGTGTATATCTATCACGAGGGTCTCTTTAGAGGTTTTCAATGTGCGTGTGAATTTTTGCTTGGCGTTGATGAGGGCTTGCCTCCACTTCTCGTAGTTTTCGATTGTCGTGAGTTGTATGGGTCTCCGCGGCACGGAACTGCCTCCAATCCGTGATGCAAGCTTCTTTCCGACGTGTGCGGTGTTGGTTAGACGCGAGGCTAATGCGGAGTAGGCAATAATCGCTGCCCAGAGTTTTCCTGTGCATCGGGGTAGTCTTTGGCACTCTTTCGACTAACGAAAGGTGAGGGCAGGTATCTATACAGACGCTGTGTCCGATTATCGTGGGATGTTGCAAGTCCGTGAGTATTGTCAGGGCGGCGTCAGAAATCGTCGTCGCCAATATCCTTGCTGTACCCGCGCATGTAGCTATATGCGTTGAAAACCCCGACTATATTGAGTTGAGCTGTTTTCGCCATCTGTACGTGCGGCCTTTTGAAACATCTCTTCAAAGCTCGCAATTGGGCGCTGCGGTTGACTGTATATATATATATATATATATATATATATATATATATATATATATATATATATATATATATATATATATATATATATATATATATATATGCTTAGGACACAGGTGTTTTAATGGTGCGCGTTCCGGGTAACAGTTGAAAAAAAAAAAAAAAAAGGTACATTCAATCTCACTTCTGGGCTCTAAATTTATTTCAAGTGCTGTGCAGCTCCTTATGAACCGAAATACACCTAGAAGGGTTAGCTTGATGTTTACTAGAAGAAGTGAGTTTTACCTCGGTGTTTACGTCCTGAAGGGCTGTTTTTCGGTTTCAGTCTATGTTGTCGCGCCATCGGTGCGGAGCTTGGTGGGCGTCGAACCAAGCGGTGGTACCCCATTTAAGGCTTTTGTTGCAATCGGCCTACGGTTAGCACGGCTTTTCGAATAATGTTGCGCGACCACGAATCTTGAGATCTGGAAGTGTTCGACCTCATCTCTATGGCTTTAAATTTTGAAATAAGAGGCATTTTTCTGCTCAACTTAATTTTTATGGCGCCAAGTCTAACAACAAAAGGCTCTAGAAGTTGTGACCTAGGTAGTTGTTTTAGGGTTTCATTACCTATCACTTCTACCCTTTTTGAAGGTTCTTCTTTGTGAGGTTTTGTATTTAACTGGAGGCGTGCGACCCGCTGGTGTGTTTGCCGGTATTATTGTTGTTTCTGATTGCTGAGACGGCAGCATGCTGAGTACCGTTTGAGGATGGTGCATTGGCTCTGGGATCCTGTTGTTGTTGGTCTATCTGCATGGAGGCAGTGGCTTCCACAGGTGGGTGAGGCTCCGATGTGAGGTTCGAGGCTACGGTGGGGGTGGTACTAAAGGCGTGCCTATTATCCGCATTCTAGCACGAACCATAGCGGGATGTTGTGAATATTTCGCTAGTTTTACTTTAAGTCGTGCATTCTCCTCTCGAAGTGTCTGTTTCGCCAACGTGGGAGGTGGTGAAGCGACAATACCTGCCCAGCCCTCCTTGTTTCCGTTAAGTCCGGCAGCTCCTGTGTTGGCACTGTGGTGCTGTGGACGACTGTCTTATGGTGTTCTGTGTCTCGCAGAAAGGGCTGGATTCACACTGATGAGGGCTCGGTTAAAAAAAAAAAAACTTAAGAAGGCTACTCTAACTCCCCGCCCCCCAGTTGTCATACTTGAGACTTGACGCGTTTTAGAATTACCTTCAAAGAAAACACGCCCTATTTACTTGAAGAATCTGCGAATGTCTCTGAACATCGCCTGATCATATGCTTTCCCGCAGAGTACATGGACAGACTGGCATCTAGGCTGAGCTATGCTAAGAAATGGCAGGACACAAAATATCCTCCCTCAAAAATCGAAGACGTATTCGTGAAAAATAATTTTCCTGAGTAGCTATTTGTTTGGCTAATTCGGTAGCGCCGGAAGCATGGCTGCTTGCGAGCACACACGAAGTAGAGATGGTTCTTATTTATAAGTTGTTCGTAAATTCTTACCGTGAGTACTGTACCAATCATCCATTAGTTTTTTTTTTTATTCATCTAACAACAGCTCGACGAAGACAGTGTTTATACAGAAACTGCGATGCTATGTTCTCTATGCTAACCTAAAGTACAGCAAATAATGTTTATTACTCCAAACGTTGTCATAATGCGGGGAGCTAAACCTTTTACAAATGGTGGCACCTGTAGAAAAAGACATCGTTGCTGGACTGGTACAAAATTTAACTTTTAGCACGCTCAAATAATCAGTAATATTGTTACGTTAGGCGATGCATGCGCTGATATGCGCATAAGAAGGGAAAAGAATAATCTGAGTAGTTTTGGGCGAAGACGACGACGTTCGAGCAGTGTCGGCTGGTGCCTGCAGGAAAGGCTTGTACTGTGAAAGCCTTGTCTCCCGAGTCCCGTCTCCGCTCTCTGAAACCTCAAGCTGAACTACCCCCGTAACATCTTGGTGGAGGCGCTTTCGATCCCCTTGCCACAGCTCCTCGTATTTCCACGCTAGAAACCTGGATTTACGCAGTGGATGCCATCTCCCCGAGCTCACCCCACCGACAGCCACAGTAAGCATGGCATCCCAGGACGCATCACCAGCTACTCAAACTCCAGCTGCCCCCATGGTCTTAACCAAATCCGCCATCCGCCTATTTTTAACGGCGAAAACAAGACGGATGTTGAAGATTGGCTCGATGAATACGAAAGGTGCAGCAACCGGTGGGATGCTAGCATAATGCTTGCCAACATCATCTTCTACCTACCGGGAACGGCGAAGACCTGGTTTACCAACCACGAGCAGGAGATGCCTACTTGGGACATCTGCAAACGAAAACTTCGGGACTTGTTCGGCAAGCCGATTGGGCGAGCTCTGGCAGCCATAAAAGACCTGGCTACTCGTGCTCAATCGTCAACCGAATCATACCTCGCCTATATACAGGACGTCCTCGCCCTGTGTCGAAAGGTGAGCACCTCTATGACCGAAGATGATAAAGTGGGCCGTATACTTAAGGGTATCGTTGATGATGCATTCAGCATACTTCTCTGCAAACACTGCTCTACGGTGGACTCAGTCGTATACAAGTCTGTCGCCATTTCGAACAGGCGAAGCAGCGCCGCATCGTCCATTGGTTTGAGCGCCTTCCCAACACGGCGACTACACCATCATGCGACGATCTGCCCACTTTGCAGCAGCCTTCAAGTCAGAACAACCTCACTACCATCGTCCGCAGGGAAATCAAGGCCTTGACGCCTGTTACACTTACATCACCTCCTCCGGAGCCAACAATAGCTATGATACAGGCTGTCGTCCGCCAAGAATTCGCGAATGTGGGCCTCGTCTCCAATCATACCACGCAACCCCCTGCACCGCAGCCAATGCCACTGGTTGCTGCTGCTGCCATAATACCGCCCTACACACCGCGCTACCCTACCCGCAATCCTGCGGAGTGCCCCCAGATGTTACATGGTGGCATGACAAGTGATGAAACACGGCGACACAACAGAAACAGAACGACGTGAGGACATGACGATGAAATATGCTTTAATGGCCAGCGGGCCTGGCGCGAGCGCTCCGCCCCGCGCCACTGCCTGCTTCGTTATCTTCGTAGCGATATATATTTACATTTATACAGATTGTCCACACTTACAAAGGCAGTATATTTATACTTGACGCATAATTTCCGCATTATAACGAAAGGAAGCACTTCTGCATGTATCAAAACACCATCTTTTCACGTGCTGCATCATATACTATCAGTGTGCTTTGTACATTTTGGTCTAGACGCAATTGCTACCTGCCAAAGTTTTGGTTTATGTTATATTGAAATACAAGCTTATTAATTTTATTCGTACAACAGTTTTCTCATAGTCAATAGCCATGGCCCATTCATTGCCCCGTCGGTCTGACAATTGGAAATTTTAGTTGAGAATTATTTTTTTTTTCCATTTTACAGAATACATTTTAAGAGATAGCGTATGGAGCTCTTACCACAGAGAAGCCGTTGCCTCAGTAGACGGCGGTCGAAAAATATAGGTAGGACACGTAAAAAGGGTCTCTCCCATCATACACATTAAGTTTACCATGGTACATTAATGGCTCCGATCTATGGCTCCCCTTGTGTTTCCTTGTTCGCGTACGTGCACTTTCCTTTAATATAGGATTAGCACTTAGGCCATGCTGTCGCGTCTACAAGGCGAAGCTTATGCGTCCTTCAAATTTTATGCAGGAACATTATACTTTTACACACGGAATCAAATGTAACTTCAAATATTTCACTGGAATTCAAATTTTAAATGTGGCGTGTATTCGTATACTAACATGTCTGTTTTTGTCATTCCACTTTCAAGCAAATGAAGAAAGGTGTTTATAAATTTCTATAAGCGTTTTCGAGCCTTTCGCTGGGAGGGTTCCTTAATGAGATCTTCAATGTTCCCCGTCCTGAGAATATCCGTCTCCACGCTCAACAGCGGCAAATTGCGGAGGTGGCTCTCAGCTATGAGCAATCATAATCTCTGACTAATAATTTTCCCCGGCTTTCACTGCCTGCTCTCGGATCAATAAAATACGCAACTGACTCCAACAGCAGTAAAGACAGAGGTCAGTTGGTCTGCCAGCTGGTACCAGCTGACTCCCAACTGAAAGCCAGTTATAGAGCCCGTTGATTCTACTTTACCATGAATTGGAACCAGCTGAGTTCCAGCTAGCAGGCATCTGGAACCAGTTAATGCCAGTTGAAACCAGTTAGAACCAGCTAACACCATTCAGATGTTTTTTTTTTTTTTTTTTTTTTTTTTTTTTTTTTCATCTAGTTGGACGAGTACAAAGTTTTGTGCTTTGAATGGCGAACTATCAGACTTGTTTTGGGATTAAGCGTACGATGCGACGAAGAACTTTTGAAGCAATCGACATTGCAATACATAAGCTCTAATTTTATTAATAGGAAATCAGGGTGAACGTTTGGCTAGTTTTCGGAGCATACCTTGAAATCTGCCGTTTTTTTTTCCTCAGCTCTCGGAGGGGTCCTAGAACGGAGGACTCAACTGTTTAAACCCTATTAATCATGGATAATGTGGCCCTGCTTGCAGCGGGTGGTGTAGTGTGCGGGGTGGCTGACCGCGGTGCCTTGCTTTGGATCGGTTGTCGTTGTTTTGTCCTTAAATAAAAAAAGAAAAAGGATTTGGATCTGGCGTTGGGGTTTCTTCATCCTCCTCTTCATTGGCGTTGGTTAAAAACTCGCGGCCCTTTAGATTTGCGTTCTCCTTGTTCCGTCGCTTTATGTAGAAAAAATTGGACCCTATAAAAAGCAAAATAGCTCTTTGGGCCAGTTGGTTCATACCTAGTACATAAAAAGACCAACCCAGAAAACGGGGACAGTGGGGACAAAACGACAAGACAGCACCCGTCCTGTCTTTTTGTGTTCCTTTGTCCCCATTTTTGGCGCTGGTCTTTTTGTGTACTCTAAAAAGCACTCGTACACCTCAAAATACTCTACGAAACCATTTTCGCCTTTCTTTTTTAATTCTTCAGTGAATATGTAATAAATAATTACCTGTGAGTAGCTATTAATTATTTAATAGTTGTCTATAAATGGTCTGGTGGCTATCTATTAATTATTGAGTATCTACTAACTTTCATTAATGTCCTGGTGCTTATCTATGGCTATCAGGTTCTGCAAAGGTGCTGCACGATGAGGCTAAGTTGCATCCAGTGGTCGGACGGGGGCGTAGCCGTACCTTCCAGGAATGCTTAAAGCGTTTGTGAGTGGCTATGTATGGACGCTGAAGACATCAGAATAGTTCCATGAGGGTAAGCGGGCACCGCCAGTCGCGCCAGACTGTAGTGGCGGCAGTTTCGTGACGCGCCCGTCGTAGCCGGCATAACGTGGCCGACATCACCGACTTTGCCAGTCGTGCCGAAAACGTTGGACTATATCGGACTTTATCCTTGGTGACCGAGGCCCATCGATAAAAACGATAAAACGGCGAGCTAATCGGTAGTGCGTTCCGGTATGTGATTGTCCGTCAAAAGAACGAAAATTTATATATATTAGTTCGCACAAATGCACGTAATAAGACAAGACAGTGCTTATGGCGAGAGTATATGGATGAATCATTCTTTAGGTAGGGCGCCCGTGTGCTGTGCGATGCCAGTGCACGTTAAAGAACCCCAGGTGGAGTCGAATTTTCGGAACCCTCACTACGGCGTCTCTCACAGCCTGAGTCGCTTTGGGACAGCCCACAAACCAAACCAGACATTTATTCAGGTAGTGTTTAAGATTAATGTCAAGCCTAGGAAAAATATAGGTATTGAAGTAAGATTATTCAGGCTTTGTTCCTGCTTTCAGCTAGTGGATCAAGGCCATCAAGAAGAATCATAGATGAAGGTGAGTCTGGGTGACTGCATCGATTATAAATTTAATGCGCTGCTAGGTGTTGAATGTTCTCAAGTTTTTGGATGTCAGTTGACGCATATGGGTCCCATGCCGCGCAGGCATATTCAAGTGTGGGTCTGATATATGCTATTATGTCTCAACCTTTAATGAGCTTGGGCACTGCCCATGCGATGCTTTAAAAACACCATCTTTTTATGTGCCACAGAGCATATACTCTTAATGTGCCTTGCCCATTTTGGTCTAGATATAATTGTTACGCGTAAGTATTTATAGTGATTTACCTGCTTGACTAGCGTGGAAAACCAGTTTCCCGTCCTTTGTCCCCTTTGTTCGCTCCGCGGGTCGCTAGTGAGAACGTTGCAACTGCGGAGTGTGAGCGGGGTGGAATACCGTTCCCGCTCATACCACCACACTAGGTTTCTGCTTATGTTATAATGAAATTCAAATTTGTTAATTTCATTTGTGATTCTAAGTACAACAGTTTTCTCCTTGTTAGTGGTCATTGCCCATTTAATGCGCAATCATTTCAACACTTGTAAATTTTATTTGATGATCAGAAACGGATTTAATATCTGAAAAATACAGTCATCAGCAAATAATTTCTTTGTAACTGTAGGTTCCAGTGCTTCGACAAGGTCATTTGTGTAAATAATAAACAGTGTAGACCCTAAAACTTAATCCTGAGGAACGCCAGAAAGAACATCTAATAAACAAGAGTTAACACCATCAACAGTAACAAACTGCGCTTTGTCAAATGAGAAGATACCCTCGTGAAAGCCCGCTATAGGAAAAGCGGTGTTTCTTCCTACCATCGAGCGCGTAAACTGTCCCCTGTGTGGCAAGCGAAACAACGAACAACACGTCTTCATGGAGTGTAACATGGTGCTCATCTCCTAGGAAGAAGTGCGAAGCTTTTCCGGCATGAAGTTGGACGGCACGCAGCCAGGCCTGTTGTGCCCCGACGTGCCTTCCGAGTGTCCAGTGTTCCGAGATTGTGTGCTAGTGCTCGCACTGCATGCCGCCTGGCATGTGCGAGGGGATGCGACGGAGAGCGTGAGAACCAACGCGGCAGCACCTTGTGGACAAAGCAGAGTAAACATTAAGAGCACTTGAGGTGTCTGGCTCCGACGGCGGCCTACGGGTGGAGCTGCAGCGGAGTGCCACGCTGTGGTCTCTTTTAAGTCCCGACCGTACAGGCCGTTCGGACACCACCGCTGAGGTCGGTGCCATTGGCGGCCACCTCGCTTAAAGTTTTCACTCCCTCTCCCAGACCCTTTCCTTTAATTCCTACGTTGTGCTTATCTCAGACCAACATTATTAATTTTTCTGCCTCCTTGTTATCTGGCCCTTTTCTTAGCATCTTCATTTCCCCTCCCTTCCTGGTCCTTCAAGGAGATGTTAACATGCTCAGCAATATATGCCCTTCGCTATGGCCGAGTTGAAGACTTGCACGTAAATATGTAAATAAAGGTACTTTGTTACTTAAAAGAGCAGAGTAGTGAGCTCTGCCGTATACTTTAACTGAGCTGCATGGGCTATAGAGCATTATGTCTTGCCTGTGCAGAAGAAAATAACTTTAGAGAAGAGCTTCAAGAGTTTTCAACCGAGAAATATAAGAGAGCGTTAATAAGGTTTAGATCCCGTAGGCTCCTCGACATAACCATCTCGACGGGCCCTCAGCGATGAAAAGCAGACTGCCCTTGCGAAAAAAAGATAGGAATATCAATATGGCAGTTGCCCGGCCGTACAATGATGCATCTGGAATTTTTTGTTCTTTCTTGACTATTATCGGAAGCCGCCTGGGAGCTGTAGGGGGACAAAAACGGAAATATTACATTTGCTTGCTCGAAGCTTTTCCTCGACAATGAGCAACGTGCTATACTGTGGAGGGACCTATCACTTTGGGTGGGATAACAATGCTGCTATTTCGGAACTACAGGGTCAGAAATGTCCTAGTTTGGATGGTATTACTAGCGAATCCTACTAAATATTTTCGCCCAACCGTGCACCGGTTTTGCTGCAACCTTCGCAGGCATCTTATGATGCTGTGTTACTGCCTCCAACTTTCTGTTCTGGACATATATACTACATCAATACTAATGAGCACAGTCACTAACCGGTTGAAGACAGTTGAAAGGTAGCGTCCAACTTCCCTCTGTATTGCAGATTGCAAACTTTTCGCTGAGATTCTTTGTGGCCGTATATGGAGCTAGTCGCAAACCTAATAAAATCGCATCAGGTATGTCGTATCAGAGGCCGCAGTATTCAAACACACATCCATATTGCACGTTCGGTATTGCAAACCGCATCAGACGAGACTGGCCAAGCGTCTCCAATTCAGACTGACCTTGCAAAGGCGTTTGATAAAGCCCGCTATGATTTCTTTTTTTTGCGATCTTGGAGCGTGCAAATATTGGTGATATTTTGCTCGAGGGCATAAGGCTGTACTGTAAGGACTCCAAGACAAGGCTAATTGTTAACCAAGAAGTAACTAAACCTATTCCATCAAAATCATCTGTTCGCCAAAGTTTTCGATTGTCCCTTTAGTTGTTTGCCGTATATCTCTTACCCATTTGTTTCGGTTAACTCGATGATTTACATTCGAATGAACACGTTTGCGAAGTATCAGGCGCGGCTCTCAATTTAGACAAATTCAAAGGATTTTGGTGGTCGGTTCAGATGGGTACGAGGCCGAGTTCTTTTATGGCACAACCTGAGAATGGGGCCCCCTTCACTACGCATGGATTCCTCTGCGCCAAGTGCAAAACAATAGAGCGCATTGGGATTCACAAATCTGGGTTGAGACGACAAACCCAGGATTGAACGGGTCGAGAACTTGCGGTGTTTGCTCGGGCACAAGTCTGCAAAACATTTTTATTTGCAAAGCTTCCCTATACGTCCTACAGGTTGTGCATTATGCGAGAAAGAAGGCGCAAGCAATATGCAGAATATTCGCAACCGTCGTGCGGTGCTCTCCATGGGAGAACGCCCTTGCGCTGTGCTTTGGACATCGTCGCCTTTATCTTGCTCCATCTGCATCGCTACTTCATATATCCCAGGTTAATACGCCATAAACAGGTTAATACACCATCCCTCTGAAGACAGAGACCGCAGCCGTGCCAGACAAGCAGCCGAGACCATCGAATAACGAGAAACCGTACTAGCCTGCTGCCAACAAGCTTACCAAGCGCGGAAGAGAGCCAAGATCGAAGCGGCGGCAGCGGCTATGGTATACGGCGAACGCTCGTGAGACTTTGTTAAATGATAAGCAAACCTTTACAATTTTTTTCTTTTTCAAGTTAGCAAATAACCCCTTTTTAGTATAGCTGCGCTTGTTCGTCGTCTCAATGCTCATTTGTCTTATCTATCCGCACCGACTGGACAGGATGTGAAAGGACTCCGTGGAGATTCCTCGAAGAAGTTGCGGACACCTTCAGTTTCCTGAGTGGGCGCTTTTCTTTACGTTATCTGTATAGCCTCTCCAAAGGCAGATGATTCAGGTACTTACTGCGTTTTTGTTTCTTATACTGTTGTATCGGCACCCTTATCATGAGTTTCGAAACACTAGCTCCTTGATAAAATTTATCAACATGAAAGCTTATTTTTGCGTGTAACAACGCGTGGTTTCACTTTTTTCCTTTGTGCAGTGTATCGCGCACCTGTTGCAGCGGACTATTTTATGCAGTCACTTCGATCGTCTACTACATTACCAAAATCTGCATTAAATTCTTACCGGTGATTTTAATCTGCATGCCATCTACTGGGATATAAACCATCGCATGGTTTGTGTGCCTCATGTGATATTATCTTAGACTTGATGTTTTCACTAAACCTTAAGCAAATTGTTCGTGAATACACAAGAGAGTCATCTGTTCTAGACCTATTTTTCATCATCCAAATGAGTGCTTGAGGTTGAGCCTGGAATACCGGATCATCGTCGTTTATACTTCTGTTGTGATTCGCCTGTTTCTTCCGGGATGCGTCCAGTTAAAATGATAAGGGACTATATTCATGCTGATGATAATACAGTTACCGATACCTTGCAATGACTGTTAGATAGCACTTGCAGCAATAAAGTGCATAGTTTATGGCATCACTTTAAGAATGCAATGGAATACTGTACCGAACCGCCGAAATCCTTGAATAAGTCGTGAAATTGTTCAACAGAAACGTAAAGTGAAACGATGTAGAAAGAAAAAAAAATACCTTCCTTACAACAGTTTCAAGTACTGAGATAGAAACTTGCCTCAAAGTTAAAATTAGCTGTCTTATTATTTTAACACGACGCTCCCCGAATTCATCAAAAGTGATCCCCCCAAAAATTGGAATTTTCTAGGTCGCAAGATTGATCAGTTGAGTAAAGATCGAATTAATAATGATGTTGTAATTGAAAGTACGACGATAGGACAAGGTTTTAACAAATACTTTCAAAATGTGTTCCTGACGGAGGGGGCAACCACAGCTAGATCCGTTGTGAAGATCCCCAGGTAGCACAAAGTGGGCTATGAAGGGTGAGCCTCGGTGGGCCCGATGTAGGCAATGCAGGACAGCCCCGGTGGGCCCAATGTGGGTGCTGCAAGAGGGGCCGACGTAGGCCCGAAGGGGGCTGTCGGCAAAGCCCCAATGGGCCCCACTAGGGTCCGATGCAGGCAGCCCTTGCGGGGCTGCCCACATTTTTCCGGCATTGTTAAAAGGGCACATCCCGCCAACTCCCCGCGATGGTCCTACTTTGGACCGATTTGGGCAGCCGCTTTGGAGGAACATTTTTTTTTATTACTTCAGTTAGCTCCTCAGATAATGACATAGGACAATGCGGGTTCTATACCACTAGCCGCACTTGGGCTTGCCCACATTATTCTCATAGGGGTCCGACGCAGGAAATTGATGGAGAGCCCTAGTCCAAGTTTTCCCAATCAATATTTATGCATATAATTAGTAATTATTTTATACATGTCTGCACTTTCTAAACAGCCACAATATTAAATTTTACAATAATTCATAACATTCATCTAGCCGAAATGACATCATGTACATCTTGTTCAGGCTATGGAGATGTGTGTTCTGAACATTAATATTGTACTGCGAGTTGCAGGCTGTCCAAAGCAACCACATAAGAGGCCACAGTTGGCAATCAGTTTGTTTTAGTATTCGTAGCGCAATTTGCATGAGCGCGAGAACTAAAGCCGTGTAAATTTCTAATCGACTAAACATGGCCACAACTGTTATACAAATCATCTATAATAGTAATTTAGGGCAACATCTAATGCAAATAAAGGTTGGAAACAATGATTACGCAATTGCACGCACGCCTTCTAGCCCCATTAAGGCAGATGTGGGACCTACAACGGTTTTGTGTGGGTAGCCCCAATTGGTCTGGGTGTTGGTTTTGAACCTAAAGCCCACTTGCTGTTGCACGTGCCTTCAAATTCCCCACAAGGGACCAATTTTGGTATCATGCGGGCCCTCCCACCTTCCAGCCCCATTGCGGCACATGTGGGACATAAAGCAGTTTTATGTGGGCAGCCCCAATTGGGCTGGACGTTGTTTTTGAACCTAGAGCCCACATGCTGTTGCACGGGCCTTCATCATCATCATCATCATCATCAGCCTGATTATACCCACTGCAGGGCGAAGGCCTCTCCCATATCTCTCCACTTAACCCGGTTCTGTGCTAGCTGCATCCACTTGACCCCTGCGAACTTCTTAATCTCATCCGTCCACCTAACTTTCTGCCGCCCCCTGCTACGCTTTCCTTCCCTTGGAATCCAGTTTGTTACCCTCAGCGACCATCGGTTATCCTCTCTTCGCACTACATGTCCTGCCCATGTCCATTTCTTCTTCTTAATTTCCGCTAGAATGTCATTAACTTGAGTTATTTCTCTGACCCACTCTGCACGCTTTCTATCTCTTAATGTTACCCCTACCATTTTTCGTTCCATAGCCCTCTGGGTTGTCCTCAACTTAAGTAGAACTCTCTTGGTTAGCCTCCACGTTTCAGCCCCATAGGTGAGTACAGGCAAGATGCAACTGTTGTATACTTTCCTCTTGAGCGATACCGGTAAGTTGCTAGTCATAATCTGCGAGTGCTTGCCAAATGCGCTCCATCCCAATCTTATTCTTCTTGTTATTTCCTTTTCATGGTCCGGATCTGCGGTTACTACCTGTCCTAAGTAGATATATTCGCCTACTACTTCCAGTATTTCGCTACCTAATGTAAACTCCTGTTCCTTCCCGAGGCTGTTGAACATTACCTTAGTCTTCTGCATATTGATTTTCAAGCCTACCTTTCTACTTTTCCTGTCTAGGTCATCAATCATTATTTGCAGTTCATCTCCCGAGTTGCTTAGCAAGGCAATGTCATCAGCAAATCGCAGATTACTGAGGTATTCTCCATCTAGCCTTATCCCTAACTGCTCCCATTCCAAGTCTCTGAATACTTCCTCTAAACAAGCTGTGAATAGTACTGGGGAGATTGTGTCTCCTTGCCTAACACCTTTCTTTATGGGAATTTTGTTACTTTCTTTATGCAGAACTATTGTTGCTGTGCAGCCACTATATATATCTTCCAGCACTTTCGCGTACGGCTCGTCTACCCCCTGATTTCGCAATGCCTGCATCACCGCCGAGGTTTCAACTGAGTCAAATGCTTTTTCGTAATCAATGAATGCTATGTATAAGGGCTGGTTATATTCCGCGCATTTTTCTATCACCTGATTGATGGTATGGATATGATCGATAGTAGAGTACCGTTTCCGAAACCCTGCTTGATCCTTTGCTTGATTGCAGTCTAAGGTTGTCCTGATTCTATTAGCGATTACCTTAGTAAATACCTTATACGTAACAGACAGTAAGCTGATTGGTCTGTAATTTTTAAGGTCCTTAGAGTCCCCTTTCTTGTGAATGAGGATAATGTTTGCATTCTTCCATGCTTCCGGTACCGTCGATGACACCAGGCACTGCGTATACAGGGTGGCCAGTTTTTCTAGCACGATATCCCCCCCGTCCTTCAGCAAATCTGTAGTTATCTGATCCTCTCCAGCTGATTTCCCCCTTTTCATAGTTTCTAGTGCTTTCTTGACCTCGTCCTTCGTCACTGGTGGAACGTCTGACTGTTTTTCCCTACCGCCAATCTCATTACGGTCCTGACTACTTTGGCTACTGTAGAGATCTGTATAGAACTCCTCGGCTACTTTGACTATCTTGTCCATATTAGTGATGACGTTGCCCGCCTTGTCCCTTATCGCATACATCTGGTTTTTGCCTATGCCCAATTTCTTCTTTACCGCTTTAAGGCTTCCCCCGTTCTTTACAGCATGCTCAATTTTCTCCATGTTATACTTCCTTATATCGGCCACCTTGCGCTTATTGATTAGCTTTGATATCTCGGCCAATTCGATCTGGTGTGTTGGATTGGAAGCTTTCATACTCTGCCGTTTCTTAATCAAATCTTTCGTCGCCTTCAAAGTCCCCACAAAGGACCGATTTTGGTACCATGCGGGCACGCCCGCCTTCCAGCCCCATTACAGCCTATGTGGGACCTAAAGCAGTTTAGCTAAGGCTGCCTCATTTGGGCTTCACGAGGGCTTGCCCAAATTGAGCTCTTATTCATATATTTCACCTGCCCTCAAGTAACCTACAAGGGGCCGATCGGGGCAGCATGTGGGTATGTCCGTTTTCTTGCCCCACTACGGCCGATGTTGGTCCTACAAAGATTTAATGGGGGTGGCCTCATTTCGGATCTATGAGGGCTTTCCCATAAAAAGCCCACATTTAGGTTGGATTGCCCTCAAATATCCAGCAAGGGACCCTTGTGGCCTGGATGCAGGAATGTGCTCTGCATTAGCCCAAGAAACGCCGCTATGGGACCCATGCGGTAGGAGCAGGGGAAGCCCAAATAGGGCTTGCCTACGTTTGCCCCATCGGGGACCGATGCAGGTTTTATGATGGTTGCCCCAGCCCCACTTGCCTACATCAGACCTACTGGAGCCCCACATTCTGTGCTACCTGGGTCGTGGTTATGTTCCAACTGTTTCTGTAAATGGTTTTCTCTCTATGCTGCGAAAGCTCGTCGATAAAAAAATGCACTGGTCCTGATGGGCTTTCCAATGCCTTCCTGAAACGTTTTACTGCACAGTTATCCGTGTTCTTAACCAAGGTTTTTAAAGCTTCCCTATGTTCTTATGATGTACCGGAAGACTGGAGAATGACCCGCGTTGTACCGTACCATAAAAAAGGCGATAAGCTATTTCTAATTACCGACCCATTTCAATCACTTATTCATGTTTAAGTTATATAGTTTCTGGCTATCATAACTCATTTCTTACTGAAAATAACATTTTATCCTCTTTTCAATACGGCTTGAGAAGGGCATATCCACTGTGGCTCAGTTAGCTACGACAGTTAATTCTAACTAGTTCTTGAAAAATCAACGCAGGTTGATGTCCTTATTTTAGACTTTCGGAAGGCATTTGACACAGCTCCCCATAGTAAACTCATTTATAAATTAGAAAGTATTGGCGTTCCTACTTACCTTGTTAACTGGATTTCTGGAATACGTAGGTGTTAATGACTTCACATCAGACGAGCTACCAGTTACTTCAGGTGTGCCCCAAAGAGAGAGTCATAGGCACGCTGCTTTTCCTAATTTATATCAATGCTCTGCCGGTTTCAATTTCCGAGAATGTCTCCTTAAAGCTTTCTGGTGACGATTGCATACTTTTTAACAGCATAAATGAATAGAATGTTCACTACATTTCGCAAAATTCACTCTTAGCAATTCGTGAATGCTGCGTTAAATGAAATATGAAATTGAACCTAGAAAAAACTGTTCTTTTACGAATCTCGCGTAAAAAAAAAAAGAAAAAAAATTCTTTGTTATTTTTTTTTACAGCCAGCTAAACTATTTCATTCAGGAAGTTACACATTAAATACACTTAGGAGTTACACTAACACATGATTTAACATAGACTACCCATATAAATGACATATGTTAGTCGGCATTTTCCAAGCTGCGCTACTAAAGGCGGAAGCTTGAAGATGCGCCGAGTAAGCTAACATTTCTTGCATACTCAACATTTATTAGGTTAAATCAGAGTTCGCTTCGGTTTCATGGGATTCATTTATAAAGAAAGATGTATACCGGATAGAGATGGTGCAAAGGAAAGCTGTTAGGTTTATATATAACAAATACAGGAGATTAGACTCAACCTCGACTCTAATGAAGGCCAACCATATCCCATTACTTAGAGTACGCAGAAAATTGTCCCGTTTATTGTTTATGCATAACCTTTGCACAGATGAATTAAACGTACCCCGACCCAGAATTCTCAAAGAGCTCTCGCGCCGAACACGTCATTCACGAAGACATTCACTCGAACTCATTTTTGCGATGACTGACGCTTTCAAGTGCAGTTCTTTTCCGCGGACAGTTGCCGATTGAAGCCGCCTACCTTAGGCCATTTTCCAGTTTCCCAACATTAGTAAAGCTCTAGAGGAGCGATTTATTGAGTAAATAAGTGATGTATTTGGTATTATTGGTACTGATTGCAACTGCATGAACTGCCTATTTATTGTATATTTTTACCTCTGAATTCATAAATGTCTTGTATTGCCCCTCCTGCATAGGCCAAAATGTTGGCCTGCAGTATTTTCAAATAAATAAATATCCACAAGAGGACCTCCTACTTTGTCCACCGCCGAGAAGCATTCCCCGTCTTCAAAAGCCCTGCTACTTTCTCCACAGCTCAGAAGCCTTATCCCATCTAATCCTCCAGAGGCACTCCGAATTTATCCACCACCCAGAAAGTTTCCCATCTTCCTCCCCCTGCTACTTTCCCCTGCTACTTTCTCCATCATTCAGAAACCTTCACCCGTCTATATCCACCAGAGGCCCCCATTCTTTATTTACCACCCAGAAGCATTCCCCCATCTTCAAAAGCCTAGCTACTTTCTCCACCGTTAAGAAGCCTTCAGAAACATCCCCCCATCTTCAAAAGCCCTGCTCTTTCTCCACCGTTAAGAAGCCTTCATCCATCAATATCCACCAGAAGCGCTCCTATTTTATTCACCGGCCAGAAATTCCCCCATCTTCAGCAGCCCTGCTACTTCCTCCACCATATATATTCACCAGAGGCGCTTCTAATTTATCCACTGCCCAGAAGCATTCCCCCACCTTCAAAAGCCCTGTTACTTTCTCCAGCATTCAGAAGTCTTCACCCATTTATATCCACCGGGGCCCTCCTACTTTATCAATCGCCCAGAAGCCTTCCCCCATCTTCAAAACCTCTGCTACTTTCTTTACCGTTCAGAACCCTTCACCCATCTATATCCACCAGAGGCCCTCCTACCTTATCCCCCGCCCAGAAGCATTCCCCCACCTTCAAAAGCTTTGCTACTTTTTCCACCGTTCAAAAGCCTTCACCCATCCATATCCAATGGAGGCCCTCCTACTTTATTCACCGCCCAGAAGCATTCCCACATTTTCAGAGGTTCTGCTACATTCTCCACCGTCCAGAAGCCTTCACCCTTCTATATCCACCAGAGGCCCTCCTACTTTCTCCACCGCCCAAAAGCATTCTCCCATTTTCAAAAGCCCTGCTACTTTCTCTAGCATTCAGAAGCCTTCACCCATCTATATCCACTTGAGGCCCTACTACTTTATCAATCGCCCAGAAGCATTCCCCCATCTTCAAAATCCCCTGCTACTTTCTTCGCCGTTCAGAAAACTTCATCCATCTATATCAACCAGAGGCCCTCCTACTTTATTCACAGCCCAGAAGCATTCCCCCATCTTCAAAAGCCCTGCTACTTTGGCCGCCGTCCAGAAGCCTTCACCCTTCAATATTCACCAGAGGCCCTCCTACTTTATCCACTGCCCAGAAGCATTCCCCCACCTTCAAAAGCCCTCCTACTTTCTCCAGCATTCAGAAGCCTTCACCCGTCTATATCCACCTGAAGTCGTCCTACATTATCAATCGCCCAGAAGCATTCCCCCATCTTCAAAGTCCCTGCTACTTCCATCGCCGTTCAGAAGCGTTCACCCATGTATATCAACCAGAGGCCCGCCTAGTTTATCGCCCGCCCAGAAGCATTCCCCCATCTTCAAGCCCAGCTACTTTCTCCAATGTTTAGAAGCCTTCACCCATCTATATCCATTAGAGACCCCCCTACTGTATCCTTCTTCCAGAAGCATTCCCCCATCTTCAAAAGCCCTGATACTTTCCACCATTCTTCCCCCATCTATATCCACCAGAGACCCTCCTACTTTATCCACCGCCCAGAAGCATTCTCCCAACTTCATAAGCCCTGCTACTTTCTCCATCGTCCAGAAGCCTTCACTCATCTATATCCTCAAGAAACCCTCCTACTTTATTCACCACCCAGAAGAATTCTCCCATCTTCAAAAGCCCTGCTACTTTCTCCATCGTCCAGAAGCCTTCACCTATGTATATCCTCCAGAAACCCTCCTACTTTATCCACCGCCCAGAAGCATTCCCCCCGCCCCTTCAAAAGCCCTGCTACTTTCTCCATCTTCCAGAAACCTTCACTCATCTATATTCTCTAGAATCCCTCCTGCTTTATTCACCACCCAGAAGCATTCCCCCATCTTCAAAAGCCCTGCTACTTATTTCATCATCCAGAAGCTTTCACCTATGTATATCCTCCAGAAACCCTCCTACTTTATCCGCCACCCAGAAGCAATCCCCTATCTTCAAAAGCCCTGCTACTTTCTTCATCGTCCAGAAGCCTTCATCTATCTATACCCTCCAGAAACCCTCCTACTTTATCCACCGCCCAGAAGCATTCTCCCATCTTCAAAAGCCCTGCTACTTTCTCCATCGTCCAGAAGCCTTCTCTCATCTATATTCTCAATAATTCCCCCTGCTTTATTCACCACCCAGAAGCATTCCCCACCTTCAAAAGCCCTGCTACTTATTCCATCGTCCAGAAGTCTCCACCTATGTATATCCTCCAGAAACCCTCCTACTTTATTCACCACCAAGAAGCGTTCCCCCACCTTCAAAAGCCCTGCTACTTTCTTCATCATCCAGAAGCCTTCATCTATCTATACCCTCCAGAAACCCTCCTACTTTATCCACCGCCCAGAAGCATTCTCCCATCTTCAAAAGCCCTGCTACTTTCTCCATCGTCCAGAAGCCTTCACCCATCTATATCCTTAAGAAACCCTCCTACTTTATTCACCACTCAGAAACATTCCCCCACCTTCAAAAGCCCTGCTACTTATTTCATCATCCAGAAGCCTTCACCTATGTATATCCTTCAGAAATGCTCCTACTTTATCCGCCACCCAGAAGCATTCCCCCACCTTCAAAAGCCCTGCTACTTATTTCATCGTCCAGAAGCCTTCACCTTTGTGTATCCTCCAGAAACCCTCGTACTTTATCCGCCATCCAGAGGCATTCCCCCATCTTTAAAAGCCTGCTACTTTCTCCATCATCCAGATGCCTTCACCCATCTATATCCTCCAGAGAGAGAGAGAGAGAACTTTATTGTCGGGAGTAGTGTTTTGGGTCTTAGTGGAAAAGCCAAGAGGCCGCTAGCTGGTGGCTTGCGGCGACTTCTTCAGCGCGGTTTACGGCGCCCACTGTCCATATCGGGGCTCGCGTTGCGCAGCACTTCCTCCCAGGATTCAAGTGAGCGAGCTTCTATGAGAGCCTTGGGAGGTGGCTCCTCTGAGCCATCCCATAAGATATGATTAATGTCGGCTTTCTCTCCGCACCTAGTGCAGGATGAGCTTATGCTGTTCGGAAATATGTGCGTAAACCGCAGGGTTGGGGAAGGAATTCGTGCATCTAAATGCATTTATATGCAATGCATCTAAATATGCATTGCATCTAAATATGGCGGACACTTAAGCTCAACTTTAAGGGTATGACGCGATAGCGTATAGGCTACCAGCCCACATTATAAAACTCTGTTTAACCAAGCCGTATGAACGTGCCTCATTGGGCTCTATGAGTAACGTGAATGCAATGGTCCTGGCAGGCGGATTCTGACATAACCGTCCCATGTGAGACGAGAGACCTAAGTTAGCAGCTCCTGCACGGTTTCGTTGCGCCTGCCACTTGTGGCTACGGCATACGAGCATACGCGATGAGCCGAGCTGGCTGGCGTAGGGCTGCTTTCGCAACAAAAATTTTAAGACGCATAAAGCTTTCTTCAACGCCAGCAATAAAATAAAAAAGGGACCAAGCAGAAAGAAGTTGCCCTCCACCAGAAAGACTATGTACTCATAAAGCTTAAAAAAGTATCTAATTGAGATAGCCTATATACTTCTGAAGAGCCTTTGGGCAAATCAATCACAAAATGTTATTTCACGAGTTAAAATTCTGGGTTTTCGAGGCCAGGTCGTTAATTTAAGGAAGCAGTAATTGTCATGTTGTCAACAATGTAATCAAATAAGTAATAACAAATCCACTACGAGAGCCGGGTACAGCGGCGTGTTTCGAGGTAGCATGCTCAGTCCAATTTCGTTTAATGAATATACCATTATAATAGATCACTATGCGCGTTTTCTTTTATTTATGCAGACAACACGAATATATTTCTGTAAGTGAAAAGAGCAACTGATGTGGCATATAAAACGCAAACTTGCTTCCAATTAACGCGACTAAATCAAAATCGGTCGTCTTCCGCCCTAAGAAGGAAGAAGAAAGATTTAGATATCCCTATAGATCAGAAAACATCGATATAGTAAACCATTAATTTACTCAGCATGGTATTTTTGGACCACAAGCAGTTGGGCGAACAAGATAATAAAAACTTCTAGAGGGTACTTTGGACCACTAAAGCGTCGATGAGGCGAAAGCCATTGTAGCGCGGTGGATCGTAGCCCTTCACTACGGCACCTGTATCCCCCTCTCTTCTTTCACTCCCACATTCATCCCGTCCTTTACGGCTTGGTACATGTGTCAGCGGAGACTTGTGACAGATACTGCGCCTTTTCTATCTTGCAAATCTTTCAAACGCCGCTGATTCCTGCTGCACTAACGCCTCCTAGACATCTGGGTCTGCTTCTGTTTGCTGTGTGGTGCGGCGTTCGAGGAAGCGCCAAATGAAAGGCGTCGTATGGACGCCTGGATCGGATGCCCAGCGGGGTCAGCTTCGTCTATGCATGAATCGCCTTGTGACGTCATGACCTGTCGTGACGGTACATCGCGCGCCCCTTGTCGAACACAACGAGCATTTCATTGAACGCATCAAAGTTCACCGGCGTTCTATAATTCGCTTACAGGAAAGGAAAGGCGCAGTATTGTCACTCGCGGAATCCCGCTATCATCCTCACGGTAGACAAGGGGAATTATGAACAGCGCTTCACGATCCGGGGAGACGAAGACGCCCTACCATGTGGTAGCATTTCACGATGCTCTCCGCTACAAAGGTTCAATCGGCCTCTGGCCGAGGTACTGCTCAGGTTAATGCCAGCAGTGATGAGTACCGTGTTGTCCTTCCCAGTTTCCCAACTGGTAAGCTTGTCATCGACTGTTTTTCTGCATGCTGACCTCACCGGCCACCCCTACCGTGCCCAAGACTTCAGAGACGCCCTTCGGAACCTGGTGGATTTGGAAGAAATAAGCTCAATAGGACAATTTAAAATGTCGCATGTCTGGATGGTTACATGTAAATCGGCGCACTCTAAAGGAAAACTAGTCTCATGTGGAGATTTATTAGTTAAGAACCGTAGCTGTGCTGTTGTGGATCCGGAACCGAAGGAGGTAAAGGTGAAACTTCTCTGGCTGCCTGAACACTTGGATGACGCCTTTATTAGTGAGGCTCTGCAAGCTTATGGCAAAGTCACCTAGATTTCGAGGGAAAACTGGAAAGTTGCTGACATGCATGGAACAGATGAAGACGCTCAGCCGGGACTGACTGACTCTTGCCGAAGGGGTTAGCGTTAGTGATATTCCACATCAGCTAACTGTGTGTGGAGTGCAGAGCCTCATTCTGATACCTGCAGCCGACCACCTCTCTGCCTCTGCAATAACCGTGTAGGACACATTCGTCGGCACTGCCGTACGCCACGTTGCGAAGATTACCGGTGTTTCGGCCACACAGCGGAGGAGTGTGTGGTTACATACGCGGACGGGCTTAGGCACCGAGTCCGGCCTCCTGATGATGCATTACGGGAGCACATCATGGACGCCTCTGAGATAATTGATGCGTCTGGCGATCTTCCTGTCGGCGTTGTGGCCGAGTCTTCAAGTGCCACTCCACAGGCTACTTGAGGAATTAATGCAGTCAAAGCAGAAAGCTGGGCTAGTTGGTGTGTCATCATAAATAAAAAGACTAGCGCAAATAACAGGCACAGACATAGGAGAAGACAGGACGAGCGCTCGTCCTGTCTTCTCCTATTTCTGTGTCTGTGTTATTTGCGCTGGTCTTTTTATTTACTTGAGGAAGAAAATACTGCTCATGCGTCCGAGGGTAATGTGAACAACGCAACGTCTCAAAAATTGGGCGAGATGTCGTGTCGAACTTCTGACAAGGAGCCAACCGCCGACAAGCCACCACTCGTTCCCGAACACATAGCGAGTGCCTCCGCGGAAATTGTGATCCCTGTGGCCGTTGCTGTGTGACAACGTCCAGACCAGTGTCCGGTTCCTGTGGCTGACGGGCTCGCTGCTGCCAATGAGCCAGTCTTGAAACGCCGTGCATAATGTGCCTCAGAATCCAGTGAGGAGGACGATCAAGGTGGCAACAAGCATGGCCGTTGCCGTCGATCGTCGAAACACAAAAAGAGGTGCCGGAGTTCGCGGTCGAGGAGACCTGGCGGTGCTTCGGAGGCGGCTTCGACATCTTCCAACAGGCAAATTGAATTGTAGGCAAAGCTATGTGCTGTCACCGTGGCGGTCTCTGAAGAGATAGTATTTGCACTCTCAATGTACGGGATCGTAGGTCTCACCAGAGACACATGCAACTTCGCCGACTTTTGCACAGCAGGCGTCTAGATATTGTGGCAGTCCAAGAGAGGAAGATAGAGAGCGAGGAGGAGACCGAGAGGGCGCTACAGCTCAATTAAATCTTTCTACACTAAAAATCAGGAGCAGGCACTTAACAAAAGCTTATGTAACCTATATGAACTAGAATGTGAACCTCCTGGCTCATATATGGATGAAATTGCTAGTGTCAGAAGTGAATTACAAAGGTATGATGAGGAACAATACGGGGGTACTTTAATTCGATCTCGTGTCAAGCGTGCTTTGCACTGCGAATGCCCGACGCGGCGAGCTTTGCTTGATGAACGTCATCATACGAGTGCAAAGCTAATTCCAGGATTAATGCGTAATGACACATTGGTTACGAGTACGAATGAGGTTACGTCCGTATTCGTGGATTATTACTCGATGTTGTTTAGTGCCACTCCTCATGTGAGAAATTCTGACATTATCTCGCGTTTGACATCCCTGGTGACCCCTTTATCAGAAAATTATTGTTCTGTCATTAGTAGCTCTTTCAAGCAGTAGGAGGTAGAAGTGGCAATTGATCAATTACCTCTCTCAAAAACGCCTGGTCCTGATAGCATTTCCTCTGAATTTCACAAAGCTTTTAAAACTGTTCTTGCTCCTATCCTGCTTGGTGTCTTCGTGATGAGTTTTGATGTAGAAGCCCTTCCCGAGACTTACAAAATGTCACACAGCCCTAATTCCAAAGAGTACTGATGAAGAAAAATTACGCTCAGTGGAACGCTATAGACCAATTATACAGGCAAATGTGGAGTACAAGATTTTCGCCAAATTTTTATCAAATCGCCTACAGTACGCAATGTCAGTTCTCATTGACGCTCACCAGACGCGCGGCTTGAGGAGCCGTGCCATTCAAAGTAATATACACATTGCACGCACAATCCTCGAATCGTGCTCCTGCTCTCACGATCAAGTTGCTTTACTTCAGGTCGACCTCGCAAAAGCATTTGATTGAGTTCGTCATTCATTCCTGTTTTCTCTTCTGGAGCGAGCGAATGTTGGTTCTGTAGACTGAAGAGGGTGGAACTTTGCTATAGGAATTGTTCGACTCGCCTGATTGTAAATGGCCACCTATCAAGCCCCGTAACAATCAACTCTTCTGTGAAGCAAGGCTGTCCGATGTCTCCACTGCTTCTTGCTCTTTATTTGGAGCCACTTTGTCTGAGTGTTTTACATAGCAGTAGTATCCATGGCTTCCCTCTCCTTGGAATTGAGGTTAAAATGCTTGCATATGCGGATGATCTTGCGTTTTTCTGCATTGACAAACCAAGCATAGAAAAAGTTATATCCAGCATAGAACAATTTGGCATTGTTTCTGGTGCTCATATGAATCACTCCAAGAGTTCTGGCCTTTGGTTTGGTTTGTGCGTCTCCACGCCCCTATATGCAGGGGTTGAATGGTCATGTGTGCCCCCTAAATATCTGGGCGCTCCACTGCATACAATTAGGTCAAGTGCAAATTACTGAAAAGAGCGAGTTCCAGTCGTCCAGCGTTATGCTAATATATTTGTCCCCTATAGGCTTTCAATCTTCGGTCGGGCTCAGGCCTGCAACATGTTTCTGGCGACAAAAAATTTATTGGACTTCAGGTCCTCCACTGTGCGAGACATTACATCCAGCGTTTTTACTGAATATTTACAACGTTTATTTGGTCATCAAATTTTGAGCCGATTCGACGGGATAACCTATTCAGTCCTGTTTGTGCAGGGGGGCTCGGCTTAGTGCATATGTATGTAAGGCATTTAGTTGCCCGTTTCTTCTTTTTTTTTTTTGCGTGATTGTTCACATCCGATTATTAGAGCATTCCTGCAAGTTAATTTTGTGAATTTGCTTCCCAACCTAGTGGTTTCTTCAAATTATACAGACCGCCCACAGTTACTAGGATTTATGCAGGATGTTTATGCTTCGGTGAGGTTTCTGACAGTACGATTCTCGAATGAGTACTTATATTCTGTTTCGCGCAAGGGATTATACAAGGAATTGATAGCAATACTTTTTCCGCCACCACTGTATCGTTCTTTATACTTTGGTCTTACGGGTCATGATGTGCTAAAGAGGGTGCGCAAAATGCAGATTTCTCCTTGCACGAAAACATTTTTCTTTAAATTGCACACCGAAGCTCTACCTGTTAACACATTGCTCCATAGGCAAAATATTTTTGTATCTTCTGTAAAATGCCGTCTGTGTGATGAGCCTGAAACAATTGAGCACTGTTTCATTAATTGCAAAGACGCAATTCTCTTTTGAGACGTGCTGCGGAGAACTCTAAAGGAAGACTTTGTCCTAAATTCGTACAGTGTGCGGTATCTTGCTGTTACTCAATCTGATTACGAACCATATGACATGTTTTTTTCTTATTGGACTTCATAGCTTGTGGAAGACACGCATGTTGGATCGCAAAACTGAACCTGTTGTTCCACCTACACTCCATTTTAGCAGAATGATGCTGTAACTGAAGGACATTTATTATGCAAATGACTTTCAACCTGATTGGTTTCCGCTGGTGACACAGTGTTTATCTTTGCCTGCCTTTTAGTTGTGTTTTCTGTTGTGCAGCGTAGCAACGGCTGAGTGCTTTGTAAATAGTCTGTGTACATAACCCTTTCTGTATATAACCGCGTGTAATAAATACCATGTCAGAAAAAAAAAAAATCCGGGGCGTGGCGCAATTGGCAATGCGCTCGGCTGGGGATCCGAGGGATGGAGGTGGTTGGATTCCCGGTGAAGACAAGGTTTATTCTTTTATTTTTAGCTCTTGCTCTCGAAATCGTGACATCTCTGCTGACAACCTTCTGTCGACAACGATGAGGCATTAAAGGCTTTCGGCTTAATATATAGAATTAGAAGCATACAGAGCAATCGGTTTTGTATCTTGCCACAGTTACTTCCTATCCTTGAAGGACAAAGTAATTTTGTGTAATGCTCTACTTCTTTCGAACTTAAACTGCTGTTCCTTAATATGGGCCATGAGAACTTGATAAAATTTACAAAAAAAGCTGCTCCTGAAAAGAAAATACTTTTACTGTTATATAATATCCCATACGGACATACCACATTCTTTTTTTGTTTGTTTCGAAAGTTTGAAATCGTGAATATATTTATTATATACTCCTACAAGCAGCTGCATCACTGGAATAATGAAACCAAAATGCGCCTTACTTTTCCAAGCTCATTACCTTAACTGCCGGAGTCAAATCAGCTGCATCACTAAATTAAATGAAAACAAAATGCGCCTTACTTTTTCAAGCGCATTAGCTTTATTGCAAGAGTCAAGTAACCACGACAAACTCTTCGGGCCAACCACAAGAAATATCTATGGTCACTAAATGCTTACTTAACAGCTGCCAGCAATTTTAAATTATCTGGCACCGGTATTAATCTACAAGTAGATATTTCACAAGCTCGCTTATTCGATGGCCCCTCATTACAAGTAGCAGCCCTTGACTAACACTTTATTAATACATCTGACTTCACAATAACTATAAAGGCATAACGCCTCAGGAGCGAAGGAGCAAGACTGCTGCTGATTGGCACCAGAACAAGACTGCCTGCCGAGGCTGCACAAGCCACGACCAGGTGCCGTCTTTATTTTCTTCGCCGGGCGGCGCGCGATATTCGAGTTCCCGGCGCCATACAAGAGGGCGCTACAGGGCCCCCCGCCTAGACCGGAATTCGAAACTGATGGAGGGCTGGCAATGGCACTAGAGCAGGAGGTCAGGAGGCGATGCGATACTGTCCAGTGCGGTCTCCATGTAAGCCGACTTAAGGCGGTCTAGGCTGACAGTCTCTGCCCGGCCGTTGTGTAGGAGGGCAGCGGTTTTCAGAGTGCGGTGGAGAACGCGGAAAGGTCCGTCTTAGGCCGGTGTTAGTAGAGCTCAGACAGCATCGCGGCGCACAAAAAGGTAGGTCGAAGTGGCCAGGTCCGGGTGCTCAAAATGGTACGGTGGCGGGACGGACGCGATAAAGTAGGCCGGAGATCTTTAACGCAGTCCAACAGGCGTTGAAGGAATTCTTGGGGCTGGGCTGGGTGCTGATCTGATGTAAAGAAGTCTCCTAGGAGACGCAGAGCACTACTATACACCAGCTCGGCAGCTGAGCACTGCAGTATTCCCGGATGACTGCCTGTATACCAAGGGGCACAAGGGGTAAGGAGTCGACCCAACTGGCGCAATTGAGAGATCAGCCAAGGCGGCCTTCAAATGGCGGTGAAGGCGTTTTTGTATCACGACAGACCTTGGTCGTCTGGCAGGACAGACACAGGCGCGTCCAAGTGCGCACATCAGCGTTGATTCCGGGCCAAACATAACGGTGGGTCAGAAGTCGCTCAGTAGTCCGAATGCCTGGGTGGCATATGTCATGGAGAGAATGGAAGACGGGGCGACGCAGCGAAGCCGGAACAAAAGGACGGGGAAGTTCTGTTGACACATCGCACCACTAGGGATCAGGCGAGCAGGGATAGGGCACAATTAGTCGGAGGGAATGGGGGTTGTCTCGAAACGTGGCGAGCTCACGGTCATTCTCCTGGGCGGAAGAGAATGAGGCCCAGTCGACGGTGGGAGATAGAGTGTCTACCACGGCAATGCGAGAGAGGGCGTCAACGGCTGTGTTGAGCGGCTGTGTTGATGGCACCGTGCACACAGCGAATGTCGGTAGTAAACTCTTAGATTTAAGCCAGTTGGCGAGTTCGCGTGAGACGTACTTCGAGGAGCTGGTGCGGAATACACATACCAGAGGCTTATGATCGGTCAGCCCGTGAAACTAGCATCCTTCTACAAAATGCCGAAAGTGCTGTATCGTGGAGTAGGTGGACAGGAGCCCTCGGCCAAAGACGCTGTAGCGGATCTCAGCAGGAAGAGCTTCCGAGAGTAAAAAGACAATGGTCTCCACTCGGAGTTTAGGTACTGTTGTAAGACGGCTCCGACGGCCACACTGGAGGCATCCACCATCAATCTCGTAGGGAATTGCTGCACGGATGGACCAGAAGCACGGCGTTCGCGACTGCTTGTTTTGCGGCAGTAAAGGTGGCCAGGGCTTCTAAAGACCAAGAAATGGCGGAGGACGTGCCAGGGATTGACCGGAGGAGGTCAGTGTGCGGGCGAAGCAGCTATGTACAGTTTGCAATAAAGCGTGGAAAAATTCACCAGCCCCAAAAATTGCCGTAAGTGGCGCAGTGTTGTATGCTGGGTATAATTCTTGATGTCCTGGATGGTGGACGTGAGAGGGCAGATACCCTGCGAGGATATGGGATGACCCAAGAACTCGGGCTCAGAGACACCAAAAACACACTTGGAGGCATTAACAAACCAGGTCGTACTGCTGTAGATGCCTGAACAGAGCATTGAGGTGTTGCTCATGATCTTCAGGCGTAGAGCTGGCGATGAGGACATTATCCAGGTAAGCAGACAGATGGCAGACCCCACGTGACCTCAGCCATGAACCGCTGGAAGGTTTGCACCGAATTGCGCAGTCCAAAAGGCATCCGCTCATCCTCAAACAAACCAAAGGGCGTCGTAATGGTGGTCTTAGGTATGTCGGCGGGTTCGACAGGAATTTAGTGATACGCATTCACCAGGTTGACTACTAAAAATGGTGCATGCCGGCGAGGCACGACGTAAAGTCCTGGATGTGGGGCAGTGGATAGCTGCCGTGGGCAGTCTTGACGTTCAACTCCTGACAGTCGCCACAGGGACGCCAGTCACCGGGATCCCGCTTGGGCACTAGATGCAGCGGAGACGCCCACGCGCTGGACGACGGGCGTATAATGCCGAGCTACAGCATGTGGTCTAACTCCCGTTTGGCGATAGTGAGAATGTCTACAAACAAGCGGCGTGGTTGAGCAGTAGTGGGTGGACCCCGGGTGACGATGCGGTTCGTCATCATATGTTTCGGCATTTGAGTGAGGTTTCAAGGCTTGGTCAGCTCCAGGAAATCCGCCAGCACTTTTTCGAACTTGGAGGAAGGCATCAGCATGCGGATGCCCATGGGAGCAAGGTTGGTCAAGACTACCGAGATGGAGAGATGAGTCAGACCATCAGAAAGGCGACGACGCCGCACGCTGATGTCCAAGTCGAAGTATGAGAGGAAGTGCGAGCCGATCATCGGGTGAACCATGTCTGCGATGTCGAATACCCATCGAAACGTGCGGCGAAACCCAAAGTTGAGGGTGAGATATCTTCGTCAGTACAGGGCTATAGACGAGGCATTGGCAGCATGGAGCGAATGCCCTGATGTCTTGGAACGATCAGCCTTAGTCGGTGAACCATACTGATTTCCGCACCCGTGTCTATGGGGAACCGGGTGCCGGAGTATATGTCAGTTACCATAAATAGGCGGCTCGGACGACTGGCGGGACCACACGCCACCATTAGCGATCCCGGCGGGCATTTTCTGACCACGAACAGGGCGGTGTACACTTCGTGGCCCGGTGTCGAAAACGCCGGTGGTACCAGGAGGGCTGGGACTCCGAGCTTGACGTGTGCGCGAAAGAACGCGATGATCGAAAGGAGGCGGCTGGGTCACCTAGGGAGTGTGGCGACTGAGGCGGCAAGCTCATCAAGACGAGCCTCCAGGCGCGAATTCACCAGGTCCGTAGGCGGCAAAACAGCGCAGTGACGGATGGGAAGGTCACCTCATGTCACCTTATGAATATTATTGGCGAGCTCAGCCACGCGGTTTAGGGTGATGCCACCGGCCGCCGCAAGGCGAGGCGGATAGGATGGGGAGGGCGTTGGAGGAAAAGCTGTCGAAGCAACACTGAGTCATTGGAGGTATCGCTCTCACCGAAAAGCTGGCGCATCCGTCGCAGAAGCTGGGAAGGGCGGCGATCGCAAAGGTCTTCCTCAGTAAGGAGCTGCTGGAGGTGGAAACGCTTCGATGGCATAAATCTCTCCAGCACCTTGGTTTTCAGATGCTGATATGGTATATCGCCATTGGGTGGAGAGAACGTCGGAGAGGTCGCCGGCAAGTCGGGAGGAAGGCTCGAGGCGACATATTAGTATCGCGTCGTCTCCGAGCTGATGCGGGCAAGGCAATATTGCACCTGGATCTGGTGAAACCAAACTTGCGGGTTCTGGGGCCAGAAACGTGGGAGACGAACCTTCAGTGACGGGACATCCTGCAGACGTGAGTTATGTTCTGTGGATGCTGCGGGATTGGTCATTTCTTGTCCTAGGTCACCAGATGAAGGCCTAACGCCTCAGGAGCGAAAGAACAAGACTGCTGTTGATTGGCACCAGAACAAGACTGCCTGCAGAGGCTGCCCGAGCCACGACCAGGCGCCGTGTTTATTTTCTTCGCCGGGCGGCGCGCCATATCCGGGTTCTCGGCGCCACCCAAGAAGGCACTCAACTATTTTACCATACCGTCGATGTTTCTTTACTGTATCATTTTAACTTGATTTTCGTTTCGTAACGAAATCTGCACTGGGCTAGTAGAAGCGAGTTTCGCCGTGCCTGTCCGAGGCCACACCTGCGCACTCGCCTCTGCGCCGTTACACAGGCGTTCTACTGCTGCACCGACTCATAACGTCACTCGCCTCGTTATCAGCCTCACTGCGCACGAGCAACTCGCTCGTGGATCACTCAGTGACTCGTCAGGTACGTGGTCTTCGCCGCAGAGAGGAGGACGATGGTAGCGGTATCCCAGAATACGTGCGCCGGCACGGAGATGTGGAGTCGAGTAGTTTCTGCACTGCACATTCGCGCGTCGCCACAGAGAGCCGACCGAGTGGAGCAGGAAAGTCTCTGCCGGCACCGCATGCGCAGGGCATGCAAGTTGGTTCTTCATATAACGCCGGTGAACTATGATGCGTTCAACGGAACACTGGTTGGGTTCGATGGAGCGGCTCGGTCACCCGCAGGCAAACCTTTCGTTCCACATTCGATGCAACGACGTTGGTCGCCTCTAATTTTTTTCCGCCATATCCTTTATTTCCTTCAACAAATATGGTTGGTTGTTAAGAAATGTGAGATAAGCTGTGCCTTACCGCTGTGAAAAGTAAAGTGGGCGCGAGGAGAGTAAAGCGTCCGTGCCTTTTATTTTCACCTCCTCCATCATCCTGTATAGAGGGAGATGACTGCATTGTAAATGACATCGTCATTATCATCATCAGCTGGACTATACCCACTATAGGGCGAAGACCTCTCCCACACTCCTCCAATTAACCTGGTCCTGTGCTAGCTGCATTCGCTTCACCTCTGCGGACTTCTTAACCTCATCCGCCCACCAAACGTTCTGCAGCCCCCTGCTTCAGTTACCCTAAGCGACCACCTGTTGTCCTCCTCTTCGCACTACAAGCTCTGCCTACACCCATTTCTTCTTTTTGATTTCCACTAGAATGTCATTAACTCAAGTTATTTCTCTGATCTACTCTGGGCGTTTCCTATCTCTTAATGTCACACCTACCATTTTCCGTTCCATAGATTTCCTCGTTGTCAACTTAAGTAGAACCCTTTTCGTTAGCCTCCACGTTTCGGCTCCATAGGTGAGTACAGGTGAGTACAGGTAAGAAGCAACTGTCGTATACTTTCCTCTTGAGCGATACCGGTAAACGGCTAGTCATATACGAATACTTGGCAAATGCGCTTTAACCCAATCTTATTCTCCTAGTTTTTTTCTCTTTCGTGGTTACGATCTGCGGTTGCTACCTGTCCTAAGTAGACATATTCGCCTACCACTTCCAGTGCTTCGCTACCTATTTCGAACTGCTGGCCCTTCCTGAGGCTGTTGATAGTCGTCTGCATATTGATTTTCAAGCCTATCTTTCTGCTGTTCCTGTCTAGGTCATCCATCATTCCTTGCAGTCCACTCCTGAGTTACTTAGCAAGGCAATGTCATCAGCAAATCGCAGATTACGGAGGTATTCCCCATATACCCTTATCCATAACTGTTCCCATTCCAAGTCTCTGAATACTTCCTCTAAGCAGGCTGTGAATAGTAGTGGGGAGATCGTCTCTCCTTGCCTAACACCTTCCTTTATGGGAATTGTGTTACCTTCTTTATGGAGAACTATGGTTGCTGTGCAACTACTATAGATATCTTCCAGTACTTTCACATGCGGCTCGTCTACACCCTGATTTCGCAACGCCTGCATGACTGCCGAGGTTTCTACTAAGTAAACTGCTTTTTCGTAATCAGTGAATGATATGCATAAGGGCTGGTTATATTCCAAGCATTTTTCTACCACCTGGTTGATGGCATGAATATGATCGACAGTAGACTACCCTTTCCGAAAACCTGGTTGGTGTGTGGGGTTTAACGTCCCAAAGCGACTCAGGCTATGAGAGACGCCGTAGTGGAGGACTCCGGAAATTTCGACCACCTGGGGTTCTTTAACGTGCACTGACATCGCACAGCACACGGGCGCCTTGCTTTTCGCCTCCATCGAAAAGCGGCCGCCGAGGCCGGGATTCGATCCCGCATCCTTGGGAACAGTAGTCGAGCGCCGTAACCACTGCGCCACCCCGGCGGGGCCTTTCCGAAAACCTACTTGATCTCCTGCTTGATTGAAGTCTAAGGTTGTCCTGACTCTGTTAGCGATTACTCTAGTAAACGCCTTATATGTAACTGATAGTAAGTTGATTGACCTAGACATAAATGACATAACCTGCATATGCGTCTAGTTTGTGCGCTCATAAATAATTTCTGCGCTGACAGGTGTACCATTCTTTAAGATTGTAGTTATCACATATAGTTTCTCTTCCACTAAATCATGGTTTCTGAGGATGTTTTCTGAAATATAGGTTACCATCTCGACAATTCGGCGCAAGAAAAGTTTGCAGGCGAATTTAAGCTTCGTTAATCATTTCAGAAGTGATGTCCATTCAAGAACATTTTCTTCTCAGCCTAATAGTTAAGAAAAATACTACTGCTTGTGGGAGATTAAGGCTTTGCCACTTTCTACATGAAGTCAAGCAGAATAGCAAGATGGCCAACAATTTTGTTGAGCACAGGAAAGCTTATCCATTTCGTGGAACCTTGATCTCGAATAATATCGTTGTAATGCCTCTTTCTTTTAAAATATAGGATTAATTAGCATATGTCTAATACCTAGGCACCTGAAGCATACACCACGAAGAGGTGTTATAGGCTCCGTACAGTGGAGTTTGCTCACGAGCCTTGCGCCATCTACCGCACCTCCGACGAAACTCTGGGTCGGCGGAGCGGAAGGTCGCTCTACGCTCCACTCTTTCTGTCGCAGCTACGATGGCGAGCAGTTGTAGTGGCAGTGGTCTCGCCAAAAAGAATGCGAAAAGCAGTCGTCGGTACTGCTGTGTTAAGGATTGCCACAGCCGCGAAGGGCAACTTAGTATTAGGCTGTACAGGTTTCCGGGCAGGCCGTACGAGAGAGACCGGCGACAGAAGTGGATCACGGCAGTGAGGAGAATCAAGTAAGTACTTTGTCATATTCAGCGTCAGTCTTGGCAGATATTTAAAGTTCAGTGCATTAAATTTTCCTGTGTACAGGCTGTTTCACACTTAGAAGGGAACTGAAAGCGCTTGACAGCCGCGCTTTGCGAACTGCTGCCGTCGAAAGCCGAAGCGAATGGGTTGCACTCGGTGCATGTACGGGAACGGTAGCCGGTCGTGCTCATTCCGCTCCACTTCGGGAGACTTCCCTAAACATTCAACCAACATCCATTCTGCATGCGACTTTGCGGCTGATTATACTTCGGTTATCGGCGACAGTACGTGATTCGCAAAGCGCGGCGGTTTCGCAATCACAGTTTTGCTTTAGGTATGAAACAGCCTGTACAACACGAGTGCTACTTTATAATTGCAGGCATCTCATTGTTCTTTAGCCTTCGATGTTTGTGGGAGTAGCGGAGTAATAATGAACTTATTATTATTAAAAAAAAAAAAAACTCCGTGCTTGCTTAGATATGTACTTACATACGTGGTGATTTGTAGACTGCATTTTTGAAGTCAGACCTACGTTCAAACGGCCTCACAGTTAAGAGCGCTGAAACGGCGTGCAGAGATTTTTGCTTTACTTGTTGGTCAGGGTCGAAAAAGTTGTGCATACACGTATGCGCGGAGTGAAAACATGTGATAAACGCACGGCAGAGCGTGCCGATCGAACGACGCGGTGTGGATGTCTGACCGTGTCGGCGCGTGACTACTACCTGTGTTCGATGAGTGAATACTCTTTCTTATATTTCAGTCAAGCCGACGGCTCTGAATGGGTGCCGAACGGAGCAACGAGGATTTGCTCCAGGCATTTTGTTAACGGGGAAAAAAGCACGATCGCAACTCATCCCGGATATTATCCAACAATATTTCCTGATGTGTACAGGGCGAGCCCTGTCGATGCAATGAAGAGGCTTTCAAGATATGAAAGGTATTGCATATAAATTTTCACTGTAATCCTCACATGAAAATGCAGACTTTGCACTACTGATTTTAGTTCTAACGTGTACTTGTGTGCAGCATTTCAGTGCAGCTACTCATCTGCATTATGTAAAGTTCACCACAAAGAACAACAGGAGAAATTTTTAAATGCTATAGTGTCACATATGCTTTCAGGTTGCACCAGAGGAGGGCTAAAACATCATTAGCCTCTGCCACGCCTCAGCCATCAGCCTCAATCCCTCACACTCTTGAAGACGAGCCATCAAGCAGCGACGATGCAGACTCCTCGAATACAGGTCCCCTCATTCAACAGCCATCCAATCTGGATCTGCTTTGCATAGCTGGTGATTCAGTAAGGACAACTAAGGAAGACAAGGTGAGTGATCTGGGATGGGCACTTTGCAAAGTTCCTCACTGTTTTTATGCAGAGCTGTCACTGCATATTTGGTTATGCTGGTTTCGAAGCTTGTGGAAATTAAATTGCACTACTTTTCCCATGTGGTCTTGCCATAGCTCTGAGTAGTTTATAATGACTGTGCGGCAAAAATGTCATCATTATGGGCAGCACTATTAAAGTGCATATTGCAATTGATTAAATTCATAGAAATGATCTTTTGTTTATGTTAATTGCACACTGCCCAAACTTGGGTGGTCCAAATTACATTTCAACAGCTGCGTGCGTGCTGTGTTTATTATGATTGAAGCTTTAACTGTTAATTTATGTATAGTCTCTCGTTAAACTACAACTGATTAATGTGCTGAGCATTTTTTTTTGCAATGTTTACTAATCACCAGCATTTATTTTGTTTTTCTGTGCAGGCTTGCCAAACAAACGACCACGCGCGCTTTTCAGACACATTTTCAGTGTTTTTATGTTCCTCAAGAGACAATGATGCATGCACTCAAGTGAACCACAAAGGTGTTTGTGACGCAGAAGTCCAGTGCAAGCCCCCTGTGGTTTCCCGCCAGTCTGGTAGAGACTCTAGGACAGCTTGCTTCACAGGGTATGACAGCGTCCAAGTCTGCGCTGCTGCCATGAAAGACTTGTGCGGAGTGTCCCTTGATGTATTTGCCCTCTTGCTAAGCATATTGCCTCGTTCTGCAGAGCGGTCATGTGATGTTCCAATGACCGACAGACTTGTGTTATTCTTGATGAAGATTAAGCTTGGGATCACTTATTCTTCCCTTGGAGTGCTTTTTTCTGTATCAAGGAATACTGTGTCTCGCCACTTTAAGAGTGTCCTTCGAACTTTGAGCGTTTCTACACAGAAGTGGATATATCGCCCTCCCGTGGATGTCACTAGGCAGACAATGCCAAATTGCTTCAAAGCACATTACAAGGAGTGTTCAATGATAATTGACTGTACTGAGGTCCATACAGAACAACCCTGTACTGTGCAGCAGCAAAGAGTGCTGTATTCACACTACAAGGGAGGATATACACTAAAATTCCTTGTTGGAATCACACCATGTGGCACAGTTTGCTTCCGCTCGAAAGCATATGGAGGCAGGTGTTCCGATGCTTTTATTACAGTGGACTCTGGATTTTTAGAGCTGGTTCAACCAGGTGATGTTGTCATGGCTGACAAGGGGTTTCCAGGTATAAGGGGAAGCCTTGAAGGTGCACAGGCTGTATTAGTGATGCCCCCTTTTTTGCAAGGACATGACCAATTTTCAGAAAGTGAGGTACACGAGACTTATCACATTGCACAAGTACGAATTCACGTAGAAAGGATTATCCAGCGTATCAAGATGTACAATATACTTAACACACGTGTGCCCACAGAGCTGATTCCAGGAATGAGCGACATATTTCATGTCTGTTGCATTTTAGCAAATCTGCAGCCACCTATTATACGCTATGAGAAGTGATTCTTGAAACTGTCTACCCCCTTCAGTGAGCAGGCCTGTACTACTTTTGCAGAAATATTTATTTTATACAAACAGTTCACGGCTTCTTTATGAGGGTGGGGAGCAGCCAAGTAAAGTAAAAATCCTCTAAGGCTCGCACAGCTGAGCATAGAAAACTGTTGTCCCTCTGTACAGTGACAGAAATGCTGTGCTTGGTTGAGTAAACAAAGAAAAAGCACTCAGTTAGGTTGCATATATACATAAGCAGCTGAACCTGTGTATAATATTGATGGCTAGGTTGCAGGGTCAGTTTGTTGTTCACATACTTAATGTAGGGCACAAAAGTCACTAGCTGCTCTGCATCAATAATGAAGTTGTCTCTCCTTGAGAACGGACATTTTATCTCTAGCAGGCAGACACCATTTGCAGTTTCAAAAAGCCCATCGGGGCTTCCACACAGCCATGGCTGTGTTGGGTGCACAACAAGTCCAGCCTGGAAAAGAGAAGTCCTTTTCTGAAATACATGTCAGTCCACACTTCATGAATTCATGGGAAAAAAAGGGGGCAGGAAACAATGCGGTGGTTATGTGCATCCGTATGAGCAATAAGACTATCTATTGTGTGAGCTTTTAAGCCAAACAGGTCAAATATGCATTACCTCTACCACATGTGTGCCAACTTTCTTTTCAAACTCCTTGCGTGCCACTGGCTCCATCTTTATGCCTGAAAAAACAATTTCAATTAACCAAACATGCAATGGTCTGATGTTGGGGAACATACCATACGAAGTGGCCTCTGTATAAAACCCTCGACGATTGAAGATAGTTTGCAGAAGGTCTTGGGGTGACTTCCTTGTTCTGAGGATTGTGTGTGCCTGTGAGCACGTTATTCTTGGCTTTCTTTCTTGGTGCCACCTGTCAGAACATTTAGGAGATGAATTTTATTACTGCTATGAAATGTGACATGTTGGCAAAGAGGAGAAACACTCACCTAAAATTACTAGCCTGCCCCTTGGTCAAGGCACACAGCCGCAGAGAACTTGTGCATTTTATATGTTTCGCGTAGTAGTCAGCCACTTCTGTTGTCATTTCTTCTTCATGCTCTCTTTTTCTTATCACTATCTTTGGAAAGTCTCCAACAACTTTTAAACTGTAGAAGGCCTCTTTTGGCTCATGCAGAACTGTTTTCAATTGTCTTATGTCTTCCTCCAACACTATTTTGCTTACAATATCCTGGAGGACAGTCTTGCATGACCCCTCGCAAGTTTCATTTTTTGTCTTCAAAATCCTTGCCATTGGGCAGTCAATGTCTGGAAAATGCTTTGTCAGGAAGCTTGGGTCTAAGGGTTCTGGAGCTTCTGCTCCGCCGACATGTGGATGCTTGTTAGCTGTAAAAATATGTGAAAGTAAGATGAAATAAAGAAGTTGCAACACACTTTGTGGGAACTGTAATTGCAAAGCCAAACACTGACACTGTTTTTTAATTGATTAACAATTGCACACGAAAATGCCTGGTAATAAAATCAAATGTACATTTATCATGCATGAGTTCAGTACTTATATGCATTGCTTACCACCAAAAAGTTCTTCAATTGATGCTTTGTCGTCCACACGCGGCTTCTTGGCCGGTTTTCCCCACTTCTGCCGTTGCGATGTGCACGATACGGCTTCATGTAGGTTTATGTAAAGTGTGACGGCGGCGCAGTGCTTGCAGGTTCCTGCAGCGCCGTACCTGCAGCTACAATGTCCACCTTGTATCTGGCGGTCTTTATCGCTTAGCTGCAATGAGCAAATGTAGATGCAACACTTAACACAGAGCAATCTAGTCACTAAGAACAAATATTCTTTTTTTTTCTTGCAAGCATGCCATAAGGCATACTGTATAAAGTTAGATTTCTTCCAGAAACATTCACATCATTGTGAAAACGTATTATGGTTAAGTTTCCGCCGAGTAATGGAAGTACAAAACAGCATTTGTAACGCGCCTATGTTCCTGAGAAGTTCTTTTTTTTTTTTTTTTGTGCGCGTGTAACAATGCCGCTGAAAGAGCATACCAAGCTAATCAGCTTCAAATTTGTGAAGCGTTTTATGCGTCAGGGTACCTAAAAAAATCTGCAAGATTAGCAGGTTGCGGCGTGGAATGCAGAGAATTTGCTCAAAATATACAATCGTAAGCACGCCACGATTGCTTGCGCGCGTTGCCTCGACATGTCTAAGCACCGCACAGCGCGGCCTGATGGGTTCGACAGCATTCTAAGCATTCTAGCGATCTTCACCGGCCCCAAACATATCGTGAAGTATGATTTTAGACGCAGCGGCTAGCGCTGAACGATGCAAATATCCGTCCAGGTGACGCGCTGGAGCATTCGTGCTGACGGCTTGTATGTTCTACATCTGCGACACTAAGCACTCGCATTTGAACCGAGGCAGCAGCTACGTTATGCGTGTCAGCTTTACTCACGTGCAATGAAATGGAGTAGACCTGCTTCCCTTGTTGGGAACGGCATTTCGCCCGCACGTCCACGCCGTCCACTTCCGTCACAGAAGAAACGTGTCCGGCGTCGTACAGTTTCTCTCCGCTCTTAAGAGAGGCGGAATGGAAATATTCCTGCACGGCCTTGATGGGCCTAAAGCCCGTGAATAGCACTTGTGACATCGCATACAGCACTGCAGGGAACAACACAAAAGCTCGGCCGCTGGCGGTGCACAAAACGCGGAGAAAGCATGTGCGGCACGGGCGCGCTCAGCACTTCGCCGACTCAGTGACGCGGGAACTGCCACCGCGGCGCTGGGGTCGGCGCTTCTCCGCAGCGCCACCTGCTCACTGTACGGAGCCTATAGTCCGAAAATTACGGTGTCGCTAGAAGGTAATTTTCCAATTTGATGATCCGTATTGAAGCACTTCGCACTATTTTCGAAACTACCAACTTTAAGAATGTTTCCCTGATTTCTCGAGTGCATTTCGAGTTATCTGATAACTTATTTCACCTGCCGAAAGCGACCGGGGTAGAAAGCGCCACGATAACTCTATCAGCCTGGTTGCCCATTATGGTGATTATGAAGCAGGTGCCACGGACACCCCCCCCCCCTCCCCCAAGCCACAGCGGGGGGATTGTGCGGCTGGGAGCGCCCAAAATCGGCGCTGCTGCACCTGAAACTGGCCGACCCAAGGAAACAGCTGGTCACCAGGTGGCAATTACCAGGGGTCCCGCCAACAAGTGGACGGCCGGGCAAAGGAGGGGAAACGACCAATTTCCGGTCTCTTCAAGTCTCGAGCATACCAGGGGTCCCGCCAACAAGTCAACGACCGGACAAAGGAGAGGAAACAACCAATTTCCAGTCCCTTCAAGTGTTGAGCATACCAGGGGTCCTGCCAACAAGTGGAAGACCGGACAAAGGAGATGAAACGACCAATTTTCGGTCCCTTCAAGTGTAGAGCATCACTACAGAGAGCGGGTATGCATTCTTCCCTTTCTTCCCCTAGTGGGCCATGGGGACAGCTTTTGGCTAAGTTGCCTCGTTGAATGCCGCCCGGCGATGTCGGGACCAATGAGTTAGCCCAGATGCAAACACGCAGGGCGACAACCCGCTGGCGCCATCTACATCGTCTAGACGACCACCTCCTCACCCTCAAGCCAGAGGGGCGTGTCAACGAGTGCGAGCAGTGTTGGTTTGCGTGTGTTAGAGTGCGGTAGAGTGAGGTGACAGAGACACCCCTTCATAATCTGGCCTGCCTTTCATCTGGGGGACATGAGGAATCAACCCTATAAAGAAAAGTGTGTGTCATGGGTCGTAAATAGGAGACTGTTCCTCTCATCAGTCTCTGACTAACGAAGTGCTACCATGTAAATACTGTATATAAAGATTTCCATCTCACTTCAAAGCCCGTTTCCAGCCGCCTCGTCCTTGTTCCTGCCCCGATAACGCAACCTGGCCTACAACGCGCAACCTGGGTCCCTACAACAGGATGGCAGCTGTGGGATGTTCTGCGTGGTGTCCTTGCTTCGGTGTGGTGAGTGTGTCGCCTTCTCTCCTTGAGTTTTGCCAGGCTTAATGTAAGGTGTTCTTCCTGGTAATGAAAGTTGGTTGTAGAAGTCGGTTCTAATTTGAACCTTGCTTTACACCAACGTACTTCGGAGAGACTCGTGGTAACAAATACGGGCAGTCATGGAATGGAGAAAGCTGCGGACTCCCGGAGCTAACTTTGATATGTGAGGAATTGGGGATTGATTATGGGAAATCGAAAAAAAAAGCAGCAGATTGTTAGCGTGATCGAAAGCAACGGTTATAAAGATTAGGATATTGTGGAATGCTGGGAGGAGGTGGAACGTACAAGAAAAGAATAAATGGAAGAAACAAAATGAAAAGAGGAAATTGAGGACGAAAAAAAAAAGAAATGGAGCTAGAGATTAAGCAACTGGAGGTGAGGCTAGCGGAAGCACAGGCAGAAGTGGCGAAAGCGGACTGGGCCGCTGTTGGGAGCCGTCAGAAATCCAAACGCATAAAATGAAAGTCTTGTTGTCAGCTTTCACAATGGGTGAAGATATTGGGCTCTTCATTGTCAACTTCGAGCGCATATGCGAGCAAAACGAAATTACTCGTTCCACCTGGCCCCAGCTCCTCTTGACAGTCTTGCAGTGTAAGGCCGCTGACCTGCATGCTCGGCTTACCAAAGAGGAAGCGGAAGATTACGATAAAGTAAAAGCAACTTTGCAACTTGAAGTACGGCCTCTCAACCGAAGCCTTCCTCGGCGATTCAGAAAAGCAGTGAAATGGCGCGATGCAGGGAGCGAGGGATGCGGGCAGTCGCAAAGCCGCACAAAGATTTCATGAGGCATCCGTCGCGGAATGAGAGCCGAGTGCACCCCACGCGGGGAGAGAAAGGGACAAAATAGGGGGACTGCTAAAACGGCGCAGCCTCGAGAAACGATGTTGACAAAGAAAGGAGGGAGAAGGACCATGCTAAAATCTTTGAGGCGAGGAAACCTGCAGTGTGCTTTCCCTGTAACGAGCCGAGGCGCATATAGCCAGCGGCTGTCGAAGGGCAAAGGTAGTTTTTTCGCTCACCACCCTAGACGAGGAAAACATGGGCTTGCTGGAGCCGTACATGCCTGATATGACCGTAAATGGGGAACATTGTCATGTTCTGCGCGACTCCGCCGCCACGATGGATGTGGTGCACACCGCGCACGTTTCCCCGCAGGATTTCACTGGCGAGTGCGCGTGGGTCAGACATGTGGTGCAGGAAGACAGCGTTTGCCTGCCTGTTGCACGCGTCAAAATTGAGGGCCCTTTTGGAGTACTGCATACAGAGGCAGCAGTGTCAGTGACTTTACCAGAGAAGTGCCTTTATATCTTTTCTAACCGCTCAGAGAACCAACTAAAGAAAAGAGGCTTGAGCTATGGGGATAGTTCCATGCACGCGCTTACGCGTTCTAAAGCCCGCGAAATCGCAGTCCAGTTATATCATTCGGATGAAGGTGAACAGCATGCAATCAGCGAGGGAAGTCCTGACGTAGATGCCGCGGCGGTTCCTTTCGAGAATGTGACGCCTTCTGCGCCGCCTAGTGAGTCCGGTGAGGAATTTGAGACCTCTCTGTTGCCTCCCCAATCGGACGGCTTCCCTGAGCTTATGAGAGTACACCGAGATAATATAGTGGCTGAACAGGCGAGCGATGACACACTAGAAAATTTGAAGTGTCAGGTCAGTAAAGGACTGGCGAGAAGGAACATTGTTCTGACGGAGCGCGCAGGAACAAATACGCTTAAGGCGTGCACTACGGCCGACTAGTGGTGCCACAAAAATATAGGACAAGTATCCTAAAGCTGTGTCTCGGAAGTGGCTAATCCGGTCAGCTCGTTATCAAGAATACAAAGGCTCTGCTGTTGAGAAAATTTTATTGGCCAGGGTGTTTTAAGGATGTTGAAAGGTTTGTACAGACGTGCAACACTTGTCAAAGGTGGGAAAATGACAGGATAAACAGAAGGCACCTATGAAACTTGTGCTACTGATCAGCGAGCCGTTCCGGCGCCTTGGGGTGGATGTTGTCGGTCCACTACCTCTGACCGCTTCGGGCTATCGCTACATCCTAACGATCATATGCCCAGCGACAGTTTCCTGAGGCGATTCCCCTGAAAGAGCTGAACTAGGTAAGAATTGTAGAGGGTCTATTGCAGGTGTTTTCTAGGGTGGGTTTCCCTGTCGACCTGCAAAGCGACCAGTTCAGTGTTTTTACGAGTGCGCTCACTAACACCTTTCTATAGAAATGCGGGATTCGCATACTGCACAGCTCTGTAAGACCTTCTCAGAGTAACAGCGTAGAGGCGTGGCATTCGGTGCTCAAAAACGTCCCCAGGGCATTTTGCTACGAACATCGCCGAGACTGGGAGGCGTGTCTGCCGGCTACCATGTTTGCGCTGCGCTTTGTGCCGCATAAAGCCACCAGGTTTAGTCCAGCTGAACTGGTATACGGCCGGTCGCTCAGGTCACCCCTTCGCATGCTGCGTGAATCCTGGGAGGGCCAGGGCGACGTCCCCACCGTTCTCGAATATGTACTTCAGCTGCTAGAATGGCTTCAGTCACGAAGAGAGCTTGTCGAAGCTAACATGAGATCGGCCCAGTAGAAAGCCAAACTTTACTACGGCCGTGGCGCGCGGCAGCGATCGTTTTCGGCAGGAGAGAGGGTAATGCTGCTGGCCGCATCTAACGCAAACAAGCTTGATGTGCGGTGGGAGAGACCAGCAGAGGTTGTGGATAAAATTTTGGAAACCAATTATGTGGTAAAGATGCCTGGTAGACGAAAAGAGGTAAAAATTTACCACTGCAACCTCATGAAGCCCTATCGACAAAGGGAGGCGGTCGTGCAGCTAGCCCTGAATACACCTGAAGAGGTAGAGACAGAGTTTGCATTTTCCGGTAGGGGTACAACCTATTTCACTGGATTTCTTGAAATGGTACGTGATGATTCATATTGTCACGTAGCCGTTTAAGCCCGTAACCAGAAGGTTGGGTTCAAATGGGGGATTGACCTAGCAGGCGCAGGAGAGCAGGTCCGGAGCACCGAGAGACAGCAGGCAACTTCAGCTTCTTCTCATCGAACGCCACGGGGCCACTTCGAGTCCGCGCACGAGACTCTCAATGAGTAGCCGCCTAGCGGCTGCTGTTGCACACGCTACATTGCCCCCTCTCTAAAAAAATAAATGCGAACTTGATGGATTCGAAAGCAGAGAGAAAAAAAATAAAGCAAGAAACATGCGGTAGGCGGTGCGCTAATTTTCTCGCGAAAAGTACGGCTTCATGCGCACGACATGAATAACCTCGGATTTCTGCTGGCGACGAGTAGAAGAAAAGCTTCCGGAAGCACTTCGTACGTGACGTCGCTCAGCTGACGGAGCACTTTGTATGAACCAAAGTACTGCTTCAGAAGTTTTTCGGATAGTCCCCGACGTCGAATCGGAGTCCAGAACCACACTCTGTCGCTCGGTTCGAAAGTCACTACACGGTGAATGGTGATCGTAACGCTGGGCATCTCTACCTTGCTGGTTCCGGATGCGTGCCCTCGCCAGCTGTCGCGCTTCTTCTGTGTGTTGAGTGAACTAATCGACGCCAACTTCGAGGTCACGGCCGTCGTGGGGCAACATGGCTTCGAGCATTGTCGAAACTTGCGGCCATACAGTAAGAAGAACGGCGTCATTTGCGTTGTTTCCTGCTGCACCGTGTTGTACACAAACGTGACGTACGGCAGGACGTCATCCCAAGATCGATGTTCAACATCCACGTACATGGACATCATGTCGGCGAGAGTTTTGTTCAGACGTTCTGTCAAGCCATTAGTTTGTGGATGGTAGGCGGTTGACCTGCGATGGGTAGTGCTGCTTAGCTGCATGACAGATTCCAGTAGCTTGGCAGTGAAAGCAGTGCCTCGGTCCGTTATAACTGTCGGGGCGCCGTGCCTCAGGACGATGCGTTCGATGAAAAATTTCGCTGCCTCGATTGCTGTACCGCGCTGGAGAGCCTTCGCTTCAGCGTAACGCGTGAGGTAATCTGTAGCGACAATTATCCACCTGTTGCCCGAATCGGAAATTCGAAAAGGACCCAACAGATCTATGCCAACTTGTTCGAATGGGTATCTTGGCACTTGAACAGGATGCAGTAAACCGGCCGATTTCACAGGCGGTGTTTTCCGTCGCTGGCAATCATGGCAGGTTCTCACGTGTTGTCGTACTGCGGCCGCAAGGTTTGGCCAGTAATAACTCTTCTTAATTCGGGCCAGAGTTCGAGCATACACCAGGTGACCCGCTGTGGGCTCGTCATGACATGCCTGTGAGATTTTTTCGCGAAGAGACTCTGGTACGACAAGGAGGTAACCTCTTCCCGTCGGAGCGAAGTTGATCTTGTATAAAACATTGTTTCGCATGCAAAACGATGAATGCGTTCTGGCGAAGAGACGGGGAACTTCTGTAGTGCGCGCATCCAGAAAATCGATAAGTGGTGAGAGAGCCGGGTCGTCACGTTGCTATTGCGAAACAGTGAGCGCGTCGACGGCTGCGATAAGGGGGAAGTCTGGTTCTTCGTCTTCTTGCGCAGCCTCGACAGGTGAACGGGACAAGCAGTCGGCGTCGTTGGGCTGACGTCCAGACTTATACACGATGGTCATGTCGAACTCCTGTAGCCGTAAACACCATCGTGCAAGGCGTCCGGAGGGGTCTCGCAAGTTCTTTAACCAGCACAGATAATGGTGGTCACTCACAACCTGAAAGTTCCGGCCATAAAGACAGGGTCGAAATTTCATCACCGTCCATACAAAAGCCAGACATTCTTTTTCGGTGGTGGAATAGTTCGATTCGGCACGGGACAAAGTCCGGCTGGCGTATGCGATAACTCGCTCGGCACTGTCTTGCCACTGGACGAGTACAGCGCCTAGACCCACGTTGCTGGCATCTGTGTGGACCCGAGTCTCGGCATTCGCATCGAAATGGGCAAGCACAGGTGTTGTCTGCAAGCGGTGCCGTAACTCGTCGAATGCCTTTTTGCTGTTCGTCCGTCCAGGTGAAGGTGACATCATATCGGGAGAGACGTGTCAATAGAGCGGCGATTTGCTAAAAGTTTTCAATAAACCTGCGGTAATAGGCGCAGAGGCCCAAGAAACGGCGAACTGTCTTCTTGTTACATGGAGTAGGGAATTTGGTGACGGCTGATGTTTTAGCGGGATCGGGACGAACTCCTCTATGGCTGACGACGTGGCCCAAGAACAGGAGCTCTTCATAGCCAAAGTGACACTTTTGGGGTTTTAACGTGAGGCCGGCAGATCTGATAGCCCGTAGCACAGCGGAGAGACGTTGGAGGTGTTCCTCGAACGTTGGCGAAAATACAACAACGTCGTCCAGGTAGACTAGACACATCTGCCATTTAAGACCACATACAACTGCGTCCATCATTCGCTGAAATGTCGCTGGAGCGGAGCACAATCCGAAAGCTAGGACTTTGAATTCATAAAGTCCATCGGGCGTGACAAACGCAGTCTTCTCGCGATCACGTTCATCGACTTCGATCTGCCAGTAAACGCTCTTAATATCAAGCGATGAAAAGTAGCGCGCGTGGCGCAGCCGGTCTAATGAGTCATCAATGCGTGGCAGCGGGTAGACGACTTTTTTTGTGACCTGATTGAGCTTACGGTAGTCCACACAGAACCTTAAACTTCCGTCTTTCTTCTTAACGAGGACAACAGGCGAAGCCCAGGGACTCCTCGATGACTGTATGACACCGTCATTTAACATCTCGTCAACTTGTTGAACAATGATTTCGCGTTCCCGCGGTGACACTCGGTAGGGGTTCTGTCGGACTGGTCGGGTGCGGTCGTCGGTTATGCGGTGCTTGGTCAGGGGCGTCTGTTTAACCGCGGAGGCGGATGAGAAGCAGTCTTGAAACTTAAAGAGTAGCCCGACGAGTCTATCCTTCTCTGCCGGTGATAGAGCGGGATTCACATCAGGGTCGAAGTTGGGCGTTTGTCTGGCAGACGTGTTGGTCTCAAGAACAAAGCAGTCGTGGACTGCTTCTGCGACACCTTGAAAGTAGGCTACCGTGGTGCCTTTAGCGATGCGTTGCCGTTCATTCCCGAAGTTGGTAATCAGCACGTGAGCTAGACCATTAGTTAGATGAACTATACCGCGTGCAACACAGACTCCATGATGTAACAGAAGTTCTGTGTTCTGTTCGGCAACGCCGGCAGCAAAGGACTGGTTGTCGCACCTGACTGTGACGAGAGCAGACGAACGTGGCGGCATGGATACATCCGCGTCAACGATGCGTAAAGGTTCGTGGCGTCGTTCGGAGTCAGCGGTCATCGTTGCAGGCATCGTAAACGTGACAGTACGGCGAGGAACATTAATAATGGCCCCATGCTCACGTAAAAATTCCATGCCGAGTATGAGGTCCTTGCAGCAGTGCGGCAGGATAACAAAACGGCTACAAAGGCTGAATCGGCGATGGTTACTCGGGCAGTGCATCGTCCGATCGGCGTCATAAGGCGACCGCCAGCAGTACGAATTTGCGGCCCCAGCCATTCAGTTTTCACCTTGGAGAGCCGATCTGCGAAATTCTTGCTTATTATTGAGAAGTCTGCTCCGGTGTCAACTAAAGCGGTTACTGGGTGTCCGTCGACGAGAACGGAAAGGTCGGCGCTAACAACATGATCGGCTTGAGGTTGATTGGGAGTTTCGGGTTCATGCGGCGGCGGAGGCATCGTACCCACAGCACCGGGCTGAGTCGTCACAGGAGGGTCTTCGGGACATCGATTCCGTTCGTCAGCAACCTGCCCCCCTGAGGTCGCCGCCTTCAGTTTCCCCGGTGTTGGCTTGGCGACCGGCGCCTCGGCGCATCATTAAAATCACGGCGGCTAGGTGACGAGTAGCACGCGGGAGAAGACTGTGTACGGTCGCTCGAAGAGGTTGCACGGGTTGCGAGGTATTCCTCGAATTCTGAAGGGCGTTCGCCGACCTGGGGACGCGGGGAATCACGAGGAAAACCCCGAAGACCAAGCTCACGGTATGGACAACGACGGTACAAGTGGCCGGGTTCTCCGCAGTGGTAGCACAGCGGCCGTTGGCGAGGAGTGCGCCAGACGTCTGCCTTCCGAACCGGTGACTGCATGACGGGGCTCTGCTGGGGTGGCGGCTGGTAGGAAGGCTGGTAGAATAGTGGCTGAGGAGCGGACGGCTGCATGACGACGCTCTGGTGGGATGGTGGCTGGTAGGAAGGTTGGTGGAATGGTGGCTGCAGAGGAGGTGGCGGCTGTGGTTCGAAACGAAGCTCTTGCGCTGGAGGCACGGCAGGCCGACGAAGAGCCGCAGCGTAGTTCATAGAACGTGGCTCCGACAACGACCCAGGCGGTGAAAATGTTTGACGGATTTCTTCACGTACGGCTTCGGTGAACGCAGCGGCAGTCGGGTTAGGCGATCCAAGATTAAGCTTAAGGAGCTCCTCGCGAACTACCTCGCGGATCAGCTCACGCAGAGAGTGATTTTCAGCGGACCCATACCTCAAGCAGACTCCGTGCGCCAGTATCGTTGCATTGCTGCTGGGCTCGCTCAATGAGGGTAGCTTCATTGATGAAGTCCGCGACGGTTTGAGGTGGACTGCGAACCAGACCAGCGAAGAGGGGTTCTTTTACGCTCTGCATAAGGTGGCGCAACTTCGCTGATTCCGTCATGTCGGGATCCGCCCGTCGGCAAAGACGGGTCACGTCTTCGGCGAACATGGCCACGCTTTCGTTAGGTAGTTGCACACGAGCTTCTAGGAGGCGGTGTGTGCGATCACGGCGGTCGTGGCTGGCAAAGGTTTCCCGCAGCTGTTGGCGAAAGGAATCCCAGTTTTGAAGACGGGCCTCCCTATTCTCATACCACGTTTTAGCACAGTTCTCAAGCGCGAAATATACATTGCGCAGCTTCTGAGCCGGGCTCCACTGATTAAATTGCGCCACTCGCTCGAACTGGTCGATCCAGTCGTCGACATCTTCCCCAGTACCGCCATGGAAACTGGGGGGCGTACGAGGCTGCTGAAGCAGCAACTGATTCTGACTTGCCTGGGCCATTGCAGAAGTCTCGAACTGCTGGTCAGCTGGCGTCGGTTCAGGTAGAGGAGCGAATTCCGGTGCGAGACCTCGGAGGCGACAGCTGCAGCGATGAACGGGTGTAGACAGGAGCGGAAGCCGGTTGGGACTCGATGAGTGGCTGCGAGAGGCCCGAGACATGTAGTTCAAGGCCTCACCTCCACCAGTGTCACGTAGCCGTTTAGGCCCGTAACCAAAAGGTTGGGTTCTAATGGGGGGTTGGCCTAGCAGGCGCAGGAGAGCAGGTCCGGAGCACCGAGAGACAGCACCCAACTTCTGCTTCTCATCGAACGCCACGGGGCCACTTCTTCGAGTCCGCGCACGAGACTCTCGATGAGCAGCCGCCTAGTGGCTGCTGTTGCACACGCTACAACATTTTTCCCTGCAGGGACATACTTTTGAAGTGCGCTACCATAGGGTAAAGGAAAATTGGAATGTTGATAGTTTCAGCCGAGGCTTTTCCCGCTATGCAAAGTGATAGCTTCCAGGCGCTCCTCTGAGTGTACCCTTTTATGCTCAAAGGGGTGTAATTTTTTTTACCACATCCCTTTCAGAATTTTTGTTTTCTTTAACAGCACTTGGTCACTTGAGGTTAGTATATGCCTAGTGTAGTTTTATGATGCAGGTTTATCTCTCGATGTTCATGTTGTCAGCCATTGTCCGGAGATCACGACGGCAGCTGTGGTCTTTTTGTTACCAAAATTTGATCCAAAAGTGCAAAGAGGGGCGTGAATACATTGCCCGCGTGAGTTTGGTCAGAAGCTCTCTCCACGGGACGCCCGTAGAGTCAACAGAAGAGAGAGGAGCAACTCTTGCAGCCTATATTTTAAGGCTGCTTCTTTGGTTGCCTGGCACAGCTCAGGAGGTGGCGGTGCTCTTGCCTTGCCGGGGAGGGTATTGGGCAGACATCATCACTAATGCCCTACTTGAGGCCTTTGGCCTGCAGGCATCTCACTTCTGGATAAAAAGGGGAACCGGAGACCAGCCCAGCTGATGCGGCCTCTTCCGAGGACATCGATCAGGTGTGGCCCCTTTCGAGGCCTCTACCTGGCGGCGGACGAACTATTGTGATCGGACGAGCGATCGAGACTGGAAGCAGGTGCCACGGGCCCCCCTCCCCTCCCCCAAGCCAGAGCGGGGGGATTGTCCTGCTATGAGGGCCCAAACTCGGCCCCGGTGAGAGGCCTCTGCACCTGAAACTGGCAGGCCGAAGGGAACAGTCTGTCACCCGGCGGCAATTACCAGGGGTCCCGCCAATAAGTCGAGGACAGGTCAAAGGAAAGGAAACGACCAATTTCCGGTCCCTTCAAGTGTCGAGCATCGCAACCGAGGGCGGGCGTTTATTCTTCCCTTTCTTCCCATGGGGACAGCTTTCGGCTAGCTGCCGCGTTGAATGCCGCCCGGCGACGTTGGGACCGATGAGCCAGCCCAGGTGCAAACACGCACGGCGACAACCCACTGACGCCATCTACGCCGTCTAGACGACCACCTCCTCACCCTCAAGCCAGAAGGGCGTGTAAACGAGTGCGAGCAGTGTTGGTTTGCGTGTGTGAGAGGGGAGAGTGAGGTGACAGAGACACCCCTTCATAATCTGGCATGCCTTTCATCTGGGCAACATAGGGAATCAACCCAATAAAAACTGGCGACAAGTGTGTGCTGTGGGTCGTAAATAGGAGACTGTTCCTCTAGTCAGTCTCCGACTAACCAAATGCTACCATGTAAATACCGTATATAAAGTTTTCCATCTCACTTCAAAGTCCGTTTCCAGCCGCCTCGTTCTTGTTCCTGCCCCGACAACACAACCGTACCTACAACACGCAACCTGGGTCACGACAACATTGACCTGGAATCGACGGCCATTTGGAGGAGCTAGGCTTATTTTGTAGGAATTGCGGAACCGCTTTGCTTTGGTAACAGCTGCATGGCAGTCGTAACGGAACTTGGAATGAGATTGAAGAAAACTGCCACAACTTGAACTTCACGTGAATTGTAACTGCGTTTGTCAAAGATGTTTACAAAGTTTGTTTTCCAAATAAAATGTTATTTTTTGCGCCTGTCTCGTCAAGATATCAGCGCTAAAACAAAAGGGGGGAAGGGGGAGGCCAGAAGGGGGTATTTTTAATTTATTATTTTTTGAGCCTAAGCTTCCCTTCACTTTCGGCATCGTGATCATGAAAAAGGAGGATGATTAGAATTGAGGAAATGTTATAGTCCATCGTGATTAGAATTTGTACATTATACTACAACATCGCCATACATTGTTGGATAGCTTATGTCGAGTATAATTGATATATACTGATTGTAAGACTATAATTACCATGAATTTAACTGCGACTAAAAATTCAATTTTACGCCATGGAATCTAGTCATATGTCGTTGGATAGCTTATATCGCGTACAATTTGGCTGCACCAGTTGCAGGCCTCAATTACCGTTAATTAGAAAACTGTGATTAAAAATTGAACTTTATGCCGCAATGTCAAGCCATATATCGTTGAAATGGTTTCGGTGAGTAAAACCCGCTAATATTGTAACAACTGTATTACATCAATCGCTCGACCTTGGACCTGAGTTAAACCCATGTGACCTTTTTTAAAGCTCAGCGACCTCCACTGCCCGGGACACTACCGCCGCATGAACAGCTGTGGAATAGCTACACATCCGTCTTTCACTGCTCCATGATAGGGACATTAGTGTGTTTTGACGTAGGGGTTTTTTAGCGCAAAGACAAGGACAAGAAAGGCGAGACGTACAGACACAAGCGTTGGGTAGATATTTCAGGAAGTTCCCACAGAATGCCGGTTTGATCAGAGGGCTCGCTAAAACCCTTACAAGCGTTGATGTAGCGCTTGAAGTAAATGTGCCTATGTGTGTGTGTGTGTGTGTGTGTGTGTGTGTGTGTGTGTGTGTGTGTGTGTGTGTGTGTGTGTGTGTGTGTGTGTGTGTGTGTGTGTGTGTGTGTGTGTGTGTGTGTGTGTGTGTGCGTGTGCGTGTGTGTGTGTGTGTGTGTGTGTGTGTGTGTGTGTGTGTGTGTGTGTGTGTGTGTGTGTGTGTGTGTGTGTGTGTGTGTGTGTGTGTGTGTGTGTGTGTGTGTGTGTGTGTGTGTGTGTGTGTGTGTGTGTGTGTGTGTGTGTGTGTGTGTGTGTGTGTGTGTGTGTGTGTGTGTGTGTGTAAGAGGTGTCAGGTGAATACCATGCTCTTGGAGGATGCTCCTGCCGGGTTTATGAGGACAGGGACATATAAGTTGGGACTTGGGAGTGAAGACGCACCTCGCTCATTTCCTCTATTGTGTTGTAGAGGCCTGGTGTTAGGAGCCTCCTTGGCGGTGCTCTGCGGGAGTCCTAGTGCGGTTGAGATTGTCATCTGTATCTGCGTTGGTGACATATGGTTTTATATAGGTGGACACGCTGACGGCTGGTCACGGATAAGGACGACGGCTTGGACGACCCTGATGTGCCCGCTTCCTGCAATGTCGGATGACGGTTTGAGATGCGGTGTATAAACAGGTGGTTAGCCGGGCTACACCCCTAAGCCTAAGCAGCGTGTCTCCGTTGCAACATTTGTTTTGGACAAGCATGCCCAGCACTCGAATCGTATTGGGCTGTCATTGGCATGCAGTTAGATGCGAGTGGGGTGCCAAATGCGGGGTCGGCCTCGTCGTAGTGGTCATATAACTATATTCCGATTTGCTGAGCCAACAGAACAGCCGGCAAGTGGTAACGTAGCGGTAACGATACGGCGTTGATGCCTGCCTGGAAGTGCTGGATATCCTCAAGTGTCTCATCGCAGGATCCTGCTCCCACCCTAAGCGTAATGTCTTATGCGTAGAGGATTCTAGAATGCTATAAGGCTAGTTTGAGGGCAAGGATTGTGTTCAGTCGTTCTGGGAGGTAGAAGAGCGCTACACTTAGGAGGAATGAGGAGAGGACAGCCCTTAGTGGGTGCCTTTTCCATCTACGAGAATTGGTTGAGACTGGTATAGTCCCTCATACTATAGGAACTGTGCCGTACGGTTAACTGACAAGTATTAGTCGTGTACAGCCTACATCCAAGGGCCGACCTTAAGATGGAGATTTTCGAGTATGGCCGAGTGAGAATCATTGCCGAAGGCTTAGGTAAGGTCGAGGCCCAGGATAGCTCAAGCCTTCTTTTGTCAGGGGGGGGGGGGGGGGGGGTGGAAGTATATGGTTTTCCAACGGGAGCAAGAAATCATGAGTAGATAGCCCGGGCCGGAAACTGATGTGCGTGGTAGCAGAGCCCGTTCTCCCCATAGACATGCAGGTGGTTAAGGATGATAGAATCTGTTAATTTTCCCAGACAGGTGGTAAGTAAATTAGGGCTCAGGTGTTCATTCTGGAGTGCTTTTCACGGTTTAAGGAAGAGTACCCTCGTGCATGTTCCATTGTTCCTGGATGCTCCCAGCCTTTCATTACTAGTTAACAAACTGGGCTAGGGCTTGATTGAAATCGTCATCGCGGTTGCAGAGAGTTGTGTGAGTAATTCCATCCGTAATTAGTGTTGAAGGGGTTTTCAGCGCTTGGAGTATGGCTCTCATGTTCCTCTATGACCAGGCCTTCGAGCGCCCCCCTTTAGTTCTCGGTGTGTGGTGGCGAATAGATGTTCAGTCCCTGAGACTAAGCTTAAGGTTGAAAGGCCTTGTAGTTCAGTCAGCAGATCTTCTCGGTCGCTTCATGTTACGTCGCTGTTCGATGTCTGTATTTTGCGCCGATCGCGTTCGCACCTTTCATTTGTGTACGCCTTTTGGCACCAGATGGCCAAAATTTGTTGAACTACAGGGTCGACGGTACTCTCGCTTTCGAAACTCAAAAACACTGTAAAAATGACACGCTGCAAACATTTGAGTTATTTAATTTCAATCATGCGTCTAACTGCAAACGTTAAAAAGTCAGCTATTAGAAATTAATTCAGCCCTTTACTAGTTAAATATTTTTTTCTGATGCCAGTCATTACCAGTGCTCTTATGCCGCAGATGTGACCTTCATACCTGAAGCCCACAGTAGGCCTATATTAAAAAAATAATGGTGGGCTTCACCTGCGGTCGTATTCTGCAAGAGGCCATTATCTACTTCCCCTTTCATTCGGCGTGACATCGGCGTGACAGAAGCAGCCAAAGGCCAGTCACAAAATTCACAAGGTAGCAGGCCCGCACGCACGCGAGAGCCCTTCGCCACTTGCAATATGCATCGACCAACCATTGGCAGCAATACGCAGCCGACGGTGGTGACCATGCAGTCACCAATGAGCCAATGGTCTGGTCACTCGCCAAGGGCGCTTGAAAGCAACGGGTGTGTTCCCGAACAACAGTGACTAATATTAGAAGGCCAAATGGATGCGAAATAGATAATGGATAACAGATCTTTATAAAATACGGCCCCTTAGTATAACACATAGCGGCGCGCAACCTTTTGAGGGCGGTAACTGAGCAGGCATCTCATGCCCGAAATCAGACGTCAACCATTTACCGTAAAAATGATGGTATCAAGCAAACGAGGACGTATTGTAATCATACGTGATGACGAAGGCAACCTCAGGCATATTAGCGATAAGTTATAAGCGTCTCAAAATAAAGCAGTATGTAAATGACGAGTAAAGCCCACTACCCAAGAAAACTTCAAGATACTGTTATTCGATATCCGACTATCGCTCTGGCCGTAAAAAGAAAAACAAGCAAATATTCTTGTTAATAATATGCACAGGAAGGGCAAGCACTCTGGGTAATAGCCCAACTTCCAAACTGCTTTGTGTCGAACGCCGAAATAAGAGCAAGGGGTCTTTATTGCGGCTTTCTCCGGACGATTAGGTATAGTGGAACCCGTTTGGCCTCACCATGACGGCCGAACGCTTCGGCAATCTCAATTGCGGGACCCTATTCTGTAAGACAGTTTGAGCGTCTTTGCCTCTTGAATAAACTATTCTACCTCTCTGCCTTCTCTTCCGAGAGATTGCCGGTCATGTACCCGGCAGAAACTCGCTTTCTTCCTCGCTTTTTCGCGAATACGTGCATAACACGGGGAGGTTTTAACGTTTCGTTGCTTAGTGTGCGAAACACTCGCTCCATCAAAACAAAAAAAAAAAGTTGTTTATGCTTTACTCGCGCATAAAGCTGTACCGGACCAGTTTTGAAAACGTCCAGATTTGAAGTGTATCTAGAAAATCACAGCGCCTGTTTATCAGCTGGCTGCGTGCTGAATCAGGGAGTTCAACCTCAAAGGCAGGAAGTAAACGAAAAAAAAAAAACAATATAGTGGAAACTTCTGAAATAAATAAACCTTTCTTATCCCGTGAGAACACTCACGTTATCGAACAGCCCCCACGCCGACACTCTTCTGGCACTTTTCTCGTCTGGCTTAAACCTGAAAGAAAAATAAACAAAGGGAAAAAAAAACTGCGTTGGTTTCCGAAGGGTGCATAGGTAGGGCAGTTGCCACCATACCCAAGCAGGTACATTTACGTGGTTATAATTTTTCTTGTTCATTTCGTAACAAAGAGCGCCGCGGAAAAGGAACGCGAACGCGTTTACGAAGGCTGCTTCTGTTCAGAACGGAAACCGATCGCGAGCGACTGGGAGCACAATGCTGCCGAAATAGCGCAGGCTGGTGCAGAAGCAGAAACGCGCGCACGTTTGTGTGTGTGCGTGCGTGCGTGCGTGCGTGTGTGTGTGTGTGTGTGTGTGTGTGTGTGTGTGTGTGTGTGTGTGTGTGTGTGTGTGTGTGTGTGTGTGTGTGTGTGTGTGTGTGTGAGAGAGTGTGTGTGTGTGTGTGTGTGTGTGTGTGAGAGAGTGTGTGTTGTGTGTGTGTGTGTGTGTGTGTGTGTGTGTGTGTGTGTGTGTGTGTGTGTGTGTGTGTGTGTGTGTGTGTGTGTGTGTGTGTGTGTGTGTGTGTGTGTGTGTGTGTGTGTGTGTGTGTGTGTGTGTGTGTGTGTGTGTGTGTGTGTGTGTGTGTGTGTGTGTGTGTGTGTGTGTGTGTGTGTGTGTGTGTGTGTGTGTGTGCGCGCGTGTGTGTGTGCGTGCGTGCGTGCGTGCGTGCATGCGCGTAAAGGACCCGTGTTTAAAAACAAATTGACGGCAATAATAGGAACATATCAATCGGTCAATCAATGAGTTTATTTTCGCATACAATGTACAGCGAAAAAAGGTGACAGGAGAAAAAACTACTTTTATTGCGGCTTGACTGATCTCCAGTCCCCCAGCAGCATTGAAGAACGATGCGCTATTACGTTTATACATTATTTGGCAGTTAGTAAAAGAAAAATGAACATTTAAAATGACTCCAATTACTAGGACATACATAGTATATTATACCACAATACATTCTGTACGGGGGCAGTAAACGACACTATATGAACAGTTCATCAATACCCTTTTGCGACAGTTGTGCGATATTTATCTGAAGCGCATCGTATCTGATTTAGTAGTGTTGGTAACATATGACAATACATTACTCAGTGATCACTTCGTAATTCTTCTTACCCTTGATCTTCCGAGTCCCAAAAGACGTAATCTCACTTCTCACACCAATTGGAAAGACTTCCGACTCAACCTCAAATCCAACAACCTCGACCAGCTTACTTACACCGACTGAATCCACGCTCTTAGAAACGCTCAAAAGAAAGCTACAAAAACCGAATATTCCACCGCCTCTATAGCTCACCCTGATCCGTTCCTTCTCAAGCTGTGGAAGAAACGAAAGTGAATACTTCTTTCCGCCCGGCATCAACCACAGAACGCACAACTCCAACTGCACCTCAAACCTCTTCGAGAAGATATTATTACACACTGCTCCTCCCTTGACATTACTCACTGGGACCAAATTTGCAGGGAGATTGCGAGATTGACAGCTCATTACATAAAAAGCCAAAGTGGCATATTCTTCGTTATCTATTATAGGTCCTCAGCCTCCCCCTGCCCCACAGTTGACAAAGCCTTAGCTCTGCATAGCCCTCAAGAGGTTACCAAGCAACTGACTGATATCTACGTACCACCTCCCCTATACGACGCATGCCCTACATATCCTGGAACTTCCAACTTCGAAATAGACGTCCCTTTCACCCTTTCAGAACTTGACGCCCCTCTTGCCCAGAGCAAAACGAACACATTCCCTGGCGAGGACAATAACATACAGACTTCTCAAAAACCTTCCTGATTCTGCTAAACAATTCTTACTCGATACCATGAACAAACATTACACTGTAGGAACCCTTCCTTCGGAGTGTAAATCTTCCTTGATCACTCTCATACCCAAACCAGGCAAACCCCCTCACTTTTTAACCTACGCTCTATATCGCTGACTTCATGTGTGGGCAAAACTTTCGAACGTATGGCTCTCACACGGTTCCTCGATTTTCTTGATCACACAAACTTTTCCCTCCTTCCCTAATTGGTTTCCGTTCTGCCCAGGACCTCTTTCTTATATTGCAACACACCTTTTTTGACCCCATCTTCCTCCCAGATACATGCTCTGATTACTGTCGATGTCCGCAAGGCTTTTGATTGCATCTCCCATGACCATATTCTCGAGGCCGTGGCCCAAACTGGCTGCGGCTTCAACCTCTACACGTATCTGCGTAACTTCCTCCATCGACACAAAGGTTCATTTCGGCTAGGCTCTACTCCCACCCCTTCCACACCTTTCAATCTGACCCGGGGCACTCCGCAAGGAGCTGTCCTCTCTCCGATTCTATTCAACCTTGGCATGTGCGCCCTCGCACAGCAACTTGCGAGCATACGCAATCTGCACCATATTTTTTATGCGGACGACATCACTCTCTGGTGCACCTCAGGTTCGCCTGGAGAGATAGAGACCACCCTTCAGCAAGGTCTCGACATTATTTGCGCCTTTCTTTCCAAGGCCGGCCTGAGTCCCGCACCAGAAAAGTCGGAACTCCTCCTCACCCACACTAAATATCAGCGCACACACAACAGCCTTATCTCTCTTACTTTGAACTCGCTACCCATCCCCGCAGTCTCAAGCTGTCGCGTTTTAGGCATGACGCTTCATTCGCACAAAAACGTGCAAGCTCTCAACCAAGCTCTTTCTACCTGTCATACGGTCACCCATCTTGTCCGCCGTGTAGTCAGACGGCACTGCGGCCTCCATGAGGATCAGGCCTGTCGTCTTGTTCAAGCCCTCGCACTCAATAAAATTCTTTATTATGTTCCGTATCTTTCTCTAACGCAAACCCAGATAGACAAATTGGGATCCGCTCTACACACCCGCTACAAAGCGGCCCTTCAATTTCCAATATAAACTTCTACACAACGTCTCTACGACACCGACTTATTTCTCCCTATACGCTCCATCGTGACCATCAACTTGCTCGCCTGTCCTCTACACAGCAAGGCAGATGGGATCCTTTCCCAGGCTCAGATCAATCCCATGCCCATTTTACTTCAGGTTCCTGGGCACCCATACGTCTTCAACTTTCGTATAGCACCAATTCCTCGCAATATCTCCTCACTCCTTCACCCTGGACGCAGGCAAGCCCAGGCTGTCCGACACACGCCGCCCCTACAGAGTCACACTGTAGCGTACACCGACGCATCCATACTCGGATCCCTGGGTGCTGCAGCCCAGATCATACATTCCCCTCTTTCCCCTGATCATCTCTATTCTACCAGTGGTCTATACCTAGACCCGCCAGACAGTACTACCTTGGAGATTCTCTCGATTGTGCATGCTGTCCAGGAATTCACTCATCTTCCCCCGACCCAACAATACGTTGTGTACACCGATTCCCAGGTCACCCTCCGTGCCTTTCAAAAGAGAACCATACCCCCAAATATACACGCTGACCTACATATGGCGCTTTTTGATCTGAAGCCTCGTACAGTCACATTGAGATGGATATATACCTGGGCATTCAGGGATTGCTCGAAATGAGCCGTGTAATCAGCTCGCCCGCGAAACTATTAACCGGGTTCCAGAGATCCTCTGGTCCAGCCCATCGTTTTGTGACGAGGGTCTTCTGATCGGGAAAGCCATATCGCAATCCTACCTAGAATTCAGGCAGGAGCTCGCCATTCTCCCTACCCTACACCTCCGTCTCTCTGTTTCCCAGGCTCATACCCTTCGCAAAATTCAAACACACTCCTTACACCAGCAAGACTGTACCTATACCGGTTCTGCTCTAACCCATCGTGCCCCAACTGCCCTGAGCTTTCTGCAGATCTTGCACACTGCCTCTTCTACTGCCCTGTCGCTACCCTCCCCCCCCCCCCTCCCTCATCCCCAGTCGTCTCCTGGCATACCTGGCTGGCTTCTCCTTACGAAGAGGACCAGCTCGGCCTGGTGTGGCAGGCGAACTTCATTTTGAGCGGTTGATTTCTGCTCTAAAATAAAGTGATTTTACTACTACATACTTACTACTGTTGAGTCACCATTTTACCATAATTAGTTCGCGTTTACGGAACCAGCCAAGTTGATGGATTACGAAAACAATAGATACTGGAAGGTTTTATTAGTTGGGCTAAATCTAAAAATAGGTCTAAGGTACATTTAATAGCCCGTTTATAGGTGCAAAGTAATTTATCTTGCGCCCTAATCATCCTGTGTGTACGAAAAAGTGGTGCTGTGTGTTCCAAGGCTGACCCATTTCCAACTGCGCGGAGAGTTCGTTTCTGAAGGACGGAAATTTTGTGTATATTTGCTGCAGTGGTGTTGCCCCAAACTAGAATACAATAACACAGATGGGAATGAAAAAGAGCGTAGTAGATCATGCCTTTTACTGCAGCTGGAAGAAAATGGCGACACCGGTTTATCGTTCCCGCTGCCCTGCTTAATTTTGATGAAAGATAGTTGACATGATCATTCCACGACGGGTGTTCTTGAAAGATCACTCCAAGTGATTTGACGCATTTTTTTTTTTTTTGTACAAACTACATACGGGCCTAAAGCAAGTGTTTTCGGTAAATCAACTAATGAGCCGCGGGAACGAAATACCGCGCATTTCGTTTTCGCTTTCACTGAAAGCGAAAACGAAATGCGCGGTGGCACACTTTGCGAAAGTTTCGCAAAGTGTGCCACCACCTCTCTATTTTAGGCTTTGATCTAAATGCGCATGCTTAGCTAATAGCACTGGCATGCAAACATAGTTTCGTTGTATTAACGAAAACAATCTACTGAAGAGGCCACTCAATTCACTTTCATCTCTCACAAGCACTGATGCATGTAAGGAACGCGTACTGCCCACACAACGAGAAGAGATTGGGATATGGTTGCCATGAGGGATCTACAATTTAAATGAGTGTCGTCTGCGGAGGACAAAATCAGCATACGACCGGGGATGCCCTCGGCAATTGTTTGCGCGTCCTGTTGTGCCTGCCGAACAGAGAGCGAACACCGGCGTCCCGACTTCATTGCAACTGCAATAGTTTCTCTGGCGTTAGTGCATTTCGGCTGCCGTAGTGCATCACATAAAAAAAAAAATCTGCGTAAAGCGTTTTATTTATGATTATATTGTCATTCATAATATACCAAGTCTTTAAACGATTAAATGTTTTTCGCAGACATAGGCCTGTGTCGCCTGGCGTGGCTTTCGTAGTTTCATTCCTGCACCGTCACCAGAGTTGTGCTGAATACGTACAGTACCGTCCTTCTTCGGAGGTTTCTAAGCCATCGGTTTACGCTGCACTATATTAAAAAAAAACTAAAATCGCACCCTTGCCTATCTATAGCTCACACCGTCCAGAAAATGGTGCCTTGGGGTACTGATGCACCCTTTTATTGGGTGCAGCAAGCAGCACTGCGCCCATTAAAAGGGTGCATCAGTACCCTTTCAGAGGGTGTGAGTCTAGAGACGAAATGCACCTTTACGGGTGCGATTTTTTTGTTATAGTGTGGTCCTCCGGTGCAGCTCCAGTAGCGTTGCTGGTTAAACTGTGAAAGGGTAAGGAGGAAAACTCCGCTCAACCTCCGGAAATACAGAGTGCGGATGACGCTTTGTGAGGTGAGCGGCAGTGGAAGGAAGCAAAGCTCGCGGCGTGGAGAACTTTTAACCAGGAAGGGGCGTTCATGTTGTTTCTTCTCAATACCATGTGAACGAATATGACGTCATAGCTGCGCCTGCCATCCAGCTCCGCAAGCGCGCCTAGTTACGTGCGCCACCAATGAGGCCCGTGACGCGCCCTTTCGCAGTTGGTGTTGCAGTGTACGGCCGTTTTATCGCTTCTTGAGGAGCTGACTCCCCGATGCTGTAGGGACACTGGCGTTTGCGCACCTGGCGGCGAGCGTGCTCGGGCCTAGTTTAGGCGCGTTTAAAGCGACTCCCGTGCGTCCTCCGGCGGCGGCAGCTGAGGGACGCGCTGAGCCGGGACCACGAGGCGGCAACAGGAATCCGGCAGGTAGGTGGCGCGCTTCCAAGAAGGGCCCCTCGCCCCGCGGCACGAGGAGAGAGAGCGGCCCTGCCGGGCTGGCATCCCGTCGAGCCAGTGCGCTCGAAGGCGGAGTCTCCAAGACGTGACCCAGGAGAGGAGAGCTTCCTCAGCCAAATTACAGCGTTCGACGACGAGCCAGAGTGCGTGGAAGGTGCGTTCGGCCAGCGGCGGTCTTCTTTGTCGTGGTGCTTCGCCGATGACCCAATGTTCCCGGCTTGGCGCAGTGCCATGAGGACTCGGTGGAACTGCGGTGCCGTTGGCTGATCAAGCGGCAGCCGCGGCCCAGTGTCGGCAGCGACCACCACCACGCAGGATACGGCCGCTCGTCGTGCTCAGTGTGCCCCCCGTGCGTTCTTTTACGCGCGCCCCTGCTCGGTGAACCGGCGACACGATGAAGGCCCCGTCGGGCGCGTTGGCGCTGCTCGGATGCGTGCTGGCTTCGATGCTGCAGTCAGGTGAGTGTGGCCACAGCATGCACATTCTTCGCCGCCTCGCACTCGGATTGGCCGCATTGCCCAACCTACGCGCGCCGCTCCGGGACCACGCATTTGAATCGTGGAAGGCTGCATACGGAGACTGCCAGCATGCGAGAACGATGCTTAGACCTGTGGGATGATCAGAAGCCCACTTGTGGCCGTCCTCAATTTGTATACCAGTTGTTCGGTCGCCGTTGGAGCCGGGATTCCTGGCGATGGGCCGTGCCGGCGACCGTTTGAACGCTGCAGGGCATATGCACTTTCCAAAATCGTGCATAGGTCGAGCCTCGCAGGTGGCTTTACTCTCGGCGTTGATCGTATTCATCCACGAGTTGTGGATGTGCTCATTTCGTCTATGAAACAAACGATTACGGTGACTGCGTTTGTTTTTCTCCTAATGTTTTCCGCCCAGCACTGTTCCAACTCACCATTGTGGACGCTACAGTCTGACTGCACGTAACCGAATTTCGGAAACCGTCCAGAATGGTCTTCCTTGGGCAGTGACAAACGGGCGAAGTGCTGAAATGAGCTTCACTGCTCGCAGTTGTCAGTTTTTATCCCTTACATGTCAAGAATTATACTCCCGTCTGCCTGTAGCAAGCATGCTAAGGCAACCTGGGGTCGGGGTTCATGGCTGTGTTTTGCACTGGAAAGGCCGCATCAGTGAAAATGTGCATATATCGAGGGTAATAGCATCTAGCGCGACACAGAAAGAATATTTTGGCGTAGCTTAAGAGCCCAGTAAGACTATGAAGTTTGCACAGCGTTTCGGTGAGACGCCATCTTTATTATTATTATTTTTTTTTGCGTTGATATTTTCGAGGAATGATTTCGCCTCATGTGTTTGTTCCTAAATTCAACATGTTCCAACCTTCGTTAGGTACGTGAAACGTAATACGCAACAATTTATTAAACGATAGGCGAAGCAATTTCATCGTTTATATTCTTCACATTGTCGTTGGGACATCGTTTTCGTAAATAGCCGAATTCCAACGCTGTGATGGTGATCTTGAACACGTCATCCGGACTGATCTAGCGAAGTTGCAAGGACAGAGTTAATGGTGCTCTGACGGCAGTGCAGCATACGTAGGCTTACTTTAGTTGGAAATGCAGCGCTTAAAGAACAAGACGCACACAAAGAAAGATTTGGTGTTGTAGCTGTGGCTCAAGATCTGAGGCTACCACAATGTTTGTGACGGACTCAGATGCTGGGTATTCCCTGTTGCTTGTGGTGACGTAGGCGTTTTCTTGACATAGTTCGCACAGGATAAGCTTCACTGACCGGCCTTCTAGTTCAATTCAAGCTGTTAATCGGCAATATGGCTGCTACCTCACAGCAGCCACCTAGGTTTTTGTCTGCGTCTAGCACGGAAATGTTTTTAGCGCGTTATTGTCAGATGTATTTTTGTGATTTTGCAACGCAGCTCGCGAAGTTTCGTAAATCTGTAGCTACCTTCAGCAAATTTGGTGCACTAGCGCCCCGATCAATGATGAAAGAAAAGAAAGAAGGACCCAAAAGAGGCTTGTACTTCAGCTTACGTCGCGCGAATGATTTCTAAACTATTTGTTCGATGGGCAAGCAGACATTTGTAGGGTACTATAGTAGAAGGTGCAGATGTAACCCAAATGAATTCGTCCCGTTTTAACGTGACACAAGGTGAGGAATTCGTGAAGACCGACGTTTTAATCGTTGGCAGGAATTTCAATCGATCTGCGGTCGGATTCAATTTACTTGTAAAAAGGGCGTGGGAAAACATAAAAAGACTAAGTGGCCCCTCGTCTTAAGATGCCCCATAGCTAAGAATAAACAAAATGAGTGTTACGAGATAGATCACAACGTGCAAATGCGTGACTAGCCTTCGAAAATTGAGCTGTAGAAAAACTATATTGCGGAGACATAGGCTGCAGGGTCGGGCGTGCGTCATCGTTTCGCCAGTTTCAAGAAAATGGCATTCAGCCGGAATTTTCTGGGTAGAAAAGTGACAGCAGGTTGAGGTATGCTTTCAGTGCTCTTACGTACCCGTCGTAAGCAATTTCACTGCATCGATTTAAAGGGGAGGAAAAAAAAGACTCAACAGCCAGAATGCATTGCCTGCACCTAGTATGCTTTGTGGAGCAAGCCGAAAGTTGACTTTGCCCGCTTGCCCACACCGAGGCGAGTGTTCCTCGACGTATATATAGTTTACCTGGCAGTCCGACAAGGTCGAGGATTAAATGCCAGTAGCTTTAAAGCTTTTGCAGTCAGGCGTGGCCTAGTAACTGTAGAAGGGCGTGACCTTCGCACAATGTACGAACAGGTGCCAGCCAGTAGGAAATCAGAGCAGGCTAGATTTTCTTTCAATCTCACCGGAGTATTCGACAATTCATTAGTTTTCTGTATAGAGTTTAGCCAAGCTACTTCGCGAACGAGTGTCCATTGTTGCACTCGGTGATAAGGATCCTTTTTTAGTTTACTTATTTCTATTTATTCATTGCTACAACTTTGAAAGCGTCACCTGGTTACACTGAAAGTTTCTGGAGTCTCTTATCGCAAAAAAAAAAAAAAAAGGCCAACGGATGCACAAATCCATCTATAGCCGGATGCAACCTAAGCCTACCTGTAAGCTTCCTCCACATTCAGGACCACCACATTGAATTCTCTCTGCGACAAATAAGCAGTCCGTTATTAAACTTTTGCTTGTTACCTAAATATAAAAATAAACCGCGCGGCAAAATTATGTAAATAGCTCGAGAATTATCATGACTCTTAGTTGTTTGCTATAGCCTAAAATTAAAAGGCAGGTTTTGTGTACTACTGTGATTAATCAGCAGAGTGATACAGGACGTCGCTGACCATGTCCCACTGTTACCAACTGCGTTCTTTTTTTCTGTTTTAAAGTTGTATCCAGCTATAGTACCTCTTCCATGTTTATCGTGTTTATTCCATTGAGCGTCACATTACTGAAGTACGCTCTCCATCTGTTACGCAGCCTGACAGCGAAACGCGTTATATATATGGCCTCCTAAGAAAGCTTGTATCAAGACAGCTTTCTGGTACACCACTCTTGATTGTTGGTTAACGGTGTTATAGCACATTGTTATGAACATATTGATTGGAACGATTAAACTTAATGTGCGTAGCAAAAGTCTGATGCTGACGTTTGGCACACCATGGTTAAAACTGCTATAGAAAAGCATTGCTGTGTGTTTTTGACAATAATAATATGAGGCAACTATGGAATATTGTAAGTTACGAACAAACTGATGGGAATCGTCTGTTCTTCCAATTCGTGACAAAATTTTGTTTTTAAAGGCTCTCAGCGAGTGGTCAGAACTGGCACGAAAACCAACGGAGTGCGTTTCTGACCGCAAATAACAAATAATACAAGCACCCCGAGGGAGGATCCGCGGATATAATGATTGTTATGGTGCCGCCTTACGATATGTTAAGAAAACATTACTCTCCACAACGACCTTCCTAGAACTTTTCCAGGATTTCGGGGTATTGTTATCTTATTAGTTTTTATACTAATTAAAAAAATGTCCCGCAATTTATTTTGAAACACTGATTAACTTTTATTGTTCATTCTTACCTTTACTTTCTTTGCTATCTGCCGTAGTAGATGCTCTGAACAATGTTTACCTGTCGAATGGTGGTTTCGTTCGCTCTTGTGGGGTTTAGCTTCCTGAAGCGACTCAAGTTATGAAGGACGCCGCCGTAGAGGAATGCTCTGAAAAATTTCGACCACCTTTGGTACCCTAACGTGCACCGACATCGCATAGCACGCGGGCACTATCCGCTTCCATCGAAACGCGGCCCCTTCAAAGAACTATCGCGTTAAACTTACAGGCTTTCTATTTATTTCTTCTTTTTTTCAACACATAGACTATATATAAAGGTTCTCTTAGTGTGTTTGAGTGTTTTGATGGTTGTTTGAAAGTAATGTGCGGCATCGACACAGAATTAAACAAGCAACGGTGGCAACATCACATCAGCTCATTTATGCGGAACGCGATGAAAATTGGGGCGTCATTTCACTTGAGCGGCCACCTAATCTCAATGATACTGTGTGCATTGAAAACTGGCTGATGACGTGATGCGACACCTAGAAAGTTCTAACCCGAAATGAGGTTTAAGAAGGGTACGTTGTTTGATGCGCCATATTGGCATTTCGCAATGACGGAAGCGGTATTTCAGTGCATAAATCTCCCCCACCCCTCATTCGTCTTTAATCGAGAACTTGTCGAGCCCAGTTTTGGTTTACCGCTGCAGTGAGCGACCTCTCGCCGATGCCATTGATCTGCAGTGATCTGCTTATCGCGAATACTGAGAGGCACCCGATAGTATACGAATAAAAAAAACAACAACAAAAAAACAAGTGGCACCGTTACGAGTGGGAGCTACGCTATCAACGTTGCTTAGGCCGCGAACGTGACTATCAGGCTAAAGAGGTGTCCTTCGGAACTGACTGTTACTGTATAGTCCAAGATCTGACCTTAGCACCGCTGTTTTTAACTGCCGGCAGAGGAGTTTGGTTGCTTGAGACCTTTTTTAGTTCACTATCAGTTCGTCCTCGTGAGCCGAGTCGGTAATCAGCATAGGCTTAAACCCATTAAGGACACTTGGAAGCCTGTGCGTGTGACGACGGCCCAGGAACATTGCTCCGAGAAAAGACGTGCCGGCAGCTCCAGCAAAGGATAAAGGCGTTACAACTTTGCATGTCTGATGAGCTAGTCTCTATGTCGTCGAAAACGGCCGCAAAACAAGCGCAGTGCATGACAACCATCGCCTGTACCAGCAGAACCGGTGTGCGCTATCTCGCCTTCCTCGTTGAAGCATGCAGCTGCATGCGTTCTAGAGGCCCTGCTCGAAATAAGCGCCTCCCCTTCTTACCGTTTATTCCTTACCACTGAAGAACAGCAGCCACCTGAATGAGTCTTGCGCAGATGACAGATCCCCAATCCCAGCTAGCACGTACGAGATGGTAGTCACCCAACAGGCTTGGGAAGCCGCAGACGCCATGCGCGCAAGCCGATAGCGCAGCATCACCGCGAGCCCTTCTTGCAGTGGCGGCGGCGGGGATAACCCGCGCGCTCCGTTTCCTCAAAATCGCGAAGAGAGCAGTCGCCGCGGAGGGGGGAAGGGGGGGGGGGATTGTCGTCCTGGTTCCCGCCCAAGTCTTCGCTGGCTTTGCTTCTTCGGCGCGATTGCTCAGGCGGCGTGATAGCTTTTATTGGGCGTTCGAAACGACGCGCCGCGCTCGTTCCGGGAAGAAAAAAAAAAAAAATGGCTTTGGTAGCGCCGTCGCGCTTGCTCGAGACCACGAGGAAGAAGTGGGCGCGCCCATGAGGCAACCTTTCGACCCGCCGGCTTCCAGGCGTCACGTGCCACGAGGCAGTGCGCCGCCGTCTCCTCGAAGCGCGCCGCCACGTTCTCTGGCGCCGGAGGAAAAGATGCGAAGGCGCGTCCAGAACCGCACGTGACGCAACTGTGTCGCGTCTCCTCTGATTTGCATGCACGCCGTCTTTGTCGAAGTGAGGGGACAAACGAGAAAAAGATAAGAAGGTAGCGGCACTCGAAAAACGGTCGCCGAGTTGCGTACCGCTACAGCGCCCGCGCCACTACTTGGTGGACGCCTCCGTCTTTCCTCGGCGTGGGTTCACTGCTGGCGGCGGCAACGCTGGGCGCTGGGATGGCTTGGACTCAGCGCGTCGGCGCGTGCGGCTTATTTCATTCTTATTACGTTGCTATTTCAGGAAGCAATGATCACCGCCATGGCAGCAATCTTTAGAAGCGAGCCAAAATGTCCATCGCTGTCCTCAAATTCCGCAAAAGCATACAGCAATGCGCTATGACCGTCGCGACTGTCGCGCTGGCACCTCTGTACTATATGCACGCGGGCGATCCGTTGTACCTTGCGCCTGTCTCGACTCACGCGTGAATTGATGCACGGTGCCTGTGACTACACACCACGTGATCAACGTTAACAGACCATCATTGAGCGTCGCCTCCATTCGTGCTTTTTATCGGCATTCGGTTGCTGCGCTGGCCTGTCGCAAACTGAAAACACAGCGTTCCGCGAACACCGGACTTGCCAGTCTTTTCCCGACGCAAATATAACGTGCAACAGCGTCCGTAAACGGCCCTTCACCCCTCCCCCGAGTCCTTGGTGTAATTGCTGAACGCTTCTGCGATGCTAGGTTGTGATTGCGGTCGGATGTGCAAGGATATCGTCGAAAGACACTTATGCTGCAGGCAGCCAGCATCATTACCAATGCTGCGGGCGTATTTCTTCCTTCTCACTGCATTTTCTACTCATATATCGCTGTGTGGTAACTTGGAGACATTGCTTTTACATCTTGTTTGCATGAAACTGTCTTTATTCCTCTTTTCTTGCTGGGGGAAGCCAAGTACATTGATGTCGCGATTTCTTTTTTTTTTTTTATTCGTTAATTTTTAGTTCTTACTGGAGCATGAAAAGATGTCTTCGACTAGCTGCGTGTACTGAGGTTTTTAAATGTAACTTTTACGGACATTTGCACTCGATATTTGTCAGTCTCTTTTACCAGAGAAAGCTCTTACGCGGAGCGGGGATTGATGGCGCTGTGTTATCAGATCATGTAGAGTTATGCCTGAAGCTTGATAGAAACAAGAAGAAATATAGCGATGCTCCAGTGAGGATATATGACGCAAGTGAATGGTGATCCGGTCGAAAAAGCTACAGAACCTTGTCAAAAATACGACAAAATGTTCTGTAGTTCGGTCGCAAACGTCAGATTTTTCTGTTCTGTAGTACTTTTCTGTAGTAGCTTTAGTCTGTAGTTCTGTAGTACTTTCCTGTTGTAACTACAAAAAACTCCCATGTTACTATACAGAACGTTTTGTTGTCACAACAGGTTTCTTGTCAGAAACCGCACAGAAATTATGTCGTAAAAACGGAAACTTTTATTTTCTGTTGTTTTTTCTGACTGGGAATGCTCGCAGAGGACAGAAATATGCGGGCTATCGATAGAAAGGCAGGCATTGCCTGGTTAGTGCGTTTCGTGGTTTTTGAGTAAACTGGCTTAAGTTCGAAACTTGCATGTACGTAACGGACGATGGATGTTAAACGACGCTCCATCGGGAGCGCATGTGGTATGGCGCTGGCTGATGCACGTTCAGGTTTCTCTCGTTATGACGTTGCCACGGCGCCGTTTCTAAGTTGCCCTTCAGCAGGAGCACGTCAGGAACACTCCTGGCCGCACCATTGAACACGCGGATATGTGCCAAATGGGATGGCGTTTCTTACGCAAGCCACAAGTGCTGTGCACTCTATGGTTTGTCCTTGTCTTCAAAGCGCTGTACTATTTCCGTTATGGTTTCTTATAGGCTTGTATAGCCTCATGTACTGGGTTGTAAAGCAACATTGTGTCTGATGCAGGCGAATATCAAAGCAAAGCGATGCGAGCACAGAAGGACCCGGAGGTGGTCCATCGCATGACCCGCCACTTAGCTTTATTACGTGGCTGGGTCGGACGCACATTGAAATCAGTGACCGTGTTATAGCTGGAAGTGGATGACCCTGTACATACGCGGCGTTGGCTTCCACACACATTCACTTTCCATGGAGATGAAAGGATGGGAGTTGCTCTTTTTGCTTTGTACTGCCGGTAGGCGACATGTCAAAAACGTTGAAAGAGAAGGAGGGAGGGACTGAGGGAGGGAGGGAGATGGACGTAATTGTATCTTGTAATATTCACTGCAGACAAGTTAGAAAACACTCGGGTTATCGAGACCATATTGCCAAGACACCCGACAAAGTACCAGTAATGTGCTCAACAATACAAGCCTGATTTAGGCACAGCGCTCCAGTAGCTGGTCACATATTTTTTGCCCTTTAGTACTGACATCCGCGGGGGCAAACGACCTTACTTAGCAGTCATTTTGCGGCCTCTTCAAACGCGAAACTTGATTCGTTCGGTCACTTTTTAGCTGCTAACCAAGGCGGCGAAGGCTGCGCCTAGTCAGTTCTCCATTTTCAAGGCCGACCTTGCAGCCTGTATTCAAGAGGGAACAAATAAAGAGTACTGGTTAGGCGCCGTCGGCAGCGAGGCAGCACCTGTCGCCAGCGGAAGGGAGGCCTAACTGGTATACATTATGCATCGCCCAGCTCTCTGCTAGAACGTGCCTCCACCCGTGGCACGGCTGCTTGACAGCAGAGACACGCCGAGATCAGCGTCGCCGGGAAATGGCGCTACGGGGCTCGAAGAAGCGAATTTCAATGAGGCTAAAATTAAGCGCGGCGCGGTCGTGCCAGGGCGTCCCGGTGGTTGTGTGCGCAGGCGGTGGAACCGTCGCGTCGTGCGCTCGGTGGGGCACGTCGCGGTCGCAGCGCGCCGCATCGGGGTCACCCAGATTTCCGTCGTCTCCGCGTCGCCCGTCCCCGAGACGACGGCGGCAGCCCCGACCCGCGCGCCCAATGGCTTTTCCGCTTGCCCGTTGAGGAGCAAAAACTGGCGGCGGTGGTCACGCGGCCCTGACTCCAGGCGGCGCGCCTGGCACCGTGGTGCAGCGGCGGGGTAACTTGTTTCCGATAAGAAGTGAATTAATTACGCCGCCAATGCATCGCGCGAAGTGGGCTGAGGGGAACTCGTTTTGACGCACTCGATGCTCCTTATTCTCGGCGCGATCGCGAATGAACGCTTTTTGTTATTATCAGCGATCCGTCAGCTGGGCTCGACCAGTTTGATTATCCTTCCTGTAGCAGCTCTTCCTGGAGCTTTGTCCGAGCGGGTTCCAGTCGAAAGCGGTGTGAAAAAGCCTACGCGCTACTAGAAGGTAGTATAAAAGTCTTCGTCTGAGTGACGTGCGGAGGCGACCACCTGGGGCATGACCAAAGAAATAATTTCGCCATCAGTGCGGCGTGGTCGCCTTCTGGATGCGATCGACGCACGTTTGGAAATAAAGAGTAATTACGAAGAAAACCTCGCATGCCTCTCGCTCTCTTCCGGATAGAATAAGTGACAGCCGTGCCATTTCTCAGGCAAAGTGACACCGCATAGTCCGGGATCCACAGAGGAGAGAAGGCAGGGAAGATGGGTTTCTCAATTACGCTAAATGAACAAGGAGCCAGAGGGAAGCGTCGGTTTGTTAGGCAACGTTTTGACAGGTGAAGCTGGTCGTAATTACTATATTACTTAGATCTAAATGAAATAATTTCAGAAGGGTGCCATAACTGAATGTTTTGTTGCACTATGCACACTATACCAGCGCTGCTCCCGCCACTCCGATGGCGACAACTTTATATAAAGCTCAAGCTTAAGAAAATATCTGTCACTTCCGTTGTCACTTGCTGCGTCCTAAAATATGGTCTGCGTTAAAATAGGAGCCGGTGCTCTTTATGATAGCGTATGACGCAGCGCTGAAGACGAGGTTGTCAATAGTCGCTGCCTAGCCACAGATGGCCACACTTCGGTCGGTGGGATAGTTGTAATAAGCTCACCTTCTGCCCTTTCCTTGCGCTTGAAATGAACTGGTTGGAGAAATTGCAAGTATGCGACTCTGAAAGGCCCTTCAGATTAGTTCGCTTGAATCGGGAAAGTGAAGCCCGATTAGACTACGACGTTCTGCTGGTTCTCTGGCGCTTACTCCCGGCTGAATCCCTGTGGTTTTCGGGACGTAAGGTGCTGTAAATGTAGCACAGCACTTTATGTTGCGAGAAAAAAAAATCCCTTTTCTGCATCAAACCGGAGTGTTCATTATCAGTTACCGTGCGTCTTGATGCGTGCGTTTATCATCATATGTTTTGGTTGGGCTATCTTGTTGTATTGCAAGCAAAATGGGTTCTCATTAGCTAGAGACAGATAGTATCTACAAGGACGAAGCACGTTGGGCCCAATCTACAATATACAATTTGTGATGGTGGATGGATTTTAATGAGGATCTCTGTGGGCTATTGGGATAGCAGTATACGCATGAGCATCCGCCTCTCATGCGGGAGGTTCGAGGTTCGACCCCTTGTGCCGCCGCATGCCCGCCCGCACGCAAACACACACACACACACACACACACACACACACACACACACACACACACACACACACACACACACACACACACACACACACACACACACACACACACACACACACACACACACACACACACACACACACACACACACACACACACACACACACACACACACACACACACACACACACACACACACACACACACACACACACACACACACACACACACACACACACACACACACACACACACACACACACACACACACACACACACACACACACACACACACACACACACACACACACACACACACACACACACACACACACACACACACACACACACACACACACACACACACACACACACACACACACACACACACACACACACACACACACACACACACACACACACACACACACACACACACACACACACACACACACACACACACACACACACACACACACACACACACACACACACACACACACACACACACACACACACACACACACACACACACACACACACACACACACACACACACACACACACACACACACACACACACACACACACACACACACACACACACACACACACACACACACACACACACACACACACACACACACACACACACACACACACACACACACACACACACACACACACACACACACACACACACACACACACACACACACACACACACACACACACACACACACACACACACACACACACACACACACACACACACACACACACACACACACACACACACACACACACACACACACACACACACACACACACACACACACACACACACACACACACACACACACACACACACACACACACACACACACACACACACACACACACACAGATATATATATAATCTTTTCCCTGGTCTGGTGCTCGTCTTAACAAGGGTGAAGTTGTTTGCAGACTGGCCTTTGCCCACACCTTGAGTAGGAAGAAAAATGCCTTGTGTCATGGCTCCCTTTTTGCGCAATAATTCATCATCACAGTTTAATGGCGCGAGAGTCGATGGGCAAAGAACGTCAAGAAGAAAAGTGTTGTTCTAGAATTTTTTTTTTTTTTTTCGTTTCTGCTATCACACTTGCGGCTGCCAGCGTCAGCACGCACTCGAGGCACATGTTACGTAGCCTGAGGATGAAAACAATGAAAAAATAACGAAGGCTAAAGAACAGAACTCCGGTGCGCGTAGAACTGAAGCAGCGTTCTTCTTCGCGCTAGTTTAATTTCCAACTTGCAAAACGAGCCAATTTTTAAACCTCTGGCAAATTAAGCTGAAGCTTTTTCGATGGAAAATTTGTAAGGCGTCTGAAAACGTGCTTGACGCGAAATTTCCACAAGCGAATGGCGTCTTTTGAACTCTCCTACCGTCCACTGACACCGAGTTTAATATATTCTGACACGCGTTCTCGTGCTACAGCGGTAATTAGGTAATTACGGACGCGCAGCTCGGTCGCCGGTTCCTTCTGACACTCAAGTTTTCCACAGTTGTCTGTTCCGTATTTCCAACACCGATAACTTTAAAAGTCGACATACTTTAAAACGCGTGGATGAGGTCAAGCTGCTATACTGTTGCAGCTCCACTCCACGACACGTGTGTCAGGTTAATTTAGACCATTCGCTCCTCACGTTGCACGGGACAGTCTGCACGAAGCACCTAAAGTTTTGACACCAAACGTATCTCTGAATACTATAAGCCATTCATGCACGTCCTGACGTCAGCCGTGGACGCACACGCGGAGGGTCGCCGCAGGCGGAGGCACGCGGAAGGTTTCGATTCTAGTGGTGCCGAACGACCGTCCACGCAGAACAGAGCCTGCCACTGCCTTTTTTTGCCGCGGTGATTTCCGCGGCAAGCGGAGGAGTAGTATTTTCCCACCTCCTTTGCGGCGGCACTGGGCAACGTGGGCGGCCTTTGCTCGCGCATCCAGAATGTGCAATGGCCGCTGGCCCAGCGCATATCGGGGACGCAAATATGGGCCATATCTCGCACGCGCTCTTGCCGGCCGCCACTGGTCTGTGTGTGTGTGTTTTTTTATATATATTGTTTGTCTCGATTCCCGGACTGGTTGCCTCCCGCCCGCTGGGGCGCAGCGGCGACTCCATCGTGAAGGCAATGCCACGCGGGTCTTCCCAGCTCCTCTGCGCACTGACCTCGTTCGCCGCTCTGGATGTGGGACGGGGCCCGACGCGAAGCGCCTGCTCAGCTGGTTAACGCGGTTGGTCAGGCTCAAATTGCCCCTGGGAACGGGAGCTGGTCGTCCACTCTACGCCCCAGATGCTGCTGCCTGCAGCGCCCACGGCACGGCGATTCGTCGGGCACGCGATGCACCTTAGCGAAAGGGGAGGGGGGGAGAAGACAACGGTAGCTCTCGAAGCCTACATGCAATGCAATGCCGCGTGTGCTAGCAAGCGCCTCGCGGCAACGCACGCCATGTAACGTATATATACTACGAGGAAACTGCGCGCCACACCACTGCGCGCTGCGAGCACCGAAAACTCGGCCTCGCCTCTCCCGCAATCTGCAAGCGCGGTTTGTTCGAGCCTCGGCCCGGAGGGTTCAAGGATCCCGGATCTCAGCGGTACCGAAAATCTAGAATACACCCATGCGCCATCTTGCGGCGTCGCTGCTCTCTCTCTTATGTCATTAGTTGCTTCGCGTCCGCGAGGCGGCCGCAATGAGCCACGCAAACGAGGACGACAACATCCTGGAGCGACTTGTTTGCAGCGCAGCCGAAAACGCTGAGCACGCTTTGCAATCGAATGCCCGAGAAGATGCAGCCCTCGCGCCAGTCACCGGCTGTCGCTCGTTGTCAGATTGAGCTCTCCACAAGGAGATAACGGGGCAACGGAGAACGATCGAAGGAAGAGCAGTCGTGGCCAGAATTGGTTCGCAGGCAGCACGCTTCTGCGATTAAACTCCTCCTTTGCGTTGCGTAAAAAATAAAAAAAAAATGCTTTGAGTGGTGCGGGCGAAGTCTCACTTCTTAGACCTCAAACCTACACTACTGCCTACCCACCTAATGTGCAACTAAACGCCATGTGTGCGTAAGCGCAAACGTTATTTTCCTTCCGCGATACGAGTGAGAAACTTTGAACGCCGAAACGTGCTCCGCGTTATTCTGGTCCCAGTTGCACTCGTGGGTTGTTCGATGCGTGTGCATGCATGTGCGTGTGAGAGGAGGGGGGAGGGGGGTAATTTTTTCAACGCCTCATTTTTCGAGCCGTTTCTTGAAGAGCCTTCGATAGTGATAGCCAAACTTGAGTTTTCAGCAGGGTATTCAGCATTACCATAGCAAAACAGCTAGAGGGACTAGAAAAAAAGAATATTAGGGAACAGAGCTGTAATATAATGGCCCCGTGGAAAAGAGCGCTTTCTCCACTTAGACCCGTTGGTTATCAGCAGTGACCAAATGGCGCTAAGCATTCCAGGATGAACGGGGAGGGGGAGGGATTTAGGCACGGCTTAGAGTTTTCTTCATGTTTTTTTAATGGGAGGGTGTTTAGCAGTCTCCTTTTAGAAATTTATTTTATAACCGAGTTCTCGCTTTTTTTTTTTTTTCGGCGAGTGTTATTTTTTATGAAGGAATTTCCGTTATTTTGTTTTCCTTTTTTTTTTTTTTGTAGTAATATAATATGATATCTCCATGCGGTAAAATGCCGCTTATAGTTTACCTTACCTTTTATTAGCCCCACCATTATATTAACAACTAATTGACGCAAGCATTGCTTGCGGAAAAAAGAAATTGTCCCCATAGAAGAAATAAGAATGGGAGTTAAACAACGGAACCTTCAGACATAAACGTCAGTGGGAGTTGATTGCCAGGAGGCGGGTGGCCATCTCATCGCTGATTTGAGACAGGGGACAGGGCATGAAGTGCACGCGGTTATAGTGCTCTAGAATATTGCGCGGTCACCGCATTGACTCAAGCAGTTAGCCACGATTTCACGTTTCTCATGACGCTTATGCCCTGTTTCTCGTTGGCCTACATGATGGCGGAGATACCAATTTACACTATGCAGCCGCCCTAGGCAGTCGTTGAAAGTGAGTGAGTTAGCGTATCCATATGATGTTTGGCAAGAAGACAGAGACACCTGGTCTGAAGGGCGCGTTAATTAGCTCTAACGTATAGCAGAGCAGAATCTCAAATTGCACGACTGCTCTACTAACCCAACGCACCATCGTCCCATTTTGAACCGCAAAGTCTGGCCCCTAGGTATAGCGTAAAATGAGTATGAGGGGCGTTCCGCATTCGTCCTTGAGCGTTATAGAAAGGGGGGGGGGGGGGGGGAGGCTGCGTCAACTTTAAACTTTATCTTGAATGTGTGCTTGCTTCGTATTGAGGCAAGGTGAAACGGGTGCCTGCTTCAGTTGGCCGAGCTGTGAATGGGTACTACCCTGAAGAGCCCGCTGCGAGTGGTTAGAACTGATTTTTTGGAGCTCGCGGCCAGAAAACTGCAAAAAGAAGGGAACCCTGATAAGTGTCAGATCACTAAGCAGTGGAAGTCACTTTCCTATACACTTTTGTTTTCTACCCTGGCGGCAAAAAAAGAAAAAAAAAAAAGGCACTCATTCACCGTCGAATGTTGCCTGTGCAAAATAGTACCAGAAATCTGGTGGTGGTGATAGTGGTTTATTATTAATCAAAAAGAAGGCAACTGCTATCTAAAATCTGAAGCACCTGAGCGGCAGCCGGCGTGAAAGAAAAGGGGATAGGGAGAGGATAGCGAGGGGAAATACAGAGGGAAGCGATGAGAAGAAAGGACAGGGGAGCTTTGTACATTATTTACAAAATACAAAAATGACGAGTTCGCGTCGCTCGCGCGCAAGTGCCCGAGCACTGTCCACAAATGCCTGCGTTCGAGCGGCCACAGCAATTGTTTACAATATATATAGATCGGTTCTTACTCTGCATTTTCGGGAAGGCTGCAACTAAGTCCAGCCAAAAGTGATAGCACGCGACTCCTCCGCTAGTTAAAAATCTCATCGGACATTCGAAGGCAGCCAGGCGCAGAATGCACGACTAACATTCAGATAGCAAGCCGAATTAAAAAAAAAAAAAAAAAAAATGGCTCACAAAGAAAGCGCGTGTCGTTCAGCCGTCTGTAAGTATATTAAACTTGGTGCGTCACTTGCATTGCTGCACTGAGCTGGTTTTCCTTGTGCTTTATTTTTTTTTTTTCATATCTACATTAAAATGATCAAGAGCACGCAGCATAAAGATCTTGAAGCACGAGAATGATAAAAAGGCTCTAGAAGTGACCCCTCGATTTTAGACCCTTAACCGTGGTTACTGTTCATCTTACAGGTTGATGTCGCGCCATATCATTCGAGCGGACGAAAATCTGAGACCACATGGATAGATAACACCTCCACAAATAGTGGATCCCACAGGCCGCGCCACCACGTAGCAACTCAAGGGGTGCGTGACTGCTGAACGCGACCTCGTTTGACGGGGCATCACAATACTTACTAACTGCAAGAACCTGAAGGAACTGAGCACATTCGTCCCAGCTGCAGCATATGCGTATGTGTTGCACTGAAATTTGCAGCGCCTCACGGGCAGACACGAAGCAACCGTGTGTATTCAGTGCTGAAATTGGCTTGGAGCCGCAGGCGTTACAGGCGTCGCGTGGTGCCCTCTCGCGTGTTTTCCGGTCTCCACGGACACGCACGTTCGCATTGGACGAGAGCAAAGACCTTTGAAATTGTCTCCCGCAGTCGAAGTCCGTAACTAGTCATTTGGAGGGAGTCTTGCGAAGGTACTGCTGGCAGATGCCGAACTTAATTGGCGCCCGAAGCGGAAAAAGAAGACGGAGAGACAAGAAGCAGCAGTGGGGCCGGTCAGGCGACACGATCGTCTCCTTCGCCTCCGGGCGACACAGCCCGGCTGTCAAAGAGCGAAACCAATTTGGGCCCGCTTTGAAGAAGCATCCGCTTGGCCCTCCCGAACCGTTGTTGATGATAGGAAGCCCGCAGGAGCGTGCGAAACCGAAGCGGCGAGAGCGGTTCCTGGCCGCACCCAGCAATGAAGCCATGGTTGACGGGCTCCGCGGCAACGCTTTCGCCGAAGTGTCGCTCTCTCCGGGAACGAAGGCTGTCGTTAGAAAAAATAAAACCACTTGCTACCGGAGCGCCACGCCCCCCTCTGGAGCGGCCCCGGTGACTGAGCTGACGTGGAAGAAATGGCCGCTGGGCAACTGCTACCGGCTCAGAGGCGAGCAGCTAGAAAGCGCGGGAATGCACGCGCGCGCGCACAAAGAGGAGAAACGAGAGCGCAGGAAAAGGAAGAAGCTGCACAAAGAGGAGCTCAGCAGCCGAGAGGGCGGAGGGTGGGTGTGACATCTTCGGCAGCTCGCGAGAAGGGAATAAATGAGGCGCGTCGAAAAATAAGAGGAGCCTGGGAGGGGAGCGGCGCCGACCAGGGCTGGCCAGCGCCTACTAACCTCGGCGCGTCTGGCAGCCTTGGAAGATAATTGAACGCCGCGCCAGGCCAGACGACACTCAGCGAGACTGGTTTTGGACTATGAGCTGTTCGGGACGGCGGCCCCGTCCTGAGCAAGGAGCAGCCCTCTGCAGGTGTCTCCAACCGGCCGCCGCCGAATGGCCTGGCACTGCTGGACCGCGCCCCATCTGCGACACGTCCACGGCTTTGGCGATGGCTCAGCGTCGCGCTGTCGCGGGATACTACAACTACAGCGATATTGGCTCGCGCTGAACGAGTACGCGGTGGTGGTCAGCAGTCCATCAAAGCGACTGCTCGTACATGGGGTTGAAAGCGTGTTGAACAATGCCTACCATTTATGCTGCAGTGCGCCAGTGCGCGGATGCGAAACCAACGTCAAAGGAATGGGCGCCTTTAGTCTGCTGCACCAAATTCTTCATGATGCTGTGGATTCTAAAACTGCGGCCACGATAATCAAGAGAAGATGATTTGCCTCTGTTCCGCTAAGCCTCGCGTGAAGTGTCGTATCTAAACAGTTCTTCATTCATGTCAAAGTGAGTCTTATAGTTGCGTCTTCAAACTACGCCTATAAATTACTTGACATCGTCGTTAGCAGGAGCTCGCGTGTTGTACGCATCCTTTACGCGAAGAAATACCGTTAGGCTTGCCTCAGCAACCTTCCGCGAGAACGTAGTCTCATATCACATTCCGCGCTGTAAAGCCATGGCCTTCAAAACTTCGTAGTTAAAGAAAAATTCGTCCTGATCCGGGAATCGAACCCGGGACCACGTCCTTTCCGGGTCATATATATATTTTTTACACATATGTGGGAAGCCCCTCGGAAATTAAAAGTGCTCACAAGAACCAGAGTTACACTGTCCTTGCCTTAGCCGGGGTTTCTTACCGGAAAGCCGTGGAGCGAGCACTTCTAATGACCTCTTACAAGACTTCCTCGGCTAGTGATTATTGGCTGAAACTTTCATACCTGTAATCGAAGCTTCCCTTATCTTGTTCTTCCGATGTATTGCTGGAGTTGCGCCTCAAAGTTTGAATAACGAGTGCTGAATGGCTAAAGTATGATGGAAAATCATTAATCAGTGAAGCGAATAGCTGAAGCCGCGCCCCGCCTAAGGATGTGGAAGGAGCAGTCGCAATGTACTACGGGGAAGATTTATTTTCCCCAGAGCCCCTCTGCAGCGCCACCGAGGCATTGAGGTCGGAGAATTTTAGAAGGCGGTTAAAAATTAGGATTTTATGAACCAGCATTACACAGAGAGATGATTTCTTATCGCGCAAATCAAAGCTTAAGACCTTCTTTCAACGAACAGATGATACATGAACGCACGCAGGTGCAGCCTGTGCGGCAGTTCTCGCGTACCAAAATCGTCTTCACTTGAAGTACAACGGCCGTGCTTCATCAGTCACGCTCCCGGCTATTTCACCATTGACAGCCTTGCTGAACGAGAGCCCTAATGATGCAGCGCGTAGGCTCGTTTAGACACCATAGATTTCTAAACGATTCTATTCTGTAGCAAACCCATAGAGCTGACTGGCGCCAAGCACAGCTAACTGCGCGCGACTGACAGCCCTCGGAAGGAGAAAGAAACGTCGGCGAGCAGACGGAGGCGCAAGCGAATAAGCGGGCATGCATATTTGACACCTCAGACTGCCTTCTCACTCGCTCACGTATGCATACGCGAAGTGTACTTGGCGTCTTTCCGACTTGTAAAGTTTTCCCAGCCGGACCTCGGCGACGCCGAGCCGCCCATATGTCTCCTACGCTGCAGCACCCATTCGTCGACTGCAATTAGGCCTCATTCAAGGCACACATCAAGAAGCAATGCTGCGTTGTTGTTTATTTTTTTCTTCTTCATATGCGCGCATGGTCCTGGTGCTCTCTGCATCGAAACCCTATATCCCAGCATGTCGCGAGAACGAAAGGAAGGCGGCAGAATGCCTCACAGTTACGACTGCGCAGTCCCTTGTAGGCGCTTGTTGAACAGCGCAAGAAAGAGCGTCGGTGTGGCGCTCGGATCTCGTCCGCTGTTCTTCGCTCTCTTTTTATTTTCCTCTCTATGGTAGCGCATACGTCACTCCTCATAAATTTTTATTTTCTGTCTCTTTTTGCAACTTTTTATTTTCTTTTCTGTCCGGCAGGTGCTTGCATGATATACGTTTATCTATCATATAACTGCTGGTAATTGTTCTTATTGTCCGCATTTGTCCGGTCACGTTGCGCTGGCCAGGGAAACCAGTTTTTTTTTTCTTCTTCTTTCTTTTTCTGAATCGGTAAGATGAGATGAGGTGTGTTGACTGTTCGCTCTCACCCTACCGTCTGACAGCCGTCCTGATTAGCTCAATTTGGAAGACCGACTGCCCCTGACAGGTGGTGGTTCCGGGTTTGATCCCCGGACGATTATTTTTTCTTCAACTGCGAAGCTTCTGAGAAAGCTGAGTAGCCTTCATCTATAGCCGTATATGGATGCACTCATGTGGATGCTAATGAGTGATTACTCAGTTTTGTGAAACCTATTCCCCCTTTCAGGGGGGGGGGGGGGGGGAGGATTCCCTTAAAGACGCTGAACTATCGCTTGCGCTCATCTGTCCTCCGAAGGAACTGCAGGGGGCCTTATAAGTTTCCCTCCGACATTTTTCGAGCATTCCTCGCTTACTTATGCATAGTGTTTACAGGATGTAAGGCGTATGGCATCAACGATGACGTTGAATATCCCTACGGAGGGGCGGCGAAGGCGCATTAACATCAGGAGTTGGGCCTCGCTTACATCGAAGCACAACCTTAGCAGCGTGACAGCAGACGAAAAATCTACAGTGAACAATTTTTTGTAAGAATTTTGTAAGAACTGGCGCGTTGTACAATGAGAGAGAAATGACACAGGAAGTTATTATTGCGGTGACAGATACATGGCCATTTCTCTTGACTTCAAGCAGGAGCAGTCGAAAAAAGCTGGTTTGGTTTGTGGGGTTTAGCGTCCCAAAGCGACTCATGCTATGAGAGACGTGGAGGACTCCGGAAATTTCAACCACCCGGGGTTCTTTAACGTACACTGACTGTCGTTATTACAAGACTGTCCTCAGTAGTCTTATCCTAGAGGGCACATCTTGTCAGCGAATTAAGGGTTCCCTAATCACCGAACTTGGCCATGAACAGCGCATGACTGCAGATCGTGAGAGGTCTCGTTGTTATTGCGTATGTTAAACACCGTCAATGAGAAGCATTTCTCTTCACAATGCTATTTTTAAGAACCGCCTCTCACTTCTTTGGCTTTACATATCTGCTCGGATCAAAGGCGCCGCTGCAGGCGCTTGGCTATTCCTTTCAGCCGCTTGGCTCGCGACAAAAGTGAGACATCATGCAGCTCTGCAGAAGATAATGCCAGTCCGAGACGCGCGCCTCACGGCGTCCCTTGTCAAGGTGCGCAGGGGAAACTTCACAGGGAGCTGCTGTCTGTGAGGTTTTGAAGATGATCTTCAGGAGGTGTCGAAGCTTCACATGTGTCGTTCTCTTCACTCATCGATCGCTCAGCCCGCATGCACCGATACCGGCCAGTGAGGCGCAGGAAGAAAGCGGCATCGCACTCGGGGAAGCGCGGATACTCAGCGCGGCGGTGCCGGTGTCTGGTGGTTGCGTGCGCCAACTCCCGCTTGCGTGACAGGAACACAATGCGGGCCGGTGGTCATGCGCCGACGCGTGCCTTATCGCCGAGTGATCGTCCGTTTCCGCGCTGCAACGCCTGCGAGGAATGCCGAGCCACGAGGAAGTCCGGGAGGTGCGCTCGCGGGACGGGGCTGTTTTTAAACAGCTGCTATTATTCTATCATACGCGTTACCAGCCCGATCGCAGTCGCGCTCACTTCTCAAGCAGGCTAAGAATGTCACGGAACGTTACTCGGGAGCGAATGTCTGCAAGCCCCTTTTCGTTGCACGGATGGACCTCTATAGCGGCACATTTTTTTTTTATTTTGCTTTCTTCGGTGGAAGGGGGAAGTGCCGTTAAAGCGCTTCGCAACCACCGATGTGTATGGATAAATGACATGACCGAACTGATTTGTTTTTCATTTGTGAGATCCCTGCATGGGGGGGGGGGGGGGGGGGGGGGGGGCTGGCTTCGATAGTGGTGAGAGCCGCTCACGCTATATAGGCTGGCAGACAGTCACTGAAATCAATGTTTGCTTCCAGTATTTGTGCAGGAACAATATACGAGCAGTGAGTGTACCTACCTACAGTGGCCAGTATATTTCGGTAGCTCGTCGTTGCTTCCTCATTGCTTCTCGCGCCGATTAGAAGTTCGCCGCCCACTGAGGTCCAGCTGTATAAATTTCGCGCGCAAGAACTGCGCCGGCTTGATGATCGGCCACCGCAACAGCGCCAGTGTTCATCTCACTGAAGCCAGAGGCGCGCCGAATGAAATGTACAGACTCTCGTGGGCCTTCTAGACACTCGACATCAGCAGGAAGCGGATCCACAAAGCTCGTGCGTGATAAGGACGCGTTCTCAGAGCGGCAATCGTCCTCTCCTCGATGCCGAAGGGAGGCGACGCGGAAGCGGCCTGGGCCGCGCGATCTCGGCAGGGACAGGAAGGCGCGGGAACCGGCTCCGAACGCGGTGCTGCGCCCCGATGACGACGAACGACGCGGAAGAGCGGTACGGAAATAGATGTGCGTTGTCATTGCGCGCGTGCACCGATCTTGGCGCAGATACGAGCTTCGATCCGCCGGGTGCACGTATGCCATTTGCCTGCGCCCAGTCGCACGCGAACGTCGTTGCACGTTTTCCAGGGTCACGCGGCTCGTTCTCATTATGCGAATGGGATATGCACAACCTGACGTCCTCGCTCCCCGAGATGTTGGTCGTGTGAACGGATAACCCAAGCAAATTTCTCAAGTCTCCAGGCGCCCATGAACGGTACGCAGATTTTGCAGCCGTGGGACCAGCACTTATTCTATACCATTTTCTCAATGGCCTCTGGTACGGTCCTCTCGGCCTACGTAAGTATGAAACACGAAATTTATTGCATTAAATCGTGCGAAACAGGTTACGTATTTTAATAAAAAACAATAATTTCGCGGTGAGTGAATTCGCTTAGTACTCGTAACTTGTAATAGTGCACCCTGGCTACTGAAGCGAGCACTTTTCTTCAAGAATTCCCACGAATAGCCATCGCACTTCAATTTAAACTGAAAAATAAAAACTATAAATGTGTGGCTGATTCAACGTTCCAAATTTGCATTCGAACGCTTATTTCATGCTTATTTCAGATGCTGACGTACTCATACTCTGCTGCATCAATCACATTGGTTGTTTTTAGTGCAAAAGCACATTTAGTGCAGCACAATGGATTTCTCCCAATTCTGGATTGCCTAACCGAATGTTGCTATGACTTGCTATGAGTTATGATTACAATGTCCAAGGTCAAGGTCAGAATGGTATATGATTAATTAACACTAATTAAACCTGTGTGAAAGCACAGGCTAGCAAAGGAAGTCTGGAAGTTTCTGAACACACATTGGCGTAATGACTCCTTCCGAAGTGTATACCTGCGCTTCTTAGGCTTAGTTAAGCCCAATAGGCTTAGGTAATCTTAAAAGTCTGTAAGGTTCCATTTGCAGTAACATGTTGCGGTCTGAACACACTTCGGCTTAAATACACCTTCTTAAGCGTAATTAAGCTTGATTAGCCTTAGCTAAACCTAATACACATAACTGAACACATCTTAGCGCCTCACTTGGCACGACCGTTCATTGGACTCGTTAAATGTAGGCCTTGTACCTCGTAGTAAATAAAATAAAAAATATAGCGAATGTTTAACCCTACTTCAACCTTCTTATAACGACCGAAAGGTCTGTTGTGCTTGGTTTTGCAAAGCGGTTTGGATCTTGGCGTGCTTCCGCTCATGGTAAGCCTCGCGTTTAGCCGCCAGTCTGGCTTCTCGCTGCCTTCAGCAGACTTTCTAACGCGGTCGCGTTCCCTCACTGACATTACACAACACACGAACGTCTTTCGCGTTTCGATGGAGGAGCATGGAACGCAAAGGTGACTGTGTGCTGCGCGATGTCAGTGCATGTTCAATATCCCCAGGTAGTCGAAATTATTCAGTAGCCCTCCACTACGGCTCCTATTTCTCTCTGTCTTCTTTCCCTCCCATCTTCCTTCCTTCCCTTACGGCGAGGCTCACATGTCAACCGAGAAGTGTGACATATACGGCGCCTTTACTGCTAACCAATTTGAAATTTGCAATCCTTAGCGAGAGCTGCTTGGTTTCACCATGGCTTGGTTTCAAGGTCATTGAGTCGGAACCACGCGAAATTGTGGGTTGTATTTGGTGTAGTGAAGCTTTAGCTAAAATTAGAGATTATAGAGAGAAGCATCGCTTTAAGGGCCTGACGCGGTAGCGGATTCTTTCCAATTGCAAACGCCCTCATTAGCCCACATTCGTAAGGTACCACCTCACGTGAAGAACACGGCATACACACACAGCCGTCCATGCGTCCCCTGCTTGGCCTGACAATCAATAAGAACGCTTTGCGTGGCCTGTTCGTAGGCGTCTCTGATTCACAAGGCAAAGGTTGTAGTTTCTAAGCTCGCTTGAAATCTGAATTTTTTTTTTGTTATTTTGCTGAAATAACCTAATTTATTTGTAAAAGTAAATCGCCTAAGACACGCGGTGTCTCTTAATTTGCATTACATATGATATTTTAATAACTCCTTCCAAGCATGAGGTAACGTTCAGCGTGAGCGTTGTGAGGTGATTGAAGCCGTCCCGCGCGATGACATCTGGTTGTCACTCACGACCCTGTCTACCAATCAGGGTTTTGGCGACACGACGCCGGACGCCAACAGGACGATGTTGGGTTTTCCGCTGAATGGAAACCTTATAAGACTAACACTTTAAAAGAAACGGTATGTGTGTTTGCAAAGTGATATTCGAAGGGAACCGCAGGCAGCTGAATGGACCTTTATTGCTTTCGCGGTGTACATACAGTTAGGGTGGAGTTTAAGTTCACCCTTATTCCTGTGAACAAGAACGATGACAGGCGGCTCTCTTTAACAGTGTTGTCCGCAGGAAAACAATTACCCCATAACGTTAGCGATTTTATCACAGAAGCATGCTGTGTTATGGACAATCCAATCGGGCAGAATGCCTATTAAACCAACATTGAATCTGTGTTATTTGGTTCACTTTCTTCATTGATAAATAATGCAATTCTTTTCTTCTTTCTTACTTTTTTATTTATTTATCAAATACTGCAAGCCCTCAGTGGACCATAGCAGGAGGGGCGATACAGTATTGTGGAACATCGGTTCATCGCAACAGAAATACGAAACATAGCTAACAAGTATATTGTAATGAGACATGTTCAACACTAACGAGAAAAATATACACAAATACCGAACACAACTATGTGTAAGACACCACAAATTTATCAATAGAATAAATAGACAAATCACACTAGAAGGCAGCTTGTTCCATTCCTCAATAGTACGTGCGTAAAAATAATACCTAAATGCATTAATTCTCGCTTGATAGGGAGTTAAAGATTGTACATGATGATGTCTTGTTCGACGAGTTGTAAGGGGTGCGAGGTTAGGTTCAGAACTCATAACAAGTTGGTTGTCTTCAGGAGAATAGGAATTTTAGTATCTGGATTTTTCTTCGTGTTCGCAGCTGTTAGATGGGATTTTCTTTCTTTAAAATGTTATGAAAGTCAGACGTGCGATATTTTGAAAAAAAAAAAAAAAAAACGCGCGGTTTTTCGCTGAATGTTTAACGCCTCAATATTGTTCTTAGTGTGAGGCGGGTCCCAGATACTGCAGGCATATTCTGTCTTAGGTCGGATGAGGCTGTAGTATTCTAATTGGTTTACCCTGGAAGGAACGTTTTTAAGTTTGAGGCGAAGAAGACCAAGTTTTCTACAGGAGGATGAGCATGTATTAGCAATATGACTGTTCCAATTTAGATTGTTAGTTATGGTACTATTGCTGCTATTCAACGTTTTAGCGCTTTCATCACCATCCGGATATGTCGACAAGCACTGAGTACTCCACACCTAAAATCATAGGCTGCACAAGTGGCGCTCGTCACCACAGGGCCCCAAAAATCATGTCGGTGATTCACTCGCCTTGAGATCACCTCGCAAACGAAGCGACGCAAAAAGAAGGAGGTACAGGGGCTCATTCGCTTACTGACTCGCTTCAGCACTCACTTCTGCAGAGACAGGAACTGTTGAGGCTACACGGTGGGACGTCGCCCCCTCTACGTTCACAAACACGTCACAGATTCGTGATTTGACTTCAAACTCGCAGCTTTACAGGGTACAACGTATACATGCACAACTTGCGCTTTTAGGTCGCCTATGAGGGCCTAGGGTTAGTGGAAAAAGGAGGCGCCAGATAGACAAGTAATCGCTACATCGTCAGTACTGCAACCAGAAGACGTGTTTTGTAGTCAACTGTTAGAAATATTGGGTCTCTGAACGGCTTCGCCATTTGCAGCAGGGTAACCCGCACGGTGAAAGTCACGCCGTTAGTACCTCTCACAAACAAGAATGCGGAGCTTGGTACCGCTTAGTCGCGTCGACCGTAAAGTTGTGCGGTACCAAGCTTTTCCGCTCACCACATAGGGTTCCTTGCCATTTACCCAGTCCCGCTTCTTTCCACCGACCACATCTCTGTTCGGCACAGGACTTGACCTATCCGTCGTACTGCAGCTGGCCCTTCGAACGGGTTGCAGGGGCTCTTCTTTCGAAAACGGCGCGAGTGGGCGAGCCTCGCGGAATCTCTCTCGCATTCGCGGCCTCTCCCGGACGCGCTCTTTCGCCATCCAGAACGGCGCGGCGGTCGTCAATCTTCGCGACTGATGGCGAGCGCGTGCACTGCCGACTCGTTGGCGACGAGCGCAGCGAGAAAGCTGTCTCCCGCCGGAACTACCGTTGCGCGGGCGGCAATCGAGCCGAACACGGGAGCCGCTGCCCCGGCGGTCAGTCACGGCTGCGGGTGCGGCGGCCTCCCTGGGTGGGCTGGCTCGGGACGCGCGTGCGACCTCTGCGCCTCTGCCACGACCCTCGCCGACCGCCGCCGCTGAAACTGAAGACGCGTTGAAGCGCTCCCACACATTCGCATCGAAAGGGGCGCGCGGCCGACTTTCCCCCGCGGCGGCCCGAGTCAACGGGCGCCTCCAGATGCTGCGCCGCCGTCCTCTTCGCCACGGGTCGCGGCGAGGGCGGCTGCTGCGCCGAGTGGCGAACGCGAGCGCGCTGTCAGCTCGCGCGGTTTCTTGATGATGGTGCACGCTGCGATTATAGGGACGGCGTACCATCTCTACCGCTCGATCTAGGCCTGATTGCAGACCAAAGCAGCGCATCTCTCTGAAAACCGTGCGCAGCGAGCGTCGTGTTCCTGCATCTTTGCAATCCACGAGACATTGAAGCGTATTCGGCTCTCTCGATTATCCGGGCTGCTGCCATTTAAATGGCACTGGAGACGACTGAAAACCCGAATAGAGTCCCAAATAGCAGCCTCCAGAGCATGCACACTCTCGGAGAGAGGAAAGCAAAAAACTTGCTACGATTGCTTCCGTATTTATATATTTGCCATATCTTGTCACCTCATTTGCGCTAGGTCACGCTGGCAACACATCATCCGTGCTAATTCTGTTTAGTGTGTAGACCTTATCGCTGCAGTAGCATGAAACCTTAACGGGATGTGCTTCCGAGGGCGCTGACGCGGTTCGATCTGGGTGAACGTGGTGTTGTTTTGGTCATCGCTGTTTCGGTGTGAATAAGCTGTCTATGGTCTACTCTGATTGTGGTCGTCCAACTCTGCTTGGGCTTTTAAATGAAACGACGGATTTTACCAGTATGAAAACTATAGAAGCCATACACTCAGCTCAGATTAGTATTGCTAGTTACCGTTCCGGGCCATGCTGTACACCGCGATTGGCGGGCTGTAGGCCTTTTCAGCCGTCCTTATCTCAACCAAAAATAGTCAGCGCGAACTTTTTGACTAGTACGTCAAGGGTAGCGCCCCTTAGACGTCCGACGGCCGTTCTGGGAGCAGGGGCGAATTTCTCGGGGCTCGTTAGGGGCAAATGTGCCGCGACGTCGGACAGCCTTCAGACGCGCCGACGCCGTCATTTGCGTCCTGGCCGAGGCCGCCGCGAAACGCAGCAAAAAGTAAGCGGCGACCATTTGGCATGTCTGACGGCCAAGGCGGGTTTGCGGCGCGCGGCCTATCAATTAGTGCGGCCGGCGGACAGGTTACGTGGCTGCGCAGAGGAGTCGGCGCCCGAAGGCCGCCGACGGCGGTGGAGGAAAACCTTCTGCCGCTGCTGCTTCGCGCGTCCCAGACGGAAATGAGCCGCACGAAACAAAAGCAGCGCTGCACGCGGCTTTGCCGGGCGCCCTTGGGATACGCAGCTCGAGCGACTGCCGCGCAACGATGGTCCCTGTTTCGGAACCACTGCTTCAGTAGGGCACCTTTGCCTCTGTGAAAGCGCCCTGGCTTAACTATTGTGCCTCCAAAAAGTTCCAACGCACCGGCAAAATTTATTTACCTGGCGACTGTCTGCAGGCTAGTTGCCGGTCATGCTTGGTTTGGTTTGTGGGGTTTAACGTCCCAAAGCGACTAAGGCTATAAGAGACGCCGTAGTGGAGGGCTCCGGAAATTTAGACCACCTGGGGTTCTTTAAGGTGCACTGACATCACACAGCACACGGACGCCACTCCGTTTCGGTCATGCGGCTAGCTGCTTGACGAGATTAGTGTAATGTTGCGAGCGTGGAATGTGTCCAACATTCCGGGCAGGTCGACTAAGCCTGTACCGATTTATGTTACAGACCTGCGTATTTTCCGTAAATGCATATCTGTGCGTGGTCCGTTAACGAGAATGCAATGTTGTCAAACGCTAACGTAAACGTCATGCTCGACGGCGGGGCCTTACTGTAGGTAAATGATTTAAGTTAGGCGACGAAAGGCGCCAAGCAGCGGAAGAAGAGCTAAATATTCGAGCGCCACCAATCACAAGACTCAGTGGAACGCTACAACACCCAGGATAACTTGTCTGCGTTATGAAAAAAGGTTACGGTAGAGGAAAAGTTGCAGCCTCAAGCCTAGTCTTAATATTACAGCTCTTTGGTTGCTTCCGTGAACCAACTTGCAGAGAAGTTAGTTGCGTACCTTCCTCCCGCCACCGAAGCAACGCGAGCAACTAGGCCAGCAAACGCCTTGATCTAGATCGCTACCGGAGCCGCCGGACCAAAATTACAATGACGACTTGGTGCGATAGGAGATGTGGGGCAGATCGACTCTCGTTTCGCGCGAATGCATCAGCTTCGAAACGAGGCTGCTGCTGTAGGGCGTAACGAGTTCAAGGGACAAAGCGTTTTCAGTAGAACTTCGCACTTATTTTTCTCGCAGCTGCCCGCGGGTGATCGCTGTTGCAGCAAGCGGCAGTCACTGGCGTATTTGTGTGCGTGCGTGCGTGCGTGAGTGTGTGTGTGTGTGTGTGTGTGTGTGTGTGTGTGTGTGTGTGTGTGTGTGTGTGTGTGTGTGTGTGTGTGTGTGTGTGTGTGTGTGTGTGTGTGTGTGTGTGTGTGTGTGTGTGTGTGTGTGTGTGTGTGTGTGTGTGTGTGTGTGTGTGTGCGTGTGAGAGAGAGAGAGAGAGAGATTCTTTTTTTCTAAGGTACGCAGGATTCCAGGTGTGCAACTCCCGAGCAAACCTTGACCGCGCTTTTGCAGCGAAGGCAATATTGAAAGCGACACGATCATTTCTTGTCCGCACTTCGTTTTCTTTGTTTCTCACGATACGATCGCCTTATAGGGTGCGGAACATTTTAGCTCTTTCATTTTTGTCGTTGCTTCTCAATAAGCCTGGATGCTTACTGTCTTGTCAGCGCGGTTATTGATGCTTCTGTGGTCGAGTCCGACCTTACACAATTGCCCATACGCTCTTGCACAACGACATAGCTATGTTCCTGGAGGAGCCTTTCGGGCTCAAATGGCATTTACTTCCTAATGTAAGTGTTCCCCGCCGTAAGAAACACCTTTAGAAGGTTCTTGGCGTCTTAGGACCAACAGGTCATGGTCGCGTTCGATGTAATATAGCTCTCAAGCGGCAGAAACCACGAAACGCCGATGTGTATAGGCTTTGTCTGGCGTGTACAAGAGCCTGAGAAAGAAGAGCGTAAAATCTTTACTAGAAAGATCGCAAAAGAATCTGGCCAGAACATTACACCGAACGCGTTTATCATGCGTGAAGCTCTCGCGCAATCGCGGTTAGACCAATTAGCTGTTTCCACAGAAGAAACCACAGACATATAGCACGTCTGCGCTGTTTTTTTTTTTTTCTCTCTCTCTCTTATTTTCGTGCGCAGACCAGCAAACGACTCAAAAGGTACACGGCAATCGGAAAGCTTACGAATACAGGAAGCACTCGACGGCCGTTACTTCCGCTTTGAATTGGGGTGTAACGAACCCCTCGATCCTCTTCAAAAAAGAAATGCGTAAAGCGGTACGGCCCATTTTTTTTAGTAAAATGTAGAACTCAGCATCACAGCCGCGGCCGGGTGGAAACTATGCTCACTCCTAAATGCATAATTAATACCTTCCTCATTGTGAAAGTCAGAACCTATCCTTCGCACTCATCCGCGCACTCCACCGGAAGCGTCAGCTACTCGGAGGTGCGAGATGACATTGTTCAAACGGCGCAGGGACTCGAGAAGCCTGAGGTTTGCTTCCTGTTCGACGAGTTGTGTATGGTTTGCATGGTAGGCCAATGTCAGGTCGTCTCAGGTGACACCATAACTTCTGTCAAGGCCATTTGACGGCACGTGCATGAACACATAACGCTGCACGTCACACGAACTTCGTGTCTGGACGGACTAACATAACGCCAGGTTTAACACCCTAATATTTGCGCAGGTAGCTATCAGGTTAGCGGGATATCTGGACGGCACCTATTAGCCATAGTGACTTGTGGCCTCCGCGAACTGTTGCACTTGTTTGCGCTTGAGTGACAAGCACATCAGGACTCCACTCTTTGAGTGGTATGCACTAAAAAATCTGGCAGTCTTTTAATTCAGCCACGTTAAAGGCGAAGGCGTTTCTCGTTTAGCTAGTATTAAAAACACGGGCTCAAGGCAGGGGCTAGGCTGATCCTGATGCCACCGACGCTTGATCACTGAACCTATAGCTTAGTTGCGAGCTGTCGTGCGGGTGACACTCTGTCGAACGACCGGCATGAAACGATCAGCATTAACAGATTCTCGTGAAGAAGCTAAAGAAGAAAGCATGCAATGGACAGAGTGTTGGAAGAAATACTAGCTTTCATATCATTTCTTTCTGTTCGAATTTTGCGCTTGCGAAGCGCTCGCGACATTTAACAGTATGCGCGGACGTATACAGAACGAACCGGGCCCGTCGGTCGGCACCATCATTGCTCAAAAATATCACCATCGCAACTACTACCAATGGTAAAGTGCGAATACCGCTACAACTGCTGTCAGAAGAAAAATAGATAAATTCGGCATTCGATTAATGATCTGGTTTAGAATCAATGAATCAGTCAGTCAGTCAATTTAAATCAATCAATTTTTTATCTACTCTTAAACGATGTGCTCGGTAAAAGATATATGGAGCAGCTTGACGGGGTTCCGACCTCTTTGAAGCTGTCAGAACAGCTGGATAACGGCCAATCATATAAAATGTAGTATCGTATGATCCGAGATCAATGGCTCCTCTTCGTTAGCATACAGCAAACGACTCATCCGCACTTATGAAAAGAAACAGCAGCCTTTGGGCTTTCACGAAAATTTCTCGTGGGTGAGTGAAGCTTCACGATCGCTCTCTGAAATTCAGCGAAGTCAAAACTACACTGGAAGGTTTCACTTTGATATCGCACTACATGGCACGTCCTATTCAAACTTCATGGCCGCTGTCAAGCCACACGTACCATAGCCGCTGCTCCCATACGCTTTCGTGACAGGGGACTGATGGCCGTGTCATTCAGACTCTGTTTTCACTTTTCTTTTTAAACAGTGCTTCGGCATCTGCTGCTTTACAACACGTGCTTAAAGCTTGTTTTTCGTCTGTGCTTTTCTTCTGTCGAATGCGAGCCGGTGTCGTCTGATTCTAACAGGGCACCCGCATGCCCCCCATGGCTGCGGTTGAACTTGGGGACCCCCCACGCTTTGATCGGCCCTTTAGGGTGGCCAGAGGAGGAACAAGATTTCTCACTCTCTCTCTCTCTCGTCGCCCCTGAAGAGGAGTTCTCCTGCGGTTTCGAGTTTCGAGGGCGCGACATGCGACAGTGCGTGACGCCCCTTGCATACGAAGAGCAGTCAAGAGCTAAACACACCACAAGCGAAAGCTGGTAGAGTACCTAAATAAAAGGAAAAAGGATGACGTGGGGCATGCAAAAGTGTATACTCGGGACCTCACACTCCTACTGGCGGTCTCTCTTTGCGTTTTGTCGCTTTTAGCTCTCCTGGTTCCTGTGCGAGGAACATTCGAAAACTCACCTGATGTCGTTTCGGCCACTAGGTGGTGGCCATGGCGGAGACGTTGACGTGAGTGCAATGTCCTATGCGCGCCCGGACATGAAAACCAGAAAGCTCTGAATGTCGCTGGTGGCGGTGTGCGACAGTCGCAAGAAGCAGGCTTCCAAGTTGTTGTTGTTTTTTTTTTTTAGCGTCCGTTGATAGTTACATATTAGCAGCAGCATCAGATCGCATCGAAAACTGCGCCCCATCAGACTCGGTCGCATCAACTTGTCAGAATAGAGCGCTCGAAGCGGTGGGGCCAAGTGCTTGAAATGATGTTACATTTCTATTCTGCGGACTACACACACGGGTAAAGAGCACCACTTACTTCCGCATGGGTACAATTTCATTCGGATCAAAACTTTATATAAAACAGGGGGCTGTTTGGTCGATTACAAGAAGATTTTCGCGAGAAGTAGAAAGTGATGTTGGTTGATGTTCATTAAATATTTATTACAGTATACATAACGAATATTTTCGCCTACTTCATAATCTTCAGAAACTGCCGAGTCTTGAACACTTCTCTCACAACAGCAGCGCTGATAATTTATTCGTACCATCTTTTTGTTTTATCTACCATTCTGTTCCGTATACGTACAATGCACATAACGGGACTGGCGATGATGGTCGCGCTGTCACAAAAAGGGGTGTAGGCAAGGTGTGAGCGATAGAACATATGACAGCATATGACCAAATTTAATTTCCATGAGCAATATGGGACTGACTCGAATTTGACCGATATCGAAACAGTTAAATGCGATGGAAGACCATTCCCGCAGTAAATTTCAGTTCAGATGATGAATTGCCGTAAGTATACCGGCAACTGAAAGGATAACTTGTAGAAAAAAATGTACGATATGGACGATCAAGTGGCAGTTTGTTTCATACTTGTTTAAGGCACAGCAGCGAGCACTGCGTACTCTAAGCTCAAAGTTTCCGGTATATCTACTCGCAGAAAGCAGCCTCGGTGACGCACTCGGTTTTCGATTAATGCTTGCTTGTTCGCATACTTATATTGTACGATACCATCACTTCATCCTGGAAGCTAAGTTTGCCGAGTCGCGCTGGGCTCTTCGACGTGACCAACGTGGAACGAATTAGCCTGCACGGGGCCAGAGCTTTTCGGTTGTCTCTGGTTTCGCGGCCCTCGAAGCCCAGCGGAATGAGCGCGTTACGAAACCCCCGGCCATCGACAAGCCCACCGCAGAAGCCGGGTCGTGCGTGGCGCCGCCGCTGCCCAACGCTGGTGCGCGTGCGCGCGCACACACGCGCGCAGTGGCGCGCGCGCGTTTCGGCGCCGCTCTCGGGGCAGCTGCTGACGCAGTGCGCGCGCTGATAAATAGGAAGAGCGCGCGCGGGCAGTTGCTGCTTTTGCATAACGGTGCATCCGCCTCGAAGAGCGGGAAACGCTCGCGCCAAAAGTTGATTGCCGCCGGAGATGGGCGCGGACCGACCCGGCATGAACCTGGCCACGAAAACGAGCCGGGCCCAAAGACAAAAAAACAAGGGCGAAAGGAGCCACGCGAGCGAAGACTAGGAGCGGGCTCGAGGGGGGGAACTAGTTTGGGAGCCAGGTTGAGTGACCCCTGCGTACGCTCCAGTTTGCTTTGGACCGAGCCCAGCGCGGGCAGGTTTCCCTCTCGACCGCGCATCCGGGAGTAGAGCCTCTCTGCGGCCGGCCTCGCCCGGCGAACAGATGGCCGGCACCTGGCCCAGGCCCCGTCCGAGGGTTCCGCAGTGATGCGCGCCTCTCGGCCAGAGGGAAGGCGGACGTCGTGCTTTCTTGGCCAGAACGATATCCAAACTGGATCTCGCCTTGGCTTCTGAGTTACGTTTTACCGTCCTTTCGTTAGGTGTACAAGAAGCTCCATTTCTCTCAAGGTAGAGTCGCGGATGTACCCGCCTCGTGTCTGGCGTCGGTGACGCACATCGCCACCTCCTCTTCACGCTTCCATTTACAGCCATGGCCGCCTGATTTCTGATGGTTTGCGTGGTGGCTTTGTGTTTTGTTTCTTTTTTCAGTTTTTTTTTTTTCAAGCTGTCCTCAACGCTGAGATGTAGTCTAGCTGAAACGCTTTGCAATCGCGTTCTAGATTGCGGTTTTTCCCTCTTTCGGCTTTATATAACCTGTCTATGAATAAGTGGGACGTCTATGGCGCCAGATAGTGCTTTTGCGGGCAAGTGGATTGCAACGTGGTTAACTGTTTCACTGATGCGCACAGTTGTTAACCAAGGGCAAAAAAAAAAAAAAAAAATCAAGCGGAGTTGAATATGCCGCAGGACAGAGCGCACACGCATAAAGCCCAACAGTAAGTTAGCTCCACACCGATGCCTGTTTTAGTTTGCATCGCAAGTATTAAAGAGTACCTCTTTTCACGGCTACACATGCGTCAGCCTAACGAACAGGAATCTAGCGGCAGGCCTCTTGCTTACTAACTAAAAAATGACAATGAAATAATGTCGTCTTATGAGGCTGACCGACCTGCTTCTTGTTTACGTGTTTTGGACTACTAACGTTAGCCATCTTTATACGGAAAAAAAGAATGGCGTAGTGCAACGCCGCGGCCATCCGACGCAGATTTAAAACTTGTAGTTTGACTCGACTGTGCTGTCGCTTGAAATCAAAGCTTAAGGTTGCAAATTCTACGCTTAGCCCAAGTCAGACGGCCGCCAGTCAGGTAGTCGCAAAAGCAACAAACGAACCTGTCTGGAAATAGTTAGAGTTTTTCCACCTATAACATGTTACATGTATTTGTAAATTTGATGAATCGAACGACGAAGTTTTTTGCAGCAATTTTTGCTATGTGCAGCTGTTTTGTGCAAGACATTTGTTGGCCTTTTTTTTTTTTTTTTCACCGGCACCCTCAAGTTTCTCCAGGGATTGTGATCTTTCGCGAAAATTTAGCTATAACAGCGAATATTCTCGTTGATGTGAAGTTAATAGCGGACAACTGAACGATAAACTGACACTAAACGTGAAAGTGGAGTGCGCCGCGTTTCACCGTAACGCAGCAGCATAGCAACAATTCTCAGCACAGAGTTAACTGAAGCCTCCTCAGTGATCCATGTTTATCTGAACAGAAAACACTGCGTCCTTCACAACTCGTGCCGTACGGCATTTGCACAGGAGCGCATCAATTGTCATTTAAGGTTGCGGTGAACTGCGCAGCAGAATAAATGGCCTCATAAATATATCCAAGTGACAAAACTTCGCCGTTGCTATTTGTGACCCTTTTGTTGAATATGAGGAATTTATGGCTAAACGTGCCTGTTTCGTCGATGAAGAGGAAAAAAATCTAGGAGGCGCGATTAAAATTGCTTAGGCGCTGTAAGGCGAAAGCCTTTACTTATTTGTTACTTTTTTATTTTGTTATATTTTTATTGTCTTTATTATATTTTATTATATTTTTTAGTCTTGTCATTGGATTCATGATTGGCTAGTTATGTGGCTACTGGATTGAATTCTGGACTTCTGGATTGACTATGACCTTCTGGATACGATTATGGCTTTTGGCTGTTGATTACCCACTGTTTAGATACTTTAGCCAATTTATCCAATGTTGGCTTGTTATGTGGCTACTGGATTGCATCTGGACTTCTGTATTGAATTACGGTCTTGCTGGATTGGTTTATGGCTTTTGGCTATTTATTACCCAATGTTAGATGTCGTAGTCAATTTAGTCAATGTTGGTCTGTTATGTGGCGACCGTTGTATTGGCTGTGGATCTGTCTCGTTTGACAGGTTCCTGCGGACGTACGTCACTCATGAGGCAAGAGGGCTTTCGCCTTAAAATGCACGCAGCTTATTTCGTAGCCTAATAGAGGGAGAGATTGACTAATTGCACAGGAAGAGTGAAAAAAGCTTGGAGGAAGCATAGTTACCATTATCTGTAGCCATGCGACAGCACAAAAAACTTGCTGGGAGCGGCATGCCCGGCCAGACATACCATGCATTAGCATACATGCAGTGCACGACTGCGCACGTTTTTATATTGATTAGAATACCTCATCTTCCCGCGGCAGCCACCTTCCGGTCTCTCCGTCTTAGATGAGGACATTCCCTTCTGTCCGTTCTTCGTCACCTACCGATGTTGACAGGCAGCTCTTGTCACCTGCTAGATGGCAGGTGACATCTGACATCGGCTTCTCATCATAATGAGGCTCTTACGGTATCGCATCGAACATTATGACTGCAGCGCAATGGAGTGGAGCCCTAAATCGATCAGCATCGGTGGGGCGAGGAGTCAGTCGGAAGCGGAAATAGTCAAGAATGCACAGAAGCTTGAAAAAGGCGTCCTTCGTGTGTTGTTTGCCGTCATTGCTGTTTTGTTTCCTTACTAAAACAATAAAAAGATTCGTCGCCCCTTCGCCAGCAGCCCTCCCGTCAGTACCCTACCATATATGACGAGTTCATGGGGCACCCGAAGCCAAGTGCCTAGAGTTTCATTCTTGCCTCCAGCAGCCGTATGCAGTTTCCTTTCTATTTGTGGGGTTACCGAGAAACCGCCTTGAGCGAACCTTGGCAATGCCGTGAAGACCTTTAGGATGATCTATTGACGAACAGGATTTGGTTATATCGGCAGATTATGCGATACTCTGAGTGTTTTCCTTGGAAACTTTCCGGATTCCCCCAACAAGCATTTCCTGTCCGTGACATCTGTTTGGAATTAGACAGTTGTTCTGAAGAATCAGGACGAACGCTGCCATATACTACCTGCCGAGGAAACGATCGTTTTCGTAAAAGAGACCTGTTTAGAGACTATACCCACACACAGTCTAGAAAGGTGTTATCACGTGCACTTAACAAAAAAGTTTAGCCTCAAGTTCAAAGTTCACCGCGCGTAAAGCTGAACTAATCAAAGTTAAGAGCTGAGTTCAGGATGGGGGTCTCGAAAATGAGGATACGATGAGGCTGAAGGTCAAGTGGCAGTTTTGGTCCGATATGTTTGTTGTGTGTGTTACGTGCCCCACCATGGAAAAGCTGCAATGTTCGCGCTGTTTACCCTAACGTTTTTTTAATAGTTTTTTTTTCGTTTAAACTATCCTTATTTTGTCAGAGAACCATGTAGAAGGACGGAAATCACTGCAACGATTTGCGTATAAGAAAATATTGATGCGTTGTCATTCACGGTACGTGTGTAGACAAACAGAAAAAACGATGTACTGCAAATGGTCCAAATGAGACGGCGCTGCCGAAAAGAAGACATAAATTGGTGACGGATCGGTCACTGATACGAGCCTATGCGTATCGGTCCGATCCTCACATGATTTCAGTTTATGGCATATCCTTTGAGCATTTCATCGTCATATGATGAGAAATTCATTTCCAGGTACATTACTGGCAGGAAACGCATGTACTTTTTGTTTGGCAGCGAAGTCGTAGCTGACTGTAGCTGCGTACGTCAGCGCGAATGTAAAGGTAGCCTGGATAACGTCCATTTGGTTCCCGTTTTGAGGACAGACGTGTAGTCAACGCCATAAATTATGTCCCCATGCCTTAGTCATTCATCACGATAGCTCTAACATGCGCCATGGGTGCGCACTATCTAATAAAAGTAGCTCTGTTCCAAAAGTACTGAAATGTATGGCTATCTGAATAAATGTGGCACCTCACAGGAGTAGTCAAACTATTCACCACACCCTTCGCAGCAGGTTAACGAAGGTAATGGGTTTGATAATGTAGTGGGTGGAATAGCGCGAAAAGACGAAACACACAGGAAGAGACGCTCGTCTGTTGTGCGTCTCTTCTTGTGTGTTTCGTCTTTTCGCTCTGTTCCACCCACTATGCAATTGTACCAACTCGCCCAACTGTCCATCCTACTTCAATTGATAATGTAGACAGGCTCGCCTCCACTGACGCAAGTTTAATCGCGCCTAACATGAACACTGTAACCTGACCACCGTGTGTCACGTCTGCAGGTGTAGCCTGTTGGTATCGCTAGCGACTGCCGCAAAATCAGGTCGCTACTGCTTGGCACCTCAGAAATAAAAAGAAACTAGTTACGCGCAGGTTCCGAAATCGCGCAAAATATTGGTGATTATTATAGGTATTACAAGAATAACATTTCAACAAATTTGACTATTTAAGTTAAATTGCAAGAAAAATAACTAATTGCGTTAAAGTAAAAAAAAAAAGGTCTTCTTTCTGTCTAAAAAGAGATTTGCGAACAATGATATCGCCTGCTTTATCTCGCGGAAACTTTCATTTAAGTTGACCACCATGCAGCGGGCTGTATCCGCCGCAGGACGCATGCCTCTTTCGTTGATCTCCTATTGGCCCTGCCGAGCGCCGCCTGTGGTCACTTTCTTCATCGCAGTCAGCTGCCACCAGCCCCGCTATGTTCAGGGTACCTGCAGTTTCTGTTAATTTAGTGAAAAATAGTCTGGAAGTGCAGCGGAGGTACCTGGAACTACTGGCCTCAATCATCTCTCTTCGGAGAACAATACGTCGTCTCATTTGTCCTAGTTTAGCTGCTCGTGACGCTGATTGTGTTTCTTACGTTTCCTCCTCCAAACATGATGTCCTAAACTTAGACCCTGTACCCCTTATATTAGTCACTGTTTCGTAAGTTGCGCTGCAACCCATGCACCAGTTTGCCAGCTGCAGGCTTAAAACAACGTAAAAAAAAAAAAAAAACAATATTGTGTGACAGGAGGGGGTGACGGCGTTCCAGTGAAGAGGGCAACATTTTATGCTACTTCGGGTGACCAGCATTAAAAGTTTGCAGCTACAACACATTGCTAGATAGAAGTTAAGAAGAACGGAAAACCACTTAAACTTCCGCTACCCGCAAAGTTGCAATCTCCCTGTTACCGGCAAAAAAAAAAGAAAAACCTTAAATGCACAAGACATGACCGCCCATGCAGGAACACTTACACGCTGAAGCAAAAGTGGAAGCGTTCAATTCGGTTGCTTCCTCTAAGAAGCTTGTAGCAGCAGCTGAGATTAAAAATCCAAGGGCGATCAATGCAACTGATGCGGAAAGGAATGCTTGAGCATTAGTGCTCCGATTTCGTGAGGGATTTGTCTTGCTGGGATGAATTAGTTTACGCCGATGACAATTTAAATTTTAGTTTGGACAAATTGTCTTCGTAATGTATTCCAACTCTTGGAAATCATTCGGGATATTGTCCTATTTGTTCCATGAAATGTCCGGTAGCCATCAAACAGCCCCGCGTTCAATCTTGGTTAGCGCACCCAAGTGTCGGCATTCTTTTGCATTTGTAAGCAGTCACGCATAATAGTGTCAGTGGTACTGTTACTTGATCCGAGGTAAGGTGCAAGCTCTCTGAGTTTCTTCTGAAAAAATATTGTCTTGCAAATCGCAGGAACCTCTGCAGGATCGCAGAGCGCTTAAGTTCGATATTATGTGACAATTTGTTCATGGTACAAAGTTTTAAATCACATATTTAGCTTGCAGCGACGTTTAGGTTTCCTAACAAAACGTAATAATGCTGTCATTAAGGGGCCGATGAATATATTTGGGTGCTATATTTTTTTTTTAATTCAAAAGAAAAGTTTATTTCTATGTTCAATCAGATGTTCAATCAGAATCTGAATATAAGCATTGAACCTCTTGCAGTATAGTTTTTACTGCCGTGTAGTTCAGTACGAAAGCAGTTGACAAAGTTTTGAAAGTTACACCACCTGCCCAGCTTTCCTGGACACCAGCAACTGGCGTCATCTGTTGACCGCCACTAAAACTTCTCGTAGCCGGATGAGGACATTTTAAACTTCTAATTTTCAGAAAACTGTACAGCCCTGAGAGATTTTGCGAGACCACGGTGACGATCAGAACTGGCTCTTCCCCCTTGATGTGAAATCCAGCTGATGTAATGCTTCCTGCATGTTCCCGCTGCCGTAGAAATTCAATGGAACGTACTGAGCTCTCAAAATTCCCGCGGTGATTTTGAGTGTTCATCGTCACTTGGTGCGGGACGACAGCCGTGCGAACTAAAAACATTCGTGCAGAATTCCTGAGCTTGATAAAGCAGGCAAAACTGTCATCCTGAATTACTCGTACGTGCCACTGCTACATGTGCCACATTCTTCCGGTGCGTCTTCTTTATAAAACGATGATGCAACATAGGACCAAATTAAAGAAGTAAATTTTTCCGCTTGAAAAGCTTGCGTACTTCGTAATCTATCGAGAAGTGCAATGTCTGTTTGCCATGGTGAAGGAATACTAACCAGGGAAGTGAAAATCGTAAATTTGGAGCGTCTAGTATTTCTGGCGAATAATCATTAAAAAAGGGAAAGCAAAAATTCAGGTAATTTATAAATCTGAGAGCGATGCGTTAAACCTCGTTCGACTGAGCCGTTGTCGAATGAGGACATTTCTGCGCTCGTTATGCTTTGGAAATCAGGAGTTCGGTCCAAGGTAAGGCTATCCTAATCGAAAACAAACAAAGAAGGAGCAAACACACTCCCCACCTACAAAACCACTCTAATGTATTTTTTTTTTTTTTGCAATACTGACCTTGGGGCTACCTCATCCTTTGGAATCACGTCTTGACTCAGTTTCTCTTTAAGGCAAAACAGTGGACAGGGTCATGCAGTTATTGTTCTTAATAATTATGTGGCTTCTTGATATGTTGACCTTTGACCAACACAGAGGTGGGCATCCTCATCAGGTTTCCGGCTAGCCTGATGAGGTTGCCCACGAATCAAGCCAGCCATTTCGTGACCTGCAGCGACAGAACGGCATTGGACGTTTGTCCATCTTCAGCGCAACTATACCATTAAATTTCGAATAAAGAAAGGATTCTCCAAGCTACATTAAGATGTAGCTTGGAGGATTTCAACCTAACCTCATGAGGTTGCCCACCTACAGTCCAGAACTGAACGAGGCATATCAATTGTGGGAAAATCTGATTTCAAAATCTTGCCGCTAGTCGTTTGAAACAGATTACGTCCATAAGTGAAAGGCGGCGTGAGCAGCCTCCGAGATCCGCGTCCGAAGTTTGATGTCCACGCGAGCGTCCTACTTGCAAAATCGGCTGGCGACCGCGACAAATGGGGACATATTACGCAGCGATCACGTCACAAACTTGTCGGAAACCTTTCACGAGCAGAACAATTACCCACGCTCCTATTGGTCGGTTCTGACCGGCGACCATGCTGACCAATATGAGCAAGTCTAATTGACTAGTTTGTGACAGTGTTTGTGACGTGATCATTACGTAATTCGGTCCCTGTATTGTTTTTTTCGATGTTGCCTAATATTTCATACCTAGCAATTTTGGATATTTCATGAGTAAGAGATTCTGAACGTAATTTTTTTCACACCTTGTTTATTATCACGGTAACAATCAACATATTCGCGGACCTTCCTTCGGTAGGCTTTTAGTTTTCCGCTTTTTTTAAAAACGCGCACCATTTGTTTTCTGTGGCAGTCTGACTTGTTCTGAGAGCCAGACAAACGAAGTCTTGCTTGCTCGCTTTGAGTGCAGGACAAACTTCAGAAGCATGTTTTTGTTATACATCTTATAGACCGTTTATTCGCGATATTTATAATAATAATAAAAAAAGACAATACCTTGCAGTGTTCCACAGTTGCCTCACCATTATTTTGATAAATGCAGCTTGTTGAATTCTATGACACTTTGACTACTCACTGGAGCGCAGAAAAAGTACATTAAAAGGAAATATTTTGCCGAGCATTGGTAGCTTTCATAACAGTGTGTTGCAATGTCTCTCAGTTGCCTAAAAATTAACAGGCATTCATGAAACCTATTTTTTTATGTGAGTCTGGGTGCTTTCTGATTACAAAGCGTTATTTTTTTTTTTTCTTTTTACTCAGACTTCACTTTGCCCTCGGTATCATTTTAAGCCATCCGTGTACACAAGTGTATCCACAGAGTGGGCAATGAAATTCAGAAGCTACAGCGCGCAGAACCCCACTGCATCAACTAGACGTGCTCGCATTTTGGAACATAACAGTTTTTAGTTTAAGTTGACAGCACACGGTAGGTAAGGACGTGCACATGAAGAACGTATAGCGGAAATGGCCTAGCTGAGTATTAAGGGTACTAATCGGCGGAACATCAAAACAGACGCTGAAGCCTGCTTTGGCTCATATATCGCTTATTACGTGCATTACTTATATGTTCACGAAGTGTCTCGACTCGGGTATATATTTCAAGCGCGTAATATTGCCACACCGTCGTTCGTAGTTATTAGTGTAGCGCGAGACTGCCAGCTTGAAACCGATGGCTCTATACTCTCAGCTTCTCATGAAACGAAGTGATTGGAGCCTATATCGTAGAGGTTTGACTAAGCTAGCAATGGCTGTAGACGTGTTTAGTGATATGAATTACGGCATCAAAATGGCTTTCATATAGGTACATTACGGCAGGTATATTAACCGACTGCGTTGTCATCTGTCCCTCTCCCGACCTTCCTCTCGCTACGCCATCTCCTGTGATGCTAGCCATGATGACCTCATGGTTAACATTGTATCGCCCTTATCCTGTAATCACGAGGGACTTCCATATCAGAGCGTCTGGATCTATGGCTTCGTTTGGCATCAAATGGCTTACTGTCATCGGGTGAAACGACACCGTGGAACGTTGCTAGGGATTTCCTCGAAGCCTGGCTTGCTCCTGGTAGACAGACACTGCATGTCAACAAATGTTGGTGTCTGCAGGTATAGGCGCGAATCCAGTCACTGCCAAGCTGTGGCGGAGTTGCAACGAGCGTCAGTCATTAAAGTGCACATCCTGATTTTTTTTTTTTTTCTTTCACGTATTTCCGATTCTGAATTAACCTCACGACCGATAAATTGAACGGCGTCGTCCATAATCGTTTGTAGCGAACCACGCATGCTTTTTTGCTGATATTACCCACTAGGATTCAACTTGAGCAGCTCCTTCGTATTTTAGTCACATAATGAGGGAAACTGGCCGTGAACTTCCTGTACACATATTCAGATTCAATGGATCGCCAGCATGGGCACTTAGAACACTGCGTTTCTTGCGAATGCAGCAGTCAATGCTTCCATCGTCTCACACTATTCCGGCTCTCGCTTCTACCACAGGAAGTGGCTGGCACACATATGTATGAACGAGGCGTAGTCATTAATTTATTGTAGTGTGGCGTAACAGTCAGGTGTGTTTATGAAAATAGGCCAAGAACAAGTCTCGGTATTCTATATCATGCATGTGCTTTGATTTGAGCGTGCATTAATGGTCTTGTATTTCCTCGCAGGCACTGGTTTTCCTGGTCAAAATACACCGCCTGTGTTCGATTTCAAACGGGAATGGATTATCAGCGACGACGAAGAAGTTGGTAAGTTGGAATCGCCCATCTTTCAGGTGGATTACGAACTCCGTCCGCGAGCTTTGAGTGCCTCGATTCCCACCACCGGTCGGCATCGGGGCACTCCAAATGCATGAAAGAACTCAACTTGAGCAAGGCATAAGGGAGGGCTTCATGCTGCGCTTTGCAGAAATATTTAGAACACCACCATAACGAAGCCCAGAATTCATACTCTCCTTCTTTAAAAAAAAAAAAAAAAAAAAAAAAAAAGGAAAAATGCCTGGAGCCAAACGGACCGAAAAATGTCCCTGGCGAGTGCCTAATCTAAATGGCAGGTATTGGGGTAAGTGGTTCAGCGCCGCTGTGCAGATAGTCTCGCGCCAGAGACGCTCTCTGGATAGAGGAGGGCGCTTGAGCGGCTCGAGGAGAGGAGGATGGCGAGCAGCAAAGGAATCGCGCGCAAACATGGGCGTGCGTTGTTGTGGCGGAAACAGGAGAACAAAAGCGCTCGCAGGGAACGACCTCGAGCGGATCGACATAACGGCGCGCACACTGTGCGGCTCATATGGCAGGCTGGCATTAATTTAGATATCAGTGCCATTACCGGCGTCGCAGCGAAGGCCGGCACTTCGGCGGCAGAGCGCGAGTTCCGGTTCCTGGGGCATGGCGGCCGGCGAGCGCGCGCAGGTCCGCCGCCAGCACCGCCGAAATCGTGCGGACCGGTCTCGTGGCCGACACGAAGCGCTCGGATCACGATCAGGACTCTCTGCTGACGTCAGCCCCCGGGCGAGTCCCCATTGGTCCGCTGCGGCGGCGCGCTGTCCCTCCTGGCGCGCCAGCCATCCATCTCTCCTCCCTCGGCGAGGTCAGGGCTGGTAGAAAGCAGAAGCCCGAAACGTCACGTTACAACGTGACTGACGAAAATAAGGCGGACTAATAAAACGTTGCCTGCTACCCGTATTGATGGCAGCGCCAAGGGATCCTCCTGCTAATGGCCGTATTGTTGAAACGTGCGCGCGGCGTCACGAACGGGGTTCCGGGAGCGCGCCGCCCGGAACGGCCGGCGTGCGGCGCTGCCCGACGACCCCCTTTCGCGGCCGCCGAAACGGTAGGCCGCCTCCGCCCCTCTTCGCGGCCAACGGTGCTTCGCGACGTGTGTCCCCGGAGCACCGGGCCCTTCTGCACAAGGGCGAAGCCTGCCCTCGACGATAACCGCGATTGGGCGCGCAGATAAGGAGCAGCGGAACGCTGTTCTTGCCGGACTTGTTAGACGAGCACGGCACGTAAACAATAAACGCCTCCTTTACCTTCGTAATCAACAGGAGGAAGAAAATTCTAGTTGCGACAAATTACGATGCTCACTTCATCCGTGGCCCTCAGACAGCACACGGTTAGAATTATTTACTTCGCAAAAAATAAGCTCCTCTGCTTCCTGCGGCCACTCTTGACTGCATTTACGAAGACCAAGCTGCACGAGGAGCCTCCTTGGAGCCTCCTCTGCAGTAAGCGGCGCCTCACTGTGTGCTAACCGAAAACTGCCGCGCACTTCATGCTGGGCGAATTTCCCCCCCACCGAGGAAATGGGAACGGCGAGAAGAATGGGGCGCTCTCGAGTGTGTTCTACCAGTGTTCAATTAAACAAGGGGGTGCACTAATGGGGTCAAGGTCACATGTGGTCACATGTCGCATGTACACGAAGGGTTGGAGCAGAGGCATACTCACGACAAAATGCTTTAGCCCGCGGGGAATTAACAGTAACACCTTGCTTACAAAACATAACCGAAGGAATACGAGGGCACGAAAACAGACAAGGATTGTCGGTAGATGGCACACAATACATAATAAGGGAGTGATTACACGCTAAAATCCACCAAAGAACAACCACACGACTAGAAAGGAAAGCTATTCCACATTTTAACAAATATCTCTCCACACTAAATTAGGGGATCCTCTCTAGCACTGGCTCATACTATACATACGAGCTCGGATGACAGGATGTAATAAGCAAACAGTCACGTGACGCCAAAACGCAATACAAAGGACGAACCGAGATCCATGGCACAACACACTACACATATCCACGTGAAATATTCTCCTGGTATGTATCGGGTGTAACGTTTAAATTGAGCATAGCATGTGAGCTATTTTGCGCGGACGCCCGCAAACATAAATTATTTTTCCAAGATATACTGGCATGATACCGCAACAATCGACACTTGACAGATATGGAATAAGAGAGCAGGCCCGTCTGTTACATAGTGGAGAACGAAGAAATACCGAAATCGTGACAGGAATAAGCTTCAATGGGTTGTGAAAGCGCTTTATTTTGATAAACCGAAATTAAACCCGTACAGTAAAATTTTATGATACTTGCACTGCCAATTTGCAGTTTAGCGACGGCTTGACAGGGGTGACGTAACGCGATAGGAAAGACGCGTCATCTGCGTCATGGAAAACCCGACAATGGTGAATAGCTTGGCCGAGATCCTTAATATCTAGGTTAAATAAGGGGGCGGGCTAGAATCGATCCTTGCGGATCCCCTCTGGCCAACTCTGCGGCCTTGCTTTGAATAATTTGAATTACTCAGGGAAAGACAAGAAAGGTATGACATGGTATGCTATAGTAAGGTACGGTATGGTGCGGTATGGCAGTATGGTATACAGTACGATACGGTATGGTATGATATGGTATGGTGTGTGGGATTTAGCGTCCTGGAGAGAATCAGACTATGAACGACGCCTAGGTACATGACTCGGGATTAATTTAGACCACTTGGGGGTATTAACCGTGCACTGAAATCGAACGTCGCATATTCGCTATTTAAGGCGAAACCCTTACTTGCCTTATGCGTGGCGTGGGCAGGAAGTGTGGACAGGAAGTAATATACCAAACTATCACGTGAACTTGAGGTAAAAGCTGTGACGCAATCAATTTTTGAGCAGCGTTCAGGACGGTATCATACCATCACGCTTCCCGTTTAGCGTCCATCTGTTATGGACAAGCTGCAGGCTATATAGTTCGCGATAGGGATTCTAACAGATGATATATTCTGTGTTGCCTCCATCGAAGCGCAGCCGCCTAGTTTGGAATTGAAACCATGTACACTCTGGCTCAGTAGCAAAGTGCCTACCCTTTAACTACCGCGGCGGGTATAGACCAGAAAAGGACCTCGGAATACATAGCTACAGATATTATGATGTAATATACTTTATAGTTTACATAATCATAGCGGTTAGGCGATAAAGTGTCATGCGCGTCAGTGAAGCTTTGTATTACACGGACAATTTGTGCTAAAGACGCCGTAAATCAGACAATTAGTATCAATTAGCGTTTTAGCGCAAGCGTCTCGAACGCACATTCTACCTGTACAGTCGTAAGCTTTGTGAAAGGGAACGCGCGAGCGCATGGCAGACAGCTTGCTGCGACGGTGGGGCTGTTTCGTTTGTGGCGCACACCCCACGTACTACGAGCGCCTTTTTCCATCGGCAGCTGAAATGAGTGCGGCGTCAATGTGCCGACAACTGATGTCACTGCTCGTTTCATCCAGTCCCGGCGAACTGCTGGCAGCGAAGAATGGATGTAATTTTTTCTTGACGCTCGCAAAAAAAAAAAAAAAAAAAAAAAGAGAACATGAACAGAAATATGCGCTACGATGTGATGGGGGAGGAGGGCTAGCAAGCGAAGCACTTGCTTTCGTAGATGTTGTCAGGTTATAGCTCTTATGTGTGGAACGCAGGAAGGAGTGATTACTGAGCGTTGGGCTGTTTTTGTTTTAAAATCTGCCGCTTGCATGCTGCTGTGAAAGCATATATGTTCCGGTGCTACACTTACAGTCGTCTCTGAACGGTGCATGATCTTGATTTTTATAGCGCTGAAGAAACACCACAGGAAGAAAGACGCAAAAGGACAGAAGCGCTTCTGTCCTTTTGTGTCTTTCTTCCTGTGGTGTTTCTTCAGCGTTATAAAAATCAAGATCATGTATACCAACTAACCCGTCAAAAAGTCCTGAACGGTGCGAAACGCCGAACGCCACCTCCTCGAGTATTGAAACAGATTTAGCACACGGCAATATGGCCGCGGTGCCAGCCAGAGTTGTGTCACTGGTCTCACAGGAGGACCACTGAATACTGTTGTCCGAGAGTATGAGAGGTTAATCAAGGATTCGTCCGAATAGCCCGTGCAACCAGCCACGAGCAGGAACTGCTTATTGTAGCCCAGGACGTCTACCGGAGCGCAAAGGACGTGCGTCATACCCTCAGGGTACGACGGTCCGCTGAAGGTCGTATACAAAGAAACCATGCTGCGTCAAAGAACCCAACGTTAACAAAAAAAAATAAAATAAATAAATAAATAAATAAACAAAAAAATGCTTTTCGCCTCAAATTCTTCAACCATTACAGGGAAAGGAGTGCGGAGAACTGGTCGAGTGTAATTTTTTTTTTTTTTTTTTTTTTGGTGAATATGCACTTAAAAGCAAATAGGATTAGCAGGAGCGAGTGTGGCGGGCTGTTTCCACATAACCAAGAGGTCGTCAAGAAGACAGCGGCCAATAGGCGCATGTGCGGAGCGTTGTCCTTGCTCGGCTGATGTGCCTATTCCCATGCAATGTCTTGAATGGACTGTTTTCGTCGTTTTCCACTTCTTTCAACACAATCTTTCACCTGTGCGTAGGGCAGATAACGGTGTGAAAGTCATGGATGAGCGGGGGTTCATGCGTATCTGCTTGGCCTCCAAAAGGCGTCAACCTCAATAATTATTGAGCATGTGGGGGGATTAATGAAAGCGCGGCTTTCGAAGTTGCCACTGAGCTCGCAAAATGCCAACGTCCTTTGAGGCGCAGTCCAACGATGGGAGCACCTAGTGGAGAATAGCAAATAATTTGGTGCCTTTTACACCTCAATGTCACCTATAGGACTGAGGAAGAGGCCGGCGGGTGGTATGATGCGCTATACTAAGGTGGACTATGTGCAATAGATGCAAGGAACATTCGTGGCAGAGGTGCGCTTGCAAGAGTGCATTTACGTGTTAGTTTCGTTCATCTTTATTTTGCTGTTTTTGTTTTCCCGCTACAATCGATAGACACAAGCGTTCGGCCGAAATGCACGAATCGAGCAGTTATATCACTTCCTGCCTTGTGACACCGGACCAAATTTTAGCTGCAGATCTGTAGATGCAAAGAGTGCTCGTAGTGCGCGGGGCATGGCTAACAGATGGAACAGCACCGCGCCAACCCCTATCTTCCACGCGGTCGTGCGTTACCTTTCATCAAGCTCAGGACTGTACGTGGGGCGAATACAGACAGTTCTGTAGCACAACGCTTGCCATTGAGGAGCCTACTGAAGGCCTTCCAGGGGTAGTCTTGGAAGCCGCTACTATTATCTTCCTCCTGGGCTAAGGTCCCAAACTCGAGGCTCAAAGTTTCGGACCCCAGTGTTTATCTCCGATGTGCAGTTGTTTCGCAAGAGATACTGAAAGGCATACTCCCGAATATCGGCGTTCCCATTTTATTCTCTTTCCCCACAATTGACGCGACAGAACTCGACGCTCATCAAAAGAGCAGGTAACTCGTCTCGTGAGTAGCATGTTTGCGAAACACAATCGCGTCATTACGCTGCAAAACAAGCACAAACGAAAAAACAAAATCACAGAACCGGCTAAGGTTGCGATAAGCAACACAGTGCTATCAACGCGCTGCCGCTTTAAAAAAAAAGCATCGCGTTGATAGCACTGTGTTGCTTATCGCAACCTTAGCCGGTTCTGTGATTTTGTTTTGTTTTTCTATCAGTGCTATCAACGCGATGCTCTTTTAACGCGGCAGCGTTGAAGACCCCAGAAAATCCGGCGTCGGTATTGTAGGCGTTGAGAGCGAAAAATAATGGGCATGTCTGTGGCACCTTACACGTCCGGGCACTCATTGGTCGTAGAGTTATGCGACGTCACGCGACGTCACGTGACCACGTGGCGTGGCCGATTTGGCAGGAGCTGTCTGCATCGTTTAATAGCAGGAGTTCGAACCCAGGAGGCGACATTTGTAAGCACCTCTCGTAGCTTTGAAAAACGTTTTAGCGACAGGACCGCGCAAGCTAAGCGTATACTTCCAGGTTCAACGTGTTCTTTTTTTTTTTTATTTTTGTGTTGCGAAAGCAGCACTACGCCAGCCAGCTCGGCTCGTCGTGTATGCTCGTATGCCGTAGCCGCAAATGGCAGGAGCTGCCAACTTGGGTCTCTCGTTTCACGCGGGACGTTAATGTCAGAATCAGCCTGCCAGGATCCTGCACGGTATTCACGCTACCCCTATAGGCCACTAAGGCACGTTCATGCGGCTTGGTTAAAGCTGAGATTTATATGTGGGCTGGTGTAGCTTACACGCTATCCCGTCATACCCTTAAAGGCGGAGCTTAAGTGTCCCCCATATTTAGATGCAATAAACGCCTTTACCACCACAACCTAAAACGCCGGTGAAATTTCACGCGTTCAACGGAACGCTGGTTGTGTTCGATGCAACGCTCGGTCGCCCGCAGCCAAAGCTTTCGCTCCACACTCGTATGCCGTAGCCACAAATGGCAAGCGCAACGAAACCCTCAGGAGACGGCGTGCAGAAGAAACGGATCAAGAGCGCGCTGCACGTCTCCAGAAAAGAAGGAAGATGACTTTGGCCGGTTTAATCGTTCAGCCTAGAGACGTCGAAGGTGGTCGGCGCGCAGACTTTTCACAAAGAGTGGCCGAGCACCAGTCGGCCACGCGAGAGTTTCACCTCCGCTTCACGAACAAACCCTTTGGAAGTGTGTGTGTTCTGTGTGCGACCGGCTGTGGCATAAAAATGATCTAACACTGGTGAGTTAACTTATGCATCCGACTCTTCATTTGGCCTCGAGCGTAGCCAGGGAGCCGTTGCTTTCGCAATTCAACCAGAGTTAACCAGAGCTAAACCACAGCCATGGAGGAAGGAACAAACTGAGGAGAGGCTGCGACGTCACTTTTCGCGACGCCGGTCCGCGACCGGAAAAACGCTGTGGTGCCACCTACACATGGGGCAGCTTTTCCCCTCGCATTCCTGTGTGCACTTCCCCGTCTGAGCGCTTCTCCGCGCCATCCGACGCCGACAGCCATGCTGCCCCATAACAACGCTGACGCTGTTGCTATTTGCCCCATATCTAGGCTAAACAAAAGCACGTGACTTCCGGCATGGCACGTTTTTCGAAATACATCAGGGATACATGGGGCTTCTCAGCTTTTTCCTTCCTCCATGACCACAGCCAACTTTTTTCGCTTTGCGCATTTTTCTATTCAGGCGAGTTGCGCGCTCTGACAAAAAAAAAAAAAAAAAAGAAAAAAAAAACAAATAAAGCGATTGGATAAGTGACCAGGAATACGACTCGGAGAAAACTAATTTCGTGTCGGCGCTGTATACCGAAAGATTCGTCACTTGTTGAGAGACCGGTCAATGCATACGGTCACAGAAGCAACAACGGGTATAGTTCACACCTTTGGACTCGTGACACTTTCTTACAATATGCATGCGTTCTTGCTGCGTCAGGAATTTTGTGCTCGTTCGAACAGAGTTCTATACTCAGGTCGGCGGGAATATATTCGCCAATATCCACTATACCGCTCGCACATTGAAAGGAACACGCTTTAAACAAACGCGCTACTCGCATGCTTTACTTCTGCTGACTTAACAAAAGCGATCATGTTGGCATGTTCGGAGCAGCTGATGTTAGAAGGGCACGAAGAACCGCGTCTCAAGCCACCATTCGTATTAAGTAAGAATGAAATTTGAGCTAGTTGGTACATCATATTGAAAAAAAAAGAAAAGAAACACGCACACTGAACAAGGGCGAGAAAAACTAGACATCACAATCGCTGACGGCAGTGGTGTATAGGCCTTTCTAGTCCTTGTTTAGTGTGCGCCGCTTTTTTTTTTTTTTTTTTTAAGACACCCTTGTTATATCGCGCGACATGGACTACCATTTTCAAGAAGATATGTTGAGGCCTTGTTAACGCGGAACAAAGCGTGAGGCTGAATACTTGGTTTTAAAAAGACGAGCATGCCAAGCTTCTTGGAGGCGATGCTTCGATGCACATAACTGTGCTTTACTGAGCGTCCGTTCACTTTTTGACCGTTTTTTTAAAGACCCTGTTCACCAGAAAATACGGCGTCGGGATTGTGAGCTAAATAAAGATCACGAGCACGACGGCATAGCTGGCAGCTGAGATGGCCACGCACTGACTGGACGCAGGGTTGCCTGACGTTGCGTTTGGCAGGAGCTGCCAACACGGGTCTCTCCTTTCATATGTTTTTGGCAACCTCGGTGGTTTTATGCGCATGAAAAAAGAAAGATGTTGACAGTGCACTGTTATCTATATATTCTGCCGACCACCTCTGCATATAAGGCCTAATGAAACAAGAAATCATTCCGTGATCAAATAATTGCAATAAAACTATCAAATGTTTCGGCTACCACGGTATTTGCTGAGGGGAATAGTTTTGGGTGCCCATCGTCAGAGAGAGAGAGAGAGAGAGAGAGGGAGAGTACCTCCACTTGTCCAGGGTGACCATAGTCGATAATGGTGCATATTTCAGAGCGTGTAAACTGTCCCTTTTGCCCAAGGTATACTTATGATATACTGAAGATGGAGTTTCCGGGTGGATGTTGTCGGGATGAAATTAAGCGAACACGCAGCATTACTCTGGCATTCGACCTCTATCGCGCATATACCGTAGTAAGATGGAGGCGGTCAGTGGGATGGCAGTGAAGTTATGAAAACGAATTGCCTTAACGAGCAGCTAAGTTATGAAACCGAACTTCCGCATTACACGTGCTGTGTGGGAGATTTTTTATTACACATTTGCAAGCAGAGGCATCGCGTTTTTTTTTTTTTTCCAACGCTGAACACGTAAAATATTCATTTTCTGTTAGCTGCGAGTTCATTCACGAATGCGCGTATAAAAATTGGTTAAACGCTTAATTCAATTCTAATAGCAGACCATAAATTTGTCGCCAATAATACCTAGAGCCTTCGACCACTGCTAACTTTCGAGAGCCCGTACGAAGCGTAGAGTAAACAGAGCAAAATGTATGTGGTGAGCTTCGAGGTGAAAACGCTGGGGCCAGTCCAGAAGAAGAGAAAAGGCACATTTCGCTTTTCTCCGTCGTCTTCACAGCCACGAAAATTGCATAAATAGTTAGAACTACTTCGTCCGGACGGCGTACGAGGCTGCGAGCTTTGTGTGTATATAGTCACCCGGCAGGCAGGCCACGTTTGCGTCCCTCGGTGCGGAAACAAACTCCGGGCTTGGCGGGCACGAGATGGAAACAGTACAAGACGGCGGTCGCGCATCGTGTTAACATGGACCACGAATCAATTACGTCCGTTTCAAGAGCTCGCCTAAAGAGACTGCAAACTTCAACATGAAAAGATCAGAGTTGTCAAACACTCCGCCCGCGGTCCGCATGCGGCCCAGCGGGCTGTGTGATGCGACCTGCCGACGCCATTCACCACCACTAAAGGCCCTGCTCCTCGACGCTTCCCAAGCGTAGGTGCTACGCACCTGCGCGCACAAACGTACGCTGGAACCGGTCTACGCATGCGCTAGACGCGAAGCGAGCCCAAGCGCGAGCGTTGCGCCTGCGCGCGCTTCGGAAGCGAAGTCCGGTTTGCAACAATAGGACCTCGCGACTTTCCCCTCTCTTAGACGCGCCCCGCCAGGTTGGCACAGTGGTTACGGCGCTCGACCATTGTTCCCAAGGATGCGGGATCGAATCCCAGCCTCGGCGGTCGCTTTTCGATGGAGGCGAAAAGCAAGGCGCCCGTGTGCTGTGCGATGTCAGTGCGCGTTAAAGAACCCCAGGTGGTCGAAATTTCCGGAGCCCCCAACTACGGCGTCTCTCATAGCCTGAGTAGCTTGGAGACGCTAAAAAAAAAAAGCAAATCTTTTAAACGCCCAGCGGGAGGTGATGCTGGACGTTCAGGCGCGCGCGCGCGCTTGCGACTGGGAAGTGTCCATGTGGCCGGGCCTGAAAGCTCACCAGCTGCGCGAGCCGGCTTTGCCACCAGACTCATCTTCCACCTAAAAAAAAAAACTAAAAGGCTTCATCCCCAGGGGTGTGGAAATCAAAAAGAGGCGTTTATCCCTTAATCAGGTGAACGCGTATCAGCTAAGAGCGAAGTGCCGGATAATCCGCTCTGTCACCTCCGAATCCTCATTTCTTGTCGTCTCTCTTCAGGATAAGTGACTGTGGTATCTATCAACCTCTCAGTAGTTCTCCCCGAGCCATCCCCGTGTAGCGTCTGTCCGGTTTTTAGGCGTAATTTAGCATGCACAGCTTTTCTGCTCCACCAAAAATGAGATGGTTTGGTAAGGAGAATTTTGTTATATATTTATTTCTAGCTTTTTAAATGTCTTCTTTTTCCTGTTCAGCGTTTCTGTTCTTATTGCTTTTTTTTTTTTTTTTTTCACGGCTCCCAGTCTCCGTGAGGCGACATTTTCTCAATGCGGCCCTCACATCAACGCGAGTTTGAGACCCCTGGTATAAGACCCATTGGTCATATCTTTCACATTTGAAGGACTGCACATATTGCACGTTTAACCAAAAACAGGGCTTTGTGAGTTTAAAAGGAACTGCAGTCCACTTAGCTAAGCTGGCCAAACGCGAAGTATGTGCGAAGGCACGTGGCGTTTCACCTCGGTTTCGGTTCAAGGCTCGAGTTTCAAGGTCAGGCTTCAGGCCAAGATCGGCGACATTTGTGGCTGAGGAGCTTACTATAGGGAGTGTATGGTTGGAAGTTAATAAGACGATGACATGCCACGCGAGAGAGTGCCATTTAAACGCGTAGGGTTGCGGCGATAGTTCCGCAATATATATATAAATTGTGGATCTACCTTTTGAGTTCGAATTCAGAATGACATTTTGTTTTTCTTTTTCTGGGGATCATTCTCAAGGTCAGGCAATCCACAAGTGTCATGGTTCGGTTTTACCCCGTTAGGTGGTAAAACCGAACCTAAAATTCGTCATGAAAATGGCATCAACGTCAACCGCTCGACTGACATAACCCACACCCAATTTTTTGCGCAAGGTGTGACGATGGCGTTCCAGATAATCGGCTACTCCACGAGAATTACTCTAACACGCACAGCACGAAAAAGAGTACTGCATGGCTTACAGAGGGCTTTTTATCAGACATTAACACTAGAGCTCGAATACCAAACAAGCATGGAAACGTTAAAAACAAAACAAAATGACGCCTCAGAGGAACTGCATCACGCGGCCGTACCGATCACACAGGGGGAATACAATAGGCCATGCTCGAAATCAAGAATGTAATATATAGATTATTTCAGTCCGTTTGGTGTTTATAAACCTAAAAAAAAAAAAAAAAAAGAAGCTGCCGGTATATAATTGACGTGGAATTCAAAGTGCATAATGTTAGACCGCACTGAATAACGGCTCAGGATGCTTAGAAATAAACGAAGTGATTTAAATGAAATAAGCATTCCGCTGGAAAGACAGCCGTTCTTTATCTGAAAAAAAAAAATATATATATATATATATAGGTCCAGTTGTCCAGCGTGGGCGGCCTTCAGAGGGGTCGGTCATGATTCAGAAGCTTTAAAAGAGTACTCTTGGCGAGAGTTTTGTGAGGCTTTGGGTACATGTATTGCTTTTTACGGGAGTTCTCTGCTGTCTACGTAAATACAAGCTTTTCGGTAGGAATAAACCTCATGTTAAATTTTCCACATTATTTGAGGGACGCTTACCCGTATGTGTTTTTGTGCCTGTCGCGTGCATACCAACAGTTTCGTTGGCTTCCTGACATAACACAAGCGCCTAGATGGAGTATTGGCTTGAAGGGTAACGCACATCATCTTCCCCTCTCTTTCTTCCACTGTATCTCCATGAAAAGCTGGTTATAGTACTGTGCGAAAGCAGCCAACAGTCTCTCCAGCGTCAATAAGGGACGAGAAGATGCATATGCTTCCTTATTTACTGGCGGAAGCAATTTGGAGCAATATAATTTATCCAGGAAGGTAAATAAAAAGCTGGCTTTCATGTTCGGCGTGTGTTATTCGCTGAGTTGTAGTTCCTCAGAAAAAAAAAAAAAAAAAAGGAAAATTATTGTCTGACTTATTTTTGTTTTTTAGCCATGGAATCAGGGAAAAAAAAAAAAAGCATAGCGCGAATGGCATGTCGCGTGATTCATTGCGTAGCCACGTAGTCGTGGCAGCGGGGGCGCTCCCTATCTCCACGGCCCTATGGCGGTGCCACTCCTTATCATTATCTCGACTGGGAAACGTTGGAGGCGCCTATAGGGATAGCTAATATCGATGTTCAGAGTGCGTATGCGTGTGTTCAAGCATAAGAAGTTCTGTACATTGACCGCTTTGGTTCTGACATAATACGAAGCTTTCAACGCCATAGCTTTAAAGGCGCTGTTTTCCAGAAAAATGGTAGCTGGCAGCTGGCATAGTCGGACGCTAATTGGTCGTAGGATTGACTGACGTCACTCGACCGCGTGACATGGCCGATTTGGCAGGAGTTGCCAAACTCGGGGATTCTCAACTCAGATGAGAGAGCGAGATCGGAATCCAGCCTTCCTTCGATCCCAATGTGAAGCACGTTTGGGATGTCGGCTGGTCTTTCGCAAAATGTGGCATCGTATCCGGCTGTTCACGCTAATGAGTATTTGCGAGGAGATAAAGGAGTGGCAAAAGTGAATGGACGCGAACGAGGATCCCCAAGGAGAGTCAACCAACGGGAGCGATTAACACTATATTACGTCACACCCTTAAAATCGGAGCTTAACCCCCCCCCCCCCCCCCCCTTCACATCAGTTTTCGTTTTGCCATTTGCGTTAAGGAAATCGTCTGAAGTCTTACCACGACCGACACGAATTCCTATTTTTGTCGCCTCACAAGCTTACAGGGCCTTTGTTTTAGTGAAAACGCACCAGACCATAGCGCCAAATAAAATGCTTTGATTCCGCGTGGTATGCTGCAGAACGCTTCAAAAGCGCGTGTTGAAAAAAAAAAAAAAAAGCGCGTTAACAGAACGATCGGGACGGCATTACACTTTTTCACGCGCAGAACGAAGTTTTGCAACGGCGCCGCTCACGTTGGTGCATTTCTTGAGTCCTAGTGCGGATGCGCTCGACATGAAACTGGCATGAGTGAAGTCCAAACCGCCAAACATACCAGCGGATTTAAAATGACTCCGAGGACAAACTGAAGTTAACCTATGTAGATTAATTACTGCGTTGTAAGGGCAATTAAATGATTTTACTGAAAAGGAAGCTCTCGTAAGCTGGTAAGGGGCATAAAGATAATAGTATCATCGCCCCAGACCGTTTGCACAAGACTGCGATGATGGGAGACGTTCTTTTTTTTTTTTTTTTTTTTGTCTGCTGATGGGTCGCAGCTAGCCACACAGCCACCAATTTCTACCAGTAGCCATGAGTTCATAACTTTTACTATGTTATAAACGCCACGGGTTTAAACCAAGTGGCGGGAAAAAGTAGTTCATTTTCAATTACAAGTTTCTCTGAGATGAACGGCTCCAACCCTGGGGCCAATCTGCCATACATAATGGTCGCTCCATCAACTAAACCCGACAGGACGGCATACACGGTTCCTTTACGCCATAGGAAATTTCACGTGCTCAGTGCACCGATAAAATGAAGAAAGTTTGAACAAAGATGACACGAATCCTTCCCCATTTGTCCGTAACAAGAATTCAAAGGATAAATGAGCGTTACAGCTTCGCAGTGTTGCAGTAAACGCTTGCCTATTCCTGCCTTGCGCGTAAAGACTTGCGCGTCGGCCTCAGCGCTGCCTTGTGGTCACCCGAGGCGCCATCGTAAACGCAGCCCTAGCGGACAGTCCTGGAGTCGCTAATGCGGCGCGCGCGCGTTCCCGTCGACTTGGCAAGGGCCGTCACGCGGCCCGTCACGTTGCCGGACGCACGGCGGGGGCCCCGGCCAAGGCCCCAAGCATCAACCAGGACACCGCGATGACCGAATCTTGCACGGTTCCTCAAGCGCTGCTCGGCGGCGCGTGCTGGCGTACACGCCGTGCACGCGAGCTTTTCCGCGTGCGTTGGACGGCAGCCCGCCGCCGGCAGCCCCAAATCTGCCGTAGCGTAGGAGCCGGTCACGACCCGCTCGGCCGGGAATCCAGAAAGAACCGCCCGGTGGGTACGGCGGCGCTGCTGCCGTTTAGGGCTGCTGCTCAGGTAGCTCGCCGCCGCGGGACGACGCCTCCAATGGCGGCGGCGCGGGAGGACAAAGAGCGCCGCCACTTTCTTCGCCGTGCGTCTACGCTGGCGGCGCTGCGGGGGCGAGCGCCGCTTATGTTTACCCTGCAGGCTGGTTTGCTCAGTTACCTGCTGCTGGGGCGCGCGAGAACAGGTCCGGTCGCATCATTCCTGACCTGCTGACCCCCAAAGGACGGCTATCGACAAAGAGTGGCAGGCCGCCGCAGAAGCTGGACTGCCGAGGAACAATAGCCTTCACCCATGGAGCGTGCAGCTCGCTTTATGCCTCGCCAGCATTGTCGCTGACGCGTCCATCGTGTCTGGTTTCTTTCTTTTTTCGCCACCGGTATTGTTAAATGAAGTCACGATCATGCTCGTCTAGGTTTATCTGATAGGGGCGAAGAAGCGGTTAACAGTGCCTATATTTATATGCAAAACGTAGGACACGCGAACAATGCTGTTATTTATATCTCTGTGGGCGTTGTGTTACAGGACCATTTAACGGATAACGTCAAAACAAATCCTTCACCCATTTTTATTTTTTTTTTCTCTTTCTAAATGAGCTACGTGGAGTAAGGAAACGACACTGCAGTTTTCCTCCCCGCAGCCACCCCACCTTTGTTTACTTTTCCTATGAGCGATTATTCAAAGGCGCGAAGAAAGCTCGCTGGACATTTGTATAGATGGCGGGAGATTGAGGACTAAATCAGCCCTATGGGACATGGACATTCCAGGTAGCCGTAATAACTCTAAAGCGCATGGTTAAGCCATACTGGATGGACAAAACTACTATGAGCGCGTCCTTTGGGTAGCGCGTCTTACTCGCGATCCAAGGGTCGGTTCGATTTCCATCTCACTCACCGTGTGATCTCAGAGGAGCTACCAAGTTGACAGCTCCTGCCTGCTAGGTCGTGACGTAACACGACGCAGCGACCAATCAGTGCCAACGACCACCTGCCAGGGCGATTTCTGTTCAGCCTTTTGTAGTTGTACAGGGTCATCCACTTTTAACTATATCACGGTCTCTGCTTTCAAAGCATCATTTCGTCCGACGCAGGCCCACATCGAAGCAAAGCGATAGAAGCAGAGAGGGAGCCGGAGGGGGCGCATCGCATTGCCTGCAACTTAGCTTTATTGCGTGGGCGGGTCGGATGCAATATTGTTTTGAAAGCAGTGAAAGTGTTATAGCTAGAAGTGTGCGACTCTGTATACATATCCAAGTTTCAACGACTGCCACAAAACCTGGAAGGGACACTACTATCACCAGTAGTGACCAATAACTAGAGCAAACCTCGTTAAAAAATTCTGGAGAAGCCGCCGTTGAAACTGTACTGTTGTCCCGAGAAATTCTATCGTTGAGAGGGCCGAAAATTTTCCGTATTTATTATCGAAGATTTTGTTTTGACGAAGTGCCACCGGTGTTTGTAATCAGTATACATGTTGCAGCTACCGATTCTACTTGTTTTTTTTGGGGGGGGAGGGAATTTTAGGAATGACACTTGCACGAAAAGAAAGGAAGAGTAAGGACGCCGGAGGGCGCTAAGGGAAAGGACAATAGCGGCAGAAAGTTAAATAAAAATGAAATAAGAATAATGATAAGAACAAAAAAAAAATAAGTGCCGGAAAAATAAAAAAACTGTTATAGATATGAGAAATGAACTGGATTAAAAAAAAGGAAAACACGAAGATAAGTAAATTTTTAGACGTCGAAAAACCAACGAAACGCACAATGAGCTCACAATAGAAGACAAGGAACTCGCAATTCTTTCGCATTTCCGCACTTAAGGAGACTTAAGTGTACCCTTGTAATTTTTTAATCTTTTGTCTCTCTTTTTAGTTTCCTTCCTTCTCTCATTGTTTTTGTCTTCCCATGTTTCTTCTTTCTGTTTGTCTCTTTCCTGGCCTGACTTGACCGTGCGGGTTTATACTATAACTACAGCTACAACCGGCTTCAGTTACACAACAACTTAGAGTGACTTTAAGAAATGGTCAGCGCATATAAATGCGTTAGAAAACAACATGGTCCTTCGCGTCAATTTGGTAAAAAAGCGTAGTTACGGTCAGCTAGGGAACCAATCACTGCGCTACATTCGCCTGAGCGCAGCCTTAAGGTTACAAAATAAAGTGGTACACCTTGTTCGGAAACTTTACACTGGAAGGAAACAGCTTCATGGTCTTGCGCCCGGTCACGAGACCAACCCACCGTGAAGGATAGTCGCTCTGCGAACCAAGCTAACTGCCCCGGTTACAGGGTTCCTTCTCCGCCGTAGGAAGTTTCCCTTAGACTCAGGCCTGATGTTTAAGCAGAATTTTGGGATTAATGCTTCCGAAGCTGAGCAAAAACTTGCGGCCTTCCGCAACGTGTAGCATTCTAATTGGCACTCATTAACGTTAGTGGGTTGCTGGCCGCCACTATTTGGCTGACGCTGCCATGTCGCCGATGTATAAGAGGGGAATGAAGCTTTAATCAGAAAGGAAAAATAAAGAAACAACGATTGCGCCACGTTTACGCAATGCACACGCGAAATTCGGCAACGGGTGGCGTACAGCTGGAATGTACAGTGAGACACAGTCTTCACGTCGCACTTGAGCACGTCTTCACGCTCTTTCAGCTGTAGGATCTGTCATAGCCGGAGTCCAGTGGGCGCCGAGCAAGGGTCATTAGCGAAGAGTAACATGAAGTTAAAACACCATCACTGAAAGTGCAACTTTGCACGAAGCTAGCGCTCGCAGGCACCTGGTGGCAACACTTGGCAGAGCCTTCCCATCCCCTTTTCACTGCTGGCTCCTTCTTCCCTCCACGCGCCCTCTCTTTGTGGACGCTGACAAGGTATTAACCTCGCTGTCAGAGATTCATTCGATAGTTATTTCAAAAATGCAAATACGATTTGGCTTGGTCAGTCGCCTTCGTTTTCCTTTGAAGCCCTCCCCTTCAGTCGACTTAGGACGAGGAACTTCTAAGCAACGCGATTGCTGAACGCTCTGTGCAAGTATTTTATCTTGATGAAAACAACGTAGCTGGGCGTTTTTCAAAAAAAAAAAAAAAAAAAAATCTACCATCTTTGTACTGACTCTTTTTTTTGTCAAGGCAATAGTTAAATATAGATAATTAGTCCATACTAATTAGGTAACTTTGGTGAACGAAAAAACACTGCTGGCATTCAACATAGGGCATGACAGGGATCGAGAAAAAGAGTATTTGCTATTTTCTGCAGCAGGCTGCAGTTAGGCTTGTGCCTTTAGCGGAATATCACAGTGGGTAAATGCGCTGTTTGTGCTTTTGTTCTCCCAGAAGCTGCTCTACACTACTACCGCAGCTAGGTGAAGCTTATTTCCCCACCGGCCACTTCGTTCACAAATAATTGTCGTGAAGGCGGACCCAGATTTTTAACTCCACTTTGTCTTCCTTCTGCTGTGATTGCCGACGCTTTCTGCGCTGCATTCGACATTGCACATTCTGGTTGATTGTTTGACAAGTTTCTTTACTCCAGCCAAGATGTCGGCGGAAGCCGTTTGGCTGCTTCGGTAATTTCGCAGAAGGAATAAAAATAAAATAAGAACCGTCGCACACGTGCGTTGCTGCTACTTATCCCGGTACACTGCTCTTACCTTCAGAGCCAAAGAGCAGTGTTTCAAGGACTTTCGTTCCCGCATTTCAAATTCTGTTGATTTTCTCCGCTGCACAGACGCGTAGATGAAACACCGGTTTTCTTATCGAGCGCTTTTGGTGATTTTCGGTGACTGAGCGGTACTAAAGGAGACTGCAGAATGTGAGCGAACGCCATGCCCCTGTGAAACGCTATGACTCACCCTCCCATAGAGCAAAGTGACTGGGCCGTATTGCAACAGGGGAAGTGCGCTCCTCCATGCCAATGAAGATGTGGCGCCGCTGCGCCGTTATAACGATGTAACCTTCGGTTAGGCGGTTTTAACCATAGCATGGCTTGTTAAAAGAAGTAGTATTTCGTGATGCGCGAATAGGTAATGGTACTGGTATGCTTATTTGTTCCTTGCCGCCTGACTTCTACTACAAGCCGCACTTCATGAACTTCAGATAGATTTTGTGACTGTCATGATTGGTTGATGTTTTCGGGCTGAGAGGAAGAAAGTGTCAATATTCCCTTGGGAAAGAAGAGGAAGAATAGAAGAAGAGGAAGAAGAGATTGGTCACCGCCATGTTTGGACAAGGTTAAGGTCTGCGAGGAAGTGAGTGCCATTTTCCCCCTGGGCAAAGAAGAGGAAAATGAGAAGAAGAGGAAGTTGAGACGTGCCTGAGTGTAGAAGAGGAAGTGTTTTCCGGTTCTTCTTACAGTTGGTAGTGTGCGCGTGTGCTGTGTATCTTCTCCTGTGTTTGTGTTTATTTGCGCCACATATCTGAATACGTTCATGAACATGAACAATCATGAATTTCATACATTCATGAATTGTTCACAATTGTTAGTGTTCATGATTGTTCATGAACTTTAAGGTCATGAACAATTTTAAGCCGAAAGCCTTCAATGCCTCATACTCACGGCGTCTGGTGTCCTGTCCCACTATAGCTGTCAATCATCTTGACAGCCACGCCGGGCACGTGAGAAATGTATCTTAGTTCTTGCCTAGCGTCATGCCAGCGCGGTTGCCGTATGGAGACCGTCGCTGCTAGTTAATGGTAGATAGTGACCGATAATGATACTTAGTGGTAGTTATAGTGACAGTGATGTTACAATGACAGGTGATTGTGACTATGACGTCAGCACTAGTAGGGACAACATAACAGGATGTGACATCGCCATGACGTCACATTGGATTGTGTCGTGAACGTGACGTCATCGTGCCGTCACATCCGGCCATGTGTAATAACAGGAACTGACATCGCGATGACGCCGCATCAGGGCATGACGTCATTCACATATACGAAGATGGCCCCGCCTGGCGTTCGATCCAGGCATCCGCGCTGCGTCTTTCATTTGGCATTTCGTCGAACGCCGCGCCAAACAGCATACAGAAGACGCAGTAAAGCAGGAATCAGCGGCGTTTCAAATTGGGTTATAGGAATGAAAAGGCGCAGTATCTGTCACAATTCTGCGCGGACACCTGCACTGCGCCTTAAGTGAAGGGAGGAAGGTAGGAGTCGAAAAAAGAGAGAAAGAGGTGCCATAGTGGAGAGCTTCGATCGGAACACCACGCAATAAAGGCTTTCGCCTCATCGCACTTTAGTGGTCCAAAGTGCCCCCTAGAATTTTTCACGAATACATCTGGTAAGCTGAAGTGAATACGTTTTTGATTCAGACCGAGAGCCATTAATTAACTTATGTGGCAGGCACAAAAGCAATTGTTACCCAAGAATGGGGCGCTGGTGCTAGGTTTTCAGTAGCAAATGAGTGCTTTTAGACGCGCATCATTGTGTACAAAGAGGTTTTCGTTTATTTAGCATGTCATTATCAGAACGTGACAGATAATTGTTCAATTATTTATTCCAATTAGGCTTGCAAAGGTATCCCTCTAGTAGCTAACCCAACATTAGAAGCGGTGCTCTGTAAGTATTACATAATTTCTATAAAGAAAATGTCTGTGTTGAGTAAAATTTGGATAACGCCTTGTATATTTAGCCAACAAGCCTATTGAGGGTGTGACTCGGTGATTAGCATGCTTCAGGTTCAATTTGGATTTGGATGACAAAATATTAGGTGATTCAGCGTGGCCGTGGCGGAGACGTACACATGCAGACGCATACCTGATTACCGGCTGTCCCTTCCGATAATGCGTTATACATCTACTCTGATACGTCTCCGCTAAGCTAAAACTCAAACAGCAAACTTTAGCACATCGAAGATGTAATGACGTAAATGCGCATGGGATTACTGAATGCCTGCTGCAAACGCGCGCGCAGTGTCGGGTGTGGGACTAAATGGGGCACATGCCAGCCGCGGGGTCTGTGCAGAAGGCACCCTCTAACTCAGCATAGATCTACGTCTCCTCTGCTTTAAAAATAATTAATTTTGCAGTAGGATGTCGTAGCAAGAAAATATTGAGCTGATACGATGTATGTGCCAGCAGACTGGGAGAAAGAAAGAAAGAAAGAAAGAAAGAAAGAAAGAAAGAAAGAAAGAAAGAAAGAAAGAAAGGAAGAAAGAGAGAAATTAGGAAAGAAAGAAAGAAATTACAGTGGATCTCGAAAGAAGGAAAGAAAGCAAGAAAGGAAAGAAAGAAAGAAAGAAAGAAAGAAAGAAAGAAAGAAAGAAAGAAAGAAAGAAAGAAAGAAAGAAAGAAAGAAAGAAAGAAAGAGAGAAATTAGGAAAGAAAGAAAGAAATTACAGTGGATCTCGAAAGAAGGAAAGAAAGCAAGAAAGGAAAGAAAGAAAGAAAGAAAGAAAGAAAGAAAGAAAGAAAGAAAGAAAGAAAGAAAGAAAGAAAGAAAGAAAGAAAGAAAGAAAGAAAGAAAGAAAGAAAGAAAGAAAGAAAGAAAGAAAGAAATGACAGTAGAAGCATTATGAGAGAGCGTCCCGGATTCCATGGCGTGTCATAGGTGGCGGTAGCTGCACATAATCTGGAACAGTTATCAATCGCTTTTCTTAGCTTAACAGCGCGCTCAGTTTTTTCTCAGCTTCCCTCGCCCCCTTTTGGTGCGTAGCACAGAACGCTGAAACATTCGCTCTCGCCGAGCAGCGCGTACTGGCGCGCGAGCTCTTCTTCTTCCGGATGTACTCCACCCCTCCCTCACCGCTTGGTTGAGATGTCCACGGAGAAGGAAGACTGTGCTTTTTTTTTTTATTCGAAATGCTTGCCACAAGGCATAAGTTGAAAAGGGGGAATGGGATGTAGGAAATAGAAAGTTAAAAGAAAGACTGTGCTTTTCCGTTTCCTAAAGCCAATTTTTTCGCGGCGCAGTATACGCACAGTATACGCACTGGTGAAAGACATCGAAAACGACGGTATCTAACACAGTTAATCAAGATGCACATGCGAGAGGGACAAAATTTCGATTCAATCAAATGAATTGTCGATCCAGGATATATAAAACTCGAAGGGAATCGCGAAATAGTTCGATACCTTGATAATTTGATACACAAAACATACAAACAGGTGAGCTTCTCTTAACCGAGAAGCGTGTACACGGTGCACCCAGGATAGCTGCATTCTTTATGCAGCTATAGGCTGCCTGCCAGCCAACCACTCGCCATGGATGCGGTGACCCGTGAGGCGCGCACCCGCCCGCCGAGCGTCATCTCGCGTAAGGCAAAAAGATGGGCGCACTGGGTGCACCCGCACGTGCCGCTCCTTGGACGCGACCTCCGTATATTTGTGAGGGTCAGAAAGGAGCGTCGGAGCTCGCGCTGCTCGCACCTCGCGACCGACTGCAGCCGCGTGGCACAAGTACCTTTGGGGTTGGGCTTCACACCAAGGCTGCTGAGGCCGGTGTTTTCGGAAAAGCCGCCGCTGATCACGAGGTTTTATTTTGTTACTGGCACGCTATATATACCCTATACTAAATGAAATCATTGTAGCGTATACGCTACAATGATTCATTTAATATAGGGTACTGTTAATTTCAGCACCGATGCAGGCCACTCAAGAGCCGCCACATGCTATCAGTAAGCTAGGCTGGCTTCACCACACAACTTGTGTACCGAACTCCGGCTTTCACGCATGACAGGAGTGTCGCGTGAAAAGAAGCTCCAGGCCGAAAGCCACTTTGCAGTCGACTCGACGTTCGTCTCGTCAAGCGGCTTTACAGTGTTAGCGCTGCCACCAGGTGGAAGAGGTTGCGTAGCCGAGCGTGCTCCGCGAAAAAAAAAAATGAAGAAAAAGAGAAAGAAAGAAAAATTATCGTGGGGTGTCAGTACGAGAAGCTTTCCTTGTAGGCGCACGGCGCGCAGTTCGATATTTCTAATGTTCCGCTAAACGCGATCGATCGCCACTCCTATACTTTTGCATGGGATTTTCAAGTGAAATATCTTTTAGATCGATATAACCAATCATTCGATATTTTCGAGATTGAATGTTAACGGAATTATAATTTTTGCCGTCGTCGATGGGCCTGTAATTACAGACGCCCAATGCTGGCTGTAATTTATGGTGCGCAGTAGACCAGCCGATGTTCTCAGTAGCCTTGCATTGGGAGGCACAGCCGGTGGCCTCATGAGTCATTGATCGGCAATTCGGATCGTCGCCGTGAATCCGCAAATGAGCATGAAATCCGTCACGGTTCAATCACAACCGAAGGTCTGCATTCGAATCGCCCACTGAAACACGCTTCCCAGCTTCTCTCCGGGGCAAGAAAACTTGTTCCGGATCGTCGATTGATGTGCGCCATAAGGAATAGGCAAACGATATGTTTCTGGTAAGTTCGACTTTACGTTCAATCTCAGGTTCACCGCAGTTCCCGGATGGTGTCTGGCTGAACTTGCAAAAAATGGGAGCTAAATCGGCGCGAGTTTGGACGGGATATATCTCCAGAACGAAAGGATAGGAACGCACCACGTATAGGCATATTGGGGAGGGGGCAGGAGGAACTCAGGAGACGTGGAACAATGCTTAATTATGAATAAGGATGGGGCTTTTGTCCATTTCGCCCGCGGCATAGCAGGTGCAGAACGAAGGTCGTCTTAGTCGCTTCCGATGGCACTTGCAGTTTCCTGCGCCTTTATTTATTTGTTCATGTGACTAAACCTGCCTAGCCACGTTTCTATGAACAGTGTTTTACACTGAAATGGTTAGGTCAGGTAACTTAGCCCTTTCACCACCATGCAAAGTTATGGTGGCGAAAGGCAAGCTACAAAGAGTTATGATTAGAAAAAGCGGACCAATGCTTTGCAACAGTTGTCTTCCCATTATTTTTTTTTCACTTATTTCCATCGACAAAGCCGCTTTTTATCTAGTTTAATCAGCAACGTCCAGCCTTTTTTTAAACATCTAGAGCGAAGAGGTAGGCATCCAAGATGTGTGGCGAGGCAAGATAAACGGAAGTCCTAACCTTTGGAGTGGCGAGGACTACCTTTCCTATTACCTTAAAGGGCCACTGTCCAGGGAAGGCCCTTTTAAGAAAAGGAGCCCAGTGTTTCGATCAGGTACCGGAGATAGTCTGTGCAAAATTCTACAGCGACACGCGCGCCGCAAAGCATCGAAAATAGAATTCAAAGCTCCCTCATGCTCCCCTTTGAGAAGCCAGCTTCACCGCTTCCTGCGCTGGCCCGACGGGCCCCGATAATGACGTACGTATCGGGAACGACGTCCATTGGTCCGTCTCGCTGACTGACGGGAGAAGGATGGGTGTCTACCGCTCGCAGCGCGCTTTTCCCTCGCCACGGCCAGACTGAATCCAGCGGCGCACGCTCCCTCGACCGTTTTTTTTTTTTTTTCGCGCTCGCGGAGAGCCACGCCCCACCTCCCGCCAAACGCGGAGGAGGAAGGGGAATTTGTATTGCGGAGGCTAGACGACCTCGGGCAGGAGAGTGAAAAACCTTTGCGAGGGAACGGAAGGAGAGAGGCAGGATAGAATCGGGTGATTGCGGTGGCTGTAACTACGTTATTAGTTACTCTTTTCAAAAACATTTTGCGTCCTTGCGTTCCAGGGGCGAAGTCTCAGTCACCGGGGAAGAAAATATTTTCGACCGGAGGGTGGACAGTGGGCCTTTAAGAAGGTTTGGTACGCTGTTGATGCATAACGAACGACACTGCCTGGACAATGAGCACAGCCCCATACTAGCTGCAGACCGCTTCCCAACTATGAGCCTTGACGTCAGAGTCGGTAGTGATCATCAGTGGGGAAAAGGAAGGAAGGAATCTGAAACAGAATAACCTCGAACTACATCCCCATGTTCCCTTCTCATGATGCCACCGTACTAGACTAGCTTCATAGGAGGTCCGGTTATCATATACACTGAATTATTTCAGAATCGCGTCAAATCAGACTACAATAGAACTGCAGTTTGACCTAGTTGGCGTGCCTCAATATAAAATGAGGTTAATCTTAATTGTTAGTAACCCTTGATAGCGCTGGTGATCATCTCTTTTTCCTACATGTTCGGTCCCTCTTCGCACTAACTGGGATTAAAATTAGTACTGTCACGCCGTATTTTACCTGCATAACAAGAGGTGTCGTCATGGGCGTAGAATTCGCAAGGCTGTTTGCGCGCCGGATGAAGGATGCTGGGCTGTCTTCGCTGGCTACACTGCGGTGGGGCAGCTCGTACGCCGTGACCGATACCGGCCGTTCCCTACGCGGGAACAACTTTGCGAACATGGCCTGAAATTTTCACATGCAGTCTGTTGGAAGATGGGCGAGAGCTACAGCTGAGTCCTGCAGACCTGCCCAGAAAGCTGGAAGAATCTCGCACATAAGAACGGTTTGCCATTGGCTCGCACTCGTGACATCGGCCATCGTGATATATAGCCATGGGCAAAAGAGCCATAGCCAAGACTCCGGCAAATTGCCTCTAAGTGACTTGACACTTGACAAAGGGAAGTGAAGCTATGTTTATGAACAGTCCAGACCGCGTGGTTATTACAGAAAGTTGAATAATAATAATAATAATAATAATAACAACCCTCTTCGGTTATGGTTTACTTGATTGGTTTGGTTTGGTTTGTGGGGTTTAACGTGCCAAAGTGACTCAGGCTATGAGATACGCCGTAGTGGAGGACTTCGGAAATTTCGACCACCAGGGGTTCTTCAACGTGTACTGACAACGCACAGCACGCGGGCGCCTTGCTTTTCTCCTCCACCGAAAAGCGGCCGCCGAGGCCTGGATTCGATCCCGCGTCCTTGGGAACAGTAGTCAAGTGCCGTAACCGCTGCGCCACTCCGGCAGGCTATGGTTTACTTGAACTTCGCGCAACAATGGACTCAGTTATCATATTTCGCCTAATTGCGAATTAAATTTTGAAAACTGTTAGTTTAATCAATGTTCACCTGCAGGCAGGTCAACCTAGGCGCTCTTCCTTTCACTCTCCTCGTTCCCCTTCAACGCAGGCCTGATGGTGGGTCCAGCGCTATACGGCGCCGGCAACCAGCGTCAGTACTGGTTGATGGTTACGTCGTCTCCACGCGTTTTCGGTGTCAAGGAAAAGACAACTCACACGAGAAAATGCAAAATCACAAGAACATTAACTGATGCTGCACACGCAGATGGAAGCCACCGGATCGTCGAGGTAACAAATTGGCGTCACCTTTGCACCTCCGCGCTTGAGTTTGGGTTTATTATATGTTACACGTCACTCTAATACCTTTTTTTTTTATATGGCTTGGGATTTCCAGGCTCGTTTTGCTTTAATTGTATAAGATTTTTGATGCCCTATACAGTGAGCCTTCATAAAAATTCCGGTCACAAATACCTCATGCTATAGCGCGGTTTAGGGAAACACGTGTGCGAAGTTTAAATAAACCATAATCGGAAAGTAGGGATTGATCTTTTTATTTCATTATTATTGTCGTCAACGTTGAAACTTCCGTAAATAAGCCTGTGGCCTAAAAAGTTCATCGCGCGGTAGTTGTCGTTCCAAGAAGCAGATCCTATGCGTCCCAATATTACGCGTTCAATTCTATACTTCTCAAGTATCAATCCCTTAGATGCGATTTTATGGTGTCATGCTTGGGTTTGCTGTTGATTATCCGGATGCGCCCGTCTATCTCCCGCTGCGAGACGAACCACCCCAGATTTGTCGCCATTGTAGTAATTCCGAGGATACAACTGTTTCATGGAGGCTTTGAATATCGTCCCGTTTCCTTGACTTCGTGTCTTAGGTTTACTCTTGTTCTTCTATCATGAATGTAAGAGAGTATTGCACTGCCAGTCGGTCTTACAGCAACCAGTGGTAGTTACGGGCTCGTTGTCTCGAAGGGTGCCAATTGGCGGAGCGCATGCGCAGTATACGCCTGGAGGGGTATACCGCGCGCCTTTTCCGTATGCAGATAGCTAAAGCTCGCCGCTGCAGGATCCACAACTTGGCAGTCGGTTGTCAGAGCTAGCCTTAATTGAGTGGTGCTAGGTTTTTCATTGTAGAAACTGATAGGCTCTGGTAACTTGTAAGCCGCTGTTAATATAGCGACTTCACTCCAGTTCTGCTCACATTCAATTCCTTTTAATGTCCGCCACTAGCTTGAACGACGGCGGTGTAACAGTTTTCGGCCATATATGATCAAACCCCTCCGTAAAGAAAGGATAAAGAAGAGAATAGGAGAACTGTATCACTCCACCTTCTTAGGGCCTTACGTAAATTGCTACGGAAGAAGTGGACGGGCCGGTGGCTTCAGAGAATCGCGTATAGCGGCGTAAAATGTAACGAGGAGCGCAAGAAACATTTTTCTCGTGAATGCGCCTAGTGCTAGCACGTGGTTCGAGATCTGTGTGCCCGGCATGCAGTTGAACGCAAGGTCAACATATTTATCTGCGCTTGCGATTTCCTTCAGCGCTAGTCGTTTTTCTTGGAACCATAACGTAATTTAAGATCGAACGCATCTCATTACAACGACCCAATACTATCGCGTATGATGAAAGTTCGTGTCAAATGCGCTTCAATAGCTCCGGAGCATCTTTCATCCTTCGATGATCAGGACTCAGTATTCGAATTTAAATTAAAGATCGGTCCATCTTTGTCATCAATGTTGCAATCGTACAACTTCTCGTGAATGCGAACAACTCAATGGCAGATACGGCGTGGGTCTCCAAAAAGCATTTGAGGCTGTATGAATGAAAGGTGGTTGTCAGCTAGGTGATGCGCCATTTTTCGTGGAACAAACGTATTGCAGTTTTCAGTTGGGTGACATACGTCAAGTAGATCTGTGGGAAAGCTGTGCCACTGGGGTGTTGCGACCAGCAGGAGCCCCCAATGCAAGAGCGCGTCGCCAAGAAATGAAAATAAGCCGCACATGCGTGATGTCATATACATATTAATATCGCTTTCGTTACAAAATACGACCTTTCTTTAGTCGAACCCACGTCTTTACAGGCGCTGACCGCTGGTTGGTAACATGAGGCCCATAACTAAACGGACCCATAACTAAATGGGCCCATAACTAAACTAACTAGACGGTAATGCCCGCAACGAGCAGTCGAAACCTACTGATGCGTTGCGTTGCGTTGCATTGCGTTGGACGTGTCTCGCCATGCGATCGTTTGGAAGAGGACAGCTTCCTGGAGAACCTTTCAATAATGCGTTATAGGCGCCAGTATTATGAAGCTCGCATATTGTTGCGCCGGTCCTAATGCAATAATAATCATTGCTTGCATCAGATCGTTAACGTGGGAGTGGTCAACGACGTAGGCTATCTCTCGTTTTGCGCGGTGCTGCCTTTCAGCGTTTTCATAAGGGTTTCGGGGGCTAATGGCGCGAATGGATGCATTCTTTCCTTCTCTGCGGCAATTTTGATTGCTTCATCATATCCATAACTACAGCGACAGGACAGAGATGAAGGAGGGACACCACACAGCGCCGTCCCTGCTTCATCTCTGTCCTGTCGCTGTAGTTATGGATCATCAAAAATGCCAACTCGCCCAACAAATGCTTTTGTCGAACTTCAGTTCGTCATATTCGCAGCCCGTAAGGCCAATTTGCATTCTGCTCGCGAGATAGCCGTCCGTGCTTTTTCTTAGAAAAGGCGATTCCGTTCTTATGTCGGAAATATAATCTCTGTTTTGCATTGAGATGCGTCACTAGAGATGCACACGACCGAATAAAAGCTATAAGATATTCGTCCATGATCATGCGAGCGTGCAGACAGAATGTTAATCCGCGTGGTGACAGTTAATACCGGTTAAAAGGTGAATTAACGGAAAGACGAGAATAGCGTAAATTATATGGCCCTTGAAACTTGAGCCATTGCCGGAACCGTTTAGAACAAGGAGGGATGGGAGCTGTCGCTTGTCAACAACACTGACGCCTTGAACTGGACGGAAACTCTATCATTGTTCTACAGATGTTTAGGCATAATGCATGCTTGAGAAAGTTTACGACAGCAATCCTGTTTTGAAAGTCGACGGCAGCAATCTGGACTCCTCAGTGTCCACACATACACGTTTCCTAAAATGACTTGCGCCGTAAAACGTGGCTTTCTATCACCTGGAACTCCTCCGCAGGTCAAATATGTTTTCTGTGAAGCTGAAAAGCCGCACTGCAATCTCTTTTGAACGGCTGCAAAACAGCTTAGTGTCAAGGTGTCGAAATGGATTGGTCACCTTGGCCTGTAGCTTCATTCCTTCTACCCGTTAAGCAAAAGAACGCAAAAAAAATATCAATAGACAAACAGTGCTTGAGATAGTAGGTATATATGCGACTGGGAGTAAACAGCCAGACTGGCGGCGTCGACATCGGCTTGAACGAAGCAGCAATACACATTGGCTAAGTGTTCTAACATTGCTCACTTCTGCGTCTCTGCGCATCATCAAAACAAAGTGTTTGTCTCGCTTTGCGGCGAATAGTGTCGTAAGTCTAACAATGATCGATATAAACTTTGTCCACGGCCGTCGTTTAACCCGAATATTCCTGCGTTGTCAACATCCATCAGAAGCTGCACCCGCAGCTGCCCGCCCTCGGTGGAAATGGCTGAGACCTAGAACATTAGCTGCACGCTTTTCTAACCGGGAGCGTTCCACGGGGACAGGTTTTCACCGAATTCCTCCTCTGCCGCCCACGGCATGCATGTTTGGAGCAACTATTTCGCCGTCTTGCTCGGTGATACAGCGCCTGATACTGAATGCCTCTAACGCACGTGATACCAGAGTGAGCGATGTTTGCGAAATTTTCCCGTTTTGCAACGTTTGCGAAATGCGCACGTTTCCAGTCTTCATTGCGCTTTTGCTTTCGCACTGCTGCTACATTGAAATGCAGACGGCGCTTTTGATAGGGCGCGTGCGCAAATAAAAGGTGTTGCGCGTGCACAAAGTCCTTCACAGCCGCGTGCAATGTGTTTTCATAAACACTGCGCGCCTGGTTAAGCGAGTGTTGCGTGAGTTCGCTGAAGGTTTTGTTTGGTTTATGCATGTTTAACGTCCCAAACTTGCTTTTCGCCTCCATCGAAAAGCGGTCGCCGCGACTGGGATTCGATCCCGCATCCGTGGGCACATTTAGTCGAGCGCCCTAACCACTGCTCCACAGCGGCGGGGCAGTTAGCCGAAGGATGCGTGTTAGTGAGAAACGTATACTGTGCCATTAGATCTCGACGAATCACGAATCTGCCGCTATTGCTATTTTGCACTTCAGCGCAAGCATCAATTAAGCTTCTTCGTTTAAAATGTTTTAAGGCTAGCCGCCACGGTGGCTCAGAGTCTTTGGCGTTCGACTACTGGTCTCAACTTCATGGGTTCGATCCTGGCGGCGGCGGCCTTATTTCGATGAAGGCCAAATGCAGAAGACGCCCGTGTGCTGCGCGAAGTCAGCCCACTTTAAACAGCCTGTAGGTGATCTAAATTAAACTGCGGCACTCCACAGTGGCCTCCCGCGTAGCCCAGGTGTCGCTTCGGGACGTTAAACTCCACAGTTCACAATTCGAAATGAATTTCTAAATGTCTGCTGAAGTTCCGAAGCTTCAGCGTCGCAGTTTATTAGCCTTGGAAATGAAGAATTCGTTTACATGTGACTTATGCAGTGCATATACAGTGCGCAGACGCACCTTCACTGTGTGTGTGTGGTGCTAGCGAATCTTTTTTTGTTACTTCCTTTACCACATATGTGTTTATATTGCATTGGAACACTTGGCGTGTGTGTCAAAGGACGCGATTATACTAATATGTTTACGTTAATCCAGCTTCCTTCCCGGGAGGGGCTAACTAACAATCTGCAGTGAGATTAAACATCGCCCGCCAGCTTGACATCCACGCAGCTTGCTAAGGAGCTAGTATGCAGGCGCAGGCAATCAGGCACAAATTTTTCGTGACGTTCTCCGGTGAAAATATTTATCTCATAAAAGCACAAAGTGGTCCAGGCTCTACTATCAATTCAGTTTCTGAATGTGAAGAGAAACTGAAAGGCCTGCACCGCAGTAGTTTTAATTAACACTTGCAGAAGACGGCTAATTTGTGTCGGAGCTCCGGCATAAAACCTCAGCCATTACGAATTCGTTATAGACGAATGAACTGCTAGGGAAAGCGCCCTTCAGACAGATTATAATTCGCCATGCCAAAGACATTCGGAGAAATGCGTATACATGCTTACCTTTATGTGGGCGCCTAACCACTTGTCAAGAACGTGCATCGATGATCGATGTGCATTGATCACACATCGAGGTTGGCCCGTGCCGACAGATTACTCCATTATTATAGGAACGACGATACTTTAGTTGAAAACGAAGCTTTAAGTCAGCTAGACGAAAAAAAAATGCCCCAGCTTTGACCTTCCTTAAACCTTGTTAAAACAAGCGGAAGCACAAGCCGCAGTGTCTCAGTGTTTAAGAGCATCGGCTACTGAGCCCGAGTACTCAGGTTCAAACTCGACCACTTTTAATCCGCTTCGATGGTTTCAGCGCCAAAAGACTGAGTGCTAATTTGACCTTGCGAGGCCTTGAAGGTCATTCGCCGACACCCGCCGAACTCCTGAGTTGTAGCTCGGAGAGTAGAGCTTAAGTTACAAAAAGTGAAACATACACGTCGCCACCAGTCACCGACTTAGCAGTTAAGTTCGATGTATCGACAGTTTTACGTCTGTTTTTTTTTTTATTATTTTTTTTTATTTTTTTATTTTTTTTTTTAGAGGGGGCGAGGGGCGCTGCTTTCTGGTGCACTGATGTTAGAATTCCACCGCCATTCACTTCAAAATAAAAATCGCGTAATCCTTTTTAGTGCTGATGTCACTAACTGAAATTGACTCGCAGGAAATTGTTTAAATAAAACTCTCTCATCAATGAAGATTCATAAATTCGATTTTTGCCAACAAGAAACATTCCATTGACTTGTCCTGGCTGCACCGTTCAAACTTACATAGCGATTCGACAAGGTCGATTTTTAAATCTGACAGCAATTCCACATTAGTGTGTTCGCATTTTGTTTCACCTTTCAGCTGCAGAACCAACGCACGCGAAAAGCTAATAACGAGTTTTACGCGCTGCTTTTTAGCTGCTTCTCCCTCGGCACCAAAAGGTAAAGGTGCACAAAATATGTCGAGTACTTTTATACTAGACAGCTGTAGTCGATTTTCGACAGGTTTAGGACCTCTTGGAGCTTGGCACTGCGGCAGCCGGATACACTTGAGTATGACGCGGTTTCACCGCAAGCGTGTGAAATAATGTTGACTTCTCTCGCGACTGGCATATAGAATAGGCGCAGCAGAGGATGTGGGTGAACTTTACGAGTCGGTCGTTCTCTCGCGCCCTACAGCGGCCCTCATTGCGTGCACGCAGGGAGTCGAGTGATGACGGTGCGGACACGAGACGAAGACCAGGATGTGATCGAGTACGGCATCGAGCCCGCAGTCTTCCTGGACGGCTCCAGCTACTTCCGCATCAACAAACGCACCGGGGAAGTCTTCCTCACCAGGTCTCTCGCTGGCCAGGTAAGCACACTCCGCCCGTATCGCATGCTGCTGTTCTTAACGGCTCGATTGTCATAAAAAAAACAAAAAAAAACTGCATCAACGGCAAAAAGCAGGACCAAGACGTCCTCTTTGGCGATGCTTGAGAAGGCGAAGGTAAGTCGCTATGTCGCGATTTCGGTATTCGTTACGTTACGCTTGGCGCTCTTTACATCCATGGTTGCTTTTAATAGTAGACGGCCCGTGGTGAACAAAGGAAAAACAAAGAAAATTACCATTCAGACAGTTTATGGGTCTCCAAGTCATGCGCTGTTGAAGTATACCTGGGCCGGCTTGCACGATAAAGTTGGAGCTAAGTCCAGACTTAAACGGTCCAGACTTAAACAAGCCGCACGCTTCGGTTCGGCTCGTGTTCACCAGAGTGACTTCCCTGAACGCCCTCAGCAACCACTTGGAGCATTTATCCTCGTAACACAATCTTAAGCCGCAAAAAGCAATGGCACGGATTTTACACAGTGCAAGATTGACCGAATGTTTACATCTTACCGCCAGGACAGGGCCAGCGCATCCCTGTATTTTCCTAATTTCTCGACTTAGTTACCGGGCGTCCTTGTGTCTTAACTAAAACGGCCTAGAGTCGTAATCGCACAAGCGACTTATTCAAGTCAGGACTGAAGCTCAGTCTTGACTTCAGTCTTAAGCGGCCATGCTAGCGGCCTAATCCTTTAGACTCCAGTTAAGTCTGGACTTAGCTAAGACAGTCGTAAGATCGTTTCGTGCAAGCGGGCCCTGATTTTTCTTCTGTTTAGCGCACTTGACACTGAATTCGGCTGTTAACGACTGTCATTTCCCGCCATCTTGAAACACTGGTCTGTTTTCAAGCTCATATATGTTGGTTTGGTTTATGGAGTTTAACGTCCCAAAGCGACTCAGGCTATGAAAGACGCTAAGCTCATATATGTCAACGCAGTCAATACACTCAGTACCTGTCATCTCTTTCAATATTAGGCTTTCATAACACGAAAACAACTGCAACATGCTGTTTTTGTCCCAAAACGTCAACGGTCAAAGAGGCGCAGCACTAACGGACCCCTGAAAAGAGGAACCGTAAACCCGCGCTCAGCATCTTAGAGCAATCCTGCCACGAGTTCACATTGTTGTTACTGTTCAAGCATGTAAACTTGGAGCTCGCAATTCCGTTGAAAACATCGCACTCACACCTTATGAAACATTTTTCCTTCCCTATCGTCACTGCATAATTAGACATCGGAGAAATTTGTTAATCCTCCCAGCCAAATGCTCAGCTACATTTATTAATGACAGACACTCCGAAGAAAGAGTTGGCTATGCCAATCAATAATGAAATGAAATTAATCCATCGTGTGTTGTGTGTGTGTGTGTGTGTGTGTGTGTGTGTGTGTGTGTGTGTGTGTGTGTGTGTGTGTGTGTGTGTGTGTGTGTGTGTGTGTGTGTGTGTGTGTGTGTGTGTGTGTGTGTGTGTGTGTGTGTGTGTGCGTGCGTGTGTGTGTATGTGTGTGTGTGTGTGTGTGTGTGTGTGTGAGTGTGTGTGTTTAACCCTATAGCAGCGATAGTATTAACGCAGGTTTCACCTGGTGAAGATGATTTCAGTAAGAATGAAAAACACCTCGTTGTTAAGAGCTATTTGCAGGGATAGGTATGGAATTTAGATTTCTATCGTCCCACTTAACTGCGTGGGTTCTCGTGTAGCGGCGACCTCAGCTTATATCGATGAAATCTCATCTGTAAAGGTTAAATACACAGAATCGCTCGCTTTAATGAGAATTAATACATTCCTAGTTTATTACAGGAGCTGGACTTTACTCTGAGGGAAGGTTTTCAACGCAGCTTCACTATACGATGAAGCACAGATGTGCCTTGTAAGATTAAAATTTTTTTGATGGTGGTAATTTTTATGCTTAGGCTGAAGGGCGGCACGGCACAAGGCAACTTGTTCTTTTACATAATGTGGGGCCAAAGTCTGATTTCCAAACGTTTTCATCCCAGTTAAGCCGAGAACACAATGCCACGTGTATGCGGCCGGCGGCACTAGGTGGTGGGTGTGATCGAACCCTGCCCGTCTCGTCTATAAGCCGTATGCCCAAACCACTTGTCCACCGCCGCAACAAATTTTAGTTCTAGTCTTAAGTTTATTGCTTAATCGTTAAGTCAACTAACTTATTTTGCGCCTGCTGTGTTTTTTGTTCTCAAAATTTGTATCGAACAGCCCAGTTCCAGCACATAATGGTTCAATAAACGACTCATAAAAAAAAAAAATGAATGGTTTGACCAGAACTGCTGCGTATTCTTATCGAACATTCGCGAAGTTGCAGTGCTTGGCATGACGATGGAATTCTGAAAATATAAGAATTTTCTTTCACGCTCTGTAAGAACGCACATGTTGAGATGAAAAATAAAATATAAGCAGCAACGAAAATATCATTGGTCTTTAGAGAGAAATCTCTCGAGAAAAAGACAAATAAAAACGCCGATACAGTGTTTAGTGGACGCGTGATCGCCGGACAAATATGCACCTCAGATGCGGTAGTTAGAGGAAGCCACCACCGCATCACGCGCGCGCAAAGCCGTGAGCTGAGCGGCCAGCGCGCTTGCGTGAAGGCTGCCTGGGAAAGTCCTTTGGCTCGGGAACACATTCATTACCGCCACGAGGCGCCGGACGTCGGGCTCAGCATGCACGAAAGTCATAAGGCACGCGGCGCAAACATGTCACAACACGCAGCTTCTTCCTGCGGCGACGCCGTCTGCGTACTTACAAGTACAGATAGAAGAAATATGAGAAGGAACACGGGAGCGCGTGGCCGTCTCATTTCACAAATAAGCGCTGCCACAAACAGAGGGCGGGAATGCGTGGCACCAAGGGAATGCCCGGAAAGAGAAACCGACCAAGCTTATACTTTGCATACGCCTTTACTGCCAATTCTTATCACATTTCGATGGCAGCGGCCGATTTGTATCCGCGACCGTGCACAGTCTTGTGACTCGTGAATGGCTGAAAGACCGCACCTGGACGACTTCCCGCTCGAGAACCGCCTTCTCGCTCAATGGCAAACTAAGGCGGCTGATAGGCTAACCATTCTTCTCTCGCTATCCCGCTGCGCCCGCATTAAAATGGGTTCTGCGAATAAGAAGAAACACAGGATGACCTAACGAGTCGCGGACAGAGCACCGTGCCGACGGATGAGTGGCGGCGCATACAAACAAAGAAAGTGTCCTGTCGAGCAGGACACAATTGCGCCGTGTGTGCTGCAGTCTGCGAACAATGAATGCTCCGGCCGGTCCGCTGGGATCTTTTCTGGCGCCCGTTCTGAGTCCCGTCGAGGGTCCGCCGAGATGAATGAGCGTGACCCGTTTCCGCGATGGGGGAGGAGGGTGCGCGCAGTGATCAGCGACTCGTGACATTTGATCTCCCGGCGCATATGTGTGACAAAGCTGCGCGCCCCACTTTTTAGCGTGTCGAATATTCTGGCGCAGTGCTCATTCACCGTGAACTTGGGTGACATCCTGCGGGAGCCTTTTCTATGCTGCAGGAAGTGCGACCTTCTTGCTTTTCTTCAAAAGACAATCAGGGCATGCATGTTCCGCCCTTGTGAAGAGTCCGCTTGCCCTTTATTTTTGTGTTTTCGTTGGGATTGCTGTAGCTTTAGCACAGGCGGACAGCCGTACGGCCATTACGGTAACACTTTGCCGCTGATCCCGCCGCCTTGCTTGCCAAACCGCATTTGCGGTTCCGAGCGCAGCTGCCATAGTTAGCGCATTTATCGTGCGGCGGGTTTAAAACCCTTTACTGGTTTTGGCGCGTAGGGAGAAACATACAGCAAAATGAAAACAGCAGTAGTAAAGCCCGTCTGTCTTGAAAACATTCTCTTGCCTTCAGACACGCAAAATATGTATCCCTCGTCTTCTTTTTTCTTCTTCCAGAGTCGCATTCCCCACCATCTAATTTTTTTTTCTTCATTGTACTTACATGTACAATGCAGTATTTGAATTATTTCAATCAGCTAAGCAACCAGTGTACAATCCCGAATGACGTGTCAAGAAAGTGCGTGATTCGTATGGCGTCTGATTTTGAACCGTGTAGCGCGTAATTTACGGCACCTTCGAGCCTCAATATTTCCTGCGCGAGTATATATAATAGGGACAATAAAATTTTAACCTCTAATAGCCTTAAGTGCCAAAGCAGATCCCGTGGCCTCCAAAGATTTGACGCACTCCGCTTGTAGCTGATAAGCAACTATCTCGAGTCAGTAAATAAGGCTTTGCGTATCCAGACTCCAAGCAGTGCGCACTGCGAACCTGAGCGTTGCTGACACTAAGAAATGGTGCAGCTAAGCGCCTTGCACACTAAAGTAAAACTACACAGTTCCTCGCAACATTTATCCTTACGCTAGTGCAGTAATTAAGCCGAAATAGAAAAAAAAAGAGTGCAGTAAGAGAAAACACAGAGCATCGCAGAGGGAGAGCGTGCCAACAGCGCTTGCCGTCGGCCGCAGCCGGTGTAACCTCTTCAGTCCGTCTTCAGCTTACAAGTTCCTCACCGCGAACGCCCTGTCAGTGCGAGCTGTCCGCGCGGCAGACGCCGGCAGCACTGGCGGCGCGTACCTGCAGCTGCCATTATGGAAAATGACTGGTTAGTGCGGACTGTTCGGACTGCGGGGCAGCCGAGCCGGAAACTGGCCCGTCCAACCCGCCGCCGTCTCGCGCGCCGTCGAGAGGGCCTCGTCCGGCAGCGCGCGGCGCCGCATGCGTCGGCGCAATGAAAGCTGTACAGCAGGCCCTCTTTTGTGCGTCGTCTCTCTTCTGCCTCTTTTTTCCACGCGTCTTCTCATTTCCCGCCTGTCTTGGCTCTCGCGAAGAGCCTCAGGTAGCGGCCCCCTCTCTGGTCCGTCGCACATTTCGAGGCACATATATATCTCCTAAACACTGCAACGTAGACGGTGGCACCGCGCGAGGGCGCTGTAAATTCTCAGCACCTCAGCCGTGTGCGCCATGGTGAATTGTTTGCGGGCAGCCAACTCTTTACCGGACGCTGGAAAAACGCCGGCTTCTGCAGCCAGCCTCTCCTTTTCTCACGAGAGTGAACGGCGCTGGGAACCTATACAGGTCCACGCTTGACTGGAGGCGCAAACACCACCGCTTTTCATCCTGGAGGGAGCCTGGGGCGATATTCTTTCTCCCCCTTATTGTCCCGCCCTAACGCGAGCGAGACCGGAAACCTTAAATATGTTTCGTTGTGCTGAAGGCTATATGTCTCGGGCATTTGCTAAACGCGTGCTTCTTGGCAGAACGCCAGGTGGCGGACGTGAGGCAGTGGAGAATCACCTGACGAGTCGGCGCATCGCCCGAAATTCTCGAGGCTGACCCTCGGAATCGTTAGAGAGACCTCTTTCAGAAAGCGTACGATTCGGTCATTTATCATTCTCGGGATGTTTGCCGGCACCTCTTGTATTCGCGAGGTGTTGTGGCGAGCCACAATCAGTTCATAAGCAAACAAGAACTTCGTCGTTGGGATAAACTGCAGCCTTGAACTTTCGAGACGCCCTTGCACTGTTGAAGCCCAAATGTGGCGGTCCAACCAGTTTGCCGAAGCTCCTGCACACGAAGGCTCTATACGCAGGTCTTGTAGTGCGGAAGTCATCCACATCTTTCAAAGATCTCGAGGGGTGGAATCACTGCCTGCGCCAAGTCTCACTACACCAAGATGTGATTTCAAAGCCACGGGCCTGAGCAAAGTCCTAAAGAAATAAACGCGCGGTGCGATACTTCAGACCAGCTATACAACTTGCGGCCAACAGCGAAACGTTATACTTCTTCGCCGAACGTGTTTTACCCGCACGTGTCGGCGTTTCGCTCGGGCGCAGCAGGTTTCCCGCAAAACGCGCGACGGTGTGTAGCAGAAGTGGCTCAATACCCGGGGGCCATCGTGAGCGCAGTGCCACGCGGCCGCCTTGGTGGGAGTTAATGGCGATCGTCATGACTGCGAACAGCAAAGCAGGATCCATCGCTCGTCGGGCCGAGGGAGGTAAGGCGAAGAGCAAGCATGAGGCCGGCCAAGTGCGCGCGACAGACGAAGGACGAAAGAGAGAAGATAATAGGTGGCCCGCTCCGTCCGGTCTGGCCGTCCCATGCGCTCAAAGCGTGCAATTTCCTCGAGGGGACGAAGATGGGAGCGCCACACGAGAGCGCAGCCACCGGCTCGTGGATGGCCGTCCCGACAGACGCACCTTCAATCATCAAGTTCCTTTGATGGGCTAGCGAGACGCTGGCCGTCTTTATTCTTGGTTCGTACCGGCATTCTTGATTCCTCGCATAACGCGAATGAGGCCTCTGCGGGAAAAAGGAATTTCCCGCTGGGTCTACGCTGTGTCCATATGCGTCTTTCACGTATACATTTTAGGAACATCAATTAAATGTAAGCTTAAGACACGGGGATAAGGATTGGAGCGTTCTTACACCTTGCGCGTAAAATTTTATGCTCAACCACTCCAACACAACATGAAGAGGCAGCTTTCCCGCTCGTGAAATCTAATAAAAATACAAGCACCTAATTGAACACTGCAATTTCGAAAGTTAGGTGTCTGCGAAATATAGTAGTCGAGTGGTGGTTTATTGAAAAGAAATCAAACGGAAAAGATTGTCAACGGCCGCGGCAACTGCTGTCTAATACCTTACGCATCCGAGCTGCAGCCGGTGAAAATAAAAGGAGAAGGGAGAGGATAGCGAGAAGTACAGAATGGAGCGATAACATGAACTGACAGAAGACAAAAGAGCCTTTTACATTGCTTACGAAATACAAAAGGTGGGAAATGTATCCAATACAAAGTTTGAAAACCGCCTCGCGAAACCGGAAATGAAAAGCCCACCTGGGACCCTCAAAACAAGGAGCAAATCACACGCTGTTGACCTCTGCACGACCACGGCCGGACTTGACGGCGTCGGGACGCGCTCTCAAAACGAGCGCCGCCGCCGCCGCTCTATAGTCCGTCCATGGCACAGCTTGGATGCGACATCAGTGCCGCCTGGTTCTAGGAGCGTCGGTGTGGCGGTTCCGGTTGCTACAAGCAAAACTTAACATTCATTCCGCTTTATCGCTACACGTCGTGAGGCTCAAAGTGCGTCAGGACAACAGCGCAGCATGGATTTGACATTAGAATGTATAGAGGTCAATGAAAACCATCGGTAATGGTCTATTATAGTCTTAGAAAAAATAGGCCTTTGGGTTGTCCGGCGCAATTAAAGCGGAAGCGCGGTTGAGGCGCTCAAAACCGAACGTTAAGCATGAGACATAGAAGAATAATTCAATCAATTAGAGACGAACGTGGGGCTCCGCTTGAGTTTATTTATTTATTTATTTATTGCAAGTAGATGCATGCGTTGCCCGATTTCTGTAGCTTTAGCTGCCTGAAATTTCCGAATGTATGAGACGGAAGTGCTTCTTGTCATAGCCCCCATAGGTACCGACCAACGGTTTTTGAAGCGTTATAACAATGGGGCTTAAATTAGAAGCCGCGCGTTGCTTGGTGGCGTGGCGGACGAACTGTAGACGGAGCGCACTGAGCGAAGAATAGCATGGTATACCCAACTCCAGGAACGACGCGGCAGTCCTACTAGCCGTCGGCTCCAAAGACAGAATGACAAGATGAATGGCGTCTTTTTTCCCCATTCATCCAAGCTCCGGGCAACGTGCGCTTGTATGGATAAGCTTGGGCTACATCAACCGTCAACTTTTCGCCAAAACGCCACAGGCATGGCAACAAGCTCGGAGGATGGTGCTTGCAGTGAAGTACTGCAGTGCGTATGCTGATAGCCGTACTTGAAGTTGACGTTGGGAACATCGTCGAGGATTTGGCAACCCGCTCACGGAACACACCAATGGCCCTTAGGCACCCGGCCTGCGTCATGTCTGCTTCGCGGAAGCGGACATGACGTATCTGCTGCGAGTATGCCTTGGAATGAATCTTCAAGGGATGATCTCCAGCGCAGCAGCAGATTGCTAGGTTTTCACTTCGCCAGAGTGCTATGTCCGGGGCAGAATTTCGCCGCTAGCCTGATCCTGAAACAGTCTGTAGTTTGTGCAACGCAGATCATCAGGGTGTAGAGGGAAATGAGCGTGCACACGCCGCTGCCCGAGCTTTTCTTCCCTGGGGTCCCTCCTCCTCCCTCCCTGAAGTCTCGGACTTGCCACAGCCATTGTTAACTTATGCAGACATAATACAGAATTCGCGTTTATCAAGACAAATGTTCCCGTGCCCAGCTAAAGGGTTAGAAATGGCCGAGCAGTGTAATTTACGCCGATTAGAAACCATGTCATTTAAATCTATAGTAAAGCTTTCCGTTATCGAGCCAGAATCCTTCTCAGTGACAGGTAATGTTTTCGGACAGGAAGCAGATTTGTACTTTATGGTATGGACCTGCCAGGCTAATAGTGTCTTAGTCACTATAACACGTGGGAAGTATGGGAAGCAGCCCTGTCCAGCTCGGACCTATAGAGGAACAGCGATCCCTTGTGGAAAGAGCGAGGGCAGCAGCCTCTTCCAACGGAGTCCCGGACCAAGGATTCAACCAACCTTTCCATAAATCCATCTTCCTTTTTCCTCCTTCTCCTTCTCATCATCATCTCCAGCAAGTTGTGGTGCACGGGCGACTAGTGAAGTATCTCGCTTAGCCGACGCCTTGAATTGTAAACTGAACTATGCACACAAAGCAAGAGAGTGATGGGAACAGTGATGTACCGGTAGCACCTAGAACGACGCCATCTAGCGACCTATTCATTGCAACACCGTCCGTCAGACGCTTCCACTATACCGTGGTGTGAACAGCGCAGAAGGCCCTTTTTTCGTCCACGTCGGTAGAACAACTCATTGTAGCAGCGGCGTCCATCGCCATGGCACCCTTTCGCCCATTTCCTTCTTTTTTGCTTGCACTACTCACTGACTATCATTTTAAGGCAGAAGAAAAATTTCGTTCGCCTCCCCCGAAAACATTACGAGGAAGAGGCCGATGTCGCGAGCATTGGCCAAGAAAATCGGGGGGCATCAAGCATAACGCAGAGAGGAAACACATACATCTATCTATACTTTCAAGGATGACGCGCCATATCTGAAGGGCTGACGCGGGAGCAGTGTCACAGACCCGCCATGTCTGAGAATGCATTTACATAGATTTACACAGCGGTTTGGTTCGCGATGACCTTGCCTTTCGTGCTCAACTCACTGCGAACCGAGGAGTGTATTTTAGTGCACATTCTGCTCCAATTATAAACTTATCAGGTCGCTGTCAGCGCGAGCCACCGTGAAGTCAATTTAGCGAGCTATGCCTGTAGTGCGCCTCGGCAGTGTTATTACAGTTGTCGTTGTGCCTCTGTATCCTTCGTGGGGAGAGAAGTGAAAAAGAACGCACTGTGTAAATATACGCATTCCCGTAAACTATATATGTATCGGCTGTCAGCACCATCCTAAGTGTAGAAAGAACCAGCTAGCAGTTTTGAAAGCTGGGCGGCCATCTGGCTGTCACTTTTTAAAGGGCTGTTTTATTAGTCGTTTCGAACCATGTGTTATTCTGTAAAGATCATGTGTCAGCGCATGAGAATTAGAAATCTTTGTGGCTGCAATGACACACCAGGGAAGCGACGTGAGTTTCCGCGAGCCATCATTGTCAGTGCGCGAAAATGAAGTTTTGTCCGGTGTTTCAGTCTGCGACATCGAAAAACCGAGTGGGATCGCAACATCTAAGCGATTACAGGCGAATTATATATATATATATATATATAATTCGCCTGTAATCGCTTAGATGTTAGATGTAGACAGAGTAGAAACAACAATATATATATATATATATATATATATATATATATATATATATATATATATATATATATATATATATATATATATATTGTTGTTTCTACTCTGTACATTCTTCCACTAAATCACACTGAGCCCTGCATGATTTTAAGGGTTCATGTGACGCTGGAAGATTGAAATATCATCGCAGTGTTTCTTACCGCTTTTTTTTTTTTTTTTTTTTTTCATTTTTGGGCTTAAAAGACCGACCTACGAGTTTCTGAGGATGACTGTCTTGCGCAAGCAGCAATAGCACATTGACGATTAGGCTAATACGGATAGACAGATCGTAAATAGCAGACAAGAGAAATGGTTCTTATGTACTGAAAATGAGCTGCAATAATGTGCACGTTCCTGGGCGAGTTGGTGGCTTAACATTGGAAAGAAAACAGCACAACAACCAGGACGATGAAAAGACTGGACACGCACTAGCGCTGGCTAGCAACTATTTCTGTAACAGTGCGCTGCGTGACGATAACATCAGTACGTTAAAAAAAATCTGCCTTCCTGCCTTAAGACGTGAAGCTCTGAGGGAAATCCCCCTTCCTCAAAAATGCAGACGTGTTATATGCATGCCGAATCGAACTTGTGCTCTCGCTAGCTCGGCGGAGCATAATATAGAAAGATGTTAGCGCCCGATGATCACGGGGGAGAGACAAGGGAGGAAATGCAAGGGTATCTGCAGAAGAGAATCGGCCTGCCCAGGAAAATAGTACAGCATCTGCGAGACGGACAAAGTGACTGTTCCCACATTTTCTCGCGCGAACTATTGAACTTGAAACTGGCAGCACGACCACTTTTCTAAATGAGCTCGTTACACCTCGTACGCGTATGACGACGGTATACTTTATGAAGCAAGTGAAATTCTTGAGGCAAATGAAGTGAGCTTAAGCCGGAATTTCAAATCACGTACTTGGAAAGAATTCCATCAGAAGTACGTGGTTCTGGTGGGAAGAGCCATCGCTCGGTTACTGTCAGCACTGTCGGCCGCGGTCCGGTCGCGTGAAACTGCTTTGTTGCGTGAACAAGTATTACGACAACAAAATATGAAGATTGAGGAGCTGGAATTATCGGTGGTCGTAGCGGGCGGTTCGTTTCGGCGCTTGCGCAAGGCCTCTCTGAGCGGATGCCGCGGCCCCTCGGTGGGTGCCTCCCGGGCGCTTCCTTTCATCCGGGACCGCGGGCAAGTTCGGTCGCGTGCCGTGCACACGGCACGTGCCGCGTAAGCCCGCCAGGGCGTCTCCTTCTCGCGGCCGCCCACGATCCGGCCGCGACACCTACACTCTCGGAGGCACACACCAGAGGCGCATCCAGCGCGGAGTGCTCCAGATCGCATCCCGGGTCGCACGGCCGCTTTATCTTGGCCCGTTATGGCAGTTCATTACGGGCGGCCCGTAGGCGGAGCTGGGAGGGGCATTCCGGATGTGAGCCCCCATGCTTGTGCCTGGGCGCGGCGCCCCTCGGACGCAGCCACAATGGCGGCCAGCGGTGGGGCCGCCACGCGTCGTCACGGGGGAGGCGGCTGGCCCTTCGCGTGCGCTGGGCCTAATTACAGGGCCCGCGGAGCGCCCTTGTGCGCTGGGCCCCGCGCGCTGTCCCCAGGGAGCGGCGGCCCCGCGCCGAGGACACTGTCCCGTCGTCCGAGGTGTCAATGATGGTACCTCGCGGATGCTGCGGGGGCTCCGAGGCCTGCCGTGGGAGGATGGGCTCTCCGCACGTTTGGGCAAACAATGCCGTCTTGGGCCACGACCAAGTCGTGCCCGCTAAAGTATTCTGGAAGGTGCGAGGGTGCCGAGAGACTATTCTCCTTCAGGAGCGTGCCAGAGGAACGTCACACGCCCTCCGGGCGCGATCGTGCACGGCTCGACTGCGCAAACGATACTGCGAGTCCAGAGCGGCCACATCTATAGCATCCGCCGCTGAAAGTATGCAGACGCGACGGACACTTTCGCCCCATTCGCAAGAAGGAGCTTCTCCTTCTGCACTGGGTTAATGTCTGTTTTTACCTTTTCCTTGGAAAGTGACGCGGATATTTCCTGGCGTTGCAGCGCATTGCAGCGAAATTTATGGCGCAGTATCACTGTGTACATTTAGAGGCATTCGAGTTTCACTGAGTTCCTAGATTATAGGCTCCCCCTTTCACTGCGTTTCGTTCACGTAGAATATCCTGGAGGACAAAAAAAAAGATGGGGGGGGGGGGGGGGGGAGCTGCACCAGTGCACTTCCAGTGCGAGACGCAGGAAGACTTTTTACATTTTTTTTTTTCTGCTCAACGTTCATGAAGAGAGTTGTAGAGGTCGGTCTGAGCCTGCGTGTCTTGTCCACCATTACTGTTTGGAGGGAAAGCGTAATGTGCAGGTACGTACGAGCTCTCTAGAGACACTGCACTGAGAGTCCAGTAAACCGGTAATGTCATTCAAATGTAGAGGAAGGAAAGATGGTTAGTTCTATACGTATAATTCCATGGTAACTTTCGATACTCCGAGTTTCGTCTACGGCTCTTAAGACTTTCTATATTTATAACCTGTTATTTTATATCGGGTGTTTCAGAACGTGAGAAAACGGTCATACGCGAGAACGACTCAGAGAGTATTCGAGTCTATCGCTCGAGCTGGTTGCTCGTCGTATATAGGTGTATTTATATTCGACGTGAAGGTGCAAGGTTATGTCATTTCAGGCTGTAAGCTTTTGCTTTCAATTTCGAATGGAAGACGGAACGCAAAGGCTGATCACCGCAACGTGAGAGCAGATACGGGGCCATGACTTCCATGAGCGAGGTGCGTCATGTTTAAAAGGTCGCCTGACGTCGCTTTTACTCTGTATAGTACGTTAGTCCCTGCGACCATACTACTATTTAACGCGCAGCTTATATGACTCATTTTCCGCGGCCCCGCTACCACTCTGAAAATTCTTTCCCCTGTGGGAGAACTGGCTACTCCGACTAGTGTAGCGTTTTTGAAACGATCAGGCGGCCAGCTAGACTTTCCTCTCTTGGCATCGGCAACAGTACACGTATTGCAGCGAGACGTAGACAGGTATCCGTAGGAATTTTAAAGAGGAAGCCCGCTGAAATGCTTGGCTTGAGAAAATGCACAAGGAGAAGTTGAGCTCCGGGCAACCTGCAACATCCCCCTTGAGCTGGAGTATTAATGCTCAGGTCAAAAGTACCGGTAATTGTTTTGCTGCATGCGAGCAGAGAAAAAAGGAAGCTGTAGCAAATTTTGCAGTAGATGAATCATTATTGCCAAGTGGCATTCTGCAATCCTGATAATCAATACAGCTTATTTAGCCTGTTCTGAATGTTAACTTATGCTTAGAAAACCCTCAAATAATCTTCGAATTTTACTTTTAACACATTGTATGAATCCAGCTTGATACTCTTTACATGCTATTTAGAAAATCCTAGCATATTTTGAATCGCTTAGTGAATAGTTAGGCCGAACGCTCTTGGAAGGTCACGTGAGCCTGCATTTTGCTTGCTTGCAAAACCGCAAATGTTTTCTCGTTTCTTCTCGAAAGAAGTTTGCGATATGTGCGTATGCTTTCATTTTGGAATTTGCGACCTGCAGCTTTGTTGTTTATTCTCTTCTTCAAAGGAAGAAATAATCGAAACGTTTGTGTATTAGTATGAAAAATTTAACTGTCACTTTTTTCTTTCTCGCAGGCTGGATCTGACTACTACCTCTTCATCACTGCCAACGACGGACATCAAACGGTATGTACAGAAATTGCTGTTCACTTACAACACGCTGCTGCACATATGTGAAATAAGATAAACTAAAATAAGCCCCCCCCCCCCAAAAAAAAAAAAAAGAAAAAACAAACTGAGGGCTGTCTTATGTGCGAAGGCAGCTGTTTTTGCTCTTGAATCTGTTTGAGTAGCTTCTATTTCACGCCGCCTCATCAAACCCATCTGGAGCATATTATTAGAATAAGAAAATGAAAGATGTCATGAAAGAGAAAGTTTCTTTTTGTAGCTTGTTAGATCACAGAGCAATTGTTTATGCATTACGGCCGAAATCAAAATATTACCAATTTCATCAGACCTGAAATATTAGCGTAAAAGCGGAAAGTTCCCAGTTTGTGCATGGAGAACAGCGGAGGAACGAGCAGGGAGCAAGCGAGACCACTCAGGCTCAGTTACTTTTGATAAGCTAACCGCAGCACGAACACGATTAGGTAATTAGACTGCAGGAAGGGATTTGGATTCTCGTCCCTTTTCTTTGTAAGAGGCGAGCGATTGGCTGCATTTGACAGTGTACGGACTGGAGAGAAGACACATGTATCCATTCCTCATTGGTAGTGCTTTATAGTTTGATCATTTCTTTGATAATTTGATTGATTTTAGCCTTTGATCATTTCTGATGGGATGCACTTTAGGGATATCCCCTTTCGCTGTATGAAATGTATACACCAACATGTCTAAAACAGACATTCAATCCTGCAAAAATGCACTAAAATTTCACTGCTCGTTGTTAAATGGACGGATGCTTACACATGCTCCTTGAAATGTATACATGCATGAAGAAAGGGCCTAATCCTCCTATTTCCTTACTCACTTTGCTGTAGTTTTACGCAAGTGAAGCCTCCTGCTCCGCAATAGTGGTCGCTAGCTTTCTTCGTCTAGGAAAGCTAAAAATATTGCCAGAATTCCGCGCAACCTCCTTTCCCAAGCTCTGAAAAATTTGCCAGCGTCCCCTGGCGTTGTTCCCCACTGACGTGACAGCACATGGCACCTGGATTGTGCAGGCCAAGATCGAGGTGTACGTGAAGGTGGTGAAGCCCAGCAGCGGGCTCGACGGGAGCGACCTGCTGGAGCCCCCGCCGCGGCCCTTTCCGGGAGGGGGCCCAGGTGGGTCCCCCTCCGGCCACTTTGCCCCTCCCGCCCCTCCGCCCTCGATGGGCTCCGGCAAGAAGCGTCCCAACAAGGAGCCCCCGCCGCCTCAGCCTCCCAGACCTCCGGCCGGACCCACCGGCACGGGCCAGGTGCGCTGACTTTTCTCCTTCGCACGAGTCGTTCTCCAGTGCCGCCATCGGATGCTTTTGCATGTGATAGCAGCTTTGACAGTCACGAGTCCCGAAAGCACACCCTAGCTTATTTGGTGAGAAAAACAAGGAAGCGCCTGGTATCAAGAAAATCAGCAACCCAGTCCGTGATCTTAACGAGCTCATTTACCAGCTGGCTCTGCTGACGCGGGCTGTTGCCCGAGACTGGGCAACGAATTGTGAAGCGGGCGTTATTACTTGAGCGCCAACATTTCCCTAGAAGACATTTGCAGCAAGCTTTACTCTGCTGTCCAGATTAGTTAGGTGTTGGCCGCGTGCAAACTTGTCGTTAAAAAACATTTAGAGCAAACTTTACGCTGCTATCCAGTGTAGTTGAATCTTGCCGGTTGTCTTGACTGAGCTGGGTGCTTATAGTTACTGATGGCCTAATATTATGAGGGTCAACTGCGGTGGCTGCGCATGCTTTCTTGAGATCCCATGCGTGCCCAATCGGCGCTCATATGTTCACCAGATGCAAGTTAAGAGCGTTACAGAATCATTTTAGAGACCTTTAGCACGTGGAAGTTACCGGAATAAACTATACGACTGCGCATAGTCGATGGTTACCAGAGGCGAGTGCGGTACCTGGGAGCAGCAGGGGAAAGACATTGTTCACAATGCTTAACTCTTGAGTGTGACGGACCTCACAGGTACGACCAGACGCTGGAGTGGAGAATACAGCAGACGCAGAAGAGAAAGGGGGCGCTCATGGCGGCTCGCAGGGAACCTCGGGCGGCATCGACATGACATCGACGGTGCTACCGATCGTGGCCGTCGTGGGCTTCGCACCGCTGGTCGCACTTTTCTTCTGGCTCATGCACCGCCGCTGCCATAGGGACGACAAGCTGAAACCAGTAAGTGATATGGCGCGTCTGGCCGTGAACCGGGTCGTATTCGACATACCATGTCGATGCTCTCAAATGTGACCACCATGGGCGTTAGGAGCGAGCAACATATCTTTTGCGGAGTTTGATAGTATGGTTAGCAAGAGGCTCCGATAAGATCATATAATCTTGAACCTCTTTCTGTATATTGTAGTTTGTAGCCACCAGTACGGTGTCATCTTAAATTTCAGTGCATAAAGTATGCTCAAGAAATGACGCACATACGCTGAATGGGAAGCGTGCGTCCAGTTATTTTTTTTATCTTTAAGCTTTTCTGGGTCAAATTAGTCGGATTTTAAACAACATGAGAGATCTGAGTGGAAGTTTGACGCAGCTGTCTATGTGCAAATGAATGCCTTAAAGCAAACAGTAGTCATGTCAGTGCGCCATGGCGTACAACACGGAGCGAAAATATAGCATCGCTTCTGCAGTGCCAAAAAACTCTTTCTTGCCAGCTATCGGTTCTCTGCTATTTCACATTCCGTTTTATATATGACTGGTATCTGTTTCTTCCACACCGTTCACTTCCGCAGAAAAAGTCTACTGACCGTCTGGACAGCAACTTTCCCCACAACTTTGATCTTTCCCCTGCGACGTTGTACAATCCCAGAGCTCGGAGGGCCCTGTCCAACCGATACGAACCGGACTTCTTAAGCTCTGTAAGTACATCGGAAGTTCTTTTTTTTTTTTCAGCAAACGCTCCTGCTGCAATTAACCAACCAACAGATATCTCGATTACCTTTCACGTAAAAAAAAAACAAAAAACGAAAGCGTACGAACAGGTCTTGTGCTTATGCAATGGTCATCATTCTCGGCCATTTTAACTAAGAAGCCCTCACAAAATATTTTTTTTTTGCGCGTGTTCCTTTCATTTGCTTTACTTCGATGTTTTTTTATAATCCCTTACATTATATGACGGGATTGTGATTACAGAAGGGATTATGATTACATTTATAATCCCTTCTCCTTGTCTCCAATATTCGCGAGTTCCTTTAAATAAGCCCTCAATGACCACCTGAACCGTTCAGCTCGTGTAATAGAGTCAGCGTACCAAGCAATGAAGGGCGTCAAGGACAATTTTCTTCAGTATTCATGATATAGTTTAATATCCGGTCGTATCGTCACGTTCACATCTTCGCCTCGGCTCCGTCTGGTTCAATTCCCCGTCGCACTCCTTTTTTTTTTCTTCTTCTTCTTCTTCCAATGTAGTACCGCAACACACAAAGGCGAGACGAGACGATGGCAGGAGCACTGCCAACGGCATCGACAAAGCTCTTTGTTTTCTTACAGCCCGCCACTGTGACTCGTGTCACAATTTTATTACGCGTGTCCGTATGTAGTGCAATGCAAAGTGAGATCCCGCTTCTTTTTTTTTTTCTTTTTTTTTTTTTTTTTATCGCGATAGCAGTTCAAGCTTAGAGGCAAGCCTGGTTTTTACCTAGCGAGCAGCAAGAAGTTTCATACAGGTTTTGAAGGGGATGGCAGGGGGAGAGGAAATGGACATAATCGCTTCGCAGCACTAGATGTAGTCGATCTTGTGCCTGAGTCACCAAGGCCAGCTCTGAAGGTCACACAGTGGTGTCACTTACGGCACCTGCCGAGGAAAAGTGAAACAACGAGCATGTGCCTTAGCTGTGCGTGTGGGCACTTCCCGTGCATCGCTTCTGCTAACAAAAAAGGTGACAAACGCTATAGATGCACGCTTATATAATTTTCTCATAACCTTACACACTGAACCATCTTACAGAGAAGAAAAAAGCTAATTGGTGATTGTCAAATGTCACAAAGTGCATCTATACTTCCTATATAACCAATTCGTCTCAAATAAGTTGCACAACATCTTTGTCTGCACCGGTAAAACCGCGAAGGAAACTACTTTGAGCAACAAACTAGTATATTTGAGAGCGCTTTGATACTGGAATTTGCAAACAGGAGCTCGCATACGCGGAACATATTTAGAAAGCGGAATGCTTTGGTGAAATAAATAAAAAAAGGCTAGTGTTGTTACACTTTATATGTTGTAGCAACGAGCGTTTGCTTAATCTATCGGTATAACTCTTGACGCGGAAGTTATCGGCCGACTTGTTAGACGCTGTCTTCTGTGCTGAGGCGTTTTATAACCTATGTCGGGCTGCGGAAGAGCCTTCCTATTAAGGAGTTTCTTACTAATTATTTTCAACACTTATCTCGCCATCCTCATCACTTTTTTTCTTGCGAAGGAGAGTAATCCCGTGAAGTGAAAATAGAAGGCAAAAAGAGTTCTAGTATAGAGTTATACAGGGTGTCAAAGCTAACTTTTGCCAAGGGTTAAAAAACAAAACGTTTTAGATAGGCCAGGTAAACCAGTTACATAAGCTGCCAGCCGTCTTTTTGCGTACCACAGGCAATTTTTTGTTCTGGAATTAATTAATGGAGGTAACTTTCCTAAATTTCCAAATATTGTTTTTAAACAATAAATGTGATTTGCAAAGTTGGAGAGCACCTTCAGAAACCCCCATTCCATTTATTTGCGATAAAGAAAGCCTCACGTGTATCTTTTTTTCGATCTCCAAGGAATGCGCGCGAAATAAAAAAAAAATCATGTGACTGGCGCATTCGCGCGCCATGATTGCGCTGCCCTCAACCGTGTTTGAGTGATCCAAATCAGCTGCGGCCGTGGCCTCACGGCCCCGTTGGAGCGGTAGGCCGATAGGCTGATATTCTGCGTTGGTTTCTTCGCCCGCGTCAGCCAGTCGGCGCACGTGATGGTGCAAGTCGCAGCGAGCTCTCACTGCCCTCGCCGCAACCATTCCCAACATATCAGCCTACCGCTAGGACTGGGCTGTCGAGTCATAGCCGCAGCTGATTTTGTTCTTTCAAACCAGAACGCCAGGAAGAAGTCGTTCTTTACCAGAACGCTGCGTGCCCGTCTCCGCTGTGGTTGTTTTTTTTTATTTTATTTTATATATATTTTTTTTAATTTGTGCCATAACCGGCAGGCGCCCCTTCCTCTTTCGCGCGGAGATGCAAATGAACACTCATGGGCCTCCTTTGGAACCCGGTGCGTCGGCAGCGGTCGCCCAGAGGAAACGCCTCTACCACTCGAGTGACGCAAGCAGCCAAGGCCACCGTGCTGTCCTCGGCTGCTAGTGATGACTCTTCGACCGACAACGATGGGTTCGTGCCGACGCTTAGCAAGAAAGCAAAGCGAAGACTACTCCGACAAGAAGACTCATTCTCATCCAGCACGTCTACGATCATCAATACGCGAGGCCCCCTGACACACACTGTCTTGTTTGTGCCAGAGACGCCAACAGACAATCTGAAAACTGAACAAGAAAGGCACGTCCGTGTTCCTTGAAAGCCTCGTCCCTGGAAAGATTAAACACGTCCGAGTGAATCTAGTGAATCTCTACAAAAACATAATCGCCATTGATTGTCATGGAGTGGGGCGTACTGGAGAGATTGACCGCCATCAACAAACTCGGCGACATCAGTGCTCGCTCCCATATTCTTCAGGACAGTGGCATTGCGGCCGGCGTCATTTACAATGTCGACATGGCCATCACTGACACCGATTTACCTGTCTTAATCAAGCCAGCATCAAACAGCATCTCCATACTACAAGTGCTCGTTGGCTCGACCTGCGAACTGAGACCATTCTCACATCCATGCTGAATGCAATCGCTATCTAGCCTGCGCACGCCAGCAGCACAAAATGCACTACAGGTACTGGACGCGCTAACACCAGTTCTTACGGCTCTACAGTAGCAGGAACAATGGCTCCCCTCTCATTAACATTTGGAAAAAAACTCAAGGACGCTTCAATGTCAGGCTACGAGGCATTTGCATCTCCCACGCACCTGGGAAACAGCAAGGTCATCGTCTATATTCGACGAGAACTCACGTATGTGCTCCATCCGGTTCCTCCCAGCAACGATAACCAGTACGTTTTCCTGGCGCAATCTCACGTTTACGCTTGTGAATGCGTATATGTCGCTATCAAGTCGGTTTGACGCCACACGATTGAACGACTTGATGGCGGTTACACCTAGCCCTTGGATCATCATATGAGACTTTAACGCTCACCACACCATGTGGGGAAGCGTTCGAATTAACCTCAAGGGAAGAAAGCTTTTGTCCTTCGCCTCTGACCATGACCTTCAGTGTCTTATTGACGGTACGCCGACATTTATTCGAGGGGCAACTTACATTAGATTTTTCGGTTTGGCTTTTGTATCTCGAATGCTTACCAGCAGCGTCCAATGGTTTGCGGATATAGAAACACACGGAAGCGACCACATCCATTCATATCTGATCATTATTGGCCTTTCCACATCCGCTTCTGCCTCATGTATGCATCGCATCGATTGGTCAGCGTTTCAAGCAGTTATGGAAGATGCTGGCAGACCAGGCCTCTCCGCAGATTTTGAAGAGAAAGTTAAAGAGGCCATGATAAACGAGACGTCTTTATTCACCCTAATGCTTAACTACACAGAGTTTGATATGGAATTACAGCGCCTGCGATCACTACAACGGAGGGCAGAGCGTAGATACCGACGCACAAAGTCGAGCCTCGGCCTCAGAGATGCGAGGCGCATGCAAAAAAAAATATATATCAGCGCAGAATTCAAGCCCTCCAGGCAAAACTTTGGAGGTCATTCTGTGAAACGCTTGATCCACTGAAGCCTTTATCACGTATCTGGAATGTCGTTCGTAGTCTGAGAACATCCCCTCAATAGCTCTACCCATTCAAATCTCTCGCACTCTACTAAAAACGTGGTGAGGTCGAGGTAGCTGAATATTTCTGCGCTAGGGTAGCAGGCCAATCGACCCCAACGGCAACGCTACATTTCAACGATGTTCCCGCTTCTCGGGATTCGCGAATGGACCTCTCCTTCTCCGCGGAGGAACTTGACGCTGCGCTGGCTTCTTGCAGACGGTCATCATCGCCGGGTCCCGACGGTGTGACATACACTGCGCTTGGAAATCTTGGACAAGAAGCTACAGACGCGTTCTTTTGGAACATTACAACAAATCATGGAGTGAAGGTACAGTTCCAGACGAGTGCTAGTGCAGTAGTTTAGTTCCGCTCCTGAAACCTGAAAAATCGCCTCTGGACTTGACATCATACCGTCCAAATGCACTGGCTAGTTGCGTTGGTAAAGTACTGGAAAGAACGCTGCTTACACGTATTGAGTGGTACCTGGAACGCTACCAGGTATATCCGGATATAATGTCCAGGTTTCGACGTGGACGTTCTTCACTTGACAAAGTTGTGGACCTGATATCATCTGTACAACGGCAAAAAATTTTGAAGCGCTTACCCGCGGCGTTGTTCTGAGATATAAAGGGTGCATATGACAACGTCACTCACGAGGCCATTTTGGACGCTCTGGAAGCTGCCGAGCTAGGCGTCGTGTTTTCTGCTAGATACAGAGTTATTTAACCAACAGATCTCTCTTTGTGGAGACTGAGGATGGCCCAACATCTACTCATTTCACTTCCCGTGGAGACCCACAGGGTGGAGTACTAAGCTCAATAACGCTTACTCTTGTCGGGCTTCTCGACTTAATACCACAGTCGGCGTAACTTTCAATCTGTGTAGACGAGATCTGTATCTGAGCATCAGGAGTTCCGCGCCCACAAGTTTGAGCGAGGCTTCAAAAGGCGGCAAGTATAGTTGCGTACTATCTCCACCTGCAAGGTATGTAGATATCAACCGAAAAGTATTCACTAGTTGCATTTACACGCAAGAACATGTCACCCTACACCGTATGCATTAATGGTAAAGCAATAACCAACCAAAGCAGCCATCGCTTTCTAGGAGTGATCATCGACCAAAATGTTTCGCGGACTCGCCATATTTCATTCATAAAAAAGAGGCTGACAGCGATTGCTGACGTACTTGCCTTTATTGGGGGAAAGTCATGAGGAGCGTTAGTGCGGTCCGATGCTCCAACTGTACAATTCATTATTCATGCGATTTCTTCGGTACAGCCTACCTGCACTTAGAAATATAAGAAAAACCAACTTAAGAATTCTACAGAGCGTTCAAGCTCAAGCTATGTGAACCTGCCTGGGATTGCCAAAATGTGCCTCTGCGGCTGCTTCCGTATTAATTCCCCAGGAACATCCCATCACTACCTACCTAACAGTTGACGCCCTGAGGGCACATTTTTGACACCTCTCCGGGGTTCCGTCTCATCATTTGGCCTAGTCTTCCTATTACCAGGCCACATACACCGTTTACAGAAACCGTTGATGAACATCGCGCTATTCTGCCGTCCCAGTTTACACCCTCCTCTAGACCTTCATCTCTACTATGGAGCCTGCATCAACCCCGTGTGCTTCTTTCAATAACCGGTATCAGGAAGAAGGTCGAACAGAACTAAAACAAGTCACTCTTGAATGCTTCCATGAGCCCCATGCAAACCGTTTGCACATCTACACCGACGGCTCAGTGAATGCTGTGAGTTCTTCAGGCTCCATGGTCATCCCCGCAACAATTACACAAATAAAAGTCCAGACAATTCACCGGACGTCTTCGACAGCCGCAGAGCTAACCGCTCTTCGTGTCGCAATTTGGCATATCACCCAGCAGAGCCGCCAGCAGTGTTCTATTTTCATAGACTCCAAAGCAACCCTGCAAACTTTACAAGCGGCCATTCGCCGTGGAGCCCGTGAGCAACTCGTCACGGAAATACGAGAACTTCATCACTATGCCATCAATAAAGAACACGACATCATCTACCAATGGCTTCCAGGGCACAGCGACATAGCGGGCAATATCCGTGCGGACGAGGTCGCGCGAACCGCCCACCAAGACGGCGATTGCGTGTTGATCCCCTTTTTTTAGAGCAGACGCAGCGGGAAGGCTTCGCGCATTTGCGCGGGAGCTCACGCTCGCCTTGTGGAATTCTGGCCAGTTTGCGAACTCCAACTTAAAATACCTGAACCCTGACCTCAAGCTCCAGCTTCCACTCGGCCTACCCCGACGTGAGGCAACTTTGCTGTGGCGCCTGTGGGTTGGTGTAGCGCTCACAAACTCTTATTCGTTTGTGATAGGTATGGCTAATAGCCCTGTATGTGCAACCTGTGGGTGCGACGAGACTATAGGCCACATTCTTTGTGAGTGCCTCATATACAGTGCGGAAAGACAGTGTCTCTGCCATTCGCTGGGGCGTCTGGGTGGACACCCACTGACTGAAATCAAGATTCTAGGTCACTAGTCGCGGCGGTCGTCGGCGTGAAGGCCTCCCATGCACTGCTCCGCTTCATGAAAGCCTGATCGATAGGCTGTGATTTTGCGTGATGTGACGTGATATGGCTGTGATGTAACTATACTGACTTCACCCATCCCTCTTTTACCCATCACTTTTATATCCCCCCCTTCCCTCAGTGCAGGGTAGAAAACCAGTTTCTTCTGCCGGTTTAACCTCCCTGGCTTTCCTCCTCCTCCTCTTCCTTCCTTCCTCAAACCACGATTGAGAACACCACAATCGTGACGCGTGAATGCGCTAGTCACGTGATAGTTTTTATATTTCGTAGGCTTTCTTTAGAGTTCGGAAAAAGAATACACGTCCGGCTTTCTTATCGGAAATAAATGAAACGGGGGTTTCAGAAAGTGCTCTTCAATTTGAACATCAGGTTTTAGTAAGCAAATTAGAGAAATTATCTTAATTACTAATTAGCTAATTGTAAAATTAAGAAATGTTTTGGTTTGTGGGGTTTAACGTCCCAAAGCAACTTAGGCTATGAGAGACGCCGTAGTGGAGGATTCCGGAAATTTCGACCACCTGGGGTTCTTTAACGTGCACTGACATCGCTCAGCACACGGGCGCCTTACTTTTCGCCTCCATCGAAAAGCGGCCGCCGAGGCAGGGATTCGATCCCGCGTCCTTGGGAACAGAAGTCGAGCGCCGTAACCACTGCGCCACCACGGCGGGTAAAATTAAAAAAAAAAAAAAAAAGAAATGTCAGACGGCTGGCAGCTTTATGCAAGTGGTTTCCTTGCCTCATTTCGAATGTTTTATTTGTTTATCCTTTTCTAAATTTTGCTTGGACATTCAGGGACAGCTGCGCAATTTGCGCCATATAGGTACGAACGAGATTTTATGCGCATAGTTGCGCCAGGAGACCGATTTCTTTGACAGTATATAGTTGCGGATTTCGGTTGTTCGTGCATGCATGAGAGCGCACAGAGACGCCAGCATAACATACAGTGACTGATGCTTATCTTGGTGTGCGAGCAACACCATGCAAGTTTTGATTTTGTTTGTAATGCCACAGCGGCAAAAGCCCTTTTCTCCAGAAAATCCAGCGTCGGCGTTGTGAGCGACAAATCACGAGCATGCCTTCGACAAATGGTAGCTGGCAGGTAACCTGGATGGCCGCCGATTGGTCAGAGGGTTGCGTGACGTCATGGGACCACATGACATGGTCAGGTTGGCAGGAGCTGCCAACTCGGGCAGTTTATTTGAGATGGGAGATGGGGTCCAACTCGGGAGGAACCCTAGGATTCCGATTCCGACACGCTGTGGCCCATTGTCCACGCAGGGACGCTCGTACCGGCTTAGTTAATGCAGGGCTTTATGTCTATGTAAGGGGGCCCTACACATAATATGATCTGTATGTTATGAGTATGTGTGAGATGGTAGATACATGAATTAAGAGAGTAGCGAAGTGGATGTACGCAAACAAGTATCCGTAAGGGAAGCCGTAGACGGGAGCCACTAATGCTGTCGCGCCATGCATTTAAAGGCGGCGCTTAAGTGTCTTTTTTTTCTTCTTTATATTACCATTCTATACTTCTGCACCGTTAGCTATCTTATATCGGCGTTTAAGTGGGTAATGGCGATTGTTGAACTAATGACGAATGACTAGAAATAATGAAGCCGAAATAGAAATACAGCGTCATTCTGGTCATGTGGTCTCTCCTTGTGATGGCTCTTCAGTTTGCTGTCGCTCCAGAACCTTTGCGGCTAGGTAAAAAGAAAAAAAGGTTTACTGCTGAGTATCATCTAAAGCTAGACGAAGGGGACAGATGAATTTTACCCGAAAATTTCAGGTAGCTGCTGCCCCAATGCCACGAATGAACACTTAGGCATACCCCTCCCTTGCTACCCTCCAGTAGTCAGGGTAATTCTTGTGTAGACCGCCGAGCTTCTATCCATAAAAATTGGAACATCGTCGAAGCTTCTAACTTCTACAGAAGAAATTTTTGCGCGGGAGTAGGAGCACATCGACCTCGAAGGTAAATGGGTACGACAGTTTTACGCGGAAGCCAATAACTAATTTTTAAACTCGGCTTTTTTTTTTCTTTTTTGTTTGCCTGGTGCACATTCCTCGAGCGCTCTACACAAGGGAGGCGCTGATTGCTGAATGATGATAGCTGTTTTCCGCAATGGTTCGTTAATGTTGTGGCGCACGCTGTCGGGCAGGAAGCGATATTCTGTACATGGCGTCGTTAGTTTGCAGTATGGCACTAATAACGGCGCACTTTATGCAAATACTGCGTCGCCCTTTGATATCGCGCCTTGCTTCGACTTTTTTTTTTGCGCCACAACTTATATCTTGGACAAAGATTCGAGCCACAATTCAGAATGTGCCCTTCATTCCAGTTGTCAGAACACAGCAAGTGGGAATTTCCGAGGCACCACCTGCGGTTCATCGGAATCTTAGGCGAAGGTTGCTTTGGGCAAGTTTGGAAATGTGAAGCCATGAACATCACCGGATCGGAAGAGCCGGTCATCGTTGCAGTCAAGACGTTAAAGGGTAAGATTTTTGAACGGCCTGGTAGAGCCCGCCAGTTGATAGGAATAGCTGAAAGAGCATGCCATCTTGCACAAGAGCATGCACAGTCGCTTTGCTGGGCAAGTAGTACGGCGAAAGACTTTGGGCATATCTAATTACCTCATCGCCACATTCACTGCTGAAGCCGTGTTGTGCATATATATATATATATATATATATATATATATATATATATATATATATATAGGCAGATCAATTAAGGGGAAAAGAGGGTGCTCGTTATAATACATAAGGGAAAGAAGCCAACACTCAGCGAGGCCAAGGAAAGCATTGGGGATGGTACTTTATGTCTTTTTTTTATTTTTAATTGGATAATCACAGAAATTAGTAATTTAGTCTGTTTAGGGGAAATTTAATTAAAGACAAAGTAGAAGAAAAAACAACGTGCCGATGGCGGGAACCGAACCCACGACCTCCGAATATCGCGTCCGGTGCTCTTCACTATATAGTCACTATATGTATACTATATATATATATATATATATATATATATATATATATATATATATATATATATATATATATATATATATATATATATGTAGCGAGGATCATTAACGCTTCATTCCAAATGAAGTGTTAATGATCTTCGCTATTTATTTCTTCTGCAGCCAAGAACGTCTTTTTCGCAAGTATATATATATGTATGTATATATATAGACCGACTTAATTGGGCTCAGGCGTATATAAATAATGTCAACAGCAGGCCGCCCTGCTGCAAAGCATTCCTATCATTGATAACAATTCAATCGTTTCTTTCGCTTATGCATTTTCAGAAAATGCCACGGAGAAAGAGAAGAAGGAGCTTCTCAGTGAGCTTGGAGTGATGAAACTAATAAACCCTCATCCCAACGTGGTCACACTGCTGGGAAGCTGCACAGACCGAGGTAACCATTCCTTCCTGTCCTAACAAGTATTGCAACAAACGTATCAAGATAATAGCATCGAAATGAATACCCGGCGCACTTAACTCGCGGTGTTTTATACCAGAATAAAAAGCTTCAGCTTTCATGCGTATTGCGTGCAGCATGCTCTTGGGATCGGCTGTGTCGTGTTCTGCGGTTTCTTCGACCGCAGCTGAAGATTACCAGGCGGGACATACTGTGCCATGGTTGTTTATTCCCGGGGCTGACTTTGATTATAACTGCGCGACATTACGTTCTCACGAAGTTCCGAGCGGTATATGAACTACCACAACAGTTCGGTGCCTGCACGATTGTGGGGCATTTGGTGCCACAATTTCCCCAACCTTGCGGTTGACGGAATGGTGCTCGAGATCCGAAAATACTATGGCAGCAGAATTTCTGGCTCGGGATTCCGGTTTTGTTTTTCTTTTCTTTTATATATATATATATATCTGTACCTCGAAGGAGTCAGGCAAAAGGAGCCTCACCAACTTCGTATCTTTTCCAGATCCGTTGTTTGTCATCATGGAATATGTACCATTCGGAAAACTACAAACTTACCTTCGTGAGAGCAGAGTAGAAAGGTCATATGGAAACCTTCACGGAAGCAGCAAGCACCTCACTTCCAGGGACCTGACATCTTTTGCATACCAAGTGGCCAAGGGCATGGAATACCTTTCTTCTAAAGGGGTAAGCACCTTGAAGGCAAATATATCAGAGACGCCGATAGTTGTAACTCAGTTCCTGGAAATGCTGACAACTGGTCTAAGCGTTAGTGCTAACTTGCAATTGTGAGAGCAACACTGTTTCGTAGAGGTGAGTGAAAGCAAATGTTTGGGTGTGAAGCGAATACGAATAAAAAATGGGGGCGTATCGAATCGAATATTTTCGACTAGATTCAGATAGTTTCGAATGGTTCCGAGTGTCAGTGAAATCAGTACAAACGGACGACACTTTTCCAGTAAAACACAGCTTCTTTGAAAATAAACGAAGCCACTCCAAGCAAACTTTGCTTTTACCCAGCATCACTATAATTTACTATACCTGTATGTCTCCCATGGTATTAAGCAAGGTAAGGGGAATCATGCAGTTGGAAACGTAATAAACTCTGTTTTGCAGGATATTACCTTCTCTACAATATCGAACAGCTGTATTCAGTAAAAAAAAAAAAAAAAAAAAAAAACTTCTCTGTCACGGTTTGACGTAAAGCTCGCATTACTTGGGAGCTTACTAAAAGTTATCATAAAGCACTGTAGAGTACCTATGCAGATAGCTACTCACTGTAGGAGAGTGACACCAGCTGTCGATTGTTGGAGCTGCAATGGGCAAGGCATTGCGGGCAAAATGCAACAGGACGGCTTGTGAAACCAACACAAAGGTAGCGGCCTGAACTGCAACGCAAGCGGGAGCATCCCTTCCCAACTCCCTTGCGACGTCTGAAGACAATGTGCCAATTGTAAAATGCCGCCGCAAAAAAAAAAAAAAAAAAGAAAAAGCCCACTGTTCACGACATGGTGGTTCGCGCCACACTTTGTTCTCGCAACGAAACCATGCCGTTAGATGCCCTACTAGGCCCACCGCGCTGAAAGCGTCGCGGTTGCGTGAGCCTTCTTCGAGCCCGTGTTTCTGGCATGCGCTTTTTCCTCGGTCATTGTGTCCTCAGAAAGCTGATTCTAACTATCTTAACTCTTTCGCTACCGCGCCATAGGCCATCAGACATATATGTCCGACGATTTGAAAATGCCGCCAAACAAAAATTGAAGCCAGTTTTCACGGACAAGCTGCGCCATCTAGTTTGTTTTTCTGCAACTAACTTGTTTTCAGTTTTGTTTTCTGCATTTCTAACGTGAGGGGGCGCCGCGAAAGCTGAAACTTTGACAGGGCATAGGAGCGTCGGTCCGCGACCATGGCGTCCGTTTCGCTCCGCGCTCGCCAAAAGCAGAAGCCAAAACCGAGCACGTCTGCTGCATCTGATGCCGCTTTTTGCGATGAGAGCAGCAGTGATGAGTCTGAGAATGACGTACAAACGTCAGATTTCAGCTCGGACAGCGACACTTCGTCTCAGAGGCCACGCCCCCATTCCACCCATAGAGCCCATTCGCCACCAACCGAAAAAAAAAGGAGAAAAGGAGGAACTGCAAGCTCTGCTATCAGAAAACAAAAGCAGAACTCAGAACAAATGTTATGTGCAGCACATGCCAGATATACCTCTGCTTCACTTCCTCACGTGACTGCTTCTCAGAGTGGCACAGCTCTCATGACCCTTGACTTGAAAGGCCATGAAAAGTGTAGTGATTTTTTCACAAAGCTGAGACTTGCAGGAATGACAGCTACGAACATGTGCAGCAGTTTGTATATTTCAGTTTTTTTCTAATCAAGTTTGGGCTCAGTGTCGCCGCTTATTTGTGTTTTGCTTGTCTTCTTTTTTTGTGTTCTCATCATATATAGAAAATAAACTTTCAAAATCTATTGGACACGCAACTCTGGAAATTGTTTTATTCGAAAGTGTAAATAATAAGCTACAATTTGGTACATTGCGATGCGCAATCCATTGGGCGTTTCTTGAAGAAATAATTTTTGTTTCCAGACACCCAAAATCGGCCATTTTTCCGTGGTAGCGAAAGAGTTAAGTTACGAGCGATAGCCACAAAGCAACCGTAGCAGTGCGCACTTGTCACATCCTTGTATTTTTTTTTGTTTTCTACTCAAACCAGGACGCTTCCGCGCGCGCCGTATCGCGTATCGTAGTGATCTAAAACGAGAGGATCGCAGCTATCGACTGCATCTTGGTGCGATGCGGTGACGAAGAGCGTGGTGCTGCGCTTCGCTGTCGACCCGCGAGCGCGCCGCGGCTCCCGATGGATGGCCTTGATCACCTTACGGCGTGTCGGCTTTTGCCTCGCCGTGGCGGTCGACTCAACGAAGAAGGAACAAATTTGCTCGCGTGACACGCGGAAGATACTACACCGTTTGGAAGTGTCGCTGTGCATCGCTCTCAGTTTGGACAGAAATTTTGTAATTTTTGAACGTTCGAGAGATTTTAATAATAAGCTCGGATAGCGAAAATAAATGCGAATCGAACAGCAAAGCAAATTGGTTTTTGGTTTTTATGAGGTTTAACGTCCCAAAGCTACTGAGGGTATGAGAAAAACCTTAGTGGAGGACTCCGGAAATTTCGACCACGTGGTGTTCTTTACGTGACAGTAGGATGGCAAGTTGGGCTAGTTAGGTTATGCTCATCTTGGAGGAAATATACAGGGCGAACAGAGACGACGGACGAATAAATACACAACACAAGCGCTTTTAAGTACACAACACAAGTACGCAACACAAGCGCAAGTTTTCTTTACGTGCACTGACATCGAGCAGCACATGAGCGCCTAGCTTTTCGCGTCCATGGAAAAGCGGCCGCCGCGGCCGAGATTCGATCCCACATCCTTGGGCACAGTAGTCGAGTGCCCTCACCACTGCACTACCGCGGCGGGGCCAGGAAAGCAAATGATATTCGAAATCGAAGACTTATAATAAAATAATAATTGGTTCACAGGAAGGGAAAGGCGCATTATCTGTCACACTTGTTTCTGTGGACACCTGAACCGCGCCGTAAGGTAAGGGTGGAAGGTGGTAGTGAAAGTGGGTAGAGAGAAAGAGGAGCCGTAGTGGAGGGGTACGGAGTAATTTCGACCACCTGGGGATCTTTAACGTGCGCTGACATCGCACAGCACACGGACGCCTCTTCGTTTCGCCTCCATCGAAATGCAGCCGCCGCGGTCGGGATCGAACTTGGCTACTCCGGCACAGTAGTCGGGCGTCTTACCACTGCACCACCCCTGTTTCGAATTTTCGCATATTTTTATCATACAGTGATACTATTTTAATTAGACTGACAACAAGCCTAATACAGACACCGCAGCCTTGTTGCGGAATCGCGGTTGCGGGCTAAAACTAGCAAAAGATATACAGAGAACAACGTTCACTAGGCATGCCTCTTTTAAATGTACCACGAACTGCATATATCTCACTTACCTCCAAGGCTGGCATTTCGTAAGATGGGCAGTGCCCAAGTGTGAACTTGAAAATGGTCAGTTCAAAATAATATGCAGCATTTCTGCTATTATATGGATAACATAAGGTATTACAATAAAAAAACTAAAAAGAGGAAGCACTACCAGCATCGCAGAAGCGATGTAAACTACTGTACAAAAGGAAATAAATGTATGTGGCGCAAACAGCAGAAGACAAGAGAAACGCTCACACGCACATCAAAGTGGCTGATAAACGTGAGGACAGCTATTTAACAGGAGTGCGCGAATATTCGAACCGTTCGAGTAGCGAACCGAGTATCCTCCAGTTCGAATCACTGAGGAATTGTATAGTGCATGTTCAAATTTCTTAGAAACTGACCGAATATGCTCAAGTTATTCGAACGCGTCTCGAATTATTCGCATGAAGTTCGAACATGAAGTGCGGTATAGTTTTCTTCGAATATTTCGAAAGCAGGGTCCATTCTAACGCCACACTGCATGCTGCCGCAGTCGGACTCGCGGAATGGAGAGTTTAGTGCCACATCATCATGCGCTCATGCGGCTGCGTCCACATTGCCCATACATGTGCCTTCCAAGTCTGAGCGACGCAGCAGAGCACAACCAGGCTTGGCAAACGACTTCGCTGTTTCGCTGTCTGATTCGTTATGTGGTAATATTCGCCACTTCCGCGAATATATGCAAATATATTCGATTCAATGTTCGATTCATATTCGATTCCGTTTAAGTTACACTACAAAAATTTGATTCGGCACAATTCATATTCAATTCGGTCTTCAAAAAAACGCACCTACGAATTCATGAAAATGTAGGAATGTTTTGTATAGTTAGGTTGGAATAGCATTACTGGTGCACTTACTGAGATAATATGATATTACAACTGCAGCTTATGGGCACTCTAAATCACGTTTTCTGCTCGTTTTGATTTTTTCCCTTATATTTCCTGGTTTTGTGCCCATTTTCTAGATAATACACAGAGACCTGGCAGCAAGAAATATTCTGGTTGGAGAAAACAAGACCTGCAAAGTCGCCGACTTTGGATTTGCGAGGGATGTCATCACCACTCATGTTTATGAGAGGAAATCAGAGGTGGGTAACACGGCGTACTTGTATTGCCGAGGTGCTATATCGGGGATGCGGGCAATCTATAACTGTACAGCGTTTCAAAAACTATAGCTACGTACAGTTTGTGACTACTGTCACAGTCATAAAAGTATCATTCGTCACCACAATATGCATGTGCAGAGGCTTGCTATGGTTAAAAACGTTTCTCTTTTTTCTTTTTTCTTTTTTCACTTGCAGGGGAGATTGCCGATTAGGTGGATGGCACCGGAATCGCTTTATGACAACATATTCACAACCAAGACCGACGTGTGGTCGTTCGGAATACTCATGTGGGAAATCGTGACGCTCGGTAAGAGAACAATTCGCCTTTTTTTTTTTTTTTTTGCATTCAGAAGCGCGTACTCTTTTGACGGCTAAACGAGTGGCATTCCGGTATTCCCCGCCAGGCTCCACACCATACCCTGGCCTGGCAGCTGCCGAGGTGATGCGACGCGTGCGCGACGGCTACCGTCTCGAAAAGCCGGAGCACTGCAAACGAGAAATGTACAACATCATGTACTACTGCTGGGATCCAGACCCGAACGAGCGACCTTCCTTCAGTGAACTCACCTGCCTTCTCGACAAGCTCCTTGTCAGCGAGAACGACTACATTGAACTGGACCGCTTTCCTGACCACTCCTACTACAACATCACCAACCTCTCTGGCGAAAAGCTTTAACCGCATCGTTCAAGTCGGCTTTCTGGTCGTCCCACGACGTAGGCCGTTGGCAGAGAGAGAGAGAAGAAGAAGCAGAGGAAGGCAATGTTCGCGAAAGCCGGTGCTCGCCACGAAGTGCTGCTAGTACGTTCCCTGTGTTCATCGCATTGTAATGCTTCCAGAGATTGTGGCATGGCAGTCGCTCACGAGGAAGCCGCGGCACTTCCAGCCTACGCTGCGCAGGAGAACGCTCGCACACCGCGCGTGGTATTTTGTTTTTCGGGCGTCAGGAATGGCTGAGTGTTTGCGGACGACTGGAAGCATCGCTGGTGTCGAGAGAAGTGTGCTATGGAACTAAGATCCTCGGTGTGTTACGATGGTGGCAGCTCGATCGTCGGCAGAACTGTGTCGCCAGAGTGCTCTGGGATGATACTCCGGTGCGGGTCTGGTACGAATGTCCTGGATCTGAACGCCAAAGAACTCTGTGCAGAGACAATACAAAACCGCGGGCCACTGCGAAGATAAGTGTGGCTCGCTGTTAACTTGTGGCGTTGACAGGGACCAGCCTGAAATTACGAACCATATGTGTGCATGAGGGTTATGCGTGCCCTTGCTCATCACTCATCTCAGGGGATGCACTGCTGCGCTCGTCGTGCCTTGGGGGTTCATACAGGAATAAGCTTTTCAGGTACCGGTAGCCTTCGACGAAAGCTTAAGGGGCTTGCGTTTTGTTTGTTGTTGGGGCGCGAGGCGCAAAATCTCGTTGCTTTTGTTGGACATACCTGGGACTTGAAGCAGCTGCAGTGCACTTGTATTTTAATGTATCATAAGAGAAACTTATTTTCTTATTTTTGTTTATGCGGGCATGTTCTCCGCTTGCATCTTTAGCGTCTTATCTCACTGACACAGTTTTATGAAGTTGGTTGTCTCGACCAGTGAGGCATTCGCGAAGGATTGGCGCCATAACTTCCACCTGATCGGGTCGATGGGTATCACAACAAAAGATTAAATTGAAAAGGCTAGGTACAATTTATGACTGAAACAGCGCAACGCGTAACACAAAAGATCTCTGTTTTACGCTGTCGCAGCCATATGACTCCAGTACAACCTGCCACATTATCATTACGAGCAAACCTCCAGAAATTTGCAGCGATCTGAAGCTTGTATAACTTAGGAGCGCGTACAAATGTCATTGTCAGAGTTGCACTGCCTCCATATGCCGGCTGGGAGACCCCCCTGTTTTCACCGCTCGTCTCTTGAAAAAAGAAAAAAAAAAAAAAAGCAAATCCCCAACTTCGTTTATCACTTCACAACAGAAAATTAAAGATAACTGTTCATCATGATTTACGAGCCTGAAGTAATGATTACCTGAATTTAGAAACAAAAAAAAAGAAGAATGTTTCGGCGCGGAAGGATTTGCTGTGGAAGAATCTTTTACAAAGTTATACTCAACAACCGCAAAACAGTTCTAAAATGACGCCCTCATTTATAAACCCAAGAACTGTAATATCGCAGTGTAATTGTACATTAAGCACCCGGTTCGCTTGCCATGCACGAAAGGAAACTAGTTCATCGAAGCAAATCGATGCCTTTATTCGAGTGCACTGACTAAACGGGTTCGTTGTTTCGCTTAGTTTTTGTTTGTGTTCAGAGAAATAAATTACTATGAATTTAGGTCTTGCGACGAAGCACTGAAGCAAAAAAAAAAAAAAGCACTGAACTTCGCACATATTTATGAGAGATAAGAAATATGGATTGCATGCTGGAATGACTCCATTTCATCTTGTGTACAGTAGTAACGAGATTATATGCCCTTACATATGTGCTTTACTTATATTGTAGTGATGTGTTGAATGTATTACAAAAATGATTAATTATTTGTCAACACAAATTGCAAATAAATGATTATGTACAAGGCGCGCGTTCTTATGCTCCAACTGCATCTGGCACGGCCAGGAACTAAGAAAAAAAAAATCGTTTTCGTAGCTCACGTTAGAACGTGGGACCACACGTCGGGTAAGTAAAAAAAAAAAAATTCCGTTATTTTGTAACGTACGTTCTTTTAGCCAAATAAAAAAAAATTGGAGGACGCTTAAGCTTCGCCTTCAAGAGTGGAACGCGATAGCGTTATTGCACCTCGTCGAAAAAACTTATTAAACGCAAGGGTATTGGGGCATCCTCGCACCGGTACTCGCGCGGCCCGAAGGGGAGAAGCGGGTGAGCGAAGATAGTGATCTAAAGAAAGGAAAGACGCTCGATTCTACAACCCGTGAGGGTGCACGGCGGAACGTCAGGGGCGAGTGGCGCGCCACGTGTCGGGGCAGCGCCGCACATTGCGAGGAGGGGTTCTTCTGTGTTTGCCGCAAGATGGCTCTGTATGTGCGCAGAGCGCAGAAGAAATGTAGCGGAAACGTACTTCGCTACTCGTGTAACTGCGACTTCTGTAAGTAACATGCTCTTAATTACCGATATACACCGCAGTATAACGTTCTATGGCACGTTTCTAAGGCAACACCTCATTCACTAGAAGCGCTTTTGTACCGCTATCAAGCATCGAACTCGTGGCTGAGTGGTAGCGTCTCCGTCTCACACTCCGGAGACCCTGGTTCGAATCCCACCCAGCCCACCTTGGAAGTTGCTTTTTATTTATGAAGTGCATGTTTATTCATGAAGTGCATGCCGGGATTTATCGCTCACGGCCAACACCGCCGACGACACCGGCTTTTCTGCGACTCGAGCTCCTTAACGCTACCGCGTTAAAAGTGTCAAAAAGGTCAGACACTAACGAGTATATCATCACACATTTGATGGCTGAACTTTTAAGTTAGCGAAACCAATTAACGACTTTACGTGCTATTGATGCTTTAACATTACCTGTAAAACATCCACAAAGCGCAAGGTGGACTGACGAACCTTGCTACCAACTGGCTGTGGTAGGGCTGGACCAAAAAATTTTAAGCGCTTAACTCCTGTGCCCTTAATAAAGTATTTGATGTGTAATTCTAGCGTTTTAAACTTGCCGCTACTCCAAAGGAATATATGACGAAAAATATCAGCCAAAATAAAAGTTCAGGAACCGAAAACTACGCCAAGCGATCGCGAGCACTTGTGAGAAACCGATCTCATGTTTCACCTCGCGTGTGCGTTGTGTTAACTGAATGCAAATAGACATGGCCACATCAATATAAGAGGTTCTTACCCAGGAGAAGCAAAGCTAACTGACCAAGCTGATGAGGAGGGGGAGCGGGAAGGGATTCATACTAATGTATTAGCCTAAACATGACAAGAACAAATTAAGACGGTGACCCAAGTTTTGGTTTCGTCTCCTTCTTTTGATCCTGTCGATGTTGCGCTTTGAAATTAGAGTTGTAAGGGTACGTTCAATCTCAGGTCGGTTTTCCGGTTGAACAGTTAACTAGCACGTCAGTCTCTTGCGTCTTCTTTTTTGTCTGCCGTCTTCTTTGTAGCACACACCTTTCGACATACGCTCGTCGTCTTTGTCACCGTCGACGTCACCGAGCGTTGGTGTGACACTACAATTATCCCCGGGAGAAAAAGGAGGCATCCTACTGACTCATGGCGTCGACACAACAGGCGGGTCATAACAGGGCTTGAGGTGGTCAACGTGCACTGTTTCACGCCCGCGGCGACACATATCCGGTGTCGGTGCAAGCGGTTCTATAACGTAGTTCACCGGAGAGGTCTGGCAAATAACCCGATATGGACCGTGGTATTTGGAAGCAAGTTTGGTAGAGAGGCCGGAGGGGGTGGCAGGAACCCAAAGCCACACGAGGGAGTCTGTGCTGTATGAAGGAGCTGGACAAGTCGGTGCGCAAGGAACTGCTGGTGACCTTGGTTCTGGGTTGTAAATGATCGGGCCAACTGGCGACATTCTTCTGCATATGCTGCCGCTTGAGAGACTATGGTCGATTCGGAGGTGTCAGGGCGATAAAGGAGTACCGTGTACATAGTTGAGGTGGGTTCACGGCCGTATGGAAGGAAAAAGGGGGAGAAGGCGGTTGTGCTTTGAATGGCAGTATTATAAGCGTACGTGACGAATGGGAGAAGCCGGTCCCAGTTTGAGTGGTCGGACGCGATATACATGGCCAGCATGTCACTCAAGGTGCGGTTAAAACGTTCCGTCATGTCATTTGTCTGCGGATGGTAGGCCGAGGTAGAACGGTAGACAATGCGGCACTGCTGAAGAAGGGCTTCAACGGTCTCGGAAAGAAAAACATGGCCACGGTCACTGAGCAATTCTTTAGGTGAACCGTGGCGCAGAACGAAATGTCTGGCACCGACGCAGAAGGTAAAGAAGATGTTTCTGCGTAACGGGTAAGGTGGTCAACAGCCACGATGACCCAACAGTTACCAGCATGGAGTGACTGGTAGTGACCCGTAAAGATCAATACCCACACGGTCGAATGGCCGGCTGGGGCAGGGCAAAGGTGCATCGGAACGGTGGAGTGCTGTGGAGGGTTTTTGCGGCGTTGGCATTCCTGGCATACGCGGACGTAATGACGCACGAAGCGGTACATACCCTGCCAGTAATAGCGGAGGCGAAGACAAGTGTAAGTTTTCAACACTCCGGCGTGGGCACACTGGAGATCGGCGTGAAAAGCGGCGTATATTTCCGAACGGAGGTAACGAGGAATGACAAGGAGCCACTTGCGTCCGTCGGAAAGGTAATTTCGGCGGTAAAGCATGCCGTCGCGGATGGCAAAATGACGAGCTTGGCGGCGAAGCGTTCGAGAAGCTGGGCGCAGAGAAGGTGTAGATAGAAGCGTGAGAAGAGAAGCGATCCAAGGGTCTTTTGCCTTTGTTCATAGGGTATGTCGGCAATTTCTAGTGAAGATGAGTCACCTATGGTGATAGCTGTCGAGTCAGAGCCGCATTGAAGAGGTGACCTAGGCAGGGCGTCGGCATCAGAATGCTTACGGGCAGACCGGTAGGTGACCTGAATGTCGTACTCTTGTAAGCGGAGGGCCCAACGAGCAAGACGGCCGAATGAGTCTTTAAGGGTGGACAACCAGCAGATTGCGGGATGGTCCGTAACAACAGAAAAGGGACGACCTTAGAGATATGGGCGGAACTTCCCAATGGCCCAAATGATGGCCAAGCACTCCTTTTCGGTTATCGAATAATTTGTTTTCGGCCTTTGTTAAGGTGCGGCTGGCATAAACAACAACGTGCTTTGGGTAGCCGGGCTTTCTTTTTGCAAGGACAGCACCGAGACCTACACCTCTGGCATCAGTGTGAACTTCGGTAGGCGCCGCAGGGTCAAAATGGCGGAGAATCGGAGGCGACACTAGAAGGCGCCGAAGGGTCGAAAAGGCCTCATCACAGTCGGAGCAGTCGGACGTCCAAGACGAAAGAATGGCGTCACCGGCAAGGAGTTCAGTCAGCGGCGAGATTATCAAAGCGAAATTGCGGACGAAGCGACGAAAATACGAGCACAGCCCGATAAAACTACGCAACTCCTTTAGGGAAGTTGGGCGTGGAAACTCAGCTACTGCACGGATTTTCGCAGGACCAGGACGAAAACCGTCTTTCGAAACGTGTCGCAATATAGGAAGCTGGCGAACCCCGAAGCAGCACTTTTTCAAATTTAGTTGCAGGCCGGCATCAGTCAAACACTTTAGCACACGCTCGAGACGGTCCAAATGTGACGTAAAATCTTTTGAAAACACAACATCGTCCAGGTAACAAAGACAGTCATGCCACTTGAGTCCGCACAGAATTGTGTCCATCATGCGCTCGAAGGTGGCCGGCGCGTTGCACAATCCAAATGGCATGACGTTAAATTCATAGAGACCGTCAGATGTCACAGAAGCGGTTTTTGGTCGATCGTCAGCTGCCATGGGTACCTGCCAGTAACCTGAGCGCAGGTCAGAGATGAAACGAATGCGGCACCTTGAAGGCAATCGAGAGCGTCATCAATACGTGGAAGGGGGTACACGTCTTTTCGCGTTATCTTGTAACATCTGTAAACTTTTCGCGGTATCTGTAATCAACGCTGAACCGGATAGAGCCATCTTTTTTCCTCTCGAGAACAACTGGAGAAGCCCAAGGGCTGTGCGAAGGCTGGATGACGCCACGCTGAAGCATGCCATTAACGTGCTGGGTGATAACTTGATGTTCTGCAGCCGATTCGCGATAAGGGCGCTGGCGCACCGGGGCGTGCGTACCGGGGTCGATGCAGTGAGTGACAACAGATGTGCGCCCCAAAGATGTCTGAGGAAAGTCAAATGAGAAACGGAAGCGCCAAAGCAAGTTGACGAGCTGGTCGCGTTGATCTGCTGAAAGGCTGGTATCAAGACAGCCATGAAAAGCTGCAGTGGAGTTGTTCTGTACAGAAGCAGGCAAGTCAATAGTATCGAGCTGAAGTGGGGCTGGGTCTTCTGAGATGGCATATGTCATAGCGTCATCAATGGACTCGATATGACCAACACGTTCTCCACGAAGAATCGTTGACGGAGAAGGCAACGGGTTAGAGATGTACATGGCGCTGTAGCCACCACAGAAGGTCAGAAGGGCGAAAGGCAGGACTAAGCAATGGCGACGATTAGCGGCATGAGTCGGAGTGAAAAGAACAGTCGAATCGGAAAAGCAGGCGCAGGAAACGGGCACGAGGACGGTAGAGCAGGCGGGGATGTCAGTATCTTCGGCCACGGTTATCTTATCGACGTGGAGCGGTGTGTCAAGCGAGGTGGCAGGTGAAAGCGGAGACAATTCGATGCTGGATCGGGCACAATCAATAATCGCATGATGACTAGTGAGAAAGTCGCAGCCTAGAATCAGTTCGTGAGAGCAGTGACGCAGCACAAGAAATTCGACGACGTACAAAATGCCCTGAATGACAATTCGAGCTGTGCACGCCGCAAGCGGTTGAATGCGATGTGCGCTGGCAGTTCGGAGAAAAACATTTCGAAACAGGCGTCGTAACTTTACGAATTCGGCGGCAAAGGTTGGCCCTTATAACAGACACAGCGGCGCCAGTGTCCACAAGCGCGAGAACTGCGACGCCATCAACAACCACTTCGATAACGTTGTCCGGGGAAGAGGGAGGACTTGCACAAGTAGAAGAAAACGCAGTTCTTGCCTCCGGAACTGCGGCTATTAGTTTTTCTCCGGGCCAGCAGGAGAGCGACGGCGCAGCGGCGAGAGGGAACAAGGGCGGGGAGACGGCGATCGGCGGGAGGAGTAGGAGGAGCGGTCAGGATAAAATGAGTCCGTAGAGCTGCCAGCAGCGACAGGGGAAGGTTCATAGTTTGAACTGTAGTTGGATCTGTACAGGCGGGGACCATTGCGGTACGACTGCGCGCGCTGGCGATAAAGCCGGGCGACGTGGCCAGGAACGCCACATGAATAACAGATTGGGCGGTTGTCGGAGGTCCGCCATGGATTGTTGACCAGACGTCGAGAAGGGCAGGGCGGAGGTGGTGGAGGTGGTAACGGCGCAGCATACGCGACAGGGCAGGGTGGTGGTCTGGCGGCGACAGCGGCGTACGTTAGCGGGGCTGTCACAGGCGTAAGTTGAGAGCAATTGGCGGTAAAACGTCTGCAACTTGCTCCTGGATGGTGCGTCGGAATGCAGGATCTAGCGATGGGGTGGTTGCGACAGAAGCAGGGAGGAGCGACAGTTGGCGCGCCACTTCCTCCCGTATAAAGGCCTTGATCTCGGGAAGGAGGGAAGGTGGTTCAGAAGCGAGACCGCATGCTGTCGAAGGTGCGAATAACCGATCGTTCATGATAGAACGCCGAGTAGAAGCTCGTTGCCTTTTGAGGACGTCGTAACTCTGACACAGCTGAACCAGTTCGATGACGGTTTGCGGGTTTCTGGCCGTCAACATTTGAAAGGCATCGTCGGAGATTCCCTTCAAGATTGTGGTGATCTTGTCAGTTTCGGACATAGAAGGATCAACACGTTTACAAAGATCCACAATGTAGCTGGTGAATGTTTCCTCAGGATGCTGAGCGCGGACTTCGAGGCGTTGTTCGGCGCGCAGTTTGCGCGCAGCGGGGCGGCCGAACATCTCGGAAAAGCTCGTTTTGAAGGCCGACCAGGTGGGCAGGTCGAGTTCGTGGTTGCGGAACCATAGAATGGCTACATCGGTCAGGTAAAAGAGGACGTTGGCTAACTTGGTGGTATCGTCCCACTTGTTGCTTACGCCTTCGTAGGAGGATAGCCAATCATCCACATCCTGGTCATCTGCGCCACTGAAGAAGCTGGAGTCACGCTAGCGAAGCCCACCAGAGCACAGGATGGTAGGCGGAACGGTGGGAGCAGTCGAGCATGGAGTGGCGGTCTGGCTTGTTGCCTCAGGCATAGCGGATGGCGGAGCGAGTGTGCGGCTGCTAAGCTCCAGCGTGAGAGGAAGGAACGAAGAGCAGCCTCCACCAAATGCAAGGGTACGTTCGATCTCAGGTCGGTGCTCTGGTCGAACGTTTAACTAGCACGTCAGTGTCTTGGTCTTCTTTGTCTGCCGTCTTCTTCGTAGCACGCGCCTTTCGACATACGCCCGTCGTCTTTGTCACCGTCGACATTCACCGAGCGTTGGTGTGACACTACAGAGTATAAGAAGTTCATATTGTATTGTTTCATTCCCCTATGTAAACGCGAACACCACTAAGCAGTGAAATATGTTTTGCTATTGCGTCCCCGTAGCGGTCGGCTCACAGTCGCCGCTAATAGCAAATAAAGAATAGCGACAAGGTAAGTATCCGCCATCTCTCTGCGTAATTCTGAAAAGTTTGGTTTATGCCCGTGTTTAACGTCTCACATCGACTCAGGCTATGAGAGATGCCGCAGTGGAGGGCTTCACAAGTTTCGACCCCCTGGAGTTCTTTAACGTGCGCTGACATCGCACAGCACATGGGCGCCTTGATTTTCCGCCTTCATAGAAAAGCGGCCGCTGTGCCCGGGATTCGATCCCGCATCCTCGGGCAGAGTTAGAGCGCCGTAAAGCACTGCACCGCCACGGCGGGACATTCCGAAAAGTACGAAGCTATGCAACCGCTAAGACTGAGCAACTATGTCTAATCAAGCGCTGTTATGAACAATATTTTAAAAAGCCTTCGAACGGCAATTTTATCAGCTTGTACAGATTTATGCCAGCCGAATAGAGATGAAAGGCGCCCACATAAGGGAGCAAGCTCAGCAATTCGGAACATTTTGCTTAATTGTGCGGGCCGTTTTACATCAAAGCCTTATATTTACGAAAATTCTCATGACAACACAAACTTTGCAGTTTAAGAATCGCTTTGTTTTGGGCATAAAATCAGCCAAGTTTCAGTACCTAACAGTCGGTTCAGTATTTCTCAGTCACAGATGCTTTTTGAACTACAGTCATACTGGGGAATTAAAGAGTGGCGATGGGACGAAAATATTTTTGTGGGGTCTGCCGAAGCAGAAGCGTGGAACTAGCGCTTGCGCTTGACGTATACAATAGTTAATTTACAATTAGAGCTCTTCGCTTACAGGTAAAACCCGACTTTTCCTGATTCCTGCACCAACCCGATCATTGTCTGACAGGCCCCCAAAGCGTCGTTGAGTGGCGCTGTACATCAGGCAGCGTAGGCAGTGGTAGGATGCCTCGATGCGCGCGCCCTTTTGCACGGTGGAGTCATTCTGTAAAGGGGTGAGTGCTACCTTCCGACCGGTGGCCGCCATTGCTCTCCCCACGCTTCGGCGGAACTCGTTGAGCGAGACACGGACACGGCGCTTTCTGGGGCAAAATGTTCTGGTGTTGCGCGCCCCAGTACAGGAACCGCTCACGAAATGACTGGAATATGTTCCAATTTCCCAAAAAACCGAGAAGACTTCTCAGGCAAGCGCGACAAGTGGCAACCGTTCATGCGTGTGTGACGTATGCCATTTCTACCTTCGTAAAGTTAGTCGTTCGTTTGCCTGCCTTTTCTCGTAGGGTTTGTTCAGCTTGTATCCTCGACACCTAACACGTATGCTTGCGTGTTGTAGCGATCGTGGAGAACCGCGCATCCCTCCGAAGCACCGCGCGCCGCGGAGGACGAAGTGGGACAAAAGTATTCTTTCTCGAGGACGAGGAACCTGTTTAGCGCCGCGTTTCCCTCTTTCCTCGCCGGGCGCAGGAGCGCACCGTTAGGCGTCGCTCATTAGCAGAAAAAGATAGGGTGCCTCGATACCGAAAAAGATGGTAAGAACGCCCTTTTGAAATGGGGTGGTGATAGTCATCATCAGGCTCAACCTTTATTTCTTATGCTTTTTAATTTAGACAACTCTTCAGCTTTAACGACTTTAATTTTAAACATGGGCTATCGTAAATAACATTGTTTAATTTCGATTTACCCTGTTTGAGTCCCCGCCCTGCTATTTAGCCACCAATCTTTCAAACGCCTCTTGCTAACCTCTTCGATGATGATGATGATGATGACGATGACTTAGTAACTATGCCCTTTGTAGCGGGTGGGCACCGCGTTGGCGCCACGGTCGTAATAAAAGAAAGAAGGGAAAGAACACAACAAAGAGTACAAAACACACAGCAAGCACTTCGCAAACAAAGCTTACTAGGGCTTGCGCATTGCAGCCCACTATTGGAGCGTCGCCTTTTGGTTGCCTGCACAGCGGCTGTTCTGGCAGGACACTAGCGCCTCCGTCGAAAGGATCGTCAGGCGTGTCAGGTATGTGAAAGTCTAGCGCTTGCGCGAGCGTAGCGCCTTCTGGGAGCAGTTGTCGGAGACTTGAATCACACTACAACATGTTCAATTGTTTCGGCTTCACCATCGCTCAGCCGACACAGTGTGCACGAGATCATTGCGTCGTACCGGCTTCGGTATGTGAGCATTCTCAGCGCTCCTGCTCTACCTCAAAGAACAAGGCACTGTCGTAGATATGGTCCTGACCGATGCTCTGCTTGTGACTCCGGTATAAAGTCAGCGTGGTCTTCTCTTCCATGGTCGCGCACCACAGGACACGTTCAGCTTCGGCTACCCGTTCTCGCACCTCAACAGCCCATTTGCCAGCCGTGTATGCCGCGATTGGGCTCTTGAGAAGCCCGAACTTCTTTTCGAGGTGGTAAATGAGGGCTGTCCAGCTAGTCGTGTGGCAGGTTGCCATTAGATAATCAGACACGGCGTGACCATCGCTCGCGTGTCATAAACAGAAGTCGGTCGCGATATCCTAACTTGATGGATACTTCGCGGGCTTCGAAGCTGGACCATATCGGGTCCGCCTGCAGGGCCTCATTGGAAACCCTGCCATGGCAGCCAAGTGCGATGCGCACGACTTCACGCTGACGGCGTTCCAGCGTAGCGCGCTGTCGCTGACAGGCAGACAGCTGCACTACAGAATGTCAGCCCAGGAACATGCGCTTGCGTCCAGGGGTCCTCCACCATTATAAATCGGTTCCAGCCCCAGGCATCGCCTACGTAGGATCCCTTGGGCGCGAATGGCTGCTTGACCCCGCACTGACCCTTTCATGGCGATGACATGTTGCCTGTTGAGCAGAACATTATGCCCGGGTAACTGTATACGGTAAAGACTTTTAGACTCTCCGTAAAGCATCAAAACCGTGTTATCGGCACTCTCTCCAGGAAACCGGACAGCGGCTGTCTTCTTTGTGCTGAACTTCAGCCCTAGGCTAGATATGGTCCAGAGGACACCCCTGCCGCAGGCCCTTGGTAAACGTTAAGCGCGGGGAGACACTGTTTTTCCGAAGAGTGCGGTGATTGTTCTTTGCCTGTACAAGTGCTCTACCATCGACAGCAGTTCACTCGTCATATCCAACCCGGCGAGGATGCTAAACAGAAATGCATGGGGGACGCTTTTCTACATCAAGGAAACAGCATAGAAGTGGTCGCCCCTTGCACTGTGCAATCTCCATGCATTGTTCGAGGACAAAGACACTGACATCCAAGCGGCGACCAGGGCGGAAACCATTGTGCAGTTTCGTGAAAATATCCTCGCCTTCCGCCCATGCTTCAGCCATTTCTTCAGCACACAGGCAAAGAGGCGATACACCACGCTCGTCGCCGTTATTGGGCGGTAATCACATGTGTTGCCTGGGTCACATCCATTTTTAAGGATGAGCGTAACTCGACCCTGTCGCCATTCAACAGGGATCGGTGCTCCCTGAATAATGTCCGTGAAGAGTTCGGCCAGCTGCTCCTTTACTGCGCCCCCTTCACCAACAGGGCTGGTAGGCCGTCCGGACCGGTAGCCGCTCGAGTCCATTGCCAATTTGATGACAGCCCAGCGTGGGCCCATCTGGCTTAGGATTTCCTGTGTTTCAGATTTGGTGGTAGCCGGTAAATCAGTTGGGAGGGCGTGGTGGTCGGTGTTCTATGAATGCCAAATACAGCGGCGAAGTGATGAGCAAGGTACTCAACTGGTGAAGTCACTGGCTGATGCGTTGCAGGGTCCATCAGCGGAGGCACAGGTGGGGCAGGCCTGTCCTGAGACTCCACGTACCACCAAAACCTTTCCGCCGTACTCTTTCCCTCTTTCGACACCAGGTGGATAATGCACAGGTTGTGGTCAGCTAGCTTTGTTTGCACTAAGGCCTGATCCTTGCTCTTCAGCAATATGTATGGTCCCAGGCGGCAGTGCACGCCTCAATGTCAGCTTTTTTCAGTGCTCTCCGATGTGCACAATTGGCTTCCCGGCGCTCTTTTCAAGCGGTCTCCACATGAACATCCCGCCACGGATTTATTGGGGGGCGTGCACTTGGCCTGTCACGCACCATGTACTTCTCCACGACTGAAAACAGTGCCCCCCTGAAGAGCAGTAAAAATTATTACTTAGTACTCAAAATTGTCTTACTCTAGCAAACCATTTCTTAAGTCAACCTGCATTCTTGCTTTTTACTCCATATACGCTTTAAAGGTAGCGCAGACAATCCACAAAATCCTACAATATAATGAACCACTTCCTCATAGCATATTTGTACAAGAGCAGCTAGTGCCAAACACTTAAATTTATGTCTGGTCTTGGCGCCTGAGCGAACCCTGTTCAAACTCCTCCAGCACCTTCACATTCATTCAGCGCCATCTGTTACAAAAAAGTACAAACTGGAACGCTGACGCGTGGCCGGTGTCGAGGAAGAGAGCGCGCTCTCCCTCGAAACCGGCCGTGGCTGACGGCTTCGCTAACAGCTTTTGCAGCGTGCCCTGCGCACTTTCTTTTGCACGTGTACACGCTCGCAGGCGAGTCGCCATGTACCGTCGTTCTTCAAGCCTTAAACACTAGCTAGAATTCCGCGTATTTTCATGACGCAAAAGGCAAGAACTTCTCATTCATGTTTACACTGCCGTTTTACTTAGTGGCACGAGCAGAGGCACATTACTTTTTATTATTTTTGGTGACCTCATCATACTATATGTACGACAAAGCAGACGACCGCGAAATGCGTTTGCCACGTGAACGGCAACATTGTGTAAGAAGTGCATCTCGAGGTGGAGAACGCTATGTAAATATACTGTCGTATGTAATATGTTTAAAATATGCAGAACAATTAACAGCACCCTTCTGCTTTTCCTGTCAAGGCCATCAACCATTCTTTACAAATCATCCCCTGAAATCATCCCAAGCAACACAAATTTCATCAGCGAATTGCAAATTACTCAAGTATATTCTCCATCAACCCTTATCCCTAACTACTCCCATCCCAAGTCTTTCAATATTTCCTCTAAGCAAGCTGTGAATAGTACTGGGGATATTGCGTCTCCTTGCCTAACCTTTCTTCGTGGGAATTTTATTTCTTTATGCAGCACTATGGTTACTGTGTAGCCACTTTAAATATCTTCCAGTACTTTCACATACGGCTCATCTACGCCTTTCGCAATTTCTACATGGCTGCCGAGGTTTCAACTGAATCAAGCGCTTTTTCATAATCAATGAATGTATAGGGGCTGGTTATATTCCGACCATTTTTCTATTACTTGGTTGACAGTATGGATATGATCGATAGTAGAGTACCTTTTCCTTCAACCTCTTTAATCCTATGGCTGATTGAAGTCTAAGGTTGTCCTGATTCTGTTACGATTACTTTAGTAAATACCTTGTACGTAACGAATGGTAAGCTAACTGACCTAGACAGGAAAAACAGAAAGGTAGGCCTGAAAATTAACATGCAGAAAACTAAGAGGAGAACAGCCTCGGGAAGGAACAGCAGTTTAAATAGGTAGCGAAGTAGTGGAAGTTGTAGGCAAATATGTCTACTTAGGTCAGGTAACCGCAAATCCTGATCATGGAAAAGGAATAACTAAGAGAAAAGATTGGGATGAAGCGCAATTGGAAAGTACTCGCAGATTATGACTAGCAGCTTACCGGTATCGCTCTTACAGAGTGGCACCTTACCTGTGCTCACCTATGGGGCTGAAACGTGGAGGTTAACAAAAAGCATTCTGCTTAAGTTTAGGACAACGCAGAGAGCTATATGGAAGGGAAAATTGTAGGTGTAAAGTTAAGACATAGGAAACGTGCAAAGTTTGCCAGAGAAATAACTCGTGCTGGGGGGGGGGGGATGAAATTCTAGTGGAAATCAAAAAGAAATGGGCAGGGCAGGTAGCGCGAAAAGAGGATAACCGATGGTCACTAAGGGCAACAAATTAGATTCCAAAGAAAGGAAAACGTAGCAGGGTGTGGCAGAAAGTCAGGTGGGCGGATGAGGTTATGACGTTTGCAGGGGTCAACTGGATGCAGCTAGCACAGGACCGGGTTAACTGACGAATGTGGGATAGACCTTCACTCTGCAGAGGGTATAGCCAGGCTGATGATCGATGGTGATGATGATTATCAGCACTGTGAAATTAAAGCGGCACACTTGGAGACCATCATCCTGGGCTGTATATATGGTTTTGATTTCATATTACGAAGGTGCTAAAGTAAATCTTGCAGTCGAAAAAATTAGTATACAAACCATAAACGGTGTTTCTTTACGGGTACTAATATAGTAGACAGAAAAACATAGTAATGTTGAAACATGTGTGCTTTGTGCGCTGCTAGAAAAATGACCGTCTACTCTTACTTGGCTGCGGGGAGGCAGGTGAAATTCAATCTCAGTGAAACGACGCAGCAGTACTGTTCGTCTCATTCATTTATTTCGGTTCTTATGAAAGGGTTGCTCTTAATTTATGATAATATTAGGTTTGCGCTCATAAAACCTTTGACGTGAATGGGGTGTTACATGTGAGTGGTGTCGAGCCACAGATGCGCCGTATTAATGCGCTTGGGACATAACTTTTTATTGGTCAATTTGTGGAAATCTACAAGAAGTCTTCTCAGCAGAATGTGTTTTTCAATGAAAAAGCCTCGTTCCTCGATTCTCGGTCGTTGTAGAAATGAAAAGACACGTGTCCCTTAGACCACGTTCACATATGCGAATCGCAGACGTCGCATGCTGAATATCTGTCGATGTGGTTGGTTTCAGAGCGCTCACAAAGCATAGAAGCATGGCAGGGAGAAAACATTGAAAATCGCAAAAAAAAAAAAAAATCGAGCGAGACGCAGGAGAATCCCCGGTGCCCTTCATTTTCTGGGCATGGCATTAAACCACTGAACTCTTCGACACCTCTCCAAGCCGTATAGGTCAACTGGCACAATTTCTGAGTATACATGAAAAGTGGAACTTCAAAACCACACTCAGTCGACGAAAAAAAAAAAACTAAAAAATTTTCAGTTGTCATAACGAACTTTATGTGCGATTTTCGGCCGTCAACCTGTTGAGACTATACAGAGATGCCTGCAATATCATCAGAATTGTTACGATGCGTTGCTACGATAGGAAAGTACTACATGACTACTGAAGAAGAGGAAGAGCTACAAGAAAGTAGTAACAACAGCAGAACTATCTCATGCTACTATGAACTACAAAATATTTTGTCATATTTTGGAAGGGTACATATATATATATATATATATATATATATATATATATATATATATATATATATATATATATATATATATTGTCACGTCTCGGTAGAACGCCAAGGAGAGCCTAGCGATAGATCGTTTGAATGGTCGACCAGAACGAGTCTTGCGTTCAAGCTTCTTTCTTTTCCAGGCTAGCGCTTGTCGTCTCAGATGCAATCTTTTTCGTCGTCTTCTATACGCGTCATTTGCCCCCCTCCTCAGGAAGCATCGTCTCGATGAGGTCAGTCCGAGTTGTACGGCTTCATAAGCACAACGTGGACATTGCTGGCGTCGCTTTGATGTCGACATCTCGTCTGGCACCACCTCATAAGTGACGTCGGTTAAACGTCGCTGGACAACATAGGGCCCGAAGTATCGCCGCAATAGATTTTCGGAGAGTCCACGGCGGCGAATAGGCTTCCAGACCCACATTTTGTCGCCAGGTTCGTAGATGACATGTCGGTGTCTATGATTGTAGCGTCGTGCATCATGCTCTTGCTGATTTTTGATCCGCACACGCGCTAGTTGTCGAGCTTCCTCTGCACGCTGAGCGAATTGCTCGGCGTCCTGATAGAGATCATCGGTGTCGACATTCAGGAGCAACATTGCATCCAGCATAGTTGTTTCTGGTCGCCCGTGAAGGAGGCTGAATGGTGTCATACGAGTGGTGTCTTGGCGTGCCGTATTGTAGGCGAACGTGACGTAGGGAAGAATTTCGTCCCAATTCTTGTGGTTCACGTCAACGTACATGCAAAGCATGTCTGCGATGGTCTTATTAAGGCGTTCCGTCAACCCATTCGTTTGGGGGTGATAGGCTGTAGTTTTACGATGACTGGTGCCACTGAGGCGGAGAACGGTCTCCAATAGTTCGGCTGTAAATGCAGTTCCTCGGTCAGTTATAATGAGTGCTGGAGCGCCATGCCTCAGGACAATGTTCTCAATGAAGAACCGACCTGTTTCAGCGGCGGTACCCCTTGGCAGAGCCTTGGTCTCCGTGTAGCGGGTTAGATAATCGGTGGCGACAATTATCCATTTATTCCCGGCTGTGGACGTCGGAAATGGTCCCAGGAGGTCCATGCCGATTTGTTTAAAGGGTGTCGTTGGCACTTGAAGAGGGTCGAGTAGGCCAGCTGGTTTTACAGGGGGTGATTTACGGCGATGGCAGTTTATGCACTGTTGTGCCGGTGGGGTTATTACACAGTAGCCCACCGTCAACAGGGTTGTGCCAAGAAGTTAGTAACGCAGCGCTCGTCACCCGTTTCGTGAACGAGGGCTGTCAGCTCCCTGGGCGGTAGCGATGAATCCGAGCCGGCGTCTGTGAGATGAAGAAAAAGCTTTATACACTATGTACAGGCATTTACACAACGAGTTCGGCTCTGGGGCCGAAAGCTAACATAGCCGTACGCGACTGTTCTCGCGCAGCGACGGCCGGGGAGATTCCGCCGCGTCCGCACTGTCAGGGGGCGAACTGCTCCCGATGGACGCTAGTGACGAACTCACACTCGGAGTCTCGAACGGAAGCGCTTGAGACTCCGTCGCCGAGAACCGTTGACGCTCAAAATGGTCCAATCCGACGGCAGCACTTTCGCAGGGCCAATGGGAGAGCTTGCTGCGCTCTCGCTTCAAATATGCCGCGAGGCGAGAAGGGGTTCACCGTCAGGGCCACGGCGCCGTGCTGTCTGGACGCTCAGCTCATGTTGAAACACGTCGCTTCTCTCCCTTTGACACGGCTCGCCTCCAGTGCACTGGTGCTTTGCAGAGAAGTATCCAGAGTTTGTGAAGGAGGCGTTCGCCGAAGAAGTTTGGCGTACGGCTGAATTTCTGGGCGGCTTTGGCCAGGCACAACAGCACGTACGTACATAGTGTTTCCCTGTCGCCGGCAGTTTTGGCCAGTAGTATCCATGCTGTACTCTAGCCAAAGTGCGGGTGTAGCCTCGGTGACCGGCGGTTGGCTCGTCGTGACACGGTTGCAAAATTTCACTGCGGAGAGCTGATGGGACGATGAGTAAATGACTGTTTCCCCCAGGGCGGAAGTTCTTCTTGTAAAGTACGTTGTTGCGAATAAAGAAAGAAGGCATTACTCGGGCGAAAATCTTAGGCACAACCGTAGTTCGCTTTTCCAAGACATCAATAAGAGGCAGCAATTGCTGGTCCTCTCGCTGCTGTTGGGAAAGCGTTGCGTCATCTATGACACCTAAAACACAGTGTCTTCATCGGTCATAGTGGAAGGTTCGACCGGCGCTCGGGAAAGGCAATCAGCATCCGTGTGCTTCCTTCCAGATTTGTAAATAATGGCCATGTCAAATTCTTGTTATCGAAGGCTCCAACGCGCGAGTCTCCCTGAAGGGTCCTTTAGGTTCGTCAGCCAACAAAGAGAGTGATGGTCGCTAACGACTTCAAAGGGGCGAGCGTACAAACAAGGGCGGAACTTCATAACCACCCATACCACTGCAAGGCATTCTTTTTCGGTTGTCGAGTAGTTCGCTTCTGCTTTAGATAGGGTCCTGCTGGCGTAAGCAATTACGTTTTCCACATCATCCTGGCGCTGCACCAGCACAGCACCTAAGCCCACGTTGCTGGCATCCGTATGAAGCAGTGTAGGGGCGTCGTCATCAAAGTGTGCCAGGACAGGTGGTGTCTCTAAACACCTCCGCAGCTCATTAAAAGCCTGTTGCTGTTCTTCATCCCAGCTAAAGACAGCGTTGTCACGCGTTAGTGAAGTTAATGGCCAGGCAATTCGTGAAAAGCCAACAATAAACCGACGGTAATAGGCGCAAAGACCCAGGAAGCGCCGCAATGTCTTTTTGTCCGTAGGTGTTGGGAACTTGACGACTGCGGAGAGCTTTTCAGGATCAGGCCGGACACCTTCTTGGCTAACGACGTGGCCTAAGAACTGCAGCTTCTCGTAACCGAAGTGGCACTTCTCTGGATTTAGGGTGAGGCCCGCAGATCGTATGGCCTGAAACACAGCTAGCAAACGGCGTAGATGCTCCTCAAATGTGGCCGAAAACACAATCACGTCGTCAAGATACACCAGGCATGTTTGCCACTTGAGTCCCGAGAGCACAGTGTCCATCAGCCTCTGAAATGTTGCTGGCGCCGAGCATAAATCGAACGGAAGCACCTTAAACTCATACAATCCGTCGGGAGTGACGAATGCTGTCTTCTCTCGATCCCTCTCACCTACTTATATCTGCCAATATTCACTTTTCAAGTCCATTGATGAGAAGTAACGTGCATTTCGTAGGCGATCAAGGGAATCGTCGATGCGAGAAAGAGGGTACACGTCTTTTTTAGTCACTTAGTTGAGCTTGCGGTAGTCTATGCAAAATCGCATAGCTGCCGTCCTTCTTTTTAACAAGTACCACGGGGGAAGCCCAGGGGCTCTGTGACGGCTGGATAACGTCGTCTCTAAGCATTTCGGCCCCCTGGTGCTGAATGGCTTCACGTTCTTTCGAAGCCACACGGTAAGGATTTTGTCGAATCGGCGAATCGAGTCATCCATAATGATTCGATGTTTTGTCAAGGGCGTTTGGCCGACCCGAGATTCGGAAGCAAAGCAGTCTCGAAATTGATCTATACGATTCAAAAGGCGGTCCCGTTCTGAAGAAGACAAATTTGGACTCACATCGACGATGGTTATGGGCGCGTTGCACATTGTCCCTTCCTGTTGCAGTGAGAAGCAGTGCTGCGTATTTGGGAAGCTTTCGAAAAAGGCCACAGTAGTGCCTTTCGGAATTTGCTGACGCTCGTCGCTGAAGTTTGTCAGCAGCACTTCGGTCTGTCCATTGGTCAAGTTGACTAGCCCCCGAACTATAGAAACACCTCGGCTTAGTACCAAGGTGACTGCCCTTTCGGCGATTTCATCGCCGGTATGTGCCACGTCGCACTTCGCTTGAACAAGAGAGCATGATCGCGGAGGTAATGTCACCGTCTCCTTGGCGACGCGTAAGGGCATCAGTGGTACTTCCACATAACCAAGGTCTCCATGATTCTTGGTGAAGGCAACGACGCTGTCCCGAATGCTGATTACAGCCCCATGAAGGCGCAGAAAGTCCATGCCCAAGATGAGGTCTTTGCAACAGTCAGGGAGAATAATGAAACTGCCAACAAACACCGCGTTTCCTATTCCTATCCGGGCAGTGCACTTCCCTGTCGGTGCCAGTAGCTGACCCCCAGCACGTCTAATTACTGGCCCAGTCCATTCGGTTCTTACTTTACGCAGCGTATCAGCCGGTTTCTGGCTAATAATTGAAAAATCCGCTCCGGTATCCACTAGAGCATGTACCTCCAGACCGTCAATAGAAACGGCGAGGTCAGAACTAACAACTTCATCCGGGTTGCTCGTCTCTTTCGGCATTTGCGGCGGAAGTGCGGCGAGGTCGGCGCTGTCAGCTTCGTCGTCGGGGATGCTCATCTGGTGCGGCATTTTCGGCGGTAATGTAGGCGGCATTTTCGGCGGTAGTACGGCAATGTCAATGTTAATGTTAACAGCGGCGTCAGAAGCACAGGTTGTCGGCGGTTGCGGCGGTGGTGAGGGGTTTGGCACTTTTCGACTGGTTGCAACATCCCCTCGCGAGGTTGCGGCTGTTTCCCCGGTGAGGGCTCGGGGACCGCTGTCCGCTAACGTCAGCAATGCTACGACGCATCGGCGAAGGATAATGCTGTGGTGATGGGGAGGAGCGGCGGCGGAAGCCCGGGGATTTGGTTTCCCTGCTGACCGGAGGGTCGTCTTCGATTTGGGCAGAGTCGGCGTTGAAGTGTTGGCGAGCAGAAGCAGGCGGAAAGGCTTGCCCCCTCTTCGCGGTAGCAGCAGTATAACCGCTACACGTGGCCAGGTTGTCCGCAGTAGAAACAGAGTGATCTGCAATCATAACTGCGCCACCTGTCAGTTCGGCGACGTTTAAAGCGCATGGGAGACTTGGAATGGGAGCAGTTAGGGACAAGGGTAGATGGAGAATACCTCAGTAATCTGCGATTTGTTGATGACATTGCCTTGCTAAGCAACTCGGGGGATGAACTGCGAATAATCATTGATGACCTAGACAGGAAAAGTAGAAAGGTAGGCTTGAAAATCAATATGCAGAAGACTAAGGTAATGTTCAACAGCCTCAGGAAGGAACAGCAGTTTACATTAGGTAGCGAAATACTGGAAGTAGTAGGCGAATATGTCTACTTAGGACAGGTAGTAACCGCAGATCCGGACCACGAAAAGGAAATAACAAGAAGAATACGATTGGGATGGAGCGCATTTGGCAAGCACTCGAAAGATTATGACTAGCAGCTTACCGGTATCGCTCAAGAGGAAAGTATACAACAGTTGCATCTTGCCTGTACTCACCTATGGGGCTGAAACGTGGAGGCTAACCAAGAGAGTTCTACTTAAGTTGAGGGCAACCCAGAGGGCTATGGAACGAAAAATGGTAGGGGTAACATTAAGAGATAGAAAGCGTGCAGAGTGAGTCAGAGAAATAACTCAAGTTACCGACATTCTAGTAGAAATTAAGAAGAAATGGACATGGGCAGGACATGTAGTGCGAAGAGAGGATAACCGATGGTCGCTGAGGGTGACAAACTGGATTCCAAGGGAAGGAAAGCGTAGCAAGGGACGGCAGAAAGTTAGGTGGGCGGATGAGATTAAGAAGTTCGCAGTGATCAAGTGGATGCAGCTAGCACAGAACCGGGTTAAGTGGAGAAATATGGGAGAGGCCTTCGCCCTGCAGTGGGTATAATCAGGCTGATGATGATGATGATGATAGCACCTGGAAGGCGCCCACTGATGTCCATGGAAGAATCGCGTCTCCTGATGGCTCGATGAGCTCGGTGGGGCGCAGTCTGGAGGCGGGCGACGAAGGACTGCGGCATAGCTTTCGTGTTGCGGCTCGTGGTAAAGTGCAGGAACGTCGGCAGTGAAGCTGACCGGTTGTGGAGCGTGGTATGGCTCCGAAATATCTGCCGCGTTGTCGACGGGGTGAGACTGCATGGTTACATGGTGCAGACGGTGATAAGGCATATCGAATTTCATTCCTGACGGCTTCCACGAGGGCCTGTGATGACTGAGCCTTCGTAGCCGTAATTCGCTGGAGCTCCTCAAGGACAATTTCTCTAGTGAGGTCTCGAAGAGTGGTCCTATCAGTTGCATTCAGCGCCGCCGCAGTCGTCGAAGCACAGTTAACGGGTCGGTTGTACTGGCCGCACCGGTCTTGTAGGGCTCGCTCTATAGCCGTAGCGTCCTTAACGAACTCTCTCACAGTTTTAGGTGGGTTGCGTACCAAGCCGGCAAACACCTGTTCTTTGACACCATGCATGAGATGCCGTAGCTTCCTTGGCTCACTCATATCAGGGTCGGCACGGCGAAAAAGGCGAGCCATGTCTTCCGCAAACATAGCCACGCTCTCATTCGGCTTCTGGATGCGCACTTCAAGCAGGCGCAGCGCATTGTCTCGTCGGTCAGTTCTCGCGAAAGTGTCGACAAGCTGGCAGCGGAAGTCATTCCATGTGTATAAGCTGGCCTCGTGGTTTTCAAACCACTTTTTAGCATTATCCTGAAGGGCAAAATAAACATTACAAAGCTTCTGGTCTGCGCTCCACTGGTTGATTTTGGCCACTCGCTCAAACTGGTCGAGCCAGTCCTCTACAACTTCAAACGCTTCCCCGCGAAAGCCCTCTGGCACCTTGGTGTTCTGTAGATTCACCGGCGTAGGGTTGGGATGTGCCATATGGCTTGGGAGGTCTGAGGAACCTGGGCGTTTGAGGAGTCGTTCGGCAGATGGCTGTACTACGGCGCTAGGCCTAGAAGGCAGCGGCTAGCACGATGGACAGGCGTATCGATGTTTGGGATCCGCTGTGTACTGCTGGAAGGAGTCTTATGCATACCCCAGCGCGCTCCACCAGTGTCACGTCTCGGTAGAACGCCAAGGATCGTTTGAATGGTCGACCAGAACGAGTCTTGCGTTCAAGCTTCTATATATATATGAGTTTGGATCTTTTGGGTAATTACACTCACAGTCAATTTTTAAAACGTTGTGAAGAAGATGCTACGCCATGCGAACAATATTTTTCGCATAGAGTGCAAATAATTTAGGATTCTTCTTGTTTTCCAGGAAAAGTTTCTAACGCACTGCTTTCTTTATCTTTCGTGTTGTTGTTGCGATGTGTAACATTGCAGAAACCATTGTCATATCCGGTATCCAAATGATTTTAACTGCGTGATAAATGTGAAATACAGCACTAATTGATGGCATGACGCCTGAGAATGATGCTTTCGGCCATCCACCCCCTCCATTCGACGATCTGTGCATTCTCTTTATGGGGTTGCAGTGGTTAGGGAGCTCGACTGCTGTGCCCAACGAGGCAGGATTGAACTGCTTTTCGATGGAGGCGAAAAGCAAGGCGTTCGATGCTGTGTGAAATCAGTGCACGTTAAAGAACACAGGTGGTCGAAATTTCGGCGTTTCTTATAACCTGAGTGACTGAGTCGCTTTAGGTTGTTGAACTCCATCAACCAGACCAACTTTAGTAAAGTTCTTTCAACGGCTTCAAAGGCCATCCTTACTGTAAAATATGAATCGTGGTACAAGTGGTGCATATAGCTAATACACTTTTGTTAATCCACTTACATTAATTCCCTATGCCTTTCACTTAGCCATTGCAGGTTAAGTGCGCCGTGTGGCAGTCACGAAGTTGACGTTGGCGACACTGTGATACAGGAAACACACTTTCGAGCAGGAAGAGAGAGAGAGAGAGAGAAAGAGATAGATAGATAGATAGATAGATAGATAGATAGATAGATAGATAGATAGATAGATAGATAGATAGATAGATAGATAGATAGATAGATAGATAGATAGATAGATAGATAGATAGATAGATAGATAGATAGATAGACAGACAGACAGACAGACAGACAGACAGACAGACAGACAGACAGACAGACAGACAGACAGACAGATAGATAGATAGATAGATAGATAGATAGATAGATAGATAGATAGATAGATAGATAGATAGATAGATAGATAGATAGATAGATAGATAGATAGATAGATAGATAGATAGATAGATAGATAGATAGATAGATAGATAGACAGACAGACAGACAGACAGACAGACAGACAGACAGATAGACAGACAGACAGACAGACAGACAGACAGACAGATAGATAGATAGATAGATAGATAGATAGATAGATAGATAGATAGATAGATAGATAGATAGATAGATAGATAGATAGATAGATAGATAGATAGATAGATAGATAGATAGATAGATAGATAGATCGATAGATAGATAGATAGATAGATAGATAGATAGATAGATAGATAGATAGATAGATAGATAGATAGATAGATAGATAGATAGATAGATAGATAGATAGATAGATAGATAGATAGATAGATAGATAGATAGATAGATAGATAGATAGATAGATAGATAGATAGATAGATAGATAGATAGATAGATAGATAGATAGATAGATAGATAGATAGATAGATAGATAGATAGATAGATAGATAGATAGATAGATAGATAGATAGATAGATAGATAGATAGATAGATAGATAGATAGATAGATAGATAGATAGATAGATAGATAGATAGATAGATAGATAGATAGATAGATAGATAGATAGATAGATAGATAGATAGATATGTAAAGACATGCGTCTGCATGAAATCGCCAGCATTTTAAAGTTTTGTAGAACACGTACTGTCTCAGCCAAAAGTAACCGAGCAGCCCCGTCTGCCGGCGGAGTAGGCACGGGGCCGAGTGGAGTAGAATAACGTTTATTCTCGATAAGAGAAAGGGGAAGAGGGAGGTATATACAGGAAGGTCGTGTCCTCAGTGCAGGACCCCATCAGCTATGGCTGCCGCCCCCGCCTGGGAGAACAGTTGACGCTGGTCCTCCAAGGTTGAGCTGAGCAGGGTCGCCTCCCACTGTCCCTCTCATTTGGCTATGTATCGCTCTCGGGATTTGTCTCCGGTACAGCCCAAAGTAGTGTGTGTTCGGAGTGTCCCCGCACCAGGGACAAGACTCCTCGTATTCGCCTGGAAAGATCGAGCTATAGCGGAATACGTTTGGGGAGGTGTTAGTTTGAAGTTTCCTCCAGTCCCTGGCTTATCGCTCCCACCTCCACACTGCAAACTAACGGCACAGCTGTGCCATTAGGTATGGAAGTGGGAGGGATCGTGCCCTTAATTGTTGTCTTAATGAGTGAAGTCGTTCGCCATAAACTGAGAAAAGGGGGATGAGATCAGGAAGATTAGACGCTTGGTTTGTGTACCTTGGAGTTAGGTTGTCCGCTGCCTCGTTCCCGCTAAGCCATGATGAGCTTGCGTCCAGATAATCTGGTGTTTCCGATCAGAGTTGGGTTTTTGTTTCTGTAAATAATTTTAGATAATTTTAGATACTTGTTTTGGTATTCGACCTGCAGGCTGCCTATGAGTCGGTAACTATTTTCAAGTTTCTGCCGGAACTTTCACCATGCTGACCCCAGCTCTCCGGCAGCGAGCGTATAAGCTGGCTGACGTAAGCTTGCTCCCTATCTCTCCTCCGTGGAATAATAAAACGTAAGCGCGTAATCGTGTGCGCCGTCTGATTTGGCGCCTTCGGAGCGTTGCGCTTCTGAGCATGGGGCACTCCGCGCAGCATACCTCGCTCAACGCTCATTTTTGGCTGGCGCTGTGAAGCTGCGCTCTTCATTAGAATGCCTTGCGCGTTTAATATCAGCACGCAGCTCTTATAGCTGGAACTATTGGGCAAAGACTTGCTTTGCTGCTCATTTGGAATACGGGGAAAGTAATTGCGATGAACGGATCTCCAAAATTCGATGCACCGTTTCCTGCGTTTCCAATACTTATTTGCCCGAGACCGTCTTTGTTGTGCCATATCGTTATGTTGGAGGTGAGAAAAGTTGAGGCAAGATTTCCAGCCGATTCACGTTCCCCTGTTGCGGCGCAGAAAATAATGTAGTGCATTTTGTGTTTCGCGTTAGTAATCTTGCGTTGACCAGCATCACCCATTTTCACAATTCGTGAAACAATGTCACACTCACGCCTCAAATTTACATCATTGAATTTCACAATACATGCGGCCGTTTCTTTACCGAACTATGTTCCGAACCAAGCAGCAATATGTTCTTGAAATGAACAGAAAACCAGTCAAGGACTGCGAACAAGTTTTGTGTTACTCGTTATTACCGAGCCACTTGACTGATACGCAGTGCTCGCTGCTCGAGGGGTAACATCTGTAACTCGTTGAAAATAACGCTGGATGCAACGTTCAAGTGCCAAACAAGATCACGTTAAGAACTTGAGACTTCCCGCCCTTGCTGAAGTCCTTAGCCGCAACATGGTCGAGTTCAACGGGAGGTTACATACAACCATAAAAACAATTTCTTCGTGCATTCTTGGGGATTATATATGCTAGGGAAGATTTACGTCACGTATTCGCTGCATGTCTAATGTTTTTGAGCCAGGTATACTCCTTACTCAACTTTCCCGCATTTGGTTTGACGGTACAATCGTCGAGGCATTACTCACCTTTTTGCTTTAGCAAGCGGCTGGAAATGCGACATTGGCGGATTCGATTTGTTACTTATGTAGTAATAGCCATACTCGAAACTGCGGGAAATATTGCCCAGTTTTTCTCTCTCCTCAAGTTCAATGAAGCGTCACAGTCAAAGACTGGGAATCGTGAGAAAAATCGCATCGAGTTTTTTAGAGCTGCGTACTGATATTAAACGCGCAAGGTATACTAACAAAGAGCGATTGCTTCACGGCAGAGTTTTGCTGTGAACAGCGCTCTCCCTCAGTAACACAGTGATCCGAAGGCGCGAAATCAGAGCACACATGTTACCCACTCACATTTTATCATCCCAAAAAAGATAGCGAGGGAGCTGAATTAGTCCGCCACTTACAAATATTTCTGCTAAGTAATTCAATTACTTTTAGTTACTTTCTAGTTTTCATCCTTGAAAAAAATATGTAAAGCTAGTAAAAAAAAAAAAAAAACTTGTATCCGGACGCGATGCAAACATTTTTTTCATCTTCCCGCCAAATTTCTTCCCAGGCAACTTTTCCCGCCCTCTTTCCACAGCACGTGCCACTAGAAAAATAAGACAACAACAGAACAACAAAAACAGAAGCATGGTCGAAAGTTCTTCAAATGAGCGAAGAACCCAGCGTCTTGCTGGCCCGGAGCCTCTCCTCCTCCCGTCGAGCCGCGCGTCGTCATTGGCTAGGTCCCATAGAAGATTCTCGAATTTTTTGCCGTATTCCAGACCGATGAGTCCGCGTCATCGCCGGGCGATGAGAAAGAGGGCGACGGCGACGCGTACAAGGCTACGCGCTCTCTCACGCGGGGAAGGAGGTTTTTCTCGAAGCTTTCCACGCGACGCCGCGCGGGCCTCGCGCCGTGCCGGCTTGATGAAAATGTGCGCCGATTTCGTGACACTGCCACTCCCTTAAAGAATATTGTCCCACAATATTCACAACAACCACGAACATCGCGTGCACATGCGCTCACAAGTATATGGGGCAAATGTCCACATCACACACATTGCACAAATTTCACAAACTGTAATAACACATTACAAAATTCAAACATCATTGCCATGAAATTCACCAACATAGCAACACACTGTTGTCGGATACACATAGGAATCAACAACACACAACTTTTCAAATGCGAAGCGCACAAACCTAAATTTCCGAGCGTATTTCCAACCCGCGATCAGTGCGTGACACGCTTCTGTCCGCCAGGGCTTCTGCCTTCGCTCTAGGCTCTCGCATTTGAGACGCTTCTATGTTCCCCGATCGGGCTACTGAAACTTCCCTGAGGCATGACTTATAGTCCCCTTGCAAATCACACAACCAATGTGTGCCGATAATTGCCCCTACAACCAGTAGCGCCGACGGATACACGGGAACCTGTGCCAACGCGCACAGACTAACAAAAAGAATCACTGTAGTAGTGCTCTTTCCTAGGCACCGGTATTCCTTCCGCGGAAGGTGAAATATTCCGAGTAATGTCCCCATAAGTAGGAAAAACACTTGGGCTACCTGCACCAACGACGGCCTAGGCATTCCTGGCTTAATTTCCGGTGTCGTCACTTTCTTTTCAGTTTCCTCCTGAGGTGCTTCCTTTTGTTTATTCTTCTCTCGGGGCTTTTCTTCCGGCTTCACATGGCCTTGCTTGCCTCGCCTTCTCTTTTTCTTTTTAGATTCACTGAAGTGCCCAGGCGCGGAACTTCGATCAGGATCCGCGGGAAATGTTGCGCCCTTGATATTGCCCAACACCAAATCGTAGATAGGGCGTTCCATGCACAGGGCTGTCAGTTTTCCAGAATAGTATGGCGTCTGCACTTCCAATTTTGCCTCAGGTAGCAATTGAATTGAGCCGTCAATTAGCCTCACTGGGCATTTCTCGCCATTCAGATCATTCTCATGAATCAAACTGCGTTTAATAATTACGGCACTGCTACCTGTATCTCGTAGCACAGAAACTGATTTTCCTTTTATCTTTCCCCTCGAAATCGGCATCCGATTGACCGCAGATCCAGGTTGTGCATGTACTACGGCGTTCACCACCCGGATTTTCTTGTCCTTCTTCCGATTACCCACCTTCTCTGCTTCCTCCTCCTCTAGGCCGTGCACCACGCGGACTTTCCTGCCATTCTTAAGCTCAACAAAGCCATCGGCATCTTCTTCCTCCAGGCGACATTCCGACTCTGACGGAGTCCTCGCGGATGCCGCCTACGGAGCTGCCTTGTCAGCGTCGGGACACGACATTGCTTTGTGGCCCTTCTGTCCGCATTTTCAACACGTGGATGGATTGTTGGTTGCGAGTTTGCGGCAGTTAGGTGCGATGTGGCCTAGTTGCCCGCAGAGATAGCACCTCGAGGGTGACTTTACGATAGGTTGTGTCTGTCGGAATTCGGGCTTTCGAGGAGTTTCAAAATTCGTATTCCTGCTCAAATTTTCGCCTCCATGGGCTTCCAAATATTGGTCTGCCAGATCCATCATTTCGTCCAATGTGTGCGCTTTCCTTTCTTTTAAATAAAGCGACAGACCAGGGCGACAGCTGCCTAGGAATTGTTCCTTAATTACGAGCTCGCGAAGTGCGCCATACTCTAGTTTAATTTTTGAGAGTTCAGTCCAGCGGTCAAAATAATGACTCAATCGCGCAACATATTGTGTTGCCGTTTCACCGTCCATAGGTTTTCCAGTCCTGAACTTCTCACGAAACCCATCCGTCGTAAATCTAAACCTTTTAAGTAATGCAGCTTTCAACTTGTTATAGCTGCCGGCATCCTCAGGAGGAAGTCTTCCAAACACACTTAATGCTTCGCCGCTAAGGCAAGTGCTCAAGATGGTAGCACATTCACTGTCTGTCCAATTTGCATTTATGGCGATCCTTTCGAAACGCAAGAGGAACGCGTCGAGATCGTCTCTTTTCTCGTCGTAATTCGGCATCAATTTACTTGCGTCTATCCGCAAGCTGCTATGTCCTTCACCGGAGCTATGCACTTCAGCTAAACCGCTGCTGTTCCCTGAGTTTTGGAGCTGAAGTTTCATAGTAATTCCTTTTCTCGCTGAAATTCCTCTTCCCGCTCCTTTCGAGCCTTCTCTCTTTCTTCCTCGGCTTCTTTTCGAGCCCTCTCTCGTTCTTTCTCGACTTCCTTTCGAGCCCTCTCTCGTTTTTTTTCTGTTCTCTCTCTTTCTTCCTCGGCTTCCTTTCGAGCCCTCTCTCGTTCCTTTTCTTCTCTCTCTCTTTCTTCCTTTTCTCTCTGGCTAACCCATTTGCGCAGTTCGGCACTGGACAACCCCAGCTGGGTGCCAGCCTCAATCAACTGTTTTAGATTCATCTCTGAAGCGCGAACAGATCTCCGTCGGCATTTTTTGTCGACGTTGTGAGTAAGTGCGTTGCGCAAAATAAGGAGCTCAAAAATCAAGGTGTGTCCGACCTTCTCCATGTTTTGTTTGGGGCCCTGCGTTCACATGTTCCAGCGATGCCGCCTGGTAACCGGAAGAACTTCCAACAGCTAGTGCTTTCATTCGAGTCCATGATTACCGCCTTCGCAGCCAACTTCCTTTCGACCTAATATGGCTGGTGTTCGACCTCATAGATCTAAAATCCACCGAAAAGTTCCGTTTATATTGCAATGGAACTGCGCTGGGAATTTAAGCCGGTTAGATGAACTGAAATTATTCTTGAAAGAGACTTGTGTTCCAGTATTGGCCCTGTCCGAGGCTCTCCTGCCAAGCAGGAGATATTTGACTGGATATGTCGCCCATAAAAACTGCATTCCTGCAGGCAGTGCCGCGCTTTACGTACGAAGGAAAATTTCACATGTTTCTTTAACTGTTACCGATCTTTGCACGGATGACATTGAGGTAGCAGCTGTGAAAATACAGCTCGGCTTTCGAACTCTTTCTATTGAATCCGTGTACGTGTCCCCACGGAAGAAGGTAGCAACTTATTTGTTTCTGCGGCAGCTCTGAGACCGCTGCCCAGCTCCTCGAATGATCTACGGTGATTTTAACGCCCATCATTCCATGTGGGGTGACAGGAACGCGGATTCCCGTTTACGCAAACTCGTAGACGTTATTAACAGTTTGTACCTGTGTTGCCAATGACGGAAGCCCCACTTTCTTCTGACCTTCAGCCTCAGCAACAGCTATAGACCTGACTTTGCATTCCTTTGATGTCCGCGTAAGTGGTCAACAGCACCTGACCGCATGGGAAGTGATCATTACCCTATTTTTGTGCTTGCTGCCGAATTTCGTATGGGCGGTCCCAAAATCAGCCATGTTGTCAACTTACTGACAAAATTATTTCTGACAAAATGATTTCTAGTAAGATGGTAGCAACTACGACCTGATCATTTTCCGGCCCCGGATTTAAAACTCCGGAACCTATGCGCAGCGAGAATGGCGGAGCGACAACTCATGTGGAAGAAGGGCGACAGAAACTTAAAGACGGCCTACAATAGGCTGAATTATGACATTCGGCGGCACACGAACAAGCTCTACAGGTAGCAATTGGCCTCGTTCTGTGCTAGTTTGAGTGTATTCTCACCGATGACGAGAATATGGCGATCATTGGCAGTCTTGCTGGTGAACCTCGCCTTTTGAAGCCTTTTGAAGCTCTTGCAATGCGCAAGGAAAAACCCATTGCGTGCTTTGCAAAGGAGACTAGTTAACGTAGAAAGACGGGCTAGTTGGTCTTGATATGTAGAGTGTATATTTTGTCAGCGTAAAATTAAAGACACGACTAAAGGAGAAAGACAAGGGACAAACGCTTAAAATTAAAGACAGGACTGAAGGAGAAAGACAAGGGACAAACGCTTTCAGCATTTGTCCCTTGTCTTTCTCCTTTAGTCCTGTCTTTAATTTTACGCTGACAAAATATGCACTCTACTTGGCAAATGAGTTTGCAGATGCGATTGTATCTGCAAGTACTGGAAATGACCTATATTCACCACCTGCTTCCTCTACGTCTATCATGGACGCATAGGGAACTTCATACTGCTCTCAGTGGCCTGCGGCGTTGGTGTGCACCAGGTCCCGACGGTATCGCCAACTAAATGCTGAAGAACATGCACCTGGAACTCAGGAAGGAGCTCCAAAACTTCATCAATCGAGTTTGGGAGACTGGCGACATTCCTCCGTCATGTAAGGTGACATATGTAGTTCCAGTGCTGAAGCATGGCAAAGACATGATGGGCCTTGCCTCATATCGTCCTGTGTCATTGACCTCCTGTGTGGCTAAGCTGATGGAGAAGCTGGCAAATGATCGCTTATCGTGGTGCCTTGAGCAAGGCACTGTTAGCATGTATGACAGGATTCCGCCGAAGCTTAAGTGCCCAAGATAGCGTCTTAGATTTGATGAGCCACATTTAACACCAGAGAGCTTTCGGCCTTTCCACCTTAGCCATTTTTCTTCACGTTGCAGAAACTTATGACAGAGTGCTTCAGAGCTCTATTTTGAACAGATTGCAAGGCGTGGGCATACAGGGCCATATGCTAAGGTTTATTTACTCGTTTGTCAGTGGTCGTACGGTTCAAGTAGGGTTAGGGAGTACAATAAGCACCGAAAGGGCTGTATCATGAGGTGTGCCTCAAGAAAGTGTTCTTTCCCGCACGCTCTTTAGCGTCGTAATAGCTGGCCTTCCCGATACATTGCGAAAAAATTGCAGGCAAGTGGTTATGTCAATATATGTTGACGACATTCATATTTGGATTACTGGCTACCAACACAAGCGATAGTTCGAGGCTCTACTTTCGGTACAAGCTTACCTTCAAGGTGTGGGATTGTCTCTATCAGGGAAAAAATCCAGCTTTGTTCTGTTTCCAGGTGTAGAAAGACGTCATAGGCCTTTCATAGAGATAGGCCTTGGTCACTCTTCCATTCGCCATTTCAATCACATGCGTTTTCTGGCTGTCATTATTGACTCTCGTATACAGTGGCAAAAAGCTGTCGACGCGATTGTCTCATCTCTATCTTCGCGTCTCAGTGTGATCCGTAGTATTGCAAGTGAGCAATGGGGAAATCATCCTTCTTCAATGGTCAAACTTCATGAAGCGCTGGTGATCAGTCGCATAATGTACCAATTACCTTTAATTTCCCCCTCGGCATCACAGCTTGAACGTCTCGACGTTTTCCATGAAAGGGCCTAAGAAGAGCCATTGGAGTTCCTCAGGCGGCAGCGAACAATGCAGTGCTTCATGAGTCACTATCGAAACATCTAGCTTTGTCGCTTCACAGAGACTACTAATGCAACTTGGCCGCCTTATAGAGACGGTAGCTGAGCAATCCCTTCTTCAGCGGATCCGCAAGAGATCTGAGTCGAGAGCGTATACTTGGCACTTAATGCTCTTACTTCTCTAGGCATTAATGTTCGAAGGCAAAGGAAACGGTTGAAACCACCCTGGTCATTTCCGACCCTGGACTGTAAGGTAACGATTCCCCGTGCGAGCGCAAAGCGCAGTTCTCCTTTAGCGGCAACGCGTTCCCTCGTACTTGAACATTTGGAAAGAGTGTATGCTCGCCATCTTCACATTTTCACTGGTGGTTCTGTACACAAGGTCAGAAAATTTATCTCAGTGGCTTTTTACATTCCTTCTATGGACTATACGTGGTCTGCATGCTTTACTGAAGTCGTATCCTCCACAACAGCCTAAAGTGTTGCTATTGAGGCGACTTTACGGAAGCTAGGGTCTTGTCCGGCTCAACCTGTTGTCATCCTAACAGATTCAAAATCTGCCCTTCACAGGTTATAGCGCGGTTTCTCTACTGATGCCTTGTCTACTGCTCTCTACGCTTGGTGCAGAATCTGCACAGCAGAGGCTTTACTTTACATTTCCAATGGGTGCCCTCACACTTAGGTGTCAGAGGAAACGAGTCGGCAGACAGTCTCGCCCATAAAGAACTGTCAGGTAATTCCTCAACAAACGTCCCTCAAGATAAAAAAAAAAGACTCTTCATAGAAACGGTACTCAACCATTTTAGTACCCTGTGGAGTGCGCTCCACAAGCCATGTGTGACCAAGGGTCCGAGAAGACGTCAGGTCACTCTACTATATCGAATTCACATGGGTTCTGCTCGTACTCCTGCCTGGATGCATAAGATGGGCATGGCATCGTCTTCGATATGTTATATATGCGGTGTCTGCGGGGATATAGAACACTACATTATGTGCTATCCAGAGTACAACGCGGAAAGGTGTTGATACTCGCTTCCTTCAAGAAGACAGGAGCCCTTCATTGTGCACTTCAGGATATTATCTACCTGAGTGGAAACCAGACATGCAGAAGGGAGGCTTCACGCCTTCTTTTACAATTTCTGCAGAACACTGATCTTGACTCTAAATGGTGGCAGCTGGAATGGACTGTGTTTTACTTTAAGTGAATGTGTGCATAGATGGTGACTTCTGGAGTAGACTATGTTCTACTTTGAGTGAATGTGTGCGTAAATGGTGACTTCTGGAATTGATTATGTTATACTGTGAGTGAATGTGTGTATAGGTAGTGGCAGCTGGAATGGACTGTGTTTTACTGTGAGTGAATGGGTGCATAGATGGTGACTACTGAAGTGGACTATGTTATACTGTGAGTGAATGTGTGCATAGATGGTGACCGCTGGAGTGGAATATTTACTGTCATAACCTCCTTTATACACTCTGTGCCTGGCAACTCCGCGCTCCGCGGCAGTCGCCGCCGCTCCTCCTTCGTTGACAAGTTACGCCGCTGGCTGCCGAGAGATGGCGACAGCGACGTAGGGTCACCCTCGCCAGGCGAGTGCCGGGTGCGCCGTGCTGCAAAGCGGTCCGGATAGCCACGCGCTGCCGCTTTCTCGCTGTTTCGTGGACTGTTTTGCAGTGTGCAAGGTCGTGCTTCTACTTTCCTCTGCCTTCGGGTGCTGCAGAAATACAGCATTGCACCAACCGGTAAGTGCCAGCTTTGCTTTGTCCTTCCAGCAATCGCTGCGGAGTATTCAGCTGCTTTGAGGCTTGCAAAAAAGTGACAGCACCAAACACTGTGTTTATTAAGCGTCAATACTGCAATTTTGATGTTAGATGTGCACCTGTGCTTTCTGGACTGCAATGCTAATTGCTTCCCTGCCTAGCTCGTCTGCGTAGTGTGTTAGATGTGCTCCTACGAAGTTTTTTATTTCTTTTGCAGTATATGCTAATTACGAAATTTTGTGATAAAATAGAAACACAAGATTTACCTATTGTGAAGATGACTACTTTAAAGTGAGTCAAACCGAATCGTGCAAAGCCTGTATTAGTTTTCCTTTTTAACTAAATCGCTGTCCCTCTCTAGCATCGGAAACAGCAAAACTCGTACTAAACCGCATTAAGACCTGTGAAAAATAATGACAGCACCAGAAGTGTGTTTATTACGCGTCAGTAAGGTAATAATAATATTAAATGTGCACGTGTATTTTCTGGACTGCGATGTTAACTTCCTCCCTGGTTAGCTCGTCTGTGTGGTATTTTACATGTGCTCCAGCGCAGTATTTTTTGTTTCGCTAACTGCGCAAATCTGTGAAAAAATTAAAACACAAGCTTTGCCTATTGTGACGATTATTTTGGAGTGATCGAAACTGAAAGATGCAAAGCGTATATTTGTCTTTCCTTGTTTTTCAAGTTAAAAAAAAAAAAAAACGTTCGTACGACGCGCTGAATCATTGAAAGTAGCAGCTGATACCAAAATTGTTCTCCTTACAGATCGCAATGGCATACTGCGATGCAGTTTACCAATCATCTGTAAATCAAGCTGGCTTCTCAAGTGCTATCAGTGACAGCAGTCACTGCGAACATTTTTTCCTACTTGTGGCAACTATTCATCACACCATTTCTACATATGGTACTCTTGTAGCACAATTGCTGTTGTGATATGCGTAAATAAATGCTGGTGCCTTTCTTCTTAAATTTTGTTTTTATTGCAGCGTAGACTAGCATTGTAATTTTTCTATTACCATTGGCGCTAGCGGAGCAGTCATGCAGTTTTTCGAGCCATGCGCAATTTGTTAAAACTGCCTGACATAAAATGTCATATCGAGTTGGTGTTATTGCCTAACAAGTATCATGATCACTTGTTATGCTTAGCGGATGTCGGCCTTAGAAGTAAATGTGCTGAATATGCACGATTCATGCTTAGGAACAGTTATCACGCTAGCGGCTCCCGCTCCGCGCCGACGTTCGTACCCGTGTCCCTCGAGGGGAGCGGCAGCGCCGCGCAACTTTACCCGACGGCGCCGCTCTATTGTTCGCGCGGCGCGTTGACAGGCATAGAGTATAAAGGAGGCTATGGTACTGTTACAAGTGACTGTGCACATAGTGGGGCAGATTTCACAGATATAAGGATTTTTTTAACACATAAGTGACGCTACGGTGGAGCGATTGCCAGCAGAATAAGCAAGGCTAATCCCACCTGTAGCATACAACAACTCAACTCAACTTTACAACTGTTGGTGGGGTCTGTTCACGAGTCGGCTTTCTGGAATACAAATGTCCTAAAGGTGGTTAAAAGGCTGAGCTGTACACCCTGTTCCCACGAGCTCAGCATTTATGGGATGATTTCATCAGTTGTCATCAGAAACGTTTTCGTGCATGCCTTCTTTCTCTTCGTCAGCTTATGGCGCTGGGGAGCAGCATAAAGTCGACGCTTATTCAAACGATGATGCGGCGTCGTAGAGATGCATTTACTACTGGAGCGCAAACCAAATGTGCTGGATTTGGCGTCACTGCGAAACAATGCGCTTGAATGCCACATGGCATATACGCCAATCTCGTTAAGCATCTGATACCACTAAAAATACTTCAGAATACGCTACTGTAACAAGAACAAGAGACATACTTTATTGATACCAAGAATTTGTTTAAAACATCTCAAGGGCGTAAGCGGACATTACATACAAATATACAACAACGCCCTAGCAATTCAATACGCTCACGTCCTCTCATCAAAGATCACAGGATCAACATATAAAATCAGTGAAATCGCAAGAACTACAGCTTTGAAACAGCGGCAGCAAGAACTAACATCGGAAAGAGTAATTCAGTAATTTTGATTTTTAAGTACTTATACAGCAGGTAAGAAGACTCAATGACAATAAAACGCGCAAAATATGCCTCGGAAACTGCACTCTGTACAGCAGGAAACAACTCGGGTGCATTCATATGGTATGTCTAGTGAACAATATTTCATCTGCTCGTGTACCTCAGAATGAACTTTGTACTGGATGCTTATACTGCCATTATGCGCAGCGCTACCTTTCGCTGACAGCGTCACACACTTCCAAACGTATTAAAATTTTGAACTATTAGAAGGACGCTTCATCGCCACCAAGAAGGCGACAAGAGGCACTCGGAGGTGTGTGCTGTCTCTCTTTCCGCCGCTCGTGTCCACTCTGGTACAGCGAGACTCCTTGCCACGCGTAGCTTTTCGAAAAAATGCCAGGCACTTTGAGAATTCCACATATATTCAAAGTGACCTGCGAGTTTTCGGAAAGCGTTGCACATGCTCAGTAAATACCGAAAAAGCCGCAGACAAATTCACTCGAGCATGCACCCTTAGTTATCACACCGGAAAGCACAAAAAAAAAAACATAATGGAACAAGACAAGCAGCAGAGTTCACACTTAATGCACGTTTAACATCTTGCGGGGATCATATGTCCGACAACACGTGTTTCCAGCAAAGGCACTTAACATACACATGAAAAAAATTCAGCATTTCTCAGATACAAAGATCACCTGAGTAAAGGCTCCTTGTACAGCCGGTAACCAGCAAATGAGACAGTGGGGTATCTCATAGGAAAAGACAAAACCGTAGTTCCTGGCGCGCATGCGCGCGCACATTAAAGCTGGTACTGGAGCTTATGCCACTGTTTTTAAGGGTGCGCATTCAACAGGATGGCGTAAAGAAAGAAGATATAGACCTAAAACAACCGCTCCTGACACACTTTACGCGTTTGACGCAGTTCACAAAGAAAGACCCAAACATTCCGCAGCACCAGCCGGGTCAGGAAGCGTGCTTGCGCACCAGGAAGATCCGGATACTGCGCGCAGCATGCAGCACAGAGAACGCGACACACGTCAAGGAAAACACGTATATAGCGATGGGGCAGATTGTATCGAGCCCTCCTCTTCATTTCTTTTAGAAAGCAAAAATAACAGCTCAGTTTTTCCTGCGCTCAGCGCAGCTTCTCAAAAGTAGCAGAACATTGAAGCGATCTGAACAAATAAAAAAATAACGAGAGTGAAAAGAGTTGAATTCAACGAGACACGCGAATGCACACGAAGGTGCTACCAAACATTTAGTGGGCCAGTGTCAGCACATCGCGATGGCAGAAAAACAGTTCCAGGCACCTCGCGAAGCATCTACTGGGTGAATAGTTAGCGCGTTGCTTTGGTAGTACATGCAGCTACATAATAACTGAAGCGCAAACAACTGAAGCAGCAAGGAAGAAATTTCGACTCTTATGTACCTGCACGCAGAAAAATAAAAACTTTCAGAGGGGCAATATATACACAGCTAGAGGTTTAGCTGAATAAACGCTTCTCTGACTGATGCCGGGCCGTCCTCGAGGGTCGAGAACACCTGATAAAACTCCAAACAGTTCCGAAGTGAAACTGATACTCTCCTAGAACATTGTGTCTATATACATACAATAGCACTAGTTAAATGGCTGTCTTTTTTCGCAGTCAGTTTCAGGAACGCGTTCAGAACATTTCAGCCTGGAGTTACACCGCTATAGCGCTACTACGCATATCTGGTTCCACAACAAAGCGGCACTGCGCTTGAGCTCGGCAGCAATAACTCCGGTAGCAGTGACGCCATAACAAATCAATTGTTTTCGTCACGAGGACCGGTTCTCACATTCTGAAGGCAATTAACTGTAATAAACGCTGGCAACTGTAATAATAACTGCAATAAACGAAGGTAATAAACGCTGTTATGTATTCGTCCCAAGTCCAGCATTCTGGGGCATCTCTTAATCCTTAAAGCGAAACTTAAGAGATCTTAGAATTCAACTAAATTAATAGTCAAATGTGTGAAGGCTAAGGTTAATTCACGTCAAGCCGTTTTGAGCTAGCATTTAAATTCACGACGTAATCGCTAAATAAAACTTCGGCATTCAGGCTTCTCCGCAGTACACGGTGACAAGTGGGGACACCAGTGATGACGTCATCTCTAGAGATGATGCATTTCCAACGCAGAAACATCTGCTCTGGGGAAGAAGACCAACTCCAACGAAGGTAAAGGTCGCGAGGTGTCGTTTGGCTGCATCGGGTGACTCGCAGAAAGAATTGTGTGAAAGTTGCTGAAACTCTAAGTGTCGCCCATAATGACGTCACTGTCTAGTTTCACCGCACTGCTACAATGCTGTGAGGAGAAGCCTTTGAATTGTCGAAAATGTAATAGTAGATTCCATCATAACATTATATGGTGGTGTGAAACCATTTCGTTAGCTTAATCTACAACTTTCCTATATTCTAATGCGCGCATCTCGGAAAGTTGTCCAAAAAGCATTTTAGCTTCCCTTTAAGAACTTAACTGTGAGATATAAGATAATGTTATGCACATGCTGATGGGAATGGTCTAAACTTCTGATACGCAGCAAAAAAAAAAAAAAAAAAAAAAATGCTTTTTAAGTTTTTGTTGCGCTCCTAGTGGGTAATTAGAAATGCCATAGAAAACCGATGAGCTACATTTTAGCAAATAATTCTGCGGCAACTGTAGAATATTACAAGATACTTTTACGAGCGTATTGATAGAGATTATTTAAGCGTGCGATGCCCAGAAAAAAAAAAAATTGCTTTTGAAGTTTGTGCACTCACGAGTAACGACGTCTGCCATAAAAAGCGAGGGATGCACTTTTGACTGTAAATAGCAAAAAAAAAAAAAAAAGCTACAAGCCTCCGAAAACTGATCTGCGTTTGTATTGATTGTTATGATGCACATCTACGCTATGTGAAAAAAAAAAATGTGTTCAAGAGCTCTATCCCAGGATTTGCTCAATTTTTCTATAGTATGCGTACGTATCCCCGTCTATACTTTGTGCGCTATTAATATAAAACCAACAATGTTAAGATATTCTTCTGCCGGCTCTCGTTGCTGTACCGACCACTTGGCCGTTCTCGTACAACGCACGTAAGATGAGGCGCTTTGTTGCTCAAATGTTGTTATGAACTCTAACGTGTCTGCAAATTTCTTACCTGATGAATTCAATCAAAACCGCCGCAACAACGCACTCTTGGTGCCCGCTATATTCTTTTTAGCAAAATCACTCTTAACGACTCTATTTGTATTTTCTATAGTTTCGAAGACCCTGCATTCACGAAACTATAAGTGGATTAAACTTTTACGTTTCATTTTACGGTAGCACAGATGCAAAGCGCTGAGCTGGACGACGACCTCGCACAAGACGCTAAGCATCACTTATTTATGGATGAGGAGGTGACAGAATAAAAACAGAAAATTGTTGCCGCGTTACAAAACAGGTACGTATGTGACGCTTTCAGATTTCCAAAGCCCGATTTCACCAAAGGTATTCTGAGGAATCATGTGGCAGTCATTGCGCTGCACAATTTAAAATAATTGTTCGACCTGAGGTTCTTCATACTATGGTCTAAGAATATAAATGCCATGGCAAGTTTTGGCGAAACGAAGCTTTTGCTGTGGTTTCATCTACGATAAGTAAGTGTTCAAACATTGGCTTACGGGAGTTTTGTTTACTCGAGAAAACATTGGCAAGAAAAGACCGTTTTATGACACCCGCAAGTGGCGTGTGTAAGAATGGATGTTCTCGAAACAGCTCGAACAAAACTTAGTCTTATTAAAATGTTATCTGTGCGGCCGGTGCTCCACTGTTCAGCCATCTATATCCGCCTCTCACTCAAGTCTAGTTTCAAAAGCTTCATTACACCTTATCGCAAAGTGCCTTCGTGAGAAGTGCATACAGAATGAGGATCCTCATGCAAGCATTGAAATGCATCCGCGAAACGTGAACAATGGCGGAAATAAGAAAATATATATGTATATATTTGGCAACATAAAATATAGATCTTCTCGTTCCAGTCCGTGTGCTCATGACCAGATAACCAACAATCAAAGAGGGGCTCGAAAAAAAAATCACACTTCATAAGGACCGCTTTCAGGTCTTGGAAGCCTTCCGGTCGCGGCTTCCAAGACCAGCGGGTGATCAGTCTCGCGGTGGCGCAGAAGCGGGCCTATCCGAAAGAGACAGTGATATACCCTGAATCCTATGAAACATTCGGAGCGTGTCAAGCGTGGCCGGCAAGCGGCCGTGCGCCAGTCGCCGGGCCAGCACTTGTCGTCCCACGGCCACCGCTCTTTGTGGAGCGGGAAGCCGAACGATGGAACGCGTGCGCTCGGAAGCCGAGAAGTCAAGTCCCACGTTGTCACGTTCCGTCCACTGATGGCGCTTAGAAGACAGCACGCGAAGGGTGTCCTGGATGTTGGAGGCCACGCGGTGGCGGTTTCGTAGGTGAAACGGCAGTTTGCGATCGCGTTGACTGAACAAGTGAAGCGGGTGTTTGATCAAGGCGGACAACACTTGGTGTCGCTCAGCGGGTGAGACAAGTCTGTGGCGAGCGCTGAGACGAATAGGAGAATGCGGGTAGTAGTCGCTCGACACGCGCCAAGGCCTAGGAACAGGCACTTCTGAGATCGAAGGGTACTGTTGCCCGGAGACACTCGGTGCACGCCCTTGCCCTAGGCCATTGTTAGCGTCGCCTTTTCCACGATCGGCAGACGAGGTAACCACAAGGTCGTTTTTCATGTGCGATGAATAATGAACGTGGTCGGAAGACGCTGACGGCAGGCCACCGTTGCCGTCAGGCTTCGAGCTCAGGCGCGTGTGGCTGGCGGCGTCAGGAGCGTCACGCTGATCAGCATTATCTGTGTCCAGCAATATTTCGCGCTTGGCAGAGTCGAGTTGCGTGTCTGTCTTATTTTCGGATGAGGACTTGACCAGTGCGTGACCCTCCGGCGGCGGGTGTGTGTTGCTGGCATCAGTGGTCATTGGAGTCTTCCGTCTGTGATTCGATGACGACGAACTGGGACCGTCCAGTTCAAACGACGTCAGATAACGTTGGCAACACTTGGAAGTGGTTAAACGAGCTGCTGCACGCTCTTCAGGCATCGAGCAGAAAGAGTTGCGCAGTGACCGGTGCAGTCGACGGCGTCGCGCATCCGTTGGGCAAGTCTGTGCACAATGCGCGACTTGGCGGCGACTGCCTGCGCAACTGTTTTTCCGCTTCTTCCTGGCCGCGTGCTAGGGGTTCACTTTGAAACGACTACTGCTGCCCTCATAGGGGGTCACCACCTGCAGGATGTTCTTGCTGTGACCGAAGTGCCGGATTCGGTAGATGCCCGGCGCAATGTCTAGCGGAATCTCCCACATAACGGTCGCTTCACTGTGGCCCAAGATGGCCGAAGTGCGGCGCCAGTAGAACCTGCATTTCATGGAACACGTTGTCAACAGTTTTGCAGGCAGGAATACAAATTTTGTAGCTTTCTATACACAATCTTAATATTCTATATGTTCGTATCAAACTATTACGCTTTCGGATAATCGGAATGCAAGGGGAAATATATTGCTTGCAGCAGATTCACGAGGTTAAGCTGGACAGCATATATCAGGTGCACATAAATTTGTTACACACTGAAAAAATATATATACAGCTGACGAAGTGACTTTCGAAACGAGTGGCATGGTCTCCCGTGTTTCCTAACATCTTCAGTGTACTGAAACAGTGTTATATCGTAGGTTATAATTAGCAAGCAAACGCAGCTGCTGACTACAATGTTATCAATTTTGAAGCCATAAGTTACATTTTACACTGCCCTATATACGTCTGGAAACGGAACTAGTCCTACCTCGTTTCCCAGTTGCCGTCTGTGGCTACGACGGTCCAGGATTGCCCATCGTCGTTCAGCTTTTCTACAGTCAGGTACGTGCTTTCCAGCTGAAAGAGTAAATGCTTGTCACTTAAATATTAAAAAAAGATACTTAGCAGAATGTAAGAATATAAGTGGGTTTTTAATAGTACAGCAATCACAGAGACTACAAAACAATAATAATGTCTAGCAGCTGTAATGGATCGAATGCACGCACAAGTTACAGGCTTCGAAAGATCAAAACAATGAAAAAACTCACGATTCGCCGCACAAACATAAAGTGTATAAAGGCACTAAATGCTCTTACACAGACTTCTGACGTTAGTCGCCTAGGTAAGAACAGTTCATAAACATGTGAATATACCCGCGTTAAACGGACACATTTACACAATCTTTGAGTCAAACCATTCGGACTTAGCTTTATTCCGCTGCCCTCCACGACCATTTCCAAACTCAATCGAAAGCTTCAGCACTCACTCGCCACAGTGCAGCGACACTGCTGCAGTGAATTTTAGTTCTAAAAATTTTAGTTGCATGTTTAATGTCTATATCTTCGATTCACTAAGAATACTGTTAGAAACTGCAAGCTGTTGTCACAGACTTTTTTTTTTTTTTTTTTTTTTGTACACGTGAGTTCGGCTGAAGGCCTTGCTGTAAGCTGTACACCTGTCTTCCTTCTTTTTTTCTACTCTCTAGAGAATGGTTTTTCTTCGTTTCGTGTCTTAGCTTGTTGCCCAGCTGCTCGTTTTTCATTCTTATTTTAACAGCTGTTTTATTATATTAAATGACGGCGAAGAAACGCCACGCCAATGCAGGCTTTAGCGAGGCTGCAGTAGGATTCCGAGGATGAGGCAGCGAATACTGAAGCCGATGATATCGAAAATTATCAGCGTAGCCATATTGCACAGCTGTAATGGTTGCAATAAATAAAACATTAAAGCTATTAATTATGGTGTGTGATAAAATGTGTTAACATAGACATTCTTACTAGCAAATCATTTATTTTCCAAATGACAGCGCCAGGTCACTGCGTACCGGCGTACACGCACTCACGCGTACGCGTTTTAGAGTTATTTCCAGTTTTCAAAAGTCTTCACAGCGCTTTGTCCATTTAAGAGATCCTTCAATCTCGCTTTGCAGCACAAGGCCGGCAGCCGAGTTGAATGACCTTCGGTTTGAAGGGTACAAGATCTCAGTGAGTTCAGCTGCGCAGTAAACGACAAATTGCGGTACCTCTTTTCTACATAGGCGATTGTGTGTGAGTGCCCTATATTTTACCCGCAATCGATAGAATACCTCTTGTCCATGTCCATATCGTCCATGTCACAAGCTTATTGGGGGGAGAAAAAATATATATTTGCACACTGCGCATACACGGGTGATTAGGAAATGATTTCTATGTTTGCCAGTCTCATCCTTCTACGCGATACTTGATAAAGAAAGGAGCTCGTTGTTTGCTTATAAGCGCCGGTGTCTGCCCTGCAGCGTTGAAGGCCTTTTCTATAACCAATTCTAAATGGGTATGCATTATATATTTGCTTTGTCACTCATTCTGAGATAAAAAACCTCATCCGCTAATTCATTTCCAAAAACACCAAGGTGGCATAAATTCAAGGTATGATAAAGTAATGAAATTGCTCATAACTATTTATGCTCAAAGCAGAGATTTGATGTCCAGTTTGACAAATGCAAAGCTGGGATGTTCAACTAATCAGTTCTTACCATCAGATTGTTTCGTGGATGGCCAGACACAAAGGTCACGAAGACTCGTTCTCCCTGAAAACAAAATAAAGATGCGAAAGGTTGGGGTTATTTATGCAGTTGCATACCTAACAGTGGGCCCGAGAGCGTGCAGCTGTTCCTAACTATTCACGTTATAAGGATTTCCCACAATTCCATACAGATGCAGACTATCTCAAGTAGTGCTATGATAGCAAAAAAAGCGAAGTTGCTCTTCGTCATTCAAGTCAGTTAAACAGCAGACAAGTATACTGTAGTCACTGGAAGGCAACACTGTGCTCGCCCATAAAGTTTGTTTCACTTCATCGACGTTAAGAGCGCACGAAGAGAGATAGAAAGATAGTGTGAGGACGCACCCTGGTGTACGCTGGCTTGGCGTCGGACAGCACCTGACCAAACACTTTTCCCAGTGGGGCGCCGTCGAAGACGACGCCCGTCTTGAAGGAGATCTGTTTCGACAGAAGGTTGGGCAGAGGAGGCCCAGCCGGCAAGGTGACGTTGGACGTTAGGCTCATAGCCAGACTTTCGAACTGCTTCTGGTAAGCAAGCAGGGTGTGTGGTCCATACAGAGTGGATGCCCCTTCATAGCGTTGCACCTGGGATGAGCATATCCGCAACAGTAATAAATAACAGCCGTACCGTGAGCATCACCAACAGCATGTCAAAGAAACGCGAAGTCTTCTGCTGACGTCCTTTAACACGCGATGCAATTTACTTTGAGAGCGCTTTATCAGTGACGGCCTCATCGATGGCCGGTGAGGCATCACTTCGAGGCCTGAAATTTGGTTTCCATTCTGGTGTATCGGGGGTCGTTAATATGCCTTTCAACAAGGCTTCTTTATCACGCCTGCTGCCGTCGACACGATGTGAGGACAACCTTGACCGCCACAAAAGCCAGTGTAGAACAATAAATCACTAGTTCGCTCCAGGCTTTTTTTTTTTTTTCCTTTTCAAAACAAGTTGCGTGAACATTGAGAATTCATCGCAGTTTAAGGCTGTAAGTAGGCAGCTATGTAAATTTCCGAATTTCAGCATGTTGCATTGACCACTATAGTCTCCAGTCGACTACCATTATTTGTTACCTGAACGCAGCCTGCATCCTTATAAGACAAATGACTAAAGCATAGGCAAAGCTGTTACTTCACAAATTCCCACCACGAAAGCGGTGGACATAGAAACGTATTTTCAAGGCAGGTATTAGGCCGAAAGCCTTAATTGGCTCATGAGTGGCGTGGACAGGAAGTGGCACAAAAGCCCACGTGACCTTGTGACGTCATTATGACATAAAAATATATGATAGGTATCATCGTCCCACTCACCTCTGAAGCGTCGAGTGCGACTGCGGCACGCACAACAGATACCCTGTAGGGGTATCTGCACTAAAACATGCCCATGAGTTCGATGCGGAGACAATGTTACAGTTTTCGCACCATAGAAAACAAAATTTACTAATATATTAAGCCACCATTGGTTCCCACGGCTATTTATCCGAGACCTACGTTCTGGATTGCACGAAAGTATCGGTGGTGTCACGTGTCTTTGTAAAATTCGACAGCAATTAAAAAAAAAAATCTTTTTCACAATAGCGTGGCGCCGTCAGTATTTCACATGCAAGCATTTTATATATATATATATATATATATATATATCGCTAGCTGACAACGGCAAGGCATGGAGTGCAAGAAGCTGTTAGTGAATGTCTAGTCTGCTTCCCCTCTCTTACAGCAGTTGGTAAAATTCTCTAACTAGTGTTTTTTTTTTTTTTTTTCTGCCCTTGGACGACGCACGAAATTCGTTCAAATATTTTTAATCGAAATATTATTTCGAGATCAGCTTGATCATTTATAAGGCCCACCCTTTAAGGACTTCTAGCAATTTCTCACGAGCGTAGAAGAGTGCTATGGGTCGTAATTTGTTTGAACTTATATCCAAAGCCCTGGTTCTTGTCTGCCTTTGGAACCATAACCTTTCAAGCAATGAGGCAACAAATCTTTTTTGCCAGTTACACCTTGAATTTCAGGAAGACGACCAGTCCCACGAAAGAAGAGTCAAGCCCGTGCTGTAACGTGCCCATCTCTGTGGGTTAACGTAGCTTACACTAATTTGTGTTTGGGGCGAAGTATGCAACGAATGCTATGATTTCTGCATGGCAAGAGCGATTCGTTAGAAGACAGCACCATTTTCATACGTCACCTATCGAAGCCAGATGTTAATTTACCTACATCGTACTGGAACCCCGATTCTTTCCACAAAGGTACAGGCATCTATCTACCTGACTGGCACAAGACTTCGCAGTCCATAGGATCACTTTAGATATCCATACCGGGGAACAAATGTTTGTACATGTCGATAACAAGGAATCGAGAGTTCTCTTGGTTCGCGCGAACCATGTCTTTTACGAAAACTTCGTTAATCTGTCCTCTTTCGGTTGATATAGAAAAATCAAATTTCTCCTGAATATAGAGTCCAAGCCTTGCAAAGCCGCCGAATGGGATACTCTGAAAAGCCCTGGAAGCTGACGTTTTTTATCCTAGAGTTATGGCCACCGACTATTGTTATTTGAAAAGTTGTGATGATTCCACTTTCAGCCCGTATTGTGCACTAATATATGCACCCGTTCAACATGTCACTTGAAAGTGACAGTAAGTTATTGATAACTTAGAAAAGACGGGAAATGAATTTAAACGTGACTATTACGCCCTGAGAACCTCCTGGCTGTAAAGGGGGCATTGTTGCACTAAAATATATTCATAAATACCAAATTGGTAGTTTGGTTTCACAATACCTCGTATTTACGTAAACAAATTGCAACCGGCTTTTTGTTCGCTGCTGTAGATTTCTTATGTGCAATGATTTTTTTTTTTTTTTAGCTGGGACGTTCGCAGTAATACACTTAGCAACAAAATAACAAACTCGTAGCACTTCGTGGGTCGTCGTCAATGCAACTTTTCAAATTTGCTTATTCTTCCAACAGTAGCGCCACTGATATCTCAGCATTTGTTTGCAAATACGTTGTTTCCCGGCTGAGTGTATTCGATATAGCATGAACAAGGTTGTGCTACGAATATTCTTATTCCGTACCTCACAGCACACAGAGTCGTTCACATTTCGCGGGGTCTTCTGACTCTATATATACGCATGCATTCTCCGCTTACGTTTGACATTGTGCGGCTTTTCTCCTTTCCCACAATATTATTTATTTATCTGAGGGGCGGCATGGCTACTCTGTTAACACCAGCCAATTGCTGTCACAATTCCTGATGTCACACTCTTACAGAAACGCTAAATACGTTTTTGCTGCTACAACGTACCTGGTACTCCTCATACGTGGCCACGTAATGCGTGTACGTGTTGGAGAGTCCGGCGAGGACGACCATGGAATCAGGATCTGTCGCCCTCACCACCTGCACAGACGTGAACAAGTTTTCCGAACACCTGACATTGGCAGCAGGCGGAAACGATAAAGAAAAATAAGCACATCTATGCAAAGAGTAGAAACTTGCTGCACTGCCACGTGGATCTGTGCAAAACCTCTACACATCAAGTTTCATAAGTTGCGCGCGTATTAAAGGAAAATGAGAAAAAGAATGGCACGCAAGCGACATCAGGGCGCTATGTTTCGTCATTTTCTTCGCCATGAAGTGCGCACATATAACGCGTTCTGCCCAAACAAAGCATGCTGTTTATTCTTGTACCCACTAGAACCTCCCCGATCTATTTGACACTGTAGCGCATAGCTTCTAGAAATCACACACTGCAGGAAACTACTCGTAATTCATAAGTAAAGCCAAGTTCATCTGTGACCGACTGGCCGTAGACAAAATATGTATAATATTAAGTAATTAGTAGCGCACTCCCGAGTTTAACAATATGTACAATATGTCGGAAAGCTGGAAGAAACCACCACACCTGAAAAAACGGAAAACAGTTTACAAAGCAGAATAGTGCATACTAAGACAGCTTACCCTTTCCACTGTATCTCTAAGCCGTCTTCCAGACATGGTGCTGTCAATAAGGAAGAGGAAACGATTATTATAAACGACATTCAAAGCAACTGGTACTATTAACTTGTCCGATCACAATTTATTTGCATGAATTTTTGCTTGCGTAAAAATCCTTTATACTTTTGGCAGTCTTTCACTTCAGCGCTTGGGACAGAAATCACAGCGACACATTGCGTGTTTTCGCCTCTCGTTAATGACGGCAGAAACAGAGAGTGCATGGGCGGTCGCCTACCTCTGAGTTAATTGCGGACGTGTAACCACAGTGGAGCCCTCCGGAACCAGGAAAGCAATGCGCCACATGACCAGCACGAAATCCAGCATGTCCCGCCGTCCGATATTTTTCGCCTTCACGCTCAACGTGTGTAACGAGAGACCCAAGGGCCACGGCCCACGTTTTTTAAATTCTGATCCCTCGGTTAAAATTCCGAGCCATATATTCCCGTCGCACTCATTTGCGCTCCTCGCCCCCTCCGCCTTCCCGCTTCGCTCCGGTCGCCTTCATGCTCAACGAGTGTAACGAGAGACTCAAGGGCCACGGCCCGCGTTTTTAAAATTCTGATTCTTCGGTTAAAATTCCGAGCCATATTTCCCTGTCGCACTCATTTGCGCTCCTCGCCCCCTACCCGCTTCGCTCTGGTCGCATGGCCGTCAGCTTACGCGGTCGCATTTACAGAGAAAATCACTCCATATGGGGTCGTATTTGCAGATCCTTGACTCTCGCACGTCAGTTGTGTTCATGACCGTACGGTGCCTTGGATACTGCCAGAACAAGAGGCCGACCAGTCATGAACAATACCATCCTTTCACACAAAATTGCTCCGCACATACGCGCCTATACCCTCCTCTGCCGCCTACTGGGTTCCACTGGTTGAAAAAAATTGCCAGATTGTACCAGGCACACGCATTTCACGTTGGCGTCAGGTGCAGGCAGGCAAATGGCATTTCGCATTCCCAGTCAACGCAACAAAAATATATCCCGCCAGGTGGCGGTGGAGGGAAAGGGCAGGCAGGGGACCGGATGGCTATGTGGCACTGTGTCAGGCAATGTTGCACATTTGTGGAGATATGTAAGCGCGGCTCCAAATCGCCACAACTCAGGTCAAATTCCCGGCGCAGATGACCATGGCTCGACGAGACCAACATAAGCTTTCGCTTTAAAAGCAGAGAATATCCGGTGCAACTCCAATGACATCTCTTTTAACAATCTGGTGTTAAAACATCTGGTGAAATAATAATTTGCGCAGTGTTTGTCTGTTCCATCTTTCTTCCGCCATACCTTCTGCGAAAGTGGCATTTGCTTTAGTGTTTTGATAAAATTTTGTTGAAATCTAATTAGATAAATTAGACAAATATAGATAAAGATTAGATAAAGATAGATAAAAAATCTGAATGGATAAATTGCACACGAGATCAAAAAATTACACGAGTGCGTTTAAGTCTGCTTGAGAGCAGAAATGGCGAAAGCCACCGTTACAGGACTCTTTTCACTAACTGCATCGTTACTATCATAATCGTCATCATCATCCCTATCGCTACTGTCATCCTTATCATCTAAATGCACCGTCATTGCCACCGCTCTATTGTCATTATCATTGTCACTAACTCCAGCATCATGTCATCATTAACATTATCACTATATATCTCCGCCGTCATTGTCATTGCTACTGTCATCCTCACGCTAGAGAAAAAGAATTATAAAATCGATTTCTCACGAGCCCGGTGGGGACTAAAGGCAATAAAGATAAAAAAAAAAAAAAGCCCGGCGAAGACTAGTAGCTTGCGCGCTCGGATGGGGATCAAACGGATAGTGGTTCGATTCCTGGTGGAGATAATTTTTTGTCAGCTCGTGCGGAGATTGCCTGCGAACATTTCCGCAGCAAATGCGCCAAGAATATGTTTGCAGTTTGAGTCTTAAAGCTTTTCCACGTAGCCTCAGCTCGCTATTGGCTTGGGCCTTATAACTATCATCCATTTACCAACACGGTTGGCCAGTGTTGGTAAATGCCAACCAAGAGCGGCGGCCTGCCACGATTTAGTACTGTGCACGATAACGTACGAACCGCTTTGTGAACCTTCGCGCTGGTTTTGGAATAGTCAAAAAGTTCTAGGAGCTCGTATTACCGTTATATCCTAAATGAAATGTTCAGTTAGCAACTAAATGGTGACTGTGCTTTAGAAACTCGCCCGTTCTATGCAAAAACTATTCATGCAACGCCTCGCTGCTACCCTAATTAGTTCTAATTAATGAAATTTCTAGCTGACATATGAAGCATACTCACGTGAACTCTCCAGGGGCAGCAATGATATACAGCTGGCCAATCCTTAAAAGTTGAGTGGGAACGATGGTAGCAACCCACGGGTAAGGAAAGTTCATCTGCAAGTGCACAGGAAAAAAAAAAGATGTACGAGCTATAACCGCCGGAATATGATCCCAAAACTAAACTTCGCAGAAACTGCATCTGGTGCCCAACTGGTGCACTGGTGCAAACACGCACAAAAAACAAGGAAGACTTAAAAGTTGCGACTTTAGCAGAAAATTATCCGTAAGAGCCATCCGCCAACAAGAGTCATCGGTATCCACCGACGACTTCACAACGCTGAATCCAACAAGGCCGAAAAACAAACTGTGTGGCAAACTGCCAAATTTTGTGTTTTGATTCGCATTAAGTCGTCAGTCATCACTTGTAGGAAACCTTTACGGAGACTTTGATTTTTAATGTCGGAAAGTGCAGCCCTCAATGTAAAATCTCTTCAGGACCTTCACTTGAACCGCGCAGCTGGCGTAGTATCGAATTTCACCTCTGAGGCCATTGATTCCTTTTCATTTACGTTCTGTTTTATAGCAATTGTGCTACAACTGGATGATATAAAGAGCATGGCCTCAAGGTTATAAAATGCGAGCGGGACCTCGTGTTCTGCCAGGAGCAGAAAAAAAAACAAAAACAAGAAGCTGCATACTTTCCCTTTTAGCGTTTGGTTAATCTCACCTTTGCTACCACACCGAGCAGACAACAGTGCTTGCTAGCTATACGTCGTGACATCACAGGCGGCAGGTGTGAACGATGGAGGGACCAAATAATGGGTACCGGAGATGAATCAGTTACAAAATACGGGGGCAGGATGATCACAAATCCTCGTCGCAAATTTTGCTGACCTAAACGCCGGGGATCCGCAGTAGCGTGGTTAACCTCGAGAGAACGCCACCCCGTTCACGGGAAGGCAATACAAGAGAAGCCAGGAGGGCGCATGCGCGTATGCCTATATACGACATTGGACTGTAGGTGTCCCAGTAAAAGTTACCTCTATCTTTTCTTGCACGCAGTGCCGGTGAATGGACACGCAGACATTACGTGGAACGCGCAAAAAATAAAGTTGGCATGAAGATATATACTGATGGAATTGAACGGCGGCGCAACACGGAAACGGACACAGACAAGAAGGGGACACCACGTCCCCTTCTTGTCTGTGTCCGTTTCCGTGTTGCGCCGCCGTTCAATTCCATCATGCACCAACTCGCCCCCCAGGCCGTTATTCTGAAGATATATACTTTCATGGTTAAATTGTGTGAAAACGGTATTGCCAACTGCCCGAGATATTTTGCCCTGTGTTTGATTACAACTGCGCCCTCCGTTGTCGAGGCAGGGGCTGACGTGAACCCCCATCACATGTCGTATTCTCGTATAAGAAGGGCGCTATGCCGGATGCCTCGAGTTAGGCGAAACTCGAGATTCCCCAAGCTCTGGCGACGTCTTCTGAAAAATGAACTAATGTATACTACGACGTCAAATTCGACCCTGGAGACACCTTCGGCTTCATTCGAGCATCTATACAGTTACTCTATTGCAAATAAAGCCGCTCGTGTTCTGTGCCTTTCATCACTTGGTGTCGCTTCACGGGCCTTCTGTTATCGTTCCACCGACTGCATCACTTGTGCAAGTAAGCTGTAGAAAAAAATTCTTTTAGCTCATTTTTTTTACACACTTTGGGGTATGAAGGAGCATTTGATCGTGCGCAAGACGGACACTGAATGCGCGGCCGGCCTCGAGGGGAGAGCTCTCTGTCCTCAGGACAGGTAAGCTGGGGCTCCCTGTAAAGTGTGAAATTTTTGTCATTCACCTCACGCTTCGATCATCATCAAAGCTTCATTATACAAAAAACAACGCTCATTACATGAATAAAATGTTCGCAGTGTCGTATGTTATCATTTAACGTATTCGTAAGAAGGGAAACCACTGGCGGATGACTGCATCGTGTGCGCGTTGTTCTCCTTGGAGCGTGGATAGATAAATATCCAAAAGGAGATACACGCCCTTTACGCACCCGAAACAGGCATGGCCAGCGGCTTCAGGCTAATGCCTATACAAATAGTGGGTTAGTCAATGTTACGTGGAAGACTTACAGTCCCAAAGCTGTCCGCACAACTAACGTTGATGAGGGCACCGATTTCACAACACTCAGCGTCGTCGTCTTTTCGGAGTCTGTTGCACTTCTTCATCCTCATTACGAACAGCGAATACAGCTAAGTAACAATATTATGGTTTTTGATATTGCGTTGATAACAACAGCAGCACTGGCGCGTCGCACTGCTCAGTCTGCAGCTTGATACTTGTTTAATGAGGAAGCGACCCGCTCAGGGTGCGCTCGCGTTGACATACGTGGCTTTATCTCGGAATTTAATTGCCTGCTGCTTTCGTGCTTTCCGCGCTACCTGCGTTCAGTTGCTACCGTGGCACAAACTGTGGACTAGGAGCATCCTACATAATACATCCCTGTTCAGAATGTGAGAACGGTTCACGAGTGACCAGCGCCTTGGCTGTCGTGTAGTTGACCATGCCAAGAAGAACTGACAGTCACCAGTGTTTCTCACTTGCGAACTGCTGCGCCTGAATGTATACTACCTCGTGTGGATTGTTTTGGCGATTCGTTCTCCGGCCTTCCTGCCATCGAGAAGAGCAGCAAGCAGCCCGTATTTGATTCCGCGGCCAGCGAATAACATTGCTCTCCCGCTATTCCCGGACAGCAGCTTCTAATCATAGAAAAGCTACTCGCAAGGAGAAACTGTCACAAGATGCGGGCGCTGTCTGACGCCCGATGCGGTTTCTACGATGCTGCACATTTTTAGTAGAAGGGTAACAATGAAAGCACTTCCAATATGGCTCGTTAGGTGAAGAAAAAACAAAGGTTTTGACGGGAACCTGTTGTGACAATAGAACGTTCTGTAGTAACATGAACATCAGAAATGTCTGTAGTTACAACAAAAAAGTGCTACAGAAATACAGACAACAGAGCCATACTACAGAAAAACTACAGAACAACAGAAAAGTATCTTTTCTCAGTGTGAATGTGCAGCGATGCCAAAATGGCTGAACGTTTTCTGTTTCACTATTTTGGCGACGCACGCTTGCATTAATTCGCGCACCCTGGCTGAAAACAGGAGCTCAGAAGTCAAATATAATTATGGCATCGTTTCTCCGGTGTTCAGGATCAAGTTCAGGAAGATCGAGTAGCTGTTCAAGCGTACACCACGCAGCGTTTCCATTAGGGCAGAAAATCAGCTCCTACGTAGCGGTGAAATAACTTCCTCTTCTTCGGCGTTACTGAAACGAAGAGTGCTCACCTCTCCGACAGGAAGCAGGATGGGCTTCGGGTGGTGGCATTTGATGGCCTCCTTAGATGGCGCCGCGATGAAGTCCCGAACGAAATTCCAGAATGGTGTGGACTTTGTTGTCGCTGCATAGAGAGACGTAGAGACATTCAGTAATCACCTTTTCTCTCTTTCTCTCTCTCTATTTCGTTCGTAGAGGTATACAGTCACGCCTCGTTAAAACAGACACTTTGGTCCCCGAGGCGATCTGCCCGCAAATCGAATTGTTCGTAATATATCTCGAAAAAAAAAAAATGTATTCAGAAAAAAAAAATCACGCCATGATTAGAACCGGCTTCTGTGCATACTGGTGGTCAATGAAGTTGAAAGTAGACAAAATGTTAGCAGTTTCAAGTTCACATCGCGATTGTCATTTTGCTTGAAATAGCATGGTGCAGTTTCACGCGCTCGGTTATCTATTTTGCCGCCACGATCGTGATAAACTTCATGGCGTCTCATGGCTGAATAGCCTAAAATTTTACTATTGCTGTTCACATACCATGACCCAGTAGACTGGTGAATTAGCCTTTCTACGAAGCACGTACTGAAGAGAGTTTTCTTTAGGGGCATTCACGGAATAATGCAAATGATAAGGAGAGTCGACTTGGCAACTTTTCACAGTAAGATTTTAAACCACCAAAATAAAGGGCCATCATTCACTTTTCTGCTGCATTCCTCTGGAATCCGGCCCTCAAAATGCAGGAAATGAAAGATCTGGTGAAGGGAAGTAGAGATTTCGATCTCATCACTGTCCACATTAATTCGACTAAAATGTAAGAACGTCAATGGCCTATCTGCATTTTCACCCCGTCCACTCTCCAGACAGCGAGTTTCATATTAACGAGGCCTAAATATACTGAAAAAAGCTTGGTCCCCAGAAAAACTGTCCTTAATACGGGGGCGTCCATATTAAAAATGGCCATACTAATGGGGCGCCACTGTACTTTAACCAGAGGCCCTTGCCCGCCTACACTTCTCAAAGGAGCTATTGCAACCATATGACTCGCTGCCACGTTATTAAACAGTCGTCAGTAACATGCACTCGCTCAGTGAGTCCGGACTTGGACTTCTGGCTCTCTCTCTCTCTCTCTCTCTCTCTCTCTCTCTCTCTCTCTCTCTCTCTCTCTCTCAAAAGAAAGGACGACCTAGTGTGAGCGAGTCAGGACAGCATCCAGCGATCGCTTTGACTTACACGAAAAAGTTAATGTGGAATAAACATAGGTTTGAATGAAATGTGAACTAAAAATATCCGTACTGCTTCAGTCAGAGAGAAGCAGTAAGCTTTAAATTGAAGCATACATTACAAATCGAGCGCCCAAACACCTCCCCCGTTTCGTTCATACAATGTTCCTGCATAATTTCGCGTATAATACATGTCATCGCCAGTATCATCAGCTGAGTTGAGTCCCATGAGCACGCTAAAAAACTACATTCTCGCATGTATTACATTCTGTAGTGTCGATCTACTGCCAGGAGCGGCCACGCTGTCTAATCAAGTTTTCCTAGATACTCGTACCTGACTCTGCGTCGGCCCGACTCCGCTTGTATTCCCTCGGCATCCATTCCGTAACCCTAATGTTACGGAATGTTACATATTCCAATAGTCGACAGAAAGGTATGCTGCCAACCCTCTGACCACGATGCTTTGCTCCCAAACGTGGATGTTCCTGCCTTAAAAATAAAAAAAGGAAAAGAAAAACACGAAAAGCTGTGTATCGAAGATCGATGTACGTGCCCTGTAACACCGAGCGTCTCCATCTCCGTTCGGATTGCAATGGAGGTTATCAAAACCTGGCTCTAGAGGGGGATAGCAGTCAATGCGTCGGTCGCAAGGGCCACGGTTGGGCACATCGGCCCGAAATGTGGCGTACCCCTACGGATCCGTTTCCTGTGCTCACAGGATGCGTGTATTGGCGAAGCTGTTATGGTTCTCGACGACCCCGTGATGGGGACTATAACAAGCCGGCCACGAACAGGAAAAACTGTTCCGAGAGTTTGGGTGCAAACCCTTCTCTACGCGACGTTATCTCGCTTTCCGCCACTGGTCGTCTACGGAAGCAGGAAATGGTTGAATTGTTGCGCACTTCCGGAGCCCAACGAGTACTACCGCCCATGCGTTTGATGTTCGCAGCGGAAAGGGAAAGTGAGGAAATCGAGTGCTAACATGCTGTTGCTGACAGTTCACTCGAGTGCATGATGCCGTTCTCGATCTTCGCCTTCGATACCTGCTTTAGCAAAAGATCGGTAGCTCACCATTCACACTGCGCTTTTTCTAGCGTTAGATTTTCCTGAAGGCGGCAAGTGAAGTGCGGTTAGTTATTCTGGCAGTGTCGCAGTTCCAAATGCGTACACGTTGGTCGACACTTGCAGTCGCGTGTTAATCGCAGCCGTTTGAAGATACTTGTTTGTATAGCCAATACCCAATGATGTTTGTCTGTATTAAATTTTCGTTTGAACAAAGCAAGCGAAAACTTAAATCGAATCAAGGTACAAGCGAAGTGTAGCGTTTCATTAAACGCCGCAACTAAGAATAATCAGAATGAAAGAGAAGGAAAGGATAGTAAGTAAGCCACGGTTCCCGTATGGCTCAGTGTTCTAATAAATAACCTTCGACAATAACAGTTATCGTTTCCAGTTTCAGGGGAATTTGTGTACAAAAATGTGCACCACAGTCTGCTAGCAGTGTTCCTGACCGCGATGGCGGATGGTGGTACGGCCAATCAGGCGCAGCACGTGGTCGAAATTCCCAACTGGCCGCAGATTACCTACGGCACAAAGGTTTTTAGACCAAAATCTTTTGAGATATTGAGAATTAACAGCGATCGGAAGCATGTAGCTACAACGTTTTGTACTAGGCTGTCACCGTGCCACAGGCCTAGAAGAAGAAACGCCAAGTAGAAAGTACACGTAAAACGCGGATTGGTCGCACCGGCCGCACTATTGTCTGCGGGAGTAATGGAAACTTTCTCCTTCAGGAGAGGCGAGCGACACGGGTTGCAGCGGCCACCGCGGACTGCGCTCAGCGGAACGCGACCTCGGGTATTGGCCAGGGGCAGCATGATTTTGCGATCTATAGCAAGTATTATGCTTGCACTGTGCATGCAACCCAAGCTTCCCCTCCGGGAAGCAACACCGCGTATAAGAGATCGCCAAAGAAAACGTGTGCGCGGGAAGGGGGGGGGGGGGGGGGGGGGCTGCACGAATGCCGCACCAGGCAGCGCAGATAAGTAAAACGGCTAGACGGGAATAAACGCCCGATGCGGCTGCGTGGCGGATGCAATTGGGTCGCCCGTAGGAGAGCCCTCCGAGAGGAGAAACCGGCTTACGGGCCTTAATACAATGCTCGTGATTTCGGGTCAGCAGTGCCAGTGGATATTTTCTCCGCAGAATGTGTGGCCACCTGTAAGCCAACTCGCTATTGCTCTTGTATTTAGGTCATGCTCGCGTCACCACTCAAATCAAGGGTGCTTCCGATTTAGCTAGCCTACAAGTGGCTCTGATTTTTCCGCGGTAAAACGATTAGCTCGTATACGTTGGGTGACTTCATGCAAAAGAAGCGAGTAGAGAAAATATTTTTAGTATTTTCGGAAAATTGCGTGTGCCGCACTACAAGAAATTTGCAACTAATAAACCTGTTTGTCACCGTGGCTAGTTCCACTCCTCCCTTAACCTTTTCTGAAAATTACTTTGCACACTTTTAGGCTCCTTATAACTGAGATAAAATTAATTCATGCTCGTGCAAAGAAAACCCTAGCAGGCCTACTGTACAGACAGACCTACTGTACAAGAGACCTACTGTACAGACCTACTGTACAAGAGGTAGGTAAAAATTTAAAGTGACATTCAACTCACACTGCGTAAAGTCGAACTGGCCCGGTCCGTCAGTTGTGCCTGCAGCAAAGCTGTAGCCCAGCGCCGCAGAGCAAGTGGTGATCTGGAAGGCAGCGTGCCAGTTCACGGTGAATTGTTTTATTTACTTATAGATAATATCGGTGAAAAATACCACTGACGCGGGTAGCCGCGTATACACAAAGAAACTATAACCGAGGCTGAGAAGGCGAACACCACCATGCTCTCTGATAAAGTTTACCCTTACAATTCATTCTCACATATGTACAGTTATGTACAGTCTTTGTCAAAAGTTTAGAGCCCAGGGGGGGGTTGCTTCCGTGTCACACTGAGTGGCTCGTGATGCATTCCCAATGCTCCAAATCTCCTAAAGGCAAGATTATTTGCCTTTAGGAGATTTGGAGCATTGGGAATGCATCACGAGCCACTCAGTGTGACCCGGAAGCAACCCCCCCTGGGCTCTAAACTTTTGACAAAGACTGTACATAACTGTATTTGCCTTTCTCTCTCCAATAAGAAGGACTTCCACGAACGCTTGAGGAGACCAACTGCAGGGCTTATAAGCAGCCCTCCTGGGCACTAAATTGCTGACAGAGACTACCTCTTCGGCAAATTTTGAGGAGGCATCTTCGACAGATACATTCCAAACTTACACGAATGCCTATGCTAGGACCACACGAGCAATCAAGTAAAACGCAGTTCTCTCAGTTCCGAGATGTTAGTGCACAGATTTTGTTATCAGTCTAGAATATGAGAAGTAAGAAATCGCTTGTAAATAAAATAAAGAGCTAAGCAAGAACAACCGATCAGTCTGCCTTCGTTTCCTGCCGCGGCTTTCGTGGGCGTATAGCGCACAACTTCGGACTCCTTTCATTTCTTTGTTCTGTCGGCCAGCCGCCAGCGAAGTACTATAACACGCCCTCCAGCCACACCTTGCGAGCGCAGCGGGGCACGCGGGCAAGACCGTTATTCGGGCAGTGCGGGAGAAGCGGGTGTGCTTACCGGATCCGCTTCGTTGTCGCCGACCTCGTACTTCCCCATGTTCACCCTCTGGTAGGCGAACCTCACCGGGCCGGACAGCTTGCGCGAGGCCGAGTGAAACAGGTCCTGCGAATCGGGAAACGTCGCGCTGTCAGACGGCCGTCAATTTGGGCTCACTTGTCCGCCAGAGCGGCCGACAAAACCGGCGAGCGCTGACCGCCTCTCGCCGTTCGGCGCGCCAGGAAGTGGCCGACGACCCGGCGTGCGCTCCGTGGCTGCCGCCCCTGCAGCGGCGGCGGCTATCGCAAGGGGCCAAGGTATACGGGCCGCCCAGTTTCCTCGTATGTACTGTACTAAGGCAGCGCAGTGTTTATTCGGGCGAGCCGCGAGTTTGTCAGCGCCTCGGGACACAGCACCTTGAAGGGCGCAGGAAACTGACAGTTGGCTGACCTGGCAACTATCGTCGGCAATGGCAAAAAAAAAAAAAAAAAGACTAAGCGCCTGTCGCCAGCCGTACACACCATGCGTCCTTTCTTGTTTAACTTTTGTTCCGCTGTTAAAATGCGCCCGAAACGTCGCTGTAAGGTTTTAGCAGCATTACTTTAATCTATTGGCACTGATTAGGAAAAATATGTGGTACATTCACAAATGAAATTGTCTCGTGGGGACGAATTGGGCGCGTTGGTAAACAGTGCATATTGAATGCTGACACACCGTGATGTTGACTATAGCGAGGCTTGTAGCATTGATGACGGGGCAGAGGTATATAAGACACAGAGTTGGTTTGTGTATACGGCGGCGCAGTGTTCATTGGAGCGAAACAGAGGGCCGTCAGAGCCTTGGAAGCAGAGGAGCAGTTACACAATGTAACTGACAGCTGGGTGAGGTGACAACTCTATTATTTATTACGATAACCACTGCGTTCTAAGTCCACGGAAGAAAGGACGCACGATACGTGCGCTGCCTCGCACTCGTTGCGATTTCTTGTGTAATTGTGCCCCGTGTTTTTAGTTATTGTGCGATAGTAAACGTAATATATGAAAAAAGAGGTTCAGTTTGCGTATTTCTCGCGGCTGTCCCGTACGATGCTGCTTACATATGTCAGCAACATCGTACGAGACAACTTCAGTACGCAAGCTTAACTTCACGTATATACATTCATATATAGCATTTTTACTGTTGCCATCGCTGATGAGTTTTCAAGCAGAGCTATAGCGTTTAGGCAGGATGACAGCTGAGTTGCGAGCACCTTACTGCGTTTACTGTAGCTTGTGACATATTTTACACGTGACATCCCTCAAAACTGAATAAATTACCGGCACCGGTACAGTTATCACGGTAGTGAATATCAAGAGGGTCAACATCTATACCACACAGCCAGTTCTGTTTCATCATATACCGAGCTTCATATAATTTGCATGATTTGTGCATACTGATGTTGAGGCTTGTGATGCGCTTAATGCTGGCAGTAAATAACGCACTCATCGGGCACGCCGCTGGGAACCGAATGCTAGCACATTAAGGAGCTAAGGCAAAACATTATACGAAATTTCGAGGTTGTAGAGAGACCCTCCGGTTCAAATTGAGCGAAAAACAGGATGAACAGGAGAGAGAGGCAGGTATCACGTCGTCCTGTCTGCTTCTCTCGTGCTCTTGTTTTGCGCGAACTTTTTATGAAGAATATCACAGCAACAAGTTTTACTTGTAGAGAGATAGAGCTGACTGGCTGCTGACTTCAACTCTTTTATATAGCCAAAATATAAGCTAGAGGCTCTAACATCACTCTAGGGAGCTTCGTGAGACAAGAGAGTGGCGGGCCCTCGGTTTTCAATCCCCTGATTAATAAACAAACAAACGAATAAACTATCAAGAGAGGTGACAGAGAAGTCAGCAAGCGCGGTAATATCTGTCTCGCAAAACTTGAGAAGGCGTCAAAATAACGTTATCAGAAAAAAACAACTTTGGCACCGGCTTTCGCCATTCTTTCCTCCACCTGACGGCAGCGCCATCTCGCACCGCACCACGCTTAGTGATAAGGGGAGAACACCACGGCTGTCCGCTCGCCGCTGAAACTCACCAATGCTTTCTGCAGCTGACGCTCGCCCAGAATTTTGGTACTTTCGAACATGTCCTTTCCCGGGCCAAAAGCGATGCACTTCTCAGTCTAGGAGAGAGAAGAGAAACACGGAATCACTGAAGTGGGGGCGCCTCGTCATGCTTGTCGAGCGGCAGAGCGGTTTCTGTAGCAGAAGTGATGACAGCTGCAATGCTGACAGGAGGCTGGAACTGAGCTAGTCGGTTCGGGATAGTAGTTTTAACAACCGCCGAAAGGGGATGGCAATACAAGAAGGGAGACACGAGGCATGAGGCTGATTTTTCATATTCCCGTTACGTCTAGACGTCCCCTTCCGGTTGTCACGAAAAGTGCGATGCTGCTCCACGATGCACGGAAGCACTTGGTCACACATAGAAAGCGGTCTACCAGCACGTGCACAGCTAGGGAGTTACTCATATCATGAACCAGTGTATTCAAAATTACAGTTTTAGTATTGAAAAAAAAAACTATACGCACAGTACATATACGAGAGGATATTTAGGAAGCGTATTCAGCCTAACATTACGACAGGCTTTTTTTTTTTTTTTTAACCTGTGAAGCACGTTATGACGATAGGGAACAATAAAAATCATACCAAGAGCCCGATTCTAGTGCGCTTTTCCAAATTGAGAGTGCCCCGCCACGGTGGCTCAGTGGTTATGGCGCTCGACTCGACTGCTGAACCTAAGGATGCGAGATGGAATTCCGTCTGCGGTGACCGCTTTTCTATGGAGGCGAAAAGCAAGGCGCCCGTGTGCTGTGCGATGTCTGCGCACGTTAACGAATCGTAGGTGGTGGAAATTTTCGGAGCCCTACACTACGGCGTCTCTCATAGCCTAGTCGATTTGGGAATTTAAACCCTAAAAACCAAAACAATCCAAGTAACAGTGTTTCGCGCTTCCTACATCGCTGGAAACCATTGTTCAAAGTGCCCGTGCGCCAGTACGCCACAGAGCGCTATTGAACTACAGATATTTCGTGAAGCTTGCCGTTGACGGCTTTATCTGCGGCGACAAACGACGTTAGAAACATTTACGCCATATGCAGGGCTGAAAGTCTGAAATTCTTCTTTATGTTTAAAAGCTGCACTTGGGATTATATTAGGGTTCTAGACAAAATGCGATCACGCAAGGTTCTTTATGATGCGCACAAATCATGGAACTCGGGCGCATTTGGTTTGGTTTTGTACGATATAGGTCTAACCTCTCAAAGTGACGTCAGCTATGAGGGATGTTATGATGTTATAATGCTCCGGATAATTTCGACCACCTCTGATTCTTTATAACGCGCACTAATTTAGCTTCCATCGGAAAGCTGTGGCCGCGACTGGGATAGAACCCGCGTCCTCGGGATCAGCAGTTGAGCATCCTAAGCCCTGAGTCAACGTGTCGGAGGCGCGGCCGCTTTTGTATTTCGCTTCCAGTGAAAATGCAGTCGCAACGGTCAGGCGTCGAGCTCGGGTAGTCGTGGACGTCGCATTTGCCGACCTCCACAGCATATAGCTCAGTTTTTGCTGTGATAACGAAATTGTACTGGACCATCCTGGAGTCCGGACTTGCAGTGTGAACGGAGCGACCAGTTCTGAGTGGCACAGTAGCGCTTACCCTTCCGTTGCAGGTGGATGTCTGGAAGTCGCATGGAAGTCCCGTGTCGATGCAGCGGGGCCCATTCAGGTTGGGCGACACGTCTCCTTCGTTGGACTGGGCGAAAGCGGCGATGAACGGACCCTGCATACCCGTCATTCGTGGTTTATACAAGACACCTGCGTGCGTTGCTTATGTTTTTTTTTTTTCTTAACTTCATTACGTTTACAAAAATGAGAATGAACGACGAACGATGACAAACCGCGAAAGAAAAATCTAGGTTAACGAACTGTGGCTCGGGATGAAGTTTATAACTATAAACACGTTCTGTGCTGCTTTTTTTAACAAAGGGTTATTCCGAGCGAAGACCGACAAGCCAATCTGTCTGCTTTCTGGAGAGCCAACACACTTCACGAACACGGCTGTGACCACGGCACTTCCCTCGCCCTCACTCAGCACTCTGCTGCAGCAGGCGCCTGGACCACAGGCGCCTGGTCGTCAGGGAAGCGGGTTCCTGGAAAGTTTTCTTTGAACCGGGCCGCCAGCGCTGACCGCAGATTGCTCGTGCAGCACTGCACGGCAAGGCAGCAGAGCCACGCGTGGGGCTCCCTGTATCATGCTCGCGCTTATGGATGCACGATAATGCCTCTAAGCTTATCTTTGTTTGAGATACATCAGGCTAAATAAGCCACATTGCCATCCACTTTTAATCTGCGATCACGGAGTCCACAGATGTGTTGACGCCATCAGCGAAGTGGCGAGTATGAATGAAGTGACGGGAAATAAAATGCTGCATCTCCAAACCAGACTACCTCGACCACAAACGCACCTTTCGCTCAGGAAATAACGCTAGCAGGTTAACAATGAGCCAAACGACGATCGATTTTTTAAAAAGGGTGAAAATTGGCCGAAGTTATCTTCGGTTTCCTTTCAACTGTCCCCGAGATGCAATATGACGTTCAAATCGCAAGGCGCTATACCTATGTCAGGACGGTAATCGCGACCGTGTTTTGCTACACATCGCACCTTTCCGGGAAGATTGTTGTTCATCTTGGCTTCAAACTTGAGCTCGGCGTATCCTTTGTTGTCACCGCTGATAAGCAGGTTGCTGTTGTTCATGCTCGTTGGGTGGACGGAAAACCAGCTGCAAATAGAGGAAGAGACGTCTGCAAGTCACTAGAGATACCTTTTAAATACTTAAATTACAAGGTGCGAGAAAATTTTGCGACAGGAGAGAGAGAAAAAAAAAACGCACGACCGCATTTCGTATTTGCTCTTCACATCTCCCAGCTCGCACACTTGCCAAAAGCAGCTGTCAACAGCGTGTCCATCGTGCTTAGGGCAGCCCATTACGCCGCCAATTTTTGCCTTTGGTGAACGCATTTAACGTTTTCATAAAGAGAATAAAAAACATGGGGGACCCTTAAAGGGCAACTCCGGAGGTGTTTTGACATTCAAATATTCAAATAAAAATTTTACTATAGATTCTCCTCCGTCCCGACGCATTCAACAAAATTTGGGCGCCGTACAATAATCCGTTCACGCGCAACACGGCTTTAAAATATGCTGTTTTCATGGCTTAAATTGAGATTATTTCTGCCGGCAACACTGAGTTTCTGACGTCACAAACAGTATACCGGCGTTACTGTCCACTTCCCACATTATTATGAAATTGCGAGGCTTATATTGAACTACTTCAGACATTTTATGCAATGCTTCATGATTTCCCTGCGTTATTTTCACCATCGAAAGCGCGTACGTGTGTTTTTCTAATACTGAGGGTGACGTCACCATTTCATCAAGTGGGACGTCGTTTTTGGCCGTGAAAGCAGCTTCGGTTTCGATTTTCTGTTTTTCCTTTTTAAAACACTTCTAATTGGAATTTCGAAAAACGGTTTTTTGTGTTGGAGTCAGGACGTGCCGAGGAATGTAATTGAACCAAAAACACAAAATGATGAAAAAACCACTGGAGTTGACCTTTAATCTCCGCCTTTAAGGGCATATGAGGTGATAGCGTAGGCGAGCAGCCGACATATAAAGCCCGTTCTAACCAAGCCGTATGAACGTGTTTGCGTAGCGTAGGTGCAGACAGTCCGACTCGGAATACAAGAGCACTGCTAGATTGATTCCTATCTCTCCTTCCTACCTGAAATGAGCCACCCGAGTTGACAGCTCCTCCCAGTTTTCTGATATCATGTAGTCTCGTGACGTCACACAAACCCCCGAAGGATCAGTGTCCGACCATGTCAACTGCCAGCTACCACGCCGGATTTTCTGGTGAGCGGGGCCTTTAACGCTATCTTGTTAAGAATCAAGACTTGCTACTCTCTGTGGCTCAAATGATTACCCTTGTTTGAAGACGCATGAAACTGTTTCTAACAATATTAACTTCATATAAATATAAATTGTCCGCACTGCGAAAATAGCGTACCCCTAAAAGATTAGTTACGGCTACGCGTGTTTAGATTCATGGTTCTCTCTCTCTCTTTCACACATACGCACGCACGCACGCACGCACGCACGCACGCACGCACGCACGCACACACACACACACACACACACACACACACACACACACACACACACACACACACACACACACACACACACACACACACACACACACACACACACACACACAAACATACACACGCACACACACACACACACACAACAAGCGAGATTTAGATTTTCTACTAAGCGCAACCATGCTGAATCCAATTTTTGTCTCTCACCCTCCCCCTCCCTCTCTCGCCTCTCCCTCCCTCCTCTCTCTCTCTCTCTCTCTCTCCTGTAACGCAGTGCAAGCAGCCTTCGCTTTTGTTTGGATGCACCGTAACTGTGTGTGTTGCCGAGACGTCTATTAAAACTTCCGTGCAACAGCGCCATGTCCAAGCTCTTTTTTATTTTTTTTTTTTTCATATCGCTTGCGAACGACTTCCCGGCTCAAAAGCGGCAGAAGGGAAAAATATTCTCGCAAATGGCGGCCATTACGCTTGCGCCAACGAAGCCGGGCATAGTTCTACACTATGGCGCCTCAAATTTACATTTTATCAAGGAACCGCGGCCTCCTGTAATTTGCTGCCCTTGGAGATTAGTAATTCGTCGTTACTGAGCCCATCGTCGTGACGATCGTGAACACTGATCGCAACCACAGTGCTTTACTTACGCTATAGAATTATTTCGTAACAACCTAGAACACGAAATTCGTTCATGCATTAATTGTTCACCTCTATATTTCTTTATTTCCGACTAATTTTGAGGCGTTAAAACCAGTGTCAAATTAATTTTAGTTCTTCCTACAGCAGGCGGCATTGAGCTTTAAGCGCAGTGAACCGTTTTCTCACCTGTAATGGGATGTGCCCGGCGTACTGTAAACTTTCATACCGTGTGATTGGCTTATTTCGCGCGAAGAAGTGGTGATTATGATTCCATACGCAATTTGTAGCAACCAATAAGGTAAGGCGTATTTTTGTTATTCGTGACCCAAATCTATTGGCACAATAAGGAGGCTGAGGGCACAAGAATGCAGGCGCTATGAGATGCAGAATTCCTGATTCACATACGCATCAATGAATCTGAAAACAAATTGTGTATATAATACCGATCTTATTTGAGTGATGTTGTCACCATCAAAAGCCACGAAAGAAGCCGGACCTCATCGGCCAGTAAAATGTTTCAAGTTTGTACCATTCAGTTAAAGATATACGCGCCATATAAGCTTCAACTGAATTAAATTGGGAACGAGGTTGGCAGAATTAAGATTCACTTGCTGTTTCTCGCTCAAGAACCCTGCACAGTACTGACAGAGGTTACATAGATCAGTAAATGCGTACTTTATCATTCCTATCGGGTTGTTCTGGAGGTCCGTGAACTTGAGGAGAAGCATCTTCGTGTCCGTGTTGTTTTTGTACCTGCATCATACAAAAAACAAAAAACAAAAGCGTTTAAGCGGAGGACTGAACAAGAAAAATGCGAAGTTTTAAAGCTTTCACGATCATGTTCCGCGCAGGAATCGACCAGCATGTAAAGGAGTACAGCTCGCTGCTTGGCGAAATAATACCGCCGTAAATATAAATAAAAACATAACAAAACGCTCAGTCAGGACAGGTACCGGGAATTCGGCAGGACGCCCGAGTTAAATATTGGTCCTACTTCAATTAGGCGTAACATTTCAGCAAGAATACATTCCATAAATTGCCTTTCGAAAATATTCACCACATACTCTTCCTATAGTTGCGCAAGAGTATAAGAGCGCATCTTTACCCTCCCCAATGCGTGTATACGGTCGTGACCAGGTTGAACAGTGCTCTACGGTGCAACAGAAGTGGAGTTTTAAACGAGGCACTGTGTTCCACTAATGAACAACGCTTGCACTGAAGAGCATCCATGTATACCTGACGCGTGAAAACAGCGCAAGTATGACATTTCACTCACATGGCGCTATACCGACGATAAGCCGCATTACTGTTTCGACTGACTAGCGCGCAAAGTCGGCTCAAGAAAAGCGTGGCTAGCTTCCAGAATGAACACGATCGAAATTCTTGAAATAGCGCCTGTTGGGCATATAATCCATTTGCTCTGTTCCTATCAAGTGCAGTAATTACCCCGATGCGCACATTTTGAAACAAAAATCAACGAGCGCACTTGTGTAGAATCACATGTGCATAGTGAAGACACAGCTACGTTTCTTCTCTTTGTGTCTTTTTTTAATCCATGAGCCAATAAACGTTCAGATTCTGGATAAAAATAGAAGCGCAGCAAACATTACAAACAACATTCAATGTCGCAATGCCGCATTGTCCTCCATGCGACTCTCTTCAATCACAACTCGAGCTACTGTCGGACCACGATGTACCTAATATTTTAAGGCATTGTTCTCCACATACATATTCGACAGCTGAATGACTGCGAGTACGCAACGTGCTCAAGCTCTACAGGGTGCGACGGGCTTCGATGGGAATGGCACTGCTTCAAGCAATTTACGAAAACGCCAGCTGTTCTGCTAGACTGCAGACGCATTTTATGATACGCAAGACTCGTAGCGGCGACCCGGCGCTTATACTTCTGAGTGACATTTCGTGGATTCTATTATCCCCCACGGCTATAAAGCTACGAGGGGCCCCCGTTCACTCTAAATTAATCCCCAGTCCCCCTCGTTACAGCACGCGTAAAGCCAGGTTGCAGACCTGGTTCGTAAAAATAATTCTTTTTTAAACAACAGGAGAATACAGCCTTTGTCGAAAGTGTAGAGCACAGGGAATCTGGTTTTGAGCCGTGCAGTGGCGCTGATTTATCATTAGTGGAGGTCCTTCCCATTGGAGGGGGTAAGATAACAAATTTTGCTTACCATCAATAGATTCGGAACACTAGAAATAAATTACAAGCCGCAGGAAGAGGCTGAGAAGCAGATCCCTTGGGCTCTACACTTCTGACAAAGACTGTACGTTTCCTTTAAAAAAAGACACGAAATAGCATACTTAGGATTTCTTACACGCAATAAAATTATTGGGCTGAAAATTTTCAAACAGCTCTCAAAAAAAAAAAAAAAGATGGCACAAACTTTACACCTTTTTTCTGTCTTTTTCGAAAAAAAAAAACATTATTTTTTTGTCGGCTTGCTTAACTGGAGCACAATAATCTTATTTTACTTGAGCCTTCTTCAATGCCCACTGCCCTGACTTGTGCACAAACGGAGATAAAGGCAAGTACCCACTTATCTCCGAAACTAAACGCACTGCTAACAACAGCGCCAACTTTCGTTAGCCTTCGCCCCTTCGCGTGTCTTGACCCAAAGCGTTCATACGAGGCCAAGACTTGCTGTACGCTGTGAAGCGCATAGAAAAGAAAAAGAAAACGGGCGCCTCGGGACAACCTTGAGTCGTCCAAGGTAAAGCAGACCAGGGACACGAGCGTTCGTTGTCTCCAGTGGTTTTACTCTCGACATTCGCGGCGTTTGCACGCACGCGGTGTTGCCTGGTGAACCACTCATTTCGTCACAGGCGTCAGCACTTCCTCTTCTTTTTTTTTTTTCCTTTGAGATAAAATATCGCGCGATCTGTGCATGCGTCCGTGCATGCGTGCGCACGGTGGGCACGAATGCTGAGCGCCGCGTGCGCTCGCGTGTGGCAGCATCTGAGCATTAATGAGATAAAGTACCTGAGCTCTGATAAAGTTCCCGGAATTTAAAGCGACTTGCGCAACGAATAGGACACCGCTCCGTATGCCGTATGCCGTATATGAAGCTATCGCCGTATACTGGCGACATCTTCAATAACCTGTGACATGAATTCTAGGCGTTCAACTCAGGCACATACTGCGTGCGCGCTCAGGCATTGTCCGCAACGCACACGCGGATAAATGGGACGTTCGAAAGCTGAGATGGCTGCACTACAGTGTGGCGGCATGCTGTAGAACGAGGTTCGTATGCAATAACATGATGCAACGCTCTTACAAACTTCCACTTTCAGGTCTTTTGACGGTACTCCAAGACTTTCAATTGTTCACAAAGCAAAGAACAACGGTAAGAGACCCCTTTCCCCAATGCGTAACGTTTCGAAAGGTTAAATGTTCTGTTATGGGATTGACACGTTTCATTTCTACAAAATGTTTTTTTTTTTTTTTCTCCTACATTTTTACTCCTCGCGAAGCACGTTCTTCAGGCCTCTCAAACTAGTGCTCCATTTTCCGTCTGCGTTCAGAGTTCATGCAGTCGAGCTGCTGCTCTTTCCTGCAGGCTTACAGATTGGAAGACAAAGAGACGGTACCAAAGTGACATCACGCTTACGGGCGCTGCACGCATCTGCTCAGAGGCGCATGTGGTCAGGAGAGCGCAGCGTCAAGGATCATCGCATCAGTTACGGATCCTATGGTGGTATATCCGTGCAGGGAGGGCAACGAGTGAAGGCGATCAGTGAAGCTTGCAGTAAAAAAAAAAAAAAAAAAAAAAAAAAAAAAAAAGTGAGAGAAGCGCCTTGCGGACGTGCATATATGGCCGTCCAATGACATAACGCGCTTGCCGATTTCTCGCGGGCCGCGTGGCTCGTAACCCGAAGAGCCCAGCCGCTATTTTAGAAAGCCACGCTCGGGCTCCATTCGCGCTCACGCGCGTCGCATTCGCGGCTATAAATGTAAGCGCGGACAACCGGCCCCGCACAGGGAAACAAAAGCGCGCCGTCACGTATGCGGCGCCGAGTGCGCGGACATGGGCGTCCGCCGTCGGAAATTGTGGCCCGGAGAGGCGGGACGAGATTTTGTTGTCTTCCTGTTGAATTGCTCATGACGCTGATTATGGACAACAGCGGAGGCCACATTTCGCTATCGCGTCTCGCTTAAGGGAAACAATGGCGGCCAAGCGTGGCGCGAGGCCCGATCATCGCGGGAAAAGAAATACGCCACTGCACAGCACCATCCAACTCTGCGCAACGGCGTGCACGAGCGCCGCTGAGCGGCGCGTGCGCTCGCGTATCGACAACTTGCTCTTGTCGAAAACGCGAGCAAATATATCACGTATATTGTGTTGTCGACCGGCCACACGAGAGGGGCGCATTGATTTCGGCAGGAAACCGAAAGTAAGTGAGGCGTACGCCACTTCCCCCACGATTCCCCGATTCAGAACGCAGCAAAACATGCGAAACTAAGCGCGACTTCAGGAACCGAAGGCAAACTGATAAGACGACCAGCGCTATTGAAGCAAAGGCGACGTTGCGGGCGCCTACGTCGGTGCGACTGCATTTGATTAACGTTCGACACCGGGCTGGCTGCCTTTAATCGTAACGCAGGTTGCAATGCGTGTGTTCGAGAGCATGAAAATGTATTATGCCGTTGTCCGTATCAGACTTTATGAAATCTTAAAAATGTCTGAAGCCTTCACTGAAGTTTTGCGCATGTAAACAGCACTAATGCTTAGTAGCGTTTGATCGTCGCAGTAATGCGTGCACTGCACTCCCAGGCAACTTTGTCTACGCATCGGAAGGTGTGCTCGCGAGACGGCAGTATCCAGCATAGTTGAAACATTTCAACGCTGCACTGCAGGCCAACAACAACGAAATAGTAAAAAAAAAAAAAAAGCCGCCCTCGAGCACCACGATGAAACTCGAGTCTCGTGCGCAACAGCCACCAGAGTGACTGCGTACAATGACTCGCTGGTACACGTCGAAGTTGAAGAAGGTTAAAAATCGTGTACGTGTTTATAAGCCCGGGCCTCAGCACCAGGTTTTTCTACCACCTTGATACGCATGCAGGATCTCACCAGTTAATCTTGCAACATTTACTATCCTGAACAGATCATACACCTAGAGTAAACAGCGTATACAGTATAGGTACCCGCGAAATATATATTATTTCGTCTTTTGCATCTCAGGACGATGAGATATGTACAGGCCGCATCAAAAACTGTATGGCCACCACAAAATGCACATTTAAGCCATAGAATGATAAATTTAAGACCCCCCCATACCTGAATATCTTTTTATAGGGTAGCAGAGGAATCATTCTCTTCCGTGAGAACCTGAATAACAATAGGAATCTTAAATGCCAAAACATATACTGCTAAAAAACAGATGCTGTGACTTTTGAAGCGTCCTGCACGTCCAAACGGGTTCTTGACATAATTCACCTTGTTTGACCTTAACTTAGGGTGAGACGACGGCCGCTGCGCGGAAAGAAAAAAAGAAGGGGCCACGGCAGTTTGCCTGCTGTTGTACGCGCTGTTAAAATTCTGGACAACCCTCCGCAGAGGCTTATGGCTACGGCACTGAGCTGCTGAGCGCAAGATTGCGAGATGGAATCCCGGCCGCGTCGGCCGCATTTTAAATGAGGCAATTGATTGATTGAAACCTTTACTGAGTGCATGGGAATTCTCCGAGTTGTGGGTGGTCCGCCTATTCTGGCAGCCCAGTGGCCTCGAAAAAGAAACAAAAAGGCGCTTTGTACAGTGCGAAGTGAGTGCATATACGTTAAGGAACCCAGTGCAGATGGTCGAACTTAATGAGAAGCCCTCGACAAAGCAGTATCACGTAGGCAATGTATCGTTTTGTAATGTCAAGCTCCAACGTACTACCATGCCATTATTTACTATGGGCCGTATGAATATACGAAAGGAGCATAGGGCGAAATTACGATAAAGATGCGCAATACGTCCTAAGCATCGTGGTGAGCCACGGCAGACTAAGAAGCGGAACTCTTAGATCGACGCCTACAGCTAACATGCGCTGCTGTAAGGTTGGTTCTGTACAGGGTCGTCCACTTCTAGCTGTAACACTGTCACTGCTTTCAAAGCAACATCGCGTCCGAAGCTGGCACATATCGAAACAAAGCGCTACATGCATGGATAGAGACCTGGAGGTGCTGCTTCGCATGACATGCCACTTGGCTTTATTACATAGCTGGCTCAGACGCAATGGTCCATTGAAAGGAGTGTTACAGCTAGATGTGGATGACCCTGTACATTTAAACGGGTTCCACTTTCTCCATCGTACGTAGGCGGACATGTTAAAGTGCGGGGCTCGGTTATCTCCTGTTCAGTAAGAATTCTGTGGTACTGTTGGCAACGTCGCACTCGCAAACCAACATAAAGAAGGCTGGGACGAACTTGACACGGCGAAACGGGGCGATATGACTGTGGTCTTGTAAGCAGCACAAAAAAAATCCTTATCAGTCAAATTGTTGCTCCCCTTTTATAGCCAACTAAACAAACGGCAGCGTTGGGGACAAATGGGCTAGGTCTTTACCCGCATTTATTTTCATCGGAGGGTAATAATTAAAATTCCACGGGCGGCCGTAAGACTCCTAAATAGATCCACAGTTTTCATTAAGGGCTGGAGAGAACGAGACATTTAATTTTCCGAAGAGTTCTTTTGTAGCTCTTTATACAAAAAAGAGACAGTGGGGGACATTCTGGTAAGTATGCATGTATGGATAATTAAAGTGTCTTGTATATTCGGAAATATGTTAAGTGAAAGTAACATGTTAATTTTCTCAAACCTCAGTGCCATGACATACTTTGAACAGAGCAGAAACATGAGCTGCATAGGTTGCACCTTTACGACTTATATTAGGTCTAGCTGTTCTCCAGTTTCGCATCTATACTCTTCTTTTATAAGTGGGCATGGTTGCACGCTAGTCTTTCACTTCCACGTGTTGCGGTATTTAAGTGTAACACAGCCTTTGATAAATACGTATGAATGACTTACGCATAATGGAGCAGCAATTACTAAGGGTTACCGCTTTTATTTTTTATGCAAGGCTGGATATATTGGCATTGATGCGAAAACTTTGTGAAAGATATTTAATATCTAGATACGCGGCAGCAGGAAAAGCTCATTCTCGACGGGGAAGCCGAGCTTAAATGAAAGCGTCCGTCGTGCCTATATACAGCATGCTGAAATTTAAGTCGTGTAAATATCCCTAGGTATGCTTCACAGCCTGCAGCTAAAGATAAATTAGATTTATTCTCACTTTATAAGTATGCTAAAGGGTTCTGGGTGTGCCGTACAGGCGCCTCGCTGAAGCATTCCACAGGTAATTGTCAAAAAATGAGCTGGTCACTGGCAAAGGCCAAGGCGGGCTTCTTGGAGAGGCTGACGTGCTTCTTCCCCAACCAGGAGGCACAAAGTGTCGTGTGCCTGGCTTGATCTCAAAGCCAACGTACGGACTTTACTTGAGCCTATAACTGTACTTGGGCAGTGCCGGGGCACAAACACTGGGTACTGTGACACCGTTGGCTGTGCAAGATATTCTAGGATGTGTCATCAGACGGATGTTGGTGAAGAACAATGGCAAAAAAGAATTATTTTAATTTATTTGTTGTGTGTGTGTGTGTGTGTGTGTGTGTGTGTGTGTGTGTGTGTGTGTGTGTGTGTGTGTGTGTGTGTGTGTGTGCGTGCGTGCGTGCGTGCGTGCGTGCGTGCGTGCGTGCGTGCGTGCGTGCGTGCGTGCGTGCGTGCGTGCGTGCGTGCGTGCGTGCGTGTGTGTGTGTGTGTGTGTGTGTGTGTGTGTGTGTGTGTGTGTGTGTGTGTGTGTGTGTGTGTGTGTGTGTGTGTGTGTGTGTGTGTGTGTGTGTGTGTGTGTGTGTGTGTGTGTGTGTGTGTGTGTGTGTGTGTGTGTGTGTGTGTGTGTGTGTGTGTGTGTGTGTGTGTGTGTGTGTGTGTGTGTGTGTGTGTGTGTGTGTGTGTGTGTGTGTGTGTGTGTGTGTGTGTGTGTGTGTGTGTGTGTGTGTGTGTGTGTGTGTGTGTGTGTGTGTGTGTGTGTGTGTGTGTGTGTGTGTGTGTGTGTGTGTGTGTGTGTGTGTGTGTGTGTGTGTGTGTGTGTGTGTGTGTGTGTGTGTGTGTGTGTGTGTGTGTGTGTGTGTGTGTGTGTGTGTGTGTGTGTGTGTGTGTGTGTGTGTGTGTGTGTGTGTGTGTGTGTGTGTGTGTGTGTGTGTGTGTGTGTGTGTGTGTGTGTGTGTGTGTGTGTGTGTGTGTGTGTGTGTGTGTGTGTGTGTGTGTGTGTGTGTGTGTGTGTGTGTGTGTGTGTGTGTGTGTGTGTGTGTGTGTGTGTGTGTGTGTGTGTGTGTGTGTGTGTGTGTGTGTGTGTGTGTGTGTGTGTGTGTGTGTGTGTGTGTGTGTGTGTGTGTGTGTGTGTGTGTGTGTGTGTGTGTGTGTGTGTGTGTGTGTGTGTGTGTGTGTGTGTGTGTGTGTGTGTGTGTGTGTGTGTGTGTGTGTGTGTGTGTGTGTGTGTGTGTGTGTGTGTGTGTGTGTGTGTGTGTGTGTGTGTGTGTGTGTGTGTGTGTGTGTGTGTGTGTGTGTGTGTGTGTGTGTGTGTGTGTGGAGGGGGGGGGTATTTAAGCTCCACCTACTAAGCAGCAGTTTTTTGGTGGGGTTTGGTATTTCTACAAATCTTTGTTTAAATAGACTATGCTCTTTAAAAGTATACTCGTTTCTGCAAGTGAACGTAATTGCGAGTGCACTACGTAACTGATCTGTCAAGGTGGTGAATACTGGAACATGTCCAATAAGCCTTGAATTGATTTATGAGGCACTTTTAATCGGATTGCCAAGTCTGCTGTTACCCTGTTTCCTATGTCATGCATTCCGGAAGACTGGTACCTGTCATGTGTGCACAGAATTTTAGTAAAGAGTGGCTGCAGGACCTAGACCGGCTACTGGAAAATGCAAACTAATACCCTTTGCACAGTTTAACAGTCGTGGGAACTCCTTATGTAGTTCATGAGACTGTCACAAGAAAACATCGCTCAGATTAAACTGGAACCGAAGTCTGCTCTTGTCAATTGGAACAATTGTAGGAGCACAGTTGGGTTCTTGGAGGAAGGAAGGGGTTCTTGAAGGAGGATGCTTCCCGCGAACATCCATTCTTCGAGCGGCCGTGGTTGCTTCCTCCATGTTGATGCTGGTCTGGCCGAAAGCCAGAATTGAACGTACTTTCAGTTAACTTAACATTGCCAGATATGAACAGGGATACGTATAAGCACGCAGATGACGAAGCCGTTCTAACTGCCAGACTCGAAAAGCAGAGTAAATGCCGCTCAAATCACGAACTTCTCGCAAACGTAATAAAAAATATCGCAACGATATGAAGGTGTACGAAATGACCAGTTTTGGAACTCTGCTTAGAACGTCTCTAAGCGAAAGCAGTTGCCCGCAGACTGCTCTACAAATCGAGATTAAGAAGTCAAATTCCTTATGCGATCAAATGTACCTGCATGCTCAACAGTTTATAGTCAGGAAGAAAAGAAGTGTTTTTGAAACTTCAATTACAGCCTATAGAAGGCAGGCTGAATATTCCTGAGACTGAAATTATTCGTAGTCCGAAGTTTCGAGTCGTAAGAGGAATATATTCATAGTATTATTTACATTTCTTTTTCCTTATAAATCTGCCGTTGTGGGTGAGTAGCAAAAGCGCTCCACTGCTGAATTCAAGTACTCAGGATCAAATCCCGGCCGTGGTGGTCGGTTTTAATTGGAGGCTAAAAGACAGGCGCCCGCGTGTACTGCGCGATGTCCATGCACCTTAAAGACCACCAGGTGGTCGAAACGGTTGAAATTCCCGAGCCCTCTCCTCTACGGCGTCCCTCATGGCCTGAGTCACTTTGGAACTTTAAAACCGTATAAACCAAACCAAACGCTGTTTACAGACTGAGTAGCAAAATAAAATGCTTAAAGATGTCTTTTTAATGCAAATATTGAATGTAGCGGTTTTTAGCGGCTTTTGAGGCTTCCTGTAACGGGTTTTCTATTTTTGAGTTGGCAACACTGACTTGCAGGTCGGTTGCGCCGCGCGCAGCCCATCTGTATGGGATTCGACTCGGGCTATAATGAGCGTGTAGCGCGTATCAACGTTTTGGAGCGCTATGTCACCATACTCCGGTGACTTCATGCGCTTCAACCTCAGTTGAACATGACCGCACACTAAGGTGGACGAAGTCAAATGAGGTTACACTCACTTGGCCTTTTCCTCGGGCGGGTTGGCTTCGTAAGCACTCGGGCTGCGGTTGATGTTGGAGTGCAGAAGCTCGCCCTCATTCCAGTAGATGTAGCCCCTCCGGAAGTTCTCGTGCGCCTGGTCGATGCTCTGCAAAAACGAGCCACGCTGATTTTAACAGGGATGTGATGGTGCCTTCAGGCTACATGCAGCTGTGTAGGCTACCGTTAAAGTTTTCATCTTACGTCGTGATAATTGACCGCAAGATACACGCTGCTTCGTGAAACCTGTATTAAGTGGGAGGCACAATTGTGCATACAGCATCCTCTTCTGTTTCTACTGAATTTGCGAAAAACCAAACGTCGGGCATCACTTCACTAATTGAAGATGATCCTTACAGGCATATGCTTAGTATGCGGTCAAATGCGGATACATTTGTTCGGATTCCCCAAATTCAATTTTCTCGGCTTAAAAGAGCCCCTACACATAATTATCTTCAATGTTGGCAGCAGGAGTAATGAACGGCAAAAAAATCGTGGGTTGCCGGAAAGCATATGAGATCTCGTTCCGTTAGATGCTGCGGATAACGTACGATTCCCAACCTAACTACCAGCTGTCGTTAGCGTCATGCCATTATGGTTCAATACCGCATTGTTTGCCAAGCCACCTACTGGCGTGGGAGCTGCCATTCAGAAAGCGGAGATTGCATTCGCGCAAGAAATCATACGGACAAAGCAAGGACAGAGGAAGCAGAATCATGAACAAGACAGCGCAGAAATATGCGTGCGATGTGTCCTCACGCGTGGAGAGTACGCACCCGACATATGCCGTCGATTTGGACGTTGGCCACCTGGCGGATGAAGCCCTGGGTGTGGATGTTGTAGAGGAGGTACTGCATGAAGCCGCCCACGGACGCGTGCGTGTGGGTCGCTGTGAGCAGCACGTTGTTCTCGCCGTACGTGGTTGGACCGTACTTGCCTTGCAGGCGCTTCACCACCTGCGACAGCGAGAAAGCACAGCCGCCATCCGTCACAATCATTGCCAAGAAGCTTAGGAGCACCCTACATGACGCTCATTTATCTGTCAAGAGCAGAGACATATATAGCAGGCGTCCGACCTAAATCGGACTGCTACCAAACTTTCAAAAAAGGAGTGCCCCAGCGAAACCAACTGAAGGCGACTGCTTTCAAGAGTCGTGCCGCCTAGTCCGCAGCATTTTTCGTCCTTCAAATGTATTAATTAGTAAAGTAATTAGTAAATGTTTAATTATAGATTTCAAGAACAAAGTGTCAATAAAGAGGTTGTAAATAGTCTTGAAAAACTGCTGACGAAAATATCTGCGCCTAAATAGTTTTGTTTACTGGCCTTAAAGGATAAGTAACACAATCAAAAATCTTCCACGTGAAGTCGGTGCTATTTGATCACCCCAAGGTGAATATCATAGAGATCAAACTCCGCTCTTCTCCGGACCGCTCTCGCTGGTGGAGCGTTGCATGTGCGCTGAGCGAAAGATATGAACCACCAGCTGGTCACGCGGGAGTTTTTTTTAAAGACCAGCAAATAAAGCTCCGTAAAGGGTACCCTGGTGCAAACACTGTAGCCATTAAACTGTTTTCCAAGACCCTTTGACACACTATTCCTCAAGCCAATAACGAAAAATTTAGCTAATTAGTATACTCATTATATAATTACACCACGCGACTATCAACAGCCAACAGTTGATTTCACTAGGCAGGAGACTGCATATTTTAAAAAAGAAAAAAGAAACTTTGTTACATTTAACTGGACACTGTATATAACGTTCATCACGGCTACCTGCGAGGCAGTGTAGTTTTCATAAGGCTACATTCACGAATGCAAGGCCGAGTTCTAGACTCTGGACTGCAACAACATAGAGTATGATACCAGTGCTTGATCCAAAACAAATCTCAAGTGACAATGTGTGCAGGTTGGGTCACTCTTGCGTTCTGCGGCTTGCCCAGCGCCAAAAGGAAGCTCATCACGCAGAAGCCATACTGCTTGTCTCTGTCACTGCATGCTGTTACCAACGCGAAAGTTGTATGCGTTTTTACAGGATCTAAAACTGCGATACTATATTTTGCATGGCCTGCGTGCCCAAAATTCTTTCGCGTGAATAAGTTTTTCTGTCTGTCTGGGTCAGCGCTCTCATTCTGCCATCCGAAGCCTGCCGCTGCACGAGCCGCAAGAACTACGCGCTCACGTGTTCCCGATATGTGTGTGGTCCACCTGTGCGTATTTGGTAGGTGTTTTTCCAAAGCGATCGGAACTAATGCTCCAATAATGAGCCACGTCTGTAATTCATGGTAGCTTTTGGACACCGTATCCGGTTCGCCGGCGTTATCAGAGCAAAACAATTAAACTCCATTGACGATGCAACTATTACAAGCAGCGTCTTTTAACTTTCGTTCAGTTTGTGAATCCCAAAACTCCGCTATGGTTAGGCTTCGGTCTTCATGCTGCAACACTAACTGCAACACCGACCTGGGCCATAAAAATACGGCACTGTTTTGCCGTTTTGCCTCTGGGCAAACTTGGCACAGAGCGACCTGTCTCGTCTCTTATTCTGGCACTGGGCGCTTTCTTCGCGTAATGGTCTTCTAAAGGCAGACATCCAAAATATGATGCGCACATTACTGCGAACCCTTTCGTTCGACGATCAAACAAGGCTAGCTGGCAGGAATGTTTAGTGGGGATTTGCTCATCCTGTTACATGGCAATGTTATAGTACCTATAGCACTGTCACGAACCGACTCATTCTCATGACTTCTCGTGCAGCGAGGGCTCTCTGGAACAACTGCTGGCAGAGCGCGGAACGTTTAATTGAGAGGAAATGGCCCACTAAAGGGAAAGAAAACCAATTACCAGTCGATCATTAAGATTCATGCCGAATATACGCGTGAGCGTTTGTTTTCTACAGTAGTGTACATGCCATGGTTAAGTTGTCGCGTATATGCAAAAACATGACAAATACATTAATGCTCGTTTCGGCATCATTTACTGTGCTGTGACAATTTTCTCTTCGGAGACCTTCCACCAATTAGGGCCCAGCCGTTTCACCTGCCAACTAATACCTGCGAGAAGCATGCTGGCGTTTGTTTTGAGGCTGCGACGCTTCAAACGAATACCTCCTACCAGTCAGAGCCAGGTCATGCTACCTGCCAACCACCACCTGCCAAAGGCATATGTTCGGGATGTTTGGAGGCTGCAAGGCTTCAAACGGGGGTGCAAGGGTCCTGGTGTTTGTCACCTTCCAGAGGCTTTTGTGACTTTTTCAGACGGCGAGGCTTAAAACTGTCGACGCTGACGCGACCGACAATTTTTCGTGACACTGGGGTGCAAAAGCTCTCGCTTAAAAGCCTGCCAGATGCGTGCTTATGATTTTTTTAAGGCTGCGAGACGTAAACGATAAACGCCAACAATACCACCGGAAAATTTGTTTCTCCAGATGGGGGTGCTGACGCTCGCGTGTTAAAATATGTCTTGTGCACACTGAAGTGCCGAATTTAGCTAGCGTTAACTGAATACATTGTAAGATATTTACTAGGACATGATGTTGGCCTGCTTTTCTTAATTATATGTAGAGCGTACGTACAAGCGCAAAACTTTATTTTATATGCGTACAGGGCTGTCAACTCTTACAGCGAACACGCGAGTAGGTGGTCCCTATCTCCAAAACGCCCTTGCATGCAACCTATAGCCTCGCATGGAAACAAAATGGAGCACGCACAGAGGGACCCAGAGGCGGTGCTTCGCCTGCACATGGCACTAAGCTTCTACATGTGGCCGGGATGGAGGCAATGGCGCCTTGAAGACAGCGACCAGCTGCTCGCATGTTTGCTCTAAGAGTGGACGACCCTGTGCAAGTTAAATATGGGCCTACTCTCCGGCGAACATCTCAAACATCGTAGGCGGCTAGATCAACGCAGCGCATTATTCTTTCTGGCCGTTTTCTGACACGCTGTTCCTGCATATGACTGCAGGTTAACTTCGTGCATGGTTTTGCTCAATAATTGCGTAAAAATATGTTGCTTCGGCTAAGGTTAATCAAGCCACGCTCAAAGCGGCCATTACGAATAGATCCTTAACGACGGTAGTATAAACTGTTCGTCACCGCCAATGAAGAACAAACTTTAGGGGTTACGTGTGACAATGCGATAGCATAGCTCTACCGCGTCACTCTTACTGGGTGCGCCATTTCCACAGCACGCGACAGCCATGCTTCTGAACGTCCGCACGTGAACAAGCACAGCTGCCGACTGCCACAAACTGCCGCCCCACTAAGGTGGCTAGAAATTAAGGAGCTACATAGCTTCAGCTGCCGCGGTGCCGCAACCGATGCCGAAACCCTTTTTTTTTGATCACGTGATCATGACATTACGTTCCGCAATTGACCATTCTGTGGCGGCTCCCTGGCGCATAGCCAGCTGGGAGTCATTGCCATGTCAACTGGCCTATGACGTCACGCTCTGCGCTAACCAATCATGAATGAACGTCACGTCAACGGCGCAGCCACGTTTACCGCGCTCTAACGCAGCTTCTACGATTCGCATTAAAAGTAAACTTGCACGGTTTGATACTGATGTCAATGCAATTCTTACACTGTGATTGGCCCGCCGGCGCAATTCATACGGGAAAGACAACTTTGATGAGAGAAACAGGTGAGAGAAAACGCAGTGCATGAAAAGTCGGAGTATCGCACTTACTTTAGCGCACTACAATCAGAGCTTCTAATCAAACATTTAGCCCTTGCTTGATATCTCAAGCCTCCACGTTCGGGCAGCAGATACGCTCGTGCGGCACGTTGCCTTGGACACACACACTCAGCACGCTCGTTTCTCGTTTCTTTCTTTTTCTGACGTCATGAGTCCGCATGTGATGGCCGAATAGTCAGAAGTTGCAATTTGGGCAGCACTTTTGAGATGTGTATCAAGCCCGCCGGGGCCCTCTAATCCTGATTCAAAAGACGAAGACCGTGCAGCGCGTTCGTATACGGCTTGGTTAAGCGGGACTTCGTATTTACGTCCGGTGGTCTTTCGCATAACGTGGTAGAGCACAACTGTAAGACAATGAGTATAGGCGACTTGTAACCGAGATGATAGCGCACCTAATCCGCATTTGGCCTCAACGTGTTCATCCCCCCCCCCCTTTTTTTTCCCCCGATTTTCTTTTTTCTGAGCGTGAGTACCGAGCTGTACGCCACAGCCGTGAAAGTCTAGCATTCACCTGCTGGCTATAGCTAAGGCTGCAGTGTAATGTGGGGTTTAACTTCCCAAGGATGTACACGGGGCTACGAGGGACGCCATATAGTCGAGGGCTCCGGATAAACATCGACTACCTCTGGCATCGCACAGCCCACCAGTTTCGTTTGAATTTCGTTTCATATTAGCCATGAGATGTTTCTGAATTGTGTCGTCTGAGGTCACGTGTTCCAAGTGCCTGTGAAGATATGCGTCCGTGGTGATAGGGGTGCTTATTGTCGTCCCCGTTAACCACCCGCCCGTTTGTTCACCCGCCCGTCCACCCACCAACCTATTAGAGCAGGTGCAATACTGTCCCCGCATGATCGAACAGGAAGCCAGGGATGTTATCGTTTTATTTTGTATTTTTTTCGTTTTCCTACCAGCGGGGAGAAAGCAGACACAGCTAATTGTGCGTCATCACTGCGAGCAATACGGCGCTACTGATGTACAAGTGTCGTCCTGTCGGCGTTTTCAAGCTGTGTTCATAACGTACAGACTTCCACGCAGATGTGTGCTCCACAGGGCGCCGGTCACACGTATACCGTTGGCCTCCGCGTTAAAGACAGCTCATTATCGAAGGTGTGCTGATAGGGCCGACTTGTTGCAGCGTGTCCTGCCGTAGTGGCCAGTAGCTGAGCGCGCAGCTCATTGCTTCAATTAGTGTTTCCAGTGACGGGATGTCTATTCTGTCGCAGTGTATGCAGCAGCCACGGCCGTCGGAGGCCAACGACAGGTGTGATGGACGCCTTGCGAAGCGCGCATCTCAAGCTCTCTAAGCAAGTCTGATGGCCGCAGGTCTGCATGCGCCTGGTTAGAAACTCAGAACATGCTTTAAGAGCTCCGCCGTGATGGTGCAGTGGTGAGGGCGCTCGATTACTATATCCAAGAATGCGGGATCGAATCCCGGCTGCAGCGGCCGCTTTTCGATGGGGGCGAAAAGCTAGGCGCCCAGCTGTGCGATGTCAGCGCACGTTAGAGAACCCCGGGGGGTCGAATTTTCCGGAGGCATCCACTACGGCGTATCTCATAGCCTGAGTCGCTTTGGGACGTTAAACCCCACCAAACCAAACCCAACCAACTTTGAAGAGCGTTCCATTTCCGATCAAATAAAGGAACTGTCGTTTTTTTTTTTCTATTTTTTTTACAGTGACATCTGTACCTAACGAACGTAACCTTACTCGTTTTTTTTGTTTTTTTTTTACCTATTAGCAAACCAGGTAAAATTTATTCAAGTCGCTAGCATTTATTTAATATTTGTAAGAATTCAATTGAAGTGCTATAATGAAGTGCTTTAAAACGCATCGCTATCACAGATGCTATTATATCGCACTTTGAACCGGCCACCAATAGTTCCGACGAGCCCGACGACGCATCCGCGCGTGCGCGCGTTGATAGAGGACGCAGCTTCCTTCCGCCGTGCGCTCGAGGCCAATAGCACGCCTACTCAAGCGCAACGTTCAGATCAAGGACTGGCCCTGTGGATCTCGTGATTATAGCGCTCTCTATTTTTCTTATTCATTTCGAAAGGGGTCTACTAATAGGCGCACAGTTTCCGTAAACAAAGAGCTGGAATGTGGCCTTAAACACCCCGTAGCGACAGACATGGACTATGAGGAATGCCGTAGTGGAGAGCTCCGAATTAATTTAGATCGCCTGTGGTTTTTAATGAGTACTGACATCGCACAGCACCCGAGCGTTCTTATTACCCCCTCCATCGAAATGCGGCCGCCGCTGCAAATGAGATTTGGGCTTAAAGCAGCCATACACCGTAGCCCTAAGAAAATGCGGTAGGTAAAAAAGAAAAAGAAAAAGAACTGTGAAGTGAACGTTTTTTCAACGTTATATTATACTGTTTTGACTAAATTCGGTCCTCAGCACCAGTGAAAGCTTATTTAGCATACATATAAGCCGAACTGAAGACAAATTAGGTTCAAAAGTGTGACAATATGCGTGTGTAGGCTCATGCAATATGTGTATATATATATATATATATATATATATATATATATATATATATATATATATATATATATATATATATATATATATATATATATATATATATATATATATATTACAGAGCGATGGGCCTTTCGCCTCTAAGTGTGCTCGCTGTTCTTGGCTCCATAGAAATAGATGCACATATAAGGACACTGTCAAGCAATAAGCTTTCACTAGAAAAAAAAGGGGGGCGTCCCCTATAGCTCGATGCGAACTGCGTGAGGCAGCCCGAATAATCCCCCTGATTGTTCGTACGTTGACCTTGGTTGACGAAAACTCTTCGCCAAAACACCTTCTAACCGAGTCGCGGCCGCTATTGAGGCCAAATGGTTGGCACCCTTTGCCGAGTCAGCTGTTTTTTTATGCAACCTGGAGCCCGTCGAGAGTCGACAGGAGGCGACCGTACACGAAACGATTTGCTGGATAGCTGGCGAGCGTGCTCGGCTCGTGACTCCTCAGCGCGCGCAGTGGAGGAGGAGGCCGTGTGATTAGGCCGACCTTGCGGGAGAACACGCCGTGGTACCCGAGCGGGAGAGTGAGAGCGGAGGAGAAAGCGATGTCCCGGGAACGAATATGTGGAGGAGGACCGCGTGAAAACACGTCGGATGAGTTGCGTGCCTCCGAGCGAACACGCTACTCGCGTCTGAGACCAAGCATGGAATTTTCCTTCGTTGAAGCGTGGAACGCCCTAATTATGCAGACAGCTGGTTGGTGCCTACGACAAGGTCAGCTCCGAGTGTTCGTCGAACCCACGGCGACAGTGTCAAGCAAGCGTGATTTTTTTTTTTATTAATATTATTGAGTTAGCAATAAGAAGCTCGCACCACGAAAAAAGGGTAGCGGCTCATGAAGCCTCAGCCGCCTGTATATACTACGGTTGGCACAGGAAGGGCCGCCAGGTTTGACAAGTCTTCAAAATGGAGAGGAAAACCTCCCCTTTCCTCTTGTGAGGGTTGACTGTCACAAGTCAGCCGGGGCTAAAAGTTACTCTCACTTCTTGCCTGCATAGGAAACGTCTTCCGGCTGCTACTGTCAGAATAAATAAACTAAGGTGTGCCACGCGAAAGGAAAATATGGGCAATTGCTTGCCTCCATGCGGGTCAACATTTACCTGGGTACTATGCGTTCACCAGCGCGGCAGATGGCAAGCGAAAAAAAAAAAAAATCCCTCTTTTCTCAATTCTAAAAACTTTCCACAGCTTTTAAAAAGAGCAGAATTGTCCTTTTAAAACCGAGTTTTACTGATTGGTGATCCCTCACCCCCCTGATGCCACAGCGCGTGATGTTCAGTAGTCGGCTGATGTCATTCAACTATAGCCTTCTATATCCCACCGCTGTGGCTCAGTGGGTACCACAGCTTTGGACACGGGTTAGATAGCGCGGCCGCGAAAGCCGCGTTTCGATGGAGGCGAAGGGAACGGCTCCTCTGTACACTGCGATGCAGTAACGCGCTAACGAACCCCATGGCGGTCGAAATTATACGCAGCCCTTTCACCACTGCGTCTCGCATAACCGATCTCGCTTCGGGACGGTAGATCCCCGAAACCAAAACCATTAATTAGGGTTAGGAGCCGTTATACGCTCATTCCGTTGACTTCATTGCTGCCAAAGTCCTAAGAGCAAAAAAGAAAAAAAAGGGACGCTTGCGTGTTCGCGCAGGGTGTTTCCCACTGTTCCTTGTTAAATATTCCGAACCACACGAAGTAACGCACTTTGCCATCGCGCGGGCCCGTCTCGTGTGCATTTTTGCGAAAGTTGAGCCGGTCTTGTTACGTGCTTCGCTTCGTCGTTAACTCGTGTTCATGGGATGGGTGCCACTATACGAAACCTGACTTGAACCTCGTTCTTATTCTTAGAACCCCCAAGCGACAGGCCACCTTTGTTCCTTTCCCGTGACGTCAGCGCCCGACGTCATACATACGCTTGTGATTCCACATTGACCTCAAGCGCGTATACGTGCATCGCATAGCATAAATAGTTGTTCCAGGAAAACAGCGCTTCTCTCGAGAACGCCGTATTCTGTCGCAGCGTCTCTATTTTGCTGAGCGCGAAGTCCGCGTGCGTCATGCATTAAGGAACACAAAAAAAAAAAAAGCAATAAGCAGCGGCTACCGCACCTATGAATTCTGACGAGATGGCACGTGGTTTTCGCAGGTGTGTCGAGTATTCCACAACCTCCGTTCCACGTCCGGCCACATTTCTCTCGATGATTTATTGACCACATTGCGCAAGGTCTCCAGTCCTTACAGGCTGCATAGGTGCGATATAATATATATGCGAGAGAAACCAGTTACATATTGCTAGTAGGCACCTGAAGGTTGCACAGGCCTATGCACCTACATGTAGTTATGATGACAAGGCAGTTGAAAGCTTCTATGAAGATGTAGAATCGGCAATGCGAAAAGTACAGACGCAGTATACTGTTCTAATGGGCGATTTCAATGCCAAGGTAGGGAAAAAACAGGCAGGAGACAAGGCAGTAGGTGACTATGGCATTGGTTCTAGGATTAGCAGGGGGGAGTTACTAGTTGAGTTTGAGAGCGCAATAACTTACGAATCATGAATACCTTCTTCAGCAAACGGAAGAACCGGAAATGGACATGGAAAAGTCCCAACGGAGAGACTAAAAATGAAATCGACTTCATAATGTGTTCAACCCCCGCCATTATGCAAGATGTAGAGGTAATCGGGAAAGTGCGATGCAGTGACCACAGGATGGTGAGGTCCCGAATTAGCCTAAATCTGAAGAAGGAACGCAACAGATTAGTAAGAAAGAAACCCATCAACGAATTAGCGGTGAGCGGGAGGGCAGAAGAATTCAGGATCTCGCTACAGAATAGGTTTTCAGCTCTAACTGAGGATGGCGACATTACCCTAGAGGCAAGGAACAATAGTTTCAGAGATATCATTACTGAGTGCGCGGTAGAAGTAGGCGGTAGGATAGTTAGAGAGGATACCGGCAAGCTGTCTAAGGAGACGAAAGATTTGATTAAGAAACGCCAAAGTATGAAAGCTTCCAACCCAACAGACCAGATGGAATTGGCCGAGATATCAAAGCTAATCAATAAGCGCAAGGTGGCCGATATAAGGAAGCATAACATGGAGAAAATTGAGCATGCTGTAAAGAACGGGGGAAGCCTTAAAGCGGTAAAGAAGAAATTGGGCATAGGCAAAAACCAGATGTATGCGATAAGGGACAAGGCGGGCAACGTGATCACTAATATGGAAAAGATAGTCAAAATAGCCGAGGAGTTCTATACAGATCTCTACAGTAGCCAAAGCAGTCAGGACAGTAATGAGATTGGCGATAGGGAAAAACAGTCAGACGTTCCACCAGTGACGAAGGACGAGGTCAAGAAAGCACTAGAAACTATGAAAAGGGGGAAATCAGCTGGAGAGGATCAGATAACTACAGATTTGCTGAAGGACGGGGGGGATATCGTGCTAGAAAAACTTGCCACCCTGTATACGCAGTGCCTGGTGTCATCGACGGTACCGGAACCATGGAAGAATGCAAACATTATCCTCATTCACAAGAAAGGGGACTCTAAGGACCTTAAAAATTACAGACCAATCAGCTTACTGTCTGTTATGTATAAGGTATTTACTAAGATAATCGCTAATAGAATCAGGACAACCTTAGACTGCAATCAAGCAAAGGATCAAGCAGGGTTTCGGAAACGGTACTCCACTATCGATCATATCCATACCATCAATCAGGTGATAGAAAAATGCTCGGAATATAACCAGCCCTTATACATAGCATTAAACTGATTACGAAAAAGCATTTGACTCAGTTGAAACCTCGGCGGTGATGCAGGCATTGCGAAATCAGGGGGTAGACGAGCCGTACTTGAAAGTGCTGGAAGATATATATAGTGGCTGCACAGCAACCATAGTTCTGCATAAAGAAAGTAACAAAATTCCCATAAAGAAAGGTGTTAGGCAAGGAGACACAATCTCCCCAGTACTATTCACAGCTTGTTTAGAGGAAGTATTCAGAGACTTGGAATGGGAGCAGTTAGGGATAAGGGTAGATGGAGAATACATCAGTAATCTGCAATTTGCTGATGACATTGCCTTGCTAAGCAACTCGGGGGATGAACTGCAAATAATGATTGATGACCTAGACAGGAAAAGTAGAAAGGTAGGCTTGAAAATCAATATGCAGAAGACTAAGGTAATGTTCAACAGCCTCGGGAAGGAACAGCAGTTTACATTAGGTAGCGAAATACTGGAAGTAGTAGGCGAATATATCTACTTAGGACAGGTAGTAACCGCAGATCCGGACCACGAAAAGGAAATAACAAGAAGAATACGATTGGGATGGAGCGCATTTGGCAAGCACTCGCAGATTATGACTAGCAGCTTACCGGTATCGCTCAAGAGGAAAGTATACAACTGTTGCATCTTGCCTGTACTCACCTATAAGGCTGAAACGTGGAGGCTAACCAAGAGTTCTGCTTAAGTTGAGGACAACCCAGAGGGCTATGGAACGAAAAATGGTAGGGGTAACATTAAGAGATAGAAAGCGTGCAGAGTGGGTCAGAGAAATAACTCAAGTTACCGACATTCTAGTAGAAATTAAGAAGAAGAAATGGACATGGGCAGGACATGTAGTGCGAAGAGAGGATAACCGATGGTCGCTAAGGGTAACAAACTGGATTCCAAGGGAAGGAAAGCGTAGCAGGGGGCGGCAGAAGGTTAGGTGGGCGGATGAGATTAAGAAGTTCGCAGGGGTCAAGTGGATGCAGCTAGCACAGAACCGGGTTAAGTGGAGAAATATGGGAGAGGCCTTCGCCCTGCAGTGGGTATAATCAGGCTGATGATGATGATGATGATGAGCAGGCACCTTGTGCACGACGGGCAATTTTTTTGCTTTGTAATTAATAATTAAATAATTTAACTATTTTACTTAAACTAATAAATATTGACTTGTGACTATATGTATACAAAGCAACCGTGTTGCTTTTTCTTCTCCTTTGAATTTAATTACATTTCGCCTAGAAAATATTATACCACAAATTCATGCCGACAGCAAAAGTAAAAAGTCTATTCCGTGTGCTTTCCTTGACCTCGCTGACTGTCAGCACTCTTCATTTTTGCATCTCCCCTCATTTTCCCTAATTTGTCTGCTATAATAGATAATATATAATATATATGTGCGATATATGCGAGCGAAACCATGCAGTTGCATATTGCTGGCAGGCACCTTGTGCACCACGGACAATATATATATATATATATATATATATATATATATATATATATATATATATATATATATATATATATATATATATATATATATATATATATATATATATATATATATATATATATATATATATATATATTTTCCTAAGTTTTTTACATGTGTCATTGGTAGCTTGTAGTCTTCGTGCGCCACGGAGGGCCACATTTCTCACCCCTTAATTTGTCCATCGCAAGGAAGTGCCCAAGGTCCTTACGGACCGTACGTCTGCCTTGTCACAGCTAAAGGTAACCTAGCCTTTAAAAAGGATGGCATGACCTAACCCGAGTGAAAGCAAATAAAGAATGCCGAACGTCGCATGGCCTAGTGTGGAGTATTTAATGCTTTGTCGACAGATAATTATTTTAGTCGTTTTATCAACCGACCTTTAAAAACAATACGTGCAAGAAAACTCCCACGTGACAGAGATGCTGCTTTTGCGTCCCGAGACGCGTCTCAGATAAAATCCGCTTTTTTTTTTTTTTCTCTGGAGCACTCTCTCCGATTGGATCTCGAGAGTGCGAGAAATATGCGCCAATAGCCGACGACGCAATAACGTTTTTTTTTTAGGCAGATAAATAAAGCTGCGTAAATGGTACCTTGGTGCACACATTTGGGATCATGCAACTATTTTTCTTGCGGTCAACAACTTTCGGATTGATATTTTGTTAATGAAGACAATAATTAAAACATGTAATTAGTCTTATGGTAATTAATTAATTTTGAAGAGTAAAAAAATGCTGCAGACTAAACGACGCTACTCCTGACATCCCTCGGTTGGTATTACTGGGGTTAGGGCACTCCTTTTTTTTTTCTTTTTTTCAAAACTAATGCAGTCAAAGCAGAAAGCTGGGCTAGTTGGTTGGAATCCATTTGAAGTTTAAGACTAGCACTTAAGACGAGGACACAGAAAAAAGGGAATACACAGGATGAGCGCTAAACATCAACTGAAATTTTTACTTCGACAGAACACATAAATACAAGTTCGGTGACAGATGCGCACGCAACATTGAAATAAAAACCCAAGAAAACCAAGAAAACTAGCTCTACTAGTCTTAAACTTCCAACGGTTTTTCAAAACCTTAGTGGCATTTAGCCAGGATGAGTGGTAAACGTATATATATCCAGTTCAGTGAGCAGAGGAAGGAGGAACAGGCAAACACGCTGCAACTCAGGGTGACGAAACCGTTAAAAAGGGAAGAAAAAATTAGGAGGAAACGGAGTTCGGGACTGTTCGAAACCGCTTGCATTACATTGGATGAGAAGAGTCACTCAGTAAAAGCTTCTTCCTGTAAAGGTGAGTTAGTTATATGGGGTTTTATGGCGCATAAGCAACTATGATTACGATGCGTTAAATGCAAGCATGTAAAGATGGCTCAGCGCTTCCGGTACCATAATGCTCGCGGTGAAATCTAACGGAAATGACTCCACGTACACGGAGTATTCTACACGTACACCTCATACACCTTTGAGCGGCCTGTCACACAACACTTTACGCCCGCTTAGCTCGCACACTGCGAGAACCACGCAGTGCTGTGCCTACAGTAGCTGTACATTCGCGTACAGCGTTGCCGATGGGCAACCGGAGAGCTCTTCATTTTATCGCCCAAAACCCTGCGTGGTATTTATAAACTGACGAAAAACGGATGTTTGGTCTATACTTGGTGATCATTCATGTTTAAGCAACAGCGCTAGGAGCAAGAAGGGACACACGACGGAGCTGAACTTACAACTGTTCTTTTTTTATGGTGGAGCGGGGAACACACATCAATTTATACTTTAATCAAACCTGCGCACATGCGTAACAGCGTAAAAAAAATGCGTCAATCCCGGACGTACTTATCAAGGATGAAAACTTCAAAATAACACGTCTATACACTGAGCCATTATCCATCGTGTATTAGGCTCATTTCCCTGGCTGATAAAGTCACGGAAGGTGCGCTGACACACCCATCTGTTATTCTGATTTTATGGAATGCCTCAGCCAAATTTACCAAATTCCTCTTTCTTGTGATGTATCAACGTCAGGCTCGTGGAGCATTGTAACTCATTAGACAAAAAAGCCACAAACCTAACCAAATATTGCTTTTATTGCAAATTCATTCCGTTCTTTGTAGATACAGAAGTGTTTTTTGTGCCTAATGACCGGCGCCAAGGAAGCTGGCTAAGGCATTCCATATAATTAGGAAAACAGACGGGTGTGTCAGCACCCCTTCCATGACTTTATCAGCCAGGGAAATGAGCCTAATACACGAAGGATAATGGCTCAGTGTACGCACGTGTGCTTTTGAAGTGGTTTCATCCTTTATAAGCACGTCTGGGTTTGACGGATGTTTTTGACGTTGCGCATGTGCGCAGTTTGAATAGTATAAAACGATGCGTGTTTCCCCAATAAAAGACCGTTGTAAGTTCAGCTCCGCTGTGTGTCCCTTCTTGCGTTCGTCTTCGTCCTCTAGCGTTGTTGCTTGAACATGAGTGGTATTTACAAGTCTTTTCGAGCGCGTAGCAGTTGATGTAGCATCTAGAAAGCCACCTATCGTAACGCACGTATGAGGCACCTCGTAACGGCAGAGGCAGTGACTTCTCTTGAAGGACAGCCCTGTAATTTAAGGGGCCGCCCGTTAAATGTTTGATATTGTGTCATACGAGAACCATCTGACTAAACCAACCGCAGGCAAAAGAGTCCCTATAGAGTTTGTTTCGCGATGCCGCTAGTGACAATTACCATGGGATCTCAAATCTTATATATACGCTCTGGCGATCGTGCATCAGACAAATACGTTGCTGTAACGTTTCACAAAACTCTGCAAAGACTGCACAGACTACGGGCTGTTATCCAGCTACGCTGTGCCATTGCCTTGCTCCTATAGCCGACACCAACTTAAGCTACGCCGCTGTTAATTGAACCTAAACACACTGATCTCACCGCTGGAAAAGACTGCTGCGCTCACTCGTTTACACCTAAACCATGAAACAATTCAACGCGGCTTGCACAAACGCTCCTGTAGCCTGCATACACCGCAGCCCTTTTCTCTATTCGGCCTGCAACGCCCACGAAAGGCTTGTTACTCTATGCAAAGCAACGACATATATAGATAGATAGATGGATTTATTGAAAGGAAAAGGCAGAGAGGTTGGCCGTAATAATTAAAATCTGGCCTGCTACTCTGCACTGGGGAAGGAGAGAAGAAAGAAGATCGTGATGGGTGGCGATGTGGAAGAAGGCATATGAAATACATATCTACAGGCACAGTGGCTTGCTTTACAAGCGCGAATCAAGTCCGCTGGCGCATAAAAAACGGCAAAGAGCACGCACTGCCTGGACACCCTTCCCCTTGTCCTGCCAAGCGCCCAACAGCAGTTCTTCCAACAGAGGCCTCTTGTATAAACGCTTCAAGGAAGCGGCTAGCACACTTCTTTCGCACGCATATGCTGGGCACACCAATAATATATGGTCCACAGTCTCTGGGATGCCACACGTTGAGCATGCCGGCGAGTCCACCTGTCCAATTAAATGTAAATACTTGCGCGTGAAAGCCACATTTAAACGAAGTCTATGTAGCAAACATGCCTGATGGCGCGGAGTATCACGCGGAACATAAAATTTCAATGTTCGATCTAGCCTTCTTAGAAGAATGTGTCGGGCGTCTGGCTGGGCCCAGTAAGCTAGTGTAGCATTCTTCATACAACTCGTAAGAAGGCAAGTTGACATATATAGAGGCTTCACAGGCAAGTATACTATCTGCTACGCGCACTTTAAAATCGCGCGGCATTGTGGAGGCACGGCTTAATTGGGCAGCGAGGTATACCAAGACATGAATGGCTCGCGGTTGACTGATACCTGCGCGCTGGGTACTCGAAGGCACATCAGCCTGTAAACGCCGGTTAAAATATGAACCACACCTAAGGTTCAACCTTTGTGAATAATTATTTGGGCCAGAAGAGGTATATAACGCGACTACTTTTTTTTTTCTTTGATTATGCCGATTTCTTTGGTCGGCTACGCCGAACGATTCACCAACTGCAACTTAGAACAACTCAGGGCATCGATAATCATTGTTCGATCAGAAAACCGCTCGTATGCAGTTAAGAGGTGCACGGAATGCAGGGCTGCACACTCGAGGCGCTGCGAAAAAAAGCCAGAAACTTTAATCTAAATGCCATTTTTCCTCTGCCCAGGGCAGATTCTCACCTCGCGCCGCACAATTATGCGTGCACAGTTTATTAAGACTGGAATTTTTTTTTTTTATCCGGCAAGTTTATTTCAATTATTTGGGATCACCAAATGCGACGACTATACAACATGGCCGCTTGGTCGCTGATCTTGAGCCGTCGTAAGGCGATATATGCCGCGCGCCTGATCTAACTGTTGGCCGATTGGTTGATTCATTATCTCCGTGAACGCAGCAGGCATGGAGAGTCATGTGCGCATTTCATGCATATACGTGCATAGCGCAGAAGACAATGCCTCTGTAGGCCTCGTTGAATTTGCAGCGGAGCGAATTAGTTTTTTACCTGTGCAGAAAAGGCAAAGACAAAAGAAAGTGCGGATGCCATGCAAGCATTTTTTTTTCTCTTTCTTGTTATTGCCTTTTCGTGCTGTCGAAGCACAAGTGCATTCCTACTCGCCCAATTCTCTATCCCCTGAGCAGTGCACCCATATATCGCACAGCACACGGGCGCCTTGCTTTTCGCCGCCTCGGCGGCCGCTTTTCGATGGCGGCGAAAAGCAAGGCGCCCGTGTGCTGTGCGATGTCAGCGCACGTTGAAGAACCACAGGTGGTCGAAATTTCCGGAGTCCTCCACTACGGCGTCTCTCATAGCCTGAGTTGCTTTGGGACGTTAAACCCCACAAAACAAACCAAACCAAACCATATATTCTCGAATGCACTCTCGCGTAGCCCCCCATTCGGCTCCCACCTGCCGCTTCTAAGGGGAAAGAGTGAAGCATCAGCGCAAGTTCCCTGCATGATGCGTGCCACTCCCGACTTATTTCGGTCGTCGCTAAGCGTAAACTTGCGAGAAATCACGTATCGTTTCTTTGCCCCAGTTTGCGAAAGACGCTGAGCGCTTACTTCCACTTGAGCTAAATTGAACACAAATGTGTACATTCTTTTTGAACTTAAGGGGCGGCCATATATACCGTGCAATCTCATGAATACTTTCATAAAATCGTTATCTGGATTTCTTCAAAGTGACCAGCAGCCACTGACTCGAGTTGCTTCCTAGATGTCAGCTCAAAGGGAATGCAAACAGGATGGACGGTTACAGCAGAAGGGCCAAACAATAAATTAGCGGGAAACATCGTTAAAAAGTGAACCCAAGGAATTCTCGGCAAGTTTCTAATGCAGCTTTGCTGTCACCATTTTGGCGTGCGCGAGATAATGCGCGAGTCGTTCGTTATTCTCGCATGGACACTTTGTGGATGATATACTTTGCTCTGCGAGTATATCTCGACTCTCGAGCGACGATCTAAGCGGGGGTAGATAAATCTGCAAAGGCCGTGTATTACGATTATTTTTCCAATTTGTTCTCCTGCCTTTTGTCAAGCCGTGACGACACGTTTGACAAATGGTAAAAAAAAAAAAAAAAAAAAAAAAAGGCATACCACTGGCTTCGCTATAGCAAAGGCCATGGAGGAAGGGCAAAGGCGGTACTGGCCACTGAAAAAGGCGGAAACGAGGGAACCAGAAAAGGGTGGTTACAAAACGAGGCGTCCTTTCTGATGCTCCAACTCAGCGGCATGAATCGACCACCCGTTTGTATTTTTAAAATGCGCTGAGCCGCGGGCATTTCCCTTGCTGTTCCCTCTTCTTTCCCTTTGCCACTTACGGAGCACCCATCACTCGAGGATTCCACGGCGCAGTTGCGCTTTGCTGCCATGGCTCAGCAGTTGCGACCTTGTGCGTGCATGAATAGGATGAAGCTGCGGTTCCAAACAGCGGTCGCGATGGCCACAATTCGTCACAAGCGAACTTTAAAAACGCCCGAGTACTGCGATTTTTGTGAACGTTAGAGAATCCTGGGTGATCCCCTTCCCGCTGCAGAATGACTCGCAGGCCGTGTGTAGCTTCTGAATGTAAATATGCAACTATATGTTAAAGAGAAATTGCGTGTTAAGGCTATACAGCGCATCACGTGCACGCATTTAGAATAAATGATGAGAATGCCTGTTTTCAGCATGAACAAGAGTGATGGACATATATCAACCATGCCAAGCAATTAGGCTGACAATGAATGATGATGGATTTTTATGGCTCAAGAAACAGCTGTGGCTAAAGAGCGCCAATGACAAGTTTAATCGTAAATGCAGTACATTTAAGATGGGCCATGACGGCGAGTTTGCTCCAAACCTGCAGTGAAAGCGGTTGAGGTCTACAGTGTCTGCATGAATTGCAAGCTTCTCTACTGAAACACAGGGTTGCCGAATTTTTAGGGCGTGCCGTAGAAATGGCAGGCATCGAGCGCGGTCACTTCAGCGACGCACAAGAGTACACAAACGTATGCAATGTGGCAGGCAGTGCTGCTAGCACGGATTCCCCAACCGAACCCTGCGAACGGTGGCAACACTCACCTCTATCTTGACCATGTCACCAATCATGCCGGAGTCCACGTTCACAATGACGACTCTCGATTGGCGGTGCTTTACGATGAACGCCCTGCTGTACACACGGAAGTGGATCCCGGATGAAGACTGGCCGGTCTTGGCGTACCCCAGCTGCAGCAGAACATGCGAATGAAGGCACGATGAGCGGCCAAAACACGCAATTTGTCGTCGCGCGTAATCATGCGCGTATTCCAACCGTTTAAAAATGTACACCCTTTGTCAAAAGTTTAGAGTCCATGGAGTCTACTTCTGAGCCATACTATGTGACTTGTAATGCATTCCCAGGTTTTCAAACTTGCTGAAGGCAAGAAGATTTTTCGTCCTACCCTCTCCAATGGCTAGGACTTCCACGACTGTTAAAGAACTCATAATATACGGCTTAAAAGCAAACCCTCTGGGCTTTGGCAAAGATTATACACTGCAATGTCATTTGCAACGGAGCTAGCTGGTGCACTAACTCTGGCGGGAGCAACTGAATACATAGGCGGGCACACAGAAACGCTGGGGATCCTTGAGTTAGAATTGTGCCGCGCCTCCCTCACAAAGGTCGCAAACGTTCGAAGACACAAAGGAGTGCATGAACTTATTGATCAGTATTGGGTACTGATGTAAGCCGACCTTAATCTCCCCATAAGCCCTTGCGTATATCGAGCGTCTCACCTAGTGTCAATCAATGCGTTTTGCGACAGCGGATCTTGTTACGTATTATCATCTTTTTTTTTTTTTTTTTTTTTTTTTGTTACTGCGTTAGCGGAATAGGCCCCATTCAGTGAAAAGACGTGGTTTGTATCCGTGTGTGTGATGCCTGCACCACCCGAGAGCATCGTCTCGTGGGTGCACTTTCGGGCGGCCACCCGTAAAAATGCACATTCGACCTATAGATCCTCGCACCACGACTAATGAGAAGCCCTCGTAGCAGCGGAACGAAATAGCGAAGGTGAAATCAAAATCGAGCATGACATGGGAAATCAGTTGACGTTCTAGCAAAACGTAAAACCTTTATCAGAAGTTTTTATCTCAGAGGGTTCGCTCTTAAGTCGTTGCGGGCCTCTGCAGCATTTGTTCAAGTCCTGCGCAATGGATGGGGCAGGACAAATCATCTCCTTACTTTCAGGAGATTTACCACACTTGGGAGACATTGTGAGTCTCAGGGTGCGGCTCATAAGCAAACCCCTTCGTCTCCGAACGTTTGACAAAGGATGTACGTATGTGCATGCAGCAAATAGCACGAACTCAGTTTTGCGCAATCACATAATATGATCAGACGCTTTTATTTTGCACTAATTTTGTTTGTAGAAGTTTACTTGCGGCTTTGAACGGGGAAGACACTCCATACTTCTTTTGAGGTGTGTCTCAGTTTACAATACGCCATAATGGTATCACGCGCGCTCATCGGTTTGAAAAAAAGGAAAACTGCGAAGACGGAGAGGAGAATAAAGCGGCTGAGTGCGGTACATTCTATCCGCCGCTTCTGACAGAACACAGCTCGAGTAAGTGCTTCGTTGATTCGCAGAGATAACTTTCTTTGTTTGAGGAACAATGCGATGTCCTTCAAGCGTATCTATACGCAGCTGCTTCAGCGCCACTTCAGCTCGCCGGAATTGGCTACAAGATATCCTGTACGCTCAATCTTGTCGCCGAAAATAAACTACTGATGCCGAACTAAAAGGTACACATGTATCTGTGAGCACATGAGCAACGAATTGTATATCGTTTTTAATCGAAACTTAGCGTACCCTTCCTGAACATACAGTGCCAAGCAGTTGAGGACAACAGCCAATTAAGGAACACAAGAGCTCTGTATAAGAGAATCAAAGATATCAAAGGAAGCTTTTGTGCTAAGCTGGGCGTGATAAAGGACAAACGAGGCAAGGACCTCACTGAAGCGTCAGAGATAAAGAAGAGGTGGCAGGAATACACAGAACTGTACAAGAAGGACCCGAATGTGCAAACCCAACATAAGACCATTGTGATTACTGATCTTGAGCCGGGCATCCTGAAGAGTGAAGTTGAATGGGCCTTAGCCAGCCTTGCTAAGAACAAAGCTAGCGGAATTGATGGCATTCCAGCTGAGTTGCTTCAAAACCTCAACCATGACGCTGTTAACATTCTGCATACATTATGTCAGAAGATTTGGACAACCCTGCAGTGGCCACAGGATTGGAGGAGGTCAGTTTACATCCCCATTCCAAAGAAAGGCAGTGCCAAAGATTGTTCCAACTACCGCACGATCGCGCTTATTTCGCATGCTAGCAAGGTGATGTTGAAAATCCTCCAAGGTAGGCTGCAGCAGTATGTGGATCGGGAGCTTCCGGACGTGCAAGCTGGGCTTCGCAAGGGCAGAGGAACTAGAGACCAAATTTCCAACTTTCGCTGGATCATGGAAAAAGCAAGAGAGTTCCAGAAACCCATCTACTTCTGCTTTATTGATTATGCGAAAGCGTTTGACTGCGTTGATCACAGCAGATTGTGGCAAGCTCTCCAAGAGATGGGAGTGCCAATTCACCTCATCTGTCTGCTCAGGAACCTGTATGAAGGGCAAGAGGCCACAGTCAGAACTAGGCATGGTCTCCGATCGAGAAAGGAGTGAGGCAAGGCTGCATACTGCCGCCCTGCCTATTTAACCTATATGCAGAGTGCATCATGAGGAAGGTCGGTCTGGACGAGTCTTCAGCTGGAGTGAAGATTGCTGGAAAACGTATCAACAACCTTAGATATGCGGATGATACCACTTTAATGGCAGAAAGTGATGTGGAACTGAAGAGACTTCTGATGCGCGTACAAGAAGAGAGTGAGAAATTTGGGCTTAAACTGAACATTAAAAAGACAAAGATCATGGCGTCTTGCCCTATCAAGTTCTGGAGCATCAATGGACAAGAAGTGGAAGCTGTGACAGATTTTCTGTTCTTGGGCTCCAAGATTACCTCGGAAGGAGACTGCAGCCATGAAATTAGGAGACGCCTGCTTCTGGGAAAGAGAGCAATGGTTAGCCTTGACCGCCTAGTAAAGAGCAGAGACATTAGTTTGCCAACCAAGATCCGTATAACTCGTGCTATGGTCTTTCCAGTTGTGATGTATGGATGCGAGAGTTGGACTGTAAAAAAGGCTGACCGCCGAAGAATTGACGCGTTTGAATTGTGGTGCTGGCGAAGACTCTTGAGAGTTCCTTGGACTGCCAAAAGATCAAATCAGTCGATATTGTCAACCATAAACCCTGACTGCTCATTGGAGGGCCAAATTCTAAAGTTAAAGCTCAGCTACTTTGGTCATCTGATGAGAAGAGAGGAGTCGCTGGAGAAAGATTTGATGTTGGGAAAAGGTGAGAGTCGCCGGAGAAGGGGTAGGCAGCGAACGCGATGGTTAGATGGCATCCTCGAGGCACTGCAGATGAAGTTATGTGATGTTAGGAAGATAGTGAGAGACCGGAAAGCGTGGCGTGACATGGTCCATAGGGTCACGAGGAGTCGGACATGACTGAACGACTGAACTGAACTGAGCATAACTTTCAAGTTGACACTGTACAAGCTTAATACTGTGCTTCTTACAGATTCTCGGACGCCACCAGACTGTCAAATCCCGCCAGGATTTGACAGTCTGCTGGCGTCCGAGAATCTGTAAGAAGCATGTATTAAGCTTGTAAAGTGTCAAGAGGTCTCCTGGCTGCCATAAAATTAAACGCTGCACTTCCGGTATACAGTCAGGCTTGAGGCGTGACTATACCGGATGCGAGAGCTCAGGAGCAAAATTTTGAGCGTAAAAATCTGCCAGGGCCCCAAATAGGACGCACGTCTAAAACTTAATTTTATGGAAATAGTAGACAAAGGTTGCCTCCCCCGCTGCGCGGCATGTCACGGGTATGACCAGCAAGAGTTTCCGCCAGACTGGCTTAACTCGCCCTTGAAGCGGCCGCATATGCCTGCCTGCAGCTAGTTCCAAATCGGTGTATTGCCTGGTTACAGGAAACGGTGCCCGATTGAGCGCACCGAGAAAACAAGCTCGGAGGGACTGGAGTGCGCTTCCGCGGTAGGGACCATACATGAAAATACGAGTGGTCCACAGACTACGGATAGCCAACTAAGCGCAGCTTCCGTGTTTCCTCACATATATGTGGGCTTACGGATGACAGGCATCTAGGCAGAGGAGCGCTGTCGGTGACTGCCATAGCATCGTTATGAAAACTAGCTTGCAAGGACAAATAGAAGGGCAGAAACCAGCAGCATTTCATCTGTTTTGCCCGTCTCAAAACGCCGTTCGGTTTGCTATCGGCGAGCATGGCAGAAAAATGGGCATTTTGAAGAGCATTATTTGCTCATAGTTCACTCGGATTCGAGAGGCTGATACTGTTCCTTTTTGTTAGGGTAATCACTAGGTCGACCCGGAAGCGCTGTTCGAGTGCTCGTGCACCTAACCTCGTAGAATGTCCGCAATAGAGATAGAGAAAATATTTTTCATGGTAACCAAAATCTGGAGCTTTTTTTTTTTTTTTAATACATGTTTCTCACTTCGAAAGTGCGTGCTACATATTCTAAGACCGCATGGATAATGTTTTCTTCAAGACGACAACAAAATAAGGCACTCAAGTTTTACATTCAAACAAAAACCTGGCACGGTGTGTCGTCGTTGAAGGTTTAGCGGAACTTTTGAAGCAATAAGGAGGGTCGTTTTATGTCAGAATACGCAAGGTTCTGCTCAGCTCCACCATCAAGCTATAACACATAATGAACGCTTTAAGCACTTTGCCGAGACGCCTCTAACGCTGCAGGCTCTATAGGTCAGTTGTGGCCATTTTTATCTCGTCTTTTTTTTTTATCTAGCTGTAGTCCTTTCCACGTAGGCTCCGGTCGCAGAGCTTGAAGACTCAAGCTCAGTGCTATTGCACAAAGCTCTCCCAACGTAGGCAGAACATTCTCATTTGCGGCAGCCTTACGCTGGCGGGAATGCACGTACCACTGCGGCTGCCGATTTATTATATTTTTTTGTTGTTGGTTGTAAACCGCCGTAGAATTAATTGCAGCGAAAATTTCGAAGCAAGCGCACTATCTCCTCCCCCGCCATTCTGTTTCACCGCCACGTGAAATCCCCAGCTTGCAGTTTTGCCATTACCCAATCCCCGTCACTCATTTTACTTGTCTTGTTTTTACATCCAAGTGAGGTTATTTGCTATTCACGTGTACAGTGTTGCAGTGAATTGCAATGTTGCAGTCCTGAATGAATTAAATAGGCTGCACTTGTTCGGATGTGAAATTCAGTGGAAGCAAAGGGAAGAAAAAAAAAAAAACCGTTGCCATAGTTCGATATTTGACGGAGACAAAAAATTAAGGTTAACGAATTTCGCGCGCTCATCGAGTTTTAGTTTAAACTTCCCGGAAATCAGTAACAGCTAGCGCCATCTGTTTGTCGCTAGTACTGAAAACCGCATAACCCAGAGGAGAATGTTTTAAACTTGTTATTTTGAGAGAACTAGAAAGGTCCCTGGAGATTCTGCGCGAACACAGTGGTTACCATGGCCAACACTTTCACATCGCTCCAAGACCGGAGCAACAAAGTGCTTCCTGCTACTATCTCTGACGGCTATAGCAAATCAGTGGTACGCACGTTCGATATTTCAGTGGTGATTGAGTGTTCACGTGCTTGTAGCGGTGGAAACTTGGAGCGTTTCTTTACATTTCCTGGGCTTGCGTGCTCGCGGGACATTTAGCCATCAAATAAACACACATGACTTAAACAAATTGCGCGCGTAGTATAGCTCCCATTATTCGGGGCGTTTCATACGCCACGCAGTCACATGCGCTGAGTCTCCATTGAGAATCTGCACCAAACAAACAAACAAACAAAAAAAATGTGGAGGCCAACTAAGCCATCCCTACCTGTCAACTGCAAAAGATGCAGGCATGTCCCAAGCGCCTGTTACACCACAGACACCGCGTTTTGACAGAGATACTAACAACACGACGATATTTATGCCCATATATCTGAACACTATTTGAGCTAATTGTATTTAGGCACTACCTAAGGCAGCGTCCGACGAAAAGCCAGGCGAGCTTTCATGCGTCGTCCGACAGTGGCCGGGGTGTTAGCGTGATTGATTATACGCTGACGCATCAGCACAGGTGCCCACCGAAAGGCGAGAAAAGTTGGGAGCAGCAATTCCTATGATGAGCCGCAAGCGAACAACTCATAGCCAATAGGATGAGTGTATTAGGGACTTTATTCACGCGAAAAAAAATTCGGGCTTCATTGCAGCTGATGCGAATTCTTTGACAGCATGTTTCATTGATATTTAAACGATTCAGCAAGCGTTCAAGTTTGCAGCGTCATCTTGCCCCGAACGAGAGTTCGTCGTGCGGAGTTACTTTCCGCCCTGTTCTGTTTAGCGAAGTAGATGCTGCCGGCGCTTTCCACTTACGAAGCGAAAGACGCCTCCGACAACGCACTACGCCCCTTATATAGTACTGGAGGTGCCGTCTTCCAACATGGTGCATTTGAAATACCGGGTGACTTTTTTTTTTTTTTTGTACAGTTTGCACATTTGTATTTTAAAAACTCCAGAAGCAGGAGTCACTTCGGTGTTGTCTGCGCAGGTGGATTGCACAGAAAGGTGGACATTACGCACGTTACAGTGCTTTGTTATTACGATTAATAGACAAGAATGACCTAATCGACTCTTTATTTTTTATATAATTTAAGGGGCAATAATATTGTATTGCCAGACTGGAGATCGTCAACATTGAAGGTGAGTCCGCTTTTTTAAAACTCTCTATATCGGCAATGAAGCTCTAAATATCGAACATCAAAAATAAGCATCAGAAAGCCTGTTCAGTTGCTTTTCCCGCATCGCACACTTATAGAGTACGGTTGCTTCAAGCTTTCATTTCTTTTTTTTTTTTTTTTTTGCGCCAAATAAAGACATCGTTTGCACATTTGATTATGTACAAAAAGTTATCATCGCCGGCTGTATCATGCTCAGCCATGCTATTTTATAGATATGCAGTGCGAGAAAGCCAACTCAGCGAGCTTTCAGATGCGTATAGCCCTATATATTTTTCAGGTGCGTACATGTCGATTAGACAAAAATTAAAAGGCGACCCATTTTTGACGTCTACCGCCTTTGATTTCGCAACATTGGCCTAAAATGTCAAAAATAAAAAGTTGGTTGCTTAATTTTACTTAAACTGATCGTCTAATCATTAAGCTCTACCATACGGGCATGATACCATACGTGCACTTTGCTGTACAATCCACATGCATAGACCGCGCCGAGGTGTGTCTTAGAATATTTAAAATACACACGTGTAAACAACAACAAAAAAAAAGCACCCAGTATACTACCCTTATTGCTTCAAAGGGCTATTATTTTCTTCGTGAGGTGGTTGCGCTCTTCGGTACACCGCCTCCGCTTTGCAAGGTGGTACAAATACCCCTGTTGACGCAATACCCCTGTTGGCGCTTCGCACAGCCGGCTTCGAGATATCGCTGTGGAATTTATGCAAAGAGTAGTCTGGCTAGCTTAAGCTCGCTTAATTCAAACTTCCCGCTTATCAGAAGCGATGATCCTGCGTTCTCCGATTTGGCCCCGTTTTTCCAAATTAGAGGAGTCCCATCGGGCTTCCCTTAATTTTACTTTCCATACATATGGGCTAGAACTGCCTTGCCGTATCGCTGACCTTAAATGTTATCGCAGAATATCTGCATGTTTTAGCTGATAGTGTATAATCAGGAACGTAACGAAGCTTTTAAAAAGTTTCAACTAATAATGTACAACCAGGAAGTATTCATGCTTGTTACTGAACTTTTATGGAACCACACCCCTTTACAATGCCTATCGGACCATTAGGACAATCCAAGTATTAAATAATAAAAAATGCAGAGTGACAAACTACTGTAGTCACTCACAGAGCCAACTTCACCTCAAATATTAGCCATTAGGAAAAGTCTTCAACGAAGAGTGCTTGCTGCAAAGCAGGCAGCAAACAAGTGAATTTATTTACCCTTGCAATAATAAATTTTCGTATATGCTAATTCTACATACTGTTTGCTTCTAGAGGAACTGCCGTGTACCATACACATGTTGATTCAAACCTGAGGGCATTAATAACCTCGCAAGTTGGACACGCGCGCTACTCCGGCTTATTTTTTTGGTGAACAAACGAAGGGTCGCCGCTGGAGATAAACATGCTAGCTGACGCACGTTATCCATCACAACCTCCGAATTCAACTGTTGGCAAAGAAACATGCAACACTGCGCTCAAATGCGGAGAATGTCACTGAAGAGGTCACGAATTTTACACACGCGCAAGCAAGAGGAAAGTACTCCCCAGCCTCTTGCTCCTTTTATAGGTTTAGTGGGCTGTGTGGTTTGGAAATAGTGCCGTGAACCCACGAAATTCAATGCGATGTTCCGCCGGGCAAGAATAGAAAAGATTAGGGCCTCTGCTGCGCACGACTGTACATAACCTCATGGCAGGCTAATGAAAGTCTACTCACACCCGGTTCTCTATATAGTGTAACGTGCAAATTTTTATTGGTCAGTACACAAAGGGTGCCACCACTATACTGTCATTAAAGCCACCGGAGTCATGTTTATTGCAAGCGTCCCGGTTCTCCTATAGATCGACTCGAGCCGCTCCCGCCGTCCTTGCCAGCAGCTGTCTCCGCATGTCCGACAGGCGCGTATACCTTCCGCGCGCTTCACGGGAGTACTTTTGATGGCACCGAGTGATGCTGCGCCTCTTCGCCGGTAGCTCGACTCGCTCTGCTCCACTTTTGGCTTGCTCTCGTCGCCTGGAAGCTTGTTGTGTTCCACTTTTGTTTTAGATCCATCTGAGCCATATGGGCACGCTTATCGTGTCGAGTGCGCGCTCTCAATTCTTTCACCGGGTTAATTCATTCGCCAGCCGGGCACACAACACCGCAGTCACGACTTCCTGTATTGCGCTGCCGTGGGCTGCGCATGCCACCCAACCCGCGCGGGCCATTTAAGAGCGTCCCAAAGACCTGCCGCCCCTTCCCAACTCATCCAAGTCGAGTGAGGTGCCAAAATGAAGGTGGAAAAAAAAGGAAACTCGAAGAAAGGGGCCCATACGTCGACGAATCAAGGAGGCCATGCGGCGTCCGGCTATGTAGTACACTATACGTGGCGCGCAATGCATCGCGCAGGCCCACACGCCTCTGCCGGCCGTAATCGAAGGCCACCTAGGTCGGCCCACATTTGGAAAGGCGACCAGGCAAGGTGCAACGTTTCCGGCGTACGCCGCGTAATTGTCTCCTGGTGCCGACTCCGCGCGCCCGCGGTAAAAGAGCGGCGGTGGCGATGGAGCCCCGCTCTCATTCCGCTGCCGGAGGTCGCCTCTGGGCAGCACTTCCTAGCACTTCCTATCACGAGGAAGTGTCCTTCCTCTCGGAAGGCTGTACGCTTCCGGAGTTCCCCGGGGCTCGCTTCGCTCTCCTTCCCGCTCCGAGGCGGCTGCGGCCCTGACAGCCGCCAGCCATCACGGCCGCCAGACTTTCATCTTCGTCAGCCCGGCCGCCACCGCCCTGCCAGACGAACACAGCTCGCGTGTCTGCCGCACCGGCCGCTCTCTCGGCGATGTCATGGGGTCACGGGGAACGCGCGCCGGCCGGAGGTCGCAACTGCGATGGCCGCCCACGCCCTGGTCAGCCCAATCACCCGCCTGTCCATACGTCCGCGTCAGATCGATGGTCACGCTCACGTCTGCGCTCACGTCGAGAGCGGCGGTCTGGCGAGCCTCGCAAAATATAATCTCGCCGTTCGACCGTCGTCACTGTCCCGCCGGCGTTATTTGCGGTCGCTATGGGGCGTCGTTCCGACGGAGATAGGGGCAGTCCTTTTCCGGAACGGAGGGCTCGTTTAATTTTGGCATCCCCGCATCGCGAATATCAAGGTTAAGGCTGCGATTCTGACGAAGATAAGCCATAGCGCGTCCCCGGTATACGTATAGGCGCAGTTCGTACTCGTCCGGGCGGCACCGCAACAGCAGACGGCGCACGGACTACGACGTGTGCTCCCAGTTTAGCCCGCATTGCGTGTCAGTCGTGATTGCGGAAGGATTTGCTTGCTGTTCACCGCTCAACTACTCTATTTCGTTTTTAACAGTTTGTGCGTTCTCAAATATGGTAGCAAGTCAAATGCGGTATATGGATGTGCGTCTAAAACGTGCATATTACATGGGCAATGCAAACACGTTTGAGTAGAACGAGTAGTTTGAATTACAGACATTTATCTTTTAGTATTTCTGAAATCACTTAGCACATGGTAAAGACGGCGGTAAGATGTTTGTTGAGGTCCTCAGGCTTGTTGGCAAAGAGCACACCAATAGCCCACCAAATATTCTCGTGGACACAGTCGCCTTTTAGAAGATACCATTACTGAGGGCTATTATGATAGTACTGGCTGTTTCTTTTGAGTGGTCCCCCCCCCCCCCCCCCCCAGCATGCCTTAAATATGATCAAACTGCAGCTGAGTGACAGGCATGACGTGTAAGACAGGCTTTCTTTATTTAGATAAGTTTTACCTGCCGGGAGATTGTATCTCCCAAGAATACTTTCCCTTTGCTTGTCACAGAAAGCCTCAAAATATAGGATCCGGGAGAACTTATTGATGCTTCATAGGAAGAGCTGAGATCCACTCGTTTTTCAAAGTGTTGTGCCATGCCAAACTCAGAATACGTAAGCGGTGTTCTGGTCATCTTGTGTAAACGTAACCAACTCACAGCAACTGCTGCCCAAACGTCACCACTCGCCCACGTTTACTGCAAGAGTGAAGAAATGAACCGATGCAAATCCCCTCCGCCAACGTAGCTGCAGAAATACGTGTCAAATCGACCCAGTCCACAGGCGTCATTGCGTTCGCGGAGCAAATCTGGGTGAAACGACGTTCATTTCAACATGTTGCCCCAACTGTCAGGAGTATATGCGCCGACAAAATCTGTGACAGCTTGTCCGGTATACTTTTATTTTTATCGCATTCATATTTTGCATATCTTCTCCAATGCCCCTGCACAAATCAGGACGAAGTAAATATAAAGCTTTACCAGCGTAAAGCCATGCTGCAGTGCAAAAGTCTGCTGTCGGCAGCTGAAATAAGGCTTGTGAGCACGTTACTGATGCACAAAGCAGAGGCTTATTCATGTACCTAATCCGGGAACGTCCTCCTGCAGGCCTTGGCCTATCGCTGCCTGTGTGCACAGCGCTTACTAAACGCTGCAATACCTTTCCGTCTGTCGATGAACACAGTTATTCCCACGATGCATGTTTCAGTTGTGCAAATGTATACCACATAGACCACAATGATGGAATGGAGGCCGCAGCCTTTTGTGGCTGAGCACGAATGGGTTCGCCGATTAGCGCCCATTTGAATCTCGCTGGGAGGCTAAAAGCAGCAGTAACTGCGCGCGCTGAGGTTTCTGCGCTGGTTAGAATGGTGTCAGCTATGTTACTAGTAACCCTGACCCCGATCCCGTCCCATGAATCCGAAGAGGCTGCAGTTGCAAACCTTTTCTGAATCAGTATCATCTGCAGCATATAGTACAATTAGGATTCCTCGTTGTTGATCGTAATAATTCGAAATTCGGCAAGATTAAAATCTGGCATTGGGTGGAAAGACGAGTGGAAATAGAGCGGACATCAGGGCTTTCTAAACATATATATTCCCACAATCATCACCACAAGGAGGGTGCTATTTTTTTTAATGAAAAAAAAAAGTAATCATGACCGTTTTCAAACTATACGAAATAATGATTTCGGTTATATCAGGTTTTACGCCAGCCTCGTTTACATCGGGTTCGCCTCGATAAATATAATCTAAAGAGACAGGATGCACAAACGGAGAGAAACCAAACTGTTCTCGAGTACGAAGGACGAAGTCCGTGTTAATAGTTTCCGCATGCGCGAGTGAAACTTTCTTCAAACCACTCGCTAGCCACGCTGTTATGCTTACAGAGAGTAATAATGGAGGAAGGTTGCAATCTTCGACAAAGGGGTACTGTTGAATGCCTCGCTCGATGAAAAACGCTTGAAGCCGAACAAGAACGATCGTGTCGCGTTCTCGCACTAGAAGCAAATACACTAAAGGCAAATTTCACTCTCGATGAATCACTTGGATAGCTTGAATGGAAACGTGAAGCACAGCAGTCAGGGCAACAGTACTGCTGATTAGAGCTACCCCTAGGGCATAAAAAAAAAAAAAAAAAGCATTTCCGCCACTTCGGAGCTTTCTGCGTTTACCTCATGGCCCGAGTTTTTACGTCTGATACAACCACTACAACTCAGTCCACAACACCGTACAAGATGACAAGTACGCTCCTGGCATCCGCAGTATAATTTAGCAGTAACAAACTAACATAATAGTCGAATAGAATCGAAAAACAATGAGGGAACTGTCCCTCAAGATAAGTCCTCCATCCAATTTTGTCGTCGTACTATCGAAGCATTGCGGTTGATCATCTTTCAACTGCCAGCGACCTGTCATGGCAGACTCCGGAGGCGCAAGTCGGATGACGACAACGTCACGGATGGAGCCTTCACTCTAGGATCCGAGAGGCAACAGCCGCAGTCTCCTGTCGGTCTATCAGTCGGAGATGGCTGATGAGCCGAGGTTTTCGTTCGCTATACTTTCGTCCTGGATCAACGAAGATTTAGAATAAGTCCCTTTCCCTGTGCAGCCTAGCGGAAAAAACAATAACCGCTATCGCGGGGCCGACAGCGGCGCCGCGTTGCCTTCGCCTCGCGCCCTGATTGGAACTCGGCGATGCCAGTGCTCGTGGCATAGCACGCGGTCACTACACAACCTGGCGCGTGCAGCCCTGGCTGTCGGGCATTCCACAGCGGCAGGCAAGTATGGATACGCGCTTTATTCTCTCCCTTTCGATGGTTTATTTTCCAACGCTGCGCCGGAGGAAAGAGGGCAGCGGAGCGCGCGCACGGAAAGCAAACACCCAGGGCACAGGAGCGGCCTGCACAGAGGAGAAAGAGGTACACAAAGAGGGGGGGCACTGCCTCCGGAGCAGGAAGCCGCCGCCGCTACTGCTGCTGCTGAGCGCCGGTGCCGAAGAAGAAGAAGAAAGTGATTCGGAACAACTTGTCCCAGATAGCTGCGCCTGCAGCGTCGCTCACCGTCTCGGCCTGGCCGATCGCGCGCTGACGGACAGCTTCCAGCGTCCTGGGGAAGCGGCCCCTGACTTCTGATGCGCCTAGGGTGCCGGCGCTCTCGCTCGCCGCAAGGTTAACGCGCCTCTGTGTGCACAAAGGAGAAGAGGGGCGTGGGCTTTGCAGCGCGCGACTCTGCAGCGAATGGGTTCGCAAAGTCTACAGGAGGAAAGGGTTCCCCCTCCACTCTGCTGCTCACCATCGCCATGAACAGCAAAAAGGGTAGATGGTTTCTTCTAGGACAGTGCGTATTTATGCCCCAAATCGGACGTTGGCCGTGGCAGTCCGAGGCGAATTTGGGTCATGGCCGTTGCGACTAGTGGGCCGACAGGCTCTGTTTAAGCAAAGAGCGCACGTGAGGGAGATAGCAGAATTGGCGTCCGAGAGGCGGCCGAATCGTGCATGCCAAGCTCTTGCGCGATTCGCGCGGGTAACATCGAAAATGCCGTCCCTGGCGTAATAACAGAGGTAGAAAGGACCCACATGGGGACTTTCTTTGCTCAGCTAGCGAATTAATGCTCCGCCGCGGTGGCTCAGCGATCAGTGCGCTCGACTTGAGCCAGGTGGCCCGGATTGCATCCCGGCCGCCGCGCGCTGCCGCGTTTCGATGGAGGAGGCGAAACGCAAGGCGCTCGTGTGCAATGCGATGTCAAAGCATGTTAAATAATCCGAGGTTGTCGACATAAATCCAGAGTCCTCCATTACGGCGTCTCGCATAGCCTGAGTACATTTGTCACACTAAACCCCACGAGCCATAAAAGCGTGCACAAAACGAAATTCCCAATAAGTGAAAGAACTGCGTCGTAGAAGAAAACAAGAGGTATGCGGCAAACGTTTGTTTCATTGCATGTCCACGTGAGTGGTAACTGATGAACAGTGAAAAAAATATAAGTAACGTAACAGTAACCACGATCAGATGTGTTCGTCACGTTTCCTACTTTTTTTTCTTGCGCGCGGTCAAGTCGAGATGGACAAAGCACGTTTGCACACGAACGCGAGCGCGCACACACATAATTCGCACGCGGGTTTTCAGAGCGAGCAAAAACGCGAATCTAGGGGACGAGGAGAAAGAAGAAGAAAACACTCGAGCTGGCGTGGGAGCCGTCACGGCCGACTGCAAGTCAAGCAAGGCCACAGCAAAGATTCCTCTGGCCTATTCATCTTGACCCGTACCAGAAGCCGCCTTCGTGCGTAAACACGTCTACGGAAGCTTGTCTGAGTGGCCGTAGTAAGCAAAGAATGCGTTGAACAACAATAAATAAAACGGCAGGGCCACCTGCGAGCGAGACGAGCCGCCATCCGGAGCGCTTGCGTCACTGAAGAAAACGGCCAGGGGAAAAAAAAAAAATAGAAGCGAAAATAACGCGCGCGACTTATGTCAGTTGAGGCACACAACAGCGCACAGTCTCTTCTTTCCTTTTTTTTTTGTTCTTTTTTTTTCATTCTTACAGTTTTGGTTTGTTGCGCAGCGAACAGTGCGGAAAGCGTCACAGCGCCGCCGCCGTCCTCCCAGCTTTGCACGGAGCCTTTCCTTGACGGTTACGAAAGGGAAGAGGGGCGACATTTTCCTCCATGGCGGCGGCGCAAGCTTCCTCTCTGCGCAGACAGGAGGGCGGCTCTGGAAGCCCCACATCGACATCGCCGTCCCCACAAAGCACGCGGCACGTAGAGGATGGTGCTGCAGCTGTGATGGTGCCAGTGATGCACGAATAAGCAATTACGTGTGAACCGAGAGGCGATGCAAGTTCAATAATGCTTTGCGCTTCTGTTGCATGTAACCGCGCGAACAAGGGCTAAGGCGAAACGACATCACTTCGAATTATTCTCTTCCCGTTTGGTCAAGACAGCTCTTGCTCCTTGTCATGCCCATGGCGCGCGTGGTTGTATCAGCGGTTGTAATGAACAATGGAATCCGTGAATCCGTCGCACGGACGTTTGCGACCTGCTTAGGTAAGGCACCGTAAGCCGAAAGGAACAATAAAGGCTTCGTGGGGTCGACATCCGGTGGGTAATTGTGTGTTAACTGTCAGTCGGTTTCTTGTGCTTCGCAGACGTGCTTATTGCAGCTTTTCACCTAAAACGCAACAATACAATTGCGGATTCACAGCCGTATTCTGCAGTGCTGCTCAGCAGCTGCCCCACACCATCGTATTCATGGAATCGGCAGTAATACTTTCCAAATGCCACGTACAGCGCTGTTTTCGTGTTAAGCCTTATCCACTGCAGCCCTCTGTCTACGTGCCTCATTTGGGCTTGCGCGGAGCACTCTCGTCGGCTCGCCGGTTTGTTTCGCTCGCTTTTCCTGGACCGCCAGAGAAGGCTGCTTTCGGCTCGCTTCCGTTTGTAGACGACGTCTTGCTTGGCAACCCACTGTCGCTTCGGTGGCGGTTGCGTGCCGACTACAGGTTTGGACTGCACCGAAACGCGCTTGCTATGGGAAACGCAGCAGTATTAGCCCGTCTCTGCTTCGTCAAGTATGCAGTATAAAAGTGCGGCATGGAACGCCGCGCGCGCATCCTTCTCCGAACATCCTTGCTTTTGTTAAGATAGCGCTGGCTGCTCGTAGTTTCCTCTCGATCTCCATCGAAGAGTGAATTCTTCTTGCGCGCGCTATATATATATTTTTCGAAATGATCCAAATCCGGAAACCGAAACTATACTCCAAACTATACCGCAATGTCAGACAAATCCATACACCGTCTTTGTTTTGTTTGTTTTTAATGATAATTAAAAGGGCTCCGTACCGCCTAGGAAACGCGCGCAAATTTAGATTTAAATGAAAATGAGCCTTATCACGTCGATGTATATTCCGAAATGAGCCAAGATCACTCGTGAGAGCCTTCTGTGTCAGCTTCAGCCTCATACAGCCATACAGGTATTAGACTGTTTCGAGCGTGGTTTAATTTATACCTTCTCAAGCGGTACTTTGCAATCGACTGCGTATATTGTGTGGAGAGTTCAGCTGAAGATACGAACACAGAGATAAAAGGAGGGATAATTAGCCCTGTTGCCGAGAAAGCAAAGATGCGCCTCTGGTATACATTCAGCTTTAAAGTGTCGAGTAGGGCGACTTGGTACAGGCTTCCTAAAAGCGATATTACTAGTGAATTGAGAGGCGCAGGCCGGAAACGACAGGACTAGCGTCCTTTAGAATCCTGCCTGCGTCTACAATTTCGCTAAATTATAATCGTGAGTTTGAGATCCTGCAGTAAAGCAGAATAAATTGTAGGTGCCATAAATTCCAGCTAGTTTACTACTCCAATGCCGAAGTGGGAACACAAGGAAAGAAAGCTGTCGGATCGGCGCATGTGACAGAAGTCTGCTAGTAACATTTACTTGCTTGCGTTCAAGAAGCACCCCACTGCTCTCGGTTGCAGACAGTGAATGTTATAATTGTCATCTTTTGGCTCAATTCACAGCGTAATCATATTAAGCAGTATTTTTATAAAGAAGCTTGAACTAGCACTGTATATATAAATATTTTATAAGGAAACTGGTTGAGCTAGACCTAACACAAATATTTCTTCGCAGTGCAGCCGTTGGAGTGTGCGCGTTGAATAGATGCACTTCAGCGGTTGCATTAAACAAAAGGGGGGGGGGGGGGGGGGGGGACTTCTGAGTAGTACATGGCGTGAACGTCAGAGGCCTTTCCATGAAAGGCACAGTATTAAAACAACGAACAGTAAAGGAATCATGAATTCTGCGTCGAGCATAGCTATATATATATATATATATATATATATAGCTATGCTCGACGCGTTCACGCCATGCAGTGCATGACGTGAATGTCAGAGGCCTTTCCAGGAAAGGCACGGTATTAAAACGACGAATAATTTCTTTACATATGTCATTATGCCCTGAGGCAATAAAAGCAACGTTATGAAAAAAAAAAAAAAGCATAAGGGAATTCTGCGTCGACCATAGCTATATATGAATATATATAGCGAACAAGAAGCTATCCATGTCGCATAAATCACACGTTTATACCGTTTATATAAGGGTATAATAGGCGATTGTTCTCAGCGAATTGTTCGTGCGAAAAAAAAAATAAATAAAGTGGTGACCAGTGCCCCGCCAGTCTGATGCACCGAAAGCCTATTATAGAACGCGCGCCTTGCGCCATTTCGCCGTTTCTGCAGTTTACCGAGACCATTTGAGCATCGTGCACCGCCTGGGATGATTCAGCATGCATGGGGGTGCTCTTTGAGCTGCGGCGACGGAGCTGCTGAGAACAGTTCTCGCGTTGCAAAGTCGTTTTTTTTTTTCTTTTTTTTCTTTTTTCTTTTTTTTTTTTTTTACCTTCAACACAAATTCATTCTGATGTAGGTGAAACAATGCTATCGCGAGCATAAAGGCATGCGCACAGGTAACTAGCGTACTTCGGCTTCAGGTGCGGGGGCAGCTGTTACATTCGGGTTAGCCACATCGAAACGCCAGAAGGGCATCTGTGTCACACGAGCGTCAACGATGATAAAACCAGGCCGAAGGAGCGCATGCGGTGAATAAGTCGCGAACAGGGTGTACGGCGGAAGGGTTGAGGTTGCGGAACACCGCCTCGCAGCTGCGCGTCTCGCCACATTTCCCGGAGGACGCGAGGCTCGCTCAGCTGCGTTGAAACCCTGGCCGGATTCGAATCGCGATCGTTATCTAGCCGCGCACGCAAGTGGTGCAGCGGGTGCCTCGGGCCACATGTCCCGTTTGGCCTGCTTCTGTTGGCTCACACATCCGTTCATTTCCTCGCCAACGACCAAGAGTGCGAGAGTGATCTCTAGACAAGGCGCTTCCCACTTTAGGGCTTTTATTCGAGTCAAACGTGCGGCAGATTCGAGCCTATAAATGACTTTGTGTAAAACTTTATAGCTTTAGTTTTTTTTTTTTTTTTTTTTTTTGGGGGGGGGGGGCTTATATTTCGAGTTTTGGCGCTTCATTCGGTAAAATAAGTGGCTACGCAAGTTGTTCGTTTCTATACGTTGCATCTTAGTGTGAAAAAAAAAAAAAAAAAAAAAAAAAAAAAAAAAAAAAACATAACGCAGTATTCGCGAAGCTTCAGCTTCGACGCGTAATCCCGTGAGGAAGAAATTTCGCTCCATTACCGAAACGTTGAAAGAGAAACTAAAAACTGTTTCTGCACCCTCGTGGCCAAGCTAACCTGAAGTTACGAAACGACGATCGAGGTGGTTCCGTGCTGCTACAAAAGTCTGAAGTAAGAACGAGGTAGAAAGTAGCGTGATCGAGGCTGCGCCTCATTTCGAGCAGAGCGATATCGCGGTGATAACGCTTGTTAATAAGCCGATCTACGAAAATAAGCAACAAAACCGAAACGCAATTTTAAAAGAATTAAGGAGCACATACGGACGAATTCCCTTGCCAATCCTCACTCACGTATTCCGCTACACGTAGATTAGCAATCTTTTAATTTGTGTCTTTATTATCCCGGAAATGCTCATTGGCATACAGTCATAAGCTACCAGGTTGTAGGAAAGGCCACCCGGCATATAGACATAAAACACGCTTCAATCGAGAGGTATACGAACGTGCCTGTGTGGCCTATAGGGGCAGCGCCCCTAACCTGGGATGCGATGGTCCCGGAGGGCTGGATTTCGATCTCACCTTCCCATCTCATCAAAGGCGAAGTTCGAGTTGGCAAAGCCTGCCAATTTGGCCATGTCATATGGTGTCGTGAAGTCGGACAGCCCGACCACCAGTCTGAGTACGGCCGCTGACTATCACCTGCCGTATATTCGTGATATTTCGTTCGCAACGACGACAAAGCCGACACCGGATTACCTGGGGAACGGCACCTTCGATGCCTCGCGTTAAAGATATACGTATACGTATATAGCAGTGACCCGCCCCTGGACTCGCCTATCCATCAGCGCTATTATAGTTGTCTGTGTTCTCTTGGCGTTGTTCATATCTCATGGTGCTGGACATGCAGTTGAAAGGAGGTGCCGGTAACTTTGCCCATCGGTACAGGTCAGCTTCCGCATGACTGTACATCGTCCTTTCGCCTCCACAGGCTGTAGAGCCACATAGATATGCCCATCGCATCCCCTCTCAGTGCATGCGACTGGGGACGCCACATATCTCGAATGTAACAGCGTAAGCTAATTTGGCAGCGTAGCACGAGTGGGGCCATTATTACGCCGCTTGGTATCAGCGTCGGGTCGGTCCGAGAGCGCCCCGTTAATCTCAGCCCTTCAGAGCAAGCCCACTTCAACGATCCCGTCGCATGTGTTCGACACAGGGCCCTATATGCCTCCCTCCATGACCCTTATAAATGAAAAACAGCTCTGTTTTCTAATGCGAGCTCCACTGCTCCCCAGCAAGTACTAACAAGGACAGGTTAGTTGTACCTCCAAATGGTCAAGCCGGATACTGCGACAGTAGGAGAGCGAGAAGGAGGAAGGGGTTGAGAGTGCGCTGCACGACTAACGAACGCGTACTCCGTCCCCCGCCTTTCCGCTCAAGCCGCGTGAAACTTCATTTCACGCACGTTTTGGTGGCACGATTTTTTTTTTCTCGGTCGCCAGGAGGTGGACATGCTGATTACGGGCCATCGGTAGTAAGTGCGTGCCCAGACGTTAAGACAGAGCCAACTCCCTTGTGCGCCGGTCACTATGCACAAACAACACTTCTGTATCTACAAACAACGGAATACATTTACAAGAAAAGCAATGTTTGGTTAGGCTTGTGGCTTGTTTGTCTAATGAGTTACAATGCTCCGTGCTTGTGACCTAACGTACATCGGCGAAACTGGCCGATGTATCAACGTTAGGCTTATGGAGCATTGCAAACTCATTAGACCAACAAGCCGCAAACCTAGCCGAACATTGTTTTTCTTGTAAATGCATTCCGTTCTTTGTAGATACAGAAGTGTTGTTTGTGTATAATGACCGCGACGCAGTAGGGGAGCTGGCTGAGGCATTCCATATAATCAGGAAAACAGACGAGCGTGTCAGCACACCTTCCGTGACTTTCACAGCCAGGGAAATGAGCCTAATACACGATGGATATATGGCTCAGTGTACACACGTGTGCTTTTGGAGTGATTTTATCCTTGCTAAGTACGTCTGGGATTGACGCATGTTTTTAACGTTGTGCATGTGCGCAGATTTGAATGGAGTATAAAATGATAAAATGCGTGTTTCCCCAATAAATGAAAGTTGTAAATTCAGCGCCGCCGTGTGTGCCTTCTTGCTCCACTATTTGTCCTCTAGCGCTGTTGCTTAAACATGATTGATCACCAACTAGCCCAAACCTACGGTTCTTCTTCAGAGGCAGAGATGTCTCACTGTATGTCCAATTTTAAAACCGCGATTCCCAATAGACGGTATAGGTCCTCATTCAAAATGATGCTGCACATTACGTAACGGCGTGAGCTGAGCTGTCTGTTACCCGGAAGAATGCTGGTGCTGGCCGGGCGTTCTCTCCACTAAAATTCGATTTCCTGATTGGCATACCCTCTAAGGAAAATGCATGAAAAACAAGAGGCCTTCAAGAAATATGCAACAGTTTGAATGCAGCAGCCCCAGCAAGTCGTAGGTGTGAAAATAGTTGGGAAATCATGCACGTTTACAGTACATAGCATTCAATGATTGCAAAAAAGCTGTTCACTAAGTCGAAACCTCGACAGTCATGCAGGCATTGCGAAACCAGGGTGTAAATGAGGCATATGTGAAAGTAACGGATGCTGTCTACAGTGGCTGCGCAGCAACCATGGTTCTGCATAAAGAAAGTAACAAAATTCCCATAAAGAAAGGTGTTAGGCAAGGAGACACAATCTCCCCAGTACTATTCACAGCTTGCTTAGAGGAAGTATTCAGAGACTTGGAATGGGAGCAGTTAGGGATAAGGGTAGATGGATAATACCTCAGTAATCTGCGATTTGCTGATGACATTGCCTTGCTAAGCAACTCGGGGGATGAACTGCAAATAATGATTGATGACCTAGACAGGAAAAGTAGAAAGGTTGGCTTGAAAATCAATATGCAGAAGACTAAGGTAATGTTCAGCAGCCTCGGAAAGGAACAGCAGTTTACATTAGGTAGCGAAGTACTGGAAGTAGTAGGCGAATGTGCCTACTTAGGACAGGTAGTAACCGCAGATGCGGACCATGAAAAGGAAATAACTTGGCGAATAAGATTCGGATGGAGCCCATTTAGCAAGTACTCTCAAATTATGACTAGTAGCTTACCGGTTTCGCTCAAGAGTTAAGTATACAACAGTTGCATCTTACAACAGGTAAGTATACAACAGTTACCTGTACTCACCTATGGGGCCGAAACATGGAGGCTAACGAAAAGGGATCTACTTAAGTTGAGGACAACGCAGAGATCTATGGAACGGAAAATGGTAGGTGTAACGTTAAGAGATATGAAGCGTGCATAGTGGGTCAAAGAAGTAACTCGAGTTAATGACATTCTAGCGGAAATGAAAGCGGGTTGCGGCAAAAAGTTAGGTGGGCGGATGAGTTTAAGAAGTTCGCAGGGGTCAAGTGGATGCAGCTAGCACAGGACAGGGTTAATGGAGTAATATCGGAGATGCCTTTGCCCTACAGTGGGTATAGACTGGCTGGTGGTGATGCTGATGCTCGAGAAGCCGCGAGTGTAAAATACCATGTACCTATTGTTCGCTAGAGTTTATGCCATTCGCAATTATGTTGCTTGTTTATAGCTCCCAGCAATTCTCAGGACCTTAAGTTGTTCGTCACTGAAATCGTCTGAGTGTGACGTTAAGCCAGGGAAAAAGAGGGTCATATTAGTCCTCAAACGGTCTTGTCGCGTAGATGAATATACCCGCGTTAACAGTACAATAACACACTTGAAAACACGAAATGCGCCTAGACAGGATCTAAAGGCGCACGAAAACGAAGGCGAGAGACACAGGGGAGAGGACAGGCGCTACCTCCAAATGAAGGCTTATTAAAACAGAAATGTTAAATGTATAAACCTTTTGTTGAAAGTTTGAGCCTGTCTTGTCTCCTGTTTCTGTCATCTTCATTTTTCTGCCCTATGCACTTCGTGTAAGTAGAACCAACTGACCCAGCTATCGTCATTCAACGACAAAGTTCTGGTCACGGGCAACTTGACTCAGGCAGAGAGGTGTTTTCATTACACTAGACGAAGCAAGCATGAAATAGCCCCCCTAGGACACTGTAGGCGTTTTGAGCTGCAGTTGGGAATACAAGTCCCGTCTTAAAAAACGCTGTCTCTCTCGTTCTTTCTTTCCACTGCCAGGAGAATTCCGCGATACCTTTTTCTCTTTTTTTTTTTTTTTTTTTTGTTTTTCAGCTACTCCAACTGGAGGCCACATAGTCGCTTTGGCGCATTTTATGACGCGTTCGACCGTCAACGACAGCGCTTGATGAGCTTCGAGAAAAGCGCGCGATCTTTGTAGCGTCGTGAGACCGAGCGGACCTTGAAAGGAGACGCATTCGAGCGTGCTGCCGCTGCTCGCAGGTAGTGCGTTGAGAGGTTCCGCGGGAAAGGCGCGTGAGAAAGGTTATGCAAGACGCTGCTTGCAGCAAAATATTTTGCGAGCGCCCCTCCTGGCAAGCTCAGCACAGTTTCAACGAAGCTACGCGTTTGGAGTGCTCTTGATAGCAATGGTTTCTTAGTTTTAGCTAAAATACAGCAGCCGCTATAGCCGGCCGATTTCAAAGGCGCCTCCGGTGTGACCTACGCGCATCTTGAGATTCATCCGCATAAGCAAGTAAAAGCGTGCCTGTAATTAATGTTTGTGTGACTAACGTTCAGTAGATGTACGAAGAAGTAGTAGTAATAAGTGGTTTTATTATAGAATAAAATAAAAATAATAAAGGAAGGAAAAAGATTTTTTGTCTGCCCCGCGGTATCTGCTTTCGAAATGAGCTGAAGCACCTGAACTGGGGCGGCGGAAATAAAGGGATAGCAAGGAGACAGGTAGGAGAAATCAAAGAGGTGAGTGACAGGGAGAAAGGACCGTTTAGGTTAAAAGGTAAAACAGTATAATAGAATTGTAAATACACGTTCAATACAAACCTTAAGTGTAAACTCTCACCACATATATGGCAATGCATTTAAATCTTAATGCTGTGCATGCATAATTTTTCTCTCTCCTTATAACTGAGAAGCACTATCAACGTTACAGGCTCTATTTATAATTTAAATAAAAAAATGCTTTTTCGCTCAATAGTATACCCAGGCCACAAAAGAGCCAGTTAGTTGATTTTAAAGTGTAAACGTCAAACGCCAGCACAATTTCCACGTGCGTCAACTGCCAAGCGAGCTGGAAACGGTAATAGTAAAGCACCAGGATGAAAACAAAGAGGATTCAAAAATAATTTCGAGCTTCAAAAATACGCGTGACGCAATGAATTAAAAAGACAGGCAAATTAACGTAACTATCGAAGATAAAATCTATCGGCAATAAACAAATAAATAAAGTGGCGGGAAACATGGCACCAACCGCCCTCTTTTGTGAAACATTGCTTTCTGCATGCGCTTTCTGCATACGAGTCCCAGAGAAGAAACGCTCGTTTTAGCCCAAAAAGGTCATGTCTTTCAACGCAATTTGAAAAAAAAAAAAAAAAAAAAAAAAAAAAAAACGATTTTGCAGTTTAGGTTTACAGCGTTCTGTGGTAGGTCATAAGTGTGCCTCATGCCTCGAGGACAAGTAGAAGTAATTGGCCTGTATCAACAGGGTGTAACCACGTTCTGATCACCAAGTGACCCCCCCCCCCCCACACACACACACACACAAATACATCTGCCGCTCCGCTATATCACCGAATGAGTCAATGGAAATTTCTCAGTACAGATCTCAGAGGCTATACGTTACATTACTATCAACTTCAAAATGGTGGCAACCCGTTCCTTTTGTGAATACGTCATGAGTTTGAAGCAAATGGCTAAAAGGCTTTCGAACCCAACCTCCTGAGCGATGAAAGTCAGAGAATCAACATTTACAAATGACAGTAATTGGATAGAGTTGATTTCTTTTTAGTGCGTCCTTAAAGAAGGCTGTCCAAGTGTCTAAGCGGCTGCTGCAAGTTGCGAAGTCCAGACCTAAGTCAAAAGAAAAGTGGCTCACCCACCACTGATCGTCCTTCCATACCGCGAGGTTTCCTCGACTAGACCCAGCAAGCTGAGGAACAAGCGAATTGGACCATCCGGTCACTCTGCTGGGTGTTTGGACGTAAGTATGCGCCCTCACCGTGAAAGGGCTTCTCGTAGCGCGCATGCTCGGCACTAGTTTTAACCCAATTGGTAGACAAGTGTCAATAACATTCTGTTAAGTCCTTTTTCTTTGCCCCTCTTCCACGATCCCTTGCTTTAAAAAAAAGGCGCGAAAATAAGAACGCTTTCGCAGGTCGCTATCTCGTTTCGTATCTTATCTTATCTCGTTTGAGTTCAAGAGCTCTTCTGAGTAGAAAGGTGTACAGCTACAGCGGTCGTCTGCGGTACGTATGACTCCTTTTAAAAAAAGTAAATAAAAAAAAGTTCTTCGCGACAGTTACGACACTTTGTCTTCACGGTTAGCAACTTGCTGCGATTAGAAAAAAAGACGTAAACTTCATGTCAAAACCGCTACAAGCGCTAGCTGGTATAGGCGTCCCGGAAAGTTGGCTACGCGCTGCAGGCCTACATCGACACCAGCAACCAGGAAGAAAGACTCTACGCTTTCTTCCGTGCTTCTCTGTCTGAAAGCTATAGCGGTGCACATTTAACAGCCAGCTTCCTCTGTATATAATGCTACGCTCTGTCTTTGTGTGTACGCGATCTTGCGCATGTACAATGCAACCTATTGGTTCCTCCTAAACGCGTAAGCTCCTATTGGTTCCTGCCGTCACCCAAACCACACATCGGCAAACGTAAACAGCCTAAAAAACATCAGAAGCTCGAACATTCTCTAGTGAGCTCGGAGAATGAAGTTAGATAAGACGGCGTCCAAATGGAAGCTACTCTACACGCAACACACGCAGCCACTGTGACTGCGTGTTCCGAAACCATTTCACCCAAGCGGTATGTTGGGGCCTGGATGAATGGTAAATCAGAGCGCGGATCGTGGTGCACCCATGGTGCATTCCGTCATGCACAGCGTCCCCTGCAAGATGAATCCACGGTGCCACATAGAGTGCTCTGCGAGCAATGCAGCGGGTATAGCATTCTCGCAATGCCGCATGAAGTGAAACGAAACGCAAAGCAAAACAAAGAGTCAGCAAGTCTCGTTCACAGCAGCATATGTACTGGCAGTGTGGAATGTTTTTCCCGGCGGAAACCCGCAGGCCTTACAGGCGAGCTCGGCCAATTAACGATAAGCATTTTTTCCAGCACGATCAACAATGCGTATCGAACCCGAACACATTCGCCCAGTAGTTATGCTGGCCACGCCGGCGTTAGGAGAGGGCCGAGCTTCTTGCAAGCGCCGTCTCTTCCGGCTTGAAGCCAGCACACGGAAAGCCGTACGGCGTTTTCTTCCGGCACATGGACGCTATTGGGTGGGTTGGCATCTCCGCCGCTTCCGTCGCCTGATAGCGCGGCTTTTATTTCTCTCGTCTAACATTTCTCCCCTGAATGGCTTACGGTCCGAAAGCCAGCTGTGGACGGCACTGCAAAATGCACAGATAGCGGATGCCCCGAAAGTGCGAGAGATTAACAACGCAGTCCTAACAGGCCGGTAGAAAGGCCTTGAAAGGACGTGGACTGCATGCAAAGACGACTCCGACGTCAGCGCAACCTGCTGCTGTACAGTAACGACGTGCTTCGCGCCGACCGGAACGCAGCTTGCAAGAGACGACCAATGAGCAGTTACACAGCTAGCCAGTACCTTTTGCGCAGATACCACTCAACCATGAGTCTGAATTGCAGTAAAACACATTGTTAAGCTAGTACGACGTGTTCTTGGGATGTCTTCCCTCTGCTACAGCAAACAGTTTTTATGCTGGGTTTTAAACAGCGAAAACGGAAAACAGATGCGCGTTCGCGGCGTGACACGATTCTCAGCGATTACATCACAAGACATTACCACGAAAAACAGTCTCGCGCGTGCTGAATAGCTAATGGCAGCGTAATGCAATTAAAAAAAAAAAAAAGTCATTCGCGAGGCGGAAAGCGGATATTTATATACTTCTAGGGAACGTTGTGGGCGTCGGCAATGCAGTGGTTCCTTTAGAAACTATCTACTAAGGCATGGAAAGGGCGAAGTTTAGAATAGAGTTGCGCCGGAATTGAAACATCATATGGCTACCAAACATGGCTGGGGTAATAAAGAACGAAAGAAAAACGCACAATGTAAGTTTCATTAAAATACACCCGCTTCGACAACCCCAGTGGAGCTACATGGTACAAAGACCTCGCAATCTACGTTCGTCTTTCGTCGCCTCTTTGTTTCCTTCAAAGACCCCAAAGTAGAAGCGCTGGTCTCGGCAAAATTTATTGTCATGCCACCGCTCATTGTTTCTCCTCGGAACGCGTGCAATGTTTCCTCATTCGTATTAACCACTCCTTCAAGAACGATGCAAGATCAGAAGCGTCAGGAATGTATAGGACCACTTCAGTGTCCGTAGTACCCCGCCGTGGTGGTGCAGAGGTTATAAGCCCTCGACTGCTGTGCCCAAGAATGCGGGTTCGAATCCAGGCTGCGGTGGCTGCTTTTCGGTGGAGGCGAAAAGCAAGGTGCTCGTATTGTGTGCGATGTCAGTGCACGTTAAAAAAAAAAAAAAAAAAAAAAAAAAACCCCAGTTGGTCGAAGTTTCCGGAGCCCTCCACCACGGCGTCTCTTAACCTTGTCTTTACGCCGTCTCCCTAGCGCCTGCTTATCTTGTTGGGTTAAACCACACAAGCCAAACCGAACCAATCAGTGTCCGTACTGCTTCTTTTTTTTACTCGTTTAGACAATGGCTTATATATAGTTGCTTACGACATGTAGAGCAATCCTGGCAAAATGAAGATAAGCTACATGTTTTCACGCTCAATAAAGCTACGTCTGGAATGCGGGAGCACTTCACTGTCTGCAATTTACATTGAAAAATGGTTAATATACGTACCTCTTTACTGCAAAAGAATATTCACACAACAACGACAAGCAACATGTTTTCGCGGCGACCAAAGTTAATTAGGTGCTCCGTGAGTGCGCGAGAAATATTCGGCCATGAAAAGCTGCAGACTCGTGCTAGCTATCGCTGTTGGCTTTTCGGAGTTGTCTTATCGGAACGAGAGAGCAATGCAGACAGAGTTGATGGCACGCGCAAGACCGAACAGCAGGCCTACCCCGTGCTCAAGGAATGTCAGTGGATCAACTTTACATGAAGCTGACAGGGTAAAACATTCTGCCAGCGCCAAGGTTTTTCAACGTATGTAAAATCAGGCATTCTAGCCAGCTAATGTCCATTCGTGATGCTCAGCTGAGGTGTATGCGTTCGGCCTTCATGCGTGTTTTTCACACTGTCAGGGGGTGAAATATTTCGTGCAACATTTTTCGTTCTTTTTTTTTTTCTTTTTTTTTTTTTTGTGTGGCCTCGCAAGTTCGAATAATAGAGGTCAACGGTGTGAGGGCTTCTTAAAAGAACGAAAACTCATCAAAACAGCTAGAGTGAGTGCTACAATTACGATGCCATACTTTCACGTGACAATATCATACCATTAACTGACGCTGGCCAAACAAGGCATTCCAGCAGTGCACTGCCGATGAACTTGCAAACTGACCTGTTGAACTTCTTTTTTTTTTATTTTTACCTGGCTGTCATAATTTACGCAAGTTCACTGACAGCCTCCTAGGTAGGCACGCAGGACGGCAGATAGGTATTGTTGTGCCAGTGCAAACTTCGGCCGACAGACGCGGAGCATGATTCACCTTGCAGTTCCTCCGGAGGGGCATCGACCTCGGCCGCCGTGGCCGTCCGCGCGTAAAACGGCTGCGTATGGCCGAAAATGAAGACAAAAAAGAGAGGAAAACGCATGCGCGCGAGAGAGAGGACAACCCTATACTCATGTTTCACGCAAGATCGCCGAGTACGCGACGCGATATCTGCCAGAAGGCTCCGCGCGGTGTACCGGTCTCCCATGCAGTCATGATGCATGGCGCGTCCCGGTTCCACGCAGCGCTCGTGCAGAAAGAGGGCACCGCGTGCGGCCGTTCACTCCCCTTTCCAGAGAGCTCTCCTCAGCCGCAGCAACGCAACGATTGTCGCCGGTGCGCGGTTCGAATCCCGGCCGAAAGCCGTGGAAGATAAAGGAATGGAGTGCGGCGGGTGCATCTTCTTTCCGCGTCGTCGCGCGGCAGCAACCCCGAATACGACATCCGCGCACCGGATCGGAGCAACCGGGGGTCTTTAGTACGCCGCGGCGGCGGCCGCTCGTGATCCCTGTAACAGGCGGACATGGGAAGCACTTCCTTCCAGGAAGGGCGCCGCCAGGGAGCAAACAAAGGCAATCACCGCTAAAGGAGCAAACAAGAATTAAGCAAGCCCTCCCCAAAAATAGGTACCGGTCCCGAGTTTATGAAACTGCGCGGCGCATTTTTTCCTGCTCGCCTCGGCCCGTGCCGAGACAGATCGGATTATGCGCGGCCTCTTCCTCGCGCCCGACAAAAGTGAGAGCGTCACTCGGACCGCGTGTGTGTATTACGGCTCGCGGCCGCCACATTACTCCTTTCGCTGGCCCTGTCGAATTAGGCGCCTGTTGGTGTTCGCACGCTCCATTTCCTCCCGCGGCCAGAGATTAGGGCGCGGAGGAAAGTGCGCACCTTTGAATAAAGCTTCTTTTGCCCCATTCAAAATATATAACGACAGAGGCGTTTCCTCTTTCGTTGAAAGCTGGCCGGTTAGAAGAGGACCGCGAGCTCCCGCAGCAGGAGATGTCGGAACCGATAGCGTTCAGTCAGCGAGCACACCTGCTGGAGTGGACCACGCAACTGCCGCATTCGCAATCTTCGATCGCCATTGTGTATAAATAAGAGCGAAAACGAGTGGTTCGCAGCGCCCAGGGCGTGCTAAGCTGCCAGCTCTCCCATCGCAAGCACTCCACTGCGCTCGAGAACCGAGATTCGCAGTGCAGAAACCAAAGGGCCTCAGCTGAACCATTCCGCGCCGGCTGCTGGGAGCTTCCATGCCTACAGGCGTTCAGTGCAAGGCGTAGGCGGGGCGTTCGCAACAGCTGATTCACGACTGCTCCGCTGGGAACACATCGAGAGAACGCACGAAGAATCTAGTACGCTCTACACAGGTAGAAAATGGTACAAAGGAACATTGTCCGATTCTCTACTGGAGCTGTCAACGCTTTTTACCGCGCAGCTGAGATAGAGATAGTGGTTAGTCAAATACTGCTATGAGTGGACAGGTCAAAAGGAGAGAGAGAGCAGTGTTCATCCTTCGTTCAAAGTGCCCAAAATGATATCGTACTTTTCCCCACGTGAACAGACCATCTAATCGCTAAATTCGTGGGTTCGCGCCAGCCTCCCTTCGAGGCGCACTTCCCTATTCTTAGCCACAAGGGATGCTGTAGCCAAAGTGTGTGCGCTTTCGCGTATGCTGTCTAGGGACGTACCACCGGGTGTTGCGACAGCGTAAGGGAGGAAGCGGCCTACAAGCGAGCTGCAGGCAGCGAGCTCACTTACGCTGCCGCCCCGAGATGAGGTCGCGAAGATGAGCTACACGAAAGACAAAAAAGACAAGGGAATAAAGCGAGCGCTGGCGCATCGAAGGGGCACTCATTGGCGGCAGACAGCTGAGCGGTCTCCGAGCGCGCCGTTGCACCTCTGGGAATCTTTAGCCGCACATAAGCAACGCGTGAATGTATTCAAAGTTGCTGCGTTTACGCGAGGCCAGTGGACGCGGCTGGTGCTAGTCGAGCACGTCGTGTTGTGTTCGCGGCACCTCGCGAAATGAGGAAGCAAAGCCGAAGACGGTTGCGACGCTCACCATTCCAATTTCAGCGGCCGGGCCAGTGATGTCGGCGATGCCAACGCCGATCTCGTACTCCTCGCGGTCCAGGCCTCCGATGAGCCGGAAGAGGAAGAGGAGACAGAGGAAGACGTAGTTCCACATGGCGATGCCCGACCCACGGCGTGCTCCGGCGGAGGCAGCGGCGCGGCTGGGAGCAAGCGAAGCTCGCGATCCAGGTTACACGACGAATTTAAAAGTGAGCAGGCCTCCCGCGCCCGCCGGACGAGGTCTTCGTTCTCGCACGGCGGGTTTCGCGGAGAGGGCAATTTTTATGGAACGGGTGCCGCCGCCAGTGGCGTCTCCTGGTGGCCGCGACGCAAGCAGCAGCGAGCGTGATCCAGCGACCGGGTTTCTTTGAGCGAGCCCGCCAGAGCGCGACACGTTGCTCTCGGCCTCGGGGACCCCGATATCGGCGCGTGAGAGACAATGAGCCGATCGACGACTGAGTCGTTCTCCGATAAAGGGGCGAGCTGGAAGCCTTCGGAGTGTTTGGGTCCCCTTACACCAGCACTGCCTCCCCTCTCTTTTGTTCTTCGCTGCCCATGCGTTACGCCTCATTCGCCCTGGCGATGACTCTTCCGCAAATAAATAATCACGTCGACAGCTGCAGTACCGAATTTGACTTTTTCTCGACAACCGAAATATGCGTCTTGGCAGGGATGATTAAAAAAACCGATCGTAGGGTAGGGCACTGAAAACTGCAGAAGTGAATGAGCGGCCTGTTTCCTGCGGCCATGCATCCCGGCCTCAAAAGCAAGCGCATCCTGACAACAACAACCACTCCGACCTCCTGTTGGCCAGTTTTGAATGTTTCTGATGTCTTCTTATTGTATAAGATACCTGAAACTATCGCTCCCTTTTTAACGAAAATAATTTCCAGCGGGAAAAGGAAGGCGCGAGGATGATGTTAGTGCCTCTATGAAAAGTTTTGCGGATACATAACCGGCCTATGTTAAGGCACTGCCAACCTGCCAGCAAGGCTGCCTGCTTTTTTTTCTTTTCTTTTCTTTTTGATAGTTCTAGTGAAGACTGTGAGAAAACTTATTTGGCGCAAAGAAAAATGAAGTACACAACGACAGTTTAAAGCTAAGCCTGTTTTACTATAAATAATTCAGGCGCCACGTTTCTTCGTCGTCTTCTTTTCCTCATGTGAGCAGGTCGATCAGCATCGCGATCCTAAAGGCTCTCGGTAGCGCGTGCTTCTTGTTCTCGTTCTGTACCGAGCCTGGACAGTGTTCCACTGAATACTGGGACTCTAGTTCAAGGAAAACCTCGCTCTGTCGTTCGTATCATTACGTCGCGAAGTTCTCGAGCGCACTGCATCCAGCCCTCGCGGTCCGAAGCAAAACTGAAGTGGCCAGAGCGGCATCGAACAATGGATGGCTACGAGGACCAGAGCAACGAGACAGAGGTCGGGCGCCTGCGGAGTGGGCTGAAGAAAGCTCCCGAGCCTAAGGTGCGAAAAGGCCTGGCCTCATTTAAGAAGGACACTCCGAGTACGGCACAGAGACGGCGCGGAGATGCCGATGCTCCTACTTCACCAGCTAGGTGCGTCTACACTTGCTGCAGGTACCTCGCGTCTCAGTTTGTCGAAGGTAGGCTGCGTTGCCTCCAAACTAGTCTAGCGACTACAAACTAGTATATAGACACTCCCCCCTTATACATCACTCCGAGGTCTGTTTAGCCAACCGAAACGCCCGCCCTGTAATCAATAACCGTCTTTGGAACACTGAGCCGTTCAGGAAAACATCACCATCAGCACTTTCGGCACCCATTCAGACTAGCTCGCTCCTACACCGAATTCCACCCAGACTGCTGCCGGCCCTCACAGAGTACTTCACAAGCATACCGAGTGTTGACTGCGTGAAGTCTGCTTTACAATTAGCGGCGGATCACTTCGCGTTAATCTGCGCGTGCTACGCATGCAGACGCAGCAACTAAACTATTTCGCTTCCCATCCGCGTGAGGCAGGCAGAGCTCTGTCTGCGTACAGCCATTTGGAAGTGACGTCCAGAAAGCTTCAAAAGACCGCAGATTTTATATCTGCATTTGTTAAACGCGTGACGCGTCAGGTTACTTGCCGTCACCAGTTGTGGCAAATTATCGGTCTGTTGGGAGTGTATACGGGGTGTAGCTTGGAGAGAGAAGGAGCTTAATGTTAAGTCTCCAATGTACTATTTATTTATTTATATATTTATACATGGTACCTACAGCACCCGTTGAGGGCATTTTTGTAGGGGGGATACAGTATAAAAGCATACATCATCATGCCGATGACAACTTGCAAAAAAAAAAATAATAAAAATGATAAAAATACAACGCATTCTATTACTGAGCAAACTCATAACAAAAGAATCACGAAATCAATAAAGACGCAAAAAATGACTAGGGTACTAGTTAACTTCTAACTAGCCGCGAGTTATCGGGGCTGGCCGAAAGCTGACAAATAAAAAAAAAAAAATGTCCTCGCAAGTCCTCAAGCCGCGGACAAGATCCTCATCTCTGCACTTGCTTTCTGTTCGACTTTCTAAAGCCGCTGCACATCTGGAAAATTGGATGCAGTTACTAGCTTCACAACAAAATTTCTGTAATGCTGTTCCAGCTGCTGTGACACTTTGCAACACTGCCAAGCGCTAACAGCACGTGCACGCATGATGGCAGTCATGAACGGTCGGCATGTGGCTTGTTCCTCGAAACCTGTAGGCAGCCGTGTATTTCAGCGAACAATTTCGAAAATTTCTAAATATAGGGAAGTCGGTGATACGAAGACAATCTGCCGTACCCAGAAATTTCGAAGAGATTCTGGGAAAGGGTTTCTCAAGGTACCTTTTTCACACAATGTATAACTTCGTAATACCAATCAGTCTATCCGCACGGATACTCCCTTTGTTAGGCTTGTAGTTTTTTTTTTTCTTTGCAATTTATTTTAAAAACGCACCCCACTGTTTTTCTATGACTGTCGTAATTGCTCATTGTAAGCGCATAACAAACTTCAGAATCAAAATTTTGCTAGGAATCTGTACCTTATAGCATTTCTATCAATACATTCATAAAAAAAGTATCTTACGATATACTATAGCAGCATTATTTCAAAAAAAAAAAACGAATCTTATTGCATGGTTTACTATGGCAGTTTTAACCGCTCGGTGTGAGCGTAGGAAAAACATTACGATATTTTTTTTTTTTTTCCCACGCGTCATAAGCTTATACCATTGCCATCAACTTGTGCCATTCGACCGTTTCCATCAGCATCATCTTACAGCTCGCTGCCTCACTATTGAAAGGCGTCTCAGAAAGCTGAACTTGTTACGGACACAAACTTTCAGCAACGACCATCGTATCAGTCGACGTACAAATAATTCTAAATAAATTACAATTTAACTTCGTTACATTAATGATCTCCTCAATTAGCGCAGTATAAAGTGTGATTCTTTTTTTTTTTTTTTGGAGCAAAAGGATGCCATATCAGCATTTGAAACCAGCGCAAGCTATTTTATTTCTGTGGCGCCAAGGAATCCAGTGCTGTCTCGAAGAAAAAGCCGGAACTATATATATAAGCGCATGAAATACGCAGGCAAAGGCAACGTCCATTGGTGTCGTGCTTCGGCGCATATGTATGGCCTAGTCCGAACAGACCTTGTCGCTTGGTGCTCAAAAAAGTACAGCCGTCGCCAACTGCATGGCACGTGTGTCTAATAGCGGAGAAGCAAAATAAAGTGTATGCCGCGTACAACAGAGCGGGTACTGCCCTTGGAATTTGGTGCCGTTGGGACTGCAACGCATCTCCGCCAGACGTGAGTTTAGATGGGGCTTCAGTTTCGGTTTTGTGTGAAAAGCAGCACCGATTTTGTTCGTGTTCAGTGCATTAGAGAATATCTTTTTATTCTTATAAAAAAAAAAAAAAAAAAAACTGGTGTAGCATTCTCATGCCCGCGGCTACGAGCTCGCCATTGGTAATAAAACAACAGCGTTATTTAGTTCATATTGATTATGTTGGTAATTGTTACAATAAATTAAATAATCGACGTCCGCCGCGGCTGACAGTATGCTCCTGGAGAAATTGTACTTCACCCTCCCCATGTTTGGGAACTTTTGGAACCGCTCGCAGAAGCTCCCGCTATATACACGCTCATTAGACTGACAGGAATTGAATTACGACGCCCGAAGCCTTGCACGGCAGCCGACCCTGGTGTCCATGTGTCCTTTTGTCGAATCCTTGGCACCCAATAGAACTTCACTCGTCTTCGCGATGATGATTGCGTTTTCAGCGGTGCTTGTACGTAGTAGCCTGGATATATCATGGGTGAGGCGCGGAACCGTGCTAATTAAGCCCTCTGTAAGGAGCGTTGGCACAAGCGAAAGGATGCTGTTGATCGCAACGCAAAGTGTCGACTGCAGATAAGTTTCTAACACGTGCACACGTCAGCGTCGATTCGTTATCTTTGATTTCGGTCGTGCCACGTGACTTTTGCACGCTGCCGAAATGCTTGCAGGTTTAATCGGCGGGTTTAGCATTCGCACGGTATTTCGCCCACGCTCATTTTTCACGAGCTCTTCGCACTGAAGCCTGTGCAGCGACATCCCACAACTGTCGCTGTTGTGCGCGTCACGCCATAAAGAGGGCCAAAAGTTATGCGAGAGGAAATAGCCCTAATGGTCTGGTGAACGAGGAGATCGCGCAAAATGTGCATATGAGATCATTAAAAGACCTAATTAAGCCTGCTTTTATCAATGACCATTTCCCATACTAAATAAAGTCCAGAAATGACGGATAACAAATGGTGCGTGGGCTGCGCTATAGCATGTCCGGAAAACGGGCCCCAGTCATTCGCCATGTCAAAGCTTTCACCGCTTTCTGTCTGCGTCCAGAACGAACAAATAGTCGTAGTCCGCGAGCAGTGTAATTCACGTGTTTGCACTAAGCGAACCGTGCGTTTCTTTTCGGTGTATGTATCTCGTTTCGTCTATAGCGAACACGTATAGTTTAACGCTTAGGGCTCAGCAGCCATGGAATTCTTAAAACAGCATTGAATTTCATTTTTTTTTTTCGCGATATTTCATGCATCCCAGCCCCGCCTCTGTAGTGCAGTGGTAAGACGCTCGATTACTGTGCCGGAGTATCCGGGTTCGATCCCAACCGCCGGCTGCTGCGTTTCGATGGAGGCGAAACGAAGAGGCGTCCGTGTTGTGTGCGATGTCAGCGCACGTTAAAGATCCCCAGGTGGTCGAAATTACTTTGTAGCCCTCTACTACGGCTCCTCTTTCCACTTTCGCTGCCACACTCCTCCTTTCTATTGCGGCGCGGTTCAGGTGTCCAGAAGCAAGTGTGACAGATACTGCGCCTTTCCCTTCCTGTGGACCGATTATTATTATTATTATTATTATTATTATTATTATTATTATTATTATTATTATTATTATTATTATTATTATTATTATTATTATTATTATTATTATTATTATTATTATTATTATTATTATTATTATTATTATTATTATTATTATTATTATTATTATTATTATTATTCCATGCATCCCAGTTACTCCCGGCTGCCGTGGTGGCCGCTTTTCGATGGAGGCGAAAAGCAAGGCCCGTATGCTGTGCGGTGTTAGTGCGCGTCAGAAAGCCCGCACGTGGTCGAAATTTACGGCGGCTTCCACTACGGCGTCTCTCTCATAGCTTTGGGACGTGAAACTCCAAAAACGAACCAAACTAATCCCAGTTACTAAACGTCATTGTTTATTTTGTCTTTTTATTCATGTGAGCAGCTCTCATTTCACATGTTTACAACTGACAGCACTGACATAACAAGCACAAGTGCGTTTTGCTCGAGGAGAGAATGTTTCAGCTCGAAGGCCTTTTTTTTTCTTTTTCTTTTTTTGACATGCATGCTGGCAAAAGAACTCTCGCACTTCACACACATCTGACGATGGCGTTTAGGAGTCTGCCAGTGAGGTTTTTTTTTTTTTTTTCTTTCTATTTTGATGACGAGTTGCATGATTGATTTCGCACAAATCGAACAGGCAGACTTCTTTAGTGAAATTTAACGGAATGTTTGTTCTATACTTGCGTAGTTTAAGCGCTCACAGACGACGGTGGTGGACAAAAAAAAAAAAAAGATTTCGCGACAACTATGTGGCAGCGCCAGCACGTGCCAGCAGCATGACAAAAGCAGAAAAGAGCTGAATGTGAAACGAAGACTCAATTAAGCATTCTGGGGCGAAAGATGATGCGACCGGCGCACAGCTGTCGCAGAGCCGTGCTCTTTTTTTTTTCCGCCATCACGTACCCCACGCGATGCGGACTTTCCATTTATTCGCGCCTCTTCAGGCAGGTACCCGACCCAAACTAAGGATTTGAGGGACATTCGAGGAAAATTTGATCTCCGCCTTTAAGGGTATGCGCGACAGCGCTGGTGACCCCTTTCTGCGGCTACTCTTGTGGATCGCGTATACATGCGCTTCGCTACTCCGGAATAGCTTGATTTGTGTCTCTATTATCTCCCACGCAGTGATTAGCATACAGTCGTAAAGTACCATGGTATGTGGAGTACCACCTGACATAGAGATAAACCCCCGCTTCAGCTAATCCGCACAAACGTACCTGAGTGACCTCCGGGTAGCGAGTCTGATTCGAGAGTGCCGGAAGGGAATTTCGAAAGAGCTGCCTGAGTTCGCAACTCCTGCCATCTTGGCCATGTCATGTGATCGCGTGACGTCACACAACCCGCTGAACAATCAGTGTCCGGTCACACATGGTCACGTCACCTGCCCTTTTAAATTCGTTTCTGTTTTTGTTTGCGAATGAAATAATTAACAGTGCCAACTATTGCCCGATAGAGGCATGCCCGTCATTTTCTTTATTTTTTACTCACGACACCAACAATGCCTGCTGTTCTGAATAACGGGTCCTTCAAAGCTACCGCGTTAAGACAAACCCTACCACCGAAAGCCTCTCTTGTGCATGCGAAATTTGAGCCTAAACAAGCGAGAGTTTAAGCCGAATGAATTTTTTTTATAAATTTTCCCCGAGTGGCGGAACACTCGATATATAGAACCCAAGAGCTTGCAGTCATCGGAAGCTTCGCCCGGCATCCCAGGGAGTTCCACACATAACTGGGTAGGGAATAACAGGCCCAAAATGGTGTCAGTACTGTCACGCGCAGCACAGAACAAGGCACGATCCAATCGTAAGTACCTGTACTATTTTTTGGCTACTGTACTTGAGAGTAGTGTCCTAGCTCGAAACTCCACAATGCGAAAGAGTTCTGCAATCACTAAGCTCTCGTATATGCATAATGTTCTGACAATGCGAGCTTCTTGCCAAGTTACCATGAGATTACACAAGAGTCCAAAACAATACAAATGCAGGGTACAGAGCTATGTCATGCTCTTTACCCGATCATTTTTGTTTTCTTTTTTCTTGCCTTTGGTCGCCACTGGACCTTGTATATAGCTACAAGTCCACGAAAAAGTTCTGCTGCATGAGCTTCACGTCTTAGTATTGTGTCTGTATAAATATACGCCTGCCACGTAGACTGAATAAGGCCAATCCCTTTAACTAGGAGTCATTTGTAGCATTATAAGTATTTGTAACATAGCAAATAGATCCCAATATCAAAACGGAGAAAACGAAGAGACGAGGACTTATAGCGTTCATCCCTTGTACTTTCCTTGTCCTGTGTGCTGCTCTGCGCCTAATTAAGTTGCTAATGAGTAAACAACCAGCAACCTTTTTGCACGTTAATTAGCCACACGATTCCTGTCCTTTTGAGGACAGTAGCGGGGTCTGGGAACCACGAGCCTTCATTCTGGACTACGTTTGAATGAGCTCGAGTTGGTGGACATATTCACCCGAATTGTGCTATCAAGTCAGTGAAGTCATACCCGTAATGGGGTGGGGGGATACAGCTTCGGCTGGCAGAGGGGACTGCATGACAACCGTTTTATCGATGACGAAGAGACGAAGGGAAGATCTTAGTAAAGGTACCGTGATGACCTTGATGATGACCCAGTGGTTAGGGTAGGTCGTTCCTCGTGGGCTTAGGGGCGCTAAGTGAGAAATTAAGTAGGCTGAGAGGTTTGTGTTGCTTGGTCACGATTAAAAAGGTCAACCTCATGGCTCTGGGAAATATTTCATGAGTTCGATCTTTTAGAAGAGCGTTAGTGTGTTTTCCACGATGCGTGCGATTGTTATATAACTACTAACATCTGAGCTCGCGCCATTAGGCTGATTGTTTGCACGGGACTCGAGGTATCCTTTGAGTACCCATCAGTTTTACTCGCCCCAGTATACTCGGCGATTTGTGCAAATCTGATGTGACGCAACAGGACAGGCTACTGATTTAGGGGAAGATGCCGTGTCATGGGTTAACGTTAGATGACGTTTACCAGACGCTCACTTATGGGCAGCTGATAAAGAAGTTTGCTGGTTATAGATGGTATGTGGGATTTAACGTCCCGAAGCAGATCAGGCTTTGAGGGATACTGTAGCGAAGGCTTCTAGTTTCATTTCATCTTGCTTGGGATCTTTAATGTGCACCGGCATAGAACAGCACAAGGACAGTGATAGGGCAACATGCACCCCTTTTTATGTTTAAGTAGATAGCGTTAAAGGCTCAGCTCACTGCGAATTAGGCGTCGACGCCGGCGTTGGCGTTGTGAACGAAATATCATGAGCGTGACGCTGGCAGGCGGTAGCTTACAGCTGAGATTGCCGCGCACTGACTGAAGTCACTGGATGTAGGGCTGCCTGATGTTACGTTTGGTAGGAGCTGCCAACTCGGGCCTCTCCTGTCACATAGGAGGGAGATATCAGAATCAGGGCCCTTGCATTCCCGTTACCCGGACACGTTAATACGGCTTGATTGGAGCGGTATACTTTATGTGTGGGCTGGTAGCTTACGCTATCGCGTCATACCCTTAAAGGCGGAGCTTGAGTGTCCCCCATATATATATATATATTGTAACGGATGAAATGGTTTTTATATAGGTTACGCCTATAATTGGTATAATAGGTTTTTATAATTGTTACTCCGCGTAACAATTTCCCCCGCGCAAACGATTCTCGTCCTCGAGAAAATTACGTAGATCGAACATGGCAGCGCTTCATGCGAGCCACGTGAACAACTTGTGTCTTGCGGGATCGGCGGTTATCCGTCGTGACTTTGGCGATAACGTAATTCACGTCATTCAGTTGGTCCAACATCGTACTTGCAGAGGAACTTCTCATATAATCCTCGCTTGCGAATAGGCGTCCAAATTAGCCAGACGTAGTCTCCAGGGTAGTAAGCAACTGCACGATGATGCAGATCGTAGTGTTCTTTTGAGCGATTTTGAGAAGCCAGTGCGCGTAAGCGGGCTATACGACGGGCTTCTTCGGCACGGCATAGTATCTGGGAAACAGACGCATCGTCGTTGGGGGAAAATGGGAAGATGGTGTCTAAGAAAACGTGGGGAGTCTTTGCATAGAGTAAATAGAAAGGAGAATAGCCGGTAACTTCATGATTTGCAGTGTTATAGGCGTACGTCACATACGGTATCACTGAATCCCAGTTGCGATGGTCAGACGAGACGTACATGGACAGCATGGTTGTCAAGGTGCGGTTGGTGCGCTCGGTGAGACCGTTGGTCTGCGGATGATACGGTGTCGAGTGTCCGTAGTGTGAACCACAAAGTCGGAGCATCTCTTCCACAACATCAGCAGCGAATTGCCGACCACGATCACTTATAATAAAATGGGGTGCGCCGTGGCGAAGAATAACGGAATGCAAAAGAAACGACGAAACGTCAGCAGCTTTTGCGGTAGCGAGAGCAGTGGTCTCCGAGTATCTGGTAAGATAGTCAACGCGGACGCTAACCCAGCGGCATCCCTCCACAGTCTTTGGAAAAGGACCGAGCAGGTCAGTTCCAATCTTTTCAAAAGGTGAGGTAGGTGGCTTGACGGGTTGTAAAGGTCCGGCCAGCGTGGTGGTGCGTGCCTTAAGTCGTTGGCATTTTTCACATGTCGCGACGTATTGCTTGGTGGTCTTATGTGTGGCCAATAAAAACGCTGGCGAATTCGGTGCAGGGTACGACAGAAGCCTAGATGTCAAGAGGTAATGTCATCGTGTATGGCATGCAAAACTTGTGCGCGGAGACTTTTTGGGACGACCAAAAGGAGGGCAGCACCGTCAACTGAGTAGTTCTTCTTGAACAAAACACCATCTTCGATAGTAAACTGCGTTGACTCTGCTCTTCCTTCTGCCTCCTGTATAAGAGGCTGTAGTGACCGGTCGTTGCGTTGTTCTCGCCTAAAGGTCGCCATACAAGGAAACGTCTACGCGATTGAGGCTAAACACCCGTCGAAGCCGTCTTCATCGTTAACGGAAGTCGGCAATGGGAGCCGTGACAAGCAGTCTGCATCACTGTGATGTCGTCCACTCTTGTACGCGACACCAAAGTTGTATTCTTGAAGGCGCAATGCCCAGCGCGCCAGACGACCAGATGGATTGCGAAGTCCAATGAGCCAGCATAGCGAATGGGGGTCAGTAACTATGGTGAAGTAGCGTCCATATAGGTATGGTTAGAACTTGTGCACAGCGAACACAACTGCGAGGCACTCCAATTCGGTAACTGTGCAGTTCCGTTCACATTTTGTCAACGTGCGGCTGGCATATGCGACAACGTGTTCAGCCCCACTATGCAGCTGCACAAGCACCGCCCCAAGACCGACGCCACTGGCGTCAGTGTGGACCTCAGTCACGGCAGAAGGGTCGAAGTGGCGCAGCTTGTGCAGCACCCAGCGCCTCCACCAAATGTAACGGATGAAATGGTTTTTATACAGGTGAACGGACGCACACGGCTCAGAAAAACCCCGGAACAGTCTGCGCGCGCCTCGCTTTCTCCGCTTCTTCTTCTGCTGCTCCTGCTGCTTCTCAGTAAGAGTGTGTGTATATATATATATATATATTTTTTTTTTTCTGGGGTACGCACAAATCCGAAAAAACGTCTTCTTTCTTGGCGGTTCAGATCTCCTTTATATCTTGCATTTTATAGTCATCTCATTTACCAAGCAGCAGTTCCTTTACTGCTCTTCTTATTTTGTTCGCTAAACGGCTTAGGAAAATTTTAGGTTTCGTATCATGCACTGTTCAAATATATACCCCGATGCTTCTAAAGGACCTCCGGTGCTCAAGCGGGAAACAAATCGAGCAGTGGAATGGACAGTCCTGACCTTAGACCGATTACAGCATAGCTGTCGACTGGAGAGGAAGGGGGGGGGGGGGGGGAGGTCAAACACTTGCACAAAGAAACTCTATTAAACGGCTAATTCTAATTCGACTGCTGTGCTCCCACAAAATAAGATTAAATATAAAGTACATTGTTTTGTAAATCACAAAGTTTTTTGCTAAAAGCATCGTATTGTTTTTCTTTTTTGTTATTGTAATTTTATTAGTACACGCTTTTTGCGCTCCCTATTTATAGTTACATTGGCATTATCCGCGCAGCTTCGCAGGCCTCGTTGCAGTGCTTGCGAAAGCAGGCAGCAAAGCAGTTTCTTATCGCTACCGTCACGCTGTCTGCCCTGGTGCTCTCACGGAATAGTACGAAGTTAACTCGCTTGTCTCAGAATGTGCCGGTTGGGAAGTTTTCGTCTTGCACGCTAGTTGCTTCTCAGTAATGGCTATTTAGTATTAATTCTCCGCTGCTTCCCAGTTATGTTATTCCGTCGTTTCCTCGTGCTGCGTACGGCCAACGTGAAGCCTTCTTTCGCCCTTGTGGTGCAAGCTCCTCGGGTCTTCAGAAGCGGTTTGCGCTATATGAAACTCAGCTCAATCGCGTCATTCGAAGAACCGCGGTGCATTATGGCACATCGCGAAAGTATGGTCTTTACCTTCGGTGCCACATTACATCTTTTCCCGCTGGGCCTTCACGCGTAATTACCTCTTGTCAATGTCGACTGTTTTACGTATGCGCTTTGGTCGTAGGATTGATCGGTGCCGGCTGTGTAGTGAGTTTTATTTCTATGCTGTATTAGTGTGGTCGATATAATAAATCGCAAATATATACCAGTCATACCTTTTGGACACTTTACTGAGAACTGTGGGGTTATGCCGGTGCTTTATAAGTAACATCTTGCTGTATTCTGAGGCAAAGCACTTGTGAAAAAAAAAATGTATTTAGAATTATGCTTAACCTGTCCCTTTGAGATATATGCTGGCTTGCTCCCATCCTGCGGTTTCTTCGTTGCCGACCACATCTGCTGGAATGCCAACTGCACGCAAACAGCAGAACTGGACAATGCATATTTCAATGGCAAAGGTTGGCGAGAGCTCATGCAAGCCCACCTTGAATAGAACGGACTCCTAAATATAACAGGGCGTGTCCAAAAAAAAAAATACACTTTATGGTCCGGTTTGGTTTGATCGCGGTGTTTAACGTCCCAAAGCGACTCAGGCTATGAGAGATGCCGTAGTGGAGGACACCGGAAATTACGACCACCTGGGGTTCTTTAGCGTGCACTGACATCGCACAGCACACGGACGCCTCGCTTTTCGCCTCCATCGAAAAACGGCCGCCACGGCCGAGATTCGATCCCACATTCTTGAGCACAGCAGCAGAGCGCTATAACCACCACCACGGTGGGGTAAAACCCACTTTTTAACTTGCGCCAACAGCATACGTAGGCATGACGACGTCATTCAACGTCATGAAATTGACTGGCACCCCAGCACCAATGGTCGCTGAGGTGCCCATGAACTGCCATATTTTTAATGTATTGGAGTCTATGGAATCTTCGCTACCAGTGTATATACATCTACATTGCAGCCTGAGGAACGCACGCTAGCTATTGGGGCGGCAGAAGAAAGGTAACGGCAGAAGCAAAAATGGCACGCGGTATGCGGCATGAGCGACACTTTGTAAGTCACCCCAGCATGACATACTTTACACGCCGCCGGCTCCAGATGCTTATTTAATAAAAAGAAGCCGATGCTACCATGCCGTGAGATTGAGATCGAAGTGTCGTCAAAATTTTCATTCGACTTGAATTCATAACTCCTTCTCATTTAATGAAGAAGCAAATCGATTAGAATCGATTTGCTTCCTCAATTTGCTTCTTCGATTTACAAATCGATTAATTAGGTCGGTTGCCAAAACATAGCATGAACGAATTTACCCATACAATCTATTTACAATGTCAAACTCCGGAATGACATGTATTGCGGATTATTTTAAAAAATTCGTGCTTTGACATAATCCTAGCTCAAACCCACATAAAGCCATGCATGCTTATCAGTCTCCTACAAAGGCATTTGCTGTTTATTGAAATGCTTCGTTACTGTCCAGGCCATCAAAGCCTCCGAAGCCACTCAAAAGGAAGATCCGTCCAGCAGCCAGGAACACGGACGTGCATGATGCCTTGACTGTGCCAAGGGATCGACATGAGAAGCAGGCGTTCCACGCCAACCCCAATCCCAGTGCCGTGGTCGTCCAGCCTTGGTGCTCGCGCGACGACAGCACTTCCGGCAGCCTCCGGGACATCAGGGGACGTGTGCGGGCGATCGATGAGGAACCCTGCTGCTCTGCGGCGATGGAAGGCACCTCCGACAGCTGTCAGGAGAAGCCCCGCTATGCACTTGCGCTAGGCAGAAAATCTGCCACGGGCACGAGTGCGACTTCCAGGAGGGCGGCCGCGACCGAAGCCAAGTCCCGCAAAGGTCGGCTGCAGAACGTGGCCGCAGCACGAGCTCCCTTCACGGGCAGGTAAACGCTGGTAGCTTTGAGAACGCATTTCTGGGCGAGTTCCGGCAGCCGAGGCGCTGCCATCCGGGGAATGCGGTGAATATGACCACGTGACATCACGTCCATCGATTCGCATTAGTCCGGCCACATATTGCTTTTGCTTCCCATCAGAGGCCTCCCATTTTAATGCACAATGAACCCTTTCTTGTGCTGGTTGTGGTCAAAATTTTCCTGCAAATTTTCTAACCTCATCTGCTCACCATGCCCTCTAAATCCCCCAGCTGTGTTAACCATCTCTTGGAATCCATTCCGCAACTTATAACGGACCGTCGCTTATTTGTTCTCTGCAATCTTTTCTTTGCCATGTCAATTTCCTCTCAATATTTCAGGTCGGGTATCATTAACTCATATCAGTGTCCGAACTCAGTCGGCTCTCTTCCTCTCTGGGAGCGTTTTATATGCATAATTTTCTTTTCCATTGCTCGCTTCATTGTCCTCAGTTAAATTCCCCAGCCTTTACGCCAGCATCCAAGTTTTCATCCCATAGCTGACGACTGACAAGGTACGACTGTTATATAGTTCCTCCTTGAGATATATTGTTCAGCCGCTTGTCATTCGCCCAATTATTTCACTCTCGTAGTCCGGATCTGCTGTCACTGCTTGGCTTAAATGGTCTGGTCTGTTCCGGTGTCTCGCTGTCTACCATGATTATTTATTTCACTTTAGTTATCTTTACATATTCCAGGCTCGGATGAGGCTGAGGCAGGAAAAGATAAAAATGTTCAAACGCAAACAATCCGCATCATATATGAGATAATGCACTATAAAATCACAAGAAAACGAACCAATAAACACATGTCACAAATTGTAGAATCTAAAATTTCTTTCAAAATATGGTCGTGTTCTCAAAAGAACGGAGTGCACTTGTACTTCCTGCAGCGCTTAGGAAAATACTCCTCATCCTCCGGGGAAGGAGATATCCTTCATGCTCTCTGAGCCGGGGCCTGGTTGGCCGACGTGCTGCTGTCTGTGGTTCCGCCCTGTGGGTGCATTTTGTCAGCTGCTGACGACAGGCAGGCGCACGCCGCACCCCTCGCGTCCCAACGCATGTCGTCGAGCCGTCCCACCAGGAAGTGAGGAGAAGGGGTGATTAACAGCCAGAATCTGGCGCCTCGACCAGTGTGGCGCATATGACACGGAGGCGGCCAGGGCGCTTCATATATATATCCGCGGCTCTCCTCCATCGGCTCCTGAATCTCGCTGTTAGTAATTAGTTACAGATGGCCCTTGCTATAATAAGCTCAGAGGGGCTAAGTTTTAATAGATTTTTTTGATAAGGCCGAATTGAAGGGCGTGCGCGTCAAAATAACCTCGCTTCTACAGGCATCGCAAGAAAACAGATACACACGCGCGCGCACACACATACTTGCACATCTTGCAACATTCCGCGCTGCTTGCAACATTCAGTGCTGCGTGACATATGAAACTCCTTTTGTCTTAGTGCTGCTCGCACAAGAAGCGAAGCCCTTAAGTTTGTTTTATACATGCTCTATTTCAGCGGCCGTTCCGTTACCCAGCACGTGATGACTGAACCACGCAATGCTGCAGTGATCGTATTTCGGTAAACGCGAAGCGAAGAAGTGCCTGTGTGCTGCGATTTCAATACACATGAATAAACCGCCGAATCCAGTCTGAAAACTTCCAATTCGTAGTCCCAAACCCGTTTATTGCTTCGGGACTGCATTCCCCTCGAGTTGCTGATTGCGACCCTATGCTACCCTAATAATTCTTTTTATAAATCAACGCAGCTCGAAATAGAAACTTCAAGTAAAGGTCTTTAGCCTTCAGTCTTGCACTGAATTCGGTCATTTGTGCCCAGAACGGTCCTTGAGCATAATGCATCAAAAGTCGTCTTGGCTTATAGGTCCGCCCTTATACGGCCCTCGTTGGATAAAATACCTTTTCTTAGGTATTTTGAATTACCGAATATAGAACGCCTCATAGAAGCTGCAGCGATAATGAGCAGCATTACATGCAGTGCTGCTGCCGGAAAAATAACCTTACCTCATTTTCATGACCGAGAGCCTTAAAACTTAACTTCTCACCATTCTACGTTATGGATTTACCCGTCAGATTTAATCGTGCTGCAGCTAGTTTGTATACGCTTCCGCCTGCAGTGATGCGTGGTGTGGCTTGATGTGATGTGTGTTGTGTGTGCGTCCTGTATTGCCCCGAATGTCATTTAGAACTTTACCTAATGGAGAGGGTGGGAACCATGGGAACCATCGCATAGCTCCCGCCCTCCCCATTAGATCATGTTCCACGTGACACTCGCGGTAGTATACAGGACGTGCTATGCCTGCCGTTTGGACGATGGTGACGCTGATGAACGCTTTTAAGGAAAGGTTAAACGCAACATAATTAAAACCGACGAAAGCAGAAGTCTGAGCATCCGTCATCACAGCTCACTTGGTAGCTCACTGGGCGTGAAATTCGGAAGTCTTGCCATGGCTTCAAATCCCACGACATGTCGTCTTTTCTTTCTTCTGCATTCTAATCATTTATCTCCATGATTAGATCGTTATTTCACATTGGCGACAACAAAAACAAATTATCTATGCTCGCCTTGGTGTTAGCGGATGTTGACTCCCTTTCATCGCATAACGAGCCCCTCATTTCCCCAAATGGTATAGTATGGTATGGTATGGTATGGTATGGTATGGTATGGCATGGGTATGGTATGGTATGGTATGGTATGGTATGGTATGGTATGGTATGGTATGGTATGGTATGGTATGGTATGGTATGGTATGGTATGGTATGGTATGGTATGGTATGGTATGGTATGGTATGGTAGGTATGGACTTGAGGCTTTCCAATGGGCACTGACAGTGCACACCGCGAAGATGGTTTTGCATTCCGGTTTCGCACACACCGTGAAAGTGATTTTTCATTTCAGTTTTATCAAAACTGGGCTGTCAACTGAATTGTATCCCGCGACCTTAGGCTCCACAGCGAAACCCCAAAGATACATGTGTATATAGTCTGCTGCTTCATAAAGAAAGCTGAAAAAATTTACTGGTGTTTAAAGAAAGGAGATTTCTTACCAGCGAGGACCTCTACTCATTAACGCTTCTTCAAAAACACACACCAAATAATTAGATAGGTCGTTGACAGTTACAGTATTTGACGAAGCAGCACGGTGTCACATTATTGCTGCTTTTAGGTCGAATGCTTGGGTTATGGTTCCTCGATCAGTAGGAGTGTAACCTTAAGACAACATATCTGCAGGGTTTGAGTTTTCACAGTGTCGAGTCATTTATATAACATCTAGCGACGGGAGGAAAGGGACAGTGAAACGTTTTGGCGACTGTCTTTCAGGTAATCTGCCTTTCGCGCAAGAACAAGTGTCACTGCTAAGCTGCAGCCTCCAGGAAACAAATTGGATGGCGGCCGAGCGGACAACTCTATAAATGTGCATCGCGATTCGGCTACTGTATACTGCCGCCGCCGCTTGTTTGCCGTTGTTTTGCCGTTGTTTTGCCGAGCAATAGGCGCGCCTGAGAGCTTTACCCGTAGCGTAGCTCTTCGCTAAGTATGTGTCGGCGCTTACGCGTTTGTTCGTGCTAACTTTACGCAAAGGCGTGGCCGCAGCGACGTCCATTGCGCTGCTTCTTAAGCGTTTAATCTGGGAGCGTTCAACGCCGTACAGATTACGTTAGGGTACAGCGCATGCTCAAACCAATCACGCAAAACGCAGATTGAGGCGAGGTCTTAGTTCTTTCGGTTAATAGTTTTTCAGTGCCACGTTTTAAAACTAAACCAAACGCAGAACGACACGAATGTTGTCACAGCTACGCCGTCACAAAAGCTAGTGCACAGCCAAACAAGATGTGTTGGTATAAAGTACGCGAAACTATCCAAATATATTCGCTTGTTCTTGCAAGCTTGAACGAAACAGGTGTTTGTATACTGCAGGCTACCGGAGCCCAGCAGCACAGCAACGAAAAGAAGAGATGCTGGTGCAGTGCTCATTGGCTCTTCCAGTTGCGAAGAGGACGCAAAAAGGTCCAGCAGGAATGAGACTGTCGTGCACCGCACCGTAAATGAGACGTCGACAACCGACCCCGACTGCGGAATCACGCTTCCAAGGATCCGTGTAGGATCGAGCGATGACACTACCAGTGAGATGGCAGATAAGTCTCACTCATACAGGAAGCGGCGGTCATATGACATAGCCCCTGGACAACGAGATACCGACATTGCGTTAACATCATCGCGGTTCAAAATAAAAGACAGGGGACATCGCAACACATTCACGCCCAAAACGGCAGCGCCTTCCTGGAGCACGACCGCCGAAGCAAGCAACTCGCTGGAGCGCGACCTTCATAGCCTGGAGTACGCTATGGATGCAACCCAGAGTGAGCCGAAGACTACAGCGTTACCATGCGTTGAATCATCCATAAAGGATCCGCCGGTATCTACAGTCAGCGACAACAGCCTTATTGAAACGACTGCCTCTGGAGATGTTGCTCGAAGGCCTAACAATTCGCAGCAACTGAAAAAAGAACTGCTCGTATTTCATGCCATTATCCTTGTGGCTGTCTCTGGGGCCGCCGCTCTAGCGATTGCCTTCTATCCAGCAGCGGTGCAGGTGAGCGCTGGCTTTCCCGTTATTATTGAGAATGGTGTCCCCTTTTCCTTGTCTTCTGTGCCCGCTGTAACAACGCCGCAGCCGCCTTTGGATGCCCCTGAACAGGCGGTCCACAAGGAGCCATTGTACGATGTATGTTCCACAGAGGCTTGTCAAAGAGACGGCGCCTACATCGCCGGTTTGATCTCTAGGGAATTGGACCCGTGTGACAACTTCTACAAATTTGTTTGCGGTCGCTGGAAGGGCATCAATGGCTCGTCCAGCCCCGACAAAGAGCTCGTACTAAAGCTTGAAAGCGAGGTTCACCACGTCCTCGTCTCACCGTTGCCTCCTAGCGTCCAGGACTCTGACATTCTCTCACCACTGAAGCGAGTTATGACCTCTTGCATGAACGCCGTGAGTGGGACAAACGTTGACCCCGTCCTTGACCTGCTGGCGGCTGCTGACCTCGAAGGCTTTCCCTTTACTCCACCTATACGCAGCAGCATTTCTCCATGGAAGACATCAGCTAAAGTCTTTTTGCTCACGGGTGCATCTGCACTGCTTAAGCTTGGGGTGGCTCTGCATCCCTTTGAGCCTGATAGAGATATAATCACGGTAGATGAACCTGATCCATTGATTGTGGGCCCTGAAAAAACCACCACAGCCTATAAAAGACTAATGCAAGCATCGATGAACGCACTTGGAAAGCGCTTTGTGCCGGCAGCCTACGTCATGGAAGTGGTTGCGTTTACACAACAGCTAGATTCAGCGGTCGCTTCTGGGGAGTCGCAGCGCAGTGACGAACGCTTACATCGAGTCGTGAAGCTTAAAGACGAAATGGAGCTTCAAATCTACTTGCTTGAAGTTCTAGGCGACTTACAGTTGCCCCCCGATGAAGAAGATCGTGACGTAATGCTGCTTTCTCCAGACTTTTCGCGAGCCCTTGTCGATCTGCTACGCAAGACAGACGTACACGTGGTTCTCAATTTCCTTTGTGTGCACGTGCTGGTGAGGTCATCCGTTTTTGTCTCCATGGCTGACCCCGATCTGGAATGGGCTGTGTCTGCTCAGCTATTCAACCACCCCGTCCGCCATATTCCGCGGTGGAGGTTATGCGTTCGGGCTGCCGCCCAAACGCTACCAGATTTGTTCCTTTACGCGAGTCATCAAGTAATGGGAGCAGCCAGCAAAACTCTTCATAGCGTTCTTGACAATGTGTTAAAGCAAGTAATTACGCATATAGAATCTCTAATCTTCTTGGACGGCCAAACTCGCGTGCTCGCAAAAAGGATTCTGTCCGACGTTCACTTCATTGTAGGACTACCACCTTGGCTTAGCGACATGTCCAAAGTGTCCGCATACGTTGCGAAGCTTCCCCTGTTCAATAATCGGGGAAAATTCTTGAAATGGTTCTCTGAAGTGAACGAAATGGTGCAAACCTCAGCGCTTCGCCGTAGTTCGCGAGAGTTTTGGCGAGCGTCACCCTTCGAGACTGACTGTTGGTATGACCTGCAGCTAAAAACTGTATTCATCCCGGTATTACTTGCCAACTGGACTCTCTACAAAGTCGATGAACTAGACAACCTACAGCTACCACGCCAAGGTCACCGCGCTGCTCGATGCCTCTTGAGAATGCTCTTTGAAGGTGTGTCTTCATTCTTCAACCGCGAAATACTGACCCGCAGTTTCTGGTCGTCCTCTGCGAAGACTTCCCTCCGCCGTGCACAGCTTTGCCTGCAAGAGCAAGCCCATGTTCCAGCATCAATGACGCTCTCACTACTGGAGGACCACACTGCGCTGAAGATAATCCAAGAGCTCTTCCAAAACAACGTTCATATTTCGAGCGCGGCCACAGCATCGGCAGGACTCCGTGACGTTCGCCTACCAGGCGCAGAGGACTTTACCGCGGACCATTTGTTTTTCGTCTACTATGCTCTTGGATTCTGCGCCAACGGCCTTCGCGAGGAAGACGAGGCGCGCCTTGTGAATATTCCGCTTCGAGCCTCGCTTATGTTTCACGAGGTGTACGGCTGCCGGCCCACATCCAAGATGGGACCCTTGGACAAGTGTACGGCCTGGGTTGCAGCCGCGAGGCAAAGCGCGCGCATTTGAGGTCTTAATTGTGCAGCTTAATTTCGCTGACGTTTGTTATTCTTCGCGTGTTTACGCCTAGCATTTTCTCCTCTCAATGCCAAACCCAGCTTTTCGTTATTTACGGGTGAACGCCAGCGTGACCGCAATAAGGTCATGCTTTCGTGCGAATGAAACGTTTAAAATAAGCCTAATGTATGCCGAGCGGTACCACATGACGCAAGATATAAGTGTTTTCGTTAAATGACATTTGTTTATTCAATAAAGTGCTTAAATGTTCGCAGCCGCTGTCCAGTTACTGGCGCCCAGATGTGTGTTCCGCCTCGCATATGGCACTTTCGAGTTCACAGGCTCGCTGTCACACACACTTTTGTTCTATTCCCTCCAACACGTCAGTTGTTTTCAGCACGTCGTGCATGTGCTGGACAGGAACGGCAGTAACAAGTGGCGGGGCACATGCTGGAGGGGCGAGGCAGCTCTACCTTGAATCACTCGATAATTTTCAGAGTACCGCGACTCTTTTCCCCCGCGCCGCTACGCCACCGATTGGTCAACATGGGCAAAACCTCCTATGGGTCACGTGGTGCGCCGTGGGCCGCGCTCGCCGCCATACTTCCAAGCAGACGCAGCGTGGGCGCCTTTAGTCTCAATGCGTGTGAGAAGATTGCTGTATTTCGATTCTGGCTTTTGTTCCTCGGAATTTTTCTTGCGAGAACACTTCACGGCAGAATACCGGGATGCTGCCCCTTCGCGTGCAGCAACCGTACTGAGTCGGAAAGATTTTTTCTCTATCCCGTAGGGAAAAGTCAACAAGACGCTTTGCTTGAATTCATAGAACCAACTGGGATAAGTTCGTGGCGACAGAAAACACGTTTGTACGAGTATAAAAAAGAGAAGAACCGAACAAGGGTTTGTACGAGGTAATTCCGGATTTTTCACCTGTACGAAATTCGTTATAAATTAAAGATGTGTGCGGACGTTCGAATCGGCCGCATGGGATCGAGCTGGGCACACGTGCGTGTGCACGCATGGCAACGCTCCCACTAAGTAGTGTGAATTTAAAAGGCCAAATTTAAATTATGGAGAGCAGTCAGCAATGGCGCATGTGCGGAGTGTTTGTGTTCTATGACGCTATGGTCAAAAACTAAAAGATACTCTTAGTTTTGATGAAGTGTTTAGGTTTCTTGAAACAAACATTACTACCTTCTGGTGAGGCTGTATAGAGCTAGATTTTTAAAGTGACAGTGCTTAAACAATGAAGGATGCCGCGTTCGCCAAGCAAATGGATGGCGGCTCGAAGTTTTTTTTTCTCTCAAGGTAACAAACAACGACGATCATAAATTTACATGCGTTTTGTTTACCATTCAGCATTGTTTCCGGATCTAGCTTACGCAGCCGGAGTTTCTAGCATTCACCACTGCCGACCTTTATTCACAGCCACTGGTTGACTGAAACTAGCTCTTAGCTTACGATATCCCTCAAGCTAATTAATGTGGGCTTAGAGACATCAGTTACACGCTATTTCAAGTAAATATTGTTTTTATGAGGGCTTACTGTAAAAACGTTACAGTGTCTTACTGGTAGTGTTTGCCTCCTAATACAACTATTGCTGAAATTATCATGGCTGCTCACGCGTTACGCTCAGTATACGTAGCATACCTCTAACAATTGCGAATAACGAGACTTCGGCTAGGTACTCCTTGTGGCCGAGATAAATGCAGGATTTTATTGTGTACATTTTACTGGCAAACACTGCGCTATTAAGTATAAGCTGCACATGGTTCTCCAAACACATTTATTCACAGCATATGTACACTCTATTCCCTTCCGCAATAGTATAAGCTGCACATGGTTCTCCAAACACATTTATTCACAGCATATGTACACTCTATTCCCCTCCGCAATAGTGTCACGAAGACAGGGATTTATGGGTATCGGCAACAGGGGCAGATACACACAGTCAAGACAGAGGTTCCCGGTAAATGGTAACACGAAGACAAGCTCAAGAGTCCACAGTCCTAGCTAGCCGAAGCGCGCTAGAGTCCGAGAGTCTCCAACTTCTTCGTCGCTCAAGCGCTACCTCGAACCGTCAGTTGGCATTATCCCCCCCCCCCCCCCCCTCGAAAAAAAAAAAACCGCAAGCTCACAGAAAAAAAACTGCTCCGGATGGCAAATACGACTTTCAGCGGGTAAAATACGGCGTCATGCGAAGCACATGCACCAGGTCAGACGAGCACTGACGACTAGAACTCGGTACAGTTCCGTCTGGAATAACCTCGTACGTAACTTCTGAGAGGCGACGCAACACTCTGTAGGGTCCGAAGTAACGATTGAGAAGTTTTTCTGACAGGCCTGGGCGCCGGACAGGTGTCCACACCCAGACTTTGTCACCAGGCTGGAACACGACATAGCGATGGCGGTCGTTATATCGGCGTGCATCTGTTGCTTGCTGTTTTGTAATGTGATTACGGGCGAGTTGGCGAGCTTCCTCAGCGTAGTTGGTGAATTCTTCTGCGTCAGCGGTAAGCAGCTGGTCGTCAGCCTCACATGGCAGCATAGCGTCGAGCATGGTCTGTACATCGCGTCCGTATATACTAGGCGAAACGGAGTGAATCGAGTTGTTTCTTGGACGGCCGTGTTATATGCAAATGTGACATAACGCAATATCTCGTCCCATGTTTTATGCCGGACATCGACATACATGGCGAGCATGTCCGCTATTGTTTTGTTTAGCCGCTCAGTAAGGCCATTAGACTGAGGACGGTAAGCAGTAGTCTTTCGGTGATGTGTCTGGCTTAGTTGGAAAACTTCTTCAAGAAGACGCGCTGTAAATGCCTTGCCACGATCAGCGATGACGTATGAAGGGGCGCCATGGCGGAGGACAATCTGCGTCATGAAAAATTGTGCCACTTTGGAGGATGTTGCATGTGGCACCGCCATAGTTTCCGCGTAACGTGTCAGATAATCTGTAGCCACGATAATCCACTTATTGCCAGCTGACGATAGAGGAAAAAGGCCAAGAAAGTCCATACCAATTTGGTCGAATGGTACTAGCGGTGGGGGAATAGGCTGCAGGAAACCCGCTGGCTTCAATGGCGGTGTCTTGCGTCGCTGGCACTCGCGGCAACCTCTAACATATCGATGAACGGTGGCGGTAAGTTTGGGCCAGTAGTAGGCCTGGCGCACTCTGGTAAGAGTGCGTGCAAAGCCCAAGTGTCCAGCGGTGGGTTCATCATGGCAAGCATGAACGATTTCATCGCGGAGATCTGCAGAGATGACTAGAAGATAGGCTCGATCACTGTTGCCGGCGCTTTTCTTGTAGAGGATTCCGTCGCGCGTACAGAAGGATGACAAGTTCTTAGCAAACAGTCGAGATACTGTAGAATCGAAACCCTCCAGATGATCGATCACAGTTTTGAGGTCTGGATTAGCCCGTTGCCGGGCCTTTAAATCAGAGGAACTGATAATGCCAAGAAAATGGGCGTCTTCATCCGTACTGTCATGGGCCAATTCCACGGGTGATCGAGACAGTGTGTCAGCATCTTCATGTTTACGTCCGGATTTATAAACGACAGAGTAATCAAACTCCTGCATACGAAGGCTCCACCGTGCAAGACGTCCTGATGGATCTCGAAGACTAGCTAGCCAACACAAAGCATGATGGTCTGTCACAACTTTAAATTTACGGCCGTAGAGGTAAGATCGGAATTTCATTGTGGCCCAAACGACGGCGAGACACTCCTTTTCAGAAGTTGAATAGTTCAGTTCTGCCCGAGAAAGGGTGCAACTGGCATAAGCGATCGCTTTTTCCTAGCCTTGCTGATGCTGGACAAAAACAGCACTCAAACCGACGTTGGTGGCGTGGCGTCGGTGTGAATTTCGGTGGCAGCGTCCTCATCGAAATGTGCAAGAACGGGAGGGTTGTGCAGCCGTTGGCGCAGCTCGGTGAATGCCTCCTGCTGCTCGGAAGACCAGACATACGGGACGTCATCACGTGTCAGGCGCGTCAAAGGTTCTGCAATCTTGGCAAAATCGGCAATCAAACGGCGATAGTACGCGCACAGGCCCAAGAAACGTCGGACTGCTTTCTTCGTGGTAGGGATGGGAAAATTGGCTACAGTGGCTGTTTTATCAGGATCAGGCCGGACACCGTCAGCGCTAACCACATGACCGAGAAATTTCAGCTGCTGATATCCGAAGTGACATTTTTCCGGTTTGAGTGTCAAATCGGCCGAGCGAAGAGCGTCCAATACCGTTCGCAGCCGCTTAAGATGTTGGTCAAACGTTTCTGAAAACACGATGACGTCGTCCAAATAAACCAAACAGGTTTGCCATTTAAGACCAGCAAGTACGGAGTCCATCATTCTCTGGAACGTCGCGGGCGCTGAACACAGACCGAAAGGCAATACTTTAAATTCATATAAGCCATCGGGTGTCACAAAGGCAGTCTTTTCCCGATCGCGCTCATCCACTTCTATCTGCCAATAACCACTTTTTAAATCAATGGAGGAAAAGAACTTGGCGTTGCGAAGTCGATCAAGTGAATCGTCGATACGGGGCAACGAATATACATCTTTTTTTTGTGATGTCATTCAGTTTCCTGTAATCAACGCAAAAACACAGCGCGCCATCCTTTTTCTTAACCAACACGACTGGCGACGACCACGGACTTTTAGACGGCTGAATAACATCATCATTAAGCATTTCCTGGACTTGTGTCCGAATTGCCTCACGTTCTTTGGCCGAAATACGGTACGGCTGCTGTCGAATAGGTCGGGCATCGTCAGACGTTAAGATGCGATGCTTGGTGATAGAAGTTTGCCGGACTTTCGATGATGAGGCAAAGCACGGGGCGTACTCCAGCAGTACGGCACGCAGGGACGCAGGGCGCCTTGTTGACAGAAAGAAAGGTCACTGCTAACATCGATGTGGTCTAGAACACGGGGGTATCAATAATGTCAGACGCAAAACATTCAGAAACTTCCTCTAACAGTTCGCCGAAAGCGATGGCAGTAGAGCGATAGAGGTGGCGAGATTCATTCGTGAAGTTCGTGACGAGAAGCTCAGAGTGACCATTGCTGCACATGGTTCTCCAAACACATTTATTCACAGCATATGTACACTCTATTCCCCTCCGCAATAGTATAAGCTGCACATGGTTGTCCAAACACATTTATTCACAGCATATGTACACTCTATTCCCCTCCGCAATAGTATAAGCTGCACATGGTTCTCCAAACACATTTATTCACAGCATATGTACACTCTATTCCCCTCCGCAATAGTATAAGCTGCACATGGTTCTCCAAACACATTTATTCACAGCATATGTACACTCTATTCCCCTCCGCAATAGTATAAGCTGCACATGGTTCTCCAAACACATTTATTCACAGCATATGTACACTCTATTCCCCTCCGCAATAGTATAAGCTGCACATGGTTCTCCAAACACATTTATTCACAGCATATGTACACTCTATTCCCCTCCGCAATAGTATAAGCTGCACATGGTTCTCCAAACACATTTATTCACAGCATATGTACACTCTATTCCCCTCCGCAATAGTATAAGCTGCACATGGTTCTCCAAACACATTTATTCACAGCATATGTACACTCTATTCCCCTCCGCAATAGTATAAGCTGCACATGGTTCTCCAAACACATTTCCTCCTTATTACTTGAGTTTGCCCTCGAACTTTTTTTTTTGCACGTCAGTTGTGGTTCACTGTGCGGTATTATTCTGTTGCTTTGTCCTTCTCTCGTCCTAGGAAATCTCAGGCACATCTCCACAATACATTATGTTCCATTCGTGCCGCCACCCCGATAGAGCCAACATTGATTTTAAATTCCCACAGCATTTCTCACGCGGTTCGAGCGGTGTTCGGCTGTCCAGTACTGTGCATGTGGTGCATCAGCATGTAACTGCTATGGAACAGAGTTTCAATTCCGAGCTGTTTATAGAGCTTATGGGGCTGCATTTTCGTTAACTGTATTAAGAATTACCAAACTTTATAGACATGAACATGAAAACAAACACTGTCATGACAGATTATATCGTTCAGTGGTGTTGCCATTTACAACTTCTTCTGATTTGGTTCTTAGTCAACTATAGCGTGGATCACGAGTATGCAGATTGCTTTGAAACTCCATTTAACGCAATATAATTAATGGCTCAATTCTCCAGAAAACCCGGCGTGTGTTGCCGTTGTCGATATTTCCGTTGTGAGCGAAAAATCATGAGCATGCCTCCGACAGACGGTTATTGGCAGGTGACATAGTATGTTGTGTGACGTTACGTGACTACACGACATGGACAAGTTGGCAATAGCTGCCAACTACAGCCACGCAGTCACATTTGTACGGCGATGTCGGGTGGTATTCAATATAATGCGGTAGCTCCGACTGAATGTTAGTGAATTTGTGTGATATTGATTGATGCCAGTGGGAAGAGAACAATGAAGAGGGGCGTCATACGACGAAGTCCCCGTTTTCGCGCTTGGACCGGACGTCCCTGGACTACGCAAAGACCGGCTCTCTGTGTTACCGGCTCTGCTTCCTTCACACTTCTTTTATTGCGAAAGCAATGCTAAGCCATGTCTAACCGCTCGTCGCTGTGTGCCGTGTCCGTGTACGCGTCCGTCCGTGTCCGTGGTCCCCTGACAGGAGCTGCCAATTTTGGTCTCTCGTTTCACATGGGACGGTTATGTCAGAATCAGCCTGCTAGAACCCTGGCATTCACGTTACCCCTATAGGCCACTAAGGCACGTTCATACGGCTTGGTTAAAGCGGGGCTTTATAGTGGGTTGGGGAAGACGAGCGCCGCTCCTTCGCAGATCAGTGGGCTTGCCAAACAGCGGGTTGACACCGGGAGTAGCACTCGATGATAACACTCACTGAAACACTGGCTAACTGACTGTCGGGCTGAAGCGAAGCGACTTGAATAAATAAGGCGCGCCGCGCCTGTCTGTTACAACGCGCCAAGGCAGGCGCACACATACACGTAACTTTCACTCTGCAAGCGTCCTCCCTCCTGCCGCCGTGATGCGCGTCGTCATTGGTCAGCTTCGGCTGAAACTTGTGGAGAAATCCGGTTGCTTTTGCGGCCGAGTGAGCCACTGTCGACGTCGAGTGATGAGGAACGGCGATGCGCGCAAGACTACGCGTTCTCCTCGCGAGTAAAAGGAGACGTTTCTCCAATCTTCTGAAACCCTCTTCGTGACGCCACGCGCGCGCTTCCTTAACACTGCGTTGACTCAACGGAAATGTGCCCCGATTTCGTGACACATGCACTGATATCGCACAACTTTGCTTTTCGCTTCAATCGAAAAGCGGCCGCAGTGGCCAGGATTCGATTCCGCGTCATTGGGCTTTAGATGCCATTGTGGCTCCGGAATAGGAGCTACACCTAGATTTGTGAGGGCCTGGGCCAATAGGGCCTCGGTCTAAACACCTCCTTGTATAAAGGAATAAATAAATGTTTGTCACCACCGCTACCTTGGGCACAATAATCGAGCACCCTAACCACTGCACCACCGCGGCGGAGCCATTTCAGAAAGAAGAATAAACAGAAGTCGATATAAAAAATGGCAATAACTGTGCAGTAAGTGTAACTCTCCTGTAATAAATTTCGTGCATCTCCTCGCAATACATTTTGTTATCTGTAACCGAAATTGGCCGAAACGTAAGCGAAGGAGCCGACCTGTTCATAACCAATGTTTTTTATTTCGCATTTTTTTTTCTAGTGAAAAAACTGCAATCTCATTACTACTAGTCATTAAAATTATGTATAAATATCAGGTGAGTGAAAGATTTCGATCAGCCACATAATACATGAATTCATTTAAAATTTTCCACCGGCATGCTGTAATGCTGTGCAATAACGTTCTAATATATCCTTTCTCTCTTTTTCTCCACTTTACCTGTAGTGATGGCAATAGTTTTTCAAGACATCAGTGGGACGCCGGATGAGCCCCAAAATTTAAAAGAAAATGGCGCGAACTTCGAGGAGTCATCGCGACTAACCATTCCCATAAATAGCAATACTAAGAGCGGTAAGAAATGGCCTATATATGCCCGTGAGAGGTTTCATATTTTTCTTTGATGTGTGGAGAATGCACAGCAGAAAAGCATGAAATTGATTTAATTATAGGGACCGGACAGCTGAACGGGTGGCGCCGCCTCTCGGCGCATCGCTCAATCACCGGAATGCGCCGGCCCCGGCCGGCGCATTGCCAGCGCATTTGAGGGTACTGTTTGTCATTGGTTTGTGTGGAAATTGGAAATCCTAAGGTTTAGATGACATTGTGCCTGAATATATCCTCAAGAGAACAGAAAGTTGGGCTAGTTAATTGTGTGAATATGTCCAGTGAAATGAAGTGTGGTCGAACAAGGCTGGCGAAACGTGGTGCGTTGTTGGCTCCACTGGCAGCTACGCAAACTCGTCGGACGTTTTTAAGTCGATTCATTTCTACGGGTTTCCACAGAAGCATGAGTGGTGGGTTACCTAAGCATGGTTCTTTGAAAGGCAAAGGCACAAATCTACCTATTTGGTTACTGTGTGGTCATGGAAAGCGCCGAATTTATAAAATTCCGCTTGCTACCTAATGCTCTATGCCTTCTTTTCCCCAGGAGTGACGGCACGAGAGTCTCGAAGCCGAAGCCGCACTGCTTCATCTGTAGTCACTTTATTGACGATTGGAAATCGAAGTAACCCAACAGCGTAAGTTACAACGCTAGCATTTCCCCGCCTGTGTACAAGAAAACCCCAGCACGGAAAAAGAAAAGGCTGCTCCACCATCGTCGTTCGGGCTGCGTTACGATCTTCAGTGATGGGAAGAGACAATGTTTGTGCGGATACTTTCGCTGACATAGTCAAATATAATTTACTTTTTTTCTCTTAACAGAAAGAGCAGATAGGGGACATGAACAATTCCTATTGCCATGATCTTGTCATTGTTCCTCTTTTCGTTTGTCAAACAATGAAAATGCGCTGAGAGCTCTGCGTTGATACTCTTAGAATATGTTAACATTTGTTTGTGGCGTGTCCATTTCGCCTAATAAAATTACTCATTCCACAGCTCAATGAATACCGCATGCATGGTAACAAAATCTGCTATCGGCTTCATATAAAAGTCGAACAAGAAAAAAAAAATACAATTTAATTTGTGGAAACGAGAATAAACGTAGCATTTTTTTTTTTAATTTCGAAGGCCGTGTAGCAGTTTTTTTTTTTTTTCGCATTCACGTTGCACCTGACACGGCTTTACGTATTTTCTCAGCAGTGTCCATTTCCTGGCCCGCCTAAATACATGTGTTTCTCATCGGCGTTTTAGTGAACGTGAGATTTCCTGATTGTGGCGTAGTATGACAAGACCGTTTTACCTCTCTCAGAAATTGCTTCTAGGTATGGCCAATGTAAACAGATTTAGCAGCAGTCCGGCAAGCTGCAGTGACAAAGTTGTAAAAGGAATGGCTTTCAGTTATCCGGATTCCTTTACGTGCAAATAGAAAACTACATACATGGTCGTGTCCCCTCATACTCATCAGGTATCGAGATCAGCTAGGTATCGGCCCCGCAAGTTCGTGGTACGCTGAGAAAGTAGACCACCTTAGCGAACGAGCCATCACAGGGATTCATTTAACAATAGAACGCTGTCTTAGTTGTCGGTGGCTTACAACACATCACACTGTTTTTTTTTTTTCGATTGTATTTAACATACAGTTTGACAGTATTGGACTATTGCCTTCAGATGTTCAAAGCAGGTGCGGTCAATCGCATTGAACTTCCTGCGCTGAGAGAACGCTAGCAGGAAATGTATTTTTTTTTCTTTTCACAACCTCCGCAGCATGTCGGGAGAAAGGCATGCATATATAATATTTTCCAAGTCAATTATATGTAGCAGCTCCGACGTGTTCAACAAGAGCATTACCGTATATGTAAAAATGATGCTGAGGTGGTATTACTCATTTGGCTTATATTATGATTAATTTTGATGGTCTCAAGGCCGGGTTCAGTGAGCTATTGTAGCGTAATTGTGCAGGAAGTCCCGGAAGTATATGTGTGTTTGCTATTCCAACCATAAATAGGATCCTACTTTTGTCTTGCTTGTTTATTTTTCTCCTTTTACAGCTCTCGTTGCAAGGTTGAAACTGTAATGTCATTTGCTATTATTCTACTCTGAATCGTTTGAGCCTAGCTATTACCAAAACAGACAGGTGCAGCATCTTTTTCATTTTACATGAACGCTGACCATTACAGCTACCACTACTACACGGCTACAGGGCTCGGCGGTATTTGATCTTCAGGCAGATTCCGACTAGACCTAATATAAGACAGACGCGCAGTGCAGGCGCAATTCCCGTCTTCGAAGTCGCCTTAACAAGTGCCTAACGAAGGTGTTCCTAGCGCATGGTGAAATCACGCGCGCCATTTTCGAGTATATAACAGAAATACCATGCGCCGGGCGGCTTCAAAAAACAACAAAAAAAAAAAAAAAAACACGCACGCCCTGCCGAGAACGGCCCTTTTCTTTTTCAAGATTTCCCCGTTAAAAAATACTCCTTGAGATTACTCAAAGCAGCTCAAAGCTCTCAAAGCCACACCCCAAAACGACGGGTAGGGACAGGCTCAAAAACGCCTCGCAGAACGGAAACGACTGCGCCGCTCAGCTGCCTCGCCATTCCGCTGTTTCTGCACTCCGCCGCGGGCGGCGCTGTTCCACCGAGGCGACGGTGGCGCCATACAACGGGCGCCCGGTCCCTAAAAACTATATTAGAACTGCGATTTCCCATCTATATAGGCTCGAGCCGCCATTCGACGCGCTGTTTTTATTGATTGATTGATTGACTGACTGGCTGACTGAACAGCTTTTATTTCCACCAGAAAAAGGGCGCCTTCCTTCCCGCCCCCGACAGGCAAGCCTGGAAAGACGGGGAGTTGTGAGCCCCCGAAGGCTGGCAGGCAGGCCCTTGGCTTGTTACGGCCTCCTGCCAGATGGAGGGTGCGCCGCTGGAGCCCAGAATCCGCGCCTCGCAGCAGGATCTCCCATGGCTTGCTCATTCGAGCGAAGTCATCTGAGGAAGGTTTCTCTTGAATCTCCAGGAAATGTGTCCCTGGAAGCTGTGCGAATATTATTCTCAGTCATCAAAACCAGTCGTTTCTAGCTCGAGCATGTCGTCTCGGCGCCCATCTCTACGATGATTTTGTACACGAATACGCAGCAGACATGTCTCGCACAAATACAGGGATCACTCTGCTGAGTTTTATTATGCACCAGGTTTCGAGCCATCGCGTGGTCCCGGCGGAGGCCACGCTTGACCTTGAACAGCCGAGGAGGAGGAGGAGGAGGAGACTAGTAACTATACGAGCGTCCTACACTGATAGGGCGTAATAGGGGAATAATGTAGCAGGCAAAAGAAGCTTCTGGCGTTGATATATCACAGTTCAACTAGGGTTAACCTCAGTTAAACCACAACTAATTTTTATTAGCAGAACAATTTCACCCAGTGAAGTGCCATTCGCGCTTTGAAGTCATTTCTTTAGGGTCACCGTGCATTATACCGGTGCCTACTCAAGCATTTTTTCACATTTGGCCGTGCTGTCGACAAGCGACGCTATTGCCTTTTAGAGGGCAAGAACAGCACTGTGAGCTTCAAAGAGAAAAAGAGATCGAACGCTCGGGAATTACGGCAACTGAACCGACAAACCGAGAAACATGCGGGCGTCGTAAAAGTTGGTGTTTTTCCTTTCCAAGGACTGCTGTAATCCAGCGTTTCGGCCGGTTTCACAAACTCCGAGGAAACTTCATCGGAAGTTGCACTTCGATGGTTATCGCTGCATTAGTCGTGTTCGAGACGATGCTCCTTAGTTGTGACTCAGTCGCCTTACCCCAATCAAATATGAGATCCTTCATAAAGTGACGGCGCAAGCCAAGTCAGATGCGTGTATTTAAGTGCGCCATATGTCATCAATATTACGTGCAGAGTCGCCTTTTGTAGCAGTACCTTACAGATATTCATAGCTGCATGCCTCGTGCAATCGATCACAGAACATCCACAGAACGAAGTTTGTATATAATTGTAACTGACCGGCATTAGTACCACTAGCGAAAGAGTGCATTGGGTGCGCCTGGTATTCCGGAATTTGTTTAATTTAAACATGCGCGTGTGTAGTGCGATCGCATTAATTGCTTCATTCATCACACGCTTTTTGCACAGGATATAGCAAATTGGCGCAATCACATATGCAACTGCACTCAGCCCATTAAATTCGTCTATGAAACCACAGCGCGTCGATCTTACGAGGTGGCTTCGCAAGATAGCCAGTGATTTAAAACACAACTGATGCTGGGAAAATGAAACCCAATCACATTGTTGGCGATCGTCCAGAGAAAGCAGAAGTATTTTTAACTCATGATAATTAATTTATTTGCTTAAACAGTGATTTTTCGGCATGACTGTTTTGCTAGTTGAACACGCTTCGTGCTCGTGAAAGAAAAAAAAAAAAAGTGAAATTTAGGTCCTCGCGAACATTAAGCTCTTTAAGGTAGTTTTAGTTTAATCGCGCATACTCTATCCTTTAAGAGTGTATGCCTTTACATACAATCAACCTGAGTAGACGACTGAGGTACGTATATTTCCCGGCTTTTGAAAAAAAAAAAAAAGCTATCGATTAATTGCAAACCCCAAGTATAAGAACTGTGTATGGTTGGTACCATTTCGAAGGTGAGTGCATATGAGTTGCCCCGTTGAAAAAAAAAAATAAAAAAAAATAAATAAATAAATAAATAAAATACAAAATAATAATAACAAAAAAAGATGTGGTGTCGGTCACATGATTCTCAGGACCGGAAGTGACGTCACCAGACCAGAAGTGATATCATTAAGCAACACTGCAGGGGGCATCCCCCTCTCCACGCACTTTTGAGGGAGTGGATGGTGAGGTTCGAAGGTGGCAGCAAGAACCGAGAGATTGTCTACCGTGCAGGGCGGATCGAAGTTCTGTCGGGGGCGAAAGATTGGGCGACCTGACTATGATTGCCACGGGAACAACCGTGTCGGTACCTATGGTGTCAGGTAGAAGCAAAATCAGCGATAGCCAATAAGTTTCGGCTGGTTAATGCACTATGTCTACAACGATACCCCTTTGCATGAGTTATCAGGGCGGAAAGACACAAAACTGAAGAACACATAGTTCTTTTTTCTTTTGTCGTGCCTTCCAGTGCTGTTAAAACCATGAATACAAAATGGCTCAGATTGCAGACTTAGTTAACCATGGCTGTTCAAGCAAGGAGAATGCGTTATGCTAACGTAATGACATCACAAATGACAAATTAAGTTCCCCCGTAATTTTTTAGTTTCACTGAACTCCAATGCCCTGCCACAATATTATAGCGTTCTATGAGTATATCGCTGACCGTTGCTGTCGCAAAGTGATGCTTGGAGCTGCGTACTCAAGCGTTTCAGTGAAATTTGTGTTTGCTATTGTATGTTTAATTAGGCTAGGAAAAGGCTGCTTTCAATTTTATTTTTTTACGTCATGAAATAGCTCAGAAAAAGGCTGAACCTTGAGTGATTCTTGGGCGCGGGTTTTGTGGCGATGGGTGCGTTCTAAAAACGCGCGCGCTGAAGCTCATGAAATCGCTCCCAATAAGGGAACGAGCGCCATCTCTTGAATATATGTCGGACCAGTACGCGGGAGCCGCGCGCGATAGCTACGGAATCAATCGGAGCGGCACTCCAGCGGACTCACTCAACGCAACGCCAGCCGCTGAGCTCCGCGAGCGCAGCTTCCTTAGGACGTGCGGATGATGTTTTAGCGGTTTGTTCTGCCGTCGTGAAAGTTGACCTGTGGCTGGAGGTTGCGATCAAGTAGTTCCCCGCGTTCACTCGTCTGCAAGCCAGAATCTTCAGTATTTGTAAAGTCTGCTTGTAAGTACTGATTTCCTTTTGTGCATGTGTGTGTCCGCTTATACGGCCACGTCTTAAAAAAGGAGCTCCCACTCGTGGCCTTGACAAGTGACGGAAATGTGAAGCTCAAGAGACGGAGATAATCGGCGGCGCGGAGGGGTTCCTGGTTGCTTCTTTCTGTGCAGTACTGGGTGAAGTCGGATGCGCCAGTGGATAACCGTAGCTTTTTGTCTTTTTGTGCCCACTGCTATTTGCGATGTTGGTTATCGCGATGGGAAACCTTGTATCTTGCTGGTACGCATAGGCTCGTTGGCTCCGTGTTGAAAGAGAAAGCGCAGCCATAGGCTCGGAGGCGGTTGCACGTCCGCTCCCAGCGCATCGTGCACGGGCTTCGCCCATTTGTTCACGAATGTCTTGTTCCTATCGAAATTCGATATATTCGAATGAGAAAAGAGCTGCGTGTGTTGATTAGCCGTGTGCGCGTAACTTCTTGCGGAATAACCATGAATGTTGGCACGCACACGCAAAATGACTGTTTTAGCTGCTAAAAATCTGCACTTTATTAATCGATAAAATCGAAACTGGCAGAAACCTCCATTGTGTAAGCAGCCACATATTGCATCCATAAGGAGCTGAACGCAGTATCAGTTCAGGTTATAGCGTAATTTGCATGTGCGATTTCTGTATAGCATATTCATTTCCAAGCTAAGTATTTTATTCTCACCGACCATCATATATAGAACCAGCTCCAAAATTCAACACACCTGGCATCGAAATTATGTACGAAAACCTCTTATTTACAAATGTCACCTCAAGGAAGTTTCAAGCTATGTGCATAACAAAACAGACAGCACATATTTAGAAATTAAGATGCTGTCTTTTCAGCTATACGATCCTAACTATGACAAGTATGTGTGCACAGGTTAGTGCTGTTACACAGATGCGAAGAGTCATTTTCTCATCTGAATGCATTCTTTGAGGTCGATTTTCATTTTATATGTACTTAGTGATAGCATTTACGGTAACCTGCCCTAATCTGGCAAGTGCTCTAGAATAGCTTGAAGGATTTTTGTTCATGGAGCGCTGTAGTAGTATTTAATAAGTCGGGCCTGCAGAGCTGTAACTTTTTTTGTTACAGAAATGAATTATGCTACATTCAAATGAATGTTTGGAGTATCCTCATTCCCATCAGCTCATATCTCTCAATCTTATGATTCATTTCCAGTGCTGGTGTACTAGTTTTTGCATGCCATGGTGGGAGAGATAAAAAGCCCCTGTTTACCTCTTCCTCCTTAGAGTTGGAACCTCATACACAGATCTCTCCCAAGATAAAGACACATTTGAAGGAATGCACTTTGTGGCCATATGCAGACAGACGCCAGTGTAGTCGGTTATCCTCATTCTTATGTGACGGCTTGCAAAGACTAGTGCACTGGCAGCTGAAGCTTATCTGACTGCCGGGGCTACTGCTTCAAAAAGTGATAAACTCCGAGGAAAGGAGACATTCAACACTTATTTGAACATGAACTCTTTCAACTCAATCCATCACTTCATGATGAAAGTCACAGCCCAAAGGATAAAAGTTATTGAACACCTCTGATAGCTTGATCAGTACAGTGGAGCACGTAATACACTGGGTTTACAGAAGGAATTTCTGCTGATATTGTAGAAATATCAGCAGGTTTCATATTTCTCACTGTGGCTTGTTAAGGCAAAAAACTTTATTGAGTATGAGTTGGAACACACCTCAAAGCTGTCATTTATGACACTCAGCAGTGCTCAGTCTATGGCATAGATTGCGTTTTTTGTGATAAGTACTGCAAAGAAAAAAAAAAGATATAACAAAGATCATTTGAAGAACTTGTGTGAGCATCCATAATGAACTGGAGGAACAGTATTTAACTGACCGGGCTATGAGGAAGCAGTATATAAAACCAAACTTGATTAAAAGGGCAAGGGACATGCTCAATAACGAAACATTTTTGTTAATATTAGAGCCAGGTGCCCGAAAATTTCACATTGGTAAATTTTTAGGAGCTGTTAGCAAATCGTGTTAATTCCTGCCTTTTCGTTGTATTTTTGCAAGCCATGCCTTTGAAATACAAGTGCGTTTTTGTGCACCTATTCAACGTCAGTAGAAATATTACAAAGCAGCACACAATGTGTTATTTCCTTCATTGTGACGCACTGTACACAATGAGAATAAAGTGTTCTCTCTATAAATTTTTTTTGAAGGCTTGAAAAAAAATATTGCTCTACTAGTTGCTTTTCTTTTTATTGCTGGAACTACAATGATTTTGCAAATTTACACCTGATTAACAACAAGAAATTGCAATAAAAAATAGCATAGCATAGCTGTATTTTGCAAATACTAAAGGGCATTCATACAAAATTTCATAATGATACCACATTGACAGGTGAAGTAATGTCCTGCATGAGCAGTAATAAGGTTGCTTGAAAATAGTAAACAAACAAAAGAGGATTTTAAAATTTCAGCAAAACATTTAATGAGTGAATGTGACGCTTTTTTGCAAACAAACAGGAAAATGCAGTCTAAAGAGCTGCAAAGTAACGCATGTCCTTAGAACTCTTCTGCTGTGTATGAAAGTGGTTGTGTGAGAATGGCACGAGAGTGGTGGTGCAGGCTTTGGGGTGAAAAAAAAACAAACTTAATTCCTTTATGAAAACTGCTGGAAGACTAACAAAATGCAAAAAAGCTCTTTCTACCTTCCTGCTATGCCACAAAACTAGTAGACGCCATGTTCGAAATTTGTAGCCGTCATAAAAGCAGCTCAGTCCTTCCCATTGATCCGTCACCTAGCGGGCTCACATCGCAGATTTTTGTCGCTTCTCATTCGAGGCTGGGGTTGGTGGACATTAAAGAGGAAGGGTTAAAGATAATAAAACAAGCAAAAACAAAAGAACTCAATTATTAATGAAAATTGCCGTTTTGTCATGCACATCTCCTCTTAGTCTTTTATATATATACGGTCACATTAGTAATGAAGCAATCTGTGTCTTGCTCTTACTTGAGTTGATTGTACGTATACTTTGCACACAGTTAGTCACTTGGGCACAGTGAAGAAGTCTTTTTTCATTCTTGGCCTTAATTATTGCTATATGTAGTAAACTTTTCTAGTTTTTGTGTTATGGTTTAGTTTCATAGCTTAATTGCATCTTCTTGAGACAGCGTTAACGCTGACATTCTTGCAGGTATTAAACTCTTTGCATGAGTAAAACAATCGGAGCCTGTTGTAACTACTACTTTTTATCCACATAGCTTTTAATCTCTCCAAGTTCATGTACACAGCTGTGTACATTGTGATTTCACAGCTTTTCTTGGGGATGTGCAGGATTTTGTTGGATGACGTTTCATGAATTTCTAGTGTCATGTGTATATGTGTGTGTGTGTGCGTGCACGTGTGCATGCGTATGTGTGTTTGTGTTTGCTGGTCACTGTAGGCATCGTGGCTATTGCATTCAGAAAACGAGATAAAGACACTGAAGTTTTGAAAACATAATTGCAGCCAGTTAGAATTTTCATTTCCATCTAGTTGAAAATGTGTTTTTGGACTTTATAATGGTTTGTTTTTGTTCTTTTATCGTTCCTTTCCTGGGGTTGCATCAGTTCAAAACAATGAAGACTGCACTGTGTGGGGGTTTTATTGGTCTCATGTTGCTTCCATTGGTATATTGTACCATACTGAGATGAGCCCATCTCTCGGGATGGCTGTTTCTTGCATTTCTAAGTGGACCCTTGTTTTGTTTCTTACAGCAAATAATAATGGCTATTGGACATTCATGAACGCATTAGAGCAAGGATCGATTGTATGACTGTATCAGTGTTAAACTTACATTGAAGAGTTGGTTAATCCTACTTAATTTTTATGTGTGCACCTAGCATAGAATGTATGAAGCACCTTTCATTAGCTCTGCTCTTCTCTTCAGCTGTTTAACATGTCGGGGTAAAACATATTTATTTCTTTCTCAGGTCTCCAAAAATGGCAGGTGTGAAGAAATTCTTGATGCGTGTACTCCTCGTCGTATGCATTTGCAACCTCCTGGACACACAAGTTCAAGGTGAAGTGTTCACTGCCTTGGTCGACCTTGAACATCTGCTGCGCACAGAAGGTGCCGTTGTCCAGACACTTCAGCGGTACCTAGATGCTGAGGAAGATCGGCTGGAGAAGATCAAAAAGTCAGTGACTTATCAATATGTGACTGCTTTTTACTTTTATTGTACTACTGTGTTTCTTTAACGGCCAACCAAGCATTTTAGTTAAGTAAATGTGATGGCACCGCCATTTTGGAAAACTTAGCGTAACGAGATTATTGTGCAGTTTACTGGTAATATCCTGCTGAACTCAGTCAAGTGGGTTATTTCAGCTTTGTTTTTATGCGCAACAGAAAATTCAGCATGGCAGGGGGTGGGGGTTAATACTTCTCCTCCCTTGATATGCTCTGTGCATGCGTGCAACTTTACTGGTCACAGAGGTGACTATCAGGAGATTCTGCTGAGAGATATTGTTGGCTCTTAGTTTGTGTCAGTACATCTTTGGAGCTTGTGCCATGATGTGTGGCAGGAGTGGGCTAGCTCTGTCAGGCAAGGACGTTTTTTGGGGACTGGTGGACAGTTATTTTCATCACATCTTTGCCCCAGGGAAAGTCAACAAAAATTAGAGAATTTTAATTTTAAACAGACAAAAATGATAGAAATTACAGAAAAAGTTTGCATCAGTGAGCTTGCTTGTCTCATTGTGAGCAATCCTCAGATTTTGTTTTCGTTATTTTCAGGCTGAGGCAGGAATTCAACCAGCTGCACAAAGCTGCCAGTAGAGATGGCGATGAATTCATTTCCAACCCTGTGAATGCATTCCTGCTTGTGAAAAAGCTCACAGCTGATTGGAAGGCTGTCGCAAGGTTGATGTTGGACACTGAAGGGAAAGGTGAGCAGCCTTGCACTTGTTGAATGCTTTTTTTAATGGTTTCAACTTTAGAACACATTACATGTATATGCTTCACAGTGTCAAATGTAGGTACTTGTGTATTAAGCATACTGAATTATTAAAAACTTGCAAAATAATTAGGTAACCTGAAATTTAGAATCAGCTGTAGTCCTTGTATCAAGGTAGGGTAGTGTAACAGATATAGTGGTGTCCTTATTGATGTGCACTGTGTTATGGTAACTCTCATTTAAAAAATTCCCTTTTTCCAATCACAATGGCTTAGCAACCAAGCTATGTTGAGCCTGACATTGAACATTCAAGACATGGTAGCACCACAGTTGCTCCATTATGACAGGAATGCAATACAAAGCTTTTGTGGGGTGAGGTTATGACATGAACAAAAACTGAGTTGGCTGGAATTGGCCTGAAGCCTTCTAAATAGTGGATATTGTAATTTTGGGACTTGATTGTGTCAAGTAATGTATTGCCAATGCATACACGGTGCAAGAAATGCAGCAAGAAGTTTCACAGATCATCCCTTTTATTTATTTACTGCCGTGAAAAGATATGTCTCATAACAAGGATTTTCCCACTCGCCCTCGTTTTTCGGGAGGCATGCCTTAACTCGTAATTATTATTCTTTTCTTATACGCTGATGACCGCCAAAAATGACTATTGTATTTTGATGGAGGCAAAACACAAAAGCTGTCTGTGTGCTGTATGATGTCAGTGTTTGTTAAAGGCCTTCAGGTGGTCAAAATTATTCCGTAGCCCCCTAATATGGCATCTCTTTCTACTTTCATACTTTCACTCCCACCTTCTTCCCTTCCTGTACGAGGGGGTACCCAAAAGAAACCAAACTTATTTCCTTTTGAACCTATTTATTTACATCTTAAGCCCAACCTTCAATCTCCTTCAAAGTACTCCACTTGCACTAATACACTTGTCTAATATTTCATTCCAGTTTTCAAAAAATTGTTTAAAATCATCTATTGTGATGCTTGACAGCGCCTGCGTCGTTTTTTTCTTTGCCTCCGCAACATCAGCAAAACGCTTTCCTTTCATCTATATTTTTCATTCTGGAAAACAAAAAATGTCACACGGGGCAAGGTGTGGTGAGTATGGGCGGTGAGGAGCAGGGGTCATACCATTTTGGTCAAATATTGATGATTACACGAATTTTTTCAAAATTTCCTGGTTTTGGGCCGTGGAAAGATGACCAGAACGAAGTTGGTCATCGAAACGGGATAACCACTCAAACACTTGAGTTTTCTTCATAGCATCATCCTTGTACGCCTTTCTTAACATTTCAAGAGTTTCTGTTCCATTTTTTTCGAGCAGAAAGCACAATTTCACCGCCGCACGCTGTTCATGAAAATCAGCCATTGCAAAAACGACACTCACAGAAAACAGTTGTCACTCTAAACTCTGCCGAAGCTGGTACGTCTGACCTTCAGCGACGCCACTCGGCTGATTGACTCTGGATGGATGGATGGATGGATGGATGGAATATAGGAGCGTCCCTTTTGAAACGGGGTGGTAGCAGTAGCTATCATGCTCATTTTTCTCCCTATATCTTAACTATTGATATAGATTGGTTAACTAAACCATCAATCTATTTCTTAAATTTTTTGTTTCTACATTACTAACATTATGTCACTTCTCTGCTTTTAAGCCACCAATCTTCCAGTCATTTTTTGCTAGTTTCCACCGCCGATTTATTCACCCGGCCACTGTTATCTCTAAACCCCAGAGCTTCAGGAACAGTGATTGCGCCTGCATCAACTTCCAGATGGATACCATTACATTCGAGTATAATATGGTCAATTGTTTCACTGGAGTTACCACATACAGCACATGCGTCATCTCCATTGTTAAATTTCTTTTTGTAGCTGCATGTTCTAAGGCACCCTGATCTAGCTTCAAAAAGTAGGGCACTGCCTCTTGAGTTATCAAAGAAATTTTTCTTCCTGATCTGCATTTTCCACTTTCGGTATAATTCCACACTCTGTTTCTTTTCCATCGAATTTATCCAATTTTTACCTTCTGTGTTTTTCACCTGTTGCTTAATGCTCTTTATTTCTCCGTCCTTGTGACTAGCATACTTACTAGTTAGTTTCCTAGTTCTTTTCCTCCATTAGGAGTCAACGCTTTTTAAGTACAGGTATTTAAATACTTTAGCTGCCCATCTGTTACTGTCCAATTTCCTCAGGCGTTCCTCATATAATATTTTACTGTGAGCTTCCCGTACTTCGAAAGATGCCCAGCCCATATCTCCCTGTACCGCCTCATTTGTAGTTTTGCCATGGGCACCTAGTGTTAATCGTCCAACGGATCTCTGATTTATTTCTAATGTCGACTGTACCTCTGATTTTAGGCACAAAACCTCATTTCCAAAAGTAAGTCTGGGCACCATAATTCCTTTCCAAATACCCCTCAAAACCTCATACTTATTGTATCCCCACAATGCCTTATGCTTCATTATCCCGGCATTCCTTCGCCCTTTGGCTTTAAGTGATTGCTCATGCTTTCCAATGTATGCCAATCCTTCGTTTACCCATACCACCAGATATTTATATTCTGCTACTCTAGGTATTTCATGGCCTTGTATTTTAAGACCCTGATCAGTTGAGCCGTTGAAAATCATCAGACCCGACTTAACTGCGCTGAAACTGAAGCCTAGAGCGTCCCCTTCGTCTCCGCAATACTTAACTAGAGTTTGCAATTCTTCCAGACTCTCAGCTAGCAGCACAATATCGTCTGCATACATCAAACCGGGGAGGCGCTGCTCTACCGCCTTTCCACCTAATCTATATGACAGGTTAAAACCTAGGTTACTCTCTTGTATTCTCCGTTCCTGGTTTATCATATAAAGCATGAACAGCAGCGCTGATAGAGGACAGCCTTGTCTTAATCCTTTGCATACTTTGACATCTTCCGTACTTCTTATCCCTTTCCACGTAATTTCTACTTTGTTATCCCGGAATGTTCACTCTATGTGCTCCTAGTGGCAAAACACGGTACTACAAAAGCGCTGCCCACCAAAAAATTAGTTCGGTGTCTTTTGGGTATCCCCTCGTATGGTGTGGTTCAGGGGTCCACCAGGAGTTAGGCAGATACTGTGCCTTTCCATTCCTGAAAACCAATTTTCGATTTCACTGTCCTTCAGCAACACCTTGACTGCTATTGCTGTTCGCAGTCACAATCTAACTGACTTGCATGTTTAGCGCTTTGACAAGTCAGGCATCGCCAAAAAGGGATGCAAGATGAAATGCCAGCCCTAGATTAGGCATGGAGAACATTTCTCAAACATTATTTTCCTTCAAGAATGTCTTTTCTGGGTTTCAAGGTGCCATGTGCAGTTAATGCTTACTCTCATTTTGTCCGGTCGCTTTCTTCTTTAGCTTGCACATTTAGGCAGTGGGGACCAGGCTCTACCTGGAGACTACCACCTCAGTACAGTAGTGAGCAGCCTTGTCTAGAGCGTGCTGATGGTGCTCCGCAGAGCAAGTCAGCGCCATCTAACGTTAGTCCCTGGGTTTGAGTTATACATCCAGTGCGCATGCGCGGCTAAAATAAAGCAGTGTCTGCTCGTGGGTTCTCGGCCTCATTTCCGCTCGGTGCCTACACTTCATGCTGCCTTATGATATGCAGCGGCCGGAAAACCAACGCGTTTCGCTCGAGTCACGAAGCGGGCATGCAAGGAAGTGCAATTTGATATCGGGTGATCGCGCGTTTCAAACAAGGACCAGGCTAAGAGTGCAAGAATTGGGCCTAGTTGGTTGTTTGGTGCCTGTTTTCGTCCTGTCCATATAAGGTTACGAACACGCACAACACTTTGCAGGCGTATTGTTTGATGGCAAGTTTCTGGGACGGGTTATCAGCTATATGGGACACAATATTTGGCATCCGTATAGCTCTAGGAACTTGATTTCCTCTATGATAAAGCATATGCGGCTGGTGGTGCGTATGCAGAAACGCACATTAATCCGCTATCACTCGCGCTTGCTTGCCTGGCTGTCTCGTTACACTCAAGAAACACAGCGGCATCGCGACGCTCTTGCGATTGTCGCATCCTCATAAATGCAGGCAGTACGACCCTAGCGGTACGAAAGATAATCTCAAGGCGAGGGCGGCAGAAGGAAGCGATGAGCAGGCATCCGTCAGATTTGCCGCGCATGTGCATGGGACGCATAGCTCAAACCCAGAGCCTAACGTTAGATGTCGCTGACTTGCTCCGCTGAGCGCCGTCGGCACGCTCTAGACAAGGCTGCTCACCACTGTACATGCTGTATTTGTCAACTTCTGACCAAGCAAGGACAGCTCTGACCCATTCATTCAACAAAGGGGCTGTTATCGATTACCAGTATGCCTAAGTCAGTGAGAAAAGACTTGTTTGACTGAGTCCTTTAGCACTTGACTGCATTTGGAAAATTACAAGAATTATGTTTATAGATGTAAAAAATAGCGCGAAAAACACAAGGACAGAAAGGGCGACGCAGACAAGCGCTAAAGGTTTATTGCCGATTACACGCAATATATACATGGCACATGGAAAAACACAAAACAAAACAGGTTCCCTCGGGAACTAGTCATGGGTAAAAAACCAACGCAGCAAAACCTTTCACTCATCAAGAAAAAAAACCGGGAAGAAAACATTTGTCATTAATGCTGCAAGGCGGAAGCTAAAAAATTATGCTCACAATCTGCCAAGTTTACCGACGGCTGGCTGATACACAGATCGGGACTGATACGTATGTGGTAGGCCTCCACAATTTCGCGGACCAGCTGGACATTGTGTTCGAAAAGTATACATGCGCTTTCAAAGATAGGTTTGCAACTAATCGCTAGTGTTCTACCTTTACCCGGACAATCCTCGCATGCACGCAATGCTCTGGGAGATTGCCAAACCTGTCTTTAAGCGAATTTCGATGCTCGCCAAGCCTCACACTAAGGCAGCGCCCCGTCTGTCCTATGTACACCGCTCCGCATCATGAACGTTCACCAACTCGCCCAGATTTCTGCGTTACTTATGTTTATAGAATTTCTTGTGTGTGCCTGATGGCAAAGTTATCCCAGGTAACATTGTAACCCATTTTACACTGTGTAGGCAATGCGGCTGAAAACAGTTGGTAAAGTTTAAATCTAACCAGCTGAGAGAGAAGATTTTCAAAAAAATTAGCTGTAATTGGCGGGGCTCAAGCACGGCATCTAAACTAGACTCAAATGACCACATTTGTCTTCTTTTAATTGCATTAGAATCTTAATGATACGAATCCACTTCGTATGAATTTCGCGATGATACGAGTTCGCAAAATTTCTCAGCTGGAGTCCATTGTGTGCAGTTTGCGAAATTTCGGATGTTCCAAACTCTCACCCACTCCATTATGGATGATACGAATGCGCTAACCACGACCACAGCCTTAAATACTGTATACATGTTGCCCGCATATCCTTGAGTCCGCGATCGCCAGCCGTGCTGCACGCATCGGGATCAGTTCACGGAGACGCATGACTCACACTTCGCCACTGCCTCAATTGCCTGTAGAGCTCTATACGTTGCGAGAAGTTTGTGGCTGCGTGTGTCCCAGAAATCTCGACATGGCGATAGCCAATTGTACTATTCACCATGAGCAGGTGGTAGTGCACGCAGCGCTTGTGCATGGCCACGCAAATCGCTGACTTCATGATCGCTAGTCAACGTTGTACGCACAGAGAGCAATTTGTGGTGGTGTGCATCCCACACAACATCGTCATCGCGGTCTCCTGTCATGCTGTACGCGATGCAGGAAGTTTGCAGATGCGTGCGGCCCGCACATCACCAACGTTATGATCATGTATAGCACTGCACGTGCCACGGGTGGCGTGCTATGGCCGTGCTGCCTTTAACTTTAAATAGGACTGCTTGAATGTCTTTCCTATACTTCGGCATACGGATTTTTGTTTGTTTTGATTATACGAATTTTTCCCGACCCCGTGAGATTCGTATCACCGAGGTTCTACTGTAGCCTCTTCTTTTAACTTTTAAGGCATTGCAGCATGACCTTTAAAATCCTTTAAAATTTTCTTTGAGAAACTATCCCCGGTGTCTTCAGGAACCTCATGGATGTCTGTACCTGACTTAAATATGGCAGTTTGAACCATAGGGAAATTGTTTCATGCTGAAAGCTGCCTGGGAACTCATGCAAGGCACATCACATGTTTGTCATCTTGCACAAAGCTCAGGCCTGCCATTTCCCCTCGTTTTCTATATTTTTTGACAAAATTGTGCATTGGTTGAAAAGAGAGATCATTAACCTAAATGTGAACCATTTAATGAGAGAAATATGGTACCACGTAACCCTCGTTGCTTTGATGTGTGAGTGTAAATTTAACACTATAGCGCTAAAGGTTGATGATGATGATGGATTTTAATGGCGCAAGGGCGACTCAGGCCAAAGAGCGCCAAACTCAAACTTTCGGCAGCGCTAAAGGTTGCTTTTCTCCCAAAAATCTGGCGTTGTGAGTGAAAAATTACAAATATGCCTCTGAAAGGTGACATGGCTGGGTACTACTAAATGGTTGGAAGGTTGCGTGATGTTTCGAAATCGCATGGCATGGCTGAGTTGACAGGAGCCCCACTTCGTTGAGATGGAAGAGAGGGGAACTTTCCTGGACCCTTGCATCCCCAGTCTGACACGTTACTCATAGGCCGTGCAGGCATCTTTGTATGGGTTGGCCAAGGTGCATCTCCATCTCTGTGTTGGGTGGTTTTTCACAAAATGTGGTGGCTAACGGCTTTACGTCAGTCAATATGTGCAAGATAGTAGTGGCACAAATTGATGGTTTAGTGACTAAGCAAATATTAAAGTGCATGTATGCAAACAAGTGTCCGCAAGAGGAGCTGCTATTAACACTGTCGAATCATACCCAAATTAAAGGTGGTGCTTAATTGTGTCCCAGATTTTTATGTTTCTTCCTGTCCGCATCAACAGCAATGGTGGAGAACATCACGCACTCGGGCCACTTGCGTTTCCCTGATGAGGAGGACCTGACTGGGGCAGCGGTTGCACTTCTACGGCTCCAAGACACGTATCGCCTGGACACTGCGAGTCTGGCAAAGGGCCACATCCAGGGTGTCACCAAACCTTCACCAGAGCTATCAGGTTGGAAGGACCATTCGATTCTTCCTTTTGTTCATGCTTTCTAGCTTGTTTTTATTTCTGGGGGGAGAGGTGGTAAAGAATATTTTGTACTTTTGAACGTTCACGCATTCAGCTAAAGCCTACAGAGTCCCTGTTTACTAATCACAAAAGCCATCTAAAATGCAGCTGACCTGAAGCAGAATCTGAAGACTATCTGTTTTCTTGTTTTATTTTCGTTATTATTTTAAGTAATTGGGTTTTCTGTCTATTAGTAGCTTGTAGAATATAGGCACGTCCCTCTGTTTTGGGATTTGTTTATAAGTTTATTACGAAATCGCCGAGTAAACTTCTGACCTTTTCTGAACTGATGAACTGATCAAAAGAGGTATAGCCAGCCTTTGCAGAAGAGTTGCCCACATACAAATCAATGACAGCTTTTGCCAACAAGCCGTTTGTTTAAGTGAGGCAGGCTATCCGGATCACTTGCTGCGAGCAGTTGTCGAGTTGCTGCTGCAGAAAATGAAAACCAAGAACAAGAAGGGCTCGAAAGGTACTAAGCTGGAGAAAGAAAAAGTCGAAGTGGTGCCCTATCTTCACGGCATCTCCCATAACCTAAAAAAAAGTAGCACATTGGCATGGCGTGAAAGTGGTCTTTTCGGCACCCATAAGCTTTCAGGCCTGTGTTCAAGAATTTCCAAGAGCATAAAAGGAAACCAATCTACCAATGAGTGCTCTTTCAAGCATGCCAACAAGTTCGTTAATTGTGCCACTCGTTTCATATATAATATTCCCCTCTCTTGTGTTAGGGTATATACGGGTCAAACTGGCAGATGCGTGAATAACCGTGCTTGGAGCACGTAAACTCGTTGATAACGTGTCAGACCAAAATAAGCTCCCTCGCCACTGCAGAGAATGTCAAAACTGTGTTTCTGACTTTGACAGTATTTCAGTAATCGGAAAAGGAAAGAGAAGGCAGGAAAGGGAGCTTGCGGAGGCCTATCACATTAGGATGCAGTGCACAAGTGCGTTATAGTGCACCGTCAATATTACTTACCAATAAAGGGGTTAGATTGTTAAGCAACAGTGTGCGTATGTAGGTAAGCGACATAAATGAAGGTTCGCGTGCCTATGGTTGTCATCGTCCTCGCAATACTGTGTTGAATCGTGACTTACTTGTCCTCTTGTGAGCGTTTCATACACCTATGTCATTTGGTTTCTTGGCCGGCCGTTTCTTCCAGTAAACCTCAGTTGTTAGACCAGTGCTATCCCATGTACTTCTCTTGTGTTTCTGTGCCTTTCGCTGGTTCATTATGTTAGGTTTTTTTTTAAAATATAATTTCGAGGTCAGGTGCAGAAGGATTTGTTCCTTTGAGTGATTTTTACCCGTCACAATAGTTATCTATTTGCATATATGTCAGTGTGGAATCGGGAAGTCTTTATTTCAGAAATATAGAAATGATCCATAATCAACAGGCACTGCTTGGCCAATCTATTCTTTTTTAAGTTTTTGCAGTTATTCCGCCTTACGCATTACCATTCCTATGTACAGTGTTCCTATGTCTGAAATATACATGCCTGCTTTTTTTGCACATATGCTCTAAAAGCACTTTTACTACATTATAGCTGTAATTTGAAATTCACAACACTAGTAAAGCAAGGGTTTGTTAGCATGGCTAACACTTGACTCAGGGAGAGCTGTCAGTATGTTAGCAGTGATGACAGCAGGCCGGTACCTGTGTTTTGGCAGATTGCTTCTGGCTGATACATTTCAAACTAATTCTGTGATGGACTGGTGTCACATATAACTTGCATTAAAATAGGCTCAAAATCATCAGCAAAAAAAAACCAAAAAGGGCGTTGCTCCAATATGCAGTTTGAAGATACTATATGCTAGTTTCTGTATGGCGCCCTTGGTGTTTCTGTCTTAATAAATTCCATTTCCTGGAATCTGCTTCTTTGGGCAAGAATTAGGCTTAACCTCATCATTGAAAATTATGCTCAGGGTGTAAAAATTAAAGTAAAATTGGGGTTTACCCGAGAAAACAAAAACAAAAAGCGTTGCTGCGAACTATAGCCGGTGCTGCGTACCATTTAAATTACACATGCACTAATATTCTAGGCATATATCGTTCGAACTCAGTTTGTGAGATTTGTCACTTCCGTTTGACATTTTGGAAACCTTGTCTTCAGAGTGATTTTTTATTGATTATTTTGAAGACTCTTCTTCTTTATAAAATTTCATCATCAAAGAAGAATATGTTTGGGCATTGTAAAGCATGCAGTGTAAAAGGTGGGAAATCAGGAAATCAGCTTTTTACTCCTGTTTAGCCTTTTCGGTCTACTCCATTCAGTGCATTCTTCTAGGTGCTATAGTCTCATTCAGGGCATTGCTCTGAAGCCAGTTGACTCTGTGGGCATCGCAGTGCCCTAATAGAGCTTTCTCACTTTGTGCTTTCTCCTGCGGCCCTTGCTGACAGCTGGCGATTGCTTTGAGCTGGGCCGGCAGTCGTATAACAACGAGGACCATTACCACACTGTGCTCTGGATGCAAGAGGCCCTCGATCGTGTGGATGAAGAGGTGGACAAAACAGCTGACCGATCTGAGATTCTGGAGTATCTGGCGTTTTCCACATATCAGGTATGCTCCATGTATTTCCATCTGCAAGGGCTTTGGAAGGGAAAATGGCAGCAGTGTGCTTCAAAGAGATGCGATTCCTCTCTCTTCCTGCCCTTACCTCCGAAGAAAGAAAATAAAAAAAGGCCAATGCTTAAAGCAGGCATAGATCTGAAAAAGCGGCTGCTTCTTGACAGCAGTGTTGAGGTAGAGTGCATATTTTGTCAGAGTAAAAATTAAAGACAGGACTAAAAGAGAAAGACAAGGGACAAATGCTGAACTTCAACTGATAGTTTATTGGACATAACATCAATACATATATACAAAATTGTACAACGCCATCTCTTGAGCGCATGTTCCCAAACCTTCGCCTCTGCGTTATCGTACAGATTAGAGCCTCATCACCTATGGCCACGTGTCATTCTCCTCTTTAAAAACTCCAGCTCTTTGGGTGACAGCACAACCGAGCTACTGCTAACGCAATTATCACCTTGATTGTGAATTTCAAGGGCCTCAAATATCTCCCTGCTCAACTGCTGCTTGAAGCTGCGCATCACACGTGTGTCGCTCAACGCAGGGGTGCATGATGGACTGGTAGGGCTAGGGCAGCGGCTGCAGTGCAAGGCTAAATGACTACTCTTTACAAGGGATCCTACTGCTCTTCGGTGCTCTCGCAATCTGTCGTTTATGCACTTGCCCGTCTGTCCGACGTAGGTTTTCCCACATGACAGAGGAATCTTGTATACAACCCCCATTCTACAGGGGCCGAAGCAGGTGTCATGCTTCTTCGTGCATGCATCAATGCCGCTCTTTTGCCCATTCACCTTAGGGCAAAGCCGCGACAACTTTTCAGGAGCAGAGAAGACGACAGGGACGCCGCACTTCCCTGCAACCTTCTTCAGACGGTGGCAGAATGCGATTCCTAGGTTGAAGTTCAGCGTTTGTCCCTTGTCTTTCTCCTTTAGTCCTGTCTTTAATTTTTACACTGACAAAATATGCACTCTACTTATCAAGACCAACTAGCCCGTCTTTCTACGTTAACTAGTGTTGAGGTTTTTTGGATATCTTGCTGCTAAAGCTCTTTGTTCTCAAGGGGGAAGAAAAGGCACATGTACACGCAATAATTTCAGTGCCTATCTATCAATCTGTGAGTGGTGTCCTTTGTATATAGTTCATCACTGCAGTTCTGTTGAAGAACAGTGTTACCTTTGCAACTTTCCTCTCGTTTTTTTGATGGTGTGGTCCAGATTACTTTTATGTTGCAGTGCTTTTTTTTTTTTATAGGATTTTAGGGAGAGAAAAGGGGTGAGGAAATTCTTATCAAATTAACAATTCCCATGGAAGAAGCCTGCATTCGCTTCCTTTTTTCTCTTTTTTTTTGTTTTTACCAAAGCAAGTGCAAAATGCACTATGCAAACCCTTTTTTAGCCCAGCCATACTCCAAAGAGTTGCCCATTAGTCCACCGCTGGTTACTTTATAGTTGTTCTTTTTTTGCTTTGTATTTTTTAAGCAGTTTTTTTTTTTCCTGAGTCGTTACCTGTTTGCAAATTTTGGCTTTTTTTTATTTTTTTTTTCAGCAAGGCAATGTTCATCATGCCCTGAAGCTGACGAATGACTTGCTTACTGCTGGTGAGCCTACATTTTGCTCTTCGAGTTTATGTCGGTATTGGTTTAGCTGACATGCACACTTGCCTTTTACACATATACCACAGTGTAATCCATTTATAATGATACCTGATATAACGATATATCGCTTATAAATGATCAAATTCTTGGGAATTATCAGCTGGGATTTATCAAATAAACCATATATAACGATCAGTTATCAGCGGCATATCGGATACAACGATAGCTTTCCGGCCGCCCGGAATATGTTTACCACTAAAATTTGTGTTATTGTTTGATAAAACATAAAATATACTAAGAATGGAATGTCCCACAAATTTGACATAAGTGCTGAAAACACTGGTGTGAAGAAATCCGTGAGGGGCTTTGCGTGCGGTTAGAAAATGAGCTTTATCATTATTGAAATCGTTGTCTGTCACCATGCAAAGGGCGCGGACCGTATCGTCATCACTGTTGCCTGATTGAGTGTCCGCGGAAGGTGGTACCAATCAGGACGACAGCACAATAGGTCTCGAGACGAAACAGGAGATTCATTGGGATTCACGGCAGGGTTTCAAGGTTTGATGCCTCGCGAAAAAATACGGACATTTGCGCTTTACGATTTTAACAGTCATTAAGGCTGAGGATGTCCTGCAGTTCATCCAGTCAGGGATTGGTTTCGTGTACGCAAAAAGGACTGCCCTCCAGCATACGTACTATTTGAGCGATGCAAACATTGATTGTCAAGTTTCAGCTGCTGCTCAGGCGATCATGAATTACACACTTTTTTAAGCATGCTTGTGTATTTTATGGCTGTTTATGTAACCTGTAATGAAGTGTTCAGTGCTCTTTACGCTGATTCGCGTTCAGCCTGATATTCACTCATCGTTAGTAAGTAGGCAAGCCTACATGCATGGGCATATATGTGAGTGTGTTCTTTTATTTATAGATTTTTTTTTTGCCGGTCCAGATATAACGATAATCGGTTATAATGATTGGATTTTCTGGTTTTCTCAATATCGTTATAAGTGAACTACGCTATACTAGTATACAACCCGTTCGGCTCAAAAGCCGTCGCCTTCACCGTAACTCAGGTTGAGAAAAACGGTGTCGAAGAAAATACCCACGTGATTTTGTATCCAAATTGTGACAAAATCATACTTTGCGCAACACTCAAGGTAGTGTAATACCATTTCGCATACCATCTAGCGTCCATCTTCTAAAGTTGGAGGCTTCTGGTCAAGTTGGTGACAGAAGTTTGAACTGACAACATACCTCTGACAAGTGTAGGTGTCCACTGAGAAGTGAAATACTATGCCTTCATTTCTCCGAAAACTAACTTAAACAAAAAAAAAGTATTCACAGAATGAAAATCAGTGTTAAAGACTCTTCACATCTACTCTTAAAGCGAAGCTTGAGCGTCCCCCAATTTTTTCTTTTTGTACAGATGTTGTGCAACAACGAGTGACTGAAAAATCTTTGGAAAGTTTAACTTGATTTGATGGCACGACGACACAGAACAGTTGATGTATCTGTGTACAAATGAGTTGCTTGCAGGAACAATTCAGTGCTATTGAATGTAGCTTGTGGGATGTTTTAATTTGCAAATTTGGGTGGGTGGGAAGGTACCTGACTCAAAGCCATGGCACTTCATAGGATGATCTTTAATGTGATGAACTTGGCTCTGTGATGTCTGAAATTTCTTGTAACGTTAAGTGAGGACGAGCAGTATTCTTTCTTCCTACAGTGTGTCAGCGTTTATGTCAAATGAAGGGCTTGCAAGCACTTTTTCATCGGATCAACAGTATTGCTTGGTAATGTGTCTTTAGATGTTACTCCATCTACTGGGCTCTTGGCAGTGGAAGGCAAAGCTGAGTCTTTAGCTCTGGTACGTTGAATGCCAGAACAAATGAGGCTTCATGCACCCCTTGATTTCTGGTTCAGAATCTATTCTTGAATGCGAAAGCACAGGCAAAAACATTTGTCACGTGACTCACTTCAGTTAACACAGCTGGCGATATCATCTCTTTTAGTTTTTTCTTTGCTTTTGCAGAATAATATGGTTTATAGTCGTTAGCAGAAGTTAATTTTTTTATCAGCTGAAAGAAGCCTCTCTCAAATGTGTTCGAAGGCTGCTTACTGCCTTTCGTCATTGCTTTGCCAGTTTAATTGGCTACCTTGTTAATCAATAATTGGTGATCAATACTCGTAAGGCCAGAGGTATTGTAATAGGCAGGCGTTACAGGTTAGTTTTAAATTCTTTAACTGTTTGGTGTAATTATTACAGACTATTTCAATATGGCCAAGTTCAGGTTTTGCATATATAATGCTAGTTTGTGCCAAATGAAAATGCATATTAGAAGTGCATGGTGCTGTAATGAGAACAGTGTTGCAAGACATAGGGTGGCATGTAATTCTGTTCATTTCATTTCATTTCATTTTTATTTCCTTAAAGACCCCTTTTGAGGGGCATTACATAAGGGGTGGATACAAATTTTGGATGAGGTGGTACAAAGTCATGTGCTATGAGGATAAATAGTTGTAGGCTTTTTGTGCGAAGATTATTGGACAGGTTGTTGTTGCAATCTCTTCGGGAAGGCCATTCCAGTCCGCAGCGGCGCGTGAAGAAAATGAGTTTGCGAAGGTGACGGTTCGTGTACGTGGACGGCTAATCTGGAGATGGTGGAGAGTGCGGTGAGATATGCGTGCTGGTGGGACCATATAGGGTGCAGTTTGTAGATGGCTGTAAAAAAACTTAAGAAACAGTGAAAGACTGGCTATGCGGCGGCGTATCTCGAGTGGCTGTAAACCTGAAAGGCATTTCAGATATGATACACTGGTGCTGTAATGGTATGACGAATGAATAAATCTGGCGGCGCGATTCTGCAAAAGTTCTAGTGCATTGGTGAGATAAGCTTGATGTGGGTGCTGTCGTGACGCTGGGGCTATGTCGACCCGGCCTTCACTTGGTAGCGTGCAGAGACTCCGGGTTGAAGAAGGATTGAATCTTCGAAGTTGGTGAAATATGTACAAGCAGGTTTAATGGCACTTTGAGAAAACTTATTTACAAGATTATTTACAAGAAAAAGAAGGGTATATTAACAAAATGGCAAGCGTTAAGGGTTCATAGCGAGAAGCGACTGGATGAGCCGTTTACCCAGGGCTCAGAGCGACATTTCGTGCTCTGCAGCGTCCTTAAAACCCCCTATGTCCAGCCCCTCTCTGAAGATGCTGACCAACCAAATCCAGGGCACGCCCCTCAGATATCGGCGTCCAATCGAGCACATCACTGCACTGATGGTCTGAAGCACTGACTGGCCCGGCATTGTTTCGTTGGGCCTGGTCACTTGTTGGCGGGAAAAGCTTGGGAACGGCGAGGAGGTACATTTCTATTCTTCAGCCAAGAATCGATAGGCTGGTTCCGGCAAGTGGATTTACTTCTCAGAAACCCAAGTGCACGTGCGCGCCGCATACGGCTCCCAGCATTGTCCCTTTCCAACAATTGCAAATCTTTCCTGCATTCCCAGGAAATCCTCTAATGGCCGTAATCACCTTGCTCCTTTCTTGTCCTGTACGTCAGCGGACGTGTCACTCTGTCGTCTCCTTTGGACAGTAGGCATTCCTCACTGGACGATATCACTTCTCGACGGGAAGGGTGAACAATTGAACGAAAGCACTTCCGGCTATTTCCCGCAGGGGGACATTTCTTTGTGTTTTTCTAGAGGTTCTCTTGACAGGGTCAATTTGGCATTTGCAGGGTGTCCACAAAGCAAAACAGGCTTACACAAAAGGATTCCTGGAAACAGGCTCACTTAGCGCCCTTGTACCAACAGCACATATCCACAGCACTTATCCATGCCCACAGGCGAACAATAGAGCGCGCAAGTGCGGATGATGCACGGTCGTAACAGCCTCCTGCCCCGCCAGAAGAGTCACGGAGGGCAGCAGTCGCAGCTGCTGCATGAAGAGACGACTTAATGGCCTGCACATGAACGCTTGAAGCTCGCTGTTGCTTGTCGCGTTGTCTTGATTGTCGTAGGCCAAATTGCTCGAGCTGTCTGAAACTCAACCACATGTCCAAGCAAGCACTCGGCTCCCGTCTGAAGAGACCAGGTTAAAAGAAAACTGCCATTGTTGTTCGAGAAAAGCCCACTCTCAAGACGTTCAGGACCTACATATGCCTAGAAAACCAAACGTGCTGCTTTACATAGTCACACATATACAAGCGCACGAAAAAAAAAAAAAAAAGACCTGATTATCAATTTGGATACAGGGTGAGGAACACCTCGGACCGCTTAGAAACAGCGGCTAAGCGCGTCCGCATTCCCATTTAACTTCCCCTTTTTGTATCTTATTTCAAAATTGTACTGCTGTAAAATCAAGCTCCACCTCAGAAGGCGACTGTTCTTCGATGTCGCAGTTTGCAGCCAAGCCAGGGGACAATGGTCCGTCTCTACGGTGAATTTGCCCCTCCAAGATAGCACTGCAATTTTTGAATGGCCCATACAATGCAAGCGCACTCTTTCTCTGACGCGCAATAAACCCTCTCTCTAGAACTCAGTTTTCTGCTCAGGTAGAGCACGGGGTGCTCATTACCGTCGTCATCTCTCTGGCAGAGAACAGCACCTAGCCCTCGATCACTTGCATCACACTGGACCGTGAATTCTCGGTCATAGTCTGGAGCTCGCAATACCGGACGGCTAATCAGCACAGCCTTCAGGTTTACGAAGGAGGCTTCCTTTTGTTCGTCCCAGACTACATTTGTCGGTTCTGTCTTGCAGAGAGCGTCGGTCAGAGGGCTGGCCAAAGCTGAATAGTTAGGGATGTAGTGATTGTAGTACCCAGTCAGACCCAGGAATGCTCGAATTTCCGTCTTCGTGCTCGGCCGCGGGTAGTCTGCCACTGCAGAAATCTTAATCTCGCTGGGTTTCCTGAAACCTTGACCTACATTGTGACCCAAGTAGTCCACGGTCGCCCTTGCCAGGCAACATTTCTCGGCCTTTACGGTTAGTCCAGCTTGACGCAAAAGGCTCAGTACAGCTCTTAGATGTACCATATGGTCCGCCCATGAGTCGGAAAAAACCGCAATGTCGTCTAAATAAGGCACCGCGAATGTTTCACACCCCTTTAAAACCCTATCCATGAGTCGGGAAAAACAAACTGGAGCATTTTTGAGCCCGAAACTCATCATTGTTGGCTGGTAGCTGCCCGTCGGAGTGACGAAAGCCGCGTATCTGCTGGCGCGTTCAGTGGGCGGTACTTGCCAGTATCCTCGAGTAAGGTCCAGCGTAGTCACATATGCCGCTCTACTGACCTGTTCTACTCTCTCCTCAATATTCGGAATAGGATACACTTGATCCCTGGTGAGAGAATTTAGCTTTCGGTAGTCTACCACAGGCCTAGGGTCTTTACCTGGAGCTTCTACTAAGATCATAGGCGAAGCATAATCGCTTTCCGAGGGTTTTATTACTCCCAATTCCAGCATGCGAGCTACTTCCCTATCCAGAATTTCTCTTTGCCTTGGAGAAAATCGGTAGCACCTTGATCGTACTGGCACGTCTGAAGTCAGCTCAATATCGTGCTCAGTCAAATCAGTTCTGCCTGGCTTGTCCACGAAGCAGGCCTCAAACTCTGTTATTATCTCGCCCAGATCGGACAGCTGAGATTTCTTTAGTTCTCCTATCTGCTCCGTCCTTTTGAGAAGCTCCTGTGTCTTAGGATCATTGTCTTGCTCCATAGCTAAGTCCTCTCGGGTTCCACTTAAAAGTCTCGTGAGATTACTAGACACTGGCGGCAAGAGGTTACTCTCAAGAACGTCCTCATTCCGCGTCTCATCAAGCTCACTTTCAAGTTGACTTATCTGAGATGCCTCGCTCTCAAAGTTTTCTGACCCGCTATCTTCCGCATCTACCACTGTTTTAACTGCCGTTTCCTCCGCTGTGGATTTTTCTGGAATGAGCAGTGTAGCTAGTTCTCGCGCCTTTGAACGTGTTAAGGCCTGCACATCTCTGTCTCCGAAAATCAGAAGGCAAGCCTTGACCTTCTCGTAGTTGTCCGCGTCCTCCTTGCTTAGCCGCGCGACAACCTCCGCTGCCTCGCAGGGCAGAACCGTCAATAATCTCTGAGACCGCGTGTCTCGCTGGAAGGACAGTTTTTCGCAAGTTCGCTCAAAGTTAGCCAGATACAGACCGATATCCCCTGATATCACATATGGCTGCATGTACTTTGACATCTTGAAATCTGCCTCCTTGTTGAGAAGAGGTACCGCTAGCTGGGGACGATTGCCCGACCTCTTGCTCAACTCTGCTTCTAATTTCCGGAGCTCAATTTCTAGCTCCAGCCTTTTTGCTTCTCTCTCAATTTCACGCTCCCGCCTCTTTTCCTCTTTTTCTCGCTCTTTCTGCTGTATGAGCTGCTCCTCCTTTTTTTGTTCGATGAGGTTCCATGCTTCACTGAGCTCCTCATCATCGGCTCCCAAATCAGTGATTGCCTTTAAAATCAAGGGTTTTCGTGCCAAACCACTTGTATCAATTCCCAATTCCTCACACAATAGCAACAGTTCCGGTTTCTGCAGCTTTTGTAGGTCCATGATCGCTCCGAGTGTCGGCTACTTCCAAAACAACAGTGCAAACTACCAAACCTAAAGGCGTTTCAACACTTTTTAACAGTTCTAAAATCTAACCCTGTTCTAGAACCTGGTCCACATCAGAAGAAAAGTCAAGCACTCACCCACACATGCGATCGATGTTCCGAGCTGCTCTCTTGTTAGCCGATTGTTGCTCCTGCTTGTTGCTTGGGATGCCACCTCCGATCACAAGATGTTGTGGCTTGTAGCTTCAGATCCACCTCCAATCACCAGATGTTGTGGCTTGTAGATTCAGATCCCAACGCTGGTCACCAGTTGTCGTGACGCTGGGGCTATGTCGACCCGGCCTTCACTTGGTAGCGTGCAGAGACTCCGGGTTGAAGAAGGATTGAATCTTCGAAGTTGGTGAAATATGTACAAGCAGGTTTAATGGCACTTTGAGAAAACTTATTTACAAGATTATTTACAAGAAAAAGAAGGGTATATTAACAAAATGGCAAGCGTTAAGGGTTCATAGCGAGAAGCGACTGGATGAGCCGTTTACCCAGGGCTCAGAGCGACATTTCGTGCTCTGCAGCGTCCTTAAAACCCCCTATGTCCAGCCCCTCTCTGAAGATGCTGACCAACCAAATCCAGGGCACGCCCCTCAGATATCGGCGTCCAATCGAACACATCACTGCACTGATGGTCTGAAGCACTGACTGGCCCGGCATTGTTTCGTTGGGCCTGGTCACTTGTTGGCGGGAAAAGCTTGGGAACGGCGAGGAGGTACATTTCTATTCTTCAGCCAAGAATCGATAGGCTGGTTCCGGCAAGTGGATTTACTTCTCAGAAACCCAAGTGCACGTGCGCGCCGCATACGGCTCCCAGCATTGTCCCTTTCCAACAATTGCAAATCTTTCCTGCATTCCCAGGAAATCCTCTAATGGCCGTAATCACCTTGCTCCTTTCTTGTCCTGTACGTCAGCGGACGTGTCACTCTGTCGTCTCCTTTGGACAGTAGGCATTCCTCACTGGACGATATCACTTCTCGACGGGAAGGGTGAACAATTGAACGAAAGCACTTCCGGCTATTTCCCGCAGGGGGACATTTCTTTGTGTTTTTCTAGAGGTTTTCTTGACAGGGTCAATTTGGCATTTGCAGGGTGTCCACAAAGCAAAACAGGCTTACACAAAATGATTCCTGGAAACAGGCTCACTTAGCGCCCTTGTACCAACAGCACATATCCACAGCACTTATCCATGCCCACAGGCGAACAATAGAGCGCGCAAGTGCGGATGATGCACGGTCGTAACAGTGCCAAATGGGTGATGCATATTCTAGCTTTGATTTCACAAGTGATTCGTAAGCTAGTAACTTGACGTGCACGGGAGCATCGCGAAGATGACGTCTTAGAAAACCAAGGGATTTGTTAGCTGAAGAAATGATGTTAGTTATATGAGTTTTCCAGGACAAATCAGCGCACAGAGTTACGCGTAAATATTTGTATGATAGCACTGGTAGCACGGGAACGGAGGCAATTTGGTAAAGGGATATGAGTGGGTTGCGGCGGCGATGGAAAGACAGTGCACTGCATTTGTGAGGGTTTAGTTCCATTTGCCAAATTTCACACCACTCCTGAATCTTGTTAAGGTCGTTTTGGAGGTATAATTGGTCAGAGGTGTTATTAACTGTTTGATAAAGAACACAATCATCAGCAAACATGCGGATTTTACAGGACACTTGAAAGGGTAAATCATTTATGTATATTAAAAACAGAAGGGGACCTAGTACGGAACCTTGAGGGACGCCAGATGTTACAGGAAGGGAGCTGGAATTATATTCATTTACGAAGACGGATTGAGTGCGGTTAGTTAGAAATTCGGTAATCCATATAACCACATTTGGATCAACGTTAATGTGAGATAACTTGTGTAACAGGCATTTGTGAGGAACTTTATCGAAAGCTTTTTTAAAATCAAGAAAGATAGCGTCAGTTTGTAGGTTAAGATCTAGGTTGGCATGCAGGTCATGTATAAAAAGCGCTAGTTGAGTATCACAAGAAAAGCCTTTCCTGAACCCGTGCTGCGCAGAATGAAAAAAATTGTTTGAATCCAGGAAGGCAATGATATGGGAGAATATGACGTGTTCCATGATCTTACAAGGCACACTTGTTAAAGAAATGGGCCGATAATTTAATGGAGAGTTGGTGTTACCGGATTTGAAGACTGGAATGACCTTCCCAACTTTCCAGTCAAGTGGAAGTTGGCCTGTAGCAAGTGATTGCTGGAATAGCAAGCATAAATATGCGGCACTGATGGGTTTAGTACTCTTAAGGAATTTAGCGTTGATATTATCAAAGCCGGCTGAGGATGAAAGTTTCATTTTATCAATCAGCGATAGAATCCCAGAGGTGTTAAATTCAACAGGTGACATAATATTATCAAAAAAGTTGTCTAGCACAGGAAATGGCATATCAGATTCGTTAGTGAACACTGATTGAAATGCAATATTAAACATGTGAGCACAATCTGCATGACTAAGCACTTCTCCCGCTTCATTTGTGATAGATAGTGACATCGTTTTTGTGTTTAGGGTTGATGATGTTCCAGAATTTTCGAGGATTGGTATTAAGTATTTTGGGCAAGTCCTTGTTAAAAAAAGAATGTTTAGCCTTCCGAGCGGTTGACTTATATGCCTTTTCGGCAGCGTAGTATTTATCCCAGGCTTTTTGGTTAGTTTGTGCTTTGGCGGCGCGAAAAAGACGTTTCTTTTGATTTTCCAAACGTTTTAGTGTTTTAGTGAACCATGGTTTCTGCGAATTCTCTCGAAATGTGAACTTAGGAATAAACTGATTAGTTAGTTCAGTAATTTTATTCTTAAACATTGTCCAATTTTCTTCAATAGACCGCCTATGAAAATTAGTTTGGAAAGGTGGAAAGAAAGCGTCCATTTCACGATTAATCTCTGTATAGTTGCCCTTGTCGTACAAACGGATAGATTTTTTTTTTTAAGCTTTGGGTTCGAAGCGAAGTTAGGGCTATATCGGCATGAAGTACTTCGTGATCACTTATTCCGGGAAGGATCGTAACTGATTTATCACTTTCGGGATAGCTGACAAGTAATAGGTCTAAGATGTTTGCGCTCGTTTGTGTTATTCTGGTTGGGGTCGAAATAACTTGTGTAAGGCCAAAGTTCAGACAAACTTCTATGAAATTCTTTGCTTCCAATGTGCCTGATGCTGTAACAGTGTTAGTAGTCCAGTCAATGTCCGGAAAATTAAAATCGCCAAAGAGAAGTATATGTGACTTTCTATATTTAGCAGTGAGTTCACACAGCAAGTTATTAAGCTTCTCGTTAATGCAGTTCCCGACCATCCTCGTGCTCCTGGAAATAAGCGTTACTATGAGGATACGTTGGCAAAGCGAGAGCAGTACATGAAACGTGGCGATGATGGGGACATGTCTGAAAATGAAAGTGCAACACTGAAGAAAAGGTCGCCACTTCCCGAAGCTGACTCTGAACGGGGCATCTATGAAAGACTTTGCAGGGGAGAGAAATTTCCGGTAAGTTCATGCATACGTTACGCTGTAGGCGATGAAAACACAGTACCATATTATATTGGATACTGATCTCTTCTCTTTGAATAAACTGCTGCATGCTTGAGCTTTTTGGAAGAAAAGATATTTGCAGACTAAATTTTGCTCATAGACGTAGCTTAACAGCAGCTAGTACAGCTAGTTGGAGGTGAGGGTGTTGATTTATTTTGTTTCGTCATCTTTTATGCTTACCTTAATGGCTTCTACCATCATCTAGCTGAAAATTTTGATATACATATACTCCAGTAGTTGTAAGAAGTTGTCAGGCACTCCCACAACAGTTTCTGCAGCGACTCGTCAGTAGTTGTACTTGCCAATATCGAGCATTTTAGCCACCTTTCTCTTAAGCTGTGCCCTTCTCAACACCGTTTTCTCTGCAAGAAAATTTTTCTCTCAGCTTTCCTCTAAGGCATGGCACAAAGCTGTGTTGAAATCTTTTTTGCCTGCTCTGTGACAGGTGTGCAGTTTTGCCTGTCACCTAGACAAATGCATTTGCATGCTATGCGTAATGTTGCATTGAAGTGCGGTTGTCACAGCAAAGTGATTTGTCACAGTAGCACGTGAGCAGTGGACTCGGAATGTGTCTGTACTTGCACTTACTGCGAGACTTACTGTGCATGTGCAGCTGTATAGTAAAGTTATGATGCAGAAGGGAATGATTTGCAGAATAGCAGAAATCTGGGCCAGTCGGTGCATAATGAAGAGGATAACCAACCAACCAAAAAAGGAGGACAAGAAGACACTGTATTTGTTGCTGGCGATAGATGCATTGTCTTTCTTTCTCATGTTATATTCTGAATGCGATGCTGATTGTGTTGTGCATGCCCTGTTAGCCCTGCTGGGAGGTGGCTGTATTCATTAAAGCTCAGTTGCTAGGCCAGTCGTTGTTCCTTTGCCAGTAAAGTAAGGAAGATAGGCTACGTTGAGAATTCAGCCCTGGGTGCAGTTTCATGGCATGCACGGCTGTAATGCTGTAATGTCTTGCAAAAGCACTCACATTCACTCGACCTGTACACATTTGTTCGTTATAAACCTTATCACGGGTCCTTTAAAGTTGAAGTGAAGTCTTGCTACTCTAGGCTAAAAAACTGAGCTTCGTATCAAATGGCCCAGAGAGGGTTTACTGCATGTTCTAAGGTAGGCTTCCTTCAGTCGATCTCATGCCAGGTAAAATGAGTACCATTTGTAAAATTTGTTTTCAAGCTCAAATGCCCAATGCATAATGTGCCTTGTACAGTCAGCATTAAGTGAAATGCAGCTAGAGTACAGGCGGGGATCAACCTAGATCAAAGGTCTCAAACTCATATTCCTGTGCGGGCCACACTGATAAAAATTCGTCCCCTATGGGCCAGAGCTGGAAATTAACAAAATTAACTGCAGTGAGTAAATATAAGTGCTAGGAAAATAAAAGTAGTAAGTAAAATAACATAAAAAAAAAAATTAGCCATAACGTCTCGCTCGCAACCACTCTCTCCCATTCTTTGTGGAAAACAAAAGCGCTGTGTTGTCCTTTTTACCCAAATGCCAGACGGTCATCACTTCAGGATGGCTCGAAGAGAGTCACTGAAAGAGTAAAACAGTTAATACCGCAGTTACTTATCCTCAGAAAAAAAGAATATGTACTTCAAGACTAAAGCATGGACAGACAGCTTCAAGACAGCTCCGGGGACCACATGTTTGAAATCTCTGACCTTGAGTATGGAAACCAGTGACTCTAGTATTCAATCTGATTCAGCTAAATCCTTCTTATTTTTCTGTTCGCATGTCAGTTTCCTTAAAAATTTTATAGTATACATTAATAGAATTTGACATACACTCTCCCACTTTTTTAACCTGAATGCACTAGCGTCGACCGCCGAGTCGATAAACCCTGTATGATGGAGCACAGCTTCGAAATCGTAAAGAATAAGCGCATGTGTGCAGTGAACAGTCACATGCAGCTTTTCTCTGCTCGGCTGTTACAGGAACCGGACCCAACCCCACCTGCTTTCTTGTCTGTTATCGCTTTTTCCTCCGCGTTGCTAAAAAAAAAATAATATTAAGAAAGGAAACGTGGTAGTACCACCTTCTTTCTTGTAGGGGAGGAAAGTGTGAATTGATAAGCGAAGTAATTCGACCAGATGTCGTTGCCATTGCAGTTCACATAATGAACCACCTATCATCTGCTTCCATACCAGTGCGAGCTAAGAAGTCCTTATTGAGGCTTTACTTTTCATTTGTTTTTGCTCTCGAAAAAACCAATAAGTTTATTTCTGGTCTGACACCGGGAAGGTGGAAGTTTCTGGTTGACACAACATGCAGTGACAGATTGTTTTTTTGCGGCAGGGGAGTGATTTGTGAACGGTAGGAAAAAACTAAAAAAAAAAATTCTGATACGTGCATAGCATAATCGGTGGATGTATATCGCATTCCATCCAGCTGAAGAACTACCACTTCACCCTTTACTTATAACTTATAACTTGACAGTGTTCAGAGAAGAAAAAGGATGAAGATGATAATGGGGCTTAAATGAAGGGGGTAGGGTGGGATCCGCTGCTGATAGCGCGTACACACATATTTTCACACATTTCGCCGCTGTGCTCTGTTGTTTGGTGCTTGTTGACTTGGTGATCGACACTTGCGAGTTGACGTAAAAAAAGATTGAAAGTGTGTACATAGTACACAATAATCATGGCATTGTCATGCAAGTGATTAAAACAGTGTGCAACAATGTGTGTCTCCAAGTCAGTGGTGTTCTTTCTGGGCAGAGAGGTGACAGCCAAGTTATTAGTAGTTCATTATTTTTTCATTAAAGAAAGATATGCATTAGCAGTATCACTCTTCTGGTCTGGTTCATGTCTGGTTGGTTTTGGCTGCTGCAGATGGTTTTATTTCTTAGTTCTTTTTTTTAAGGACAGTAGTTTGCCTATTTGTTTATGTTGTGTTTTGTTGCCATTACGTCAGGTTTCGCGTCATCGCGTAGCCGGTGGCCGGTAGGCACAAATGGCCTTGAACAGCCATCGCCTAGCAACCGTTCCAGCCGAGCTCCGCCAGATGGCGACGCAGTCGGCGCTGCCGCTCGTTCCCGCCAGATGTTTCGCCTTATTTGTTGCGAAAGCAACACTCTGACAGCCAAAGCGAAACCTCGAGTGGCCGCAGCTACGCCGTGCACGTGAAAAGGTGTAGCTACGGTCTCCTCATAAAAAAAAAAAAAAAAAAAAAATTGGCTCAACCAGGAATCTAACCTCCATCCCTCGGATCCCCAGCCAAACGGTTTAACCAACTGAGCCACGCCTGGGACTTTTTTTTTTTTTTTTTCAGCATGGTATTTATTACATACTATTGAATTCAGCGTAGAGCTATGTACATTATTTACAGAGTAATCAGCCTGTAGGCGAAAAGTCCAATTGAAACATACAACACAGCACCACACAACTAGAATACAACTTAGCACAACTTCACTAAAACGGTGGCAAGGAAAGACAACACATCAACAATGGCAGCCAGTCCGGTTGATAGTCACTATCTTCGTAAGTGTCTCTAAGCTGGTGTACCATCTGGCCGAAATGAGTAGCGGGGGAGACTAGAGGTTCAGCATTACAATCCAACATACGCCTTTTCCACAGGCTGTGCAGTCCAAGGAGGAAAATTATGTCAAAGGGTTCGTGGTCATGTTCGGTGGTTATCAAGTAATGCACACTGTGGGTATTCAAAATAAAGTCTTCCTTCAATGTTCTTTGCAGAACGTCCCAAAATAATATTGCATCTTTGCAGGCAATAAAACAGCGTTCAATGGTTTCAGGTGTGTCACATAACCGGCAATTAACAGAAGGAACGAAAATATTTTTTTTCTGAAGCCACACTTTAACAGGCAAAACCTCGGCATGAAGTTTAAAGAAAACCGTTTTAGCAGAAGGCGAGGTCGGCATTTTGCGCACCCTTTTTAACACATCATGCCCCGTATAATTAGAATAGAGTTAACGATATGAGGGAGGCGGGAACAACATAGATACCAATTCTTGGTATAACTTTTTTCGTGAAACAGAGAATAAGTACTCATAAGAGAAGCGAACTGCCAGAAAACGCACTGAATCGTAAACTTCTTTCATAAAACCAAATAATAAGGGCCGATCGGTAAAATTGGAAGAGACCACTTAGTTCAGAAGAAGGTTCACTAGGTTAGTTTGCAAGGATGCTCTGGTAATTGGATGGGAGCTATTACGGAAAAAGTAGAAACGAGCAACTAACTGCCTGACATAGAGATGTGTCAAACCTAGTCTGCCAGCAAAAACAGGCCTGAATAAGTTATCGATCCACATAGGCTCAAAACTGGACGACCATATGAACGTCTCAAACATTCGGTGAAAACTGTGGATGTAATTCCTCGTGCAATGGAGTACCTGTAAAACATAATAAAGTTTTGTAGCCAAAAACATGTTACATGCTTGTGCTCGGCCAAAAATTGATAGGCGGTGCGGAACAAAAGTCTGAGCATAGCTTTTGAGTGCCATGACCCGCTCTTTCCAGTAACGCCCACTAAACTTGAATGCATGAAGGGGAACTCCAAGGTATTTAAGGGGAACACGAGACCATTCTATTCCAGCATAATGAGTCTGCATTGCTCCCCATGAACTGAATCACAGATCCGAACTTTTAGATTTATTCATTTGAGCGCCAGATACAATGCCAAACTGCTCAATGGTGGTTATAATTTTGTCAATGCTGGGTTTGTCTGTGCAAAAAAACGCCAAATCGTCGGCGTACGCAAGCACTTTGACTTCATTACTGAAGGCAACATAACCACGGATACTGTGGTTTTGCAGTACACTCAAACAAAGTGGCTCTAGGTAGAGGGCAAAGAGTAGCAGTGACATAGGACAGCTTGCTTCACGGATGATCGAATTAACACAGGCTCTGAGAGGTGACCATTAACAATCAAGCGAGTGGAACAGTTGTCGTAACAAAGTTGCACCTCTTTCAGTACAGTTGATCCAACATTTCCACGCTCGAGAAGAGACAATAGACACGAATTTCTTCCAACGTGAAATGTCAGTCTGGAGTAGAGCAAGCTGATCATAAGAGCCAGAGCAAGATTCGAGAATTGCACGTGCAATATGTATGTTATATTGTATGGAGCGTCCCCTCATGCCACACGTCTGACGAGGGCCAATGAGAACCGTCATAGCATACTGTAAACGATTTGATAGTACTTTCGCAAAAATTTTGTACTCCACATTTGCCAACATGATTAGCCTGTAGCCATCCACTGAGAGCAATTTTTCTTTATCCGTACTCTTTGGAATTAAGACTGTGTGATTCCTAGTAAAGGACTGAGGAAGGACCCCCAGATCAAAACTGAAAGCAAAAATCTGCAGCAAGACAGGGCTCAGCAAAGGTTTAAAAGTTTTGTAAAACTCGCATGATATGCCATCAGGGCCAGGTGTTTTAGAGAGGGGTAATTGGTCAATTGCGTGTTCTATTTCTTCCAACGTGAAAGGACCATTGATAAGAGCACAGTCGTCATCTGATAAAGGTGTTATAAGAGCTTTGAAGTTAGCTAGTAGATCCGAATTAGAAGTAGCAGAAGCGTCATTGAACAGTGTCGTGTAGTAGCTCACAACACAGAGATGATGTCACACGTTTTCGTTACTAGGGTGCCATTGGACATCATTCTCGGTGTCAATTTGGCAGTATCATTACGGGGCTCATCAAGTAGAGATTGTCGCATAGGGCTTTGAGAGTGCAAAGCACGATTTGTACAAGATCGAACTCTGGTACCCCTGTATCTTTCAGCATCCTGTTTTTGTAGGTCACACTTTACCCTAGCAATTTCGTCTGAATATACTCCAGGTGCCTCACATTCTAATTCATAGAGGTTATACAAACTCTTATGGAATATCCTCTCTTGAAATTTCCTGTAAAATGACCCTAACAGACCCAATTTCAATAGCTATCGCTCGCACCTCCTGTTTAAGCAGCTCCCATGCAGCAAATATTGGCATGGCACCTGTCAAACACACTTGTAGCTGGGAGCGTATCCAAAAGGCAAACTCCTGATCATTTACAAGTGAAGAATTTAGCTTGTGGCCTAAATTTTGAACAGTAAGTTCTCCTGAGCCGAGCAACCACCATACAATGATCTGAAAAGGAAACCGGTACAGTTTCACACAACAAATCACGGGAAATCAGCGTGGAAGAAACATAAATCCAGTCTAGGCGCGCGTGGGACCTCCCCTGGATATGCGTGAATAGTGTAGTTGCATGACATGAGGCCCCTGTATTAATGAGTCCTGAGTCATCTATAACACGCGACAACATTTCACCACTTCTGTCTCTGTGTACACTAGACCCAGCACAATCATTTAGGTAACGTACACAATAAAGTCTCCCATTAGCACAACATTCTTATCATAATCTAGGATGTTAGCCATAGCTTCAAACATATCAACATGCTCAGCTGCACTATTAATTGCATAAATATTGATAAGTCTCCATAGCTTCCTGTGGAGCAAAAAATCACAGCTAATTAGCCGCCCTTCAGATAGTAAGATAACACAGAATAAGGGATAGCCTTTCACAGAAATGAGAAGCAACCCGCCGAAAAACCAACAGCATGCGTCACAATAACATTGTAATCAGACAAAAAGGGTCCTAGTGCCCTCTCTGTATCCTGCTCACTTTCAATCTTCGTTTCCTGGACGGTGACAAACGGAAGCCACAGAAGTTTCATTTTCGCCACTTTTGGTTCTGGGTCCACGACGACACAACGCCGGCCCTTAACAATGAGATCACCGCAAGCCACCAATTTCTCTTTCAATTGTGCCGATTTGCAGGTGACCATCCATACATGGGACGTTTGAAATTGGCCAATTGAACTAATTTCCTTGAGGTCCACAACATTCCGAAGGGAGTCTCTGAAGTCTTGTGCCCGGTACGGGCATCCGGCAAGGTCCGCATGCAAGAAAACGGAGTCAGCGACCAGCTTACCAGTTGGTAGACGGGGCAAAGCAATCCGGTATTCATTACTGCTGGCATTAGCCTGAGCAGTACCTCGGCCAGAGGCGGATTGAAGCCTTTGAGTGGAGAACATCGAGAAACGCAACCGCTTGGAACAGCGTCTTCGTCTTTCTCCGAGTCACGCCTGGGACTGTGAATAGCACATCTTAATTCTCCTTCTCTATTCTGAGGATGATAGCAGTGATGATGGTGGGCTAGTCAGCGGCGTATTTCGGGCGAGCGTGTACTCATCAAGAGCACTCACTCCGGCCTCTCCTTTCATGTGAGAGGGTGACATTAGAATCAGCTTGCCGTGACATTTTAATTCACGTTACCCCTATGCCATTGACAGAAGCTGCCAACTCGGGTTGCTCCTTTCATATGGGAGGGTGATATCAGAATCAGCCTGCCAGAACCGTTTGAATTCTTGTTGCCCCTACGACACGCAGGTACGTCCATACGGCTGGGTTGTAGCGTGACTTTATATGTGGACTGGTAGCTTACGCTTTCGCGTCATACCCTTAAAGGATGAGATTAGGGTTAGGTGTCCCCAATAATCTAGCACCTTGCACTGATAGGGCATGACAGGGGAATAATGTAGCAGGCAAAAGATGCTTCCTGCTGTTGGTTTTGCAATTCAACTAGGGTTAACCAGAACTAAACCACAGCCAACTTTTTTCTTTTTGACATATGCAGGTTTTACCCCAGCAATGTTGGTGCCAGCCATGAGATACCAACTATTTTTTTAGCAGGCTTTGCTCATGCTTTGTTTGTTCTTACCCTCATTTTTTGGGCTGCTGCAGCCATTATACCACGACCGGGAGCTGACATGCCAGTACCGCACAAACAACCGGCCATACCTGTTGCTTCAGCCTGCCAAGGAAGAAGTCATGTTCCCAAAGCCTCGGATAGTTATCTACCATGATGTGCTGTCTGAGCACGAAATGAATGTCATAAAAACACTGGCACAGCCTAGGGTATGTTGCACCCTTGCCTTTTATTTTTTCTCTGCTTATCTACGTTTTGCAGGCCAGTTGACAGGTTTAACATGTTTTTTCGATAAGTTGGCTAAGAGTAGGAAAGCTAAACTAACTTACAGTAACCTGACCTTTTTAAGCTTGATCATTATGCACTGTTGTGTGTCCTTCTTTCTTTTCTTTCTTTATGTTGCGTATGGTGCCTGAAGAGTACACAACAATTATTTGGATCTGTAGCCGAAGGCTAGTACTTGGTCCAATACAAACTAGGGAGCAGTAGCAAGGGAAGGAAATAGTAGTACTTCACAGAAGAGCTTCAAATTGCATTCGTAACAAAACAACAGCAGTTTGCACAGGCTTTCAAGCGGTCAAGCAATAATGTGCAAAGTCAACTTTAATTTTTAAATAATTAGGAATTCGGTTCTATACTTGGGCACCATTAAATTTAAAATTCAATCGTACGTGCTGTGGCATGGTGGGAGGTTAAAATTGGAGTGGGTTGCAGTACTCATGGTATGACATTATGGTGGTAATTTGTATATAGTATAGGTGAATACTTATATATATTGCAAAGACCTGCAAATATGTGTGCGGCATTCTAGCACTGCTTTGATGGTAGGCCTTTTTGTCACAACTGCGCTCGGGTGCAACAAATTTTGCACACACCACCCTTGGTGCACCATGCATATTCTGTTCACATCTTTGAATCAGATGATAAATTTCCCTTTAAATCACTGCAGCTGAGGAGAGCAACAGTGCAGAACTACAAGTCTGGGGAGCTTGAAACTGCCAACTACCGTATTAGCAAGAGCGCCTGGCTGAAGAACGAGGAGCATGATGTGATCGCCCGTGTCACTCGGAGAATCGAAGATATCACGGGGCTCACTGCAGACACAGCTGAGGAGCTTCAAGTCGTCAACTATGGCATTGGTGGCCATTATGAGCCACACTTTGACTTTGCTAGGGTATGTGGCTTGCACTTTTTTTTTTTGTTTCGAGATGTGAAAGATCACGTATTGACCAAAACTATATGAATATCTTAAGCTTTGCCACGCATCTTACTTTTCGATTGCTTCTTATGCCTGTTTGCGTACTGGCCTGCAAAAGCGAAACAATATCGGCTTGCCACTTTGAATGGTACAGCGACTGAGCATAAACAACTGTTGGTATCACAAAGCGAATGTTCCAGGAGCGCTTTCATTCGGTATTGTGTGTGTCCGCAAAAAAGTACCACCATTTAAGTGTTAAGAGCAACGCTGCCTACCATTAGGCTCTCTAATGTGCCACATGGTGCATATTTTTCATGGTGGTTGATTACTGACTGAAAACATTTATAGCTTGTGATTTCAGCAAGCCGTAATTTTTTTATGTATTTTTCACATTATCACTGGATGTTGCAATGTTATGTACTTTTGTATACATTAGGTATTTTAGCATAGTTTCTTGGTTAGAGGAATATATGTGGCATGAAAAAAAAACTAAGTTGTTTATGGGAGATTTCAGTGTTATGAATGCCACATACATTTTATTTTCTGATGCAGCGAGAAGAAAAGAATGCTTTCCAAAGCCTCGGAACTGGCAACAGGATTGCCACTTGGCTGAATTACGTAAGCAAGGCTTTGAGTTTTCCTTGTACCTGCATTAACAGAAATTTTATCTCTTCTTTTTTGTTTTTCAGCTGTCTCTAAATGAGTATATATTTTACTTTCCTCATACTTTGTTTTTCTAAAACCAAGTTCTTATGCTTATGACTTTAACAGTGCATCATTTCTCTTTGTTTCAGCATTGAATGGTTACATGCAAGTTGGCTTTTTATGTTTAATCTTGCTTGTTACAAAACTTACATTTACTCAGTATGGGCATTGCGATAGAAGGCCTGTGTTTTCCCACACATGTTGGTACAAGATCCCAAGGCTCTGGTTTTAAAGAACGGCACTGCAGTCTCTTGTTAAGTTAAATTCAAGTGATATGAACAGGGCTTCAAGTCATGCTTTGTGTGTTTACATTTGTCGAGCACATCGCACATTTTTTCTCGTTTATTACGTTTAATGCAATTTTCCCATGTTAGAACCTTGTTGTGGTTTTTTCTAAATATACAATGTTTGTCCTTGGAACCTTTTACCATGTATACAAATACAGTCGACCCGGATATATCGAACTCGAAGGGGATCGCCAAATAGTTTGATATATCGATAATTTGATATACAGAAATCGGCCGGAGAAGCCACTTGCGGTCGTGAAAAATGATACAGTATTTGTCGCGTAGTCAACCCACTCGCATAATGAACCCACTCTCCATTTTTGCCCCCGAGAATTTGAAAACAAAAACAAAAAAGCGTTTGGTGGCGCGTTCCTCCGTTTCGACCGTCGCATCCACAGCTCATTTATTGGCAGCGTGCCAGATGCTGCGCAGCGATAACGCCATGACGTGTTTATCTTTTAACTACACTTTTCGTAGATCCTGTGGCGGCAGGGAGCGAACTTGGTAGATTGCCGGCGTGGTGGCTTGATTGCACAAGCCATGGTTCGATTTATCGTGCCACGCTTGGGGTGGGGCGGACGTAGTCCACTGCTACAAAATCATTGCCAAGCGTGACAGCTGCAAATGCCGTTTGGAGCGAACAATGCTAAAAGTTGGTGGCATGACCGCAGCCAACCGCTTGCTTTCGTTGCTTCATAGATGCAAGAATAAACGACTCTAGCAAAAAAAAAAAAAAAACTGCCGCTTCTTAACGTCCGCAGCCACCATAGCTTACGCTGCGCCTCACGTTCAGCCCGACAAGAACAACTCTCGCAAAAGAAAAAAAAATTTCCGCTTCTTAACCTCCGCAGCTGCCATTACGTTCAGCCCGGCGGCAAGAATAAACGACTCTCCCCCCCAAAAAAAATAGATCTACCGTTTTTTAGCGTCTGCGGCCGCCGTAGCTTACGCGCGTTCAGCCGCGCGTAGAGCGTTCACAACACACACTGGAGAAGCGTCTGCCACGGGCTGGGCTGGCTTGTCCGCGCATGCGTAGTGTGTGCTGCTGCGAACGAGACCGGGAAAGAGAGAGGAAGGGGAGAGATAAAGCTCAGCAGAAGAGTGGGCACACCCTTGCGCTTCGCTCTATCGCCTTTTTCCCCCTCTCCCGAACACTACGGCTGCATTGGTTCCCTCTCGTTCCTTCACACACGACTTGCAAACGTCATGTGCTAGCGTGGCAGCGATCATCACAGATGCGCGCGCCTTTGGGGGAACGGCGCGGCGCTGCCCTAGATCAACCGTCGCCGAACTGTGTCCTCTCATTCCCTCCGGGCGTGGCTTGAAAATGTCACGCGGCAAACGGCCGAGGTGATGCAATCGTCTTTGGGGGAGGCGCACCGTTCAATGCATGGTACGGAGTTCGATATATCGAACGACCGGTGAAATTGAGTTTGATGTACGACGCAGCTTTCCTATAGTTTTACATGGGATTTTCAAGGGGATATTCCGCGAGTTCAGTATAACCAAAATTCGAAATATCCGGGTTCGATATATCCGGGTTCGACTGTATCTTAATGGGGAGCACTGGTTTCAGACCTACTCTTATTTTAAGTCTAATCCTAACGAACCTGCACCATCTTGCTCAGTTTCTTATAAAGCTATCAGATCTGGATTTGATTTCTTAATAGCTAGTTCCAAAAATAATTAACTTTAATTATCCATTGATTAGCACACTAGCTAGAAAAAAAACTGCAATAAAAGCTAATTTTTTAATGCAAGGTTGCATAGTGTAATGAGTAAGGAATGCGATAATCAAATCAGTTATTCGTCTTTATTCTTGCTAGCAGTTCTACAGCACTTTCAATTAAATAACATGCAAAATTGGCCTATTATGCATCAATAAACTTTGCAAAATTATAAATTGGGGTGCGATTGAAAAATTGTACCCTGATTAATGCAAACAATCTGCTTCAGGTTTTTATCAAACAAAATAACTCTTCTATCTGTTCTAGATATTGAGATAGCAACACGCTGAAACAGATGGGTGTCCAAATTTTGCATATTGTTTTATCATCTGCTTCTGTATACAATAGTACACACAGATATGCAGTCACTCTAGGTTTCAGGGAAGCTTATCTGCTGGCATATTTTATGTACTAAAATATTGAGGTATCAGACTACTGTGCAGTTTCCTTCGAGTTCGATATATATCTGGGGGGTTTGACTGTGTGCATATATGGTAATACTCATTTCTAGGAGGGAAAAAATTGTACTTATGTAGCTGAGCCAGATGTGCTATTTCTTCGCGTTGACCTCACAAGTGGACAGTGCAGTCAGTTTCTATAGCTTTTGTTGTATAGTGTACGTCCTTACTGCGTCCTAAAGTACTAGATCACACAACGTGCCTTGTTTGCTGGTTCACTGTGGTGTATTAACTTGACACACTGGGCAGAGAAGGGCAGTGCCGCACGTGAGAGTGTAGAGGTGGTTGGGGGTAAAAATATTGGGAAGAGGTAATGGTAATAACAAAGGTAAGAAAAAAAAGGGGGGGAACCAAAGTTGAAACTGGATGAGATGGTCATGATGAGTGGCACACTGCACCATACTCTTTTCACTATGCAGGTTGACAGAAAAAGGAAGGAATGAAATACTAGTATGCTTGCTATAGTTCTCCTTGTGTTTGGCACTATCAAAAAAGCTTTTGGGGTTATGTTCTTTGTTATGGTTTTTTTTTTTAAGTATTTAATTAGGTCCCGAGTAAAAATTTCACACAGAGAGTGACTTTTCCACTATTTAGTTTTCTGACAGTTTTCAGCTTTTTGCATTCATGAAAAATATAAATACTATATTGTTTTTTCGTACACTGTCATAAGACCACATTGTATGTTTTCTTTGCAGTACTATACAGTAAAACCTCAATGATTCAAACTGAGTTAATTCAAAATTCCAGATAATTTTTCTGCAATCCCACACTTTCTAATGTAAATTTCGTCGGATAATTTGAAGCGACGGCCTGCGCCAGCCCAGTTAATTCAAAGATCTGGAGTGCAATGTGGGAATTTTCTACCCCAATTTTGCTGCAAACCTATGAAGTGGCGACTCTTCGTGGCTGCGAAGTGACGCTGCATAGTGATGCCGATGCTTAAAATTCCGTAGCGCCCCTGCCCCAGAACTCCTGACACAAAAAAAACACTGTAGTATGGCTTGTGGACCACTGCAGAGGAGAAAGGGTGCTTCACTGCAGTGCGGCTGTGGATACTCTCAGATCTTCATCAAGGCACGGCCAGTCTGGAGACAGCAGTGTGCGCACCCCTCGCTCCTCTCGGGCCCGGTCGCAGTCAAGGCAGCGCCGAAGTACCTCCCACCCATAGCAGCATGTGTCTCGCGGCGTGACTGTATTCGTGCCCGTGTTGCGAGTTGACTGAACGCGACACCAGCCCGCGCCATTTCTTTGAATGGTGTGCTGTTGCTAGAAGGTTAGGATAGCGGCTTACTACTTAATTTCAGTACTGCCTCACAAAATCAACCTTGCTTTACGAAAACGACCATCCAAAATTTGGCCTACCTATACATGCAGGGTGTAAAGTAACTTTGGGTGAAGCGGTGGGCAGTATGTGCCCAGTGATAGTGCCTGTTTCCAGCAGGATGCATTGGGCTCCATGCATGAAAAAAATTTCGAGAGCACCATGGAATCTACATTGCAGAAATGTGAAAGCCTAAGCGTTGCTGGTGCACACGATGCATAAAATTTGCTCTCATTATCATTATCAACTAAATGCACTGCCATTATCACTGCTAATGTCATCATTGCCATTATCACTAATTGCTGCAGGATTGCAATGCTATCATCTTCACAGTAGACAAGGAGAATTATGAAGTGCGTTTTACGTTCCAGGCGTGGCGCAGGTGGTTAAAGTGCTCGGCTGGGGATCCAAGGGATGGAGGTTTGATTCCCTGTGGAGGAAGGATTTATTTATTTTTTTAACTACCTTCCTCACGGTAGACAAAGAGAATTATGATTAGTATAGTTAGTTTCGCTTTTGGGTGACGACGTAATGTGATTGACAGTTATAGTGTGACTGGGCAGATGTCGACACTATGAGCCATTAAAGCCTTTCGCCTTAAAATTTATTCATACACAGCTCTGCTGCATTGCAGAAAATTTGAATTGTGGGCTGTTTGGTTGGCTTCGTAGCGCTGACAGTCGCTGCCTCGGACGAGCGGTAAGCAGTGTGAGAGGAATCCGGCACTACATGGTCATGCAGATTCGCCTCAAGTTATTCGGGCCGCACCAGAGTATGGAAGGCAGGGGGGAGCAATGCCTCGCTTTTGATCTCTGCTGGTATTGCAGTGTGTTTATAATTTATTGCTTTAGACTAGACTGCTGATGCGCCACGACACCATTCCATGGGGAACTACAAAAAGTGTGGTGACGGAATATGAAGAGGGGTCATGCGCAGCGCGTTTCTGCAGTTAAATTTTTTTTTGCCTGGGCTCGATGTATGGATGCGTTTGGTTAATTTGAAAAAGCTCTTAATTCAATCATTTTTACCAGTCCTAGTGACTTCGAATTAATGAGGTTTTACTGTATTTGCCTTTTCCTTTGGAAATAATGATGAGCTTACCTCATCTGCTCATTCTATTGTTTCAGATCAACAGCTGCACAAAGACAGTGCTCACATCATTTAAAAGCTGTAAACGGCGGAAGGTTAGGTTGTTACCTGTGACCAAAAAGCATGGTATTCCTTCTGAACTTCGGGTTAGTCAATGATTTGAAGTGAATAACTTTTATTAAAATGTTCGAATCATTAAAAAGGCATTAACAACTTTTATTTGGGGGTGCTACACCAGTTTTCTGCACTGTATGCTCAGAACTTGATGACACAAAGATTGCAAACATTCATAATTTCTTACAAAAACAAAGCTGAATAGTGATGTTGTTTATAACACAAAACCTCCCTTATGCCTGTCACTGCAGCTATCATAGCATAAGTTCTGCCTTTTGTTTGCACTAGTTTTGTTTTGCATGTAGTATGCGCTATGCATTTTTCTTGTGCTATACTTGCTGTATGCGCATTGCTAGTTACCACTAATCCATATGCTGTTGCAACTGGTACTCTAACCCCCTAGAAGTAACGTGTGGTGTTATTAAGCATTGCTGTGCTCTTGTTGTCCTTTTCGCTTATTCTTTTTTTTATTCTTGTTTTGAAGAAAGAAGGCAAGCAAAAACTACCACTGCACTTGTCGAATGGCAACCGGGTTTCCACGTGGCTTAATTATGTAAGCAGATGTGAAGTCTCCCTCTCTCTGTTCATTCTCCTTGCCTTGATTGGTGGCTGTGTTGTATGCTGTACCTTGCATGTTTGTGGAATGCCTTGTTTTGCTGTGCACTACTCTCGTACGTACATCTAACACATTGTTAACATAACAAGACCACTTCAAGCTGTGACAGGTTTGTTTCTTGGTCTATTGCATTCGCTAATATGCTATTTGACTTTCACGCTTTATTTGAGGCTTGGTGATGGGCTGCAGCATCAGGCTATTTGTTTAAAGCTTCTAATAAAAATATGGCTGTGCCTCAATTTTTAAAGCTTATTAAATTCGGGCTCTAATTTGTTTCTAACCAGCCTTTGCATTCTTTAATATATATATATATATATATATATATATATATATATATATATATGAAGGAAAGAAGCCAACAGTCGGCGAGGCCAACTGTTGGCTGTTGTATATATATATATCATAAATAGCACTGTCAGCAAACGTGAGGGGAAAATGAAGGGCTTTGTTATGAGATACATAGTACAGCTGTTTCAGATGGCATTCTTAACGCTAAAAATACACACGCACACGAAAGAAAAGGAAGGACACGGGACAGGTCCTTCTTTTTCTTTCGTGTGTGTGTGTATTTTTAGTGCTAAGAATGCCGTCTGAAGCTGAAAACCATTTAGTTCGTCTACAAGTTCTTAATACAGAGCAGCACTGGCACTGGTAACTCGAATGTCCTGTGGTGTGCACCAGTTAGTAAAGTAAAAGCTCGTTAATTCGAACTTCACGGGACCGGGAAGAAAGTTCGAATTATCCGATGTTCGAATTATCGAATGGCCTCCAAAAAAACTTACCAGAATCATTTTATTACGGTAAATGTACCGTATTTAATCGCGTAACGAACTCGCTCGCATAATGAACCCACCCAGCCCCGATTTGTGCCTACCAATCCGAAAAAAAAAAATAATAATAAAGGCGTCAGTCGTTAGCGCGTCCCTCCGTTTCGTGCCAGCGCGGTCACGGTCCACAACACATTTCTTGGCAGTGCGCCAAGATGCTGCACAGCGATAACGGCGTATCTTTTGACTTTAGCTCCGGCAGGGGGGAGGGAAGCGAACTTGGAAAAGTGCCAGCACTTGTCCGGTTCGTTCGCTTTATCATGCTATGAGCGACTGGGGCGGGCGGCGCCGTCTACCGCCACTCCAATCGTCAATCGTCGGAACCAACGGTGCTAAAAGCCGGCGTCATGATCGCGGCTGACTCGCGTGCTTCCGTTGACGACTGATAAGTGGAAGGATGGATGGCTATCGCAAAAAAAAAAAAAAAAAAAAAAAAAGTTTAACCCATAGTGCCCGTCCGAGATCATAGCCTTTTATGGGCGTTGGCTGGGACCGTGCTGACAGTACTTATCCCTATTTCCAAATTAACAGGGTTGGAATTAACGAGTATTTAGTTGCGAGCTACGGAGGTTGCGCAGGAGAGAGCAGGCAGCCGCCGCCGCGCGGCCATGCACTGACCTTGCCGCGGCCGCCGTCCCCTCCCTCCAACGCCGTCGGCCGCCACGCCGCCGCCGGTCATGGCGCCGTTTAAGTTTTACCCACTCTTCCATGGTTTTACCTGGTTCCATCTTCTGTTCCCGTTTTGGACGTACGCAGCCTCTAATTACGCCTACCAATCGTGGAGGTTTTTCTTTACCTTTTTTTTTTTTTCCCAAGCCGCCCAGACGCGGCGGCGCGCAGTACGAATTATCCGTAGCGGAACCCACTCGCATTCGAATTAACGGGCTTTTTTATACACAGATCTCTATGGAGCTTGGCCGGACCAAGCAGTGCAGTTCGAATTATCCGAAAATTCGAATTATCGACGTTCGAATTAACGAGCTTTCACTGTACCAACTGCGACACTGTTGTCAGAATTGGCTTAAGGTCTCAACACAGTTCATCGGTGAAAAGAAAAGGCCACGAAATCTACCTGCCACTTTCATCTAATGGTGTTCAAGGAACAATTTATTTACTTATGTCAAAATACTTTCTCCTCACATGAGGCTATGGCAGGCACTAGGTGGTCCAAATTTCTATAATATATGCAGAATTTAATTATCTCAATGTGAGGATTAAAAGGCTATTATTATTATTTTTTTTTACCTTATTGTTTAGGGGCTCGCATAGAAAACTGTTTACTAACACTCAGCGGCTTGTACTCTCTGTACTTTTGCATGATAATCTGCAGGTACAGTGATCCAAGCTTGTCGTATATTTCCCTGCCAGTACAGTGCTTCTGTGTGGTACACCACATTTCATCGTTAGTGGTAGCGTCATTTTTATTTTCATGCTGAGGTCACAGCCGAAGGGTGCTTCAGAAAAAAAAAAGAAAAAAGATGTCTTGTGAAGCAATGTCGTGTCTTCATTTTATTATGCTAGTGAGTGTAGTGAGTGTCACTGTAGTAAATATGCCAAGCCTTTTTTTTTTTTCGGTGAGATGAAACTTGAAAAGTAACAAAAGCTCGTGGGATGCATGTGTTCAAAATGAAATTTATCAATTGCAAGACTGTCTTGCAACTTAGTCACCTGGCATCGACACCAGCAAATGGAGTACATGCTCACCCTTTATACTACTTGCAGTTAATTTAGGTGCTTGGCACTTGCAGGACTTCACCAGAGTAAATATGCTGCTGTAAAGTTTTGCTGTCAGCTGTGGGCACTCAGTAAACTGGATAACATTTCAAAAGGGGGTTGATTTAGGTCTGTTGGTATACACTGCACTGAAATACAAAATATAGCACAGGAACAATTGAATGAAAAAAGACCGGTGCTTTCTTGCAAATTTTCAGTTTTTGAATTTTTTATGGTAGCTGTAGACACGTCTTAACTGGAAGCAAAATTTTATACAAGAATTTTATTTAAAACTAGTAATGTCTTGATCTTCAGTGTAGTTCTATAAACAAAGCAGTCGTGAAGCATTGAGTTGCAGAAAATGAGTAACAAGCGCGAACTATGATATGGGGAAAAAAAAGAGAGTTGACCATCACATTTACTTCTCTAGAAAGCACCAGTACTTGATGAGTTTTTTGAATACAGTGTTTCTTGGCTTTTTCTCTTTGCATATGGCATCAATTTATTAAAGAACTGGACTGTGCATCTGAGCTTAATTAATTATAGCGAGGTACATTTAAGTAAATGTTGTTAAGCTTACACTTGCTATATTACACTGTTCGGCCTGGTGCACTTCACAGCTGTGAGGTTATTACGTGCGTTGGGTTGGATATGCTTACTTTTTATAGGGCGCGGGCTAGGATTCAGCGAGGGCCAGGCTTTTCTGCCCTTCTGGCTTTTAGTTTACATTCTTACGGTCTGTCTTAATTCAAAGCTACCATTCTCTTATTCAAAGTGATCCATCAATTGGCATATGCGCTATGTGCACTCAAGCGCATAACACAATTCTATGCAAGCCCAATAATGCTGTTTCACTTGACCACAGCTGCTTTTACACCTGGCAGAGGTTAATGCTGAAAACTTTGGCTGTGTTGTAGCAGCCACTAGAAGAAGCTTGTGACGTGGCAAAGCAGGAAATTTATTTGGAACACATCGAAAAAAATTCTCCAAGTATTGCACTCCAGCGTTCGCAGAAATGTTGCCATCAAATATGAGAAATGTTGTGGACTGTACACACTTCCTTTCATTCATTCCCATTCTCTTCATTGATTCATGTCAGAAATCTTGTTTACACAAACTTACCAGCTCAAAGGTTACAGTGCCATATTTGGGAAAAATATTTGCGTGCAATTCCTTCCCAGTATGTTCTTTGCTTTGAATGGCGTAGAACTTGGTTGGATAGAAAGTTGTAATCACCCCTGTTGAAAATCGTAACTGGTCAGAATGGTTTATGGAACAATTCCCATTGGTTCCCATTGAGTTCCAACTGAGTTCCCATTGGTTTCAATGGGAACTCAGTAGGAACTCAATGGGAACCAACTGGTAATTGTTCTTTGAACCAGTAAGACCAGTTACGATTTGGACTCGAGAGTTGTGATTAGTATATTAATTATACTTACCGAACGAAAACTTAATTATTGGTGCGCCAAAGATGGTAGGTATACATGACCTGCTTTGTACTGTCCGCTCATATGCAGTCGTGCCTCATTAATATATAGGCGCTTTGGTTACTAATCAAAACTGTCCATAAAACGAGTGCCATAATAACGAATTGCAAATAAAAATATTTAAGAACAGGCTACAATTATGGTCCACTTTTGTTGACAATGGTGAGCACTGAAGTTGAAACTATTCATAACTTGGGAAACTACAAACTCATTATCTCGGTCACCTTTATGCTTGAAATAGAGTAGCTTCACTTGATGCATCTAGTAGCAGAGTAGATATGCCTTATGACGTCCCATAATTGACAATTTCTGCTACAACTGTTGACATTCCACAAATTGTTGCCACATGATTCAGCAGTGTTTGGCTGAAAGCTGCTTAATTTGGCTTTCTAACCTGCACAAGCTGCCCATAGAATTTTCTTCATAGTCCTTCATGCAAATCGGAAAATGGTAAGGTGCACTGGCTAGCTGGGCATATTCATTCTCTAAACATGAAACCAGGAAAGAAAAGGGACATTACTTAGTGATTTGCACTTCCTAATTGCGTTCAAGTGGCATGCACTCAAATTGCAAAAATCAAACAGAGCATTGGTTCTCATTTCTGTCCATATTAACACGACAAAACTACATGGGCACCAATAGGCACTCTGCATTTTTCCCTTGTCCATTGTCCGGACAGCGAGTTTCCATATTAATGCAGCGCAAATACATTGCAGAAGTTTGGTTCCCAGAAATATTGTTCATAATAAGAGTCGTCCATAATAATGGGGTCATATTAACGAGGTGCGACTGTATACTGGTAGGTATAAGAACAAAAAATCATCAATTTTTGTTTTTCATGTGCTTGCATTTATTTGTGGTCAGCAGATGTTTTTGGTGCATCTTCTTAACTTGTGGTTGTTAGTGGATAGTGTTGTACCGTCATCACATACAGGCTTGGGGCAGACTGAATAGCCACTGATGTTGGTGGGTTGAAGAATGGGACAGGTGGCTATGATTTTCTTTAACTTCGCCTGGGCTTTGAAGAGCTAAAAAATGCGGCTGATGGGTACTCTTGGTCAGTCAAATGAAAACACGACCAGCAGAGTGCCACTTACTGTGGAGATTCTCTGGCACATCCACCTATCAGCGTACTACAGATATGTCATCTCTATATAATGTGTATCAAGTGGCTCCTTATGATATATACTAGTTAATTGACTCTTGACATAGCATTATTTATGTTGTGCAAAAAGTGTTAAATTTGATTTTGTTGTGTCAGGATTATTTCCTGCTTTGTCTTTGCAGTGAAATTAATTCCCCAGGTTCAAGATCACTCCTGGATACATCATGAAAATAGCATTAAAAATGTTCTGGCATAAATTTCTTTGGCACATTTATGACTGAAGTGTGCTCGATGCAATTTTATGTGGTTATAATAGTGAGCCCCAATACCACATGGTTTGCGTACCGACAAGCCAGCAGATTGAAACAGTGCATTTACATTGTGAGTGTATGGCCTCCAAGATGTAAACTAGGGCACAATTGCAAGCTCTGTCGTTGGCAGTAGTTCCTGTCATTAGTCCAGTGTTTTAAGGTTACCCCCTACCCCCCCAAGATAGAGTAGATTTGTAATAAGGAAGTAATTACTATTAGCATCCACTCAAATGCAACTATATGGTTACAAAGGAAAGATATTCAGCTCTAACAGAAACTTGGTAGTGAAAGAAGGTCAAGGGTTCGAACCTGAGACCACCACCTGTCTGGAGCAGTCACTCTATACCAGGTGCTGCCATGTACTAATATCATGCAAAAGGAAATGGTCAACACCATAGTCTGGCAACCGCTGCCAGCCAGCTATAGGCAGTGGGCCAACACAACAAACTCTAGCGAGGGCATCTCTTGTAGCAAGCTGCAGTGGTTACACTTGATCGCGCTGAAATTTGCCGCTGCATTCTCACTTTGTCAAGTATTCTGATTTTAAACCTAAATTGTTGCATTATTGACTGCACAGCCATGCACATGCAATGTTTGTTGACGAAGTTGGCTCGAAAGTTTCAATCGAGTGTCCCGTGGCAAGCGTTGCGTTACATGCACTGGCGTTTTTTGGCTACTGGAGAGTGAATGCTATAAATGCAGCTTACCTGCAACAACAGTGGAGATTGACTCCCTACATATCACTTGAGAATATGGAGCGAGCATTTTGTTGATGATGCGAAAGCAGATAAGGCCCACCTACTTTGCTATTGCTCGACTGTCGTAAAAGTGACAGCGTCGAAAAGTGAAGTCTTGCTGGGAAATTACTATTCCGCTTTTCCACTTTGCTGGCACTACAGGCACAGGATACTGGGAATAATTTGCTGTTTTGAGAAGAAAGCTTTAGCGCTCTTGTAATGTAAGTACACTAAGCCACATTAAAAATGCGGATAGGCATGATGCAACAGTAGCAATGGCCATGCATTACCATATTGGCCATACTATAGCCATGTGGCTATGCTATAACATGCTTTAAAAGCAACCACTGTAAGGCCACAAAATACAACCTTTTATTACGAGGAGCCCCGCCGGGGTGGCGCAGTGGTTAAGGCACTTGACTACTGTTCCCAAGGATGCGGGATCGAATCCCAGCCTCAGCAGCCGCTTTTCAATGGAGGTGAAAATCAAGGCGCCCGTGTGTTGTGCAATGTCAGTGCACATTAAAGAACCCCAGGTGTTCGAAATTTCTGGAGTTCTCCACTACGGCGCGTCTCATAGCCTGAGTTGCTTTGGAACGTTTAGCTCCACAAACCAAACCAAACCTTTTATTATGAGGAATTGCTTTGGGACGTTTAGCTCCACAAACCAAACCAAACCTTTTATTATGAGGAAGTATGGTAGCGCATTGATCGTTAGAACTGTGCATCTCACTGTGATCTCGGACATGCCTGACAACACCAGCTCTTTCATATCGCGTGCAGCCTTTGTCAAAAATATACAGTCCAAGTAATTACAGCACAACCCAAGCATTTGCAATCTTCTTGCAGGTCACGAGAAATCCTGCCCTCACCTTTCTCAAGGTTAGGTATTCTGGGAGTGCTTCCAGCAGCCTTGTTACAGTGCTTAGAAGCAAACTCCTTGGTTTGTATATTTTTGACGGAGACTGTTGATGTCCTGCTTCAAGAGAGTATAAGCTCGTTTAAAATTTCATCTGTGAACAACAACAGCAGCAACAAAAAAAACCCCCTCAGAATTCAACCGTCTAGGCAGTGCGATGCTGTCGAAACAATTATCCGCACGCTCTCTCTTGTAAGTTCCTTCAGTTTTACACTACCCTTATCCGCTATGCCATCTACACTGGAGCCGTTCAACAATATTCTCACTGATGTTTACGAGGTGTGGCAGCTAAACAATCATAGCAGCCCCCTCTAAATGCCTTTTGCTTATAGTTTGCTGTGCCATCACTGGACTGTCTTAGCTACTACCGAAGCTACAAAAGTGAATCAAAACTGCACAACCGGACATGACTTGAACTGATATGTTCCTAAGTGCTCCTTCTAGATGCAGTTTGTTCTTTGTTCATGCATGTCTCTGTCATTTGTGCATCAAATTTTGCGATCAAATAATTGCACTTGTTTTCAAAAACAAAGCTTTTCAGGGCTTTTCAGAAAGCTCTGGTCTACCGGTGTCTTATTCTGTCAAGTTACAGTATTGTTGTTTTTCTTAGGATAGTTGGTGCGTGGACGTTGCACGTTTATTGAGATGTATGGGCGTGGCCCGAGAGGTACACTGTTTTCGAGGTACTATTCAAATAAAAGGACACAGCACAGTTTTCTGCCTGTTCTAACTATGCACTGGGACTATGTGAAGAAAGTGGGTAGATGTTGAAGCAATACTGCAGCACAACATTTCTTTACTAAATTTGGCAAAAAAAACATTTGGCGTTCAGCGAGAATTAAACGAGTTCAAAATTTTTAACGTAAACAATGTTGCTATTTATTTGTTCAAGGCTGATCCACATATTCACTTGGGTGTGATAAGTCATCGTATGTGAGCCTTCTATTAGAACTTTGGCAATGATTGCACAAACATTAGCTTAATGAATAGCATATATGTTTACACCATTGACAACGTTAGAATGCAGTAAGGTTTAGTTTGGGTCCAATTTCCTCTTTGATTGCATGAGCAGCCATAGTTCATTGTCATGCTTCTTTACTATCCTTTGCATTTCTGCATTTTGTGTTACTACAGATGAGTGACGTGCCTGCCGGTGGAGCAACAGTTTTTCCACAGCTGAGACTGACCCTCTGGCCCAAAAAAGTAGGTTTCCTTGTATTTTGCCCTTTGATATTCTTTGTCACATCACTGTGCATCATAGCTGCAAGAAAAATTTTAGTCTGCAAAGGATTCCTCTCGGAGTAAAGAAACTCGGCAAGATATTGCTAACAGTCATGAATTCAAAATGGGCTTAAAAGAAACAGGGAGATGATTTCGTTGTGTGCAAACCATGAGCTTTGTGGCTGCAACTATTGGACTGATACCCAGCCGGTGCTTGGTAGGAGTCGGTCAGTATAGCATAGACAACATTAACTAGTATGGGAAAAAAAAAAGAATTGTGTTCTATTTAGGATGGCAGTATAATACTTGAAGGTTAAGCTCATCTCCAAATACTGGAGCAAATTAAGAATGTTTAAGGGGTGCCATGAATCTAGATTAGTTTTGTTATTTTGATTGCTTGAGCAACTTTGGTCATTCTGCTTTCACATATAAAGAAAAAAAAAAAATGAGCCAGAAATCGTCTGCAGTTTATAAAAAATCTCGGTTAAAGCACTCGTGGTGGCTGTGGGAGGTGCTGATCCGACCCGTTTTCAAACGCACTGTGCGTCAAACCACAGCGTCGCCCTCAAGCAGACTTGTCCAGTGGGCCTGTGCTTTTCTTCCTCAAGGCAGGGTTCTAATTCCGATTCACATTCTCGGGAAGTAGCAATAAAAAAATTTTCACTGCCAAAACTGAGTGTTTTCATCGGACCTTGTCATAAATTTCAGTCGTATTTTCCTTGACTTCTCATTTTAGGCCAAATGCGGCTTTTGCGCATAACGTTTTGTGTGCTTACTTATGTGTACTTATTGTAGTCACATCAAGACCAAATTTGGCTTGAATAATCGTTGAAGTAAGCATGCACAGCGAAACTATGGTATTTTCACGATTCTAAGCACCTCCCCGCCCCTACTTCCCAAAAATCTTTTTGGAAAGAAAAGTTTGCATATGAATCTAGCACTCCTTTCTTGCGAGGAAAAAAGTGTAGACAAGGCTGCCAGAGCACCTTCTCGCTCAGTAAAGTTGAGCCGTTGGAGCCCCGAGGTGGTGCAGTGCCCGCGACGCAATCTCCACTTCTCGTCTTGCTGCGTTCCGACACTACTCGACAGCTGGTGGCACAGGACGGCAAAAACTGGCCGAAAGCGACCCTGACTACTTTATCAGCATGCTGTCATGTGGACTTGTCGGCGGCCATACAGCGGATCTTGGCAGGTTTCACAGGCGTCGAGGGGCTTGCGTTGCTTTGTTTGGTGTCAGCTATTGTCTTCAATATACTGAAGTAGATTACGGTATCTATTTTCATGTAATCAGAAATGTTCTTAAAACTGAAAAATATTTAAATATTCAGACGCCAGCTACTGAAAGCAATGCACGCAATAAAATGTTACAAGACGAGAAAAAGCATTTTGCACTGCTCTGTCTCGTGCTTACTGTCATATCCAGCAGCTGATTAAGCTTCCACCACTCTTCATTTTCGCATAGCAGTTACAACAGGAAAGCTTCATGCTATCTTAGAACTAAAAACATATTTAGAAAGAGGAGAAGCTCTAATAAGTGTTGCATTTTTCATTCACCTAGCTAGCGATATTATGTATTAATAAAACAAAGTTTTCAGGGAGTATCTTCCTTTCTTGTTTAGTTAGCTACAAGCATGTACACACAGATTATGACTAGCAGCTTACCGGTATCGCTCAAGAGGAAAGTATACAACAGTTGCATCTTACCTGTACTCACTTATGGGGCTAAAACGTGGAGGCTAACCAAGAGAGTTCTACTTAAGTTGAGGACAACCCAGAGGGCTATGCAACGAAAAATGGTAGGGGTAACATTAAGAGATAGGAAGCGTGCAGAGTGGGTCAGAGAAATAACTCAAGTTACCGACATTCTAGTGGAAATTAAGAAGAAGAAATGGGCATGGGCAGGACATGTAGTGCGAAGAGAGGATAACCGATGGTCGCTGAGGGTAACAAACTGGATTCCAAGGGAAGGAAAGCGTAGCAGGGGCGGCAGAAAGTTAGGTGGGCGGATGAGATTAAGAAGTTCGCAGGGGTCAAGTGGATGCAGCTAGCACAGAACCGGGTTAAGTGGAGAAATATGGGAGAGGCCTTCGCCCTGCAGTGGGTGTAATCAGGCTGATGATGATGATGATGATGTACACACCTGCTTGACTCTAGAGGATTGCAGCCAATGTAGCTTGGGCATTGTCTTTTGAGCATATGATGTTCAGTGTAGTATTTCTGACTTATGTCTGAATATTTAATGTGTTAGAATGGGAACCTTGATGTTGGAAAAAACTACCCATCTGTTCATCTGAAGCCTCAGTTGGCTAATGACAATGTGCTGAAACGGGCAGTTCCACTCTTCACTTTCAGGGAAGGCAGCAACAGGTGGCAGAGGGTGGAGAGGAGGTTTGTTTGGTGGATTGGATAGGGAGAGGAGCCAGTCTGTGACTGTTCCATCCGGGGAGAGCACTTGCACTAACTGCATTGATTGTCTATGCTTTTTTGTTATCGTGCTCTTGCAAATCAGAAGCATGTAAGGCTTGTGATTTGCAAAAGCACCTTCTATTTCTCATTTTCACTAAAATATTACAAACTGTGTGGTTAAATTGATGTTCCATGGCTGTTTACAGCTTTGTAGGGGAGGTTAGAATACTTTAATTAATAAATTATTGATTAAAAGCCATAATCAGGGGCTAGTACATTGCTGGTTATGTACAGACAAGTATTGTGGAGAGATTATACTTAAAAAAATGTTCGTGATAAACAAGCTCTACAAAGGGAGTATGTGTGGGTAACTGCAAAAAGCAACCAATTGGTCAGGTTGGGAAACTGGAGTACTTGTGCTGGTACTGATGGTTTGGTTTGGTTTGTGGTGTTTTACGTCTCAAAGCATCTAAGGCTATGAAAGATTAGAATTGAACTAGATATTATAGTTTGGTTTTCTCTGATGGTCTGTACTTGCTATCTGCTTGTTAATGCTTAGTTGAAGTCCGAGGTTTGTTTAGAACCAGCTTGCCAGTGTTTGGAGGGTACTTGTAGTGAAATTGATCTCATTCCAATTTTATTCTGGGCAAAATAGGCCTGTTCCCACTTCATGCTGCGGCATCAGGCACTGTTCTACTTTTATTGTAATCCAGACATCCAAAAGACGGGCTTAATTACAGAACATTTTCTGGCTTGGAATGGCAGTCTGCATAGCCATTATTGATGGTGGAAACCGCATATTTGGACCTAAGAAGAACGCATTCAGTGCCAACCAGCTGAAACTGAGCATGCCTGCATTGACATGAACCACAATGAGACAAGAAAAACTTTTATTAACTTGTGCTGCACTATTTAAGCACTCTTCACAGCATCAGGATATCATTTTCTAGAGGATTCGAATAAAGAGTTGCACAGCTTATGACTATTGCAGCACATGTAACAGTACACAACAATGTAACCAGCCTGTATTCTTGCTTTCAAGTCATGCTGAGTAACTGAAATTTGATTTCTTTAAACCAGCTACAAAAAAACAAATCCAAAATAGAGCTGGCTTCAAGTTTTTTTTACTGCTTGGAGTTGTAATGTTATGTTTCTTCTTATAGATTATTTTTTCATTCCACAATGCAGCAAAAAACAGAAGGGCCCTATTGCGATTTCAAGAAAGTTTTAAATATTTACTGAAACATAATTTAAACTTTTCTTGTTAAAAGTATTTTTAATAGTTTCAGCCATTTAATAATTAATTAATTATTAACATTCACATAGCTCACTTTTAGTGGTTTCATGTAAATTGAGGAGGCTATCTGTTCAGTTGTAATGGGGGCATTTTTGTTGTGTGTACGTATCAGAATTTTAGGTGTACTTTAAATAATGTTTACCTTAAAAAAGAAAAACTGAATACTGTTGGTACTTTCACAGAAAGCATAGTGCAGTAAAACGGCATAGGACGAGGAGGACAGGACCAGCACTTTTGATGATGGATCAACACCGCCAACCATTTTTTCTTCTGTTAGTGCTTTCTACAGCATTTTTTTTCCCTCACTCATTTGGATTTCTAAGTTATCAGCAATAGGTTCACTTAGTTAAAACAGGAAGGCTATTGTAAGAGTTGTTTTGCCCCAAGTTGTAAGTATATTAAAATGGAAGTGAAATGGTCCTTGTTAACGCAGTTAATTGTGCTGTTTTTAGTTAGATCGATTCCACTTGAGCTGGTCTTGGTCGAAGCCACCCCCAGGTGGTTCCAACCATGCAGTCAAACCTCATCGGAGCAGGAATTGGGTCTAAAAATTGTTTTCATTTGCAGGTGATGCTTTCAGGCTTGTGTGAGCTTTGCATGACGCTTCTTCTACTTAATATCCTAACATATAGTCAGTACGCTCGTTTTTATTTTTTAACTCTTGAACTTCCTACATAGTCTCTCTCACAATACTTGTCTCAAAATGGTAGCAGTGCTGAAATTGGTGCCTGCAAACTGCACTGTTGTAGGATGAGCATCGGTGAATGTGAAAATGTAAAGTAGCATCAAGTGAACTTGTGCATGACAGCAGTGCATATGTTGCACTGCTCGTTCACGTTGTAGCTTTGCATTCAGTAGTATCTGCTTAGCCATGGGGCGTAATTCCGGAACTGTAAATAAAAGTGAATTGCGTTCAATCCTTACATGGTCGGTTTTCGTATAGTAGCCAGTCCTGCATTCTATTACAGTGAATGGTCGGCTGGTATCCACTAATACCAGTTATACAGTAATTTGAGTAGGCACTTTGGTTCCCACCCCCTTTCCTTTTTTTTTCCTTTCCTTTTTTTGTAACTGGCTTATCCTCTTAATGGCCTTAAGTAACAGTGTGCAGTAATGCTGTCTAGATTCTTCTTTAGTCATCATTCATTTGTTGCAGAATGCATTGGATTATGCTCGTCATACTTTTTTTTTTTATTCAATCATGAGTCACTTGGGACAAAACAGCTAGAACCTATAGGTGGGGTGGTTAAAGCAAAGAATATATACGTTTACTTTCTTTTACTTGTGTTGGCATCTTTCTTTTATGACGGCACGGGCGGGCTTTTCTCATGTTTTTCTCTCTTCGCAGGGTTCTGCTGCCTTTTGGTTCAACTTGCATCGTAGTGGCGAAGGTGACATGCTCACCCGGCATGCAGCTTGCCCAGTCCTTGCTGGTTCTAAGTGGGGTCAGTATTTAAGCCATTCAGCGCACTCTGCCAGTTCATTCATTACACAGCAGAATGTTCTGTAAATGCTTCTGTCATATTTCGGTGCGCATACCATCATTCACAGTGCGGATGATAATGCCTACTTAACACAAAATGGTCAGTCGCTCACGTGCTGTACAAGAGCAGTTCATACTGCTTCTGCTGAAAGACTTTTATAGTATTTTTTTTTTTGGTCTCATGCATGGCAGAATCTAACATAGCATATTACCAGTCATTTTGAACTGCCCTACGGCAACATTGTCAGTTCTGCATTTCTTTGAGAATGGATAACTACCTGAGCCCATTTTTATTTATCTATCCATCTAGCTATTCATTTCATTCTCTCTCAATGCGGAGGAGGGGGACTGCATTTCTTTTTTTTTTCTCTTTTTTTCAGTTTCAAAAGCTGTGGATATAACAGACAGATGTAACAGACAGAAATTCCTGCTGCATGCTACTCAGGCCTTTTCTCTACCTTTGTGAAGATGCTGCCTTGTTTGTTTTAATGCCAACTTGACATGCTTACTGGGTATATGATGGCATTTGTCTCATTAGCATAGCTGTTGTAAAGTCTCTCTGGTTTTATCCAGAGGCTGCCTAAAGTAAGGCTTTTTTTTTTCTTGCGCTCTTGATGTCACGAGCCTAACACAGAATCTGTCAGTGCACTGCACATTGTTTGCCGTCACTTTTTTGTATGCGAGCTTGTGAGTCTCCTCACTGATGACACACTGCACAGGTAGATGGCAGGTGTCACTGGCTGCGCATAGCGTGTTCAGCTGATTTGCTGTAACTTTTGGTTAATGCCCGTCTTCTTTTCACTGGCTTTGTTTTCAGTCTCGAACAAATGGTTCCACGAAAGAGGCCAAGAATTCCTCAGGCCGTGCGGTACCCGCATCAACCAGTGACCTGTGACAGTGACCTAAGTCACTCAAGTCTAGTAATGGCTGCGTTACTTCCTTAACCGGCTACAACTAGTCCAGCTGGGCTACATTAATCTAAGCCATGACGAGCTAAGTAAGCAGTCATACTCTGCACAAGAAACACTCCACCACTGTGTGCCTTGACTTCGTGCAGCAGCCTTTCCTGCTTTCAGAGCCCACGTATCGTCTGCATATCGCATAAATCCAGTGCATATACTGCTTCTCCTATTGAATAGAATAGTGCATGTAGTCTTAGTCTTTCCATTATTATTCCAAGACCTTCATCACTGCCTTTCATTGTGCAGGTCACAATGTTATGAACAAACACGTCACAGCTGTGCAAGCTTTTATGTTCATTTGTCTTGCTTACTCATGGAGAGCCAATGTATTGCATACACTTATATTTGTTCCATGATTTTCACTATGATGATCTACAGCCTGGATTTAAATCCATAAGGGCAATAATTCCATGTCCTGTTAGCAGGTAGGCCCTAATAATTTCTTATGTGATCCCCCCTAATAAGCCTTTACATTTGGCCAGTTATGAGCTAAATGCAGTAGGATCTTTGTGGTTTAGGGTTGGTTATTTATAGCTTTTGCATGATTGCAAACCAACGCTTTAGTGCTGCTCAAAACAGTACATTTCCTTAACACAAAACTTCTATAAGTTTAAATGCCAAAAAAAAAAATGTTTGACTTTTTTTTTTTTACATTTTTTTAACAAGCAGTACTAAAGTTAAACTTGAAAAGGTAGTGGCTATAACCCTAAGGAGGTAGGTTAAAATGGGGTTTGTGATGTAGTTGGTGAGGGCAGTAGGTTGACCTTGGACTCACTGCTCAAATCGCACATAGCATCGTCATGTTCTATTGTCAATCTGACCACCCAGCTTAATTTTCACTGGTTTGTAGTGGACACGTGTACGAATTGCAGCATAGAGGTTGTGTTTCTGTGCTGCTTTTTGGAAGGTGGCACTTATTTTTCGCACCAAATCTCACTGTATGCTCGAACCTCTCTCAATGTGTCCCAGTGTGTACAAGTGCAGAGGAGGTCTTGTGTGCAAGCAAAGCAAAATGTAGCTGTGTAATATTCTGCTCAGTTTTTTAGCAATCGATTGTATATCCTGCGTCATACTTTGTCTCAAAGTGGTCCTTTGCCTGAAGCACTTCACTGTACTCGTCAGTTGAAATTTCGTTTTATTTTTTGCCAGTTTTCATCTGCTGACGTTAAGTTACTGAGGTGAAGTTTAAATCACTGGCATTCTGCTGTGTTTACCTGCCTGACGACAAAGCACGCATTGTAGACTGTTTTGTTGCATGAAACGTTCCCAAAGGCAGTTGAGTACTGAACGGTTTGTCCTCTGCTTGTTTTTTTGGCAGCTACTCCGTTCATGTCATGAGCAGTGTATTTTGTTTGTGAACTTCTTGGCTTTTCCTTATAGCTATACTGTTTTGAGCCTTATGTGTAGCAAAGGAGCAGGCTGCTATGGAAGGTCACTGGGGGTGCGTTACCACTGGCAGAGCGCGATAGTGGTTTTCATAGATACTCACCTTATGATCTGCTGTTTTTGCAAACCTTACAAAATGTCTAGTCAGTCTTATTTTCCTTTCCGTTTCTCGCCAATGCTAAATGCTAACATGCAAGCAGCATTTCTGGAGCAGCTATTGTAAAAAAAAGCTGGGAGAGTCGTGCAGCCTTGTTTTTTGTGCATCCAAGTTTCATGTAGGTCAGCAGTATCTCAGAGGCGCATGCCAGACAGTGCTTTAGAGATTAGAAGTCATTTTAACATGTCGGTGGCACTGTGCAAGACTGACAGTGTCTGTGTAGCACTGTTTAGCTGAAAGTCTCAAATCTCACTATCTCTGAACATTTTTGCTTTTCCTGTTCATGCATTTTCTGGGTATATGTCACACATCTTGCACCGCTTCACACTTGCGTCTCTGTTAACATTTATTGGGCCTGTAGTGCAAACAGTGCTCTTCAAGCCAGGGCTGCATGGCTCAGCAAGAGAGTCCGGTAAATTTGCCAAAATGCCTCGTGGAGGATTCAGGTGCAGCCTCGTGCACTGCAACATGTCACTAACCTGGCCTTTCAAGTTCTGTGAAAACAAGCTATGTATTATTAATTACTTGTGAGTGAAATGACGTGCTAAAGCCGTGAAGTACATATGCCTTTGCTGACTAGTTATTAGCTCTTGTATGGCAGCTAGGGCATAGCGTGGCACTGTTCAACGGCATGAACACGTTTCTGGTTAGGTTTATTGAAACACTTATTTATGTTAAAATAAGTTCCCATATCAAGTTTGGCTGTTACAAATAGCATTGCGTGTGCCAGTGACATACTTTGCACTCACACCTGGCATCTCTTTTTTAGATTGTTTGTTGATTGCATTTATATGAACTGAAGCAGTCAAGATGAGTTTGTTAACTGTGCCCTTTGGCCATGTGACACATGCCATTCAAACGATTACGCATAATTTGAGCACTGTGCATGAATTAGGGGCATTATGTAAGGTCTCGGGACTGAAATCTGTCACAACAGTGGTGGGAAAGGACACTATTCAGTGAGCCTGTGATGTACTTTGGTTTTTATACTAGTATCATAATTTGGCGGCTTAGGACAGCTGCTCTTAAGTTAAACCCCTTTATGTGATAGAAAGGGGTTTTAGTGTTAATTATGAACATAAGCATGGAGAAACAATATAAGTCATTCAAATAACTTTGTAATTTCTTCACGTATACTCATTTCTTGGTATTTGTGTTCACTCTATTCTTGTTAAATTTACTGCTGCTGTATGAACTTTTGTGCACGCTTCAGCCGTAGCAACCTTTTTTTACGCAAGCTATTTTTGGTTTGGTTTGGGTTGTGGGGTTTAGCGTCCCAAAGCGACTCAGGCTATGAGAGACGCCGTAGTGGAGAACTCCGGATATTTCGACCACCCGGGGTTCTTTAACGTGCACTGACATCGCACCGCACACGGACGCCTGGCTTTTTTCCTCCATCGAAAAGCTGTCGCTGAGGTTGGGATTCGATCCCGCATCCTTAGGAACAATACTCGAGCGCCCTAACCACTGCGTCATCCCGGTGTGGCCAAGTTATTTTTTGGAATTTTGGTTTCATATGAGTGAGTTCTTCTTTGATATGGTAGTTAGAGTTAGCTAATGAGAGTCGTTCAACTCTTATTAGCTAAAGGCCAAAACTGAATTGTCATTGTCAGCGAAGTTTAGTCCACTGATGTTTCTTGTGTGGTTTTGTTTTCATAGCTTTTGTTTTAAATTTTATGAGAGAAGTAGTAGTTTCCAGGTTTATTATTATTAAAGTGGTAGAATCAATGAAATGGCCACAAAGTTTGGTGTCATTTAATGCACTTAAAGTAGCATTCTCAGAGCAGTCGGCTAAGTTTGTTGTATTTAACCGGCTGCAGTGCTCATCGGCTGACAGATCGGCCAGTGCTTAGTGACGCTACGAGCTTTTGTGCTGGAGTTTAGCGGCTCAATGATTGCCTCTGCTCTGAAGTAATAATCACAAGTTCTTGACATCATAAGATGCAGAGAAAATATGCTGACCCCAAGTAATGGTTATATTTCATTCATTGTGTCTGTCATGATTAATTGGAATGCATTTGATAGTCAGTCCGTATTTTCTTAAATGCCAGGGTGTGAGTTGGAAAGTTGTCAAATGCAGGTTCTTAAAGCACTTAACAAGGTTTTCTCTCCTGCCATTAAAAAAGATAAAAAAGAAAGGAAAGCCTACAAAGTAGCAAAAGTACTGTGTGACAGTGCCTTATCACCATGGTTAGCATCTTCATTATATTCGTCTGGCAAAAGAGGCCTGTTCCAAGATAAGTTTTTGAAGAGGGATAGAAATGTGAACTATTGTCTATTGATGATTTTCTTAGCCATCACTGACACGTAGCTCTGCCCTGTGTAGTATGCAGTAGTGAACATATAAAGCGAGCCTCAGTAGTTAAGAGCGTAATTGCATAAAAAACTTGCACACGTCACGTGCATTGGTAATAGATTGCATTGTGGGATCAAATCTAGATTGTTCGGCTGTTTTTCGATGGAGGCGAAAAGCAAGGCGCTTGTGCACCGAGCAATGTCAGTGCACAGTAAAGAACCCCTGGTGGTTTAAATTTTTCGAGTCCTCCACTACGGTGTCTCTCATAGCTTTGAAGCATTATACCCTACAGAACAAACAAAAACGGTATGCAGGCTTTCAAAACGTACCTATTTGAAAAACCTCAAATTGGGCATTTCTCGTGATTCCTAGTGGCTTTTGAATTGATGTCTTGGTGACAGCTGAATTTTTTTAATGCAAACTAACCAAGCAGGCCCAATAAAATACTACACCCTACTACATGCAGTAGGTATTGGCGCTTGCAAAATTCTGTTCCTTTTGAGCTACTTGTTACTTATCCAAAACATGGCGCTTATTCTATTATTTGCAATTCCATCTCATGTTGCTAGCAATCTCCAGTTCGTTTCTAATATGCAATTTTAATTAATAATGTCAAACTTAGCATGTCCTGATCATCATACAGATAACTTGGAGGTGAAACATGACTCAGATTTCAGTTCTCAAGCTTCAGTTAACTGTCTCCACTTTTTCTAATATTGTATTCATTGTGCACGCGTATCAAGCTAAAGTACTTTCTTAGGTGGTAGTAACAGTATGAGCATTTGGGAGAGACTGCAGATTCAACTCTAGCATCTGAGACATTTTTGTTCCATCTTAATTGTGCATAGATTTCAGTAAGTAACAAGATGAAAAAGAAGGCTATATGCATGAGTAAATGAAATGACAATTTAAAAAGAAAATTGTAGGTAATGTCTCCAAACTTTTGGTCAAGGAGCAAACCCCATACCCACTGCGGTGGTGCAGTGGTCGGGGCGCTCGACTTTGTGCCCAAGGATGCAGGATCGAATTCCGGCCGTGGCGGCCACTTTTTGGTAGATGCAAAAAGCAAGGTGCCCGTGTGCTGTGTGATATCAGTGCATGGTAAAGAACCCCAGACGGTCAAAATTTCTATAGTCCTTCTCTACGGCATCTCTCATAGCCTGAGTTGCTTTGGGACATTAAACGCCGCTAACCAAACCAAACCTTTTGAAAAGACATTCTTGGAAAGGACAACAAGAAGCAGCAAAATTTGTGCTGTTTTATCAAAGTCCGCTTGATTGATAGCTGATGATAAAAAGACCATGCTTTGGATTGTACACATCTCAATATCGAATATGTGATATGCCTTGTGTCGTTAAATATCTGTCCATTCATTGCAAAGTTTGCTAATAAGCCAAGTGAAAAAAAAAAAAAACAACCCTAGTCTTATTGCTCCTAGTCAACGATTACGTTCAAATCTTGAGATTGCTAACGCAATGCACTCTATACAATATTTTTTGTTCTGTAAGCTCTGTTATTAGCTGCCCTTTTAAAAAAAAAAATATCTGGATGAGTTGCATGTCCGTAACAGCAGTCATCATGAATCTGAACTTATGAGTAAACGCTTGTATTGTCAGAAGCATCTGAGCAAAAGTGAGTTTTTGTTGCTTCTTTTTTTTCTTCAGAGAATTGGAAAAGCACAATGTTATCTTTAGGGTTATCTCATAGCATTTTCACATTCAGTAAAGACCACACATATGTCACATCATTTTATAAGGCACACAAGCAAAAACATCATGAGGATAAAGCGAAACCTGTGTTTTAAAGACATAGTGCATTGTTATCGCCTGTGCACTTCCTTACTGCATTCAATAAGGCAAACAAAAGGTACAATTGGTTGAACGTGTTTAAGATGTATACGTTACTCAAGATACACAATACAGTACATAAAGGGACAGAATGATGTGCACAAGCACAGTTTAAAGCAAATTTGAAAGCTCAAGCTTTCTGCATTTTTTTTTTTTTTTTTCACGCACAATATCAATGTGTCAAAGCTGGTGTCAGGTTTGGAACTGGTGGGTGCAGTCATGAGGCCACCACTAAAAAGGAAGCTTGGAGCCGCAGTAATACATCCGCATGCTATCGGAAAGATTGAAAGTACACGAGCTTCAAACTTAATCGTGGTTCTTTGTATTAGGCTTGTACATCTTGGTTTTGTTGTCTGCTTGGACTGTGATGTGCAGTGTACAGAGTTGATCACACTTGTCTACAGTGCTCGAGCGGTGTGCTGTGAAGCAAATTAAGTGAAACCTTGGAACAGATTTTTTGTTTGGGGCGACGTACTTGTGTCTGTGCATATCGTACGACTTCGTGATGGTGCTACAGTGCAAATATTATCGGTGCAAGTCTGTACCTACCTTAAAACTTCGCTTCATTACTGCGCACAGCTCCGCTCGAGCGCTCTAGATAAATGTGGTCGACTCTGTACCTAGTGGAACAGGGTGCAGCAGTAACGTGCTATTCTCACAAAACAAAACAGTGCCTTTACTGCATCATTCTTATGTGCAGTGAAGGGATTCCTTTCAATTGAGAAAACTTTAACGAAGGCTTTGTGCAGTCTGCATTGCTGCTAACATGCCATTTAGTTTTTTGTACGATGCAATTTGGCCTGGGCGTTTTCAATCAGAATTGAAAGCGCCAATGCAGATGCACAGAAATCATCTTTGAAAATTGAGTGTTAAGCAGAAAGTAGTGTTTCAGGAATGTATGAATAGTGTGTGTATTTTGAAATTTGAATGCATAAATGGGGAAAAAAACTGAAAAAAGATTATGCCTATTATCTTCGTAGATTAGTTCCAATTATATTAACAACCGTCTATAGAGAGTCTGTAAGTCAACATCACATTTACATATTGTACATTTGTATCATTATTTTTCTAATTTTTGTGGTTGTTTAGCTTAATTGTTGTTTTGTAAAGCGTGTCACATTTTTTACACACTTGGGTTTTAATACAGCAACAGCTCTGTCTTAAGGGCAGTACTATTTGTGTAATGGTTAAAGTAACTGCTATTTCCTGCTACTAAAAATGAAAACAATGCAAAGGCTGTGACATGTTGCACTCCCTATAGAAAGTGCACGAGGAGCGAGCTATTCAGCCTTTATCTGTTGAAATGGGTTGCGCAAAATAATATATTTTTTTTCTCTTGGCAGACAGAGAATTAATGAACTTTGAATGTGCTGTGAGCACATTTAACAAATGTTTGCTTCTCTTTTCTCTTGCTGAGCTTTGCAGACAACTTTGTGTCTAAAAATTTGTTCTCTTGTTCTTGCCAGTTCATGCAAGCGAGATAATATACGCCCAGCCAATTTTTTTACAGCATCAATTGACTTTTTAGCAAACTGCTGTAAGAGTAGCCCGTCACAAAGCAAGGCAGTGAAACCAGTGGGAATGTGCTTGTGCGTGCTAACTGCACACCAGCCTAAGTCAGTTTATCAGTTTTTCTTTTCTTCCACTCCCGGTGATACTGTTGAAGAATTGGTTGGATGTATACCTACATGCAGTTTTTGTTGCTCTGGCTGTGCATTCTTTCTGTACATCAACTGTTCTGCAAATGATGCTCTCTTCTGCTCCAAACTCCTGATCTTAAATGATTTTTCTGTTGTTTACATATATGGCCATATAGATTGCATTTACACATGTTTGGCATCATTTTATGGTTGTACTTGGCAACAAGTATAATCTTTCTGGATCACTGCGAAGCACAAACTCTCTGTTTAAATCCTTATTAAAAAAAAAACAAAAAAAAAAGACATTATTATTGCCTGTTCTAGCTGGTAACGTACACAGCACCGAGAAATGTGAAAGTATTTCCCCTCATTTTTATTTTTGTTGATGCTTTCTGGAGTTTTTTGCATCTTGTAATGCTCACTTGTTTATGGCTGCTTTATTCTTGGTGAAGTTGTAATCCTTCGAGGGTAGTCAGCATGGTACTGTAGCTGGTGCCCGAGTGACAGGCTCTGCTTTTTCTGTTTTAGTGAGTTTTTTACCTTGTAAACCAAATCGCTCGTTGCTGCCAAAGTCGCATTTTAATGCCCTTACACTTCTGTAGTCATTTACCCACAGTATGATGAAGTGAATAGTGCCATGTTTTATTCTCTTTCCAGTGCATATGACTTGTGTGTAATATAGTGGAGCGTACCAGTGATCGTCTGCCCTTTTTCGTGTAACCTAGTGAACTGCTAGACTAAATATTGTAATAAGAGTTCCTGTCTTGCCAGAGCTTCAAGCAGCTGCTTTTGTTGCATGCAAATAAAGTGGTGCATTTTTTTTTGTATGTGTGTGGAAGGTCTTGCTTTCTGCAATAAATTTTGTTTACATTACACATTGTGTATCCATTTCTTTGCTTAGTGCTAGATTTTGAAGTTTTTGTGATTAAAAGTGCCCAAAGGACTGCAGTGCCTGCAGTTAACTTGTCTAATATTTTTCTAGCTTCCTTGCTTAAAGCACGAAACTTTATTTTATTTCATTTGTGTACTTCAAGAATATCAAGTGGCACAGGTGAAAAAGTTACTGTTGGTAGTTCACATGGACCTGCAGACTAAGTATGTGATGGTGCTTCCACAATGCGAATTGTCTGCTTTCAGCCACGATTCGGATGTCTTTCAAAAGCGATGCCTTTTACACCAGTGGCCTGAATAAGGCAAACTGGTAATAAATAAATGTTGATTCTGGGCTCCTATTAAAGCAAATATTGTACTCTGCAAAACAATATGTGCGATCACGCTGCCCTTTGAGAGCTCCATGAATTACTCTCAATTTCCACAGCACTGCTGTAGTTTATTTAGACAAGGAACGTGACAGCAATGGAGTAACACTACTGTCACACTGGTAAAGCTTGGTAAAAATCAAATTCAAAACTTCAATTAGCCCATATGTAATGCACAGACATGTATTTGAGCCATGGCATTATGAACACTTAGTTTATGTCTGTTTCTGCCGGTTTAAAGTTTGCCCTGGCCAGAGGCCTCCTGCGCTTGTATACTAGTGGATCCCTTAATAATTCGTACACTCTGCTAAAATAATAAATGGGTGCTGAAACATAAAATAATGCCATGCAGCTTCGAGTTGAGTCGCTACTGACCATTCTGAAGCCATCAAGTGCTTTATACTAAGAGTAGTGCAACTCCACTTTGTGCCAAGGACTGAATGTCCCTGGCACAAACTTAAGAGCAATGACCTTTGCAGGCGACTGGGTCTTCAGGCATATTAAAAAGATGCATCTTAGACTATAACAGGCATTAAATGACCAAAAAGAAAAATGTGCCTATAAATTCACTTTCGTAAATGTGCGCTTGCTACACATGCAATGGCAAGAAGAGTGAGGGCTTGGTGCGAATAACCGATAGCTCTACTGTTTGTGTAATATGAGTGACACACAGTTAAGCTGGCATTACACATTGAGTAGTGTCACCCGAGGACTTGGAGGATAATATAAAGAAAACGTTAAGACTAACTTTAAGAGAATGTGCCACATCTGATCATGGCAAATAGAAGCATAGAGCACGTAACAAAATTCAAAACATTCACTAAACCTTCAATGCCACTGACCAAAGGTGCAAGGCGTCACTATAGAAAAACCCCTCTATAGTAAAGCCCCTCAGACCAGCAAACATTATTACTACGTCAGTTGCTGGTGATGGCATGGCTAAGGTTGCTGTTGCTAAACATATAGTGTTGATTTATGCAAGAAGCACTCAAAAATACCTTCCATCTACAGCTTATTAAGGCGAAAGCCTTCAATGGCTCATACTGTTGGCAAATCCAGTCTCCACTAGGAATCGAACCTCCATTCCTCGGATGCCCAGCCGAGCACTTTAACCAACTACACCAACGCCCGGGATCATGAAACGCACATCATAGTTCTCCTTGTTTACCATGAGGACGATAGTTAAAAATCAATCCTGCCTCCACCAGGAATCTGACCTCCATCCCTCTTATCCCCAGCCAAGTGCCTGGCATCGCGAAACATAATTCTCCTTGTCTACCGCGAGGATGATAGTAGCGATGACAATGACGCTGCAATGAGTGATAATGACAATGACAGCAGCAATGATAATGACAGAGCAAATGTGATGCGCGTGTGTACCAGCAACACTCAGGCTTTTGCATTTCTGCAGTGTAGATTCCACGCCGCTCTTGGAATTTTTGTCTCCTTATGCAAGAATTATATCCAGTCATCACATTTTCATTGTCATATCCCATTCCGACCCTGTGACCATACAGTACAACAGACACGAATAAAGCAGTGCGAAAAAACACCAACATATTATCGGGACCACAATTATTTTTAGAGAAAATGTGTAACTTTATTTCATCATTGCGAAGTTTCACTATACCACACAGTAGGTGCAAGCACTCAATATTGTAACTTATACAAGAAATAATGTAAAATGCAATCTAGAGACCATATGCTTCTTATACATAGTACACAGCACTCTCATACTCGTAAAGGGTATTTTTCCATCCAAAACTGTCTATAAAAGGCAAACAAAGAGTCCTTTAGCGCCGCCTAAACCATTGTAGTCTTAAAAAAAGTCCATAAGAAAGCTATAAGGTGGCATCTTACAATTCAACACACTTGTAAAATGAATGCAAGACCTCACAGGGCTGTCGCAGTACACTGAGCCCATTGTATACAGTACTAGATCTAAAAACTACAGTAAAAGTTACAAAAGTAACAAAATAATAAAAGTACATAATCTTGAAGAATTAAAAAAGCAGTATTTTCTGCTAAAAATAGTAGTAAAAGCACTTTCTTTTATTAGAGCTAAAAATAACGAGCTTGTATGCTGACAGCAAGAACTCAACAAAGGTAGACCTCCGAGTGCATTCAGGGGGAATGTGGAGTTAAAACATATCTTGGAATGAAATTTTCACGATTTATTTACATTAGCATTGCTTTGCAACGGTTTGATTCTTTGTGTAGTTTTAAAAGGAGCTAAAGCCGAAATCCACGGAGCATGCTTCGGTGTTTGAAATTTCCTCGCGTGTTCCGCATGGAAGATATGATGGTTTCTTGGATTCGTATGTGAACGCATCAGTAGCATGCGGTAATGTTTGCATTGCTTTAAAGGAACCAAGATGCGCTATAAAAAGACAGCCACAGGAAAAAGCCAAGGAGACAGACAGAGCGCAAACTATCAACTGAGTTTATTTGTGTGAAAGTGCCTTATATAGTCAGAATCACAGCAAAAGAACAAGGGGAATGAGAGAGGGGGGTACAGCCAATCAACTCCTGGTCAACAACAGGTGCGCAGAAAATGGTTTTCCTTGTTATACAGTTTGACGGAAGTGTCGCTTACACATTTATCACCGTTTTCTTTTATGTGATAGGCCTCCAAAAGCTCCCGCGCTGTTTTATTTTTACTTCTTCCTAGAATCTTTATCTTTTTAAGCAAAGGCTCGCATCCACTGCAAGCAAGGCAATGAGCAGGCAAGTTTGCTCCTTCTTCATTCCGAATGGATCGGGCATGTTCCCCTGCGCGTTCATTCACGCATCGGCCTGTCTGGCCCACGTAGGCGCCTCCACACTTGAGTGGGATTTCATATACCACTCCAGTGGCACATTTTACATACTTTTCGGCATGTTTTATGTCTCATCCACTGCCTCTAGCTCCTTGGTTCCCGGTTCTCGGGCACAAGGCTGCGAGTTTCTGTGGGGCAGAAAAAACAACAGGGACGCCATGCCTTTTTTTTTCTGCCCCACGGAAACTCGCAGCCTTGTGCCCGAGAACCGGGAACCAAGGAGCTAGAGGCAGTGGATGAGACATAAAACATGCCGAAAAAAATGTAAAATGTGCCACTGGAGTGGTATATGAAATCCCACTCAAGTGTGGAGGCGCCTACGTGGGCCAGACAGGCCGATGCGTGAATGAACGCGCAGGGGAACATGCCCGATCCATTCGGAATGAAGAAGGAGCAAACTTGCCTGCTCATTGCCTTGCTTGCAGTGGATGCGAGCCTTTGCTTAAAAAGATTAAGATTCTAGGAAGAAGTAAAAATAAAACAGCGCGGGAGCTTTTGGAGGCCTATCACATAAAAGAAAACGGTGATAAATGTGTAAGCGACACTTCTGTCAAACTGTATAACAAGGAAAACCATTTTCTGCGCACCTGTTGTTGACCAGGAGTTGATTGGCTGTACCCCCCTCTCTCATTCCCCTTGTTCTTTTGCTGTGATTCTGACTATATAAGGCACTTTCACACAAATAAACTCAGTTGATAGTTTGCGCTCTGTCTGTCTCCTTGGCTTTTTCCTGTGGCTGTCTTTTTATAGCGCATCTTGGTTCTTTTAAAGCATTGCATAAGGTACTTCCAAATTTTAGTTACGCAAGTCGTGACAACAGTTTGGCAAAGTGTGCACCTAATATAACTCAAACTGTACACAGCTAGGAAAACTATCAGTGTCAAGATACCTAAGTTTATTTCTACACAATAAGCCTAGAAAAGAACCTGGTATTCAACTGTGAAAACAGGTGCCAATTTATGCCAGTGAAATAAAAAAATCCTCATGAAAGACTTACTTTGCTTCTTTGCTCTTGCATGCTGAAAGTAGTTTTAACAAGAATCCACAAAGTTCCAAAAACAAGCTCGCAGATTAATTTCTCACATGGTTTAGTTCAGAAAGTGCTCCGACACAATGCATTTGTTACCCTGTATTGGAACAACAGTTTTCTTAAGTGGGTTACATGAGGAAAACAGTCCAAAACACTTGAATAAAGAAAAACAGACTAATAGCTTCAAGCATGTGCAGTTTCACTTTAGAAGCTTAAAAACTAGCTTCAAAGTTTTGCAGCTTCCATGACAGGTTCTGAAGACAAGGAATTCATCTCATGAGCAATATAAGGGTTTTACCTTAATAATCAAAAACAGTACCATTCGTCAAATTTTGAAACTTCTGCTCCACATTCCCTCCTAAACCCCCTCGTACATACAGTCTGTGATCACTAAGTGACCACCAACAACAACCAACAAAATTTTTCCACGAGTGCCTATTCTTGCTTCTAACTAAATGTCCATGTTTGTTGGTAGCTCAGTCAATTAAACAATACAGAAAAGACACGGACAAAGAAAAGAACATGGAGATGCAAGCATTGCACATGTACCGTCTTGTTCTTGTCATGATCCATGTATTTTTTGCACTGTTTGACCACAGACTAACTGCCATCCAACTAGCCAAAATAAAGGAGTCTAGAAAGCCGCTGCTGCTACTACTGCCCCTTGCTAGCTACACACTATGTCACATATACAACCCACACACAGCGAGCGCAACATACAGCTACTGTTGCTGAACAGTTAGTGCAATATGACGCACTCAGTTTTCACAAGTAGGCCTTTGACGCAAAAATAAAACTGCATATTACAAAATGGTCTACATTAAAGAAAAATGACTAACAGAAGTGAACAGCAAGTAGAGCTGCCAGTGTCATATAGGAGCCTGCATTGCCATTTAAACATCTATCACATCCACATAAAACGTAGGAATTGTGTTTGTCTTGCTATCTGTTCATGTTTCTAGCGCTGTTTTAACGTAACAGCACACCTGTTTCAAAAGCAACTCTTCAGACCTGGCACATTTGGAAAGGAAGGAGGTACACAAATCACTTGTACATCTTTAAAGATGGCTTTGTGCTTTCTGACAAACACTGCCACAAACAGCTGTTTTAACAAGAGTGGCACTCTGCCAGATAACATCCACAAAGTGTCACAACACAAAATCCTATGTGGTATCAGAAACGCAACATCTCCATTTAACAAGGCAAGAACTTTAGAAGTCAGTGCGATCATTACCCTTAGATGATGCATGCGTCATCCTTCACAGAGACCACTTCAAGGCAACATGAGTCTGGGGCCAGAGCGCAAGCCGAACAGATAGAGTTTACATCCCCTCCACCATGGCATCTGACTTGCTATAGTGCGAGGTATTGCCTTTCCCATCAGGCCTTAAACTAAGGCTGATCAACTCAATGTAACGCACACACTACCAGTCCCACAATGACAGTGTTCATTGCATGTTGATGTTTAGCTCCTCAAATTAATGTTCTTTCAATATGTGTGTTGAGACCGCCAGAACTGCCTTCACATTGCAATGTTTCACAATGTTTCCTCTATCAGAGTGTCACCACCACTCTGTCAGAGTGCAGAGTGTCACCACAACAGCACAAACTACAAAGTGTATCCGACAGCCCTGGGCAAAGAGAAGAGGGTTAGCTCGGCTACTTTTCAAGTTCCTTGAGGACAACTGGTGACATTCAGCAATACTGGGTGCTCGGTTGGGCTGGCAGGTGGGCAGTGTAGGCAAGCAGGCTGATTAGCAGGCTGAATAGAACACAAGCTTAATTATTAACCCAAGTTGCCTCCACTGCGGTTCACTCCTGTCAATATCATCAAGCGTGCTTAAGTAATGGTACAATTCAAATGTGATCTGTGATGTCCACAATGAATGCCTGTTTGAACCAGGCAATGCCAGGAGAGAAAGGCCAGCTACTAGCAACCACCTCCTCCTCATCCTCCTGGTGTTGGCAATATCTGAAAGAAAGAAAAAACTTGCATAAAATACCTTATTAGACACTTTAAGCACAGCTTAGCCAAAACACTCAATGACTTATGTCTACAGCAAACACAAGACATGATGACTTGCATACCAGCGCAAGCTTGAGATGCAACAATAAGGCCCAGAGTGTTTTGTCCAAGGCACCCTTCAAAACCTACACGATATGGCTACCGCAAAGCATGCACAGGTTAGCAGGTTAGACCAAGATTTCATTCATAACATTCACAGCATGAAGCAAGAATGCCAAGGCTCACTGTTGCTTATTAGGGACAAGATTTGCACTGCATGCTGTGCAGTGACATTGCACAGAACTAGCCAGCCTTAGCCCACAATTTTCACAGGTCACAAAGAAATATACAACACACTGGTCACAGCTGCCACTCAACATTTTTCGCTTTCTTCTATGTCCCACTAGACCTTCTGAGCCCTTGCCCATCCCCTTAGGAGTCTGTAAGGGCTCTCACGACAGGTTTAAAAGCATAACATCTGGCCTGAAGACTTTTTTACTAATTTAGTATGTGTCCTGACAATAGGAAGTAAAGTCAAGAGCCTGATCTTAAAGACCAACTGCAATGAAATTTTTTGCAGTGTAAAAGGAGCATTTTTTAATAGTACCTCAGCTGAGAGTACTACAAACAAAATATGGCATTCATAACTGAAGAGAGTGCTTCGGGAATCGCTCGCGAAAATAATTGCTTTCGGAACTGAAACGGGAAAAAGGGCCGCCATTACTAAGAGCCAGAAATGATGTAGGAATTAAGGGGTGCAACTGGACTGTCCGACGCTGTTGAGGCATTTTTGGCTGCTTTCTGTTGCTCGTAAAAACCTCAGAAAGTGGGCAAATGTTATATTTGGTTATTGCGTGCAACGTGAACTCTGATCTAATGAATTAAAGCTCTGCGAACTAACGCCAACATGGACTACCATTTGTTTTGCCCTATGTTTTCTGTACTTCTTATCTGCATGCAACGCGTGCATTCCAGTCTGCCGTGCACATTCATTCCACCAATGGTAAAAGCATTTCGCCAAGGTAATGGTGGAAGAAATTATAACAGCTTTGCCATTCTAAAAAATAAAAGCTTTGCCATTCTAACAAACGCAAGACCTCCAAGCCGCGTTTAAGCCTGTAACTTTTTAATGCATGCCGCCCAAAGCCTGTTCCTCCAAAATAGACCAGCTTGATAACCGTTCTCGAACGCCCGTTTACACATCACATTCGGTAAACTGCCCAACTTTGCTACACAAGCTGTTATACGCTTGTAACAATCAAAATGATAACAGGCAGTGTAGCTGAAGTAAAATTTCATTGCAGTTGGCCATTATCTACTACAATACACCACCAACACTTCTGGCTAGAAAAATGTTCTAGAAATCTGTGTTGCACCTAGGGTGAACAGCAATTCTGGCAAGGCTATTTAAAAAGTTTCAATCCATACAACTCAAATCTCCTAGACTGAACTTTTACAAGCTGCATGAGGTGTCCAGGCAAGAATGGACTGGAATTAAAAATTTGTACAGAATGTACTGAAGCTTAATTCGGATAAAAAAAAAAAAAAAAAAAAAAACGAGCACTGCGTTATGTGCTCTTGCAGTACCAGCGTAAGATGCAAGGATTAATCCGGAATTCCCGTGATGAGTTCGTCTTCGTCAGCTTCGGCGTCAGCAGAGGCCATGACTGATGAGGCGACTGCAAGCAAGGGCGGCCCACTGTCCAGTAGGTCTGCCGGTGGTTCATTGCTGAAGAGCTCGGCAGGCACCGTAAGCGGCGCCTTCTCGGGGAGTAGGTCGCGCAGCGCCTGCCTTGCTTCCAAGTGCCTTTCCACCTCCTCCGACGTCATGTGGCCGTCTAGGCGGCTCACAGACAATGCGTCGACCACTTCCACCACCCTCTTCGTGACGCTGGCGGCCAACAGCGGCTTTGAGGTTTGTTGCGGCGGAGCAGATACAGTCGCTAGCGGAGGTTTCGATGTCCTGGCTACTTTCTTTTTCTTTTCGGTCGTAGGGTTCAGCGACGCACTGGAGGGCATCAGAACGGTTGACTTGGCTGCCAAAGTAGGCAGGACACTCAAGGCAGCGGAAACGTTGCTGCCCGCCAGCGGTGCAATCTCAGTCTTTATGGGTATGGAACACGACGAAGCAGCACTGGGCACAGCTGCAGCTGATACGCTGGCCACGGGAAGATGGTGCACGTTCACACTTTCAACTGGAGTTACAGTTGGCTTTTTCTTCTTCATGACAGTGAACGGAGGTGGCGGCGGTTCAACACGAAGCTCCGAGTCGCTGTCACTCGAGACGGTAGCGTCTGAGTCACTCGACGACGAGTCGATCGATTCGTACTGAAGGATTTGGTCCAGGAGAAAGCTTTTGTCGCGCGTCACTTTGAGCAGCTTTCGTTGAGCCTTGCGTAGTTCTTCCTGGAAGCATTCATTTTCGTATAGGAGGAACTTCAGCTTGCGTTTCAGGTTGCGATATTTCTGCCGGTATGACACGACAGGAACAGATGCTTCGTCGGAGATAGGCATTTTTATGGAATACAGGCAATACAGGCTGTCAGCACTGTTTTCAAAGCATGTCTACCTGCTTGCCTAACAAACGTCGGCGGCACCGCCCACATAAAATGTCCTTTCACTCTTGGCAGAGTTGGCTGCTGGTAGGCCTTTCTTCTCCTGGTCTTTCACATATTTGGCTCAGGAAACACTTTCCCGCCCTCAGGCGCTGGCGTGCTTCGAGAGCTTGCACACGTACTTCACATCTCGAACTTTTGACGCTACCAACCTACGATTATCGCCCTTGAGAGGGGTACGGACTGCCCGCTGAAGCGTACAGGTTCGCGCTGATTGGTTGAAACAATCTTCCTCCTTTCTCTTATCCGCGAGCCCAAGCGAGCCCTGCGAGCGAGCACACTGAGCAGTGTACTGAGCAGTAAGCTGTATCTGTGAGGCATTTTTTTCCATGTTGGTTAATATGCTGCTGAACGACATTATGGTTTGATAGGGTAAGTTAGTAAGTTATTGCTGTAGTACGTTATGGCACTGGTATTGTTAACGTTATCATGATGGGTTACTGGGGTTACGGTGAAGACCAACGTACCACAGACTATCAAAACACTATAAATTTGTGTATATTTGAAATTTTTTAATGTAACTTAACAAAATTTGTTTTCATAAAATCTATCTCAAAATTTACGCGCATATCGGCATCGGCATTGCCAGCATTATCAGCAGCTTTTTTAATCAGCGCTTCATTGGATGAATAGAGCCGCGTATTTTCCAGTGTAGCCCTACTATTGGTGGAGGCAGCGGTGGCCAGGGCCAAGCCAAAGAGTATTTGGCGGCTGCAGCGGTTGATGTTGATCGTTGTCGCTCGAAGCTTTTATTCTCTGTAAAACGCCAGGAGGAAGGCTGTGACACGGCTTTAATTTATGATGCAGGGGTCAGCAACTGTAACTCAGAATGCAATTACCCTGAAAGGTTCCGCCCAGATAGTCGCCGAATTTTTCAGTAAGTCCTAAATTCTTTTCTGCGCGATTTGTATTGTGCCTGTGTGAAGGCGACGCTGCGGTGTTTTGAAAGTTTGTTGTCCAGTGTGGCTTTTGCGTTTTCTTCCCGTGTTGCTCTACAGTTCTGGTCAGAATTCTAAAACCTGTGGTGCCATTAAAAGCGCTTCTGTCAGGAGTGTGTCGGATAGTCCCGTTCGCTGTAGCCTGTTATGTTTCCCGTTGGTGGCGGCCGGAGTTGACAGGGGAAATGTGACGTTGCTGAGCCAGCTGATCGTGCCACTCACTTGCATTCCTTCAATTTTTTTGCACATGAAGAGGACGCTGGCTAGAAGGGCCAATACTGCAGTAGCATATCCACTGACCAGCGCTCTTGACGCACGTTTGAACCCCCGAGCGCACAAGCGATGTGGGGATCGGGCTCTCCAACTTTTTTTGAGCCGGAGTACTCAGATGCGGTCACGGCCGGTGAAACGCAAGATTCATGTCTACTGTGCGATGTCAGTAAACCCTCCACTCGGTATCCCTCATAGCCCGAGTTATTGAGAACGTTAAACCGCAAAACTTTCAAGCTGTCGCAAAGGTTGCTTTGCTGTAATATGAAACGACGAGCATTTAATTTCTAGGCACCATTCTGTTTCTTGCATTTGTGAAGAGGGATTCAAAAGGAGGGCGAACTCGTGACACAGCAGCTTCTTGACACTTATATGCTCCCGGACTGCAGGTTGGGAGAGCATGCTCAGATTAACGTTCGAAGGTATGTGTTTTTTTGTTTTTTTTTTATGCTATTGGCGGAACAATTGCGGTATTTTATTTTGACAGCTGGTCACTAGTTCTTTATTTGCGCTGAAAGTTGTGCTATCAACAAGGATGGACTGCATTTAAACATGCCAGGGCAGCATCACTATCTAGCTGTCAATTAACATGCTCTGATAAAACATGCCATTAAATCCACTGAGGCTTGGTAACTATAACCTTGCAAAAGAGGGAAAACTGCGTTGAAATATTCAAGTTCTTGTCAGAAGTTCACCTGCTCATCGTGTGTGTACGAATTCAGTGTGGACAAGGCTGTCTCATCTTCATTACAAACAGCTGTTGAAGAGCTGCTTACTCTTATTGCACTGTGCTCAGTCACTTCAGTGTGTGCAGGAAAGAGCATCTAAAGTAGCAAGGACAGTTACCTTGTTAATTCAAGAACAAAATTAATGGCAGGCCACATCTTTGAACATTAATGAATGGGTAATACTTTTGGAGCCAGAAGACAAATTCTGTAGAATTTGCAAGAGACTGTGTGTTGCATATCGATATTTAGTCCCTTGTACATGGTGATACTGACCATAGTTCCTTGCGCATGGTATTGAGTGTGTCCCGTGTCTTCCTTTTTCTCTCTGCCTGTTGCATTTGCACCCACTTTTTATTAACTATGCTTTTTGGAGCAAGTAGTTTTGTTTGGTCATTTTAAGGGGTTCATGTGTTCATGAATGTAACAGGCAAAAAAAAAGTATGTTAACGGTATGCAGGATAGTATTGTTTTTAAGGTCCTGCAGAGGCAAATGTCCAAGCAGACGTTGGTGAGGAGCCCAGTGGCAGCCATCTTTCTGTAGATGGCTCCTTACCCAACCGGACCCCACAGGGGGCATCTGTTAAAGCAGATGTTTGTGTGTACTGTGCGACACCACGGAACCCAAGCACCCACGCTCAGCCGTGCATGGCACTGCCGTGTCTGGGGAAAAGGGGATCCTGGTGGTTGAACCGATGCCGAGTGTTAGGACCTTTAAGGCCCCTCAGCAGAGGCAACATGCCACATTGTCCTCAGCTTTCCGTAGACAGCACCTCCGAGCTGACCCGACTGGAGGGGAAATTGTTTCCTCTCCATCCACACACTATCACTCTGTCTCCTCCTCATTTCTTGGTTTTTTCTTTTTTCTTGGCAGCGAGGGTTAAACTTACGTGGAGTAACTACCACAAGTTGCCCTGTATTTGGTTGTAGCTAGGTTGTACAGCTGGTGTGGTGTGGGCTTTCTTCCAAGTTCCTGTCACATTCTTATGTTGGGATCTGTGGTGGGTGGCTGGCATCATAACCGAAGATGCACTACATTTCATGGCTTCTTCCTTCCTCACAACTGATTGCCATCTGACAAAAAGAGGGTGCACCAAGGTAACACTGCAATTCTTTGCAAAAAATGCAAACAACTTTCCTCACTTCTGTGTGATTCACTCTGAAGACAGAAAAAACTGCTCGACTGTCTCACCGTTCATAGTTTCAAAGCTCCGACAGACGCCATAGGTCAAGGTTACAAAATAAAAAAGCTGGCAAATGGCCACCTCCTCCTAGAAGTACTCTTCAAACATCAGAGTGAAAAGCTGTCAACAATTGCATCTCTTGCAGACATCTCGGTTTCTATCGGCCTACACCGATCTTTGAACACTGTTCGCGGAGTAACATCAGATGATGACCTGAGATACCTGACCAAAGAATTCCTAGCAGGACTAGAAGACAAAAATGTCACCAGTGTATACTGCATAAAAATAAGCAGAGAAAACAAGGAAATAGCAACGAAGCACACGCATTTCAGGAAAGCATTCTACTCAATTCCATGGAGGTAGTAGGGTACTAAAACTGAAACTTGAGCAATACATTCTCAGCCCACATCACTGCTGCAACTGTCAGAGGTATGGCCACAGCTCTCAGAGTTGTCGAGGTAGACAAAGTTGTGCCAGATGTGTTTACTTGAACATGCCGCCGAAACTGTGCGCACCTGTGAGGGCGATCATGCAGCCTACTCACGGTCTTGCCTAGCATGGAAGAATGAGAAGAAAATTTTAACATTGCAAGTAGCTGAAAACATAACATACAGGCAAGCACGAAAGCAGCTATTTGTGACACAAAATCTAACTTAGTTCTCCGCTGTGGTGCAAAAGGGTGCGGCACCATGAACAGTGAGCCTGGTGCAAGGACCAGGTGAAAGTAGCTAGCGCTACACCACCGGCTGCTAGGACCCTCAGGTCAGCCGACCCCAAGGCCTCTCCCCACACTGGGAAGCCGAACTAAAATGCACCCTTTCGCTCTGCACGGATGTTCAGCCTATCTGAGGATGTGATGAGCACATCTCCGCCACAACAATAGTTTCAATAGACTAAGAAAATGGCATTCCTCATACAGTGGAACTGTCATAGCCTTATTAAAAACTACTGATGTAATAGTATAAAAAAGAACTGAACAAGGGTTCAAGGGGGGCCTCACTTCACAAGCCAAGCCAACATATCGAGGGAACTTGTCTTCGTCTTGGCAGCACAATCATCACTTGCAGGGTTTATATGCACTTTTGTTTTCGAAAAAAAAAAAAAGCAAGGGAGAGGGGAGAGAGAGAGGGGAGCAGGGCAAAGGATGAAAATGTTTCCTTGGGTGGGAATTTCTTTGAACCTGGAATTCGAGGTCTAGTCTTCTGAAAAATAAGATAATATGCAGCAGCAGGGGCAACTACAATAAGAGCTAGATGAGTCAGCATCTGAAGCAGGTTTGATGCTGGTGCTTTTTGGAAGGGGATGACCTTTCCCTCCTGAGGGACCTGATAAGCTGTACAGCTGCAGGAGAATACTTGTCAAGAGCTTTCTGGAAGGGGTTAAAGACCGGCACAGACAAAAAATGTTAGACAAAAATATGAAATAAGGAGGAGGGAAGGGCAATTTAAATTCTTCTAGAATGCTCCTTATAAGCATAAGCAATACATCGGAGAGGCAGGGCAATCAATGAGCATAAGGTTAAATGGCCATCGGGCAAACACAGACAGAAACCTCCCAAAAGCAGTTTTCCTGCACTTTAATGAGAATGGCCATAATTTTAATGAAATTAAATTATTCCAGTCAGGCTTTAAATTTTCAAGGGACAGAAACGGCAGGAAAGAGTTTCTACTCAAGAAATTTAGAGCATTGCAACCAACAGGAATTATCTCGAAAGGAAAATTTGGAATCCGTGAAGTATATTCCTTCTGTGCCGTAATTAGTTGGGGAGACAGTCACATGCAGCATGAATTGTACAATTTATTCACAGCATATGTACCTCTAATAGTACAAGCTCCATGTGTTTTTCTAAACGTTTCCTTTTTTCTTAGTTTTTTTCCCCCCTGAATTCTTCTCTTCTGATAATGCCCGGCTTGGCAGGTATGGCTTACTCTGATTTGTTACTGTCCTTTTTTTTTTTTTTTCAGTTTGCCTTCCTTTCTTATTTTAATTTTTGTCTGAAATTCTTAACCTATGCTGGTATTTAACTACTTCTGGAAGGCTCTTGACAAGTATTCCCCTGCAGCCGTATTTCTTATCAGGTCCTTTTGGAATGCCTGTCCTCTTCTAAGAAACACCTTCCAGCACTGAACCTGCTTCAGATGCTGACTCACCATCTGCCTGACATTCTAGTTTTCCCTGCTCTTGCCACCTTTTTTTTTGTTTTTCAGGTGATGGGACCGCTGGTTCCAGGTTCATAGAAATTCATACCCGAGGAAACATTCTTTCATTCCTTGCCGTGCTCCTACCTCTTCTTCTTCAGAAGCAAAAGCGTATATAACCCCTGCCAGTGATGATCATGCTGTCCAGACGAAGACAAGTCCCCTTGTCAAAACGTTGATTTGGCTTGCTAACTTAGGCTCCCCCTCAGCCCTCATTTAGTCTTCTTTTATACTGTGTAGTCGCCTTCTTCCTCTCATTCTACACTAATGTAATAGACCTATTAAACTTCTTTTCCCCAGTTGCTTGCTGCTCTGGACTACAGCAACAGAAAATTTTAAGGAAATGGGTTTTTCACTGTGACCAACAGCATGCAAACAGACTCCTGTGGGGTTGCTGTTGTTGGGCAGAATGGTCTTGCAACTTGTGAAGACAGATTAAAAAGAAAATATGAAGCTATTGCAGTCAGTGTACTCCACTTTAACACTATAACAATATGTTCTTTTTACCTTAAACCCCGTTTAACAATAACATATAACGATTTAGAAAAACATTTAGTACAATTACCAGAGCCGCAACTGTGCACTCCTTTTTTTTAGTGGAGTGAACACACGGACTCTAGAGGTCGTATTTAAGCAGATATCATCCTATGCAACAATATCTTCCTACTGAATGCAGGCAAGAAAATTTACTGCTCTCCGAGCGCCTGAAAAATGAGCTTTTGAGACCTGTCTTTTAGTTTGCCATTTTTATGGATTTCAACTAGGATTTTTTGAGTCCATATGGAAGCATCATCTACCTGTTATTAATAACATATTATCACCATCAGTAACTCCGACAGAACCATGCCACTGGAAGCTCCATTTAGCCAGTTGGGAACTGTTCTGGGCTAAAGCAAGTCTTGATAAAATCTATCGACGAACTAACCAAAGTATTTATCTCCTATATTATTGCTGCTGCGCAGTTAGCCATTCCTCAAAACTTGGGAGTGTTACAACAGGGCCGCATACTTTGACACAGATAGGAATGTAGAGAGGCAAAAAATTAACAAAATAAAACCTGGAGGATTTTCAGGCAGTACCCAACCTATATAAACCTCAAAGTTAAAAAAGTGAAAGCTAATGCCAAGTAAATACACCGCACAGCTGGAAAAAAAAGTCGTGACAGAAGATTGTATCATCTGTAAACAGTTCAATCCTGTTCAAAAAATTTTGTGAGCAGATATGTAGGCTAAATGGTCACTTATCTCCTTTCACAAGTCTTTTTCTCCCAGCCCCTGGTAGACAGATTAGTAGCAGCGAACAAGTATATACATACTAGGAAAGCATTTCTCTCGGGCTTCTAGTTCCCTACACTATACAGATGTGTTTCTGAAGCGCCAATGAATGATACTTGCAATGGTTTAATTACCCTACAAAAAATCCATAGAGTACTGTCTGCTGGTAAGCAAACTGCACCTGGCCCTGATGAAATTTATTATGAGATGGCTAGCACATCTTTCAGAACCTGCAGTAGAGGCACTTTTAAAGTTTTTCAACAAAATATGGGTATCAGGAAAGCTACCCGAGGCTTGAAAGAAAGCAGTTATTATTCGCCGCGAGATCGACCTACAGGTGGCTCCACCATCACTCCGGTAGTGTGGATCGGCAGCCGGCGGCGCTCGCAGAAACGCACGCTGCGTAGGTCTGCTTCCGAGTTTACGGCGGGTTTATTGGCGACGAAAACGTGTCTTCTGCAGTATTTCTGCTATATTGCAGAACAAAATCCAAGGATTTCGCCAATGCAGCAGAAGAAGAGCGGATTTTAGGAAAACAAAGCACGCAACCACCAGTCTTCTAGATTTACTTTGCATGTTTCTTGCACTGTACCTCGCTCAGCACCTAATGCTTGGGCCTGCCTAATGACAGCTTTGTTTTTCTTATCGAGTTTTAAACAGTTTGCGCGTGTCTCATGAGAGTGAGACCGGCGAATCTAGTGTCAAGCCCACACAGATACAAGGTTCGTGCTCTGACCTGCAGTACTTTAGATTGAATCGAGAAAGCCTGGTTCATTATATCGTAATTGACTCGAGGATTAAGCAGGTTAAATGTAGCATTGGCAGCGCACTGCATGGCGAGTTGCTTTAGACTGAGAGCACACCAACTCTGGCCTAGACAACCACGCACAAGTATTCCCCAAAAATGAGATCACGCCGACACTATATACAGGAAACCTCGCCGCACAGGAAAGCTGATTGTTCACGTGTACAGCGCTGAGTGGATTGAATTTGCCGAGATGCTTTTTGCGGCCACTGTCATAGAACGTGATAGTGTATTACTGCATGCGCCACTAACTAAATGATTTCCTGAAACCGAGGAAAGTATAAGGGATTTCTGATATGTGTGATGTTAATATATAACTAAATTAGTAGTGTAATTATTTTGTTTTGCAATGCGAATAAATTTCACCGTGTGAGAGAACTTTTACACACTTGACAGAATTTACAGTAATCAGCGATTAATTTTCAGTAACGTTAAATTGCTATGAATTACTTGCTGCAAAGACATCGTTATAAACTGCGCATGGGCACTGTCATGTTCTGGGAAGCAATTTTACAGGCTGAAAATTTCTTTACCACTAATTATTTAGCAGTGACTAAATCTTATACGAAGTAAAATATTAGGGTTGCTTCCAAAACAGATGCCGGATATAAAACTATTCCGAAAGAAATGGAGGTCATCTTATCATGCGACTATAAAAATGAAGCCCGCATGAAGCTGTTTTACTCCCCTTGTCAGAAATGACTAGTTTTGTCGGAAGATAGCACTTGGACGAAAAGGGATTATAATGATTATAATAGGCCACCAGTAAAGTACATTAATCTAGGTGTATTATGTAATATTTAGGGTAACAATTAGGTTCAGGGAATATGTTTCCCAAACATTCGAGCATTTCTCTAAAGCAAAATGTGCTCACTAAAACTTTTACGGATGCACAGAAGCCTTCAACAACAAAAAGAAAAGAAATGCATATTGGCCCGTGTTTAATGCATGAAAGCAGCATCGGCTATGATGGATGATTGCAGGTGCTGGTTTTGGTGTCGTTTTTTTTTTTTCATTATTGACACCACATTTACCAAGTGGGATTGTTTATTGTGCAGTCAAATCCCACAGCAGAGGAACGCCTTTCGAAACAATTGTGATTGAATCCCCCGTTCTCGAAATCAGCAGTCGAGCGCCCTTACCATTGAGCCACCGCGACAGAAGTTTAAAAGCAAAAAAAAAAGTACTGACACAACTTTATCGTGCATAGAGATGGCATAGTAGGCATAGAGTGGTCTGTTCAAACTGCATTCTACTATATGAAGCAGTCTGCAGTGGCATATGTTTTAGTAGCTGCGGTATTCTAAACAGAAACGGGAATATGCGATTTCTGAGCGTTTGCATTAACTTTTGTTGACGGCAACGACCTGTTTTGCTTTGAAACGGCGGCAACGACAGTACCACTTCGTTTGAGACATTGCATGTCAAAGGATCTCAAGCGCCGAAGACCGTGATGGATGATGTCCTTATCCAAGCATGACATGCTCGACACGGACAAATATATATTTTTTTTATTAAAGCGTGGGGTTATAGACTGTTCATATTTATGTTGCAAGAGGCATATAGGTAAGCAAACGCTCACAGGAACCGTGAAACAAACAAAAACGCTCTTGTACACGCCGCATGTGCGCGCGTAAATCACTGCGGGCTGGCACACGACGCGAAAACGCATCCACACTGAGTAGGTTTCGCCACTGAGCCGCAAGGTTGTGACTCTGCTCGATCTCGAGGCCAATACCATTCCTGAAACTGGTAGTTATATGTCCATAGCACTCACTTGTCTTGCCAGGTCTTTCTAAAGTGGTCTGAATATTAGGTTAATGTTTGTTCTTGAACCTCATACACTTTTAATGTCTACCAGTGCATATTTAGGGAAGCATGCTGCACAGCTGACCATCTTGTTCATCTTGAAATTACAGTGCGGGAAGCTTTCGTTCCTAAAACTGCCTGGCAGTTTTCTTTGACATGGAAAAAGGTTATGACATCACATGGAGGTTGGGGATTCTTCGTGACCTAGCAGACCTAGGCATCTGCAGCATGACGCTAAACCTGTTTGAAATAATTCCTTTCAGGGTGCTCATTTCATGTCTGGTTGGGCTCAACACTCTTGAGGCACTTCATGTAAGAGAATGGGGCACCTCAGTGATGTATTCTAAATCAGACACGGTCTGTTATAAAAATTAATTTCATTGGCTAAATAATCCCAAAATCTATCATGTATTCAGTACACTTGACGATCCACAAATCGCATGTACATCCTCGAGCTTATCAGGATGCAAGAAGCAGATACAGCTGACACTAAACAAACTAGCGATTTGAGCGGACAGAAATTGATTTAGGTTTTTTCCACAGAAAGCAGCAGCTGTGCTTTTCTCACTTAGAAGATACCTGCAGATTGGCCCCACTCTATACCTAAACAGAACTCTATTATCTATATAAAAAAAAAAGCATAAAGTTTTGGGCGCAACGTTTGACAAAAAGCTCACTTTCCTTCCACACATAACCTAAAAAAAAAAAAAAAAAAAAGCCTCGCAATCTCTGAGCATATTGAAAGTGCTCTCAAGAAAACACTGGGGATCTGACAGGATATGCCTACCACACATCTACCGCTGTCTAATACGCTCTTCCTTAGACTATGGATGCATAGCGTATCGTTCAGCGAGACTGTCCATACCTGAAAAAATTAGATCCACTGCATAACTCAGGACTACATTTTTCATGCAGAGCGTACAGGGCATCCCCCATGCCAATCTTACTCGTGGAAACATTAATCCTCTCTTGAAGGTAGAAGAATCGCATTTACTTGCACGTATATCCTCAAAATCGGATCACTACCAAAACACATCTGCAATTCACTCGTAACAAAGTGTTCTTCCAGAACAATATTTACTAGCAAAGCTCGAGCCACCAAGCCGCTGCTCCTGCGGTTCGGACAGATGTGTCAAGGCCCCGCCATACTGGATCCTTTACTTGGCATTGCCCAAAGGCATAGCTTACTACCACCATTGTAGAATATCCCTTCAGTCTGTGACCTCATTCTCACACAGTTTCATAAAGCATAAACTCGGTCAAAACAAGCGTTGAGGTGCCGGCTAGTTGGTAATACATTTCAAAATCTGTCAAAACGTTTTTAATAATTCCTAGAACTCCAGGAAAGATACAACTTATTAACTTTTATACCGACAGTTCAAAAACAGCTGATCATGTTTGGAGTGCAGTGGTACGAGAAAGATTACCATAGTGCACAATCATTTTCACTGCTGAATGTTATGCCATCTCTGTCACTGTAGAAAAAAATACTAAATGAGGACATTACAAACAGTATTGTATACCAAGATTCTCTTAGCGTACCTCCAGCTCTTCATTCCAGGAATGCACTTACCCCACTACTTGGAGACATCATACGCGTTACTAGTGCCACTGCCCAGGGACTAAGCATCAAATTCTTCTGGGTCTTAAGCCGGGTCAGGATCAAAGGCAATGAGTATGTGGTGCTCAAGCCCGAGACAAGCAGACCAAGAAAGCAAATACAGTCGAAATGGATGACTCTCTTTATGGACACTTTGGTTTCCGACCAAAACTGTCCATAAAGAGAGTCATCCATAATAACGAGTCATGAATAAAAACGAAAAGGATTTTATCGAGAAAAAAGAATTGTAAATAATGACTGCTTTTGTAGATAACGGTGTGAACTGGACTCAGAATTTGACAGAACACCGGCAATTTTGAGTGCATTATTCTTATCATTGCTGTCTTCGAAAAATTGTGCAGTCTGAAGAGACTCGCGTACCATGACACGCGTGATGGTGGTCTTTGTGTTGGTCGAAGTTTCGAGCATGAACTCCTCACTGGCTGATGAATCAGCATCCGATTCTCTACTCACCGCCACTTCCGAAATGGCCTCGTCACTGAGCAAAGTAGCCGCTAAGTAGCTGCTTGAGATTCTTCTGAGGCGAGGAAACAGCCGAGCTGTCGATACTAGTCCCTCAGGGCTTGGATTGACTAAGATGGCTTTTGCCGCTTGTATTCACAGATTGCTTGCTTCACGCCTACGTTCAGCTCTATTCTTTTGCATTTAACTCCCGCCATGCGAAATTCCAGACTCAAGTCGAGGGTTACAGGCTCCTGATGCTTTGCACTTTCTTGCCTAGTTAACCTTTCGGCCTTTCCGTTCTTCTGATTCTCTCTTTTTTGCCTTGTACTGTTTCCGTAAGGAAGCGAGAGTTGGCAAGTTGGCAAGCTGCTATGCAGAGGGCTATCGAACATCCTGTCTTCTTGGCGCCGTTTCTATGTGTTTCTATAAAACAAACACTGCAAGCTAAAATACAGTTTAGAATGACGGCTAGCCGACTACAAAGCGCTCAGACATTGTCAAGGCCGCATCGCTGACTTAAAGCAAAGCCGACATGCGGACCGTCTGAGGTGCAAAACGTGGCAGTTCGGCAGCGCAACAGGGACGAAAACCAGGAGCATAAGAGGGAAGCGCATCCAGGACGGGACGCCCGGTCTCGGTTGCGTGCTCGTACATCGCCTTTCTTTTGTCACCCTACTTTGTGAGTGTCTTACTTCTCGCCGAAAAGCGTTAACGACTTCATGGAACGCATACTGTGCTTTGGGAAAGAAAACTTCAGTTCCCGCCGCCACTGTAGGCACTTGTCTTTCTTCCTGTCATTTCTTACGCTCTTATCGGCCTCTCTGTTCACGTTCAGCAGAATTTATTGCAACCACATGTTTCTGTTTTCCCGACTGCGACGGCACTGCCACTGCACCCAGAAACCTCCTGGTTGCCTCCTTTCGGGGTCTTTCTTACGCCGACCCTCGGTTTGCTGTGTACGTTCCTTTCCGCTTCAAGAAGTTTTGCGCTATGATACACACAAGAAAGCAGGAACAATGTACACAGGACAAGCACGCTTGTCCTGTGTACGTTGTTCCTGCTTTCTTGTGTATCTGTGTGTATCGTAGCGCAAAAATTCTTGAAATGGTAAACCAACTAGCCCCCATTGCTGCTTTGCTTCCTCTCCGCTGTTGCGCTCCCCCCTCCCCCCCAAAACGGCGACCCGCACGCTTTGGTTCTTTCCAACCCCACCGGACTTGTTCAGGCACCCGGCCGTATCGGCTGTCACGTACGTTCTTGGGCGGCGTGCCCTTCTTTAACTTGCATTCGAAGTCATCTGCTTTTTTTCAAGCACTGTCCATAATACCGAGACAAAATTACATGGGCCCAAGTGGGCCGTGTGCATCCTTTCCCTGTCCATTGTCCAGACAGCGAGTTTCTATATTAGCAAGGCATAAATACATTGAAAACGTTTCGTCGCTAGAAAAGCTGTCCATAATTCGGGTCTTCCATATTAACGGGGATCATATTAACGGGGTACGACTGTATACCCTTTAAAGATTACATGACTAAGTTGGCACGTTCTAAGCTGAGGGGTAAATGGCAGTCTACTTGGAATAGCGCAGTAAATAATAAATTTCACTTAGCGAAGCCTGTGTTTGGAGAAGGGAAATCAAGCACTCACCAGGGGCGGCTTACGGAAGTAATTTTACGCCTTCTTCGCATAGAAAACACACACCTTACGTGTAACTTCATGCTAACAAAAGACAACCCCTTATTTGATGCAATGACCTCGCTGTAAACCGTATTTTATACTCTTGTCGAAAATTCAAAATACAAAGAAGAAAAGAATACTTTCCGCAGTTTTGCTATGAACGCATCCCTCTTCATCGAATATATTTGATATTTGATTCGTATTCAAAATTTATATTTGCAATTTTTCAATATTCGAAAATTTCCGAATTCAGCTCAGTTTCACTGCAATGCCTGAGCGTATGGATTAGCGAAACGTGACGGGGCCATTTTGTGAAGGACATTCTCTTTTGTGAAGAGGGTCTTCCCGGCAGTGCGTGCTTAGTGAAGAACTTGATGGAGCTGGGAAAAAAGCATCGTTCTAGTTTAATTCTAGTTTAATTTTATTTGTAAATACCTTTTATTTTTTCAAATAAACAAAAGGAAAAATGTTTACTATTTTCTAATTTTCCATCATTCTTTCATTGATCAGATATTTGATTCAATATTCGAAATAATTTTTTTTTCCTTATTCATATTTGACTCGTATTAGCAAATTTTGATATTCGCACACCCTTAATTTTTGTTTTTAAAAGAAGCAAATGTCATAAACAAACTGTAGATCAAAGCAATTAAAGTCTATAAATACACTAAACAGGTACCCCGCCGGGATGGCGCAGTGGTTACGGCGTTAGACTACTGTTCCCAAGGATGCAGGATCAAATCCTAGCCTCGACGGCCGAAAGCAAGGCGCCCGTATGCTGTGCGATGTCAGTGCATGTAAAAGAACCCCAGGTTGAAATTTTCGGAGTCCTCCATTACGGCGTCTCTCATAGCCTGAGCCGCTTGGGGACGTGAAACCCACCAAACCAACCAACCAACTAAACAGGTATTAAATCTCTTGTTTGGTGCATGATAGCCTCAGTTACTTAGGCGTATTAAACACTGGAGGAAATTGGCAATTGCCTTTTCCTCTTTCTCATAACTTTGCTGTCTTCTCCTTTCTTCTTTGTTTTTTCCTTCTTCCAGGCAGTGAGGGTTAGCCTTGTGTAGCTAACCGCCCTAAGTTATGTGAGAGAGAAACAGAAAGGCAGGGATGATAACTGGGTCACGCTTTGCTTACTACCTTACAGCAGGGAGGAGGAGCATATTGGGTTATAGTTGGGTTCCTGTCTCATCTCCATGGTGCATGGCTGGCACCGTGGCCAAAGAAAATATTTATTGCATGGCTTCTTCACAACAAAGTGATTGCCTCTATAAAAAATTCCAGATAGAAAGTACTGCCCAGTTCGTGGAGAAAACGAAAGAGACATTCCCAAAGCATGATGTTCTGCGCAGTTACTTAGATGAAAAGCCAATTCGCCTCTTGTCCCCATTTCTGGTCTGCAAATCCACGACAGGTGGCCTGTGCTTAAATTACAGAGTAACTAACTGGTGAGAACGTCATTTCACTGTGTGCAGAAACTCGATATTGGAAACATTATTTTCATTGGGGATACACTAGTCTTCATCACAGCCCGCAGATTCTTTAACAAAAGCTGTGATGTAACATCCGCAAGCAATTTCCCATATCTGGCCTAGCAAGAAATTCAAGAATGGCTCACCCATCGCATAGTAAATGTTCACCGAATCAATCAATAGGAGGCTAGGTGTCAGGTCGCCCACTCTTGGGGTGAACATGCGAGCAGGCATTTGCTTTCTTTGAGGTGCCATTGCAACCCCCCGCAGCCCTGTATTGATCCAAAAGGCCACATGCTCAAAGCTGGGTCTAAAGCAATGGCGCTCCAATTAGAGTTCCTACATACGTGTGTCTTCTCCCTAACAGTGGACGACCCAGTACATAAAGATTCAATTGAGTTCGTGCATACTGATTCCCGTAGACGTTTCAAGTCAGAAATATAGTCGGGGTTCACTGTGGCTACAAAATCTGTGCTAAATATGCTTTAAAGGATCATCTTTCAGACAGCTGTGAGACTGCACCATTGTGTGCAAACTACGACTGGTACCACCTGCCATACTCCTGGGCATGTCCAGCATGGAAAAAAAAGAGGCAGACTTTATAACTGTAAATATCAAATAAAATATATTGTTTAAAGAAGTGCAAAGATGATTTGCCCTAACATAGAGCACCTTTACATTCACAGCAAAAACAAACTTCGTCGATTCGATGGGTTCGGGTGACACACTACACTGGGGTCTGGTTTCTGCCCAGTCAGGGCTGTCCACACCCCAAGTAGGGACAGTGAAAATCGCCTTATTTCCAAAGCAGGGCCTGGCGATAGACACAGCTCCTCCTTCACACCCCGCAGCATAATTCTTAAAGGTCCTTACCTGGCCACTGTCCAGGTAAGGACCTTTTAAGCAAAGGAGCCCAGTGTTTCGATCAGGTACCCGAGATAGTCTGTGCAAAATGCTGCAGTGATATGCGCGCCGCAAAGCAGCAAAAATACAAATCAAAGCTCTCTCATCCTCCCCGTCGGGAAACCAGCTTCTTCCTTTCTCTACGAGCCGCAAGGATGACGCCGTAATCGAAAATGACATCCATTGGTCCGTCTCGCTGTCTGAGGGTGAGGGATGGGTGTCTACCGCTCGCTGCGCGTTTTTCCCTCGCCACAGCCGGACTGAATCCAGCGGCGCGCGCTCCCTCATTCGTTTTTTTTTCCCGTGCACGTGGAGTGCCACGCCCCACCTCCCGCCAAACGCGGAGGAGGAAGGGGAATTTGTCTTGCGGAGGCTAGACGACCGGGCAGGAGAGTGAAAAACCTTTGCGAGGGAATAGGAGGAGAGAAACACGACAGAACCGGGTGATTGCGGTGGCTCTAACTATGTTATTAGTTACTCTTTTCAAAAACATCTTGCGGCCTTGCATTCTGGGGGCGAACTTACAGTCACCAGGGAAGAAAATATTTTCGACCGGAGGGTGGACAGTGGGCCTTTAAAGGCTCACTGTCCACCCTCCGGTCGAAAATATTTTCTTCCCCGGTGACTGTGAGACTTCGCCCCTAGAACGCAAGGCCGCAAAATGTTTTTGAAAAGAGTAACTAATAACGCAGTTACAGCCACCGCAATCACCCGATTCTGTCATGCTTCTCTCCTTCCGTTCCCTCTCAAAGGTTTTTCACTCTCCTGCCCGAGGTCGTCTAGCCTCCGCAATACAAATTCCCCTTCCTCCTCCGCGTTTGGCGGGAGGTGGGGCGTGGCTCTCCGCGAGCGCGAAAAAAAAAAAACGGTCGAGGGAGCGCGCGCCGCTGGATTCAGTCTGGCCGTGGCGAGGGAAAAGCGCGCTGCGAGCGGTAGACACCCATCCTTCTCCCGTCAGTCAGCGAGACGGACCAATGGACATCGTTCGCGGTACGTACGTCATTGCTGTGGCCCGTCGGGCCAATGCAGGAAACGGGGAAGCTGGCTTCCCGGAGGAGAGCATGAGAGAGCTTTGAATTGTATTTTCAATGCTTTGCGGCGCGCGTGTCACTGTAGCATTTTGCACAGACTATATCCGGTACGTGATCGAAACACTGGGCTCCTTTGCTTAAAAGAGCCTTCCCTGGACAGTGGCCCTTTAAGAAAGAAAGAAGAAAGTGCGAATAATGGGACTCTGCACACCAGGAACCCAAATATTTAATCACATCCTCAAAACTCTTTTAGTATGTCTTTCCTAATACATTGGAACTGTAGGGGTTTCCTTAGGTACAACACCGACATGAAAGATCCTTTAAACTTTATTTCGCGGTCACTTTATGTTTTCAGGTGACCAACATAGGATCTTAAGATCTGAATAAAGAAATATTCGAACTATGTTTTTCATTTTGACTGAGACCAAACAGGTAGGCTGTCTGGAGGCATTGCTATTGTAGCACAAAGCAGTGTTGCAACTCGCAGAATCAAGCTTAAAACCACATATGAAGCGTTTCCAATCGCTGTTTATTTTGAAATAATCACAATATTTATTGTATACCTTCAGTTGTGTCTAGCAGTAACCCTTAATGATTAATAACTTTTTGAACAGCTGCCAGAACCATATTAGTTGGAAATTTTAATGTCCATACCTTTTTTTGGGTAATAAACAGACACTGCTACGTGCCATATTTTAGATTTTATTTTCTGTAATAATGTCTCATTGCTGAATGCAGGAAAGTGCGCATACTGCTCTCCGAACACTGAATGAATGAGCTGTTAGATTTAAATTTTAGTCCAGTCTGTTTTTAACGATTTTAAATGGAATGTTTTAGGCTTGTAGTTTTCGGCCGTGGATGTGTCTGGGACCCCTGTGGACAGCTGAAGTGGTGGGGGACTCCTTGAGACGGGAGGTCCAGCGCGCCATGGCCTGCAGAGGACTTGAGGAAGAGGCAATGCGTCGATGCATGTCCCTGGAAGGAATTTGACTCTCTCAACACTGTGCCTTGCTTTTACTCCTGAAGTGCTCAAATGAAGTGTATTGGTTGCAACGCTGAAAAACAATCATGGCAGTGGTGTGTGTCATTCACCGAGAGCTCAGACACATCTAAAGAAATGTGGGAGCAGCTTCGCAAACTAAATGGCAGCTTTTCCCCTTTCGCAGTTCGCTTTCTCACAGCTCCTGATACATAAACAAGTCTTAAAGAACAGGCAAACATACTAAGGAAGCTTTTCTCTAGATTTCTAGTTTCTTACGCTACACGGACTAGTTTTTAAGGTACACAAACACAGCCGAAAAGGAGATTTCTGGCAAGTGCCAACTGTTGCGTGTTACTTGAATGCTTACTAATGAAGAGAATGTGTAATTTGTTGGTAATGAATGCATTGCTTTTAATATTGACCTCAGCTATGGTATGGGAATATTATAACTGGTAGTTCTCTAAGGTAGTAGAGTGGACTCCAAGAGAAATGTGGCTGCTTTAAGGGAGGGAATAAAGTGGTGGTGGATGGAAATCAGTGGGAAAGGCATCCTGCGGTGACCATGTGTGACTGTTATAGTTATTTGGTTTGGTTTGTGGAGTTTAACGTCCCAAAGTGACTCAGGCTATGAGAGACGCCGTAGTGGAGGACTCCGGAAATTTAAACCACCTGGGGTTCTTTAATGTGCACTGATATCGCACAGCACACAGGCACCTTGCTTTTCGCCTCCATCGCGAAGCGGCTGCCGAGGCCGGGATTCGATCCCGCACCCTTGGCAACAGTAGTCGAGTGCCTTAACCTCTGCACCGCCCTGGCGGGGCCGGTTATATAGCTGTAAAAACAACTTTGCATGGGTCACATGAAAGGGAAGTGACTGTGACCATATTTACTGCATGTATATTTCAGTGCATCTGCATTTAATAGAAAAACAAACAAAAATTGCTCTTGAGTGCATTGAACTGATGACTCTAGTATGCTTTTTCTTTCTACTCTCATTCTTTTTTTACATAGCATTTTCTCGTTTTCTGCCGAACGTTCTGTGATTTCTTTGTATTCCATCGTTACTATAGTAGGATATAAATTAAATTTTAAAAAATAGCAGTTAATTATGGACTGCGACATGCAGTGCATGTATTACTCTGCTGAACATAATATGAGGTCAGTTATTAATATTCAACCACACCAAATGAGCCAGATGCGCTGAAATTCTTGAGCTTGTAATTTGGTCTCATGGTTAGCTTTTTATTTAGGGAACAAGAAATGCTTCATCAGTGGACTACTTTCTGTCATGTCATGGAGGAATTGTGAATGGCAGTTACTGCAGACTTGGTTTGTATCCCACTATAGCTCTCGTAAACTATGACACTGTGGCGCTGTTTTTGACATTGATTCCGATCAAGGAGAGCGGCATTGACAGTGTGCATGCTGAGGGTAGTTGGAGTGGCAGCCTGTAAAAATATACTGGCTATATAATCATGCTTGCGTGTTCTTCACTTTTCGGGTTCATTAGAAGTATCAAAATTGCGTTGGGACTCATCAGTGCAGTTGGGGAAGTAAAATATAGTTTGAACAGAAAATAATAAAGTGTAAAGGGCAGTGGACAGTATATATGCTGCACAGCTGAGTGTGAAATGTATGTGTAGGACAACACTTTGCACTGTATGTATTCACTTGTTCATTTATTTCTTTGCAGATTATGGGATCAACAGTATTCTCTATCAACGGGGCGTTTACCCACCTGAAATGTTCACAACTGTGCAGAAATATGGCTTGGCCATCCTTGTCACTACTGAAAAATCTCTGCAGGACTACTTGGAGAAAGTTTTAATGCAGCTTAAAGGTTAGTACACTACTTTTGTGCTCGTTTTGATGTGCCTCTGTGCTGAAGGCATAGAACGAGAGTAAACTAGGTTAATTACAGCACACAACAGCCAGCGGATGCGGTTATAGCAACCTGTAGCAAGTGCAATGATTGTGAACACGGCAGTAATTTTCTCAGTGATCTCGGAACGTACACATTGGCTGGTTTATACCTTGCTGGAAGGGGCCATGTAGAGTAACTGTTACAGTGCAGCAAAACAATAGGTGTTCAGTAGGAAGCTAGAAAATGCTGTATAGCAAATTACTTGTGTAAGCAATGTGTGTGCCAGGGATGTGGTTGTGTGTATCCAAGGCTATCAACTGACGCAAATTTATGCCATGGGCTGTCATTGGGAGAGTACTATAGCTAAGGCCACTAGTTTCCACAAAATTCCATGCAGAATGCTAAAATTCATGTCTTCTGTGGAGAACAGCAGTGTTCTTCTGAAACTCAGATTTCGATTGAAAATCTGTTATGTCCAGTATTCATGTTAAAAGTATACACACCAATTCCTGCAAAACAAGTCTGCTAATAAACCTAAGCAAATGGCACTCGAAAATGGACTATACACAATCGAAGGTGCAAAAATGCATCATTTTTGCATTCAAAATTTGGTATAAAGATGTGAAACCTCATCATTCGTTTAGTGTCGGAAAGTAAAAATAAACACACAGATAGGGACGCTGGCCGGTGCGCAAATATGTTTAAGAACGATGCAATTTCTGTTTTGTGGCATTCAACAGTATCTGAGAGGACCAAAATTGTCATCAACATCGATGAAGACCTGAAATGTAACACTTAGAATTAGTGCCAGTTGATGTAGTGATAAGGCCTAGCATGCTTCATCATTCTTCATGGTGCCTTCAATTGTCTGCCTTGCATTCAAGATTGTCAACGGCAGGCAGGGTGCAATACAGAAGTACACACCAACATAATCTTTCTATGCCCGCTGTCGGCCCTCCTAATTTCTCACAAGGGTCAGGCATGCAAACATGCGGGTGATTCAAACACACTTCGGCTGTGGACGATTCCAACAATCGAAATATTTCGTTTCTTGAAGTTTTTTTTTTTTTTTTTTCAACTCCTTTGTGCATTTTGAGCCATGCGTATACAAAAAACTTCTTCATTATAGCCGACTGAGCGCCGATTGAGTACCACTATGATGCAGGCAATGAAAAAACTTTTCTGGCATACTGTTGGCGGAGAAATGGGTTTCGCTTCTGAAATCTAGCAAATGGAAAAAACACTGGGTGATTGCATGTGCATAGATATGTTTGAAAAATGTTGACTTTGTACTGGAATCACCAAATGGATGACATTAGTGCTCTACATTAACCTATTGAAGCACTATGGCCGTTTGAACCTACTCCAGTTTTTTCAGGGGTTATTTAATCCAGCTTTCCACCAAGTGGGGATGGGAGTCTGACATTGGGAATGTGCATTCTCTGGGGCAGGGTTAGGCCACATATGGTCATGGCAACAACGTCTACTAATATTGAAGTGTGATTTGAGCATGTTCTAAGTCCTCTTTACTTGCTCTCCTCAGAGCGTTGGTCTTCCGTTGAACGTACCTTGAACAAGGGCAGTAAACATGTTGTGTATGAACTTTTCAGAATTACTTTTCTTGTCTGTATTCTTTTTTTCATGCTATTCGGCATTGTAACTAAGCAGTGTTAAGAAAGTGTATGACTGAGTAATTAAGTTTCCTGGAGTCTTTTCTTGATCATCTCACTTTGAACTCCTTTTACAGAGTGGCTAGAGGCCAAAATTGTTCACCGGGTGGTGCTTGTAATCTCTGCTACCAATACCAAGGAAACCTTAGAAAGATGGGAGTTTCGAATTCTCTCTGAGGACGAAATTACAGATAGCAGGTAACCTTGTTTTTTTTATATTTAGGAACGATCATTTGCCAACGTGAAATAAGAAAAAAGTAATATGACATCATGGTTTTTTATGGCCTTGTTCAGTGATGTGGTTTTTCATAAATCATTGTTTTACAAAAGGGAAAGTGGATGAAATCTTTAGCAGATCATCCCGCATCTGCGTGATGCAGTTTACTGCATGAGTACTCGCTTGTGTGTGCAGCATCTCGACAAAATGGCACCACAGTTGTGGAAAATTTTATAGAAAACGCATGGGCAGCCTGCTCTGTGGGATTCTTTGTGTGTGCAAAGGACGATTTCAACTTGCTAGAAGGGGTGTGGGTCACTTGAATGTTGCTGTTGTGTAATAGTCTTGAGTTTTGTTGGCACCATGGATGTAATGGGCGGTTTTTCTTTTTGGTCATTGCTTCCGGTGGGGGAGGGGGTGCAGTGTGCCACTCACATCTATTGCTGCATCTGCCGGGTTTTGGTAACACAACGTTCTTAATTGCAATCTCAACTTCAGTACAGGCGCTGTTCCAGATGTTGCCTGTGCTGTTGAACTTGCTATTTGTAAGGCTGGCAGGACAGAGCCTACTGCTGGATCATTCATTGGAGTGCGTTTGGCACTGTAATAAGCATGGCGCTCTTACTCAGACTGTGAAAAAGAACACTGAAAGTGCTGCCAAGGATTGAGGATAAAAGATACTTCGTGGCAGCTTTTGACTGCACCCACTGAGTGGAAAGTGTGTACACGTTTCTACTGGGTGGAACGGCATGTTGCAAAGCTGGTCCACGTCCTCGCAACAAAAATGGAGGCACAACAGCAAAAACTGCTCAAAGGTGTCGGTAGATTTGCCCTCCAGACAAATACCTTTGCCGTTGGCCCCTTTGTTGTAGCAACTTGGCATCTGTAATTTAGTATGTGTCTGTTCATCCAGTTATGGGCTTTACCTGTTCCCCATTGTGCAAATCATCTGGGTGCCTTGATCGTGTACTTGCTCTCTCAGCTGGATGTCAGCTGACATACATGAAGGTGCTTTTTTTTTTAAGTATTTATACTCTGCAGTCACAGCCTTGTCATGTCAAGCTCAATGTTCACCTCTGCAGTAGCTAAGTTTGTAGTTTACTGCTGTAGAGAAGCTTTAAATGGCGGCGCCTCTCTGCTGGAGTGAAAACCCATTAAGAAGTGCATCCTCTGTTGGTCAGTAACAGTTTTGCAACATTTTATAGACAAGTTTCCCGGACTGTCGTGAGTGCTGCAGTGTTCATTATATCTGTAGACCTTTCATCTTCCAGAATCCTGCGTACCTTTTTCATAGGTGAAGTCGGAAATTTTAAAAGGTGTTTGAAAGCCCACAGCCGCATCAGTACAACGGGATTGATAACACAGCTTCTAATGCACTGTTGGTGACTAGGATCGTTCTTGTGTAATTGCAAAAAAGAAATCTATGCATCGGTTTATGGAGCTGCTGTGCATATAAGTGGCCTCGTGTTACAGATTTAATGTGAGGTAATCTACCTAAAACTACACAGGTGCTCAGTGTGTCGCAGTATGTCCTTACTTTCAACAGCTTCTGAAAACGCCATTGTTGTGAACAAGAGATTTGCACAGGTATCAAAGCGCCATTTTGCCATTTGCTTTTCTTTTTTTTTTTCACCTTTAAAGTAAATTTCTTTTGCAATATGAGAGTACATCTAGCTATGAACTAAAAGATAGGTAATTGTGTGGCCTGTGCATGCCCAAAAATTTGGTGTTGCTTAAATGTGGGAAGAAAAAAATGTGCTATAATACTTGTATACAGTGTAAGTCTGCAACCACACATGCTCACATTCAGGACCAAAAAGAAAGTTCTCTGTTGAATTTTTTTTTTTTTTTTTTTTAGTTTGAAGAAGGCAATGACGAGTTGAAATGTTAAGGTGTGATATTATTGCAATGATATTTATGCGTTCAGATCGTAAGCTATAAGAAGCAAGTCAGAAATGATCTTCACAACGAGAACTGTCTCCTCGCTCAGTTTGAAGCCACTGAGGAATGCTTGGTGCACGTGCACTGCTTATGCGCTGCTGTCTTTACGCTGGCTTCGTAGGCACGGCAGTTGCGCTGGCGGAGGACCTTTAGTAAGGGGCATCCAAAACTCCTTGCGTGCTCTGGTCTGGTTTAAGCTGAGAACCTTGACGCCCGTGGCTTGATTAGTAAAAAACTGATTTTGTTTAGTGCTGTGATTGACCAGTGGAGTAATGTGGGGCGCCGTGGACCATTACCCATTGTTACCAACAGCTGTTTATTCTTTATATTTGTAGCACATGTTGACAGGCTAGTTCGTTCACGACCAGGGAAGTAAAAGCTGTGCAAGTGTAAGACAGGCTAAAGAGCACATAAATATGACATGACTGTTGCCTGTTGTGCTTGTGGTATAGTTTTCGCGTCTTGTTTGCACATCTTCGAAAAAAAAATAAAATAAGTAGTACTTTTCCTCTGTTTTGTTGTGATGTCCTGTAACCTTTCAGCGTTTAATAATTATGAATATACATGTGATTTCATGCAGTAAGCCAAAGCAGAAGGAGTTGAGTGAAATCCAAAGTGAAATCAAGAATGTTATTCGGCAGATTGTGGCTAGTGTCACATACTTGCCAATTCTGGAAACAGCATGTAAGGACTTTTCTTGTTTTATTCTGCAAATGTCCTCCAAATGCACAAGTTTGTGTTTTTGTAATATTTTTTTTTTCGCCTCGGTATGATTTGAAGTTTTTTAAAAATAGTAATCAGTCTTTTCGTACTATAAGCCAGGCCGCATTATTTCAGTTGTTTATAATGGTGGCCCCGTAGGGTAGCTGGAATGATTGAATGTAAACATTGCATAAAGTAGTAACAGCAGTATTAAAGCTCTGGGATGCACTTGAAAATGACCATGACTATGCTGTCAGAAATAATGTTAGGGATTTTTGTGGGTCTCAAATGACTTCGAAGCTTGGGGAAGGGTGAGGCAGAAAAAATTGTTCTTTACATATGCGGATTGGCCACATATTTCATTGGGTGGCTAGGATTCAGCAGTGTTGGCTAATGGTTGTTTGCGATTTAATATAAAGCCTATGCCGGCTTAGGGCAGATTAGGTTTTGGTACTGCAATAGTCTGCTGAGGCGAAAGGGCATTACTGTAAAAGCTTGCATTTAATATGGACTAGTATATATGTAGGTATGATTTCAGGATAGCGAAAAGTGAACTAAATTCATTTGAGTGTAATGTAAGAAAAGCTAGCTTAAGGTAAATTTGTTCTTCATTTAGCTTTTGACTGAATGTCCCAACAGATACTGAAAGCGGACACGCTGCGTGCCAGCGAGTCCTGCGCCACACCGTGCCAGGTGTCAATGAGTCTCCATGTGCCTGGTGCTGGCTGGCATTGACATGCTTGATCAGACAATTTTGCACTGTGCAGAGAACAGCTCACACTCACCCCAGCACTCATGGGGGCCATGCAGTTCTGTAATTAGTATTGTGATCCTGTTTGTGGCATACAGCTTGCATACAGTACGGCAGTGCAGGTGCTGATACTAAGGATGCACAAATTTGGTTTGGGTTATAGGATTTAACAACCTAGGATGGCTTGGGCTATGAGGGGTGTTATATAGTGGAAGGCTCTGAATAATTTCAACTTCCTAATAATTTGCATTGACAATGCATAGTATGTGGCCACGTCCCTGTGTTCCCCTCCTTTGAAATACAGTTGCCACAGCTGCGGTCTAAATCGGGTCTCCCAGCCACGCAGTGAGATTTTCGCCGATGCGATGACATCATCGTGCTAATATTTTTTACTAAGAGCTCGGGGGCCAACACACCATCCTTCGCATCCTAAGCAAGTTTTCTAAGAGAAACTACATTGCCCCCCCCCCCACTTTCCCTGCACTTAGGGATGCCTTTGAATGTTCCTCATAAATTTGCTCCTGGTTTACTTGCATCACTTGAATACCAAGCACGTGCTGTAGGAGGCAACCTGCGTTCTCAATGAGTTGTGCCATGTTAGACATTTTCTATTTGTTTACCGAGTTGTGCACTGCTCATAAACCATGCAAGGAATGTCCACATAAATTTTGTACCGTGACAGAAGTGTCATGGTGCACGCATCAGCATGCATAATCATTAGTAGGAGCTAAAGAAGTTTCACAATGCCAGGTTCTTTGTATTGCCTAAGCCACAATGCCTGTTTCACTCAAAGCCAAAACTGGTTGCACATTGTGGGGCTAACTAATATGGGGCATCTATTACTTATGGAAATTGCTATCAATGGCATATTTGGTGCCATTTTTAGTGTTGTTTTCATGAACGTTCAAGCAACTTACTGTGCCTTTTGAGTAGCACACATCCCCTATGACGTTGCTTTTCAATGAGAACCACTGCTACGGTTTTGGAAGAACTTTCATTTAGAGCAACTTTTTAATTATTTGATTTCAGGTGCATTTGACTTGCTGATCTACACTGACAAAAATGCCAAGATGCCAAAGAAATGGGAGGATAGTGCTCCGTTGCTCATTCCAGATTCTGAAACAGTTCGTCTGAAGAGTTTCTCAACTACTATTCATACTGTGGACACTGCGGTTTGCTACAAAAATACTCTTAAGATGTAAACATTTTTTTTTGTTCTTTTTTTTTTTACTATATGTTTGCATGCATTTTGTAGCATACTTTGTATCACTAAATCTACACTCCTTTTGTAATTGCCTGCCTCATTCATTTCTACTTCATTCTGAATCATTTCTACTTTGGCAAGAATTTTCAAGGCCGAAGTCACTATCCTCTTTTGCGTTGTGCAAGTTAATGTTGTGCAGTTACATAATTTTTACTGAGCAATTTTGTGTCCTTATAGAGCTTATGTGGAGTACATTAGCCGTGACAGTGGTTGACCGAACAAGTCAATTTATTAAAGAAAACTACAGTATGATACAAATTAAAGAAGCGGTATTTTCTTACTAACTATGGGCAATGATATAACACATGCGTGTTACTCTGCTGAACACTAAACAAAATCAGTTTTTGATATTTGATTACAGCGGACAAAATAAGCTAGTCGTCGAAATGTTGTGTTCATAACTTGGTCTGATAGCATAACTTGGCACTCCATCAGGATGTGTGTTAGTGTAGCGGTGGGATGAAAGCACAAGGAAGAAGATGGGGTGAAGGCACCTGGGTGCATGCGGGATAGTAGGTAGGCCGTGGGGAGGGTTCGGGTCTGCAGGCGGCGCCATAGATTTGGTGGTGGATAGTAAGGGATAGGTGGGGGGGGGGTGGGGTAGAGCTGACGCTTGGCTCGATAGGCCTGCATCAGCTCGCTGAAGGGATGCATGCGTTCTCTTGAGTCGTCCAGCCCCGAGTCCGCCGCCACCCAGTTTATAAATCCTCGGGTGTGGACATTGATGGCATCGTTGCCAGGGTTTCTCTAGTGCGCAGGCATTCAGAGTAGCTCCACTTGGTGGGATGGTTAAGCAGAAACCGATGCTAGCATGTGGAATGCGGTTTCATGGATCCTGCCTCTGGCGAAATTTATCAACGCAGTTTTGGAATCGGAAAGAATGTACTGAGCTTCAGTGTAGGCAATGGCAGCAGCTATTGCAGCCTCTTCTGCCGATTCCGGATTGGAGGTGGGTGAAAGGGAGACAGAGATTAGTGGGCACCCTGTGTTGTCCACAACCGCCACTGCAGAGCACGTGCCCGTGCATGCCGCGTCCATCCATATGGCGTCCTCCTCAGAACCGTAGTATTTGTGAAGGGCGCTTGCACGGTCCACTCTGCGTGTGGTGCGGTAATCGGAGTCTGTGTTGCGTGGGAGGGGTTTGACTAGAAAACTTCACGTGCGAAGGTGGTCGTGGGCAAAATTAACACTGTGCAAAAATCTTGCGCGGCGAAAGATGGGGCAGGATCGCGCGCAGCAATCGGAGAACACGCGTGGTCACTGCCACGGAGGAAGGAGGGGAGGGGGGGGGGGGGGGGAGGGAGGGGAAACTGAGGGTGGTTGGTGGGTATTCGGATACGCAGTCTATCAAGTATATGTCTATTTGTAGCGGTTTTAGTGAGGTGTAGGTATTGAGCTTGTATGTGAGCTTCAACGAGCTCGTGTATAGTGTTATGTAGTCCTAGTTCTAGAAGTTTTGAGGTTTGCGTATGACGGGGGAAGTGGAGAGCGGTTTCGTAGGCTTTCCTGAGGAAGGTTTCTCAGGTGTCTATTTCCCTACGGTATAGCTTTAAATATAGAACTGTATACAAAAAGTGGCTCAATAAAAATGCATGGATGAGGTGGCAGATGTTATATTCTTTAAGCCCGTAGTTTTTAGTGGAGACCGGACGGATGAGATGTGCCAGTGCAGCTGTTGTGCTTTTAAGCTTTTTGATAGTGAAACTATTGTGTCCAGTGTTTTGCAAGTGGAGCAGTTTACCTCTGTTATAGGCTGGCCCTCAAGAGTTATGTTGATGGATGCTGTAGGGTAGGGAGGGTGCGGGGTTTTAGGCGCATTTAAGAGTTCTGATTTGGTTGGAGAGCAGATGAGGCCATTAGTGCAAGCATATTTTTTATGTGGGCGGCTGCCTGCCAGGACCTCTGACAATATGGCATCAAATTTGCGAGTGCATGCCGAGCAGTAAGCTGAGGGGGGAGGATGAGCTTGGTTGCATGGACCACTGCGTATGCTCCTTGAGAGCCGCAGTATTGAATAAGCCTTTGTCCAGGCCGAAATTGAGCATACATTGGAACCTATCACGAGCGTAGCCAATGCCTCTGCAATTCCAGATCATTCCTTGCTTCCTAGTGGCCTCTGTGTTAAACCTCCAAAACTGTCGGCGCAGTAGTGTGTGATAGATACATTTTACTGATGCTTTGTGAAATGGCATCTCCAATTTTCACTTGTCCTAATGCTGCCACGTTAAGGTGAGGAAAGGAAAAAGGGCAGTAAAAAAAGTTCTGCTGCATTCCATTTTATGTGCCTTACTAAAATCTGCTCAGTGTGTTTTGTTGTTTTCACAGGTAAACTGGCATGCCCTGATATACGTTATGGATAGGAAAACAGCACTCGAAAAAAGTGTGACTGTGGCGATTTGTTCAAACCATTTCGCTCTGGACGACTTTTTCCTTCATGGCATTCATCACCTTGTAATGAATAATTCAATGTTGCATGATCATTTCGTGACTAAACGGTTTCATTTTGTAAAATATGGCCTCCCAGGACCTCTGAAATTTTGACTTCGTCCAAATTTCACTGTTTGAAACAGCAGCTAAGCAACTTTACTGAGCAATGAAGTACAGAACTCTTAATGGAACTAGGCACGGAACTCTCAATGCTTTCGCATTTTTGTGTGTAAGCAGACTAGTGCACCCCTGTAATTTTGGTAAAAGTATATGGCCTAGCGGCGCAGTTAACCTAGAGGTTACTTATTAGTCAAGTGCAATATCCTTTCTGGAAAGCATGTCACATCATCGCACTGAACACGGATCATGGTATGCAGTGGCGAAGAGGAAGACACTAGCACTCATATGCGCCAACATCAGGAAATGTTGGGGCATGTTAAGGCAAATGGTTTCACCAAGGCTGCTCTCAGGCAGTCATATGTTTGTGGTCGTTTCTTCGCTCCGGCTTGCTTAGTGCCAAGTTTACCACCGTGAGGCCTCTTTAGATCTAAATCGACCTGCAATATTTTTTCCTGCTGCTCAATACGTACACATCCTTGTTTTTATTTATTTTTTTAGGTTTGTGCACATCATGTACATTTGTAATCAGTAGTTTTCTGTGCAGCATGCAAAACGACAGCCATGCCGCTGGTGGCAAGTTTGATAAGTATACCCAGGAGTGGAGACAGCTGGGCTGCCGTGTGTTCCTACACAGTCATCGTGATATGAATGTCTTATTCCATGACATTTCAATCGTTACAATATAAACAGCATCTGCTGCCAATGAACTGTGGCACAAACTTCGGGGATCTCCGGCAATAGTTAATTGTTGCATTTCATGCATTTGGTGGTGAAAATCTACCCTAGGGCTTGGAGAGAATATCGTGCCTCTAGAAGGAAGTGTACTAGAGGACATCTTACTCCCTTGTAGGGTACTCTGTGTTTGGAGTGTACAGCCGGATAGAACTCGAGAACGAAGCAGCACATACCCCTCAAAGGAGGCCCTGTTGCCAATGGCGTCGACTGATTTTCATACCGTTGTTGGTTCCATGCCATACATGTCATCCTGGCACGCTCGAGGGGTTTTACTATGCCATCATCAAAATCAGTCAGTGCTACTCGCTGGAGGCCCTCCTTTGAGGGGCATTTGCCGCTTTGGTCTTGAGTTGTATCCAACTGTATACAGTCCATTGAAAATCTTGACCATCACTTAGCATAGCATACTACTCTTCGCAGTACTTTGCTGTTCGTGCACTTGTTTTCAAACTTTCAAAACGGATCAGTTGTAACATGTACTGTATATAATATTGATTATCAGTATTTTTAACTTGTCGAGCCCTACCATTTCTGAGGCAGTTTTGTTCCTTTTTAATTACTTCATAAAATTTTTTCTTTAAGTGAATAACAGCTTCAAAAATCCTTGTAATCTTGTGTAAGCTTTAATTATGCTCACCTGCAGACAAGGGGCTTTTTTTCCGTATATTTTCCGCAAATTCCACAGCTGTGATCATTGGTTTTCTTTTGAAAACCCTTTTGTGCTTCAGGAATGGAGTGGCATCAAAGGAGACACCGTCGGTCAGTCATTGCTACATACACCGTATTTACTCGCATAATGCTCGCACATTTTTCGTCGGAAAATTGATGCTAAGTTGGGGGGTGTGATAATTATGCGGGGAAAATTTTCGAGCAAATGTTTTGGAGCACTAAAAGCAAATTTATGTAGGTGCGAATTGGGATTATTAGCTCAGCTATTGTAAATTTAACCAAAACATTACTTTCAAGCAGAACTTACCCTTGTTATAAAAGTACAGGGTCGCCAAAAGCACAAATTGCTAAAGCACTTTATTTACCGCACGCAGCCTCATCATCACTTCTCGCGTTCCGTGATATAATGCTCACAGCAGACCATACAGTTGTACTCTTGATCAGAGACTTGATCTGAGTCCGTATCGGCACTGCAATCACAATCTCTAGTAGCGCACTACGCAGAACTTGTTGACGCCGAAGTGCCTGCTGGCAGCGCGGTTGCTATGCTGTAGCCCATACTCGAAAGCTTTCAGTTTAAAAGCAGCTGTATAACTTGCGTACTGTCCCACTGCGATGCGACACCAAGAACACTGTAGACAGTGGAACAAAGCAAGTAACACGGACGGAACGAAGGAACAATGACAACAAGACTCGAAGACACCTTGCAAAATGGTGACGACTACGAGCATCATGGAGATAAAAAGAAAAAAAAAATAGAGCATAACCGATAATGATCTACCTGGATCACCATGACCTGGATCTACCTGAGCACGCTATCTCCGCCTGGTAGTGCGTGCACACGAGGTCAGCTAGGTTCAGTAGCGTTCCAAAGATGGCGCTTGTTACTACTAGCAGACGATTCTCGCGGTGGTAATATTGGTGGTGCGATGATTATGCGAGGAAAAAAAATTCCGATTTTTGACGCCCAATGTTGGGGGTGCGAGCATTATGCGAGTAAATACGGTATTGTAAAGCTCATTTTGCACACCTCAAGCTTTTCTGCCTATCAGGTAAACTATGCAATCTAAAATATTAACACAGATTCACTTTATGCATGTGGTTTAGTCAGAGCACTGTTCGGTTTCAGTTAAATGAGACATCCATATCGAATGTCCTGCCCTGGAGTAAGCAAAAAAAAATTGGCTGTGGTTTAGATTCGGTTAAACCTAGTGAGAAGCAGCAGCTTCACATGGCTGTGCCTGGCAAAGCTTTATTTCTCGGCTTGTTTAAATATTGTGGTTTCTTTGGGCTTTGCCAAACGTAGCCACGTGAAGCTACCGCTTCTCACCAGGTTTAAAGCGCTAACCGCATGAGGTGACAATTCGCGGCGACATGCCGCGCGATGCCGTCGCGCGACAGGCTGAGGGCCGCCAAAGCATTGCCGCTCGTCGCTGTCGCTCGGTTTCTGGGTTTTTAGAAAATTTCGCGTGTCGCCCGGAAGCAGCTCGCAAGGCAGCCAATCGCAGAGGGCTTTAGGGTGCTCAACTTCCGTTCTGTCTTTTTTTTCTTTTTATTGCGTGTGAAGTTTGTTTTCCTAGTCCGGCTTGGGCGAAGAACCTGGTGCCTTCACGCGCTCACTTCGTCTGATCCGTGTATATATGAGTGCATCGAGATAATTCAGTAAAAGCTTGGAAGGGTAATCAAAAGGTTAGCGTGGCTAGATATTGTTAATTTCCGAAAGGAGCAGGAGAAAGTCGCTGCTTGCAATGCAAGTCGGCATCGCAGTGTAGTAGCGCACCGCTGCGCTGTGACCTTTTAAAATACGATGCGTTACAATTTCATCAGTGTTTTATCGTACTTCATGCTGTTTAGTGTTAGAAATGGGATATAGCGTGATTGCATTGCCCTTGACCGAATGACGAGGCGGCGGTAACAGAGCAACGCTGAAAACGTGCCTCTCTGTCGCTGAGCTCCGTGTGGTGTGCACCAGCGACGACAGGCGTTGGCGGCGGCGGCGCGCGACGGATCGCTAGGGGTTGTCGCCTCATGCGGTTACCGCTTAATCGAAGCTCCCGTTTCACATAAGGCTGGTGGCATGACGTCACGGCTACAGCACCTCCACGGCAAGTTGCGCTCAGTGGCTGTGCACGTGACCTTTCACCTTTTCCTGGTCCCCATGTAGTGCAACTTAAGGTTTGGCCTTGGCTAAACCTTGATGGTCATTGTGACACGCATGACGATCTCCTGGCTTGCTACCCTTCAAAACCGGGAAGGGGGGTGGGATTAGCATAACTTTTAGAGCCCTCATTGTTGCTTTCTGCGAGGAATTCGTATTATGTAGACCTGACTGCTATATTTTTTGGTTCAACGATTTTGAAAGCGGCATACGTGCACAAAGTTCCAATAATTTTCTGGTATTTTACACAGCTCTTTGTTGATAAACCGTTGCTCAGAACGACCTCTTCTGCGAGAAGTTAGCAGCGCATAGTGGGCCGTGGTTGTTTGCTTTATGTATTTTAATCAAGGCTCTCAGACGGAGGAGCCTTCACTCAGCCGAAACTATTTTAATGCGTTCGCATTACAGTGCTTATGTGAACGAAAAGCCGATCGATACATGTCTAATAGAGCGTGCGACAGGAAAAATGCCACATTTATGGCCACCAGCAAGATTCGAATCCGTCGCGGCGCAAACGTTGTCGCTGCTAGACCATTCAACCATTGCCGCAGCCTTTCTCCCCACTGCCAGCTACGCGCACTGACGCGGCGGCTGTGTGCATCGTTCATTCGTGCTCGATACAGTCCAAACGCCTCTTGCACTGTGTGCTTGAGAAATCGTCTTGAACTTTCATTCGTGGGTGATGCAGTTCAGGAGCAAAAACAGGCCATTTGCACTTGTTAGCAACCCAAGTTGGAACACCTGTCTCATTTTAAAGCTACACTTGAGGGCACTTAAGACTCCTGATCCAACTTGACTTCAGGCATGGTGCTAGTGCACAAGGAGGACAAGGTGTCCTCCTTGTGCGCTAGCACCAAGCCTGAATTCGTTCACCAACTAGCCCAGTTAAAAGTACTGACAGCCAACTTGTCTTCTCATTTCAAGAAATTGGCCAATACCCCAATTTAATTCTAAAAACTGGAAAATATAACAAGCAGCTTTCCTCCACGCACGCGTGACTGCCAGCCTCTCGCGCTGTTAGAGATAGGTCGCCCAGGAGCGAGCCGGATCTTCTGAGCCGGCTCTTTCAAAAGAAAGAGTAAGCCGTGGCCCACAAAAAGTGAGTGGTGGTTCGTTTGGAATGCCGGCTCTTTTTCATTCTGTTGCGTTGGAGCCCAGGGCGCCCTGGGTCATCTTCTCGGTACAACTTCAGCGTCATCTATTAGCGATGTGAGAAAGTAACTGCCTTGTTGTCATTTCTCGCAAGAGTCTCAGCCATACCCTCGCCTTCGGCTGTTTTTTGAGACTCTCTTTCATAAGAAAGGGGTGTTTTTTCTTCCATGCTGAGCGGCAGTTCTTTTTGGAGAGCCGTCGTTCAATGAGTCGCGAGAAGCCGTGAGCAGCGGTTCATTTAGGGAGCCGTCGTTCAGTGAATTGAGAGGAGCCGTCCTGTCAGAGGCGAATCTTCTGCTAGATGTGACTTGCGTGCCATCCATTAGTAGTGCGAGAGAGAAACTGCAGTGGGGGATTGAGCCGGCATAAAGAAAAAACTATCGAGACACGGCGGCGGCGCCGACGCCACTCTGCTGCTATGTTCGTCGGAAAAAGTTGCCGTCTCCACGCTTCGCTCTCGTATGCTGCAAGCAGTCTGAGCGCGGTGGGCTGCCTCGCTGCTGTCGTGTGGCTCCGCGCCGGTGACCCAGCAAAGCTGCGGGTATGCTTTGGGTTGTTGTCGCCAGTTTCGTGTGTCTTGTTTGTTTGTCGTGACTGGAACGCTTTCCATGCTGTGTGTAGTTATCTCAAGCTGCGTTAGAATAAGGTGAACGTCGAATGCACAGCCCCTTTTGCAGCCTTGCCAGCAGAAAAAACAAACACCGACTGCAGCGCGTCCTCTACTCTAAACGAGGAACAGGTGCTTTGGAAAATTAAAACCACACTTTACAACATGAACGGCGAGCGATGCGATTTGACGGGGACACAAAATGAATGAGTGAGTGAAAAACGGTCAGCTCGTGCATTTGGTGGCAAAAACAAAGGTTGGACAAATGGGATCTTGGGGAAGGAACCTGTCGCCAGTTAGAAAAGAAACAAGGGGAGAAGCCGGGGGGCTCAGCCATGGGCCTTGAGGAAAACTACTTCAAACTTGAACAAAAGGCCAGTTATAAGAATATTTGAAAAACGAAAAAGAAAGCAAGAAGGGGGGGGGGGGGGGGGGGCAAAGAACAAAGAAGCAGAATTCAGAAAAGAGAAAAGGACTAACACAGATTGTAGCTACAAAGCGCATACAATTAAATTATACACCAGGTTCACCTCTGAGCGATCCTGTCACCCAGTCAGATTTAAGTGAACCGTTCAAATGAGCCGGCTCATTTCAGTGAGCTGAGCCGTTCTGAGCCACTCGCGCTCTAAAGTGAGTGAGACAGAGGATTCTGCTGGCATGGGGAATGGCAGCCTTCTTTAGAGCGTGAGCTGTACTCTTTGCACTGCAACTCCCAAGTTTGTTTACTTGGGAGTTGACCTTTAGCCGAGAGACGCCGTAGTGAAGGCCTCCGGAAATTTCGACTACCTAGGTTAAAGGTCGTTCACTTGCGCGGTTCACCTTTAACCTATAGAGACGCCGTTGTGGAGGGCTCAGGAAATTTCTACCACCTGGGGTTGTTTAACCTGCACTGAACATGTGACTTGGTGGAGGGTTGGTTACTAAATCTCGCCTTGGTTGATGTGCGTGGCGGTCTGAGTGCGTCGCTGCTTCGGCGCAAGCTGATAAGTATACGACCAACACCTAATTTTTGGGTCCGTGTTTTATCCTTTGTAATGATGCCTACGGTATTACTGTACACGGATCACTACGTTGTATCCGCCTATGACCGCTGAATAATTTATAATCAAATTTCTTTTCCTACCTGTTTCGGTTTCAACAGTCGAGCGATGGCTATGACGTCAGTCAAGTCTAGGCCACGTGACTGGCAAAAAAAACCCTGCGATATAATCGTTCCTGTGTCGTTTCAATCCACTACAACGCTAAAGCCAGCCTGCCTAAAGAACAGGAATCGCAGCAAGGGAAGAGTCAGCGACTGTATCGCCATTTTTTCATACCGTGCGTGGCAATAGTAGGCCAAGCACCAAAACACGAGGCTCACATGTGAAACTTTGCAGATTCCTTTGGAAGCGTGTCCGCAAGACCTGTTTTCCAACCGCATGACAGCGTTCTGAGAAGTCTCGCGTTCTTTGTGGAAACGAGAGCCAATTTCCCCTTTCTTCATAAACTCAGAAATGTTGACAAAGACTGCTTGGAGAGGTATCAAAAAAAGTACAGTGGTTTAACACCATGCATAAAAAGTGAAGAGGATGGAAGATTATCCTGCTTTTCGCTCCCCGCGTGTCAAGTTTTGCCGATTTTCTGTGCTCTCCCTGCGTTGTGAGTGCTCTGAAAGCAACCAAATCAACAGATGCGACGTCTGCGATCGAGACTGATGTGTGAATGTGCCCCAAGTGTCCGCATCTGCCTTTTCATTTTTAGATTGACCAAAAAGATATCTAGGAATGAGGCCTTTTTTTTATCAGGGTGGGGGCGGCGTTGGAAAACATGCCTTGCTAAGATGCTTTTACAGATTTTTGCAAATTGACCAATAAGTGAACCAATTATTATTATTATTAATAACGAAGATATGTCGGATGTGCAGTACAAAAGTGATCCTAGCTCTCGCACGGAGCACCCCATTCGCGTCACAGGGTTTGTGAGTGCAAACCAAATATTATCATAAATGAAGCACAACCATTTAATAAGAACCGAAATAAAACACTATGTAGTACAAGCTTGGATTTCACCTGCCTTCCGAGCCGGCGAGCCAGTTATGTCGTGTGCAGCGCACGCAGCACGCATGTGCTTATGAGATTGCTAACGTTCTTGTCTTTGAAGAAACACCTCCTTCGGACTATATACTTATTCTTCTACTGCAAGATTTGCTTTGGTAACGTCGTAATAATAAAACAAATTCGTATATAGATATCATGCTACAGGCCAAAACGATGGTCAACGAGCGCACCACTTTATTTCACAGTACTGATGATACTTCAGCAGTTTTTAAACATATTACATACGACAATACAATTACATAGCGGACTTACCTCGAGATGCACTTCCTACGTTTTTGCTAACGTGGGATGCGTTCACAATAAATATTTACTCATCCCCATCTGTTGTCTGCTCTACAGTGCAGGCGTGAATAAAACGTTTCCCGCCTATAATTAAGTATCCTTCATGGAAATAAGCGTCAGGTTGCCCAGTCAAGACGGAATGCAGGTGGCATGTCGCGGTGCGCCTGTGGGGGCGCGTCAAGACGCGTGCTCGTGCTAGAGAAAGCGCGCGGCGCACGCCGTGAAGGCAGCGAGCTGAGCTGGCGGTGTCCAGTGTGTGCCCGGGCGACAAAGCAGCGTGAGACGTCTGCATGTGTGCGGAAGCGAGCGAGCGAAAGGAGAAAACTTGCACGGGATGCCTAGGTGATGCCCTCGCGTGTATCCCCAGTTTCTATTTTTCTGTCAGAGATGGCGCTCCCTGTCAGGAGCAGCAGCACCTCTCGACGGTGCTTTGGAAGCACGGAAACAAGGTATACGCGTGCATGCGACCGCTCGTTTGCAATCCTAATCGGCTTTACAAGTGTCACTTGCATCATGTAAAGCATTACTGCACGTCCCTCTGACTGGGAACTAGCTCACAGAACGTGCTATCACCTAAAACAGCAAGGTTGTTTTGCTTGCTGTGGAGCCTTGGGAACTTGAAGGATAAGCTTATGCTGTGATGGAGGACATGGGAGAAGGAGCAATGCATGTATATAACGAATGCTATAGTGCAAATACGTTCTTTGAAACCTTTTGTACGTAGGTTGCATTTACCATTGTGTTTGATGATAGAAGTATAAAATAAATAAAGGAGCTAATAATATCAAACGTGAAAAGATTTGAAAACATTGTGCGTGTGTGAGAGAGACCCTATGATTACCGAAACTACTTTTCAGTCGTACGAAATGGCAGTGCTTGGTGCAGAGCAATACGGTTGTCTAGTGCGCCCGAGGTGCGTGGTTCACGCTGCGAAAGCGGCTGCCAAACCCGCGGTGTCTAGTAAAGCAAGAAAAGATGACATCCCACTAGTGTGTTGTAATATGCTCACGTCCAGCCCGTTTCGACCGGTCCGCGTCCAGAGTGCGCAGTGCAGGTTTGTATTGTGCGGCTAATAAAATAACGAAGCGTGCGCTTCACTTTTGTGTGTTTTGTCGAGTCACCCGATGGTTTGCTAATTGACAGCTACCTGAAATTCAGTTGATTTTGTAAATATGCCGATTTCTTGTTTTGGGAGCCGTGACCTCATATGAAAGCGCTGACATGGGAAGCTTCGAGGAACTCTGAGGAAAAGGAACTCGGCTGAAACGAAAAGAAACTTCAAAAATCCACTCGCATTACTGTGAAGTGTTCGTGCTTGGCGCAACTGGCTGTGTTCATAAAGTAAGATTTATATTATATCGTATCATTATAAAAATTAGGACACTTAAGCTCCGCCGTTAAAGGTATGACGCGATAGGGTCTCACACACACACGCACGATGTCTTCTTTCTTCACATTTGATATTTTTAGCTCCTTTTTTTATAATTCTATCATTTCTTTTGAAATGTGGATTTAATAGTTTGGTTGAACGTCTAGTGCTGCCAGTAGTTCGGGCACAGCAGGATCGAATTGCCAGCCTGCAGGGCACAGCTTCAGTGCGAGAGAGGGGCGCCCGAGACAAGCGATGGTGATGGCGATGCTGCAGCGTTGTCTGTTCTTTGTCTTCGTTACACTTTCTTTATTTTTATTTTATTTGATGTCTTATATATTTATACACCAATACTCGTGCGTCAGCAACAATCGGCTTTCAATTCTGAGCAATTTGAGGCCTTTGAACACATTCTTCAATTATTTCAGTTATTCAATCACACATTCTGAGCATTTTGACACCTTTAAACCTTCAATTTGCAATTTTTCCTTTTTTTTTCGTTTCTTTGTTTTATCAGTTGATCAATTATAAAAATTTAATTCATCATCGCCTATCGCACACCAATAAATCTTCAATCACTGGAAGCACAAATTACCATGACACTTTTTTTTTATGCAGCCCCCGATTATTTCCGAGACTCGTGACAAACTACGGCGTCGACGGCATGGACAGGAAAGTGCTAAGTGCCATTCCAACTTACGTCAAATTATGCACGATTCTTTCATCATAAAATAAAATGCATCCTAGCTCATTTCACCAACCCAGTATCTACCCATGGGATAAGAGACTGTGATGGGCAAACCAAGCAAAAAAAAAAAAAAAAAAAAAAAAAAAAAAAAAACTCGTGATCTTCTCTCATAGGCGTTCAAGTAAAAGCAAAGGCACACAGACAAAAAAAAATTCACATTACAAAACTCTGGATACTCTATCTGGATAGGGATGATGCTACACGGACTGATGAAGGGCCCATGCATGGCTTGTAGAGCAATTTGTAACTGCGCTCGGCAGCGCAGCCGGTGGGCCCCGCCACGCCTCGGTTGTCGAAATAAGCTTCTAGACGTCGCTAACAGAAACTGCCAGGGACAGAAGAGAAGTCCAAGCACAGCACATTGTTAGAACGGGAAAAGTGCGGACAGAACTGTGGGCGCTGACGGATGGACACGAAGCGAACGGATGGAGCAATCAAAATGTGGCTGCCAGCGCAAGATCAGCGTGCCGCTCATGGTTGCCAGACTTACTTTTGTAAACCCTTTATTGTGCGGCGATATGGTCGGAAGACTGGGGCCTAGGACTTTGCCGCAAGGCATTGAGGAAGGCAGACAACGGCAAGAGTTGTTCAGGGGAAAAGTAAACTGGAGATTTACATATTTACAACATCATGCAAACGTGCAAGCACTAAGAGCACAGGCGAGTCACACTAAAGCAGTCCTCGTAGGCTGCTTAAATCTCATTTTCAGTCCTACAGCTGTGGAGTCCACAGCTTCCCAATCGTCCAGTGGGCGCTGAGCCGCTTCATTTGGCTCCGCCAAACTGTCCTATCAGCACATCACGCACAAATGCGCGCGCACACACACAACATGCACACACCCCTCGCACTTGACCTGGGAAGACTGCAGTTCACTGCAAAAGAGCTAGGTCGCCCCTGTTGTTCTCTTCGAAGCAGCGATGTCCTCGCTGGTTCTAACCAAAAGTCGTAAATCTTTCTTCATTGCCGCCGGCCATGCGATGTGGCACACATCCGAAGCAGCACAAACCCTGTTTCAAGCCAATGCTCTTTAATGACCAATGAGAGACTCGTAGCTGTGTCTACAGCTACGAGTCTACAGTCTACAGCTGTGTTTCACTACCGAAAATCGCAGAGGGAAAGAAGCACATATCTGTTCTGCCATCCGCAACGAACACAGTGGTGCAGATTTCAATGTGCATTTCAGAGTCTCATACAGATTTTATGGCGTTTTATGCTCTTTGCAGGGCTGCAACAGCTGTGCCAATTGCGCCATTTTGGTACAACTGCATTTCGTTTCAAATTCACAGCTGTATTTTGTTTCAAATTTCAAGTTTATGGCGCCAAGATGTGCCATAATTGTGAAATTTGTTAAATTTGCGCCACGGTGTGCCAAAATGCCCTGACTAGCCTCAAAAGTTTGCCATAATCAGGGACAACTTTCTACAGCCGTGATATGGCCAGTCACGACTTTTCAGACACTGGCGCGTTACTGGCCTTTTAGTTTTATTTTGAGATGACGTTACGCCACTCTGCACCCAAATGCCCCGAATAGCCTCAAAAGTTTGCCATACTCAGGGACAACTTTCTGCGGCGACGTCACGCCGCTCTAACGTTACTCATATTTTTCCCTCTTGCATCCACTTGCTAATTCTTTCGCTTTTTGAGTACCGTAACGTTTTGAGGATGCTTCACCGCACGAGTGACTGTGCGGCGAAGCATCCCAACAACGCAAAGGGGCTGATCACTAATACTGCGTCACATTTCAAAAAGGGCAGTGGTGGTATTTGTGATTCTGATTGTAGATATGTACTTCATATGCCTTCTCTCCTTCCCCTTTCCCAGTGCAGAGTAGCAGGCCAGATTTGAATTATTCCGACTAACCTCTCTGCCTTTCAATAAATCCATCTATCTTGTCGCAGTGGTAAGACGCCCGACTACTGCGCCGGAGTTCCCGGGTTCGAACCCTACCACGGGGGCTGCGTTTCGATGAAGGCGAAACGAAGTGGCGTCAGTGTGCTGTGCGGTGTCAGCGCACATTAAAGATCCCCAGATGGTCGAAACTACTCCGTAGCCCTCCACTCGGCTCCCCTTTCTCTCTTTCCACTTTCACTCCCACCTTCCTCCCTTCCCTTACGGTGCGGTTCAGGTGTCCACAGAGCAAGTGTGACAAATACTGCGTTTTTCCCTGTGAACCAATTACTAATTCTATCTTGTGATTCTGAAGCAATACTCCATCACTATGTTTTAAGTGCTGCATGGTTTTAATGGATGTACTTCTGGTTTTTTATGCTGCTCTTGAAAGTGTTCGGTATTTTGTCGGGCCATATATTCACGTACAGTAAGATGTACTTCTGGTTTTTTATGCTGCTCTTGGAAGTGTTCGGTATTTTGTCAGGCCATATATTCACGTACAGTAATATTGTTTTATGCTGCCTCGTCGATAGACTCGCTTTCCTGTCGTCAGATAGTGTAGGAGGTGCGTCAATTATGGCGTTTGTGTTTGTGCTAATATAATTTGAGGTGGTACATGTGAAATTTATTTTGGGAAGTAGCAGGTCGGGAAACGCGCAGCAGCCTTAGATTTTGAATTCCATTACGCCACACTGGAGCCCAAGACTGCCAAAATTAACATTTACGCATGCTGGAACATCGAAATACTATAAGGCCTGCTCTGTGCACGAAATATATATCTAATTGCCGAGTCATCGCCCACCTTCCCCTGATCAAAATATCGAGTCACAAACACGACCACCAGCCCCTAGAAAGTAAATCACGGGCCGAAGAAGTGCTCATTCATCAGTTTTCTTAAGTTACGACTTTATTATCTGCTTTCGGCATTTGCCCTTTCAATTTTTGGTCCCAGTTTTTTTTTCTTTGTTTGCTTTTAGGCACAGACTGATTGCAGTCACTGCTTCGAATTGGGCTCTTCTGGAGATACCCTCACAAGACATATGCTAGGAATTTTACGCACAGTAAAACATTGCTGTATGAGTCTTGCGAGCAAGATAAGATCCCGTGATTAAGATTGTCAAACCACGTTAGGTGCAGAAAAAAAATATTATATTCCCTAGCTTTTTTTTCCCATTTTTATTTGGCCCCCGAAGCTGGAAAAATTAACCTCCTCAATTTTATAGCGCATGTTCTCTCTCTCTCTTTCTTTTATTTAGTGTGATAGCATGCTTTGCAGTATAAAACGCTTATTTAAAAAAGTAGGTACATGCCGGAATCATAAAGGAACTGTAGTAAGTGCAGATGATAGGCTGCCCTTCCAATTTGCTTTGGATTGCATTCATATGGTGCGATATTCACATCTTTTCATTTTTTTTGCGTGCCAAAAGTAAGGTTTGTTCTCTGTTTAACAGCTTCTTAATTTGCATTCGCACTACAAAGTGCAGTTTTTTTTTTTTTTTTTTCGTGTGAGCTGATGGATTTTACTGCACCAAAACTAAGATTTTTCTTCTCCAAAAATTGCCACAAATCCTATTTCAGCGGTAGCACCCCTGTCTTTGTTGTAATAGAAGATAAATATCCAGTTAACGCAACACGAACATGACATATGTACTAGAATTCCAGGAAATTAGATGTCTGGTTGGGGCAGGAGAAATATTGTTTCAATTTCTGTCCGTATTAATGCGACAAAAATTCATGGGTCCCAATGGGATTTGTGCATTTTTCTACTGTCCAGTGTCCAGACAGCGAGTTTCCGTATTAACGAGACATAAATACATTGAAAAAGTTTGGTCTCCAGAAACGCTGTCCATAATTCAAATCGTCCATATTAACGGGGGTCATGCTATCGGGGCGCAACTGTATGTTTAAATAAATGTTCAGTTTTTTAAAAGGAGAATACGATTTTTTCCGTTCCTAAATTACCTTAAAAAAGGTTCATTTTGGAAGGATTATGATTTTCGCTTGTTTGCAGCTCTCCTTCCTTCTACAGAATCATTCGTGCTTGACGTCTAGATCATAAGTTTTTGCTAATCAGTATGTACGTTAAACCGACAGTTCATCTTAAAGCAGCGTGATACACGAGACGAAGTGGAAGAAGCAATTAAGAGACGACACGAGCGCTGTCTGAATTTTTTTTTTGTAAGGTTTTGTTGTATAGGCACCAAACACAATAACAAAAAAATGCACCATAAAACCTCGATAGCACTTAAAAACCGTACGCGCGCGCAGAGCATCTTAACAAAGCAAACCAGCTGCAATCCTACCACCCTGTCGCCACCCATTCGCCGAGAGCGCGAATCTCTTTTTTCCGCGAGATTGTTAGAAGGTGAAGCGACACGTCTGAATTTCGTCTTATCAGAAAAGCCTCAACCCTGCTGGTATACGCTCTATAGGTGACTGAACAAGATATTGGTCCTGTCGAACTGGGAGAAACAATCTTTACACTTCAGGAAATGCACAGCAAAGGTTGGACGAAACTACACCTTTTACTGATCTGCGGTTTTCAAACAGCCGCTCGTTTATATTACAGCAGTCTATCTTACCTATGTACGTCTTACCGCAGGAAAGCGGGATGGAATAAACAACTCTGATGTCGCCGTTGTCGAGCGGTTCTTTGTGTCATACCGCGCACCTATTCCTCGCTTGGGCGTCGCGGCCCTCGAACTTCTTCCGTACTACACTGCAAACTTTGCTCAGCTTGTTTCTAGCTGTGAAAACTACTTTCACCCCGTATCTCGTCCCAACCTATTTCAACCGCTGTGAAATTCCGTATACGTGTACAGTGTTCTTGTTTGCGCGCTGTCTTTCTCCTTTGCAAGATTTGTGCCCCGCGTCAGTATCCTCATTCCTCACTGATATTTGAGCCACATCCAGAAACCCAGCGTGCCTTATAGAACTTTCCCCTAGAAGCTGCTGTCAACCCTATGGGAACACTGTTTCCATAATGAAGCCGTTAGACGAAGTCGCTATGCCCGCCTTACTAACTTTGGGTGCTCTGAATTGTAACTGAGGAGTGGGCTAGCTGCTCTTGGGTTATACTCCCAACACACTCCTGTCTCATGGTAAGCAGCTGTTCGAATGCATATCAGTAAAAGGTGTAGTCTTCAGGACTAATCATCAGGTTGGACCTCCATGTAGATGAGGCGTTTCTGACAAGACAGGAGTCATGCAGGCACATGTGTCGCTTCGCCTTCTATCAATCTCGTGGAAAACGATTCGCGCTCTCGGCGAATGGGTTGCGACTGGCGGATAGCAGCTGCTTATGTATTAGGATTGCTGTTTTTTATAATGCAATGTGATTAACCCCCCTCTGCACGCGCCTACCATATTTAAGGGCTATCGAGGTGTTATGGTAAGTTTCGGTTTGGTTTATGAAGTTTAACGTCCGAAAGTGACTTAGGCTATGAGAGACGCCGTAGTGGAGGGCTGCAGAAATTTGGACTACCTGGGGCAAAATATTAGAGCTCTAGCCACTGCACCACCCTGGCGGGGTCATAGTGAGATTTTTGTTGTTTTTGGGCTGTTTGGTGCCTATATTCTAGAAATAAAAATTCAGTTAGACAGTGCTCGTGTTGTCTCTTGTTTCTTCCACTTCGTCTCGTGTATCGCGTTGCTTTTAGATGAATCCTTTCCAACTCGCTCAGTTTTCTGTCCTCGTTAAACCGACTGCACCTGTCATCGCCGTGCGTCAGACGCGATCCTAAATACTTTTTTCAGAGGTCTGATATATTATAGTTAGTTATATCTTATATTATATATTATATATATATATTATAATATATTATATATTAGTTCTGAACGTAACGCATATAAAAGTTAGAGAAAAGCTCACTGCATTGCACAGCCACAATTTCAACTGTGAGCGCATATTTCTTCCTTACTCTGAGTCTGCGGAGCGCCAGGAATTGTTGCTAATGCCGCTTTTTAGCGAAGTGAAAACAGCAGCGATTGAGATTTCAGGATACTATACTTATACTTAAGAATCCAAATTCCTCATGCTTGCCAAGCAAACGCTTCAGGTCGAGTATAACTTTACACCCTGCCTAATACCTTTCAAGGACATTTAAATTTTGTGTCCACTCAAAATTTAGTGGCAGGAAGCTTTGATGCCAGTATATGGGAGCCTCATGCAACCACGAAGTCGCACTGAGGCGAGCGCCCGTGCCTGGAATTTCATCATCATCAGCAGCCTGACTATACCCACTGCAGAGCGAAAGCCTCTCCCATATTTCTCCACTTAACACAATTCTGTGCTAGCTGCATTCACTTGACCCCTGCGAACTTCTTAATCTCATCCGCCCACCTAACTTTCTGCTGCCCCCTGCTACGCTTTCCTTCCCTTGGAATCCAGTTTGTTACCCTAAGCGACCATCGGTTATCCTCTTTTCGCACTACATGTCCTGCCCATGTCTATTTCTTCTCAATTTTCTCTAGAATGTTGGTAACTTAGTTATTTCTCTGACCCACTCTGCACGCTTCCTATCTCTTAATGTTACCCCTACCATTTTTCGTTCCATAGCCCTCTGGGTTGTCCTCAACTTAAGTAGAACCCTCTTGGTTAGCCTCCACGTTTCAGTCCCATAGGTGAGTACAGGTAAGATGCAACTGTTGTATACTTTCCTCTTGAGCGATACCGGTAAGCTGCTAGTCAATCTGCGAGTGGTTGCCAAATGCGCTCCATCCCAATCTTATTCTTCTTGTTATTTCCTTCCTGGAATTTATCTGCATTTTTGTGCCTCATAGATAGCAAATAAAAGACGCCGATTGCACAGTCTGCATAAACCACGAGGATTGAAACGTAAGGACTTGCATGCGGGGGGGGGGGGGGGGGGGGAACGAGCGCGTGAACGGCGGTAGCAGAAGCGGAGCGGTTCCCTCGACGCGCGCCGCGCGGCCGTGCGCATGGTGATGACCCTACCGAGGTGCGGCGAGAGGTGGAATCAGGTCCCATAGGGAAGGCCGTAAAGGCTGTTTCGCATGGAAGCGAGAACGCTGGCGATTTCTGCTGCGTTTTCAGCTGTCGCGGCGGTTCGAGCGACGTAGTTCTAACAAGTTGGAAGTTTTTCGCTCTTTCGCTGCCGCTCATAGCTGAGTTCGTTCAATCGTTTGCATGTGCACTGACTTTTAAGAAGCGCGCTTCCCCTGTAGACTGGCCGTGCGCGAGGATCACGTAGGGCAGGATGGCGCACAAGCCCTTGTGTTCGGCGTCGACGTACATCGTTTTCTTGAGACGCTCCGTAAGTCCATTAGTCCCAGGATGGTAAACGCTGTTGTTCACGGAGGAAGGAAAGAACTTAGGAGAGGCCCTGACGTCATTTTTTTTTTTTAAGCCGGCGCGGCTGCGCCGCGACCGGACGCTGCAAGGTCTCTCCTCCTTTACCCTTCATCCGCGACGCTCACACTGGCTCACATACCTAAGGCCCTTAGCAACGCTGTTGCTAATGGCCCGACTTGGCTAACCCTAAATTTTGACGTCACTTCCGCCACACTTTTCCCAATGCATTGGGAATGGCAAGGGCCTCTCCTAAGTTATTTCCTTCCTCCATGCTGTTCGTCGGAGGATCGCTTGGGTGAGCTCGGCCGTAAAACCTGTGCCTCTGTCCGTGGTAAGAATTTTCGGTGCACCGTGACGTAGTTTTTTCGGCGAAGAAATTTGCGACTTCCTCAGCAGTACCAGTTCGGAGGGCTTTTGCTTCAGCTTAGCGGATGAGGTAGTTGGTGGCTATCTCTGATCCACTTGTTGCCTGTTGAGGAAGTTGGGAAAGGTCCGAGGAGATCTATCTCAATATTCTGAAAGGGCTTCGTCGGAGGAGGTACGGGGTTTAGTAGGTCAGCTAGTGTGATCGGAGACGTCTTACGTCGCTGCCACTCTCGGTAAGTTAAGTATGTGCTACGACAGCGGCTAATGCGCAGCCAGTAATATTTATGTTGGATTCGACGCAACGTGCGTGCAAACTCGAGGTGTGTCTGTCAACTCATCGAGGGAAGCCTGCAGAATTTCCACTCGGAGATTTGTGGAAGGTGTGTGGTCCGGTTTGGTGCCGGATTCTTACGGCGAAAGCTAAGAGATGCGCTATCGGCTGTCAAACTAAAACTTTATAAATCAAGAGTACGGCCAATTGTCTGGAATACACGAGCATAATTTGGGATCCAAACCAGAAATATCTCATAGACAAACTTGTACGGGTTCAGAGATTAGCAGTGAGGTTCGTATTTTCCCGCCATCGAAGAACACAGTCCGCAACAAAACTTATTTCACTTGCTGATCTACCAACCTTGGCTATTTGCAGAAAAATTGCTAGGCTCAAGTTCTTTTACCAGCTTTATATCAATAAATTCAATTTGGATTCCGGCTTGTACTTGCGGCCACCCGGGAGACTGTCATCTCGTACTAATCATCCCTTTGCAGTGATGTCCTATTTGCCAAGAGCTGACGTGTCTCTTCCTAAAATAGTCATTGAATGGAATAACCTTGACCGACGCGTATTTGAAAAATCCTGTTCCTTGGAAAAGTTTGAGAAAGAGTTGGAAATTTGTTGCACTGTTTAAATGTACCTTGCCCACCAGCCCGGAAGGGCTAACCGTATTTGTAAATAAAGAAATCAATAATAAAGTTCTCAAGGGCGTCGTTGTGCAAGGCGAAAGATTAGCTGACGCTTGAATACTACAGAAGGTAAAGGGTTCTTGCCTTCCAGATAATCAGCTAGCTGTTACAGTTCCTGGTCCGAGAGCTGCTGTTGAGTGAAACCGCTAGCGCTTACTAGTACCAACAAGGAGTCATTGTCTTCCGGCGCTTCGGCGGGGGCTTGTGTAAGCAATCCGCGTCTGAAGACTTGTGGCCTGACTTGCAGACCACAGTGATGTCGAATTCTTAAAGATGTAAGCCAACGAGCTAGCTAGACGGGCGGAAAGATCTTTCAAGTTGGCAAGCCATCACAGAGTGTGCTCGGTTGTCGCCCACGACCTTGAATGCTCGACAGTATAGGTACGGACAGAACTTCGAAGTGGCCCAGATGATCGCGAAGCACTCGTGCTCGATCGTCGAGTAATTGCTTTCGGCTTTTGAAAGGGACCTACTAGCGTAGGCGGTCACTTGCTCGACCACGCGTCGTTCTGTGCGAGGACTGCGCCTAGACCGAGGCTGCTGGCGCCCGTGTGAATTTCCATGTCGACGTTTTCGTCAAAAAGTCCTAGGTTATGGGGAAGGAGACTACAAGCGACGCTGAAGTTCCTTGAAGGCTTCCACTTGCGCCTCTTCCCATGTAAATGGCGCGTCTGCCTTTGTAAGCATGGTCAGTGGTTCGACGAAGCATGCGAAAATTTTAACACTCCGCCTGTAATAGGTACATAGTCCGAGGAACTTTCGAACGACTTCCTTGTCGATGGGTTGCAGGAACTGGGCGAAAGCGTCTTCTACAGGTAGGGACATACACCGTCTTTCCTAATGACGTGGCCGAGGAACAGCAGTTCTTGTTAGGCAAAGCGTTCAGGCTTAAGGGCAAGTCGAAAGACGACTGCGTCCAGTACTGCCCTCAGTCCATGCAGGTGTTCTTCGTAAGTCGCTGCGAAGACAGCGCCGTCGTCGGGATATACTAAGCAGCTCTGCCAGTTTAGGCTCACCAACACTGTGTCCATTACTCCTTGAAATGTCCCTGGTGTCGAGCAAAGACCAAATGGCATGACTGAACTCGTAAAGGCCATCCGGCGCTGTAAATGCGGTCTTCTCGCGATCTCTTTAATCGACCTCTATTGGCCAATAACCACCCTTTAGCCCAATCATGGTAAAGTGATTCGCGTTACAGAGTATGTCCAGCATGTCGATGTGGACATCTTCGTTATGCTGTTCAAGCGGCGGTAATCCACGCAGAACCGAAGTGTGCCTTTTTTCTCATCAGAACAACGGGAGACGCCCAGGTACTCTTTGTTGACGAGGTGACGTCATCACGAAGCATTTCTCCCACTTGGTCCCGAATTTATTTCTTATCTTTCGGAGAAACGCGGCAGGGGCTTTGGCGTAATAGTCGGATGCTTTCGCCGGTTACAATTCGACACTTGGCGGCGGGTGTTTGTTAAACTTTTGATGGCGGTGCAGAGCACTCGCTGTGACTACGTAGGAGACTACCGATTTCTTCTAGTCGGCACCGGGACAACGCTGGGTTGATGTCGAATTTCGGCTCTGTGTTTCCGTTCACTGGAGTGTTCGACGGCGGGCTTGAGTAGACGAATGCATTGTTCACGTCAGAAATTTCTTCAAAGAATGCGATGGTAGTGCCCTTCTTCAGGTGTCGATACTCGTTCGTAAGGAAAAAAAAAAACAGCGCGAACAAGACAGAGATGATAAGGAAACACTGCAAGCACTGACTCTCAACTGAAGTTTTAATGAGGAAAATGAACAAATATAAAGTGCCAACCGCACACGCCACACCTACAAGCAGAATGTCACACATGACTAAAATTACTAATCAGAAGCGGAATTCCCTATCTAACAGGGCCACAGAAGGTGTTCTAATGCACCGATAGGCGTATTTTCTAATAAAAAAAGCTTCCATGGTATCTCGGGTGATCTGGTCGTGATCGCGGATAAGAACATCAGTTCTTGAAAACAGGGGCGAGCATATGGAAACCCGGCACTGTGCAGGCAGGTTGTCCCGCGAGTCACTGCCGATTGAATCGCAATGCTCGGAGAGCCTCACATTTAAACCTCGCCCTGTTTGGCCGATATACACTCGACCGCATGATAGCGGCAGTCGGTACACAACACCCTTCTTGCACTTGGTGAAGGGCGGCCTATGCTTTATTGTGCAAACCCTCCAGCTTTTGTGGCGTCTGCCCGCCAGCTTGCGGTCCACTTGTAGGAAAATTGCGGCCATTTTTCTTGGTGTCGAAAAGACGACCCTGATGTCGTATCGCTTTGCGAGGCTCTTCAAACCGTGGGAAAGCCTATGCGCGTAAGTACTAACAGCCGGCCAACAGCGCTCACTATCACCCCGGCCTCCTCTGTTAACCCGTGCCTTGACCCACCGAAGGACTTTATCTCCTGCCCTTGAGATAACGTGATCGGAAAACCCCCTACTTCTTAACCGGTTCACCTGCTCCGAGACACTTTCCGCCCCACAGTGGTGACAAGACCTGGAAGTTGCGGCCTTGAGGCACGAAATAGGAATGCCATCCTTAATTTCGAGTGGCCAGACTCGTAAATAAAATAAGGAGCGGTTTGACAGTGCGCGGTCGATACATCCTGCAGAGATTGTCTGGCGTGGCCTTCACCGGCGTGTCAAGAAATCGTAGTTGGTTTGTCACAGGAACCTTGTGGTGAATTTAGGACCACAACCATATTGACTGAACAAGCTCAGGACGTCTTTCATTTTAGTGAGAACGTCTGACCCTTCCACGAGTATCACAAAATCATCAATGTATCTGAACACCTTCAAAATCAATCCTTCAAAGGCGCCTGCCACCTTCCTACCCAGAACACCTACCAAAATGTTGCTAAGCACAGGTGAAAACCCTCGACCCAATGCAGTCAGCCTTCTGTACAAAGAAAGATCCGTTCCATTCGATAACCGTGGATTTTAGGTAAAAACACAAGATTTCACAAAACGGACACGCCACACTCGCTCATAAAGCCGACCGGGTTTTAGTCGTCTGTGATGCAACGAGTAGAATAAGTCCTCAGTGTCAATGCTGAACATGCTGCACGTTCCAGGGTTGTCATGCATCAGCATGACCAATGCCTCAGAGTTCGCCACTAGAAAGGGGTGAGGCGCTCTTGAGGACGACAAGTAAGACTGCAAATACCCAGCGACAACGTGTTGCCAGGTGTCCTCGGTGACGATGTAACTGAGCGGAATATCTTGCTTGCGCGTTTTGGCAGTGAAAAAAGCTTCCAATGGAACTCATTTTGCTTTTTTGACCGAGGATGCCAAACGCTCCAGGTTTGAGCTCGAAAGAAGGGCCACCGCCGTATCTCTAACTTTAGAGCCATGAAACTTCACCTGCTTGAAGTTTTTGTTAATTGCGGCGCGCGCCTTATCCTCAAACAAGGCATTCGGAAGCAACACAAAACAGCCTTCTTTGTCCGACAACACACGCGCCTTGCCCGACAGCAGGAAGTTCAAGTGGACGAGTATCGCGGCACATACGCGGCCTACCTTCTGTCCTTTCCAGAACTAAAACACACTCCTTGGCGCACCTTGACCGGCTTTCTGCAGATGCCAGCCGCCAGATGGAGTTCGAAAGAGCAAGCTTCTTTGCAGGGTGGAGGGTAGGTTCAAACCCGAACTTTGGTCCCAGACGAAGTACCTCTGTGCTCCTTGGGTATGTCCAGGTCGCCCAGAGTCACGATCCTGCCATCCGCCTCATGTGGGGCCTTCTTTGAAGGGAGCCTTGGCCTCTTCGTGTTCCACGGGAATTCGGTCACACCATTTGTTGTTGCGCACCAGTCACGGTACATCCTCTCGTTTCCACTTGGATTGCAGACCTGTCATAAGGGATCCTTGAAGAAGCGAGCGTGACTCCATCATTCAGCGCGAAGGATCCGAGACACTCTTCTCGTGTGGCCCCTGGATGGTACTAGGAAACCGCAGACCATCTAGATGTCTGCCGGGTACAGTCCATGCTACGTGCCATACCAGTCTTGCCTTGCACATGCACACGACTAATAGCGACGCGATTACAGCTGGATTAGTAACGTTAAATCTATAACAAAAATAAAAGGCCATCGTGCTAGAAATTAACTCTAGCAAAGTAAAAGTTTGGGCTAGTTGGTGAAGGTTCATAACGAAAAAAAAATCTGCGCAAACTTAAACACAAGACAAAGACGAGAAGGAAACACCGCAAGCTCTGAAGGATGGCATTTTAAGTAGCCTGATATTGTTATCATTTAGCGCCACCATCCTTGGGCACAGTCACAGGTCTGTTTTCACCGCCATGCAAAATGTTTTACTCGAATCAAATCGTTTGCCTTGCTAAATATTTAAGCATAACTTGTTCTACAATTGCAGTGTCAATCTCCCGTGCGTGTTACCACTTTTCATTTTATATTTCAGTTATTTCCCGTTTTGTTTCCTTTCCTCTACCCCTCAAATCAATTTTTTTTTATGCAAGTATACTTCAAAAATTTTCTTTGCTACCCAATTCTTGGCCGATCCCCCTCTGTGGGTACGTGCCATAAGTTATTTGGTCAACAACAACATTGCTGTTCTTTGCCTCAAGGCCGCCACTTCCAGGTCTTGTCACACTGTGTGGCGGAAAGTATCTCGGAGCAGGTGACCGGTTAAGAAGTAGGGGTTTTCCCGATCTCGTTATCATATGGGCAGGAGATCAAGTCCTCCGGTGGGCCAAGGCAGGGGCTAACAAGGAGGCCGAGGTGACAGTGAGCACCATTGGCCGGCTGTTATTCCTTACGCGCATAGGCTTTCCCATGGTTTGAAGAGCCTAGCAAAGCGGTAGGATATTAGGGTCGTCTTTTCGGCACCGAAAAAGATGGCTGCAGTTTGCCTACAAGTGGACCGCAAGCTCGGGGGCGGACGCCACAAAACATAGGCCGCCCTTCATCACGTGCAAGAAGGGTGTTGTGTACCGACTGCCGCTGTCATGCTGTAGAGTGCATATCGGTCAAACAGGACGCTGTTTAAATGTGAGGCTCTCCGAGCATTGCAATTCAATCGGCAGTGACTCACGGGACAACCTACCTGCCCACATCCGGGTTTCCAAATGCTCGTCCCTGTTTTCAAGAACTGATGTTCTTTTCCGCGACTACGACCAGGCCACCCGAGATATTATGGAAGCCTTTTTTTATTAGGAAATACGCCGATCGATGCGTTAGCGCACTTTCTGTGGCCCTGTTAGAGTGAATTCCGCTTCTGATTAGTAATCCTTGCCATGTGTGACATTCCGCTCATGTGGGTGTGACGTGTGCAGGTGGCACTTTATATTTGTTCATTTTCCTCATTAAAACTTTAGATGAGAGTCAGCGCTTGTGTTGTTTCCTTCTGGTCTCTGTATTGTGTTTAAGTTTGCGTTCTTTTTATTTTTTTCTCTCAATATGAACCTCCACCAACAAGCCCAAACTTCTGCTTTGCTGTCGATACTCGTCGCTGAAATTGGTAATCAATCAGCGCTTTGTCTTTTCCATTCCGGACGCGGATGATACCTCTTGCGATGCCGATCCTTTGTTTCAACGTACTGCAATGCGTGGTTACCTCAGGGATGTCTTCGTTATTTTCGTTGTCTTCGCTACACATGGATGCTTACGCTTGATCGAGGTGCTAGGGTCACTTGTTCATCAAGAACGCTCAGTTCAGTTCAGGCGTTCAGTCGTGTCCGACTCTTCGTGACCCTATGGACCATGTCACGCCACGCTTTCCGGTCTCTCACTATCTTCTTAACATCACATAGCTTCATCTGCAATGCCTCGAGAATGCCATCTAACCATCGCGTTCGCTGCCTACCCCTTCTACGGCGACCCTCAACCTTTCCCAACATCAAATCTTTCTCCAGCGACTCCTCTCTTCTCATCAGATGACCAAAGTAGCTGAGCTTTAACTTTAGAATTTGACCCTCCAATGAGCAGTCAGGGTTTATGGTCGACAATATCGACTGATTTGATCTTCTGGCAGTCCAAGGAACTCTTAAGAGTCTTCGCCAGCACCACAATTCAAACGCGTCAATTCTTCGGCGGTCAGCCTTTTTCACAGTCCAACTCTCGCATCCATACATCACAACTGGAAAAACCATAGCACGGGTTATACGGATCTTGGTTGGCAGACTAATGTCTCTGCTCTTTACTAGGCGGTCAAGGCTAACCATTGCTCTCTTTCCCAGAAGCAGGCGTCTCCTAATTTCATGGCTGCAGTCTCCTTCCGAGGTAATCTTGGCGCCCAAGAACAGAAAATCTGTCACAGCTTCCACTTCTTGTCCATTCATGCTCCAGGACTTGATAGGGCAAGACGCCATGATCTTCGTCTTTTTAATGTTCAGTTTAAGCCCAAACTTCTCACTCTCTTCTTGTACGCGCATCAGAAGTCTCTTGAGTTCCACCTCACTTTCTGCCATTAAAGTGGTATCATCCGCATATCTAAGATTGTTGATACGTTTTCCAGCAATCTTCACTCCAGCTGAAGACTCGTCCAGACCGGCCTTCCTCATGATGCACTCTGCATATAGGTTAAATAGGCAGGGCGACAGTATGCAGCCTTGTCTCACCCCTTTCTCAATCGGAAACCAATCAGTAAGACCATGCCCAGTTCTGACAGTGGCCTCTTGCCCTTCATAAAGGTTCCTGAGGAGACAGATGAGGTGAATTGGAACTCCCATCTCTTGGAGAGCTTGCCACAATCTGCTGTGATCTACGCAGTCAAACTCGCTCAGGGCCACGTTATACTGTTCGGCTGTCTTCGAGTAAAGGATTTCATTCGGCTCAAATGTGATGCGCCTAAATCGAAGGCCGATGATCACTTGGTGTTCGGTCAGAAAGTATATGGCCAAGTCACGGGAGCACTGCTAAAGGACAACAAAGGCGGCAGGAAAGGTATAACCATTGATCATTATTCGGGCAGTGCATCTTCCTGACGGCGCAGTCAGGTTTCCTCTATAGCAGTGCGAATTTACAGGCCGTCCCAACAGGTAACCAATTTATTAGCTTAGCGGCGAACGGTCCACTAATCACGGGGTAGTCTGCGCTGTATATTATTTTTTATTACTTTTGGACAGCCTCATCATCGCATATGTATGTATCAAGGCATTAGCCTTGCGGCCGTCGATATTTACCTCAAGGTTGGCGGCAGGCTTTCTTGCATTGCACGTCTGTCTGGGAGTCGGGCCACGGCTTAGTCGGTTGCTGTTGCTGTGGATGGGGATCGTCGTTGTAACGTCGTCACTGGGTGTAGCCGTCCTAAAATTGCGCCGTGTCATCGTCACTGTCGTCAGCGTCGTAGGAGGGTCTTTGTAAATTTTTCGTGAAGCAACCTCACCTCTAAAGCGTGTTTCCCTGCCGGGGGCTCGAGGACTTTCCTTGCACGTAGTTGCGGCCCGGCGACGTAGAGCGGGCGCTGTACAGTGATGGGGAGAGGTACCAATGGCTTGACGACTCTCCTCTGCGCAGAAAGTCTGTGTCTTGTGGTCGTTTTCCAGGACGGGGTCGAGGGCGTAGCGAAACCGCGAAAGCCGATTGATGAAGAATGTGGCCGGCCTCACCGCAATTGAAGCAGAGCGAGTGGTTGTTGCAGGTTCCACCTGCAAGTTCTACAGACTATCAACTGAACAGCGTTCGCTAGTTGCATTTACACGCAAGAACATGTCACCTTACACCGTACACATTGATGGTAAAGCAATACCCTACGAAAGCAGCCATCGCTTTCTGGGAGTGATCATCAACCGAAATCTTTCGTGGACTCCCCATATTTCATTCATGAAAAAGAGACTGACAGGAAGTGCTCACGTTCAGTTCAGTTCAGTCGTGTCCGACTCTTCGTGACCCTATGGACCATATCACGCCACGCTTTCCGGTCTCTCACTATCTTCCTAACATCACATAACTTCATCTGCAGCGCCTCGAGGATGCCATCTAACCATCGCGTTCGCTGCCTACCCCTTCTCCGGTGACCCTCAACCTTTCCCAACATCAAATCTTTCTCCAGCGACTCCTCTCTTCTCATCAGATGACCAAAGTAGCTGAGCTTTAACTTTAGAATTTGACCCTCCAATGAGCAGTCAGGGTTTTTGGTCGACAATATCGACTGATTTGATCTTCTGGCCGTTCAGGGAACTCTCAAGAGTCTCCGCCAGCACCAAATTCAAACGCGTTAATTCTTCGGCGATCAGCCTTCTTCACAGTCCAACTCTTGCATCCATACATCACAACTGGAAAGACCATAGCATAACAAACTAAAAGTGCTCACGTACTTGCCTTTATTGGGGGAAAGTCATGGGGAGCGTCCGTGCGGTCGATGCTCCAGCTGGACCGTGCATTATTTGTGAGATTTCTTCGGTACAGCTTACCTGCACTTCGATATATCAGGAAAACCAACTTAGGAATTCTACAGAGCGTTCAAGCTCAAGCTCTGCGAACCTGCCTGGGATTGCCGCAATGCATCCCATATCTACCTACCTAATAGTTGACGTCCTGAGGGCACATTTCCGACAAATTTCCCGGGTTCCTTGGCATCATTTGGCCAGTCTTCCTATTACCAGGCCGCGTACATCGTTTACAGAGACCGTTGATGCGCATCGCGCTATTCTGCCGTCCCAGTTTACACCCGCATCTAGACCGTCCTCTCCACTATGGAGCCTGCATAAACCATGTGCTTCTTTCAATACCCGGCATCAGGAAGAAGGTCGAGGTATCGCCGACAGAACTAAAACAAGTCACTCTTGAATACTTCCATGAGCACCATGCAAATCGTTTGCATGTCTACACCGATGGTTCAGTGAATGCCGTGAGTTCTTCAGGCTCCATGGTCATACCCTCAATTATTACAGAAATAAAAGTTAGGACCAGAATTCTTCAACAGGTGCAGAGCTAACCGCTCTTCGTGTCGCAATTAGGCATATCAGCAGAGCCCTCAGCAGTGGTCTACTTTCACAGATTCAAAAGCAGCCCTGCAAGCCTTAAAAGCGGCTCTTCGCCGTGGAGCCCATGAACAACTCGTTGCGGAAATACGAAAAATTCATCACTGTACAATTAATGGAGGACATGACATCTCTTCCAATGGCTTCCATGACACAGCGGCATAGCGGGCAATTTTCGGGTGGACGAGGTCGCACGAACAGCCTACCAAGACGGCGATTGTGTGTTGATTCCCTTTTCCAGGGCAGACGTAGCGGGCAGGCTCCGCGCACTTGCGCGGGAACACACGCTCTCCTTGTGCAATTCTGGCCAGTTTGCGAACTGCCGCTTAAAATCCCTGGACCCTGACCTGAAGCTCCGGCTTCCACCTTGCCTACCCAAACGTGAAGAAACTTTACTGTGCCGCCTGTGGGTTGGTGTAATTCACAAACTATTATTCTTTTATGATAGGTATGGCAAACAGCCCTGCATGTACAAACTGTGGGTGCGACGAGACTATAGGCCACCTTCTTTGTGAGTGCCCCATATACAGTGAGGAAAGACAGTGTCTATGCCGTGCGCTGGAGCGTATAGATGGACGTCCATCGACTGAAATTAAGATTTTAGGTCCCTGGCCACGGCGATCGTCTGCGGTGAAGGTCTCCCAGGCTCCCAGGTACTGCTCCGCTTCATGAAAAGCACAGGCCTAATCGAAAGGCTATGATTTTGTTGTTACGTTACGTGATATGACTGTGACGTAATGTGGCATGTCTGTGATGTAACTGTACTAACTTCACCCATCCTTCTCTTACAACTTTTATATCCACTCACCCCTTTCCCCCAGTGCAGGGAAGCAAACCAGTTTCATTTGCGGGTTAACCTCCCTGCCTTTCCTCCGTATCTTACTCCTCATCCTTCAGGCGTCGAATTTCTTAGAAGTTGATGTTGATCGTAGACTGGTAGGGCGGGAACCAAGAGGCAGTGGTCAGGGAATAGTTGTTCGCGTCGGAAAGAGCTTGGAAGGTCTCGTGGAAACGCAGGACAGCTTAATGCGGGGGTATAGGTCATTGCTGGACCTCCTTGCTTCGGAGTCGTTGCCCGAGAAAGTCATTCATGCCTGTTGAACTTCGCGGACGACATCCGTGAGAGGCGCCATTTGAGGTTGCGTTGTTGATAGCAGGGATCGGTGCAGTTCTTCGCGAACGACTTCGCGAATAATCTCCCTCCGGTTCTCGGATTTCGGAAACTTCGCATCTTTGGTTATTTGAGGTGGGCGTTCATATTGACGGGTTCGTGCGTTGAGGATCTTTTCAGTGGGAGATGCTTCTTTAATGCACTCATACTGACACCACGTATCAACAGCTTGATTTTCTTGTCCTCCGTCATTTCAAATGTCAGCGCGTCTGAAAAGATGTTTCATTTCTTCTGTGAAATTCGTGATAGGCTCGTCGGTTTGTTGGACGCATGAGTTCAGTACCTCTGCCCTTTCCTTCCGTACGACACTTGTGAATGTTTTCAGAAACTCTCTCTTGAACGTCTGGGAAGGGGCAAGGCTGAATTCCTGGTTCTCGTACCACACTGGCCGAGTCGTCCAAGGCATCGCAAAGAAGACACCGCATTTTTACTGGGTCATCCCAGTTGCTGAATGCAGCGACGCAGTCGAAGTGCTCTAACCATTCTTCAGGGCCCTCGCCATGTGAACCGCTAACATGCATGAGCGGCGAGCGGAGCTGCTGCAGAATAGCGGCTGGTGTAGCAGTCATGGTGGACATTTCCGCTGCGGTGGTCTTTTGCACTAGAGTGCGGTCCGGTAGCAGTCTGTTCTGGTGGTATCCCCGTATCCCCTGGAGATGGCGGCTGCTTCGCAGGTCATTTTCGGTAGAGGCGGATTCGGTGGTGCTCCCAGGTGGAGAGGTATAGTAAGAACATTCGTTACAGCTCCTGCACGGCCAGATGTCACGTTGTCGTCACAATACCGAAGGTAACAAGCGAAGAGTCTTAAGTAGGACTGAAATGAACCTTCTGTTTGGTGACTTGCGTCCGCTATAGAATTAAGGGCCAAATTATAGAAGGTTCGTTATCTCAGTGAGGATGCCTTAAGAGCGGCGCGCCTCCCTCGGTAATTGTTGTTAATAAAACGGCCTAAACAACGAGCTCATAGGGAGTCGTCTTTAAATGTTCACCCAAGGAGGGCGCACCGCTCTTAATGCATTGTCACTGGGGTAAGGAGCATTCACAAATTTGGCTCATGAAACAGGGCAGCCAGCAAGCGTACTCGTCGGTCGTCCAACCATACTACGAATGCCCGTTGCACTCGTCAGCGGTCAATTTTAACACGGTGAAGAAACATCTAGATAAAGCCGCGAAAGGTGTCTAGCACGAGGTACATACATCTTGGCGCATCTTGCGGGACAACGGGAGTGATAAAGCCGCGTCCCTGCGATCGTTAACGTAAAACAAACAAAAAAACACCCTGCATTGTTTCTTCCGGCACACGAACAGTGATAAGGCCGCCCGCCAGCTGCTGCTAGCAACAACAAAGATTACGTGGGTTGATTCAGACTCTGTGCGCATTCTGAGTACTTTTCGCGTTTCTGCAGGCCATCCTATAGGAGAAGACGATATCGTGTGTAAACCGTAATAAATAAATAAATAATGGGAAGTCCTATGCAATTGTGTAGAATAAAAACATGCGCTACGTTCTTTATTTAATTTATAATTTAAGCTATGTAATGCAATACATTTCAATGCCTGATATTATTGAGATACTAAACATTGCTTTTCAGCAATTTTAATAAAAATCGAAGATGCCCTTAATTTTCACATTCGAATCAAATTTGTCCTTTTTTATGTTGTTGAATATCGGCCGATTTTGATCGATGTGGGTAAATAGCTTACTAATTTGGAACTACATAGATAGGTTACCTTAAATCGAGGGTCCCGGTGCAGTCTTCTGACTATGGGACCCTCGTCTGTATTTTTATGCACTGTGTAAATATGTTCAAGCTAATAAACTTTCACATTCACTTAAAAAATATGTAAGGATTAAATACGATCTGCGTAATAAACGAAATGTTTCAGTGGCAACGCCTCATTGCATTGTTCGAAAATGCAGGGCTGAAAATTTACCTTTTTTTAGGACATGCGCTCAGATTTCTATTTATTTGTATAAAACAATATAATGCAACACTTTTTAGCCACTGATAACAATGAGGAATTGAGGGTTGCTGAGGGAGATTTAATTAAAATCCGAGATGCTGTTTTTTCTTTAAATATCAAATTTGTTCACTTTTTGTGTTCTTTAAGTTTGGCCGAATTATTAGGCCTGTGTAGGGAAAGACGGCCAGCCTAGAGACGCAAATATTGCTGAAATGAAGACTATAACCTGCATAATACAGAAAAAAAAAGCTTTCAGTGGCAGCATTTTATTGCATTGTGCCGGAATGTAGGGCTGAAAATTGACTTTTCTGCAGCGCGTCATCCTGGAACAATGCGGTTTTTTCGTTAAAACCTGTGGCAACAAATGCTACTTTTTTAGGCTTTTTAAAGGTAAGAAGTTTATATTCTTGATGAATAAAAAAATTATGCACCACACAATTTAGTGCGAAAGCAGCGGAGCTCCAAACTTGCGAGTTTTTGAAATGTCAAAAACGGCGTTTTCCACCTATTGTTGCATACGATTTTCTTTTTTTTTTTTTTTGGCCGAGAAATCTACAGCGTATATCGCGAAACTAAGGTTCAGTCCTTTGTATTGTCATATTTGCCCATCACACATATAAAAGCTTTATTGGAAAAAAAAAAAAAAAGATCGTTGGGGCCTCGATTGCCGTTCTATCTGAACACACCCATTTACTCCATTTCGTTATTCTTTAACGTAGATTTTGTTCATTTATAGTTGTGATATATATATATATATATATATATATATATATATATATATATATATATATATATATATATATATATATATATATATATATATATATATATATATATACATATTGTTTCTTTTCTGAAAATATTTTGCGCGTTTTGGAGCACCGAAATTTTAAACACGGATCTCAATAGATTGACGTGAAAATCCACTTTTAGATGATATCGTTTCACACTGAGGCACAAGCCGGATCGGGGTCAGGTAGAGCGAAACGAAGTTGCTTTCTGGAGCTTCTTTACACATGACATTGCTTGGCAGCACTCATCGGCCCACTAGTCCCCTTCTCTCAAATGGTGCTTCAGGATCGAAATGATCCAGCATTGCTAAGTCACTCGACGAAATGCGTCGTGAACTGAGATAACAATTTCAGTTCAAAAATCTTAGACAATTATGCGTTTGGGAATTCGCGAACGTCTCCTAATATAGAGCTCGCCGAGGCGCATCACTGCGATTTCGTAAACGGCCGGCTTGCGAAACATATAGGTGAACCGTTCATGTATATGTTCTCTCAGCGAATGGCCCCGGACGAGGCCGTATGGTAGTCCAGAACTGCTTCCACTCCGAAACGATGGTGTAGTATAGGCCACATGGCAAAAAATTGTCCACAGTGGATTTAACACTATTAGACGCGCGCAGCATGTATGGTTGTCACGCGCACTGTATTTAGTTTTTTTTTTTTTTTTTTCACTCTCCCACCCTCTCCTCAAGGTCAGTGAGTGAGTGTGTGGGAGTATTTTTTTTTTTTTATTTGATACATACTGCTAACCTCCTTGCGGAGGTTGTTGCAGGTTTGGGGTATAAAATGAAAGCACAAAATGACAAATGTTGACAGTCCACACTTGCTAACTTTTTACACAATTCTATATGGCAGTGTGAAACAAGAAATAGAAAAGAGGAGAAGGATATGATACAATACATTACAATACAATAAAATACAATACAATACAATATGATGCAATGCAATACAATACAATATGGTACAATACAATCACGCTTAAGGCACATGTTTCACAATATTTGTACAGAGATCGGGCTAGACATATATAGGGTTCTCGAAACAGTTGCCAGCCGTGAACTGAAACTTTCTATTGATGAGCAATTAACCACTTCATCGGCTAAATCATTCCATTCGTGGACCGCCAGGGGAAAGAAGGAGAACATGAACGTATCTCTGTGTGCGCGATACTGGACTAGATGCTTGGAATGTCGTGTTATTTCGTTTCTATGTGGTGAGAGTGAAATGTATCTATTGCGGTCATTTTTAAGGGCTCCAGTTAGAAGAAAGGAAATAAACTTCAGTCGTGTATTTTTTGCTCGGGTGCTAATAGTGCTAAGACCAGCCTGTCTAAGAAGTTCGGAGGGAGAGTCAAGTCGGCGATACCTATTGTAGACAAACCTTATGGCCTTGCGTTGGATGCTTTCAAGTTTGGTAATTGAATTCTTTGTGTGAGGGAACCAGTGTACTATGTTGTACTCTATGACATATCGCACGAGGGATGTATATGCAAGCAGCTTAGTTTCGGGTGAGGCGAACTGTAAGGAACGTCTTAGCGAGCACAGAGCAGAAAACGCTTTGAACGTCACATATGAAATGCTTGTCCCATTTTAAATCAGATGATATGATTATTCCTAAACACTTATATTGACTGACAACGTTTAATTTATATGGCCTGCAATATTGTAGGGAAAAACCAGCGGTTTCTTCTTCCTTGAAATAGACATCACCACTGTTTTTTCTAGGTTAAGTGCCATCTGCCATTCTTCGTACCAGTTCGATACCTTTTCTAGGGCATTGTTTGCATTAACTTGATCGTGTTGACTGTTAATTTGTTTATATATTATGCAATGCTGTTATCGTTTAGCTTTCTTCTGAGTACGCCTACAAAGACGCAGGCTGTTCCTGTGGCCTCATTTATAGGCGAGAGCAAGTTAGGTAGTGCCGTGATTTGCACTTTCGCAATGCCCTGTCACTGAAAACACCGGCTGTGTAGCTTGACATTGCAAATATTTTGCTGTACTACTTCGAACAGAAAAGTTTGCATGTAAGTGCTCGAAGGAGGTTCAGGTTTGACAAAAATTTTCGCGTTTTGTTCTACACGCATGGAAACTTGAAAAGGCCAACCACGCTGGCAATATGTTTGGGCGCTCGAACCCAAATATGAGGGAACAAACTCCGGTCTCTGGCGGCCGCTTTTCGACGGAGGCGAAAATCAAGGCCGCCCGTGTACTTTGTCATGCCATTTCTGTGCACGTTAAAGAATACCAGATGGTCGAAATTTCCGCAGCTCTCCACTACGGCGTCTCTCAAGCCTGAGTCGCTTTGGTATGTGTTAAGCCCTACAACCCCCCCCCCCCCCTCCCCCAAACCGAACCAAAACAAACCATATCAAAACTCGAAATTTTCCTAAATCGTGAAACTGTCGTTTTCCATCCGTTGTTATTAATGTTATATATAAAAAAATTTCCTCGTTTCTGTCAAACCATCGTAAGACCAGCGGCCTTAGGTCCTCAGTTGGAGCTTAGAGAATTTAAGAAAGCTGGAAGAATACGCGGGCAGACCGAATTAGCCAGAGGCCGCGAGCCAACTACGGGCGGAAAGCGTGCCGATTTGCCCGCGAAGAATCAAGGACGCGGGGATCTCCAACTGGGGACCGGAAACATGAAATAAACCGGGAGAATGCGCGGAATCAGATATTTTCAGTGAGAACGCATCGCGTAGATCTCGCACTTTGTTCGACTCGCTCCTTCGCCCTTCTCTCGAACGTCGCCCGGCTGCTCCTAACGCGGGGGTCACGGTGTATAGCGTACACACTCGATAAGGCGACACTACGATTAGCGCGCGATAGCCTTGCTCAGCGCCTCGACAGGAACACACTAAGGAAGACTGGTTAAAAGGGTGACGGATGCGTCTTGAGGAAATCGACTTGACCCAGGTGTACGGCGCTTCTCTGCGAAAGTCTCGAGGAAGTTCGGAGGTGATCTGGCGCTGCTTCTCGGGCGGCCGTCTCTGCAGAGAGTTGGAAAAGCGCCAGGGCTCGTATGACGATCCCAGCACCTTGTGTGCTGCTCTCCAAGGGCTTCTGCTGACGACGCTCATTTGTACGCCCGTCGTTGTCGCCGGAGCCCGCGAGTATACACCGTTCGTCGAGGCAGAGGTGAGAGGCGCTAGCCGGCGTGGAGCGCGCTGCAGCACGCACGAGTGCAGCACGCGGCGCGCGACTTTTGCCGTGTGCGTGGCTCATCCTCGAAGGATTGCCAGCGCGAAGTTGTTGCAGATAAATAAGCATCCGCATAAGCTTTGCATTTTTTTACGGCTAGAGATATCCGTGTACTTTGTCGTTCTTTATCGAAGAGTTTTTTTTTTTTTTTTCTCTCGTACAGTTGTACGGAATTCTCGTGACGGGTAGCTGAAAATATTGCGAACACCGCTTGTTGATAGTACCTTGCCCAGCCCCCTTTGGTACTGCATCGCTGCGGAAAATTAATGGGCTGCCGCACCGAGAGATGGGGTTATTCGCTGGATAACTTTGCGAAATAAGCTTCTCTGCCAGGCATCGGTGCATGAACCGAACTATGTCTGTAGTCATTGTGTGAGAGGATTATGACTGTCGATCGCCTCAGAGAAAATCGTTTCCTCAATGTACGCCCTGTGCTGGCCTTGTCCAGCGCGACTTTCTGTTTTTTCTCCTGCTCATTTGGGCGAAAGAGGAGAGTCACATACTGCCCAGGGTCAACATGTCGTCAGACCGCTCACAGATGATCCTGCCGCAGTTTGGTCCCTGTTGTTCAAATGACGTTAGGAAAACCTCATAGGCTCAGCGCTAGCATCATGCGTAACGGCATGCAGCATGTGATAGCAGGTGCTATAAACAGTGGCTTGTCTTGTGAAATTACAGCAAACTGGCTGAAACTGCGCTATTCGGCGATTGTGTTATTTTGGGCCGCCGCATGTCCTATACGTTTTCATGCAGTCCCGCTTGCACGGGCGATGCTGCACATTGTACGTTTTCGCCCTTTCCGGTGACCAAGATTTAAATTGTCTTCAACTTGAAGTGCCAATTTTGTAGGCTTTGAACACATACAAAGGCTTTGAACGTTACTTGAGCATGAAGTATTATTCAAAGCCTGCTGATGTGGTTGCCCGGAAACGCAAGAAATGACAGAAAATTTAATCATTTCTTACGGCTCCCGTACTTGTTACTTGTTGTGGGATTTTTTTTTTTTTTCTTAAATAACCGCGCACTTGTCGCAAAACCTAGGTGCCGATGTGGCAGATCCAGATATCGTCCCTTCCGCGTACAGACTTATTCTTCGTGAAATAGGATTGAGAATTGTTGGTGTGGCTATTGCAGTTGAAAATAATATCAAATTTCTGCCCTTAATAGTATCTATAATCTAGAAAATGTATTGTGCAAGTTGTTATTTTTAGATTGTAATGCACGTTATTAGGCGGCACATATCGACCTCCCCGCTCCTACTGAGTATATCTAAGTAATTAATGATTGCCTTTTAATTTTAATTCAAATATAGTTATAACAGGGGGTGTTAATTCTCCTGAAATTGACCGGTCCTATCTACCTCGCGACGAAAAAGAAACGCGAAACGCTGACGAACCCCTAAAGGCTGCTCTACAGAACAAAGCTGTGAACCAATCAGTTTCGTCAATATCAGAGCTGTAGGCTCTTCATCTTCATTCTTCTACTAAGTGCTTATTGGTAATTTTGTACTAGGGTACTACATCATGTGTTTAAAATGGCATCCAAGACCGCAAGATGCTGATTTTGTCACTTTTATGTCTGGGTGGCGTTCATATTCCAAGCCTCTGACTTCTCTGCTAAGGACCGAAATCGCACTTACGATTGAGTTGCATTGTTTCATTGGGAAGCCTGTTATTTCAAAATTTGGCAAATTAGGCTTTAATAAAACTATCCTTTTCAGAGGATCGCTGTGGTCGCTCGAAGAAGAAGAAAAAAGAAACGAATTATTTGAGACTATTTATGGATGATGCCGCGTGACATATGACCCATTTATTAAACTCATCGCTTACCGCGAGAAAACGGGTCATTTCGGGGCGGTGGTTTAAAATATTTTTTTTTTAACCCATTAAATGAAAAATCCTTTACTGTCGCACGTCATAGTGTTGCTAAATATAACTCTCTATTCGTTGGTGTAAAAAAAAAAAAAGACCTAATATGTATTGTTTATGATGGGAAAAGCCTCATCCGAAGAACTTTAGGCGCACATAAGTTCACGAAAATATTAAGTATGCCGAGTCATCAGATACGAGAAGAAAAAAATCTGAAATTTACGTCTTGTGTGTTACTGGGTCCGAAATGAGTATGCGGGCTTAGCGAGGGAAGAGGTAGAACATAGCGTTGGCCTAGTGCGCGGTTTTCATGGTGATATGCGCGCGCGCGCCGAAGCGTCGGTGGTGCTTTCCTCACGGAGGCAGGGGAGGCTGAGAGGGTAGCCAGCTGGTTAAACGAATCACGGGTTTAACGCCGCGTAGTCACGTGTTTGTCACGACGTCGCCCAATTCCCCAGCAGCAATTTGAAGCCGGTGCTGTGTCTAGCCTACAACGTTGCAGTCGGTTACTTTAGACTTCATAATAGATATTTGGGCGTTACGCTAACCAGTGAAAAGAGTTGGGTGCCTCATATGGATGTTTATCAGCGCTTACTTTAACTGCAATTTGTTTGATTGGTTTACGGGGTTTAACGTCCCAAAGCGACTGAGGCTATGAAAGACGCCGTAATGGAGGGCTCCGGAAAGTTCGACCTCCTGAGGTACTTTACAACGTGCGCCTTGCTTTTCGCCTCCATCGAAAAGCGGCCGCCGCGACTGTGATTTTACCCGCGTCCTTGAATCCAGCATTCGAGCGCCTTAACCACTGAGCCATCGCGGCGCGGGGCGCTAACTAGAATTGGTGTTTAATTGGGTTCGTCTTTTACTTTGTGGAATAATGCCGTAGGCATTGATATGCTTGGATCGCTGCGTGATGTCCGCCTACGATGGCTAAATGATGTATATTCTAATTCCTCTCTTATTATGCTTCGATTTCGGTTTCAGCAGCCGAACTATGCCTGTGACGTCAACCTACGATGGCTAAATGATGCATCATCTAATTCCTCTCTTATGATGTTTCCGTTTCGGTTTCAGCAGCCGAACTATATCTGTGACGTCAAAGTCGCATGGGCGACTTGCGAGGCACGAAAGAAATGCGACGTAATAACTGCTTTGTCGTTTTAATTCGGTACAGAACGCTTTAGGGTGATTGCTTTTAGTGCCGGCATGACAAGGAATATAGAAGGGGCGACCATATCGCAGTTTTTCATGCATCGAAACCGAAACAGTATAAGAGAAAATTTTGTTAATAAATTATTTGCGCAGTCGGCGGCAAATGTCACACGGTGACCCATATATAGTGCAACGTCTTAGGTATCACTGAAAGAAGAAAAAATGCCATCAAAATTAGATGTCTGTTGTCATTTAAGAATTATTGTCCGCAGGGCCCATCTCGAAGTAAACCTTTGTGCATATATATAGCACTTGGAGAGCCCAAATGAGAATACATTGATCTTGACCCTGTGCCAAAAGAACTTACAATTTAATTTAAAAATATTTGGCACTACTCATCGTATACCCAGACTATATCCATTGCTCCCACGTGCAGACAGGGCATATTCACCTCCAGGTTAAAATTTACTTATCTCCTATGCCACGGTCGCATTAAATTATGCGCAAAGCGTTATCTAAGGAACCTTGCTAATACTCGTTACTAATAAATCATTATTCCTTTCGCGACTTCCCATTGAAACAAACTGTCTAATGACTCGTGAGTACTCGTATAAAAATGTTTCTCAATAAAATTAAGCATTCTGACTATTCATAGTTGTTTTGTGGATATGGGTCTTTTTCTTTTTCTTTTTTTTTTTGCACATGTGCCTCGGTAATATGCTGTTCAGGCTGCGAATGCATCTTTGAGACGTGCATTTGTGTCCAAGAATTACTGCGCTTTTTTTTTGCACAACCCCCCCCCCCCCCCCCCCCCTTTCACAGGCCATGGGTGTGCAGTATATTTAAAACATGTTTACGATCTGACCGGTGACAAGGCGGATGTCAAATTATTGGAGGTGGAGGGTAAGAGGCGGCTGGAGGGATCCTTAGTGATGATAACCGACACGCGTAATGGTCTGCGACGCGTGATTGCGTTGTCTGCGACGGCGTCGAACGGTTAACCGCAAAAGTAGGGACGAAATTTGCAAACTGCCCATACGACGGTCAAACACACTTTTTCTCTGACCACAGTATAGGGGCGGTGTAGTTAGTCCCCGCTGTTGTGAGACTTACTTCGGCTGCCGTACGCGACTACGTATTCATCAACCTGAGCTTTTGCACTGAGCGAGGGCTGCGCCGAGACCGTCAGTACTGGCATCTACGCGTACCTCAGTGGGATCGTTGGAGCTAAAATGGCGCAGTATAGGCAGAGAGATAAGAAGAGCTCACAGGGTGATGACGGCTTTGTCTCACTCCGAAGATCGGTCAGAAATGCTGGCATCAGTGTTGAAAAGTGGGATGAAGAGCTTAGTGATGAGTGCGATATTCCTGGCGAAACAGGCTAATATAACTGCAAAGTACAGATTCGCAGTCATCGGCTCCGGGAAATACGCGACAACACGCAATGTGGATGGATCGGGAAGCATATTTGGCTACAGAATGGCCCAAAATAGTCAAGTGACGCGCAGGAAAGCGACCATTCCTCAAATTAAATTCTAAGCTGCAGCGATGGAGAGACATTTTGGAGCAGTTTTGAGGCTGGTCAGATGCGTTGCAGAGTCAGAGGAGAAGAGACTTTAATGTCTGGAGAAACAGAAACAGGTTTTTCAGTTAATCCCCGCGAAACAGTGTCCATCATGCGCTCAAATGTCACTGTTGCGTTACATAGTCTTAAAAGACATGGCGTTGAATCCGATATTGTCGACCATAAATCCTGACTGCTCATTGGAGGGTCAAATTCTAAAGTTAAAGCTCAGCTACTTTGGTCATCTGATGAGAAAAGAGGAGTCGCTGGAAAAAGATTTGATGTTGGGAAAGGTTGAGGGTCGCGGGAGAAGGGGTAGGCAGCGAACGCGATGGTTAGATGGCATCCTCGAGGCACTGCAGATGAAGTTATGTGATGTTAAGAAGATAGTGAGAGACCGGAAAGCGTGGCGTGACATGGTCCATAGGGTCACGAAGAGTCGGACACGACTGAACGACTGAACTGAACTGATGATGTCATAAAGGCTGTCTTCGCACGGTCAGAGTCGGCCATGGAAACATGTCAGTATCCGGAGCGCAAAACGGCAACAAAAAATGTTCCGCGCTGTGAAGACAGTCAATGGCATCGTCAGTCTTAGGAAGCGGATAAACGTCTTTTGTTTTGCCGGCGACAACACAGAAGCAAATGGCTCCGTCCTTTTTCTCGACCAGGGTGGCCGGAGAACCGGCCGCCCTGGTTCAAGGGTTTGTGGGCGGCTGAATGATACAGCATCGTAGTATGCCGTCGGCCTTTTCCTCGATGACCCGGTGCTCAAAGGGGAGACACGGGAAGAGCGTTGCCGCAAGTTAGCGTGGGTAAAGTCGGATACTATACCAAAGAAAAAAGCGTTTGCCTCTCAAAGGATTGGATCGCTCTACAGCCAATGGCGTCGATCAATTCTCGTGAATAATAATCTTTGGACTCTGGTACCTCCTAGCGGGACAACGCAGGTATATGGCATGTGCAAGGAGGTTCACCGCATCTTAATCGGATTAATCGCAACATCATGAGGGTCAGCCGACGCCATTGGCTGAAAGGCCTCCTTTGTGAGGCATCTGCCGCTTCTTGAGTTGTATCCGACTATACCAGTGGACAGGTACATAGCAGTCGAAGGAGAGATGAAAGTGATTCGGCAGCATGAGAAGCCAGGTCTGTGGAGCAGGATCAAGGCTAGCATCGATAGTTTTAACGAAGAGGGATGAAGAGAAGGAATCGGAAGCAGGGCGAGGAGGGCGGAGGGCATTCAGCGTTAGTTTCTTGAATGCGTAAAGGGAATATAAGCTATGAGACCAGTGTCGAACTGTTCATCGTGTCCGAGGCAGGCACCAGCAAGCAGGTTAAAGATGCGAGAAAAATGTATTAGAAACAGTCATTCTGGTGACACAATGGTCAATAATGAGCACTGCAAACGGATAGGGGAAGGGTACTGCATTAGAAAAGCAGACATCTTACGAGGTGAGGAGGATGGCAGAGTCGGGTAGAGAGTCCCGAGACAGGGTGACGACAGAGTGTATAGGCACGCCAGTATATATCTTCGGTGACACGTAGTTTCCCACAGAAAGCACCGCGGCGTCCAGGAACCATTAGGTCAAAGTAGAAAACTACCTCGGCGCGGGCATAGTCGATAACGGCGAGCAGCTAAGGCAAAAAAATCTCAACTTAAAATCGTGTCATAGGTGCAAGAGGAGAGCGCAACAAATTCAACAATATACAAGACGTCCAGAATATAGACGCGAGTTGGGCACACGACTAACGACTCGACTGAGTGCGCTGTTGCAGTGCAAAAGGAAACACACTGAACAATGGAGTGGTTACTTCACGCAGCGATGGCTAGCAGCGATGACGGAAACAGCGGCGCCAAGCAGTTGATTCGCGACAGTTTCGACACACATATCAATCATATTGGCAGGCGACGAAAGAGTGCTTGCAAACATAGACAGAAACGCAGTTCTTGCCTCAGGAACTGTGGCTAATGGATTTCCATCGGTGCAGTCTTGGACCAGCAACAAATCGGAGAAACCGAGTGAAGACAGGCGGAAGGGGCCAACAGTCAAAGTCTGGTACGAATATACAGCACCGTGTCCGGGAGCATTGACTGCTCGCCGTGGATCGTCGGGCGGGAACGTGCGGCGTTCGGAGGCCGGTTCATATTGAAACATATTCGGCATACGGGAGGGGCGCAGCCACTTGTCTTGGCTGGCAAACGCGAAGAACAGCTTCGGTGACTTGATCCCGGATGATATGGCGTATTGCGGGAGAAAGAGAGCAGGGGAGCAGATGATCAACCGAAGCTGCCGTACGACCTCCTCTCACAAAAACTCTTGTATACCTGATCGTGTCTCGAGAAATCAGTGCCGTATAGCCAAACTCGGCAAGGTCTATCGAGCAAAAATGCGTTGCCGTAGGGGCTTGTCGAAACTTTGGCTCAGAGAGATCACATCAGCGACAATGAGGCGATCCATACGCAACAGCATCTGTCATGAACATTCGTCGAAATTGCCCAGATATCTTCCTAGTTTTCACACTCTCAGCGATCTGAGCTCACACGGTGGCAAAGGTCAACTATACGTCCTCGATATAGCTCTTACCTTTCTCTCCCTGTTGCCGTGCATGTTCGCGCAAGCGGTTCCTGTAACTAAACTTACGTAACGCCAGGCGACCGACAACATTCGTGAAAAGCATGTTTTGAAGGTTATACAGTCAGGCATGTCTGCTGCATGTTTTGTGTACCAAAGCTTGGCGACTTGACTCAAATAGGAAATAACAATATTGAGTTGAGTGCGTCGTCCCACTGTGTACCCATGCGCTCGTAAGATCCGGTCCAATCTTCCAGTCTTGATCGTCAGTGCCTCTATAGGTGGGTGTGCGTGTGTGTGTGTGGAGGGGGGGGGGGGATGGACCAAACACAGACGATGACATGCACCAGGGTCGTTGGCACTTGGTCAGGCGAGGATATGGAGAGGTCGCTGTCGGTGCGAAGTTTCAGATTGCTCCCGCGGGTTCAGTTCCCCGCGCCTGCAATAATGGTGACATGGGGTTTATTTACAGAGCTTTATGGCAGGGAATCATAGTTTCTCACTACAAAATAGATAAAGGTCCCAACGCCTGTACACGGGTCAAATCACTTGGGGAAGTAAACTACGCTGGTTTCTATGCCAGCGGCGCGCTCGAGTTCCTACTTCATAACTCTGGCAAGTTATATGTGCGGGATCTCAAGAAGCTGTGTCAGTTAGTCCTGCTCTATGCGGTTCTGCTAGTGAACGCGCGGTCGCAGGTTCGATTCCTGGCCGCAGCTGGCACGAAATGCACAAATGCATTTATAGCGTATTTCCGTGCGCGATAATTATACTTCAGATACATAAACTAAACCCTATAACCTTCCTCCACACCACGGCGCCACTATGTACTGCTGTACTGAACTGAGTGCTTTTTCATCTTCTGGCTGAATGCACACACTGCAGGCTTGTGTCGCTTGGTCTCAAACTTTAAACACGAACGTTGATCTTGGCCACAAACACCTGCGCATGTGTCCTGTACTCTGGCAATGAATGCGGCGCTTAGGTGGGAAGCATTTCCGTGTACTGCGAGAACACAGATAGGACTTACTCTCGCAAGAGGAAATGAGTGTGTCATGTACAACGCGGTCTATTTGTCATATATCAATATCATAAGCCAATCCTTCCCGCTGTGTTTCAGCGCGCTGGCGTTAGATGCCGCAGTGAGCCCCTAAACCAGGCCCTGTGGTCGGGGTTTCCGCAAGCTGCGCCGCTCGGCGAGAGGAGTATACAGACGTCACCGAGGGAAAAGGTTAATTGTGACCTTGAAAGAAGCAAATAAATTCGGCCGCCGCCATGCTAAGAATGGGTTTGTTCCCGCGGCGTTCGTTGAAGAGCATTTTCGCACGGTTTGATTGCACTCAAAATATACAGTATTTACACTACATCAGCCAGCCGCAATTGAATGACACAACATGGCGAGTGCATTCGCCGACTTGTCTTAGACAACATCTAGTTCTGCGATCGTGTCTTCTTTTGTTTTTCGCTCTGTCTGCTGCATCCCAGCTTTCAACGATGTATGCCTGTACCACTCCTACTTAGCCACCAAAAGGCGGCTGGAAGTATTGAATAAATAAGAAATAAAACTGCTCCTAATTACTTAGGTGCCCCTCTTAAATTATACGCTGATAGTGAGCCTCCTGAGCGAAGTAAGGCTGCAAAAATCAGGGAAAAAAGAGCAGGATTTGGTGAATTTGAACCTCTCGATGATTGGATGCTCCACTGTTTTCAATCTTTTCTTAGTCAGCAAGTCGTGGTACGTGATGTACGCCTAAATATATGGAAAAGTGGCATATAGGTTGTTGCCAGTTTTTGTGTGGCGTTCCTCTTTGGAAAGGACAAATCGAACTAACCTGCTTCGAAGCGTACTCGCTGGATGTCTTGGTTTATTCCACTTATTTGTACGACAGTTAATTAAACGCTTTATTTTTTTTCCCGGATGCTAAGGACTCCTTTCTACGTGCTGTTATTATTTGAGACTGGGCACGGTTTTGTCCGAATTTGTCGTTACATTCCATTGTATTCGAGGAAATATTCGTGAAAGAATATGCATGTGGTTTTCGGCCTCGAAAACTAAGTAGCAGGTTCGCGCGTTGTGCATAAATTTGGCCTATAACCAAACATTTTTCTGGGCCAACTGGTTGGCATTTAAAGGAGACATATCGACGCAAGTTCAGCTGCGGCACAAAAACAGACAAAGAAAAAGACATATCTGATGCTACCGTCCGTGCTTTATTTCTGAGCCATGTATGCATGTAAGGTCTAAATCTCTGTATGATAAAAAGAACCCTTATGCCCACCATTCAAGGCAGTTTGATCGTCAGGGAGGCCACAAGGGCCGCGGGCGCGAGGACATACCGGGGCGCCACCTCTCAGCAGCCCCGCGTGACGCACTAAGTAGGATAACGCGCGTTGAACTGCTGCTGTTCGATCGTTTCCTATGCAGTTTAGTTGCGCGCTAATGCTGCATTCACATATTTATTATTTACAATTCGGTTTGGGCCTGTTTAAGCTTAACTTTAGGTGTTATAGCCCATTCATTCAGCAAGACAGCACTTCATTTCAGCTAGCTGCCGAAGCGTGGGCCCGGCCGATAAGTTTACTTCAACGAGGACGCGGACTGGCCAGCGTTGTTGTTGCCATTATGGAAGGAACTGATGCTTCCACACGATCAGTCAACAGCCAGTGAATCTCAATTATAAGAATTCTATGCTAGAGGAAGCAGAGCTGCCAGCCGCCTGACCGATGCTGACCGCCTTCAAACAGCGCCGTTCACCAGCTTCCTTGAACATGATAGAACAGACAAGGTACAGCGTGGGGAAGACGTGGCTTAATTTTTATAGAAAGTGCGAAAAAGTGCTTCACACGCAGCGAATTCTTGCGCACTGACTACCGTCATTGGCAATCATATGGTTCTGGCGCGCATATTTGGTTTCCCCTCGCAGAGCAGCTTTACTGATGCATACCTCAGCATATCACATGTAATGCCCTATTTCCCATTTATTCTCATACTCTAACATTTGAAATTACATCAGCACTGCAGACGTTACCTGAGACTACTCATCATGCATACCGCTGGCTGCAGAATCTTTAGTTCACTTCAGTGAAACTTCCGTGCCAACGCCTTCAATTAGAAGGCGTTGGCACGGCGTCTTTCGCACAATCCTTCCTTGTTCAGGGAGCGTACTGCTCTGTGAAGGCAGCATCTTTTCCATCTTGCCTGCAATACGTCTTCGTTAGCTTCACAAGTGATAAGCGCAAATTAAAAAGCGCGCGCGTCGTTACTTCTGCTGCTACTCCCCGAACTGTTTAGCGCGAACTCCATGGATGGACGAAATCTTGCTCGCTGAAATAACTGCTGCACACATGAGAATGACCGCTCGCTTCTTTGCACATTCAAATCTTGAATAAGAAAGATCCCGTGAGCTTATTTTTCGGGTAGCAATGGGAGCTTGCGCCGGTTTTCGTCGCATACGTCCGCATGCAGAGCAATAACGGACCATGGTAACAGCGTAAATAAACTTCAGCAACCTCAGCAACGATGCAAGATCGAAAGTACAATACTTATCAAGCAAAACGACGAAAAAAACGCGACTATTAGCCTTTAAAACGCACTAATTCAGTCGAGCGTCTGCTCCAGCAGCAGTCAGAGCAGTCACGTGATCCCACTTGCTCCCCTAGGGTCGACGCTAGCGCCGTTCGCTCCAGTGGTGGCGCTCGCGCCCAATACAAGCGAGAAGCAGACCACACAGCCAGACTACTTTGGCTGAGATGGTGCATGCGCATCAAAATTCGCAGCAGAGTATAATTGTGCCGTTTGCTTTCAAAAACATAAATAGGTGCGTCACTCATCCAAGCAGTGCCTCACTTCAATGCAACAACACTACTACCCGCAATCTTGGATTTCGGCAGTGTGGCTCTGGCTCCTTTCGAGAAACCGCGAGAAAGAAAGAAATTCGCCGCTGATGGGTTTGGAACCCAGGCCGAGGAAAAAAAAAGAGACCAGCTTTGCTGGCCAAATATTGGAACACTGCGCCATCTGGTTTTCTTGTTGTTTTTTTTCGCCAACAAAATATGTGTCGTTTCGAGACCCAGGATGCATTTATGGTGACTGTTTTTCCTTGGGCTTCAAGAATAATTCATTATGATTACAAACGCGAAAAGTGTCCAATATTTTCTCAAGAGAACTGATTGTTTCAACTTAATGCACTGTGCAATATGTTGGACACATGAAACAATAGATTAAGCGCGTTTTAAATTTCGGCTTGTGTACATGCGTTTTATTATCAACTTTGATATAAAATTAAATTTATGCTGTGACGCATAAATTCCAGAACCAGGACTTGCTTTTCCGGCAGGTGCATCAGTGAGGTTATTACAAGGAAATAGTCTTCTATTTGCATTACAGGCACTATCTATTATGAAAATAGTCTGCCAGATTCTCCACGTGCTAAGCTGCCAGTTCTTCTTCTTCTCCTCCTCCTCCTCGCCTCACATACCCGTAGCAGGGGATCGGCTAGGGTTTAGTGCAGGTACAAGAACTGAATGCATGATCCGAACTTAGGCTGTATAATATACAAGTCATGAATTAGTTGGCGTCTCTCATAGCGTGAGGGGCTTCGGGGCCATAAAACATGAACTGAAAATTATTGTTTGACGCTGCGTTTCGGATGTCGTTTTCATCATCTTCGTCTTGTCATCTGACCAAATTGCACTAAATACCTTAATTCAGCCTCAGGATTAAAATGCTCGCCAAGCAAATCCAAAGTTTCTGGTGATCCGGGGGGCGAAAAAACGCGGTATTAATGCAGAAGACATTCAGGTAGAGACAAATTAAAGACACCGATAACCGATAAAATCACGGTCCTGGGGCTGATAGTTCAATACAACAGACAGAACACAGAGGCAGTAAACAGGCTCAAGTCGGCAAGTAAAATGACTACCAGGCTGATAATGCGAATAGCTGCCAACAAAAATCGAGGAGTCGAAGAGAAAGGTTTGTGTCGAATAGTTCAGGCTTTTGTGACGGGCAGAATAGCGTACACCATCCCCAACATAAAGTTAGGGCTGGGCGGAAAACAACAAAATCAAGGGGATCGTATAAGGCAGACCTATAAAGCAGCCTTGGGGCTACCCCCTGCACCTCACGGAAAGTCTTCTTAAACTGGGAGTATGCAACAACATCACGAAACTGTGCGAGGCACGTAATCACGCAGTTAAGAAAGCTCGCCACCACATCCACGGAATGGAAGATGCCGGGAAACCTATAGGATTACGGTGTATAGAATCCGGGAAAGAAACGCGCAAGAAAAACTGCCAGTCGAAGTGAGGAACGTACTCGCTATTAAACCGCTACCGAAAAACATGCACCCTGCTTTTCATAAAGGCAAGAGGAGAGCAAAGGCCCTTGGAGGCAAGTTAGAAGGCTCGGAATGCACATGCTTATGTATGCGCGCGGCGCAATTTACGATGGAGGCAACTGTTTTGTGGTCGTGGGCGTGAACGACTGGGGTGAAACCTTAATGGTATAGTTCGATAAAAACAAACAAACCAAAAAAACTAAGGGACAGCGGAGGAGGCTGCTATCGCCATGGCAATGATCAGCACCGAAGCAGTCACCATAACTAGCGGCTCCAAAGTCGCTATAAGCAGTTTCACGACGGCCATGATCTCCAAGCAGACAGAACAAATTTTAAGTCATCAAGACTGGAACCAAAGAGGTGGAACTAATATGGGTGCCGGCACACTCGGGGAACAGGAGAAACGAGTTGGCTCACAGTATAACTCGAGGTTATATAAGCCGAGCAGTGAACCAGGTGAAATCCCCCAATATTACGAGAGATAAGTCATACCGTTTAAAGGCTACACTAATCACTTTAAACATAGAAAGGCGGATATATCCGCCTCCAGACAAGAAGCTGGACAAAAAGTAGGAGGCAACGTGACGTCGCCTCCAGACCCGATCTTTCTTTAGCCGATCGAAACTAGCGCACATGTATCCAACGCAATGCAATCCAACTTGTAAAGAATGCGCCGAAATAGCCGGATATGATCACAGTTTACGGAGCTGCAAAAAGGCGCCTCCACTGTTGGACCTACTACCAGTCCCTTCTCTAGAGTGGAGGCTATACTGGTCAGCTCAGGTCCGTTGACGAAAGCCCGGGCCACTGAGTAGGCTCATAAGGCCGCCGTGAGCCACGGACTTGAAGAAATCTAGTATAGCGCTCACATAGGGTTCAGTGCTGACACCAAACGTTTTCCAATCCAATTATGATGTTGTCAGCTTCCACAGGGTCTCGTGCTTCGCATGTCTTTGCTGTAAAAAAAAAAAAAAAAAAAAAAAAAAAAGAGAAAGAAAAAGAATTATAGCACCTTAATATTGCTGCTCGAAAGTGTACACGATTCAATGCGCATGGAAATGCATGTACTCATTATTTTGTGAAAATCTCTGGTCTCGTGTTCGCATGTTCATGAATCTGTCATGCGACCTCTCTCATCCGGTTTTGCCAAGCTGAGTCTTCCCAGGTGACGACATCTACGAACTAGTACGATTGATCATGCTACGAACTGCCTTGTGTGGTTGTCTTGACATCTGTTTTTTTTTTTTTTTTTTTTTTTTTTTTTTTTTTTTTTTTTTTTTTTTTTTTTTTTATCGCAACTCGGCACCAGGACACTGGCTGTAAGGTAACACAGACTCAAACAAAAATTTTATAGAAGCAAACTAAGCTTCTCTGAGCAGTCTGTCCTGAAAATAGAAGTGGGTTCGAGTTTTGAAACGGTCGATTCGTTTCCTCGATTCATTGATTTGTTTTTATCCCATTGGCGTCTGTCTGTAAATAGTGATGTCATGACAGACAGCTGGCAAACAACGTCCCTTACCGGACATGGCTTGGAAGCCGAGGCCAAGTGGCAAATGGTCGAGAGAACAGATCTAGGTAAAAACTGCTTTACAACATGGCCGATCTCGTATTGGAGGTTAATTGTTTGATAGGTTTAGTTTGATGAATTGCTGAAACATGGCGCTACAGTTCGTCTGGAGACATCCCAGCTGGCAAGTATCGCTGTCTCGTTCCTCAACCTAAATGAGGCTCGATATTGACGAGAAGCATTGCATTCTTGATGTCCGGCCTACATTTGAAGGCAGCTTGGCGCAGGAATGAAAAGAGAATTTTGCATCTCTGGAAGACCGTAAAAAGTCCCCCGCAGCACAAGAGGCTGACAACAACCGAAGCATTGGCTGGCGCTTCATCTAAACCAACAAATATCCTAACTTGCATGTCAGAACAAGATATACCCCACCCGTTACAGCTCTTCACATATCCTGGGGGCGCACACAGCCAAATCACAGAACTTGCCTCAAGTAGAACACACGGCGAGCAGTGAGAAGCGAGGCCTTGGACGTCCAGCGAAAGATCGTCCAGCGAAAGATAGTTAGAGAGGATACCGGTAAGCTGTCTAAGGAGACGAAAGATTTGATTAAGAAACGCCAGAATATGAAAGCTTCCAATCCAACAGACCAAATCGAATTGGCCGAGATATCAAAGCTAATCAATAAGCGCAAGGTGGCTGATATAAGGAAGCATAACATGGAGAAAATCGAGCATGCTGTAAAGAACGGGGGAAGCCTTAAAGCGGTAAAGAAGAAATTGGGCATAGGCAAAAACCAGATGTATGCGATAAGGGACAAGGCGGGCAACGTCATCACCGATATGGACAAAATAGTCAAAGTAGCCGAGGAGTTCTATACTGATCTCTACAGCAGCCAAAGTAGTCAGGACCGTAACGAGATTGGCGGCAGGGAAATACAGTCCGACGTTCCACCAGTGACGAAGGACGAGGTCAAGAAAGCATTAGAATCTATGAAAAGGGGGAAATCAGCTGGAGAGGATCAGATAACTACAGATTTGCTAAAAGACGGGGGGGGGGGGGGGGGGGGAGGATATCGTGCTAGAAAAACTGGCCACCCTGTATACGCAGTGCTTGGTGTCATCGACGGTACCGGAACCATGGAAGAATGCAAACATTATCCTCATTCATAAAAAGGGGACTCTAAGGACCTAAAAATTACAGACCAATCAGCTTACTGTCTGTTACGTATAAGGTATTTACTAAGGTAATCGCTAATAGAATCAGGACAACCTAGACTGCCACCAAGCAAAGGATCAAACAGGTTTTCGGAAACGGTAATCTACTATCGATCATATCCATACCATCAATCAGGTGATAGAAAAATGCTCGGAATATAACCAGCCCTTATACATAGCATTCATTGATTATGAAAAAGCATTTGACTCAGTTGAAACATCGGCGGTGATGCAAGCATTGCGAAATCAGGGGGTAGACGAGCCGTACGTGAAAGTGCTGGAATATATATATAGTGACTGCACAGCAACCACCTGGTTCGTGAAACAGCAAAAGCCATCGCATCCCTGAACTAAGAGAATCAATCAAAAGACTCGCCACTTCCCCATTTCCCATCCACCTTTTTCCTCCATAAAATTTTACCTCGTCTCACCTCATGAATTAAGTAATTAAGTGTTCGGCTGCGCAGTTAAAAGTGGATTTCGATAAAGTTCGTGGGGACCGACTGTACACGGGAGCTGAAGACGGTTTGTTTTTAGATGAAAGACCCTAAACGTGAACGGAAATAGTGCACTCAATACAAAACACCCACGGAACACCAGATCTGTAGTAGAGGGAACCAGAAAATAAGCGCTGTTCTTTTGGAAAATTGAGATACAAATGACATTACTGTTTTCTCGTAACAGAATAGAAAAAAAAGCTGCACGACGCAGCCAGCTGCGAAATCTGAAATCCACTTCCGTGTTCCCGTTGCTGGCGCTCCCTTTACTGATTTGCCGGTGTTCTACGTACGCGCTACTGACACCGCTCAGCTGCATGAGCAACAGCTACGATATTTCACGTGGTAGACGCAGTAATTTCGCCGACATATACATAGACTGAATGAATGAATGAATGAATGAATGAATGAATGAATGAATGAATGAATGAATGAATGAATGAATGAATGACCCTTTATTCTAAGACGGGCAAATCCCAACTGACATGGACGACATTTTCCAAAGTTAGCTCAAGCGACGGGTAGACCGCGAGCAGTGGGGCGATCGGGGCCGGGGCGGAATTGTCACGCACTTAATGCGTGGTGTATCCTGTTTGATCTGGTTTTTCCGAGCGCAGTCGCAGGCAGTGAACGCGGCTGCCGCTGAGTGCGCGCAAAGCGGAACAGCTGCGGTCCCCGAAGCGAGCGACGGTGCGCCCAGGGTCGGTGAGCGCACTCTGCTTCCTTGCAAACGACCGGCACCGTTTCTCTGTTTGCGCCAAACCGCCGGTCTTGTCTCGTGCAACTCTCGGGAAAATGGGAGCGTTTAATATTAAGTATTCGGGTGGAAACCCACTTAGCTTGGCGGCATTAAATCCCTTAGGACTGCAACTATAGGCCACAGGTCCCCTGAATCCTGCGTGCAGTTCGCATGGTCCTTACTTTTATATCGCTCTATTTCGGCTTTACTTCTCTGATTTCTCAGTTTTCCACAATCGACTCGGAACCTATACTTACGCTTAAACACTCCATGTGCATATTCTACGCGATAATGGCGCCTCATTTGACGCTAGTCTTGCTGAACCTATGTTTTCGCAACATTTACTTGTCTGTTCGTGTTATGGTGGTATGCGCGCGCGCGCAGTGGTAACTATACTGCCGTAAATCTTGATAACAACCCTGCGTCGCACTGGCTCCACTATTTGAGCCGCGTGTCCGGGCGCTGCCGAGGGACCCTGACAGATGTCGCGGTGGTACTCGAGTTACTCCCTTAGTTGCTCTCGATTCTCTCAGTGAATTGACGCTTTCAGTCGGTCCTACAGGAGCACCGTCACTTGAAACCAAGTATGAACCGGTCGCCGGTAAAACGAGCGCGCGCTGCTACTGTAACAAAAAGAGTTATAGGTGAGGCGCGGTTGAAGGCTGTAGCTGTTTGAAGGATAGCAAATACGTTTTGAAAGAAGCAGCCTCAGAGACCATATGCCAAACAGCGGTATTAATCGCACTGTATTCGAGTCCGAGATAAATGTATGCCTCTTTGGTTGGTTGGTTGATTTATGGGGTTTAACTTCACAAACCGACTCAGGCTATGAAGACGTTGTAGTGGAAAGCTCCGGAAATTTCGACCGCCCGGGGTTCTTTAACGTGCACTAACATCGCACAGCACACGGGCGCCTTGCTTTTCGCCTTTATAGAAACTGATGTCTGTAACCGGCAGTAAAAAAAAAAAAAAAATTATCCTTGCAAGCACGTTAACAGCTTTTTTTAGTTTGTAGATTTTCGACCTATAAGGGAGGAAGTAAACGGAAACACCTTACGAAAATCAATTATTTACTCTAAACGCTTACCCAGCTCCTCTCCTCATTCAAATGCTGCTCGAGGGAGCTGTTGTATGGCAACGGATCCCTCAATCTTCAGCACCTTAAACGACCGTGCTCGCGCGTCGTGATCATAACGTGTGCTTTTCCGAGATTTCTTCCTTGTCCTGAGTCATTCCGACCGGTGACGCACAGCCCGTGCACTGCGCAGAAAACGCGATCGCGGAAGGCCGGCAATGGGCGAGCCTCAATGAAGAGGTGAGACACTCTGAAATGGCGGAGAACGGAGTAAATAGGCGGCAGTCCAGGTCAACGCGTTTGTCGAGTCGCCCGACCCGGTAACCTCAATTTCGTATTAGCAACGGCTGCATGCAGTGCTTCCACGAACATATCTATAGATATCTATAGATATATCTGAGTTAAAAGAAACTGGTGTACACAACAGTTTCTTTTAACTCAGAGATTCTACTGAGCGGTGGCTCTTAGACCACAGCATAGTGCCGATATATAGTTAGCGCCCTTGAGATATCATTCTTGTCTTTGGGGTGGCCGACGCGATGTATATGCTTCACGGGCCACGTGTAACGTAGATCGGTTGCAGGCTTCTTCACTATGCAGAAGCTCCAGTTTCACTATTCCAGAATAATATCGAAGCGTAGCGATCCCAGACACAAAGCTTGCTACAAAGTGCGGCTCTCGAAGTAAACGAAAATAGTGTTGAGACACTTTTATAACAGTGGCTGTCAGCGCTATAAGATTTCGGTTTCGGTTTATGGGGTTTAACGTCCCAAAGCGACTTAGGCTACGAGAGACGCCGTAGTGAAGGGCTCCGGACATTTCGATCCTCTGGGGTTCTTTAACGTGCACTGACATCGCACAGCACATGGGCCACTTGCTTTTCGCCTCCATCTAAAAGAGATCGCCGCGGTCGGGATTAGATCCCGCATTCTTGGGCACAGTAGTCGAGCGCCCTAACCACTGCATCACCACGGCGGGGTGAAGCATTAAACTGTTCAGTTAAGTGCACTTGGGAAAGATGGAACTTACAGAGTCGTTAACGTTTTATTGTCACATCGCAGTAATATAGATGCGTGTTTCAGAGGTGTGGCTGTTGTTTGTAATAGGCGTTACTACAGCATAGGGACCTTTGTTTTTGTGTCTTTTTTACTTCTGAGAAATCGGCCGGTATTTGTAGAGCTCAAGTTCGAGTAGAAATCAAGGTATTCAGCAAAAAGTTAGACACTGCGTTTTTCAGCTCTTTTACTACGAGCTGCCTGCAGTATTCCGAAAACAAATAAACAAATTTAATGAGCGCTTGTTGTTTTGTGGAAGATTAAATACTCTCTATTATTTACGATGCCAAATCAGATATTTCTTTTATATTTCTATCATTTGTTACAATTATTTTGTTGCATACATCGCCATCTCCAGCGCAGTTCACTTCCGTGTCAGTGCAAGAGATGCCTAACTTTGTAATCTGCAAAAAGCAATAATTTGTAATCACATCGACCATTTCAAACATACCGGAGCGTTGGACGCCGCATAGTGTATACGTACCGCTAGATGTAATATCATTAATATGTAATCATGCATGATCAGTAAGCATGTTTAATGGGGTCATCAGAGCATGTTATCAGAGCGTGTTCGTACGAATTGCACTTAATAAAAACCCTGTTTGGGACTGGGTTTTGAAGCTGCGCCCTGACGAACGTATCAGCTTCCCTGGCCAACGCACGAGAGCAGCGTATTATTGAAGAAGCGTGACTTATCTGGGCAGTTGATGCATCTTACGGGGAAAAAAAATTGCAATATACAATCGCCGCAGCCGAACATGCCTTATTCAAAAGTACAAAACACTCTCGCGCTGCGCTGTTGACATTGTCATCTTTGTCAAATTCCAACTGCAACACACTCTCGCTCTGTGTAATGACATCGTCGTTTTCAGTGAACATCAGCGTAGTGTGGGCGAATCCACCAGGTGGAGTGACAGAACTCGCAATAGAGAGAACTGTTTTTTTTTTTTCCTTTTTATGTAGTATCTATTTATTCAGGCTAGGTCACATCGTTTGTGTCCACCCATTGTAAAGAGACCACGGCCACTACTTTATCAAATGCTTTATTTGGGCTAGTTGGTGTCACCCGTTAATAATTAGGGGGATATTATTAACGATGCGCCCTTAGCGGTGCGCACACTCCCAGACACCCTTAGAGTGAGTGGGGGTAGCTGTTCCGGTCGCAAAGGAGATGCCCTCGACCTGCGTGACAAGCTCAGCCGGAATTCAGCTACCTTGTAGTGACAGAAGGGGGTGGTCGTTTGGTGCCCAGCGGTCGCCGGTTCAAACCAGAGTAAGGATCGGAGTCAGAAGTAACAAACAAAACAGAATTTATGCACAGCAAGAGACGATACAAAGGAATACACAAGATCACTTGAAATACAACAGACGAGAGGTTCACAGAATACAAACGCTAAGCATGCAACTACAGAATGATTGAATAACACAGGCTTTACAACAGATCAAACACGAGAGAGTTACATAAACAAACACCAAATTGTTCACCGGGCACTGTTGCAGTCCGACGCCTCAAGAGTCACGATGTGGCCGCCATACGAGACGAGCGCCGCTCCCTTGAAAGTCCGTGGGCTTGCTAGCAGCGGGTGATCCCCGGGAGTCCAGCCGAAACACAGGCGAGCAAGTCGCAAAACACTTGACGAACTGACTGACTGACTGACTGGCTGACTGACTGCCTCAACAAGCGGCGCGGTCGCTTTAAATAGAGCGCGCCGCGTCTGTTAACATGCGCCAAAGCTAGCGCGCACACACACATAGCTTCGCTGGTTATAGCTCCCTCTTCTCCTCCCGTCGAGCCGCGCGTCGTCATTGGCCAGGTCCCATAGAACCTTCTCGAAAGGCCTGGCACATTCCAGGCCGATGAACCACCGTCCTCCCCGGGCAATGGGGAAGAGGGTCACGGCAACGCGTACAAAGCTACGCGCTCTCCCGCGCGGGGAAGGGGGCTTTTCTCTCCATGCCTTCCACGCGACGCCGTGCGGGCCTCGCGCCGTACCGGCTTGATGAAAATGGGCGCCGATTTCGTGACACTGCCCCTCCCTTAAAGAATATTGTCCCACAATATTCACAACAACCACGAACATCGCGCGCACATGCATGCGCTCAGAAATATATGGGGCAAATATCCATATTAACACATTGCACAAATTTCACAAACTGCAATAACACATTACAAAATTCCTACATCAATGCCATGAAATTCACAAACATAGCAACATATTGTTCTTGGATACATGCCAAGGATCAGTAACATAGAAACACACAAATATTCAAATGTGAAGCACCCAAACCTAAGCCATGCTTTCGCCTATACAGTTAAAACTCGATTTAACGAAGTTGAAGGGAGCCGTGAATTATTTCGTTAAATCGAGAACTTCGTTAAATTGAATGAGGCATTTCTTGGGCACATAATTCAGTACATTCGATTACAGTAAAACCTCGTTAAAACGTACCCGCTTAAACAGTACTTTCGTTTTAAAAGTAGTAAAGTCAGTCCCCGACTGAGCACCCATTGAACATAATGCATTTTGCATCCGCATAAACCGTACCAGCTTATCGCGGTCGTAACGGTTAGCACGTACCATTTTCACTTTTCGTCGCACTCGCGCGTGACGAATTCACGCCGGTAGCACCGACCCAAAGGACGGTTCGGCTAGCGGCGCAACAATCTTCCCTAAATACCGCCGACGGGACGGCAAGCCACACAGCTAATGACAAATTGGCGCCAAAGTTGGTAATCATACAACTAGCGCAATCTTTGGGGGTCCGTATGGTCATCGTCATGACCCCCCGCGCTACTTTCGAGTGGGTAGCGCCAACACCACGACCGGCGCCGCTAGCGCGTATGAAAAGAAACAACAACAATTCTTACTAAAATTCTAATTTTGGGGTGCTGTCTACAAAATAGACCAAAAATTAACACTTTTTCACCTTTATTTCTCGAAAAAAGGTTCGTTAAATCGGGACAAATCACGGAATCGGTTTCGTTATTTCGGGTTAGTCAAAGCATTGAACCCTATGGGTGTCTGAGGGGGAATTAGGATACCTTCGTTAAATCGAGATTTTCGTTAAATCGGGTTTCGTTAAATCGAGTTTTGACTGTATTTCCACACTCGGGATGCACCTTCTTGGAACGTATCGGTTCCTCTCCAACTTTCAGGTAACCAAGTTCTCCTTTTTACTAGACACTGCCGTTTCTTCCTCCCGCGAGCTCGGCTCTTTTTCCGTTTACTATAGAGCCTTTTCCATTGCGAGTTGTTCTCGCTCCGGTCTTTACTCCTGAGTCCTGCTTCCCGATCGGAAGTTAGGCCAGATCTAACGCTACCTTGCCTAGCAGCGCTTCGAGCAGGCCGTCTCATTCTTTCTCGATCTGGGCGGCTCCACATGCGCTTGCACGTCCAGGCGTTCGGCCGCGTCTTCCTTCCTTTTCTATAGGACATTTCCCTGTCGACTTTGTCTGACTTGGCAGGTTTGGATTCGTTTCTTTTTGTTTCCACTTTTATTCGCATCTTTGGCCGAGGAACGTTTGATCCAGTTTTACCCGCATAATCAGAACATGGTTGTCTGAAAGGAACGTCTTTTTGAGAACTTTGTTCTCCCTCAATCCCAATTTTCTTTCTTTTCTTTACGACCTTCAGTCGTACCTTCTTGAAGCAGAGCTCAGTTGCAACTGGAGGCTCATTCTGCTCACTTTCAGTTACATCCCGTTCCTTAAAAGTTTCCTCAAAATGTTTCTTGAATCCTTTCATTGCAGTACAGTCTTCGCTTTCTTCCCTTCCTGAATCCTCAAGGTTAGGATCTGTACTGTCACCTTTATCCCAGCTTTCGTGCTCACTGCAATTTGAAATCTCCTCATCCCGGTCACTCATGCACTCAGCCATGGTGTCATTTACTGAGGAGCTACAATCCTGCCCTTCTTCATCTTCAGGCGTAGAGTACATGAATGGGCATTCTGGCTCGACATCTACCGTTGCAGCTTTTCTGCAACCTGTCGTCTCGGAGGGCACAATATCATTTTTCTGAGAATTCTGAGCTCCAGTTAGGTCATCTGACGTTTCTGTTGCAAGAACACGCTGATCCACAACTTCATTCTGGCTGCTGGAGCCAGTTTCTACAGTACCTGTGGCTGTCAATGTATCGCTTGGTTCACTGTACTTTCTAATATAAGGAAAGGTAACCTCCGGAGGCTCGGTAATACCTTTCAAACGCCGAACTTCAGCCAGCTTTTTGAGAAGGATATCTCTCTCGTTTAAGAATTCTTTTTCTTTTTCTGCCTGCTTCCTGAGCCATTCTTTTTCTCTTTCGGCTCTCTTCCTGAGCCATTCTTTTTCTCTTTCTTCTTCTTGTCTCTTTGCCTCTGCTTGTTTCCTCTGCCATTCTCTCTCTCTTTCTTTCTCAGCCTCTTCTCGAACCTCTCTTTCTTTTCGGTCCACCCATTCCCGCAGTTCACCTCCTTTTAGACCTTTCTCTAGGCCTAAGGCAATAATCTCTTTGAGATTCATCTCCAATCTGAACTGCTTAATGCTAATACATAGCACTCTCAATGGACCTTACACAACCGCTTCAGCGCGGTACCTCTCGTTATCGCTCTGCTGTTACACTGTTTACGACCTCTTCGTAAACTCTTCCAACTCTTTCTCCGTCCTCTGAGCTTGAGTGCACCAAACGTCCTGTCACGGACGCCAGAATAATTGTCACCCGTTAATAATTAGGGGGATATTATTAACGATGCGCCCTTAGCGGTGCGAACACTCCCAGACACCCTTAGAGTGAGTGGGGGTAGCTGTTCCGGTCGCAAAGGAGATGCCCTCGACCTGCGTGACAAGCTCAGTCGGAATTCAGCTACCTTGTAGTGACAGAAGGGGGTGGTCGTTTGGTGCCCAGCGGTCGCCGGTTCAAACCAGAGTAAGGATCGGAGTCAGAAGTAACAAACAAAACAGAATTTATGCACAGCAAGAGACGATACAAAGGAATACACAAGATCACTTGAAATACAACAGACGAGAGGTTCACAGAATACAAACGCTAAGCATGCAACTACAGAATGATTGAATAACACAGGCTTTACAACAGATCAAACACGAGAGAGTTACATAAACAAACACCAAATTGTTCACCGGGCACTGTTGCAGTCCGACGCCTCAAGAGTCACGATGTGGCCGCCATACGAGACGAGCGCCGCTCCCTTGAAAGTCCGTGGGCTTGCTAGCAGCGGGTGATCCCCGGGAGTCCAGCCGAAACACAGGCGAGCAAGTCGCAAAACACTTGACGAACTGACTGACTGACTGACTGGCTGACTGACTGCCTCAACAAGCGGCGCGGTCGCTTTAAATAGAGCGCGCCGCGTCTGTTTGTTAACATGCGCCAAAGCTAGCGCGCACACACACATAGCTTCGCTGGTTATAGCTCCCTCTTCTCCTCCCGTCGAGCCGCGCGTCGTCATTGGCCAGGTCCCATAGAATCTTCTCGAAAGGCCTGGCACATTCCAGGCCGATGAACCACCGTCCTCCCCGGGCAATGGGGAAGAGGGCCACGGCAACGCGTACAAAGCTACGCGCTCTCCCGCGCGGGGAAGGGGGCTTTTCTCTCCATGCCTTCCACGCGACGCCGTGCGGGCCTCGCGCCGTACCGGCTTGATGAAAATGGGCGCCGATTTCGTGACAGTTGGTAACAATTTCTTGATGACATAGCGCAAATCAAGACATGGATGACAGAAATGTAGACGAGATAGGCGCTGAAAAGTTGCAAGTTAGCACCTATCCCGTCTACATTTGTGTCGTCCGTCTTTATTTACGCTATATCTTCAAGAAACCACATCGTCATCATCATCGTCCTCTTCATTAGTTTCGCATTTCAGCATGTGAGAGGACTTAAGTATGACCCTGTAATTAATTTTTACGTCTTCATTTCCTCACCGCGAATAACAAGCGTCAAAAGAATTTTAAAAAGCATAAGTAACTGAAAAGACATCTCTAGAATAAACGTAAGACATCCGTTAATTTTTTCGTGATGTCATCAGCTTTTTGCGCTTAACGTTGTGTTCACTAGAAGTTGCACTTTCAGCAGAAATACGGTCTAAACCGCTTTTTAGGAAAGATGTTCGGGGTGCAAGAATTGTGCAAAACTGGATTTCATCCGAAAACAATGGACCCTGTTGATACAAGTGATGTCTGCAGCAGCCGCGAGGACTACTCGTATTTTCTGCCACGTGGCAGAAAATAGTCGTCTGTGAAAGCTTTTCTGGTGACCTAAATAAATATTTAAGTACCAGACCAAATTACCATGCACTAGAATCTCGATGCCTCGGGCTTCTTTGGTATGGTCAAATTTTAAAAAGTGATTTTCTTTACATCTTAGTGGAGTAATACACACGCCGCGTACCATGACCCATAGTTATCAAATGCTGCTTTCGTGTAACTTGTATCCTACTATAGATATTTTAAAGGCTCCATTGAAGCTGCCGGCAAGATGAACGCAGCTCATTTTAAAATCTCTTGACCATAATATGCTGCTTTCGAATGTTATATTTGCTGTTGTAATTTCCCAGATTCCTGCACGGCAGCGTTGACGAGGAGGTGGCGCGCGTTGGCGCGGGCTGGCGCGCGGCTGGGCTGAAAGCTGAGCACTGACCGGACGCCATGGCGGTCTCCACGCCGGACCTGGGACGATGGCACATACCAGTGATTGTGGCCACCTTCTACCGTGGCGTGCCGTCCGCTATGATTGTGATGGCGATTAACTTCGCGGCACCCCGGCTGGACTATTGGTGCCGAGACGCCATCCTGGAGGACGAAGACATCGGGGGCCCACATACCAACATGTCCGCGTGCTGGTTCCAGGTCAACGGCAGTCGAGTGCGCTGCGAGGCGTGGGAGTTCGACCACAACACTTTTGACAGCACCATCGTGGAAGACGTAAGGCCAACAGTGGGCGCTTGTAGCCTCTTGTATTGCATGCGCTTCACGCCCTTGTTCAGCACAGTGTTTGCCGTAGACTATTTAATCCACAAGTGTTTTGGTGGTCAAATCTATCTGCAAACAGCAGGAGTGCTTGCTAGGCTTTTTGATCCGAAGTATAGCACTTAAGTATCCGTATATCACTTAAGTATAGCAGTATAGCACTTAAGTGCATTAACTAGAAAAAAAAAAGTGCGTTTGCAGGCCCCATCTATGGCGGCTGTGTACGCTATAGTGAAACCGAAGAGGTTATTGAATAGCTCGGTGAAGTGCCAGTCGTTTTTCTTAGTTCTTAGTGTCACTATTTCTACAGTGTGCTGCTTTTTCTTTACTATTTCTGCTTTCGCTGCGCAAGTGAAAAGTTGGTGGTTGGTTTATTGAGTTTAACGCCCCAAAGCGACTAAGGCAATGAGACACGCCGTAGTGGAGGGCTCCGGAAATTTCGACCACTTGGAATTCTTTAACGTGCACTGACATCGCACAGCACACGGGCGCCTAGCTTTTAGTCTCCATCGAAAAGCGGCCGCCGTGGCCGGGGTTCGATCCCGCATCCTCGGGCACAGTAGTCGAGTGCCCTACCACTGCACCACCCCGGCGGGGCACAAGTGAAAGAAGTGGTTGTATTGGGCGTCCTATCTAGCGTCCCAGCACGGTGCAATCAACCGAGAGCTGTTGAGAGCCGCCCGTGGCATAGTATACTGTATTTTTTTTCGTTCCTCTGGGTAAATAATTCGTGAATACTAATTAGGCATTTTTTGAAATTATCGACTTCACGAACAAAGTGTAAATAAATACAAAAGCTGTAGATCGTGCCGAAAAACAGCCGACTGCAGTGTTTGCGTCAATGCGTTATTTACACAGCTTTATTTACTGGCATTCAAAGAAAGCAATCATGTGACCAGCTTCTGGTTCATATATCCTGCTCATTGCACACGTGGAGTCATATCGAAGAGAGTGCTCCAGAGAATAGCGGATTTTGTTCCCTGAGACTTGTGAGACGCTGAACGAGGACCGCTGTTAAGTCGAAGTGTTTTTATTGCGCGAGTTACCTTTGAAGGCTTGTAAACAAAAGCAGCCGGGGTTTACTTCCTCTCAAACCGACCAGGAAGCGCAAAAGTACTATTTTTGATGCTTTGGCATAGTCTTGACTGGCGATTTAACCTTGAGAAATTTGCACACAGAGTTTGGCAAAGTGTTAAACGTTTTTAGTTTTTTAGTCTTTTTGTGGGCAAAGTAAAGGCGCTTTGTCTGTCTCACTGTCAGTATACACCTGCGCTTACAATTAACGGCATAAAATTGGAGATACGTACGCCGTCGGTTCGAATCCCTGTCGCAAACTAGCCTCCATCTTGACTAGCACGTGGACGCATGCTACATGGGAAGCTAAATTGTATGAAGTCACCCTGAACGCTGCGCAAAAAGCGGTTACGTCACAACTTCGATATAAATCACGCGTTATTCTTGTAGCCACTTACAGTGCACTCTTTCTCTCCACACAATTCCTGCTCAAAGCATTCGTGATGCAGGTAAGGCTTTCGCCTTAAAAAAATAAAGAACCAGAGTTTTAACGTAGCTAAACCAAGTAGGACGTGCGAAACTTTTGCGGATAGAAGTTGATGGATACGACGAACTGCAGTGCACAGCGCAAGAATATTACAACCTGTACGCGGATTGATCGGCTGCGGTGATAGTGCGTTTAGCATACCCATTTAGCTGCGAGTTCTGTTTTTGAATATTTTTTTTTTACTGTGAAAACAGTTAAAGTGGACATGCTTTTGTTAGGCTGTCAACCTCCGGATTATTGTTTTCGCGCTGAAATCTACTTCACATAAACCATAGCTTGTTGCGTAGCGTATACTGTAGCGGAGATATAGTTACCCCGGGTAAAAGCCTTCGGTAAAGCTAAAATTATAGTTTTTGTAATCAGAAAATCACCCAGAGCAATTATCTATGTCATATTGTAATCATAGAGCTGGACCAAGGAGACGGCCCCACTAGCTAAAATTAGTTATATTAATTAGTAATGTCTGCTGAAGCAGTGTGTCCGCCTGGTGGCGCCAGCGAAGCGACCAAACTCTGTGTTAGAACCCTTCCTGTCAAAAGTCGACTCGATGCCTGAATGGGAGGTAGAAGCGGGAGGAGGGTGAGAAATCGTGTCCGTTGTGTTCACATCGATGCGTACGGCTTCAGACATCGCGGCTGTTGAGATAAGCGTGCAAAAAAGCGTGCAGTACAGTGCCCTCTCAGAGGTCTTTGTTGACGTCTTGACTCAGTCGGCGTAGTACCTAGTGAATGTTGAAATAATGCCGTGGAAGCTTTTCAGGCGGACCTCGTAGAAGAACTGAGCTTCATAATCAGCCTTGTTCACGTTGCAAGTAAATGACTTCCTTGTGGCGAAGTTCGAGCCTCTGGTTTTGTTGTTGTTGCTGGCGTCAAATTAGTTCTCAAACAAGCTGGCTGATGGTCTCGGAGGGGCGAACGGAATAGCATCCGGAACAGATGTAGCTAAACAGGTTTTCTCTCTCCCTCTCTCGTATCCTCCTACTTGATTTAGCCGGACCGCATTAATTACAGAACACGTAATTTGTTTGCATCTATCTACATAATTGCGACACAGAAGTACTCGTCAGGATGCAGCTTATCATCACGACACCCGAAGTCCCCAAACACCACCTCTATTGTGCATGTCTCCGTTGCCTCCACTGCGTCCACCGTGTCTCTGCTGGTCCTTCTTTCCTTTAAAGGTCCTTCTCACCAGATTCTTGCTAGCTCTTCCTTCTCCGTTGTTTTTTCAAAGTCGTTCCCTCACGAAAGCGAAAAGTCCCGGCTGTTTCACGGAGCCCGGCGGCCGCTATTCAGGCGTCCTCCGCTCCCAAGCGCAGACCACGGTCAGACAAAATAACAAAGTGTGGCGCCATGCAGGAGCCTACGTTTCGCATCGACAGGCAGCCGCCCTACCGGTGCCATGCTCAGCGACAATGCAGCATGCAGTCTGTCGTTGGTCCGTAAGCGTTGAACCGCTCACACCACACAAATACAAATACGCCGACCGCTCTAGTAGCTCTAGTGCACGAGAACGACGCAGCCGCGCGCCCGAGAGATGAGTTGAGGGCATCAAACTTAGCATCCAACATTGTGTTCACATCGTGCATGGACGTGCAGTTGTCATGTAACAGAGTCTCAGTTGTTGCGGTCGTCCTCAGTATACATGGCGATCGTATCCGCGACCGGCGTGTTGAGCCGCTTCTAAGGTCGTTCTTTTGATGGTAATAGGCAGTGGCTTCTCGATGACCGTGCCCACTGATTTTCATAGCCAGTTTAGTAAGCGCTGTGGTGAACACTACTCTGTCCGTCAAAATCGACCAAGGACGCATCGTGACTAAAAACAATGTTATTGCCAACTTGCCGGCTCACCGCTAGTGATGTGCTCTTTTCAGAGATGCCGCGAGTTCCTAGGCCGCTGTCACACTCCGCTGTCACAAACATGATGACGTTTGGCGATTACAAACGCCGTCCCTGAGATCAAGAATACGTCATTAACATCTTTTTTTTTTTTGTTCTCATTCGTATGCTCTGATAAATTTAGTTGCTCTTAGCGGAGAACCAACATTGAAAGAATATTAATAGGGCTGGCCAGTTAATGCAATCATATCATCACGCGATACCTGAAGCAGCCGCGAGGTCGCTTTCCGCCTACTGTCTTTACTCCAGGCCCCAAATCCCAATCTACATACGCTGTGACTTCGTCGTAACATGTAAAGCTGCCGTCCGTGGAATGGGAGCGGTCTCTTATTCGTTCCAGGGTCTTGCATGATTGACGCCTGATGCTTCGTGATCACTCCTATTACGTCTCATCCAAAATTGACAGATAACCGTCGACAAGACATGTACTCTAAACACGAATAACCTAAAATGGGTGTAATATGTCCTCTAGTGCACTCCTTATCAGAAGCCTGCCTGATTCCTGGGGTAGATTTTCATCAATAAAAATATGGAATACCTGAGGTAGGCAACGGAAGCAGATTCTCATTTTAAAAACATGCGAAGCTCTCGCGCTTGCCAGTATTTCAACTATGGTTTCAATCTCATCTAATCGTCAGTCTCAATACTTCTACCGCCGTGGTTAAGGTGGGAATGTACCTCTGTTGCCAACAGTATAGCATTTCGTATATAGTGGTGAGAATGGCTTGAAAAGAATACCCTGGCTCTATAGGGAGTGCGCTAAAGGACACGCTACTCTATTTTTACTTCCTTATGGATAAAGTGTATAATTACAAGGTTCACTACATATCTGCAATATGTGCTCTCCTCGGTGGACGACGAGAGTGGATGAAAACGAGTCGGAATGAATTAATTCGCCTTGGAAATTGTGAAGCAGGATTCATCATTTCTGTAGAAGATGATAAGAAGCCGGCTTCGCGACTAAACTGATACTGCCATGACAATATTTCCAATATTGTCATGACAATGTTAGGGTAGTCGCGAGGCTGGCTTCTTCCCATCTTATCTTGTCCAACGTTCATAAGGTTGTATTCGCATGCCAAATCAGTAACTAAAGCCGGTGAAGCAGCGCTAGGGTCAAAGGGCTTGATCCAAATTTTCGGAGCACTCCAGTACGGCGTCGCTCATAGGACGCATTGCATGAAAAGAACGATTCTAGAATGTCGCAGCTGCTTTATTAAAGTCTGGTTGTCATCGCGCCCTGAACACAATTTATGATAACAGTCTTGCGGGATCACTGGAGGGAATGCTCCTTCTTTAAGATTCATGTTCTGCACAAAGTTTTGTGATCTATAGTGGGTTCGTATCCTTCAGTATTTTTTTGTAATTTGTACGCGCTTTCCGTCATAACATGCAGCTGGCATTCTAACACACTTTTGCCTGTATTTGTACTCCTTGACTGCTGTGACTTCACATCCGCTCGTTCCAATTGCGGTATTGACTTTCTCAAATTACTGGATGCTTATTTTTTGGGCGACCACAACACTGTGATTTAAATTGCGGGGCGGATGCGACTGTGGACGTTCGGGCTTAGTGGACTAGATATTAGGGTGGTGTGCTGACTGCGCGGCGGCTTCAGTGACGTCGCCAAGTTCGACAACTTGCAGCTTCGCCGCGGCAACACCAGATGTCGCCAAGTTAGACTTCACGGTCTAACTCGGCGACATCTGGTGTTGGAAATTGGAAATTGGACAGTAACAGATGGGCAGCTAAAGTATTTATATACCTGTACCTAAAAGGCGTTGACTCACAATGGAGGAAACGAACTAGGAAACTAACTAGTAAGTATGTTAGTAACAAGGACGGAGAAATAAAGAGCATTAAGCAACAGGTGAAAAACACAGAAGGTAAAAATTGGATAAATTCGATGGAAAAGAAACAGAGTGTGGAATTATACTGAAAGTGGAAAATGCAGATCAGGAAGGAAGATTTCTTTGATAACTCAAGAGGCAGTGCCCTACTTTTTGAAGCTAGATCAGGGTGCCTTAGAACACGCAGCTACAAAAAGAAATTTAACAATGGAGATGACGTATGTGCTGTATGTGGAAACTCCAGTGAAACAATTGCCCATATTATACTCGAATGTAATGGTATTCATCCGGAAGTCAGTGCAGGCGCAATCACTGTTCCTGAAGCTCTGGGGTTTAGAGATAACAGTCGCCGGGTGAATAAACCGGCGGTGGAAACTAGCAAAAAACAACTGGAAGATTGGTGGCTTAAAAGCAGAGAAGTGACATAATGTTAGTAATGTAGGAACAAAAATTTAATAAATAGAATGATGGTTTAGTTAACCATTCTAAATCAATAATTAAGATATATGGAGAAAAATGAGCATGATAGCTACTGCTACCACCCTGTTTCAAAGGGGACGCTCCTATATTCCATCCATTCCATCCATCCATCCGGTAAAACCCCTCAATAAGTAGCGCCATCTCCTCCCTCCTCCTCCGGCGCCGCCGCTCCTCCTCTCGCGTTTCGAGCACATGCGCGCTCTCTCGGAGCAGGCGCTGGGTCTCACCAGAGCATTGCAGCTTGCATTTTGTCGCATTGTATTCACGTTAAAATATTTCTCGCTGCTGAAAGGTCAATACAGAATGTCGACAGAGATTCTGCGCTAAAATAGTTTCAGCTGTCAGTGTCTTCTTACTCCATACGTACCCGATTTCGGTGTCTGTTCAACTCGCCTTCACCTTCGTGCGTCCGTCGTTCGCTACCCGTTGGTCAAACTGTGCATGCTTTAAAAAAAAAAAATGTAAATAGGTGGCAGACGAGAACAATTTAGCAACAGCCTGTATGGTTTCTTTGCAGCTTTGATTGGCTTGTGAGCTCCCGGTAAACTTGAGAACAGTGGCAGCATTTGTCTTCCACGTGTTTCAACTTCAGCTGCAGATCTATCGGCGCTTGCAGCGTGGGAAATCGAGAACTAGCACACCAAACGAAAGCAAAGCACGAAATATGCGGCTTTATCTGGTCGCCTAAGAGCCGTCACTATTTCGTGAAGCGCGGCGACACACTCAAAACATGCAGTTAGCTTACATTCACGACAAAGACAACGCCTCAGAAAGCATGGCTGAGTAGCTAAAAACCAAGGACTTTATTTTAATACTTAATCGATGTCTAACGCGAAAAGTGCAAAAAAAATATGACGTGCGGGCATGTGGAACTTGGCGTGGCGAAAAAATGAGCGAATTCGTACAGAATGTTTGGCGACATATTAGGCTAGAGATGAGCAATTGCTCACTTAACTCAGAGTCGCGACCATAGCGTTGAGTTGAAGTCCGCTCGGCCGATTCGGTGCCGCGAAACCTTCTTCCGCGCCGCATCTCGATTTGCGGTTGGTATTATAAACAACCACTTGCCATCATGCCCACGTGTGCTGCACCCGAAAGCGCAGCAACGTGACATTTCGAATGAAGCAACTTAAAAAAAAAAAAAAAAGAACAGCGCGAAAGAGGCGCGAGCCGCATAGCAAAACACACGACGATATGCGCCGCGCGCGCGTTGTTTTGCTCCGGTGGAAAGGAGGCAGTCAACACAACAAGCAAGAAAGAAAAAAAAGCGCGCGGAAACACGTTACAGTGCTCGGCCAATTGGGAAAGGGGGGGGGGGGGGGGGTCGTCGCCGCGCCGTCTGTCAGTGCTGTTTTCCATTGGCTTGCTCGAGCTATTATCCCAAATAGTACAGTGGTACACGGAAGTTTATAACATTATACCATCGGCGTCCGTGCCTTTGCATACACGTGCGCGCGCGGTTTGTATGTGTGTGCATGTCGAGGGGGTGCATGTGCGTAGCGTCTCTTCTCAGACTGCGTTGTATCTGCGTGGAATGATGAACTTGCTCTTTAGTTGCACATTGCACGGTAATAGAGACATTTAGCAAGCTGTACTGCCAATGCGATGAAGCGTTTTGTTGCTACCGTTGGATGGCGTCCTTGCCAAGCGTCACGTCCGTATGGCTGCAGCTACCGTAGCCGGCATATTCACCCTATAAGTCGATACGTTTAGCCTCTTAAACCGTCTGGACAATACACTGATGCCGCAATCACCGTTACGTAGCGGTTATGCGCACTAAAAACGCGCCTTGCAGTGTGCATTATGGGCAGCACATTTAAGGCGAATGCATTTCGTGTCTCATGAGGGGCTTCACCGGAAGGCGTGGGGACAGAGTCTGCCATCAGAGTGTGAGCGTGTCCGCACAAACTGACACTCCCGGCCGCGAGTGGGTTTTTAACCCGCGCCAGAACGAACATATCAGCTTCCCTGGTTCACGCACCAGAACACTATACTATCAGCGCAGCTGATCACGCCTCGTCTAAAACTGCAACACACTTTTACGCTGCGCAGTAAACATTGTCGCCTTCATGAGCTGCAATCTTTGCCGCTCGTTCATTCAATATAGGTCAATACGCCATACACATACGCCCTAGGTTTTCGAATTTCTCCAATGCAGGTCCGGCAGTGCTCTCAGTTTTTTATTTGAGATTTCGGCGGGATGCGCACCTCGCTGAAATCTTTTGACGACAGTGGGACCTTGATAATTCGCACTCCATTCGTGTCTGTATTTTATTAATGATTAGTTTCCGCACACGAAAGTGTGTCGACCTGCACAATGGCCCGTAATAAATAAGCCGGGCTATATTTTCTCTACCAGTTTTAATGAAATAAAGTCAAAACTGACTCACTTGAGCACATTGATGCGAGGTGATTTGGCACTCGTACGCAGTGTTGATTTCGCTAATGATTCAGAAATGCGCTTCGCGCCCTACGGCGCACCGCGATTGCCAGTGCGAGATGGTTGTCGCCTCGCATGCTTTTGCGTCGGCTTCGCTGCTGAAAGCTTTATGCGTTTCAGTGGTGTCTTCATTTTATCGTAATGTTTGGTTAGAGCTATGCGTGAAAATTTAGTTGCTTGTGAACACACGTGGAATACATTTGCCGATTCTCGTTTTCGCATTTTGGACCGCGAATTTCGGGAAGCGGCCCATATACATACACGAATGTATTCTCAATTCAAAGGTATTCTGCGCAGAACATGGCGCTTTGCACTTCAAATAATTGGTTTTACCTGCTAGGAGGACCTGAATTTTACTCTTTTAAAGTTACTTAAAGAGGCCAGATAAATGAGAACGGGTAAAGTTGTAGGTGTTGACAAGAACAATTAACTTAGCGAGTTGGACAGAATAGTTTAAATAACAAGATTAAGGTTAAACATATTCGGTACCACCAAGATCACTCTAAAGATCAATAACTTCCAGTGGCAAACGTATTTTATTTGTTGATTTGTTTTCATCTGTCCTTACCCAATCTGACCCAGATGCGGGTGGGCATTGAAACAAGCAAAAGCAGGCGAAGTACACTGTAAGCCGTATATGAAACTAACTGAAGCCATGGTGGCTTTTGCATCGAAATGGCTTGGCTAGCTTTCGACGCTCACTTTATTTACCACAAGTCACCCTCACCCCGTAAAAGGGGGAAGCTTAGTAATTATGATTACTTCTATCTGCTTCTTAATATTTGTAATTAATTACCTCAGTGAGAAACTCCGAATGGGACAAGGTGTAACCGGAAACGTTGAAGCAGTGCACGGGATGTTGCGGCTGCATGAAGGTTAAAATTGAGCCCGTTCAAGCGCTGAAATAAAACGACATGCCTATAGGCTCCGCAATTTCGGCGATGTCCTTCAGAATACTGCGACAATATATGCAGTATATACGGGCCTGGCCAACACGACATGCCCGAAAGTGCCGCTCGTTTATGAGTGGAACACGTGCGCATTGAGGTACCTAAGTGAAGGGAACAGTCGCCACCACGTGGCCCCACCGCTTTGCGATATCAGCGGCGTCAGGCCTGCGGAGCTAGTGAGCACCTATACCCAATGTACTACCATAGCACTGCGGTGCCGCGTCAGACGCCAGCTACGGAAGTGGTGCCACTCCCACCTCCTCCGACCAGGCTTCGAGTGCGGAATCAGCGCTCCAGAGCCTCGGGGTGGGCGTGCCCTCGATCTGCGACTTCTTTGTCGGCGCTGTCAGTCATTGCTGACGCATGCATGCCAACGATGATTATTCGTATCAGTGCTGTGAGGACACACTGGGACAAATGAACGTTCATTAATTTTCATTTCTTTGCTTGTACGGCGCATATTTGGCGAAGCAGCCGCACTGTGTAATGATATTTGTTCTCAGTGTTCATGTTCTGCGTTTTCCTTCCGCTTAAAATACGCCAGGGCTCGTTTTGCTCCAAGGAAAAACGAAGAATGATCGACACTAAGGCTGGGGTGGTTATTTCGAATGCTTCGTCGTTGTTACTTCTGATTCGCTTTTTGAAGGGGCAGTGTGATCATACTTTTTGATTTGCTGGAAGTAAAGCCTTTGAAAGTGCTCCAATTTACACCTGTTGTTTGACGGTTTGGTTTGGTTTATGGAATTTAACGTCCCAAAGCGACTCGGGCTATGAGAGACGCCGTAGTGGAGAGCTTCGGAAATTTCTAACACTTGGGAGTCTTTAACGTGCACTCAGATCGCAGAGCACACGGGCACCTAGCTTTTCACCTTCATCTAAAAGTGACCACCGCAGCCGGAATTCGATCACGCAGTCTACAGCAATCGACTGCCCTAACCACTGCACCATCGCGGTACGGCAGTCTTATTTGAAAACCATAGGAATAGCTTCGATAGCTTTCAAATAAGACAGTCCGCCTGTCAGAGCATGTTAAAGTGAACGCTGACACGTTATTTGTTCGCCCGGCAGAGATTGTGGGTTTTCAAGAAAGCACGGCAATGACACGAAGTAATTATTTTCATAAAATCAGTCGAAGCCGGCGCCAACACACAGAAATACGTGCATCCGTTAAGGTTTTTTTTTTTTCTTTAAACCTTACGTATCAAAGAAACACTCAGGAAACTATATATTGTAAGAAAGGCTGAGCAGATACTTTACTCTCATTTTGCCTACCCATCGGACAATCCTTTTGTCTAATGCATGGTCCCAAGGAGCCTCTTTGGAATGTTAGGCGTGGCAGTGGCAGCTTTTATGTTGTTCTGCGTCCAAAGATACCACTGCATCGACGGCAGTTTGTTCACTGCATCAAAAGCAGCTATGTCAGTAACCGTTTCATAGAAAGTTAAGAAGCTACATGCTTGAAACCAGCGTTGGAAGCCTTGAAGTCTGTGCGCGATCTGTACGGTGATATGTTGTCGTGCTCTCAATATATTTCACTCGACTACCACGTTGACAAAAAATAAAAAAAAATACTTTCAAGCTGTTGATTCTTCATATTAAGAGCTTAAAGTGCTGGACGATTGCGTGCGTCCCCGCCTCATTGTTTCAACCTAGTATTCTGTTATGATACACGCCTGGTCCGACTTCAAAAAATATTCAGAGCGATTCGATCGCGCGTCCTTGGAAACAGTAGTCGAGCGCCGTAACCACTGCGTCACCCTGCGGGTTAACATACATACACACACACACACACACACACACACACACACACACACACACACACACACACACACACACACACACACACACACACACACACACACACACACACACACACACACACACACACACACACACACACACACACACACACACACACACACACACACACACACACACACACACACACACACACACACACACACACACACACACACACACACACACACACACACACACACACACACACACACACACACACACACACACACACACACACACACACACACACACACACACACACACACACACACACACACACACACACACACACACACACACACACACACACACACACACACACACACACACACACACACACACACACACACACACACACACACACACACACACACACACACACACACACACACACACACACACACACACACACACACACACACACACACACACACACACACACACACACACACACACACACACACACACACACACACACACACACACACACACACACACACACACACACACACACACACACACACACACACACACACACACACACACACACACACACACACACACACACACACACACACACACACACACACACACACACACACACACACACACACACACACACACACACACACACACACACACACACACACACACACACACACACACACACACACACACACACACACACACACACACACACACACACACACACACACACACACACACACACACACACACACACACACACACACACACACACACACACACACACACACACACACACACACACACACACACACACACACACACACACACACACACACACACACACACACACACACACACACACACACACACATACATACATACATACATACATACATACATACATACATACATACATACATACATACATACATACATACATACATACATACATACGGTAGCGGTAACACAGGACGTTCCACGTCCGCCGCTTTGGTTGAGGGTGGCGCTGGTGAACACTCTCAAGGTTCGTATACAGACAACATTACCCAAGAAAGTAGCAGGGGGGACAGCGGCCGATGTAGCTCAGTTGGAAGAGCCCCGGACGCGATATTCGGAGGTCGTGGGTTCGGTTCCCACCATCGGCACGTTGTTATTTCTTCTACCTTGCGTTTGATTATCTTTCCCCTGAACCGATTACATTACTAATTTATGTGATTATCGAAGTAAAAATTAAAAAAGAAAGACAAAATTACAATCCTCAATGCTTTCCTTGGCCTCGCCGACTGTTCGCTTCTTTCCTTCACATATATATATATATATATATATATATATATATATATATATATATATATATATATATATATATCATGCTGGGTGTTTGGTTGCCGCAGAACGATCGCCAGCATTTCTTAAAATGCTGGCGATCGCGAGCGTAATCGCAAGCGTAAGAACCGCGAGCGTAAGTGCTCGCGATTCTTCGCACTTACGCTCATCTGATCCGACATGCGACGTTGCTGGAGAGCGTTCTTTCAGCTGCTCCACTGTTTCTTTCCAGTGGAGCCTGGTGTGCGACCGCGCCTGGATGCGGTCTGTGTCGCAGTCCATCTGTCTAATGGGCATGTTCTTCGGCAATTTCCTTTTCTCCCACGTGTCGGATCGGTGAGTAAAAGTAGCCAACATTCTCCATCTTGCACTGTCAATCTCAACGATACTACGTGAGCGCACGTGAGCTAACTAGAAGCCGATATCGGTAAAGAACAGAACGGAGCTCAAGATAAATGTGCCAGCTGTTTCGGCGAAATCAACTCGCAATTTTAAAAACGGTGTGTTTTTTTTTTTTGTTACATATATCAGAACGGAGGCTATGTTGCGTGGAGTGTCAATGCTGGTGAACATCAGAAACCAGACTTGTGAATATTAACTAGCAACCTGGTTAACTAATTTTCAATCGTTAACTATTCAAAATATTACACTTCAGTGATTTGTTACACTTGTAGGTCTATAGCCGGGCGTTAGTAACTGCGATTACTCTCGGAACTATGACACAAGTTTTCGCCGTCGCATGCCATTTTCGAAAAAGCGCGCGGTACGCAAAGCGACGTCACTCGGCACGTGCACCACAAAACGCGGTGCGCGCGGCGGTCGAATTTTTTTTTTTTTTCTTTTTTTTTTTTTTTTTTTTCACAGCGCAGAGATAAGTTGAGTTTTTGAAATCCTAAAAGAAATGATGGCTAGTACGGACGGCTGGCATAAATTTCCGATTGCAAACAATCTCCTAACCGCAACCGTTAAAAGAGTACCTACCGTACAATAAATGACTCGGAAACGAGCATTGATGTCTGTCATTTGCTTACACAGGCGAGAACATAAACGCATGCAGCGTACTGTAGAAAAGTAAATCTCTCGCGTATGTGCCGAATCAATCTCATTGATAATCTGTGACATTTTTTTTTTATCGGAAGAGAGTGTTTGTGATGGGTGGGGATGCGAATTTAATTTCACTCGAGACCAGCCGTGGTGGCTTGATTGGTGTGGTGTATGGCATCTGAGCACACCAGGCAAGATCGAACTGCTGTCGCCTTGCGCGCCGACCGCATGATTTTTAAATAGGGAGGAATTCAAAGGTGCCCGTATGTGTAGCTTACACCCAGTTTACTTTTTAAAAAATATTGAGAGCGCTGTGGAATCTATACACACTGCAAAAATGCGAAAGCGCGAGCGTTGCTGCTGCACACGGTGCATAAAGTTTGCTCTCATTATCACTATCAACTAAATGCACCGTCATTATCATTGCTACTGTCATCACTGTCATTATCACTAATTGCAGCGTCATTGTCATCGCTACTATCATCCTCACGGTATACAAGGAGAATGATTATGTGCCTTTCACGAGGTTTTACCTGTTAAGGTTTTGCTGCAAAAAAAACAAAACACATTGTTTCTGTTTGTTTATTGTCGGCTATGTGATACACCTGAAACCGTCGAACACTGTTTTATTGCCCGCAAAGATGCGATATCATTTTGGGACATTCTGCGAAAAACACTGAAGAAAGACTTGAATTTCCACAGTGTGCGTTGCCACCCAACATGACGATGAACCCTTTGGTATGATTTTCCTCCTTGGACTGCACAGCCTGTGGAAAACGCGTATGTTGGACCGGAATGCTGAGCCTCTCGTTTCTGCTAGTACTCATTTTGGCCAGATGGGGCACCAGCGGAGGGACACATACAAAGATAGTGACTATCAACCGGACTGGCTGCCATTATTGATGTGTTGTCTTTCCTTGCCACCGTTTTAGTGAAGTTGTGCTAAGACGTATTGTAGTTGTGTTGCATGTTTCAATTGGACTTTTCGGCTACAGGCTGATTACTTTGTAAATAATGTATATAGCTCGTTCCTGCATTTAAAAGCGTATAATAAATATTGCAACGACTCAAGCCACAGGGAGCCGTGAAGGTACACGTAGACGAGGACCCGAGAGTAAGGTTGCCTTCTAGCTCCGATAACAGCGTCCAGCACCAGCGCGCCTCTCGAGCCAACAACCACTTCGTCGTCGTCGGCGTCAAGCACGGTTACCGCGCTGCACTAGGCACATGGTATCCCCCCCCCCCAACCCCCTCGAAAGGAAAACATCGTCCCGATGTCAAGGTGAGAGGAGAAAACAAAAATTAGGGGTGAGGTGAACTGTACAATAAGTCAAGGTCTCACTTGCAGGAAGCGTTAAGGTTACGAAACGTGATGTTGACACAGCGCTCAGTCGCGTGAAAAGTACGGCTTTAAGCGCGCCACGTGCACAATTTCAGGTCACTGACGCCGAACACTGACGGTCACACTTCCATCTGGAACAACTTCGTAGTTAACGCTCTTTAAGCGGCGCAGGACTTTATAGGGTCCGAAATACCGGTGTAGCAGTTTTTCACACAAGCCTTTGTGGCGCACGGGGGTCCACACCCACACTTGGTCCCCTGGTTCGAAGTGGACTTCCCTGTGCCGAAGGGATATATAGCGTCGAGCGTCGGTGGCATGCTGCTCTTTGATGTAGCAAGCTGCCCAGCTGGCGGGCTTGCTCGGCCTGTTCCGCGAAATGGGCGGCATCGGGTTCGACCGCTTCATCCCCTCACGGGGGCGTCATGTCCAACGTTGTATGGGCCTCCCTGCCATATACGAGACGGAACGGTGTAAACTGCGTGGCTTCCTGCAGCGCCGTATTGTAAGCGAAGGGGACATACGGCAGGATCTCGTCCCACATTTTATGTTCAACGTCGATGTTACATTGAGATCATGTCTGCCAACGTTTTGTTGAGTCGTTCCGTTAGGCCATTTGTTTGTTGGTGATAGGTTGTTGTGCGATGATCGGTATGGCTGAGAGTTAAGGTGTCCGGCAGTAACCGAGCTGTAAACGCCTTTCCTCGGCCAGTAATAATGTTTGACGGTGTACCGTGTCTAAGCACAATTTCATTCATAAAGAAGTGAGCAACTTCCCCGGCAGTACCTCGGGCAAGGGCCTTTATTTCATCGTAGCGTGTCAGGCAGTCTGTGGCGACTACGATCCCTGTTTCCGTTCGAGGATAAAGGAAATGGGCCTAAACGGTCCATGCCCACTTGCTCGAAAGGTGTGAGGGGTGGTTCAATAGATTGCAACATGCCGGATGGCTTGAGCGCGTGCTTTGTTCGCCGCTGGCATTGTCGACAAGTCTGGACGTAACGTTTAACGCTCGGAGTAGGATGTGGCCAGTAAAAGCCAAGATGACCGGACGTTGGTTCGTCGTGGCAGGCCAGGAGGATTTCGTGCCTTAGATCAGCCAGTATGACTAGCAAGAATGTTTTTGCACTCGATGTAGAATTCTTATAAATCACTCCGTTGCGGAAGCAGAACGATGACAGCCCCCGAGCGAGGTACCGGGGTATTGTAGGGTGCCCACCTTCGAGATGGTCGATGATCAGTCGCAGCTCGGCGTCGGCACGTTGTCTGGAAACGAGGTCGGACGTACTGACTGATCCAAGGAAGCTATCGTCGTCGGTTGCGTTTGACGGAGGAGGGTCGACGGGAGCGCGGGACAGGCTATCAGCATCGGCGTGCTTTCGGCCGGACTTTAAATAACGTCGAAATCGAACTCCTGCAAGTGCAATGCCCAATGTGCTAAGCGGCCGCAAGGGTCCTTTAAGTTTTTCAGCCAACACAACGAGTGATGGTCAGTGATCAGTCGAAATGGTCGGCCATGAAGGTACGGGCGGAACTTGGCAGCGGCCCATACTACTACCAAACATTCTTTTTCGGTGGTGGAATAGTTGGACTAGTACGGGAAAGTGCACGGCTGGCGTAGGCAATTACTTTGCCGGCCCCGTCTTGGTGCTGAACTAGAACGGCACCGAGGCCGACGTTACTCGCATCCGTGTGTAGCTCCGTGTCGGCATCGTCGTCGAAATGTGCCAGGATCGGGGGTGACTGCAGCCGGCGTCGTAACTCGTCGAAATCCATCTGCTGCTCGGCGCCCCAGAAAAATAATGCGTCATCTGGAGTCAGTAGTGTCAGAGGGCTGGCCATCTGTGCAAAGTTATTAACGAAGCTGCGATAATAGGGGCACAGCCCTAAAAACCGTTGGACTGCTTTTTCGTGGGTGGGGACGGAAAAGGCAGCAACGGCAGCAAGTTTCTCAGGGTCAGCTTGGATGCCGTCAGCACTCACGATGTGCCCAAGAAACTTCAATTCGGTGAACCCGAAGTGACACTTTTGAGGCTTGAGAGAAAGGTTGGCAGACCGAACAGCTTAGAGAACAGTTCTCAGGCGGCGTAGGTGTTCCGTGAGCGTCGGCGAAAAGATTATCACGTCGTCGAAATAAACAAGGCTCGTCTGCCACTTCATACCTGTGAGCACAGTGTCCATCATCCGCTAAAAGGTAGCAGGAGCGCAGCAGAGCCCGAATGGGAGGACGCGGAACTCATAGAGCTCATCTGGTGTCACGAAGGCAGTTTTTTCAAGGTCCTTCTCATCAACTTCGATCTGGCAATAACCACTCCTGAGGTCAATCGAAGAGAAGTACTTGGCTCGGCGAAGTCGGTCAAGAGAGTAGTCGATCCGTGGCAACGGATAGGCATCCTTCTTTGTCATACTGTTAAGCTTTCGGTAGTCAACGCAGAAGCGCAGTGTTCCGTCTTTCTTTTCGACGAGGACGACAGGGGATGACCATGGGCTGCTTGACGGTTGAATGATGCCATCGGCAAGCATCTCTGACTTGCTGTTGGATAGCTTCTCTTTCCCGAGGAGACATACACATGATAGGGCTGTTAATGGATAGGTCGAGTGCCGTCACGCGTGATAATCCGGTGTTTAATGACCGACGTTTGCTGCACTTTAGACGAAGACGTGAAGCATGCACGAAACTCCAGCATTAGATCCAGGAGTTGCCTCTTTTCAGCGGAGGAAAGGCTAAAATTGATGTCGACAGCGTGTACGGCATCATCCGGTTCGGTGCTAGGCGTAGCTTCCTCGGAAGCAAAACATTCGGCGACTTCCTGCAGATGGTCAACGTAAGCAATGACAGTCCCACGGAACAGATGTCGGTGTTCATTGGAGAAATTGGTAACGAGCACCTCCGTCTCTCTGCCACGAAAGAAACAAAGATATCTTGCCACAGAAACTACCAAGGCGAGTGAGAGGGACACATTAGGTTCAACAACCCGGAGGCCGTGATGTGGCTCGTCGCAGGTAACTCTGGTAAGGATGCTGGCGCGTGGTGGCACTGTGAGGCTATCATCGGCGACTCGCAGCGTGGAGTGGGACCCACGGTACTCATGCTTTTCAGTGGCCAGTTTAGAGGAAAACGTTCCCAAGCGATTCGGGAGATCTATAGTGGCACCGTGCCCACGAAGGAAGTCGATGCCAAGAATAACATTGCGAGAGAATTTGCGTAGAACAAGAAACGTTGCGACAAATGTGTAGCCTCGCACCATGGCCCAAGCCGTACACATACCCATAGGTGCAACCACATGTCCGCCTGCCGTACGTATGTCTGGTCCGTTCCATGGCGTCATCACTTTTCTCAGCGTCCTTGCAAGCCGCCCGCTAAGGATAGAATAATCGGTTCCCGTGTCAATTAAAGCACTGACCTCTTTCATGTCGACGATAACAGGGATGTCCAGAGAGACCCGGCCCCGACCAGGGCCTGTCGACGTCGGTTCGGAGTGAAGCGAGCGGTGTGGCGGCGGAAGCTAGGTGGCAGTTGTGTGGTCTGCGTCGGGGCGATTCAGTCGACACGGCGGTGATACCTGGTCGGCGATGCGGTCGACGTCAGGGCGATCTGGTTTGTGCGGAGAAAACTGGACGGGAATTCGGCGATCGACGTAAGGGAGAATCGAGCGGTGCAGCGGTGGAAGCTTTGCGGTGAATCGATGTGCGGCGGCCTCGCCCCCAAAGGTCGCCGGAGCTAGTTTTCCCGACGAGGGCTTGAGAAACCACGGTGTGGAGCGGTATAACGTGGCCCAGAGGGCGAAAAGCGGCGTGGCGAAGGCGAGCGCGACTCACGACGAGGAGAATGCGACGGAGTATACGCTGGCGGGTGACGCGCTCGGCGATGTCCTGAAGCCGCTGACCAGGTCGTGGACGAGGGCTGTTGGAAGAAAATCCTCTCAGGCCCATCGTGCGATAAAGGCGCTGCCGGTACCTGTGACCTGCTTTGCCACGGTGGTAGCATAGAGGGCGGTTATCTCGAGCGTGGCAGAGATCAGTCTTTTGGTGCGCCTGGCGCCGATCTGCCCAGAGGGGCAGCGGTTCCGCAGCGTGCACAGCGACCTCAGGTGGATTGTAAGGCGAAGAAGTAGGAAGCAAGGCTGGGCGGCGTGTGACATCAGCATACGTCATCGACTAGGTAAGGCCCGGGTGCAGTGGTTGAACGACTGCGCTTATCGGGGGCGCAAGTGCGTTCTGGACCTCCTCACGGATGGCGCTGGCCAGAGAAGCCGGACCAGGGTTTCCGCCCGGTGAAGTTGCTGCAGCTCCTCGTGAACTACGGTGCGAATGAGGGCGCGAAGGGAGTTCAGGTCTGCCCCAAAATTGTAGTCGGTGCGGTTAGTCGGCGGTAGCGCTGAGAGGGAATTCAGTGGCCGAGCGTACTGACTGCATCGCTGCTGTAGCAGTTTCTCCATAATCACAGCTTCAGCCAGAAACGTCGCGACGGTGGTGGGCGGATTCCGCACGAGGCCGAAGAAAAGCTGATCTTTGACGCCGCGCATCAGGTGCCGCACCTTATTCTCTTCACTCATGGACGGGTCGGCGCGATGGCAAAGGCGCATGATGTCTTCAACGTACATTGCAACCCTTTCGTTCGGACGCTGGACTCGAGACGCTCCACGTTCTCCCGGCGGTCACTGTTGGCGCACGTACCGAGGAGCTGGCTTCAGAAGGCCGGCCGCGTAGAGAATGTGGCCTCGCGGTTCTCGAACCACGTCCGAGCAGCGTCTTCAAGGCTGAAGTAGACGTTTCGAATTTTTGCAGCGTCGTCCCAGCCGTTAAACATCGCGACCCTTTCTTAGTGAGCTAGCCAGTCCTCGGCGTCTCCCAACTGCTCACCTTGAAATGGCTTAGTGGTACGTGGGGTCTGAAGGATAAGACAGGACGAAGGGGTAGAAGGGACAGTCGTGGTATGGGCGGGTGGTGTCGTTGCCATAGCTAGCATGGAAGCTAGGGGCTCTTCGTCAAGAGGGAAGGTCTCGGGGGGTAAGCCTCGGAGCCGGCACGATGAACAGGAGTGGTCACGAGAGGCTGCCACGTCGGGTCGTCCGCAGGAAAAGGGATTATCGATGGCACCTCCACCAGTGTCACGACTCCAGCCACAGGGAGCCATGAAGGTACACGTAGACGAGGACTCGAGAGTAAGGTCGGCTTCTAGCTCCGATAAGTGTCCACCGCTTACCGGTATCGCTCAAGAGGAAAGTATACAACAGTTGCATCTTATCTGTGCTCACCTATGGGGCTGAAATATGGAAGCTAACCAAGAGGGTTCTACTTGAGGACAACGCAGAGGGCTATGAAACGACAAATGGTAGGGGTAACATTAAAAGATAGGAAGCGTGCAGAGTGCGTCAGAGAAATAACTCGTTACTGACATTCTAGTGGAAATCAAGAAGAAATGGGCATGGGCAGGACATGTAGCGCGAAGAAAGGATAACCGATGGTCGATTAGGGCAACAAACTGGATTCCAAGGGAAGGAAAGCGTAGCAGGGGGCGGCAGAAAGTTAGGTGGGCGGATGAGGTAAAGAAGTTCGAAGGGGTCAAGTGAATGCAGCTTGCACAGAACCGGGTTAATTGGAGAAATATGGGAAAGGCCTTCGCCCTGCAGCGGTTATAGTCAGGTTGATGATGATGATGTTGAACAGTGTCCAGCACCAGCGCACTTCTCGAGCCAACAACCGCTTCGTCGTCGTCGGCACCAAGCACAGCGGCCCCGCGGCGCTAGGCACGTGGCAATATCACGCTGAAAAAAAAATTACGGGCGTGGCGCTGTTGGTTAAAGCGTTCGACTGGAGATCCGAGAGATGGAGGCTCGATTCCAGGTGGGGACGTATTTTTAGTTTTGTGATGACGTCATCAGGATGAATGACAGCTAATTTGCCTCCTCATACATCCATTATTATCATGTGTCACATAAGCGCTCAGGTCAAACACATACAACTCTCGCTTTCGTTCCATGAGTTTAGAAGGGCTTTCGCTTTAAAAGGAAACTATACAGAGAATTGATTGGCGTTTTCGCCTCCACTGCATTGCTCTGTCTACTTTAATTATAAGGAAAATGATGCGTTAACCTGAGTGTGTAAAACGCTGATTTCGCCTTCTACTAAAACGTTTTCCAACAAGCTGTATACACCGAAGCCCTGCCCCTTAAAATGTGACTCCGTAAGATAAATTATTCGACTCTTCTGTAAACTTTGTGCGATGCACCGGGAACCATTGAGCACAGCTGTACTGCATGGCTTCATGAAGGCTGTTTTGAGCAAAAGATGCAAAAAAAATGCAATTTTTGTTGAAAGGACTCTAAAGGAAGACTTTGTTTTGACTTTCCACAGTTTGCTATACCTTATATGGTCACACAGCAAACTACGAGCATTTTGGCTGTACATCCTGTGCAAAATACGTATGCTTGACTGCAATGCTGAACATGTCGTTACGCCCAGAACACATTTTGACCATATGATGCTCCATATCAAGGACCTTTAAGGATGAAAGTGACTTTCCTCCAGATTTATTTATGTTCTTGGTGTGTTGTCTTTCCTTGTCACCGTTTAGGTTTGGTTTGGTTTGGTTTAGGGGATTTAACGTCTCAAAGCGACTAGGTCTACGAGAAACGCCGTAGACGAGGGACGCAGAACTTTCGACCACCTGGGGTTCTTTAACTTGCACTGACATCGCACAGGACACGGGCACCTCTTCCGATCGGAAAGCGGCCGCCGCGACCGGTATTCGATCCCGCATCCTTGGGCACGTCGGGCGTCTTAACGACTACACTACCGCGGCGGCGGTCCTTGTTACCATTGAACATGTCAGTTGCGTTAGTTGGGCGTTTGTGTTTGTTTGTGCTTTCTTTCATACAGCCGCAACACAGGTATTAGTTGGCTTGTTTATATTGTCACGTGGTGGTGACCAGGGTCGATGACACAAATGAAGACACAGGCTTGATGGTACGGAAACTAACTCTTTATTGGGCTGACTTGCGCCCGCAAAAGAACTAAGCAACTCGGCGGCGGCGATAGAAACAAACGTGCTCGCCGATCGTCGAACAAAGAACGCCCATCACACTCGTCAACGCTCAATTTAAAGGCTGCACAGAACAATCTAGATAACGTCGCAAACAGCTACCAGCACGGGCTGGAACATTGTGGAAAGACACCCGAGTGGCCGGAACCTTCGAGACAGATCTCGGTGCATCTTGCGCTACAACGAAATTGATAAAGGTGTGACTCGCGACATCGAGCATTAACAAACAAAGATTACGGAACTGATACGCGGTCCAGAATCAGAGTGATAAGCCTGTATGCCGGCGGCTGTTAAAAAAACAACCAACACAGTTTTGAAGGTTTCGCGGCATTACTCCCCCCTTAAAAAAACATCGCCTCGATGTTCCAAAACCAAGAAACTTAAACATACACTGCAAAGTTTAAACACCACAGATTCTTTAACGCGCGTAATATGGCTTCAGTCGTACAACATGTACAATTTCTGGGCGTGCGCGTCGCCGTTGTGATTCTGACGTTTCGTCGGGAATGACTTCATAGTCCATGCAGTGGTCCGATGCGGCGAAGGATTTTGTATGGCCCAAAGTATCGACGCAACAACTTTTCACTTAATCCGCGACAGCGAATTGGTGTCCAAACCCACACTTGGTCTCCTGGATTGTACTCTGCGTGGCGTCGTCGTAAATTGTATCGTCGGCTGTCGGTGCGCTGTTGGTCTTTAATACGCAGCCGTGCGAGTCGTCGGGCTTCCTCTGCACGCTGCAGGTAGGCGGCGACGTCAAGGTTGTCTTCGCTGGTTACGTGCGGCAGCATTGCGTCGAGCGTCATCGTGGGCACCCTGCCGTACACAAGCTTAAACGGGGTCGCTCTGGTCGTCTCCTGGACTGCCGTGTTATACGCGAAGATAACGTACGGCAAGATGGCGTCCAAGGTCTTGTGTTCAGCGTCGACGTACATAGCGATCATGTCCGCGATCGTTTTGTTCAGGCGCTCCGTAAGGCCATTGGTCTGGGGATGGTACGCAGTTGTTCGTCGTGGCCGAACAATTCAGTGGCCGAGCGTACTGACTGCATCGCTGCTGTAGCAGTTTCTCCATAATCACAGCTTCAGCCAGAAACGTCGCGACGGTGGTGGGCGGATTCCGCACGAGGCCGAAGAAAAGCTGATCTTTGACGCCGCGCATCAGGTGCCGCACCTCATTCTCTTCACTCATGGACGGGTCGGCGCGATGGCAAAGGCGCATGATGTCTTCAACGTACATTGCAACCCTTTCGTTCGGACGCTGGACTCGAGACGCTCCACGTTCTCCCGGCGGTCACTGTTGGCGCACGTACCGAGGAGCTGGCTTCAGAAGGCCGGCCGCGTAGAGAATGTGGCCTCGCGGTTCTCGAACCACGTCCGAGCAGCGTCTTCAAGGCTGAAGTAGACGTTTCGAATTTTTGCAGCGTCGTCCCAGCCGTTAAACATCGCGACCCTTTCTTAGTGAGCTAGCCAGTCCTCGGCGTCTTCCAACTGCTCACCTTGAAATGGCTTAGTGGTACGTGGGGTCTGAAGGATAAGACAGGACGAAGGGGTAGAAGGGACAGTCGTGGTATGGGCGGGTGGTGTCGTTGCCATAGCTAGCATGGAAGCTAGGGGCTCTTCGTCAAGAGGGAAGGTCTCGGGGGGTAAGCCTCGGAGCCGGCACGATGAACAGGAGTGGTCACGAGAGGCTGCCACGTCGGGTCGTCCGCAGGAAAAGGGATTATCGATGGCACCTCCACCAGTGTCACGACTCCAGCCACAGGGAGCCATGAAGGTACACGTAGACGAGGACTCGAGAGTAAGGTCGGCTTCTAGCTCCGATAAGTGTCCACCGCTTACCGGTATCGCTCAAGAGGAAAGTATACAACAGTTGCATCTTATCTGTGCTCACCTATGGGGCTGAAATATGGAAGCTAACCAAGAGGGTTCTACTTGAGGACAACGCAGAGGGCTATGAAACGACAAATGGTAGGGGTAACATTAAAAGATAGGAAGCGTGCAGAGTGCGTCAGAGAAATAACTCGTTACTGACATTCTAGTGGAAATCAAGAAGAAATGGGCATGGGCAGGACATGTAGCGCGAAGAAAGGATAACCGATGGTCGATTAGGGCAACAAACTGGATTCCAAGGGAAGGAAAGCGTAACAGGGGGCGGCAGAAAGTTAGGTGGGCGGATGAGGTAAAGAAGTTCGAAGGGGTCAAGTGAATGCAGCTTGCACAGAACCGGGTTAATTGGAGAAATATGGGAAAGGCCTTCGCCCTGCAGCGGTTATAGTCAGGTTGATGATGATGATGTTGAACAGTGTCCAGCACCAGCGCACTTCTCGAGCCAACAACCGCTTCGTCGTCGTCGGCACCAAGCACAGCGGCCCCGCGGCGCTAGGCACGTGGCAATATCACGCTGAAAAAAAAATTACGGGCGTGGCGCTGTTGGTTAAAGCGTTCGACTGGAGATCCGAGAGATGGAGGCTCGATTCCAGGTGGGGACGTATTTTTAGTTTTGTGATGACGTCATCAGGATGAATGACAGCTAATTTGCCTCCTCATACATCCATTATTATCATGTGTCACATAAGCGCTCAGGTCAAACACATACAACTCTCGCTTTCGTTCCATGAGTTTAGAAGGGCTTTCGCTTTAAAAGGAAACTATACAGAGAATTGATTGGCGTTTTCGCCTCCACTGCATTGCTCTGTCTACTTTAATTATAAGGAAAATGATGCGTTAACCTGAGTGTGTAAAACGCTGATTTCGCCTTCTACTAAAACGTTTTCCAACAAGCTGTATACACCGAAGCCCTGCCCCTTAAAATGTGACTCCGTAAGATAAATTATTCGACTCTTCTGTAAACTTTGTGCGATGCACCGGGAACCATTGAGCACAGCTGTACTGCATGGCTTCATGAAGGCTGTTTTGAGCAAAAGATGCAAAAAAAATGCAATTTTTGTTGAAAGGACTCTAAAGGAAGACTTTGTTTTGACTTTCCACAGTTTGCTATACCTTATATGGTCACACAGCAAACTACGAGCATTTTGGCTGTACATCCTGTGCAATATACGTATGCTTGACTGCAATGCTGAACATGTCGTTACGCCCAGAACACATTTTGACCATATGATGCTCCATATCAAGGACCTTTAAGGATGAAAGTGACTTTCCTCCAGATTTATTTATGTTCTTGGTGTGTTGTCTTTCCTTGTCACCGTTTAGGTTTGGTTTGGTTTGGTTTAGGGGATTTAACGTCTCAAAGCGACTAGGTCTACGAGAAACGCCGTAGACGAGGGACGCAGAACTTTCGACCACCTGGGGTTCTTTAACTTGCACTGACATCGCACAGGACACGGGCACCTCTTCCGATCGGAAAGCGGCCGCCGCGACCGGTATTCGATCCCGCATCCTTGGGCACGTCGGGCGTCTTAACGACTACACTACCGCGGCGGCGGTCCTTGTTACCATTGAACATGTCAGTTGCGTTAGTTGGGCGTTTGTGTTTGTTTGTGCTTTCTTTCATACAGCCGCAACACAGGTATTAGTTGGCTTGTTTATATTGTCACGTGGTGGTGACCAGGGTCGATGACACAAATGAAGACACAGGCTTGATGGTACGGAAACTAACTCTTTATTGGGCTGACTTGCGCCCGCAAAAGAACTAAGCAACTCGGCGGCGGCGATAGAAACAAACGTGCTCGCCGATCGTCGAACAAAGAACGCCCATCACACTCGTCAACGCTCAATTTAAAGGCTGCACAGAACAATCTAGATAACGTCGCAAACAGCTACCAGCACGGGCTGGAACATTGTGGAAAGACACCCGAGTGGCCGGAACCTTCGAGACAGATCTCGGTGCATCTTGCGCTACAACGAAATTGATAAAGGTGTGACTCGCGACATCGAGCATTAACAAACAAAGATTACGGAACTGATACGCGGTCCAGAATCAGAGTGATAAGCCTGTATGCCGGCGGCTGTTAAAAAAACAACCAACACAGTTTTGAAGGTTTCGCGGCATTACTCCCCCCTTAAAAAAACATCGCCTCGATGTTCCAAAACCAAGAAACTTAAACATACACTGCAAAGTTTAAACACCACAGATTCTTTAACGCGCGTAATATGGCTTCAGTCGTACAACATGTACAATTTCTGGGCGTGCGCGTCGCCGTTGTGATTCTGACGTTTCGTCGGGAATGACTTCATAGTCCATGCAGTGGTCCGATGCGGCGAAGGATTTTGTATGGCCCAAAGTATCGACGCAACAACTTTTCACTTAATCCGCGACAGCGAATTGGTGTCCAAACCCACACTTGGTCTCCTGGATTGTACTCTGCGTGGCGTCGTCGTAAATTGTATCGTCGGCTGTCGGTGCGCTGTTGGTCTTTAATACGCAGCCGTGCGAGTCGTCGGGCTTCCTCTGCACGCTGCAGGTAGGCGGCGACGTCAAGGTTGTCTTCGCTGGTTACGTGCGGCAGCATTGCGTCGAGCGTCATCGTGGGCACCCTGCCGTACACAAGCTTAAACGGGGTCGCTCTGGTCGTCTCCTGGACTGCCGTGTTATACGCGAAGATAACGTACGGCAAGATGGCGTCCAAGGTCTTGTGTTCAGCGTCGACGTACATAGCGATCATGTCCGCGATCGTTTTGTTCAGGCGCTCCGTAAGGCCATTGGTCTGGGGATGGTACGCAGTTGTTCGTCGATGGCTTGTGTGACTGTATTCCAGGATGGCTTGCGTCAACTCTGCCGTAAGCGCCGTTCCCCTGTCCGTGATGAGCCCTTCTGGGGCGCCGTGTCGCAAGAGAATTTGTTCGACAAAAAATTTGGCGACTTCTGCCGCGGTACCATTTGGTAGTGCTCCTGCTTCGGCGTAACGGGTAAGGTGGTCAGTGGCCACGATGATCCACTTGTTACCCATAGACGAAGATGGAAAGGGGCCGAGGAGATCCATCCAAATTTGTTGAAAGGGCAGGATTGGGGGCGGAATCGGGTTTAGTAGTCCTGCTGGTCTGGTCGGCGGCGTCTTGCGTCGTTGCCACTCACGACACGTCTTCACGTAGTGGGAAACTTCGACAGGCAGTCGCGGCCAGTAATACTTCTCCTAGATTCGACGCAACTTGCGCGTAAATCCGAGGTGGCCTGCTGTGGGCTCATCGCGCAACGCCTGCAGAATTTCTTGCCGAAGGGTTTTAGGCACTACGAGAAGCTGCGCGGTCTTGTTGGGTGCGAAGTTCTTCACGAGGAGGCCATTACTTAACGTGAAGGATGATGAATGTCGCCTGAACACACCAGGAGGGGAAGCGATCTTTCCTTCCAAGTAATCGGCTAGCGCTTTCAGCTCAGGGTCTGATCGCTGTTGTTCTGCGAAACTGCTGGCGCTTACCGGTCCCAAAAAGGCGTCGTTGTCATTGTCCTTCGGGGGAGCATCGACGGGAGCGCGAGATAAGCAGTCTGCGTCGGAATGCTTCCGGCCCGACTTATAGACTACAGTCATGTCAAATTCTTGAAGTCTTAAGCTCCATCTGGCAAGGCGGGCGGAAGGATCTTTCAAATTAGCCAGCCAGCAGAGCGCATGATGGTCGCTTACCACCTTGAATGGTCGGCCGTATAGGTATGGACGAAACTCAGAAGTGGCCGAGATGATTGCAAGGCACTCCTTCTCGGTCGTCGAGTAATTGACTTCGGCTTTTGTGAGGGACCTGCTAGCGTAGGCGATTACTTTCTCCTGTCCGGCACTCTTCTGGACGAGAACGGCTCCTAGGCCCACACTGCTCGCGTCGGTGTGAATTTCGGTCTCGGCGTTTTCATCAGTGTGGCCAAGTACAGGAGGACATTGCAGGCGGCGCTTAAGTTCGTCGAAGGCTTCTCCTTGCGGCGCTTCCCATTTAAAAGGTACGTCAGCCTTTGTAAGCTGCGTCAACGGTTCGGCGATCCGCGAAAAGTTTCTGACAAATCGTCGATAATAAGCGCACAGCCCAAGGAATCGGCGCACAGCTTTTTTGTCGGTAGGCGGTGGGAATTGTGCGATTGCAGCTGTTTTCTCCGGGTCTGGGCGAATACCGTCCTTGCTAACGATGTGACCTAGGAACCGGAGTTCTTCGTAGGCGAAGTGACACTTCTCTGCTTTTAGCGTTAGTCCCGATGACGTGATGGCTTCCAGCACTGTCTGTAATCGTTTTAGGTGGTCTTCAAAGTTTGACGAGAAGACAACAACGTCGTCCAAATATGCCAGACAAATTTGCCACTTCAAGCCTGCCAGGACTGTGTCCATTACTCGTTGAAATGTGGCTGGTGCGGAGCAGAGGCCAAATGGCATCACCTTGCACTCAAAAAGACCGTCCGGTGTGATGAATGCGGTCTTCTCGCGATCTCTTTCGTCGACCTCAATTTGCCAATATCCGCTTTTCAGGTCCATCGATGAGAAGTACCTTGCATTGCAGAGCCGGTCGAGAGTGTCGTCGATGCGGGGAAGCGGGTAGACATCCTTCTTTGTTATGCTATTCAAGCGGCGGTAATCAACGCAGAAGCGAAGTGTGCCGTCTTTCTTCTTCACCAAAACGACTGGTGCCACCCAGGGGCTGTTCGATGGCTGGATTACGTCATCACGCAGCATTTCCTCAACTTGATCGCGAATGGCCTGGCGTTCTCGCGGCGATACACGATAAGGGCTTTGGCCCAGAGGTCGGGCGTGTTCGTCCGTTATAATGCGGTGCTTGACCATTGGTGTTTGTCGTACCTTCGATGATGACGAGAAGCACTCCCCGTAGCTTCGAAGAAGACTACTGAGAATCTGGTCTTTCCTGCTGTGGGTCAATGCCGGGTTGATGTCAAATGTGGGCTGACGTAATAGGTTCGGTGCGTCTTCCAGCGTTTGGTCGTGGAGGGTGAATACATCTTTGAGGTCCTCTATTTCGTCGAGAAAAGCGATCGTCGTGCCCTTGTTGAAATGCCGGTAATCTTTAGTGAAGTTTGTTACCAGCACCTGAGCTTGTCCTCTCTGGAATTGCGCGATACCTCTTGCTATGCCGACACCTCGTTCCAAGAGCAATTGGATATTTCCTTCGCCGATGCCTTCAGCGGTTTCGATGTCTGCGCTACCTACGCTGATTGCGACGCTTGATCGGGGCGGCACGGTGAATTCTTCGTCGAGGACGTTTAGAGCGACGCGTTGCGTCGAAGTCGTTGTAGCAGGTATGGAATTGTCTGCCGAGAGCTTGATGAGCTTGGATCGGAGGTCGATGATAGCCCTATGTTCAATTAGGAAGTCCATGCCTAAAATCACGTCTCGGGAGCACTGCTGCAAGACCACAAAGTTGGTGGGGTAAGTACGCCCATTTACGGTTATTCTTGCAGTGCATCGTCCCGATGGAGTAATCAGGTTGGCACCTGCGGGGCGAATCAGCGGGCCATCCCAAACGGTGGTAACTTTTCTGAGCTGAGAGGCTAACGGTCCACTAATGACTGAATAGTCAGCTCCGGTGTCTACTAGGGCAGTGACTCTGCGACCGTCGATATCAACTTCAAGGTCACTTGTTCGCGTCCTCGCATTGCACGTGGGTCCGATCTCATCTCCGTCGTTTCTTCAGGCCATGGCCGGGGCTTACCGTTATTATTTCGCTGGGCGGCGGTGTCGGCTTGCACTCTGGTCGGGTGGTCGTCGATGTCGTCGTGTGGAGCGGCAGTGAAATAGCTGCGTCGTCGTTAGTGGTCGTCGTCGGCGGAGGAGCTTCGTCTTTTCGCCGTTGAGCAACCTCACCTCCAAAGGTTGCTGCCTTTAGTTTCCCCTACGGGGGCTAGGAGACCGTCCTTGCACGTAACTGCGGCCCGGCGACGCAAATCGGGCATTGTACGGCAATGGGGAGCGTGACAGACGCCTTGGCGATGAGTGCTCTCCGCTGCGCAGGAAGTCGTTGATTTCCTGTAGTCGCTCGCCATGACGGGGACGTGGGGCGTCGACAGCGAAACCACGGAGGCCGATCCGCCTGTACGGACAGTGGCGGAGGATGTGTCCTGCCTCACCACAATGGAAGCAGAGCGGTCGGTTGTTTGCTGTCCTCCAGGCGTCGCACTTTCTGGGGCTTGGGGGTCGTTGGTAGGCTTGGCGGGCGGGGGCCAAGGGGCGGTTTTTAGGAACAGGGCGGTAACGATGAGGGCTCGGAAAGTCATCACGTCGGGGCGCAGGGCGACGTAATGCACCAGCGTAGTTCATCGTTGTTGCCTCTTGTGCTGGAACAGTCGCAGCCGTCGCTTGAGGTACGCCCAGCGCCTGCTGGACTTCTTCACGGACGACGTCCGCGAGCGTCGCCACCTGGGGTTGTTGCGATGATGGCATCAATCGGCGGAGCTCCTCTCGCACAATCTCCCGGATGAAGTCCCGAAGGTTCTCTCCACTTGCAGGTGCGCTGGGGTAGTGGCTTGAGTAGTCTGGCTGAAGTGGACGCTCGTAGTGGCGCATCGCATCCGGGTGTACAACGTCTTCTCGATGGCAGACGCTTCCATTTCAAATTCCGCCACGGTTTTTGGCGGATTTCGGACAAGATTTTCAAAAAGCGATTCTTTGACGCCTCGATTTAAAAATTTGACTTTCTCACCTTCAGTCATGTTAGGGTCGGCGCGGCGAAAGAGGCGCTTCATCTCTTCAACGTACGCCAGGACAGGCTCGTTAGGAAGTTGAAGTCTTGACTGAAGGAGGGCCTGGGCTCTTTCCTTTCGGACGACGCTTGAAAAGGCAGTCAAAAACGCTTCCTTGAAAATGTCCCAATCCTTCATAGCTGCTTCATGATTTTCGAACCAAACTCGGGCATGTCCTTGAAGAACAAAGTAGACCTGCGTGAGTTTCGCAGCGTCGTTCCAGCCGTTGAATTCTGCCACATGGTCGAAAAGGTCCATTCAGTCTCCAGCATCTTCATCCGGTCGTCCATGGAAGCAGGGGGGCTCACGGGGTTGGACGAAAACAACCGGTGCTGTAGGCTGGGCCATTGTCAGCGTCGATGCCTTCCGAGATCGAATGGGGTCAGGCAGCAGACCGTGTTCGGGTTGTAGGCCTTGAGGTCGGCGGCTGGCGCGGTGACCTGTAGGCTGGTCTTCCAGGGTGACAGGAACACGGCTTGGTTCTTCGCTTGAAGGATCAAAGGCAGCACCTCCACCAGATGTCACGTGGTGGTGACCAGGGTCGATGACACAAATGAAGACACAGGCTTGATGGTACGGAAATTAACTCTTTATTAGGCTGACTTGCGCCCGCAAAAGAACTAAGCAACTCGGCGGCGGCGATAGCAGCAAACGTTTTGGTCGATCTTCGAACAAAGAATGCCCGTCACACTAGTCAACGCTCAATTTAAAGGCTACACAGATCAATCTAGATAACGTCGCAAACAGCTACCAGCACGGGCTGGAACATTGTGGAAAGACACCCGAGTGGCCGGAACCTTCGAGACAGATCTCGGTGCATCTTGCACTACAACGAAACTGATAAAGGTGTGACTCGCGACATCGAGCATTAACAAACAAAGATTACGGAACTGATACGCGGTCCAGAATCAGTGATAAGCCTGTATGCCGGCGGCTGTTAAAAAAACAACCAACTCAGTTTTCAAGTTTCGCGGCAATATGTAAAATCTGGATATATATAGTTCCTGTACACGAAAGCGTGTAACAAATGCCATGCTGATAAGAAAAAAGAAATAAAGAAACGTGCCGCATATCATTACATCCCCACACCGCAGGTGCAGCGGCCTCAGGGGCTCCGAATGAATATTTTTATTTCTGGGGTTCTTTTCCTGGCAGGGCATTGTGTTTTTGTGGGCCTCATTGTTCGCTTGCCAGTAGATTTTCCTTTCGCTGGCTTTCGCGTAAACATCCCACCGACAAAGGCCGCCCGCTGTCCTTTGGCGCTTCGCAAACAGCTGTCAGCGCTTATCTCGCCGTCATAACAAAACACAAAGTCCTCCCAGGAAGAGCGCGTCAGAGATTCTGAGGCGTACTGGGTTAACTCGAAGCGAGAATGGAGTAATGCCAACTCCTTTCCATCATGCATGGCTTTGTGCCAGTCAACGGCAGCCACAAGTAAAGCGAGCAGATTTGACTCAGAGAATTGCGAAAACGTTTTAGAATTCACGTGTAGCCGATCACGTCACTACAAATATTACATTGTCAGACTAGGTAAATATACACAGTCTATAGTAATATTGCTGTTCGGCTAAATGCTACTGATCTGTCCTGCACAAACCCGTTGCTTTTGACAAGCGTCATATAATAGCACTAAACGTCATACGCGCTTCCTCGCTTCCTCTTTCAGGGGTCGGGGGCAGTCTTTACTCCTGGGATTGACGTATTTTAATAGTAGAATGAATACGAAGAGAGTCCGTTTTTTGTCCGAACAGTGAAATGATATTGAAGGTCTTGTTGTTTTCCTTCCAGTGCCTGTTTTGCAATAACTAACAAAGGATGTTATGTTTTGAATAAGACTAAAATCACTGATCGATAATTACAGAGCTAAAGAAATAATAGCTTCCCCAAAACAGCTTGCAGCCTAATCGCACTTATACTTGCTTATATACTGTTTTCGCTGCAGCTGACTAGCAACTTGCACTTCAAAGTAATAAAACGTTATTGGCACGAGTTCCTATATATTGGCGTGTGTTTGACACTCCCGTCACACCGGCGACCAAACTTAGTGGTATTTACCAAAAATGTTGCACTAATCATTTTCCATTTATCAACACCACAAGACAAACATTCCCCTAAACTCTCCTCGGCTTCAGTGATTGTTTTCTTCATACTCGGTTTTAGAGTCATTGGGGCATTATCACGCGAATAAATTGTGTGACATTTGAAGGAAAAGCAGTCGTCACGTAAAGAAAATTCGCGGAGGTGACTACGCTCGGTACACTACACGTGCAGCCATGTTTCCTATGTGGCGGAAATTGGCTTAATCTCGCCGTAGTGGAATATTTCTAAGCAGTGCCGACATCATCTAGCCAGGATTGATGCGAATTCGATCACCTTTGTGACAAACCTGCTGGGTAGGTACATTACATTGAATCCGCTTGGTTCTCGACTAAAGGGCGACTGCCGACCAAACCGTGTCTCTTTTCTTGACGCAGGTGTGGGCATTTGCGCGGGCTTAAAAGACGCTAGTACAGCAGCTAACATGTCGTCTCTCACTTCGTCGTGGCCTTCACTGCGCCTGTTTTACCTTTAAATAGAGAACAAAGACAAAGAAAAAAAAGAGAGCAAGGAAAGCTCATCAATGTACATTGCTCGCTAAAAGTGCATTCTGAATGGCAATTTTCTTCACAGCACCGTGTTTTCCCCGTTATACGTATTACGAAGCGAAATGAACTCTGAAAATTTGCCTCTCTTGACACGATCAGTTCCACAGAAACAGGCGCACAATGGGGAAAAAGCGAACAAAATCAAAACTTTCGTTAGGAAAGTGTGACGAAACCAAAGCGACGTCAGCAAGTGGCAAAGTGTCTACGTAGTTGCGTGCCTTGTTTTCTTACAATCCGCGCATTATTTGCGCAGCGCTACCCGATTCTGCGCGTTTCTTCCTCCAAACTTGGAATTCACTCAAAGCTCTCATTCATTGAAGGGGTATACGTTTTATCCGCCAGAAAATCCGCCGCAAAATTGGAAGCGAACCGACGTGGTACATTTCCGTGACCGCCGCGGGCTGGCGATGCACACTGATGAACCGATGGTTGCGCCAACTCTAAAAGTCGATTTTGCGGTTAATGAGCCACATATGCACAAACACTGTGGCGCTATAGCTAGGAGACAACAATGAGACCTAGAAGATGAGACAGACAAGTCAGTTACGATGGATGTACTCTTTTTCATTGCTACGGTGGATGTATGTTTCGAGCGCAGATTTTCCTTCTAGTAGTCCTTGTAATAAATTCTGGCGACAAAGCATGCGCGAAGGGGCTGCAGGTTGTAACGCGCTTGTGAAAAGCGGTCGGCTATGTCCGCCGTTCCACGTGCGCCTTCCATGCGTTGTGTTCTTCCGAGGGAAACTGAAAGGGAAAAAAACACGGGCCGGGGTCTGTTGACCGGTAGGCAGAATGCCACTATCACTGCCACTTGGAGATAGAAGTGCGGAACGACAAGCGATGACAGAGGGAGTAGAGGAGGTTAGAAACGTTTGCTCATGAGCGAAGCAAAACAACGAAAAAGAAGTGGTCGTGAAACTGTTACTTCCGATGTTTTTCTGGCCCTCAGGGACGAATGTTTCAGCCATGAAATGATAAGGAGAGAAATAACCTTGAACGTGCCTTTTTATCCGGGCTTGTCTGTATCACCACCGCTAGCTTTTGTTGCTTTTTCCTTTTCCAACTCTGCTACGACCAAAACACGAGTGCAAATGCTTCGCATTCCATGGTGGCTTAGTAATAAAAATTGCTGAATGTTTAACTCTTCTAAACCTACTTATACAAAGCGAAAACATGTCGCTTGCTGACGACGTTACAAGGTCCTCTGTCTAAAGTTCCGAGATGAACCAGCTTCGCTCGGATTCATTCCGAAGCGCACATTGCCTATGCGAGCGGTGCGCTCGGGTCAAATAGCGGGAGAGCGCACGCGCCGCGGCCCCATGCGGCGGCGGTACTACCGTGGCGAGTGACGTGGCTAGTCACATGGTCGAGCCAGCGCAGCTCCTGAGCGGCTGAAGGTCGCTCAAGATCAAAGCGACTGAATGATGTAAAGATTCGCTTAACGATAATCCGGGGCGGCTTAGCGGCTAAGGCGTTGTGCTGCTGAGCCTAAAGTCGCGGGGTAGAATCCCTGCCGCGGCGGCCGCATTCCGATGGCGGAATGCAAAAACTAAAACTGGCTAAACTATATAGTAAATTTAGTTAAAACGCTCGGTGAGAACCGTCCTTGGTCCCAAACTTCACGCTGTGGTGGCGGCTGCTTCTTACTGATGCTTCCTATAGGCAACCTGCAGTGGCCAGGCGGCGCTAGTGGAGTGTATACCGTTCAGCGCCGCCAGCGGCGGCACGGACTAATCTGAGGCGGCCGGCGCGGTCGGGTTGCGTTCGCCGTTGTACGGCGGGAAGCATCTCGGCTGTCATTTTCTGCTGTTTTAAGGCAATCGAATGCCTTCAGAGCTACTTCCGAAAACCACTACTGGCAAAAGGACACCGCCTGTCCGAGAATGGTCATGTTTAGAACGTGAAATGTGTCGACGTCACCGCGAAGTGTGCGCCGCTCGCGACGGAACACCCGCGCGCACAGCTTTGAATTTCGCGTGAGTAGAACTTTTTTTTTGGTATAAAATTAATTGCCTTAAGGCATCAGTCGGATATGTGATGATGAATTAAGAAATGAATAAATGAATGAAAACCTTGAAAGTGCAGAGAGAACCTGAGAAGAGATTGATCGCCGTTTCTTTTTTTTTTTGTTCTTGCTGTTTGATTACAGCAGCATAACAATTTTCTCGCGGCTGCGCTTTACAGTTAAATACTATGACGAACACGTTTGTTCGTGGTGCACCTTTCGACAGTGCTGCGGAGGTTACAGGAGGCATGGTGCAGTACCTGCTGCGGATGTCGTGGCGATTGCAAGCACTGTGCGGTTGTAGCGTGCGTCATCAATGAAAACTGGCATTTGGTCACGGAGGCCCCGGCCTCCATCCCATAGGCCTGCGTGTCGGAGGCGGGGAGTAAGCGGCCTCTTACATTATTGGAAAAATAAAGTTCTTAACAACAACTACAACTGGCATGCATTTTATACCCCCGTACCACAAGCTTGGGGAAAGCCGGCGGGAAATGTTGGTACTCAACGGCAAAGCTTCCATAAATGAGGTCGTAAGAGTTAGGATTTTTTACTGTTGCTACTAATGATGGAACGGTCTATCGTCAGGGACATTTAGAAACTCTTCAGCAGCTTGAGCAGTCGGTGCAAGAAATGTTTGGCGCGGAACGATAGAATGAAGTTTCATGCTCCGCGTACACCGTATCACGGGCCTCCACACTCCGCCACTTCGACTTTTTCAGCACCTTAAGAACTATTTTACAGATAAATATGCTTATCCAAATCTGTAATTGGAAGTTTTGAACATATTTTGGCTTTGAGGTTCCTAATAGACGCCGCATTAGACATCCGGTTCACAGATCCACGAGCATTTTTTTTTTTAATTTCGCCTCCGATGAAACGCGGCTGGAATTCGATGCTGCGGCTGCGCAACTTTGTTACTTTTCTGGACGTTACGTCCTTTAAAATGACAATTCCACTCGATCCTGCACAGCATATACTAGTACACGACAGATTTTACAGCGCGGAGCGCGTACTGAGGAGAGTGCCCCAACCAGCGTGCGACTCCCGAGTCAGAAGTTTATAGCGTTTCTTCCGCTCAACGGGCAATCGTCTTATTTTAGCTCCTTGGCATCTGTACGCCATTGGCCCCACAACAAAACCAATTTCAGTTACATTACTCTCTCAAAGCCACTATCCCCTTCTCTCATCATTCTCTCCAGGTTCTCCCAGCAAGCGGTACTCTTGGGTTTCCTTCGCGATTGTGGCAGTCTTTCTCGCCGCCCCTGCGCTTATTTTTATTCTTGTTCACATCTGTAGTAGTCGAAGTCTCGCACAAGACCCCTGAAGTCACTAAATGAGTAAACCACACTCACTGGGATAACAAAACGCGAACGCCGGAGGAACACAGCGGCCGCAACATACACGGCGTCAGCTTTTGCGCCGTCTCAGTATTAGCTCCCGTCGGCCGCCAGGTGTCACCACATGTCTTAGCAAACTCCATTTCAGGTTGCCTATGCAGTCGCACTTCCGCGTGACAGGCGAAGGTCCGCTCTCCATGTTGTTGCCGGCGCCGGGCGCGGCTAGAGTAACTCGAGGCGCGGCCTTCGTCTGACAAAGTATACGTCGGCTGTGGCCCATTGCATCTCCATTGCAACAATATGGCGAGGTCCTAGTACAGACGAACAGTAAAGAACCATGTAGACCGCGAGCCATCCAGCCGAGGCATATATCTCTTCGTACAAATCACATGCTCCACTAGTGTATGCAATTGAACCAACATCTTCAAATCCTTATTTAACAGATTCTTGGCAGCGAAGATGTGCCGGGGAATGAGAGAGCGCGCAGCCTCACCCGCGACTGCAAATGTCCTGGCTCCTGGACGGCCCAAAATAAAGACGCGCTGCACTGCGAGAAACCGCAAAGTATGAGCCTTGCGCTGCCCAGAGGGCGCCGAAAAAACGGCGCTAAAAAGCGCCCCCTAGGCGTCTGCTGGGTAGTACAAATCGCCGGCGTCTGCATTCGAATGCATGGAGTCATTATGGATCCACCGCTTTAATTTCTATTATGTATGAATTACAACAAAATTAAGGTGCTGAAAATTCTTTTAGGGCTGTCACGACGTAAAAACAGGCAATAAATAATCCATCGTCAGGCACTATACAACAAGCAGCGATCGGAGGCGAAGTCTCGGCGCGCTGCCAGTCGACATAGCCAGGCGAGTGTCGCGCGAATTCGTGGAGCTCTACAAAACCTTTACACACAGCTGAGCTGAAGCAAGTGGATACACGAAACTGCAACACGGATAGACAGCGTAAACAACCCCACTGAGGCACAAAAAGTCCTTTCAATAGGCACCTCGAACCGGCCGTGCATATAGCCGTTGGGGTTTGCGTTCAATGCATGCATGATATTTTTTAAGTTGATCCTAAGCTGCTTTTTGCTCTTTATGCACAGTTTAGCTGATAAATCACACTCGTAATGTTTGGAAATACAATCCACGTACTGGAAAGTCCCACAGAAAGCTGAGACTGCAGAAACGTTCGAATTACACCGCGCAGGCGCTTGTGTTCGTCATTAGGTGCAGATATAAGAAGGCACGCTGACCTCATTTCGCTGCTCAACTACTAATAGCCTTTGATTTATGTGCTTGCAACTCTCGAGCCAGAGCTTTTGCCTGTTGGGGGCAATGGGGGCTTTGCATGTTAGAATTAAGCGCTCTATCAGATCAAGAACGCGCGGTGCATGACCGAAATGCTATTGTCGGCTGCTTAGTAATTATAAATATGCCTTAAATGACGTCTAATACTGTTTTCTCTTGAAAGTGAATGGCTGCTTTCATCGAGATAGCAAACGTTTTAAGTAAACTATAGTTCATCGTCCTCACCTTTCGTTGCTTGACGTACATACGCACGTGCAGTTCTTACTTACACAGCTGCCGAAAACAGTAGCATAACTGACCGTTTCGCTCTCGATCACAGATAAACAGATAGCTGTACTCTATATAATTTCAGCTCTGAGCCGGCGGAGCGGGCAGCTTAGAGCGAACTGCGTTTCTCTAACCAGTGCATGCATGCACATAACCGCCCGTACCAATCGCATCGTAGCCCCGTTCTGTGCGGCTTGAAAGAAAGCAGTAGAGTTGAACAACGAAATTGTTAACTTGTTCGTGGCACCCTACGATGCAAGCGAAAATAGCAGCGGTGACGATGTTTCGGGACCGATGGTACACGGCAAGATCAATGCCGCATGCTTCGAACATTTCGCCGGAAGGCAGCCGCAGCGCCTTTTTTTTTTTTTAATGTTAGGCCACGACTGGTTCACAGTGATGTCCATGATACGTGACGACTCTTTTCACGCTCACGAAGGGGCAAAAAGAAGCACGAATCGACGTAGAAAGTCTTCGAGATACGCGTTGCAGCATAGGCAGATCCGCCGTTGTAATACCCAGTCAGGCTTTTCTGGCCGCCACGAGGTGGCGCTACCCTACTCAAAACTCCCTCCAGCAACTGGTCACCCTGGCCGCCACCTCTGTGCACCGACTGGGCCTGCAATTCAACGCCAGGAAGTCCGCAGTGCTGCAATTCTCGAGCCCGCCCAGTGGGGCTGAGGTGACCCTGCCCAACGGTGACGCCATACCCCGGGCTACCGAGTACCGGTACCTAGGTGTACTCATCGCATAGGCGCCTGTGCCTTTGGATGCCCACGAAGAGCACGTTCGGCAGTCCAGCCGCAGGGCGGGCAACATGTTACGCCGACGCTGCCTGTGGGGCTGCAACAGGTATATGCTGGTCCGCGAACTATGGAAAGCTGTTCATGTGCCCGTATTAACTTTTGCAAATGCTGTTCCCTGCATATCGGCCAAAACCCGATCATGGTTGGAACGTGGCCAGCGTGAAGTGGGCAGAGTGGCACTGGGCTGCCATGGCCGGGTTGCAGTCGAGGCCATACAGGGCGAACTCGGCTGGTCTTCGTTTGAGGCACGCGAGGCGCGCAGTAAGCTTGCCTATGAGGGCCGCCTGAGGACTATGCCTGACTGCAGGTGGGCACACCGCTACCTGTATCTCAAAGGTATCCGCACAACTTAGACTGCGCGCATACACACGCTTAGCCGCAAGTTTGGCCTCCTGAGGCAGCCAGTGCAGGAAGCAAGCCAGCGGAAGTGGTCCAGGGAGGTACAGGAGCGCGTCCGAAAAGAGGGGACGGAGCAGTGGCGCGCAGCAATGTGCGGGAAGTCAACACTGCTTCTCTACCGCACACACAAGACCGCCCCGGCCCCGGAGAAGCTGTATGACAACGGCAGTGGGAGCGCTCTTTTCCTCGAGGCGCGTACTGGGGCGCTGCGCACTCTGTTGTACTATGTTGTACCGGCAGAGGTTCGACAAGTCTCCAGTGGTTCAGGCGGGACGCTGCCAAACGTGCGGTGGGGAGCAGGAGAACATAGAGCATCTGGTCCTCCACTGCCCGCAACTGGCACCGCGACACCCAGAGGGCACCACCCTACTGCAGGCGCTGGGTTTTGCCGCCTCTGACGGTGACACTCCGCACGCGGCGGAGGCGGCAACAAAAAGCCGACTTCGACAGTGGTGGGGGTCGAGTCAGCAGCGCAAGCCGTAGGCGAACTCGGTGACTCCAGCGAAGGCAACCCCCGACTGTGTTTAAGTGGTCTGTGTGTGGCTGTGTGTGTATATATGCTAAGACTTATGTCATGTAAACGGCTAGGGTGCACATCGTGCCCCCCCCCCCCCCCGATGCAAAGGGATTGCCACATAATCATCATCATCATCATCATCATCTCCAATGCAAGGTCCCTATAGCTTTCCCTCCCTCCCCGCGAGAAGCATGCATACTTAGGCGAGCAGAGACACATTCCCTTGTGACTCCACTCATAAAACTCAAAGAACCCCTAAATAAGCACGTAGCAAGTAGAACGCGATAGCGTTGACGCTCGGCTCCCGTCTGAGCACACCGCACAGTTTCTGGTGGCCTGCCACCGGCCACGACGCTTTGGTGGCTGCGGCACTGGCACCGAAGCCGCAGGCGTAGCTACGTTCGTCTAAATTCCATCTTGTATGTCGACAAGATGTCCACGCTATCTTATTTATGTTATTCACCATAAAGCACACCAGGTCTGCCTGTAACCAAGCAAGTGAAGGTGCCTCGATGGCCTAGCGGTGTACTTTGGCTGAGATGCATGAGCTGTAGAGGATTACCCTAGAACTCAATAATGTAAAAGCGCAGCCTGAACAGTTTGTAAAGGAAAGGAATAAGGCGGCCTCAATTAGGTCTATGAATTCCGTACACAGGTTTTAGATTAGCAATTGCCATTTCATCGGGCCCGTAGCGATGAAAGGCAGACTGCTCTTCCGAGCGATAACCTGGTTTGCGTGTACAGTGATGCACCTGCATTCGTGATGCTTTCTTCGGCTGGTACTGGAAACTCTTTCTCTGAGGGGTTGTAGAGTACAAAATGGGGATCAGATTTCGATTGCTCACTCGGACCAGCAGGGTCAGACATTGTTGATCCTGATGGCACTAGCGAGTTGTAAAAGAAAAAAAGCTTTTTCGTGCCGGTTTTATTGAAAATTTTCCAAGCATCTTATGATGCCAGGCTTTAACCTCCCATGTCTATTTCGGGCATATTACATTAATTCCAGAAAGGACAGATACCAATCGGTTAAAAACTCTCGATGGATATATCGTCCGGTATAGGTGCCAAATTGTTCCACCAAGAATCTGCGTTGTCGTGCATAACTAGGTATCATTGACTTAAAGTTTTATCCAAACACACACGCACATTGCATGTACTGTACTCGAGGCGGCATGAGATGAGAATGAGGTTGGTCAACTAGTTCTTATTCACGTCGACCTCGCAAAGCGCGACAAAGTTCGCCGTGCTTTTTTTTTTTTTTTTCGGTTTAGGTCATGAAAATATGGATGATGTTTTGCTGAGGAGCATACGGGTGTGCCATATAGGAACTCTAATACTAGGCTAATTGTTAGCCAGCAGCTAAGCATTACTACTGAAATCAGCTGTTCGCTAAGGTTTTCCATTGTCGCCTTTGTTGTTTGCCTTCTACCTTAAACCCATTTGCTCCCGTATTATTAGAATAGAATAGAATTTATTTCAGCAGAATCGGGATACATTTACTAGAAAATGTTAGTTTGCTGATCACATCTGCTGAGGTTCGCGAGGCAAAAGGCGTCTCTAAGCTGCTTCACGTGGCCTCGTGACCTTCACGCACGCTTCGCGACAAAGAACAGCGCCAGTATTTGCTAGACGTAAATCTTGCAAATCACAAAGGTAACCAAATCACATCCAATCTACAAACAGCCAAACATGACACAGCCTCTAACAACACGAAAAAAACAGACAAAGAAGTAATAAAAACAGAACAAAGCATCTAGAAGAAACAGCCAATAACAACAATACAGCTACACACATTTTTTGATAACGCCCGCAGGTACATACATATACGCAGAAGTTAGCAAGGTGTGACTGCAACAGAGCCGCAAATGAAAGCGTTCTAGTTTCAAGTAAACGTGCTACATGAGCCGGTCTTGTTTTCTTCCATTTATTTCAAGTTTTTCGTTCACGTCTCGATAAAATGAATAACGTTGTCACGACATAGCCTAAGAGAACATAACTGATATCAATTTGCAGCCTTTAGCAACAGTGCTCCTTTACCTTTCTTTTTAAAAATTTAGCGTACTTTAAGAGCATTAGCTGTAACTATACCTACATTTGAAGGTTTCTCCATCGCTCCCAGATTCAAAATGGCGGCCAAGTCACGTGATCATAGATACGGCATTGTAAATAATTTCTTAGCTACTACGTGACTCCATACAATGGAGTCCACCACGTGGTCCCCCATGTGTGACTTCATGATTTCCAAAAGGAAGGGTCGAGGACTGTCAAGTCTGCAACATTTTTTTGTTCGCAAGGCTTGTCTTGGTCCTGCAAGTCTTGAATTGTGTGAAGGGCGCAAATAACGTACGGAATTATCGCAACCTTCGTGCAAGTCTCTCGGTAGGAGTCCACGCGCCGTGCCAACTTGTTTCTACCTCCAGAGTCTTATAGAGTAGGCCTTGTTCAATAGTTCGTGCATTAACTTTTTCAACTTGTTCGTGTTTTTTCTTTTTGAAATCAAGACGCCACCCATTCTTTGTAGCTGTGCTCGTTAAGCGCTTCATTTTTCTTACGTATTCGCACCGACTGGACTGACTCGTGAGGGGCCTCTATGGGGATTCCCTAAGACAATTGCGAACACCTTCAGTTTCTCCCTTATAACCTCTCCAGTAGGCCAATGGCTTAGGTTGTTGTTGATTATAATAGTGGTGAATTTTTTGGTGTAAAGGAAACTGGCAATTAGCGCCAGGCAGAAGGTTGATGGTTGACTCAGGTTTATAGCTGTACTCAAGGGGATGTTTGTAAAAAGAAGGTAAAATTAACAGCGGTGTAGAGATCCTAAAATTAAGAAACTGTTAGTAATGACGGTATATAGACAAAATTCTTAAAAGACTAAACGTTTGGTCTTAGGGTTTTATGGCTTAGGTTGTTGTTGATGATGATAGTGGTGAATTTTATGGTGTGTAGTGCCTTGAGATCTCTGCGCTGCAAACCCAACCATGCATCGCCATTTTTGCGCGCGCTTGTCGAGCACATGCGCAAGGCAATGTGCGAAAACTGGTAGACGGCCGCTGTACTCCCGATCCGCGGACTCACCGCTCGATAAACTTTGTTCGCTCTCCCTTTCTCTTTCGGTGCAGCGCTCTCCACAAGATTCTTATGGCTTCTAATTTTTTTCTATTTCCCAGCACATTGAGTTCTGTATTTTAAGATTGAAAGCACTTCTACCCCACCTCTCGAGATTTCATGGGTGCAATGAAAGGAAAGACCACGAGGCTTCAGCTGGACACGGTGGGGAAGGAGAGGGCGGAATTGAGTAGGCATGAGAAGACAACAACGAGTGTACAATTTGGCCATGGCCCGGCAGGTTATAAGTGACAATGGATGGTATAGTACATTGGGCATGTCTAGGACATGCATGGCCCGCCAGAAATTTGACCTTGAAATGACCTTGGCCGAATTTGAGCGTAAGGGCTCAGGTGAAAACTGGCTTTGTCCATGCCCGAAATTGGGAAATGGGGCGTAAACCCTACCGCGGCGGCCGCTTTCCGATGGAGGCGAAGCGCAAAGGCGTCCATGTGTCTTACGATGTGTCTGCACATTAAAGATCCCCAGATGGCCGAAATTATTATGCAGCCCTCCACATACGGCACCTTTTTCTCGCTTCTTTCATTCTCACCTTCCTCCCTTCCCTTACGGCGAAGACCACATGTTTATCGAGGAGTGCAACAGATACTCCGCCTTTCTTTACCTGAACCAATTTAAATTCTACCCACGTTAAAACCGATTCAGCTCACTCCGAAAATTAGGTCGGAAATTACTTAAACGTGTACGGACAGTCGAGATTTCGACATTTTTGTGCGATTCTACGTCGCTTGCCGGAATCAAACCGTCTCATTTTTCTTACTTTCTCTCCTCTATCCATAATTGTAAAACAGCGCGAACAACGGTAGACAAGCACGAGAAAGACACGGGACGAGCGCTGTCCCGTGTCGTTCTTGTCTACCGTTGTTCGCGCTGTTTTACAATTATGAACGTCTACCAACTTGCCCGATTGAACATTCTGCTTAGCCATATTCCTCTTTCCATGTCTGTCCCCAAAAGTCATTCCTGTATTTTCTATCCTCTTCTCACGGCCGCTTAGTGTGCATGCTCCACAGAGGAAGAAATCTTTCCGCACAGTGCTCCTCCGGCATCCGCGCATTCCGCAGCTTGTTCCGACGCTCAGCTTTCTTTTTCTACTCCACCTTCCGCGGTTTTACTTCCGTCCCTCATTAGGCATTTTCAGACAGCTCTTTTCTACTGTTTATTGCCTCTACCAGCCTTTTTTATCAATGAGCACTTTGCTGGTCTACGGCAGTCGCTCAACGAACTCTGTTTTAACAGATAACTGAGCTGATGAACTTCTGTGTTGAGAAGCAACAGGTGATACATAAAGGCGCTTGCAGCTGATAACGTGCACGAGAATCGCAGTGGAGGAGAGTTTTCAGCGTTTTGACGCTGTTGCCTGAAAGACTGCCCCAGTGTGGTGACGTCGTACGTGATGACATTATTACAAAACTGTTGGGAAAGCTGGCGGTGGAATTACTATAGACACTGCCTGGCTGTTCCGGCTTAGTCATATTTGTTTAACTACAGGCACTGGCCACTGGCTACGACTGCATGACCAGAGCTAACGCGAGCGTATGAATCCATGTAGGGTGTCAAGTTGAAATTCAGTGCGATTTCAGCAAGAGGTGGTGGAATGGTCAGGGGTTTTCTCTGTTCTTGCAGCTTGTTCAGAGATCTTGTTGCTCAGCTTGTTCAGCCTGTTCAGAGGTTCGAAATTCTCCTGTGCAACTTAGCCCAGAACACGCTGCAATGCCCGAAATTCGTTTCAGTGTAATTTAGTTGCACTTTTTATTTAATTTTCCACGCTTCAACGCAACCATCATTCAAGCATATGGCGAACCTAATATGCACGTCCTTGCTATTTTCAGGTACGGACGAAGGATAACGGTCTTACTCACCAGTCTGCTGATGCTCATCTTTGGAATGCTAACAGCTTTCAGCTGGTCGTTGACGGTGTTCAACATTACACGATTCGTCGCGTCGCTTGGCATCGGAGGCATACAGAGCACGACGGCCACGCTGTGTAAGTTCATGTCCTTTTGTTTTGTTGAAGTCATGACGGTTAGGAGACTTCGGAGGCTGCTTTTCCCCCAGATGGGGTTATGTGCGTCAAAAACCGCTCAAGCGCGCACTATATTTAAATCACTGGTCAAAACATGCGCATCAATCAAAAGAACAATACTTTGGGCGATTATTTAAAAAAAAAAATTGTACCAGACATTGGTTTAAACACTTTTTCAGTTAATTTCATCGTTGTTATCGCAGTTTGTGCCACATCAGCGCTCGTGGAGTGTTAATGGAATGCACATTTTCCTTTAGGGAAGTGAAAGGCCATGTTTCTGCGTTTTTCACCGGAGATTCGCTGTGAAGCGGGGTATAGCATAACAACCAAGTATTCCCGTTTTAGTTATCATTTCTCACGCTTCCCGGCCCTTGCCGAAGGAAGGGGCTCAGTGACGATCGAATGTTTCAAAATGCGCAGCGAATAGCTTATTCACTTCGTGGCGAAAACGTAGGCAACGAACGCGCCCGTCTACGTCTCGGCACTTGCACCGAGCAGCAGACAGCGAGGCGCCATAAAGGAGCCTCGTAAAGCAACGTTGCCGCGCAAGCGGCTACCGCTGGTCCCAGAATAGCACCTTTTTAACAGCGCAATCTCTGGAATATGCCACAGTCACAGATGAGGGCTATATCGCTGTATTTTTGCGTCACGAATGTTTGAGGTCCGAGGTTATGATACTCGGCTCGAGTCACTTGAATTACTCTCCCTCTGCCCACGTAGTAATTGATGTTGGAGCAAAGTTGCGATTGACGCCTTCGCTGGAATGAGGGCTATCGTATAGTGCAGAGATTCCTACCGCGTGCAACGCTTTAACATGGGCGCACTCTTGCCAGTATTGTATTGTGTTCCATAGACATGCTGTCCCCTTCGCTGCTCTCGAGATTGGATCCTTGCGTACATCTCAATTAGACTTCTTTTTTTTTTTTTTATGAAAGTTCAGTCCTGCTGCAACTACTACACGGCTGCTGTGAATTATGAATGGATAAATAATATTTAAGGAACCAGAGCTCACGGTGTGCTTAGCTACGTTATCGATTCAGAAATGTGGCGCAACAAACACAAACACAAGAGAAGAGAGACAACACACGCGCAACACGCGCGCGCTTCTCTTGTGTTTGTGTTTGTGTTGCGCCACATTTCTGAATAGTATGCAGCACCAACTAGCCCCTCAAGCCGTTATTTCGAACTACGTTATCGAAAATATTTGGTTTTTTATTGGTCTCCCTCTAGTTACACTATGAAACAGATTGTTACTCCTCTCATCTGTACACCAATAATTCTTACCCTCCGTGGTGGCTTAGTGCATATTTATGGCGTTCGGCTGCTGAAATCCAATGACGCAACATAGAATCTCGCCTGCAGCGGCGGCATTTTGCTACAAACTTTAAAAACATCTGTGTGCTGTGCATTGTAACCCCAAGGGGTCAAAATAAATCCGAAACCATTTAATATGGCGTCTTTCATAGCCCCCTCACGTGCAACTGTAGGACGTTAAACCTCACTTACCAACAATGCAATTTCCCTGGCGCTTAAGCATACATTCGAAGGGGGCACTAAATTAAATTTTAGTTATTGCCATGCGTTACTCGTACGATACACTATATGGGGCCATGCGGCCATGTTGCTCAGCTTTCATTTGTATACAAGAAAAAAAAAAAGAAAGCAGAGGCGATACCACTGTAGCTATAGCATGTGCTCCTCGTGTGATGTGGCGATGACATTTCATCATTCTAATTCGGATTTCAACATCGGTCATACCGCTCAAATTAAATGAATAAGCGAATGCGACTGGGCGAGCCGCATGTACGGCTTAATCTACCAGTAAATATACGACTCGAAGCAATTATGTCGAGGCTTTCGTCATGGTTTTAATTTGAAAGTAAAATAGCACTACACTAACAGGATTATGTGACAAGGTCAACAACGTAGCTTTGATGTGTGTCGTGCCGTTTTTCGATGTTCTGTGGCCGTGAGCGTTGGCTTATTTTACTTTTAAGGTATATCCTTACAATTATAGCCCAACACGAAGTTTTGCTGAAATGCGTTTTATCATAGCGCCCCTTATGACGCCATCTCTCAGGCTGAATGGGTGCGAAATGCAGACGGCCTAATTTAGTACTCTTGCTGCGAAAAAAAAAAAAAAATCAACAAGTGCGACAACACACGCAATAAATGCAGAATATATGAGAGCTGGACATTTTGAATTTCATTTTTTTATTGTTAAATGAGCTACAACTGAAGTGTCTCTTTTAGCGTATACAATGACATATTTTGGCGCACGATTACTGCGTGACAACCGGCATTAGCCTCGGTCGAAAGCGGTAATGACGCTACAATGCCGTTTATTACACGCCGTTTATTATTATTATTACGTTGCTGTAGCTCCGGTAACAGCCGTGTGGTCTCCGCCCGAGTATTTTAGTCACAGCTGGCAGCGCAACGTCGCTAAGATGGAATAATTCTTTTACAACGTTTACCGAACTCCGCTGAGTGCTGGTTGTGTATTTCCATCGCCATTTAATTGCAGTCGCACCTTTTAGTATAGCCAAACGCAGAACATGTGTAATTAACGCTTTGCGCGGTAAATGCTAAGCCAGCGAACATGAAGCGCTCTATTTTCAAGCGTTCAAAAAAAAATATTTTTGTTTGTTTGTTTTTCAACTAGACAACATCTTCATGAAAAGGGCTGCGCAGTACACCTTACTCTGAGAAATCAAAATGAAACATACCTTGTACTAATATTTAAAGCAATACACTGAGCCTGACAGATAATCATTTAAGGCTGATTTCCTAATTGCTGATGGCTTGCGAGAAAATTCGGCGATTTAGAAGGTGTAAAACCGAAAAAACTGTGATTATAATTGTTGACAGCATTAATACCATACTTTCTCACTGGACTAGCAGTATTTATTTTCAATGTATTTATTTTACGTGCGCATGATATGTTTAGCTACATGTACTTGAAGGACATGGTTAATTAGAATTACGTTGGAGAAGCCTTTATTGTGCATTAGATGAAGTTGGGGGGATGGTGAAGAATTTTTTTTTCTTCGCTGAAACCTTCAGACAAAAGTTTCGTGCCATATCTTTTAGGCCACATGCACGTCTCATGCTAAATTACTACCGTAATGTGGTGTATCATAACATATTGTTACGGGGTAGTTAAGCTTGGAGCAGAGGGCGGACACGGAAGACAAGGCTTTCAAACAGACGTTTTCTGCAAGCACCAGCCGACTCTATTGAACGTCGTCTACGTCTACGTCGGTGTTATACATATTGCTCACTTCAGAGCAGGTGTATTTCAGTAGTCTCTCTGCTCTCAACAGGATGACTTTAAACGAGGGATAAGCTCGCAAACAAATCCACGACTACACTACATGTCAGTGCTGAAAGCATTTACAGATAAACGGCTTGAAATCGTCCATCTAAAAAAAAACTCGAGTAAAACTTCTTTTAGACGTCTGTTTTCTTTTTTTTTATCTTAAGACGTTTATTAGACGTCGCTTATAAACTTTTAGTTTGTTATAGTGTTTAACGTTCCGAAGTGACTCAGGCTGTCGGGGACGCCGCAGTGGATGGATCCGGATTAATTTAGACCATCTGGATTTCTCCATCAAAAAGTAGCCACTCAATGTTGCGGGTTCGGCCCGTCATTTGCTGTCTCCAACTGTAGCTTCAACTTCAGTGCCAACAAAAGGGCAGAATCCGATGCGCAGTCCTCTCGATTCGGAGTGGTGGAAACCCTTCCGTTTTGATTCACTATTTATGCGTGCCTTCGCGTTACTCTTGTCGATAACAGACATTTTATTTTATTCCGCGACCCAGAAGACCCAGCAGATAAGTCTTGCGAGGAATCTAATTATTGCTCAAAGTGGACACTTCTTCCAAACTTTCTCCTCGCCCAATACTTCCGAATATAGACTGGACGTGCAGTTCTGACTCGGGCCCAAGCCCAAACAGAGGTTGCCGAGACTTACGTCGACCGACGGCAATCATTGGCGTATGTGCGCACCCAGTAGTCGTAGTAGTAGTCGTAGTAGTGGCGCATTAACAGTCTGTGCCAAAAGTAATCAGATTGCATCGTTTCCTTGTCAGTATTATTCTACTTCTTATTTCCAAGACGCTTACGTTGAAACCCTCATCCCCTAAACCTGTGTCAGGAACCATTGTCCTATGCTTTTTTTTTTTAGACTTGTCGGGTATGGACACAGCTGTAAGGGCTCCACATGTGAAAGCCAGGCCATGGATACTGGCATGATACTGGTTACTTTTGGCAAAGACAATTAATACGCATACAGTGCTGCGCACGTTAGAAAAAAATTCGAAGACACTTTGGCGACTAAAATGATGAAAGGCGAGAGCCTGAGTGCTGCATTCTGCTACGCGACTGTTGCGCATGTAGCGATGAATGCTGCTACGAGTAAAGCGCGCGACTACTCTCACATTCTGCGGGTGCATTTATTCAGTGAATTCTGCATGGCAGCGACAAGATCGCGCTCCTTGTATCTTCGCAGTTGTTCTACGTTTACTTTTGTGTTATTCTGCGGGTGCATTTATTCAGTGAATTCTGCATGGCAGCGACAAGATCGCGCTCCTTGTATCTTCGCAGTTGTTCTACGTTTACTTTTGTGTTGTTTTTGCCGCGTGCGTGACATTAATTAGCAATTTAATTAATCACGCAACTGTCACAAATTAGTGAATAATTACCAAGTAGCCATTAATTAGAAATGATTCATTGATGCTTAATTGGTAATAAAAATTAACTATTGATTAGGCATTAATTAGTGATTGATCATTGATTACCATATTTCAATATAAGGCAAACATTCGCGCATACTGTGGGAGCGCTCTGTGATTGGTAGAGTCCTCCATGACGTCATCCCGTCTCGACCAATCAGAGCCGCCGCAAAAGCGTGAGAATTTTGCTGACGATAACGATGAGGCAATAAAGGCTTTCGCCTTAAAATGTAACCAGTAGTAATGAGCTGTGCAAAGTGGGCCACTGAAGGAGGTGTTCCTTGCTTGCTGCCGTCTCGCCCGCCCTTCAGCGTAGCTGCGACGAAGGCGTGCGCCTCTAACATTGCTCGACGGCATCCGTGCGCGGCGCGTGTAGTTGTGGAGACGGTTCCGTCCCGCTACCGGCTGCTGTTTGGCGCCACGTTCGGCGCCGGCTGGATCTCTGGTCAGCTAGGCCTGGTGGCGGTGGCGTGGTTCGTGCGCCACTGGTCTACGCTGCAGCTGACCGTGTCGCTTCTCAGCTTGCCTTTGATCGTCAACTGGTGGTGAGTAGCCGACGCATGAGGGAAATCCATCAGCACCGTTTTATTTTTTGTACGCGTGTCAAATTTTCTGAAATCATTTTTTTTTTTTACCAGGAAGTAGACGCTCTAAATTTGAAGATTTTCGGGTTAAAATGCACTTGACACTTATTTAACTAGAGTGCTGAAGTGACATTAAAATTAATAAACGTCCGCGGAGAAACGTGCTACATCTTTGCTAAAAGAAACCTTCTAAAACGATACAACAAACGTCACCACCTGCTAAACACTGTGCACTTCCCAGGAGGCTTTACACACATGAAGTAAGATTAACCGGCCAAGAAGACGCACACAGGAAAAATCGACACAGAAAGAAAGAGGCTGGTTTCTGCGGAGGTTGCGGAGGTTTTACACACCTTTCAGGAGACCTCGAACAGTCGAAATGCGAGGCTTTACCGTCTGATGAAGCCGATACAAGAGGATCAGAAAGAAAGACTGTCACCTGTGACTTCCGGGACCCTGAGGCGTCTTGGCAACGGTTACTTTTAGAAATCATGCAGGGGCATATAAAAATGAAAATGAGATCTGACATAGAAGTGAAACAAAAATCAAAACAAAGCAATTCAAATAATATACGTGTAGAATAAAAAAAAAGCCTAATTATGTCAGGCGGAAAAAACAACAGACTGTGTCATATATCATCAAAATATTTATTCTTGCCCAAGTCCCCTGTCCGCTTTTAGACTGCAAAATTGTGACATTATGTTTACCTTTTATAACAATGGGAACAATGCGATGTAAAAACAATTTTTATTAACCACTTTTTCGAATGGGCATTTAGCTCGGAAGGCGCCGAATAGGCAAAGCATTCACGAAGTCGCTAAAGGTTGATCGCCAACGCACGGCTACATTTACTTTACCTCTTTTACCAGTCTGTATACTATATATAGTAATAAATACCTGCCGCTATATATCTGTTTGCAGTGCTTTTTTTCTTGCTGACAGAGTGCAAAAGAAGATCGAATTGATACGACCATGTTCACTGTTGCCACCTTCTGATGGTTTCTGGGCAGTTTTTCTGCCGGCGTCGCACTAGTGCAGTTTGTGAGTCCATGTTTGGTTCTTACTCATCATGTCAGATGCGAGCATATTGCGCCAACCGTTAGTGCTGGTTTCGAAAGAAGCAGTCAACTTACAGATGTCTTTAAGTGACTAGGCTTTGTAGAATACGCGACCCTATAAGAAAACCTTGAAAAGAAAAAGAAAACTTGCACTTTAAGCTGCCCGCGGCGCTTCCCAGTTTAACTACAGTTCTATACTGTATGCCGCGCATACGGGACTTTCGTCTTGATGGCAATTCGATCTTCGAAGAGGGCCTTTTCCACAGCCACGTCTCCTCCGAAGGACATTCAAGTGTATGGTTGGGTCGTGCGGCTGTTCACAGGTTCCTGCCGGAGTCGCCGCGGTGGCTTCTCTCTCAGGGCCGCACCTCCGAGGCCAGGAGTGAGCTGCGGCGGGCGGCCACGCTGAGCGGGAGCCTCGCAAACGGAGATCATGCCACAAAGCCCGCCACCGGGGTCGCCAGTGGTGCAGCGGTAAGCCAGCCCCGAATTATGCGTCTTCTTGCAGCATGTTACGACAGAGCACCGGAGCATACGCATTCCACCAGCCCCCGCTGTCATCTGGAGCGCTGTACTCTGTTGTTTGCCGTGTAGATTAACCCGGCGCAAGAAATAGCGCAGCAGACCTTAGTACGAAACTTCCGCCGTTTTCCTACGAATTCGCAACTCATTCACTCAAGAAAATGTGCTCGCTAGATTGTAATCGCGAGCAGTGCAGTGGTTAGATGCCAAACTACTGTGCTGGAGTTCCCCGGTTCGAACCCGACCGCCAGCGGTTAGCTGCGTTCTGATGAGGGCGAAACGAAGAGGAGTTCGTGCGTTGTGCGATTTCAGTGCGCGTTAAAGAACCCCGGGTGGTCGAAATTGCTCCGTAGCCCTCCACTACGACTCCTCTTTCTCTATTTTCACTTTCACTCCCACCTTTCTCCGTCGCGGTTCAGGTGTTCAAGAGCGGTCAGGTCAAAACGAGACCTGTGAACGCAGGCACATGCAGGAGGCAAAAAAAAAAACAAATAAGAAAACCAGGAGGACGCTTATCCTTCGCTTAAGAGTAGACGCGATAGCACCTTTAACGTAGCCATTTGACTTCGCGATTTTTTCAGCGTTGAGAAACATGCGCAGAGTTTGACTGGCAAAGTGCCAACCGCGTTTAGGGGCAACGTAGGCGCAGTATCTGTCTCATTTCTCGGTGGACACACCTACTAAACGTGGTGGTGGTGGTGGTGGTGGTGACTATGGTTTATTTTTGGGGAGGGGGTACTGGTCACGTCTTATGTTAGCCATCTTTGTGGCATCACTCTTGGTGACCAGGGGGAAGGGGAAGTTGGGATTAGGGACACCTACTAAACGTAAGTGTGTCCGCATACAATCCGCCTTTTGCGCGAGTTTTCTGCGCATGCGCGAAGCCCCAGCGGCGACTGATGAAAACACTGAGCGGCGTCGACGGCGCTGCTCGTCGCCGCACTCATAGCCAACGCACGGGGGCTGGAGGCGCGGTCACGTTCACAGCCTCGGTAAAACGATGCCAACCACCTGTGCCGCTTACGGCTGCCACTCTCGAGGCGTGCCGGGATGCAAGACGCGTTTTGTTAGGTTTCCTTCGGCGAGCCGCGACCTGCACCGGCGTGAAGCTTGGATTAGGGCAACCAAGCGTCAAGACGTGAATGGGCGACCTTGGCAACAAGTTTAGGAGGTGTTGCCTTGGCAGCCGACTGCGCGCTCTCGACTGTGCGAAAAACACTTCGTTACAGGTATGTATGCATCTAAAGGAAATGTGCATGATGAAAAGTATCTACCGGAGTTTGCACCAAGCCTGTAACCCACCAGTGATAGCCGCAATGAGCATTTGTTCGGGGCGTCTGATGGCGATGTATTTTGTCGTTTGTTTTATTCGTGTGCAAAGGGGCCGGGTAGCGCAGATATCACAGGTGGCTGCGTGCGCTAGACCGTAATATTTAGCATGTTTTATCGCGACTGCCGCCTGACTAAAAATAAAAAAAAAGGGTGTTTGTTGTGATGCACCGCCTTTAGCGAGCCGAGTGGTTGAGCTGGTCATGAGGCTCGCGAACGGCAGTGCATTAAAACGCCGTATTTTTTTTCTTGTTAGTCAGGTGGCAGTCACGATAAAACATGCTAAATATTACGGCCTAGCGCACACAGCCGCCTGTGATATCTAAGCTACCTAGCCCTTTCGCACATAAAGATAAGAAGGGACAAAATACATCGCCTTCAGGCCCCGGTGCAACTGCAGCAATCACGCACCGAAGAAATCCTCATTGCAGCTATCACTGGTGCGCTACAGCCTGGGTGAAAACTCCAGTAGGTACTTTTCATCATGCCTATTTCGCTTAGATGCATACATACCTGTAGTATCTGTTTTTGCCGCTCGGAGCATATGACGCACTTGACACTTGCACGACGCACAGTATTTTTTTTTAATTAAAGGCTCGCCTTCGTGCACGCCAAAGCAACCGGACTTTGTTCCTTTAATGTACGCAATCAGATGCACTTCGTTAGGGAGCTTGATAATTTTCGTCTTCGTCCAACCGTTTGCAAGGGCAAGGAAACCGCCCGGCACAATAAATGAGTCTCCTGGAGGGTTCATGCTCGTTCACTTGCAGAGTGGATCGCTCTGGACGTAGAACATGGTTGGTTCCTGACCGAGATGCGCATCCGATATGTAGGAGATTCACATGTGTCACCGAGTTGTTGATTCCGCAGAAATCGCGGCGGAGGCAGAAATGAACGTTGGAGATCCTTTCACAACAGAATGACCATTCTCTGCGCACCGAGAACCTTTTCACCACTGCGACCACATCCGTTCTGACTCCTGAGACCAGAAACCGGCTACAGCTCTGAATCATCCATTGCCAGAAATGCAGCGCGTTTCCTGCAGGTGTGCATTCCGGCCGGGACAATGCCCTTTTCACGGGGTGTGTATATGTGACTCTCTGCCGATCTTCGTGGATGACGGAGGAAGCGACGCCCATTGCACCATTCCGGCGCCGCGGTGACCGCATTGTGCTCGGTAACTCAAGACACCCCGCGCATATGCGCCGCTCAAAGTCACAGGAGACGATTCCACCTAGCTCTGCAGCATCAACAAACCCCTGGCTGCTTTGCCCTTTGAGATCCCCCTCTCTCTCTCTCTCTCTCTGCCCCCACGCTCTCCTGTCTGCCGAAAACCTGCACGCTGAGAGCGTCTCATTATGTCACGTCGAACACGGCCCGCGCTACACGCTCTTACAATACGAAGATAGTATATGCGTACGTGCGTTATGAGTGGATTGTGAAAACGCTCTACCTTCCCCCATACTGCGTGAACATGATATGCTGCAATCACTGTCACTACTTTCCGCTCCGAGGCCAAAAAAGGGGGGAAGCTTTCGCTTTCTACCAGAGTTGGCGTGGCCATTTCGTATGGTGTGCTTTCGCGTCGTCTGCTACACTGCCGCTCAATGTGTTTCCCGACCGCTCCCGCATGATGGCGCCACATCCTCGCGCAAAAGGCGGATTGGCTGTAAATACGTCGTCGGTTCGAAACCCCATCGCAAACTAGGCTCTAACTTGACTAGCAGATGGCGGTAAATGGGAAGCGAAATTGTATGAAGTCCCCCTGAACACTACACAAATAGCGGTTGCGTCACAATTTTGACACGAAATCAAGTGCGTATTTTTTCCGACACGTTTTTCTCAACCCTGGGTTACTGCGATGGCGACGACTTTTCGACTGAACGAGTGGGCGCTATCGCGTAAAATGTAAATCGGTAGACCTTTATTGAGCACCATGTTGTTTATCTTACTGGTCGCCTGAAATGTCAAAAATACGCTTTTCTGGATGAAGCCACCATAGGCCTCTACCCTATGAGCCTTCTGGGAAGATTTTCTATTGAAGAACGTCTTCGCAGCGCCTTTTTAATCTACTCCGAAGGCATTTAAATCTTTGCTACTGAGAAGTTCCTCGCAGTGAACCAAAATCTACTCTTTTTATTTCCTTCTATTATCAGGACTCAGCGGAGAACGGGTTCAACTTCATGGACCTGCTGAAGAGGCCGAAGTTACGGCGTTTTACCATGGTTTTCTTCATCACTTCGTGAGTTAATGACCATTTGCTGTCTTCTGTTATCTTATTGCTCGGACGTTAGTAAGGGACAAGGCGGGCAACGTCATCACGAATATGGACAAGATAGTCAAAGTAGCCGAGGAGTTCTATACAGATCTCTACAGTAGCCAAAGTAGTCAGGACAGTAATGAGATTGGCGGTAGGGAAAAACAGACGTTCCACCAGTGACGAAGGACGAGGTCAAGAAAGCATTAGAAACTATGAAAAGGGGGAAATAGCTGGAGAGGATCATAACGACAGATTTCTTGAAGGACGGGGGGGATATCGTGCTAGAAAAACTGGCCACCCTGTATACGCAGTGCTTGGTGTCATCGACAGTACCTGAGCCATAGAAGAATACAAACACTATTCTCATTCATAACAAAGGGGACTCTAAGGACCTTAAAAATTACAGACCAATCAGCCTACTGCCTTTTACATGTAAGGTATTTACTAAGGCAATCGCTAATAGAATCAGGACAACCTTAGACTGCAATCAAGCAAAGGATCAAGCAGGTTTTCGGAAACGGTATTCTACTATCGATCATATCCATAACATCAACCAGGCGATATAAAAATGCTCGGAATATAACCAGCCGTTATACATAGCATTCATTGATTACGAAAAAGCATTTGACTCAGTTGAAACATCGGCGGTGATGCAGGCATTGCGAAATCAGGGGGTAGACGAGCCGTACGTGAAAGTGCTGGAAGATAGTGGCTGCACAGCAACCATAGTTCTGCATAAAGAAAGTAACAAAATTCCAATAAAGAAAGGAGTCAGGCAAGGAGACACAATCTCCCCAGTACTATTCACAGCTTGCTTAGAGGAAGTATTACTTGGAATGGGAGCAGTTAGGGATAAGGGTAGATGGAGAATAGCTCAGTAATCTGCGATTTGCTGATGGCATTGCCTTGCTAAGCAACTCGGGGGATGAACGGCAAATAATGATTGATCACCTAAATAGGAAAAGTAGAAAGGTAGGCTTGAAAATCAATATGTAGAAGACTAAGGTAATGTTCAAGAGTCTCGGGAAGGAACAGCAGTGTACATTGAGTAGCGAAGTACTGGAAGTAATAGGCGAATATGTCTACTTAGGACAGGTAGTAACCGCAGATCCGGACCATGAAAAGGAAATAACAAGAAGAATAAGATTGGGATGAAGTGCACTTGGCAAGCACTTGCAGATTATGACTAGCAGCTTACCGGTATCGCTGAAGAGGAAAGTATACAACTGTTGTATCTTACCTGTACTCACCTATGGGGCTGAAACGTGGAGGCTAACCGAGGGGGTTTTACTTAAGTTGAGGACAGCCCAGAGGGCTATGGAACGAAAAATGGTAGGGGTAACATTAAGAGATAGGAAGCGTACAGAGTGGTTCAGAGAAATAACTCAAATCACCGACATTCTAGCGGAAATTAAGAAAAAATGGACATGGGCAGGACATGTAGTGCGAAGAGAGGATAACCGATGGTCGCTGAGGGTAACAAACTGGATTCCAAGGGAAGGAAAGCGTAGCATGGGGCAACAGAAAGTTAGGTGGGCGGATGAGGTTAAGAAGTTCGCAGGGGTCAAGTGGATTCAGATAGCACAGAACCGGGTTAAATGAAGAAATATGGGAGAGGCCTTCGCCCTGCAGTGGGTATAGTCAGGCGAACAATGATGATGATGATGATGATGATGATATCATATGCCGTAGCAATTATAACATTCAGCGATGTTGCGCGCATGTCGAGGCGTTAAACCTACAGCAGAAATTTCTCAGTCGTTTCCTCTGTTTAGAATAAGTCGTTCGCACAAAAGACACTAATACTTTTGGGAGCTGCAACATCGTCGTCTAGCGTCCGGAGCCATTGCTTGTACTTCGTGGCTGCGCCCACAACTTGAATTTGACGCTAGATGTCATTTCTTGAGAAATGAAAACTGCCCGGAATGTTGACGTTTACAAGGTCCTCCCACTTTTCAGAATCTCAAGCGAGTGTTCCGCGCACACATTTCTTTCTGACGTCAGAGCCAACCGTGTCTGAGTATGTCGCTCTTCGCACAAAACGCTTGCCGTTCAGGACTATGGCGAAAGTAGACTTCTGTATACGAACCGTGGTCCAGTACACGTGGCGGAAAAGCACCTCTTTTGACTCTGGGGATTTTCATTGTTGTGATTGTTGGCTGGACATTCTCAGCCAAGTGATAAATTTCACCAACGTACAGTCACGTTTTCGGGATTAGCGAGTACTGCCCGCACATTCTCCAGCTTTTCACCTTCAGCTCTGCCGTCTAGGAGCTGTTAATGGCAACTTCAAACAACACATGCTGTCAACGTAAAATTCGCTGCTCAAGTGGAAAGAGGGGGGGACTTCGCTAGGTGAGCTCGTCCTGCCTATTCCCGTGTCATCCTCAGTTCCTTGTTTCTACAAGCTTATGCCTGGCTTAAATATTTGAAAACTAACAAACATTTATGCTGGCAAAGAGAGAAAGAAAGAGAGAGATATAGAAGGCAATGTGGAAAATAAGTTGATATTGATGGGTATAGGTAAAAAGTCCCTAGAAAACACTACCGCCGAAAAAAAGGCCCCTAAGGAAGCAGCCCCTAGCAAAAAACGTCTACAAGGCGAAAATCGACCCTAGGCAAGAATCCTAGGGAAAAAAAGGAAAAGAAAAGAGAAATTAATCGGATTCTTTCTTGACTTAAAAAAAAAATATGCAACAATTATTTGCGATCTCGGTCACCTGGGTGTCTGATATGTGTGCTGGCACTGCTGAAAACATGGCTAAGAAGCATGGTTAAAGAGTTGACCAGAAGGGGCCACCTGGCTAGTTTTATATAGTGCGGGTTCCTCTCCTTTCCGCTCATTAAGAACTCTAACAGACAAAATAATATTACTCATAAAGAAATGTACAATCGACTGGACGTATTGGTGGCCTTGGGGAACAGCCCACAACACAAGGCGTCATTGGAACACCGGTCAACCCTTCCGGTGGTGATTGTATAGAATTGTTGCTGCACTCAGTGTTGATGGAGATGCTGTACCTGTTTCACAAACTGTTTGCAGCGCAACAAAAGCAATAGGGGCGATCTGGGCCTATGAGGTTTGTGCGCAATACGTTACTGTGTTCTACCATAGCCTCCTTTATACTCTCTGTGCCTGTCAACACGGCGCGCGAACAATACAACGGCGCCGTCTGGTAAAGTTGCGCGGCGCCCTCGCTGAGGACTCCACTGACGTAGGGGTCGAGGCGCACGGGTGCGAACGTCGGCGCGAGGGCGGGAGCGCTGTTATTCGCTCGCGGGATAACTGTCCCTAAACATGAATTGTGCATATTCATCAAATTTACTTGTAAGGCCAACATCCTCTAAGCATAAAAAGTGACCATGATACTTGTTAAGCAAGGACACTAATGCTATGACATTTTATGTGAGGCAGTTTCAAGAAATTGCGCATGGCTCGAAAAACTGCATGACTGTTGCGCTAGTGCCAACGGTAATAGAAAAATTACAGTGCTAATCTATGCTGCGGTAAAATAAAGTTTAAGAAGAAAGGCATCAGTGTTTATTTACACATTTCACAACAGCAGTTGCTACACGAGTATTAGAAGTGGTGGTATGAATCGTTGCCATTAGTAGGAAAAAATGTTCACGGTGACTGCTGTCACTGATAGGGCACTTCAGAAGCCAGCTTGATTTGCAGATGATTGGAACAACTGCATCGCAGTATGCCATTGAGATCTGTAAGGAGAACCATTTCGGTATCAGCTGTTACTTTCGATCAATCAGCGCGTCGTACAAATGTTTTTTTTTTTTTTTTAACATGAAAAACAAGGAAGGCAAATATACGCGTTGCATCTTTCTGTTTCCCTCACTTCAAAGTAATTGTCACAATAGGTAAATCTTTTTTTCTTATTTTATCACAGAAGTGCGCAATTAGCAAAACAAAAAATACTGCGCTGGAGCACATGTAACATACCACACAGACGAGCTAACCAGGGAGGAAGTTAGCACCGTAGTCCGGAAAATACACGTGCATATATAATATTTTTATTACCTTACTGACGCATAACAAACATTATTTTTCACAGGCCTCAATGCGGTTTAGTACGAGTTTTGCGGTTTCCGATGCTAGAGAGGGGCACATCGATTTAGTTGACAAGGGAAACTATTATAGGCTTTGCACGATTCGGTTTAACTCACTTTAACGTAGTCATCTTCACAATAGGTAAAGCTTGTGCTTCTATTTTATCACAAAATTTCGTAATTAGCGTATACTGGGGAGAAAAAAAAGCTTTGCAGGAGCACATTCAACACACTACGCAGACGAGCTAGGCAAGGAAGCAATTAGCATTTCAGCCCAGAAAGCACACGAGCACTAACATTATTATTGCAGCATTGACGCTTAATAAACAGGTTTTGGTGCTGTCACTATGTTTCACCAGCCTCAAAGCAGCTGAACACTACGCAGCGATCGGCGGAAGGATAAAGCAAAGCTGGCACTTACCACTTGATGCAATGCTGTATTCCTGCAGCACCCGAAGGCTGATAAAAGTAAAAGCATGACTTTGCACGCTGCAAAACAATCCACGAAACAGCGAGAGAGCTACAGCGCGTGGCTGTCCGGACAGCTTTGCAACACAGCGCACCCGGCACTCGCCTGGCGACGGTGACCCTACGTCGCTGTCGCCATCTCTCGGCAGCTTGCGGCGTAACTTCTCAACGGAGGAGGAGCGGCGGCGATGGCCGCGGAGCGCGGAGTTGCCAGGCACAGAGAGTATAAAGGAGGCTATGGTTCTACGCTCCTATCGATGACGGAAGTGCATGAGAGCATCAGCAAAGCCACGTGCTCCACACTACCGCCATTGGCTCAGATCACTTTTTTCCTTCGGATGCGTCTAATGTCTTGTGAAATTGAGTATACGGAAGGCAGGCCGAGCGTTAGCCGGTATAACCACGACCAACCAGAAGCGCCACTATAGGGGAGAAAACCTGGGCCAGGGGGCGCTGTGCCGCTCTGTGCGTTAAAGTCCCTTGATAAAACGAAAGTAGCGACTTTCTGTGAACTTTGCCGCCGCTCCGCGCCCCCTCGCAGATCCTCCTCTCTCAACTCTCCCATCGGCGCTCTTCTCAACGGTGATTGGCTCCGCAGGCCGTCGCCGGGAAAAGCGCGCGAAAAGTTCGCTCTTTTTGTGTTTTCATTTTTAGCCGGCGCCATTTTTTAGGCAGCCGCTGTTTTGTATGAGCGAGCTCCCGAGCATTCCGCGCTTGCACTTCGCGCTATTCGCGCTGTTTTAATGCAGCGCTATACCCAGCTGCGGCATATTTATTTGCACAAGCTGTCGTGAAAAAGGCTTCATTTTTTTCGCAATTCCGAGCGGAAAGAAGGCCAACATTCGAATAAAAAAGTGGTTCAACAACATCAGCCGCAAGCACTTCACCCCGACGAAGACTAGTCACCTCTGCTGCTTCTGCGACGTACTGTGCATTTGTTCCAAGCGACATGAAACTGCTTGCAAGCGCATCATAAAGCTGATAATCTCACTTAATTCACTGATCATTTTGCGCCGTTATGCGCGTTATTGTTTTGACTTCATGGTTCTGCTCAACGTGCTATATAATAGCGAAAGCTGATGCATACAATGCGCATGCAATAGCCGCTTTAATGTCTGAACTAAAGGTCTCGCTTTTCAGCGCTAACGCGTGAAATGAAGGAGATTGTTAATTCATTAATAGGTTTATGTCGCAGGAGAGTGTAGAGGACTCTTTCGCAGAACTTGTCCACATAGTGTATATATATCCGCACATCAAAATTTTCTCTCTTTAGACCTTCGAAATTAGACCTCATCCTAATCTGGCGAGAATTGATGTCCTACCTAATTTGAATATTTACTGGTTACGTCCAAATTTCGGTGGGCCTCCCTCAGAATGTAGTCCCAGAAACCCCTTAAATTTGGCCACTTCAAAAGGTGGCAAAATTAATGACGAACCTCATTTGCGTAGTGCGATTTCAGGGATTACCTCCAAACTTAGGTGGGCCATTGCCAAAATTTAGCTCTCTGGACCCCCGAAGTTTGACCTCGTCCGATTTGACCAAAATTGGTGTCCAACCTAATTTGCGTATGACGAATTGAGTGGTGGCCTCCAAACCTAGGTGGCCTATTCCCAACAGTTAGCTCTCTGGACCCCCGAAATTTGGGCGTCATGTCCATTTTCGTAGCGTAGAGTAGCCGTCGGCCTTGGACCCGAGAGGTCTAGTGTGTACAAAGAAAACAATGCTGTTTGGTCTTGAGTTGACATAGCAGTATTTTGTACGTGCGCACCCTGTCGCAGTTATCGACATAAGGCCTGTACTTCTTCCACATTTTGCCACTAAAGAGTTGAAAGCGTTGTGGGTCACGTTTCTTTAGTCTAGTCAAAGCAAAAGAAAAAGAAAATATTGGTCATACTAAAATTAGAGTTGACACCAATGTGGATGAACTTCCGACAAGGTGAAGTATCGGTGGTCGACAGGGCCAAATTTTGGGGTACGGATGACGGGAAATCGGTGCCCTGATCTTGGCTCTCGGTTTCGGCTCGACGTCACTTCAAGGCTGCCGACAGCAGGAGCTAGATCCGTTTCATTCTTAACAGAAAAAAGTTGATATTCGATCGTTTTCAAGCAGCCGCGAAAATTTTTAACTACGAAAACAACTAAGCAGCTGCATGTGCACTTCGCGGTACCAACCTCAGTCTAAACCTTATTGAAAAATTTTAGGATGACCATCAAAGCATTTGTTCCAGCCTCTTGCTAGCAACTATCGCATTAATGAAACTCCGCTCGTTAACAACTGCACAAACTTTACTTCCGGTAAAATTAGTTTGAGGTGAAAATACATTTAACTCAGCATCGGTATGCTGAGAATATTCAGGAATGTTCAAATATATAGTAAATATTATGCTTAATATATTATGACGGGTTGAGACACACGGTAATGAAAAGTCAAAAGGAATGTGAGGTGTATGCAGCAAGCGGTTTTTGTTCATGCGGCAAGCGCTCGTAATTTGCACTTTCATTGCGCGTACGAGACGCTAATTTATGTGGCTCGCGGTACAGACAAGCAAGTCGCATGTCTTACTCGTGTCTTTATTCGATAACAGAGCGTGGAAAAAGCGCAAACTTAAGAGCGCGCGCGCGTGCCAGTCAATTTCCCGGATGGCGAAGGAGCGCTGCCCAAAAAAGCGTGCCGTGTGCAGCGCGCGCAGGCGGCGGGCGAGGATATTCGAGGAGGAATGTGCCGGAGTGGAGGAGAGTGTCGCTACTTTCAAATTATCGAGGGACTTTACTGTGCGTCAGCGCCCTCCATGGAGACCCCGTCAAAACCTCCGCGCAGTGCGGCCGCATCGTCTGCTCCCCGCCGCATAGAAAAGCATGCTGTCGTCTGCTCCGCGCTGCTTTCCAGCACGGGTTCGCGCGCGCGCGCTCGGTTGTTTCTCTCCTCCTCCGGCCGCATTCTGGTCGCCATCGCGCTCCAACAAAGGGGGCAAGAAAAAAAAAAAAGAAAAAAAAAACTGGAATAAAAATGTGAAGGCGCGCTTTTTTGCAAAACTCGTGAAAGTGTTTTTCTCCCTTCTCTCTTTCGTGTTGAAACGATGGTTGACGGTTGTTTTTTTTAGGTATCTGGTATCGGCTCGTATCTCGCACCTCTGTAACTGGCGGTGCCGCAGCAGCCATCGCGAAACCAAGTCGGCCTCAAGAAACAGATATATGTCATTAATGCCATCACTCGGCGCTTATAAAGGGAAAACACATACGTTAATCGTTCTATCCTCATACGCGATCCTGCTTCGGGAGCTCAAAACTGCGCATTCGCTAGAGGAGATAACTGAACTAGGGATTGCACAGCGTAGCTGTGGAATTACGAAGACAAAGGTTTACTTGGAGACATGTCCCCGCCTGCATGAAAAGTCGTCAGGCATTTCCTCGCTTTTCGTCTCGCGGAGAGAGGAAACTGCCGAAAAAATGGCATACCTCAGCTTCTCGTCAGTGATCCAGGTCATTAAGAAACCTCTCATCGTTAAATGTAGATAAGTCATTGATTTCGGATGGCAGCGCCACAGCAGCGAACTCCCCCTGACCACTGCCAGCAGGAACCAAAGGGTAAGGCGTCATGCTTTGTGCCTTTGTAGGAAACGCGTCCTAAACGCGCCGAAAACAGGCACCACGGCGCCGGCAGCATCGCCTAAAACGTCTGTCCGCAAAGAGTTGAATAGGCCCCTTTCAAGTGAGCAGTCACAAATGGAAAGGAAGCTCCCCAACCAGCGCCCGGAGCACTCGTCGCTGTGTACACGCGTATCAATCCGCCTTTTGCGCGAGTTTTCTGCGCATGCGCGAAGTCGTAGCGGCGACCGATGGAAACACATTGAGCGGCGTCGACGGCGTTTCTCGGCGCCGCCAGTGCACGGGGGCTGGCGGCACCGGGCGGCACGGTGGCCGTCACTAGCCGTCACAGGCTTGGCAAAGCGATGCCAACCACATCTGCCGCGTACGGTTGCCACTCTCTAAGCGCGCCAAGATGCAAGACGCGGTTTTTCAGGTTTCCTTCGCCGAGCCGCGGCCAACAACGACGTGAAGCTACAATTAGGGCCACCAAGCGTCAAGATGTGAATGGCCGACCTTAGCTACCTACTACGTACTCTCGACTGTGCGAAAAACACTTCGTTACAGGTATGTATGCATCTAAAGGAAATGTGCATAATGAAAAGTATCTACCGGAGTTTGCACCAAGCCTGTAACCCACCAGTGATAGCCGCAATGAGCATTTGTTCGGCGCGTCTGATGGCAATGTATTTTGTCGTTTGTTTTCTTCATGTGCGAAGGGGCCGGGTAGCGCAGATATCACAGGTGGCTGTGTGCGCTAGACCGTAATATTTAGCATGTTTTATCGCGACTTCCGCCTGACTAAAAAGAAAAGAAAAATTGGGCGTTTGTTGTGATGCATCGCCGTTCGCGAGCCGAGTGTTTGAGCTGGTCATGAGGCTCGCGAACGGCAGTGCATTAAAACGCCGTATTTTTTTTCTTGTTAGGCAGTCACGATAAAACATGCTAAATATTACGGCCTAGCGCACAGAGCCACCTGTGATATCTAAGCTACCTAGCCCTTTCGCACATAAAGAAAAGAAAGGACAAAATACATCGCCTTCAGGCCCCGGCGCAACTAAAGCAATCACGCACCGAAAAAATCCTCATTGCAGCTATCCCTGGTGCGCTACAGCCTGGGTGAAAACTCCAGTAGGTACTTTTCATCATGCATATTTCGTTTAGATGCATACATACCTGTAGTATCTGTGTTTTTGCCGCTCGGAGCATATGACGCACTTGATACTCTTGCACCCGCACAGTATTTTTCTTTAAATTAAAGGCTCGCCTTCGTGCACGCCAAAGCATCCGGATTTTGTTCCTTTGGTGTACGCAATCAGATGCACTTCGTTAGGGAGCTTGATAATCGTCGTCTACGTCCAACCGTTTGCAACGGCAAGGAAACCGCCCGGCACAATAAATGAGTCTCCTGGAGGGTTCATGCTCGTTCACCTACAGAGTGGATCGCTCTGGACGTAGAACAGGGTTGGTTCCTGACCGAGATCGATACGCATCCGATATGTAGGAGATTCACATGTGTCACCAAATTGTTGATTCCGCAGAAATCGCGGCGGAGGCAGAAATGAACGTTGGAGATCCTTTCACAACAGAATGACCATTCTCTGCGCACCGAGAACCTTTTCACCACTGCGACCACATCCGTTCTGACTCCTGAGGCCAGAAACCGGCTACAGCTCTGAATCATCCATTGCCAGAAAAATGCAGCGCGTTTCCTGCAGGTGTGCATTCCGGCCGAGACAATGCCCTTTTCACGGGGTGTGTATATGTGCCTCTCTGCCGATCTTCGTGGATGAAATCCTATAGCTGCACGGTTGTAGATGACGCGAGGAGGAAGCGACGCCCATTGCACCATGCCGGCGCTGCGATGACCGCATTGTGCTCGGTAACTCAAGACACGCTCAAAGTCACAGGAGACGATTCCACCTAGCTCTGCAGCATCAACAAACCCCTGGCTGCTTTGCCCTTTGAGATCCCTCTCTCTCTCTCTGCCCCCACGCTCTCTTGTCTGCCGAAAACCTGCACGCTGAGAGCGTCTCATTCTGTCACGTCGAACACGGCCCGCGCTACACGCTCTTACAATACGAAGATAGTATATGCGTACGTGCGTTATGAGTGGATTGTGAAAACGCTCTACCTTCCCCCATACTGCGTGAACATGATATGCTGCAATCACTGTCACTACTTTCCGCTCCGAGGCCAAAAAAAGGGGGGAAGCTTTCGCTTTCTACCAGCGTTGGCGTGGCCATTTCGTATGGTGCGCTTTCGCGTCGTCTGCTACACTGCCGCTCAATGTGTTTCCCGCCCGCTCCCGCATGATGGCGCCACATCCTCGCGCAAAAGGCGGATTTCAACGAGAAGGCTGGACCCTTCATTCTCTGAACAACATGGAAGAGACATCAAGAGGTGCCGCCTCAAGTCCTTCAAAATACCTGTCGCTTGCCTATGCCTTCGAGTACCGAATTCGCGTTCATGTTGTTTTTGTTGTCTGAGCCTGCTAACGAGCGCTCTTTGAAAACAATATCCGCGGCGGTCAATTAATCATAATTTCTCACTTTCGAAAGCACCGATAAAAAGCGTGCCTCCAGCCAGCCTCTATGTCAGCGGGGCACAGAAAAAAGCAAAAATAAGAAATACCACTGGCAAAGAGCGCCGGCTTTGCGCGCACAGACGCACGACCATCCCCCCTCGTCCTCACTCTCCTTCTCCCGCTCCGCGTGCACGTGCGGCTGCCTGTAGCACGCGCTCCCGAGCGAGCGGGCTGCGCAGACTCCGCAGACCAGCCGTGCGCAGCGCGGACGCGGATGCGCGTAGGTTTTGTAGTTCCTCTCCGCTCCGCTGGAAACCGAGCGCTGGCGTCGCGGAGCAAACTCCAGCTTTGGTTCCCTATAAGCGTCCGGCCCAACGTAGACGATGGTACCGCGCCACTATTGCTGTAAACAGAGCGAACACGAGGCCGCTGTCGACGGCGCTGCTGCTGGAATATACCAGGTAGATCTCTCTCTCTCTCTCTCTCTCTCTCTCTCTCACACACACACACACACACACACACACACACACACACACACACACACACACACACACACACACACACACACACACACACACACACACACACACACACACACACACACACACACACACACACACACATCTCAAGAACGCCTCACATCACTTCGACGTTTGGTGTTATGTAAGCTGAAAGATGCTAGTGCTCTAGCATACATTTTTGCAGCTCGCCCCACGGGGAAACGCAATCTATGTCTTACAGCACAATGAAGAATAGAATGTGGCAAAAAAGCGACATGTAACGGAAAAAAGTAGAAGTAAGGTTCCAGCTAAAACCAAAAAGATGTCAGGTAAAATAAGTGAGTCGGTGGCGCGGGAAAAAATAAGACAGATTTCTTCACGGGATGCCGGCGTCCCCCCCTCTTTTTTTTTTTTCCGAGGACAGATCTAATTCGAGGATTCTGAGAATACCGCCTCCAGGGTTATTTTTCGTGCTTTCCGAAATATAGAGCGCTATATATACTTGGATAAAATAAAAAAGCGGAGCGTTTTGTGTCCCATTGAAGGACTCCCCTACAGCCAATGGCGTAGATCGATTATCCTAAATAATCCTCTGGGACTTGCTAGCGGAACAACGTCGAATGTAGCAAACGAAAGGAGGTATTCGGCGTCGTGATAAGCGGGCGACGCCATTGAATGAAGGGTCCTCTTTTGGGGGGAGCCTGTCGCTTTGTTCGTGGGTTGCATCCGACAGTATATATACATATAACAGAGACCGCGAAAGTAAAGGGGTCGTGTACCGGTCACCCGCAGATTCTCGCATCGCCTGCGCTACTTTCATCTGACATACTCGAGTGCCCTCCTCAGCGGTGACTTGTTCGTCAACTACGCGGTCGTTCATGTGGTGGAGCTTCCTGGCAAACTCCTGCTCGGTGCTCTGGCCGTCAAGTTCCTCTGGCGCCGACCCACGCTGGCTGGTTGCTTCATCGTGGCTGCGGCGGCGCTTCTGGGTTCCTTGGCCCTGGCCCACGGTGAGTGCACCGTCACCTCGCTTCCCGCAAATGGCGGTAACTATCGCTTTGCGCGCCTTTGTAGTTTTCTTTGCCCAAATGATGGCGACAACAACTATTAATCATTGCGCGGCACCTAACGATTATTGGAACGGATCCAAAATTAAGCGGCTGAGATGGGGAAAAAAGAAAGAGTCATATTTGACAGTTGAATAACGCCTGATCGGAAAGTTCGGAGGTACGTTGAGAGGAAAAAAACAACGAAGATTGAACGTCCTCGCGTTTGCTACAGAAGTTGCAAGCGAATTAATGTTTGACGCTGCTGCCATGAATAGGAAGTGTAGACCGTCTAGACAACGCCAATTGACACCTATAAACAAGTGTGAAGCGATTTATTACTTGAGCGGCACGCGTTCTCTCACGTATAGGCAAGGTCATCCCATTACGTCACGGAGACGCGGTGGCGCTGGTGTTGGGGCAGACTTTCTTCTTCATTGCGTAGGCAAAAGCCGGGACCATCCTGGCTGTTCTTCGCTTGCTTGTTTTCGAGCATAATTTACGACATTCTGACAAGCTGTGGTGTAGCTGGTCGCGCCGCGAGGCACAAGAAAGAGAACAGCATCACTTTTCACGAGTTTCTTGCTGTTTATTGGAGGTAAAATATCTGTGCAGCGGCCGTGGAGCGCGACAACCTCTTCACCTATTGGATCGCCTTCGCGACTAACGATGCACTTTTGCATTGAAACTTGATCTGTTCGTTTGTAGCTCTAAATGGTTGCTTTTTGGTCGCACGATGGTAATTATGGCAAGAACTAACGCGTGCAAGTTCGTTCACATTTTGTCCTGCTCTCAACATGAAAAATTCAGACGCGATATTCGATGTGTCTGTAATATTAAGTCGACTGAAGGGGAACTGCTGTCAGATCCCACTAACCCACAGTCAGATCATCTCTCCGTGCAAGAAAGGACACGAAAAATTCTACCAGTCACCCTCAGCGGTCACATGCTCTAGCCGCTAAGGGCGACTTTGCCAAATCTGCACGTACTGGACTTGAGAGGTAGCATTACGTGTAGTTTCTTTCTTTCTCCTTTTTTTTTTTTGCTCTGTTTTCACTCTGGCGAGCTTTAACAAGTGACTCTTTCAACATCGGTCCTAGAAGGCGATTGAACGATCGATCGCTAGGATCACGACGATGTCACGCTGTGTTATTTTCCAAATTATCAGAATCTTTTTTTTTCATTCACGGTAGTTCAGAACCTGATGAACACACAAAATACCATACCAAACGTTACTTTGACCTAAGTAGGATAGGTCAAAGGATGTTAGAAAGCAGAACCAGGTATGAAAGACTAAAAACTCTTTACCTCATTATCAATAATTATCTAAAAATTAATAAATCAGACTACTTTGAGATCAAAACTAATGAGACATCAAGGCATCGTCATAGTAGGTTCATTCCATTGCCGGCTATAAAAAATAATTGCTTCAAGTTTAGTTATTTCCCGCGAACTTGTAAGCACTGGAACTCTCTTCCAGATTCTGCTGTTCGATCATCATCATTATCTGAATTTGTACGCCATTTAGAAAATTTCATCTATGGCACTACCACAGGGTGATGAGGTTCTATTGCTGTTGTGTAGGATGGCTGTTCCGATTTCTGTGTAATTAATTTTTGTTTTGTGTGTGCATTCAGAGACAATTTTTGATTGACTATTGATTTTAATCGTGTTCTATATTGCTCATTTTTCGTTTTGTATTTTCCACTCCTGTTACAGCCCCTTATGGTGGCTGACAGTATTAATAAATGAAATGAAATGAAATGGAATGGTATGTGGGGTTCAACGTCCGAAGCGACAGGCTACAAGTATAATGCAAAAACAAGCAGAATAAGACGTGCATTTGAGTAAAACACTCAAAATGTGGTTTTAAATACCTTGCTGAATAGGGTTTGCTTAATTTTCGCTAGAAGCTGTCTGTATATGTTGTTGTGCAGTTCTCTTAAAGCAGCGTAAGGAAGAAAACGAAGGAGGAGGTTTGTGCGAGATAATGCTTCTGGGAGAGAGCGGCGAAATATGCGGCTGTTTCGAAATCTGCCCGATCGCCTTGATTCGCACGTCTAATGCAGTCTTCGTCTGGGGTGTTTGAGGACGCGTTTTTCCTGCTGTTTTTCTCAAACGATAGTTGCGACATGAAGTATACGCGCAGGTGTCATGCTGTAACAAATGGATTCGACGTCAAACTCACGCGTTGAGGGTGATATCGAAATCATTGACCTTAGTCGTGATACTTAGGAACTCGCCAACCACACCTCAACTTCATGAGGCTGCTCACGTTTAACTCTCTTATTTGGACCAGGTGCTTGCCTTATGGAGTTTTTGTCTAGAAACCAGCAGCCGTGGCTTAGTGGCTGGGACTGCTTAGCAGGTATCTGCGGGCGGCGGTCATGTTTCGACAGATGCTAACTACGGAAAAGTGCATGACGTCCGTCTACTGAGATTTTTCTTCATGTTAAGGAAGCCTAGGTAGCCAAAATTAATACCGGAGTCCTAGTCCACTTAAGGCCTTTCTCTGAAACCAAATATCCATGTTCCAATCATCTTTTTTATTTGACATATAAGGTTAGAGTATGAAAAGGAATGAGAAGTATTCTAGTGTCACCAGGTCACGCGTCAACTTGGTTGCTAGCAGAGTGTTGCCAGTCTCTTGACTACCTAGGGTTCCTTGTTATGGTAACCTACGTAGTCAAAATTATTACCAGAACCCTAGAGCCACACTAAGGCGTTCCTCTAAGACCAAATATTCATTTATTTCCTGTATTTGACATATAAGCTAGAGTACGGAATCATATGAGAGGTATGCTAGCATCACCAGCGTACGACATCAACTTAGGCACAGCAGATGTGTTCCCCGTACCTTGGCATACGCTTGAGTAGAAGGGTTTTAATGTATTTCAAAGGCAGATATAGGACTTCTATGTCATTGTAGTTGATAAAACACGTTAACTGCTGTACTTAACTGCGTGAGTATAGCTTTAATACAGTGATTACATATGTCAACAATTTTTTCCAGAATTTCAAACTGAACATATCAATAGACATTAAATCATTAATGGCTCCATTATTGACTCCATTATTGACTAATTTATGAGTGGTTATTAGTGATCAATAAATGTTTGTCTCAAATCAGTAAAAAAATTTGCATTTAGTGAAAAGCTTCGTTTAAACGACATTATTTTCTGAGCCCTTACAAAAATTACATTCACCTATTCACCAGTGTTGACAACGTTTTCTGCTTCGCTGTCAAAAAATAGGAAAATAAAGAAATTAGATATGTAAAGATGAAGTGAACGAGGTGAATGAAGGGTGAGTCTGCAGCTTATGAACAGGGCAGGAATAAGAGAGCCATGGCAGGCACGCCGGTATATAGTTGTTCACGCACTTTCAAGCACTTTAATGTTGTTCCACCCTCTTTGCAGATTCGCAATGGGCTCGCGTCGGACTTAACGCAGTAAGCATGCTGTCCATGTCTGGCGCGGCCGACTTGCTGAGCGTGTTCGCGGCCGAGGTGTTCCCTACCTGCCTGCGCACCGTAGGCGTGGGTGCCGCGTACATGGCCTCCTGCATGGGTGCCACCGTCGCCCCACTCATGGTCATGGTGCGTATGCCCCCTCACACCTCCCCCTTCTTATACCTTTCCCCAGTCTATTGCGCACTCCCAAGGTCGCTTTCCTCCGTCTGAAGGATCGAACGAGACCTCAGCACTGACATTCAAGCAGCACCGAGTGTGGTGCAATTTATCTCGCGGTCTTTTCTGCACGGCGCTCTCTTGCTTGCGACTGCTTGTAGAGCTCGTAAGAGCGTGAAAGTTACTAATGATGTATACCTGCAATATCAAGTGGGCCATTTAAAAAGAGAACATTACAAGTATCGGAACGACGCAGATGGTATAGAATAACACTGAAAAATAAAAATGAAAACTGGTCCTCTGCGGCCTCATCTGCCGTTTAAAATTTAGCCCAAAGCTATGCGGTCAAGGTCGAGCGTGGAAATGCTCCCCTTTGTGGTGGAGAGTTTCGTTCTTAGCCTTTATGCTTTTTCACAAGAATAGTCAGTCAGTTTGAATGTTTTACCACGCACGCACTATCGCACACATACGCACAAGCGCGCACACAAAGAGCGCGTTTGCACGGCCCACCCCCCCTCCCCCCTATGTTCCGGCTTTTTCAATATCACCTCACTACAACGCAGCTTCCGAGCAGAATGAAGTGGTTGTCTTGCTTTTCTTTCTTTCTTTTTTTTTCTTTTTTGCTGATAATCGCCGTTTCGTCACTCAGGGCTGGCCTGTCACGTTATTTTAGCATAAGCCTGTGTAGCGCTAACAGCGCATGCGATGCTGGCGTCTGGTGGTACCGATACAGGCGGTAACGCGGTATGCTGTTCCGTTTGCGCTTTGCGACGGACGTATACTAGTGCCACTGCTTTATGAGGCCAGTTGGCTGCGAACGACCATTAACTTGTCTCCGATACGCGGAAAAGCTTGCAAACACCATCTACAACTGCTGGTCGGTTCGTCATCCTCGTTTGCAAAGACAAGGGAGACAGGATGCGCTCCCTCCTGTCTCCCTTGTCTTTTTGTGTCGTCTTTTTGTGCGCATAAAATCTATCTGAGTATGAACCAACTAGCCCCACAACGCATATTACTCGTTTGCATCCTTGCCCTTGTTCAAGATATTGCAAAAGGCTTACAGGAGGCTTACAAGAGTGCCATGGCTGTGCTGAAGACACGTGTCGGTGTCGATATACCTCTCGGTGGCGTCGTAAACGGTTGTTTCGTTGCGTTCTATGGCGCTTAAGCTGCCACGGCTATCCTTCGTAGTGTTCGTTACGGCGGCGTACTCACGGGGTTCAACGACATGCTTACAGGAAGGAGCTCCGACGGGAGTGAACGAAGGCCTGTTGTGCTTTCTTCAGCTGCTGGCCGTGTTATCCCTTCTGCTGGTGCCGGAGACTCTTCACAAGAGCCTACCCGACACCATAGAGGAAGCAGAGTCACGCATCAAGTAAGCACCTCATTTTGGTTGTGCTCACCCGTGCATCAATACCTGCCATATCAGCGCTGGCACTACGCGAGCAAAAGCTGCGCAAAACCAATTATCTGAATGTGAACAGTATGCCTCGAGCTTGGCTTATAACCGCAGAACCGGTTGCCTGAGGCTTACACACGATCCTCTCATGGATTGAAAAAAGTTTCGAGAATTTATTTGCTTTGGTTTATGATGTTTCACATCTTAAAGCGACATCGACTATGAGGGACGCCGTAGTGGAGGGCGGCTCCGGAAATTTCGGCCACCTTAGTTGTTTTTTTAGCATGCACTGACGTCACACCGTACGAGGGTGCCTAATTGCGTTTTGCTTCATCGTATTGTGGCAACCGCAGCCGTTGTTCAGCCCGAGACCTCAAGATCCGCTGTAGAGCTCTAAAACCACTGACCCACCGCGGCGGGGGCTGCGGAATCATTTTCGCCGCTCTGCAAAATGATAAAATGGTTTACTGTGGAACATAGAGCGTCTATTGTTCACTGGGTAAACCACAAAAAATACTAGATGACTACGTTTCCAAGAAAACGAGGAAATCATTTGCTCCATGACGCTATCTTGCACTGCAGTACTTTTGTTACTGTCAGCGAACCAGTAATTGAATAAAGTTTATATTTGCAATTCACAGAAAGCACCAAGAGAAACGCATGTGCTGCTGCTTGCAAAAATATCTTATGTTCTGTTCGTGCGTTTCTCCAATGCACTCGCAAAGTCGCGCGGCGACAGATTGCCTGATACTGCGGTTCCTTGCTATCACTGACAAAGGCCCGGGCTTCGCGTGTGCACGAGATTAACATTGAACAATGGAATGCCTGGTCATGCGCAAATGACTATAAGCTGGACAATAATGCCGCAGGTCCTTCTATTTGGCATTTAAAGCTCAGGAAACGTCCCCTTGTTTACGCTTGAGAACTTTACTAATGACACAAAAAAGAAAGCGCCTGACACACTCAGTGACAGTGCTCAGGGATTTGTTACTTATTCATAGCAAAGGTGTACTCGCCACTTAAGCTCAGTGTCTTTGGTATTCACTGCTGATTCCGAGGTCGCAGCTTCGATCCCGGCAGAGGCGGACGCGTTTCGATGGAGGCAAAATGGTATACCTCCCACGTGTGGTGCGTTGTTGGCGCACGTTAAAGAATCAAGGCTGCCCAAATTAATCCGAAGATCTCCACTGTGAAGCCCCTCATAGCCTTTGCTGCTTTTGGACGGTGAACCCCGTGCATCCCAAGATAGGTGGGAAACCCGCATGTGGATTCAGAGGGAGTAATGCCTGTATCTCGAAACCTGTTTTGCAGTTAATACGCTGATTTATTTTGTTTTAGGCGTGCCTTAATAGCTACATTCCATCTTACTCTACGCATGGAAAAGACGCCCCATTAGTTGAGAATGTAGCCAACATATCTAAAACATTTCATAGGCCGGGAAATAAATCAGCAAAATTGTTTGCGTTCACAGTTCTCTTTTGCAGTTTCTTGTATGTCAAAATTAATGGCATTTTTGTTTGAACACGAACCCCGGCTCTGCTATGGTATACTGGCACACCGACCTGGATGTCTCCGCATGATTCGATCGTCGTGTTGGCGTATCTAAGGCAATCATTTGTAGCTAGACGTCTGTTGTTATGCAGTCAAATTGCATAATGCAAGCTCGAAGAAGACCGTTGATTTGTTCTCATGAAGGAAGTTCAAATTAGTGGGAGCCCTACATTCGGTTGCCCTACATGTGATGCCGACGGGGTCAGAGCGTCCGTTCGAATATACCGGAATTTCCGATTAAGCAAGTTCCAATTATCGAGATTTGAGAACATGTGCACACGCGACTAGGTTCCCATG